>NC_089825.1:52807981-54007981 GCF_035046505.1 Tiliqua scincoides | reverse complement strand
TTTTAAAATAACGTTTCAATGCTTCTGCTATTTGGCATTGCAGAGAATAGGTTTATGTAACAGCATTAGCCAGTTGCTGTAAATGATAGATTATAAGATCATGTTACCTTTCCTTGCTGAGTGTTTTTGATGCACCAGCAACCACAAAATCCCTTTCATTCTCTGCACTCATTAAGGCTACTTGGATCCACATAATTCTTTTTTTTTTTCTTTCCAACAGTCTTTTTCCTTGACATGACTGGTGCTCTCAGTACTGCTATGTCTAAGACTAGTTGTTTATTACACATTACCTCACTTGCTGTTTCCCTTTGGAGTGCAGTAGCTGAAGATCAATTGAAGCAAGCAAGGAATTTTCTGGAGAGATCATTAGAGATCAGCTTGCCTATAATACATTAACTTAAAAGGTTTCTCTTTTTCTGAGTCAAAATTGGAGTGATGAAATCACCTTATCCCAGTGGTTCTCAAACTTTTCTGGCTTGCACCTCCCCTGATCCTTGTACCCATTGTCCACGGCTTCCCATTACAACACCTCAGTTACCCCCAAAATGGGGATGAAGATGTTATAATTATTTATTATTTATTTTTATAATTATACACTAGAAACAAGGCTGCCAGCACTCTGAGGTTGCAATCCTAACCACACTTACCTGAGAGTAAGCCCCATTTGACAAAATAGGACTTACTTCTGAGTAGATCTGGTTAGGATTGTGCCCTGAGTTTGTTAGCAGCACCCCTGGAGGGTTTTGGAAAGGGGGGGGGGAAGAAGTGATGAATTTGCTGGGGGAGGAGGAGATTTTGTTTTGTGTTTGTATCTGCTAATTGCAAACTGATGCAAACTGAGACCTAGAGACTGTTTGGCTGCAATCCTAACCCCACTTTCCTGGGAGTAAGTCCCATTGAACACAATAGGACTTACTTCTGAGTAGACCAAACTAGGATTGTGCCTTTTGTCTTACAATAGCAGCCAACAGAGTACCCCCCCCCCCCCCAAAAAAAAAGGAGGCAGGAAGAAAAAGGAATGGTTATAAAGGAATGGGAATTTGTATTTTTAATCAATTTTTGGAGACAAAGCCATCAAGAGTGGCTTTTTTTCTTTTTTGAAGGGGGAGGAAAAAGAGAAAGGTGAAGATCCTGGGTTAAGCTGACACAGACCCCAAGCCTATGTAGGTCTACTCAGAAGTAAGCCCCATTTGAGTCAGCGGGTCTTGAGCATGTCTGTCAACCACACACCAGTCTCCAGCACTCCCTGTTTCAGCCATACTCAGAAGTCCATTCACTCATCTGCCTGTTAGTCCATTGGTCAGTCAACAGGTCCAGTAGTCCATCAGCCAATCCATTAGTTCCTCAGTCCATTAATCCATCAGTTTAGTTCTCTCTTCCTTCCTCCAAGCTTTCCTCCTCCTAGTACCCACATGCTTTTCCTTCCTGCAGGTGCGGCTTTTAACCCTGAGGGCCTTTTTGCCTCCAAGTGGCTGCAGCTGAGCAGCACACTCACTGCAATCTAAGGTCCTGGTGCTAACACCCTACTTGCCTGCCAGAGCAAGGGGCCACTGGTGACACCACACTCTATTTCCTTGAGGGATCGTGCGCATTTCCATTACACACCCACAAAGTTAGAGATGCCTGGATTAATATAACACATTTCTGACTCTCTAGACCAGCCATTTTCAACCAATGTGCCATGGCACATTGGTGTGCCATAAGTGGTCCACAGGTGTGCCACAGGAATTTGGGAGAAGGTCATTTATTAATAGGGCCAATGGGAGATGTGAGCCCGCACTGGCAGCATGGTGTGCCTCATCAATTGTCAAAAACCTGGTGGTGTGCCTTGACCATTTTAGTGCCTTGTCAGTGTGCCATGAGATGAAAAAGGTTGAAAATCACTGCTCTAGACATATAGCGCTATGTAAATTTGAGTACACAAGCATTACCTATTAGCCACAGTCAAACCAGCATGCAGCTGGGGATTTACATTACTCCTAGCTATGCTTTGACTGAGACACAATGCACATAACTGCTCTGCTTGAGGTGGCCATTCTATTCCACCTTCAAAGACTTAACTTGGAGCCCAATCCAACTTTCCAGCACCAGTGCAGCTGCAATGCAGCTCCGAGGTAAGGGAACAAATGTTCCATTACCTTGAGGAGGCCTCTGTGACTGCCTCACCACCACAGGATGCAGTGCACACCCCATTGGCATGGCTACAGGAAAACTGGATAGGACTGGGCCCTTGGAGAGCCTATCAGGGATTCTGGTGGTGTGGCATTTCCCATCACATCTCCCAAGCAATAAAAGTGATTAGCACAATAGAATAATAAAAACTGTCATTGTTGCCTGAAAAAAATTTCTCGGCATTTATAAAAAAAATTGTTCCTTGTCATATTTTTCTTTTTTCTAAAACATTTCCTCGTGCATTTCTTCAGAGAAACATGTCTTACCAAAGAGTATTGTGCTTAACTACAGAGCTGATATAGTAGACAAGTTGCACCTTGTCATGACACATAAGCTTTACTTATTCATTGACATTAAAGTCAGAACATGGGGAGCTGTGCATGTTTCAATTTGTTTTTGCTGTGACAACAAGAAGAACTGTTAAGACTGCAGTGCTACTCATGAGGCCAAACGACACCTTACATGCCAATGCAAATGCTATACTCCAGTAACCCTTTTTATGTTTTAAAATGTGCTTCAGGAAGTCTCTTGGGATGTAAGTGGGGGCTGAGCTGCTTCCTTCCCTCACCAACAAATATGAAAGGATGGAAAGGATTTATTTTCTGTACTTTTCTCTCACATGAATTCAATTTCAGAAGCGATACGCAGCATGTTTGAAAGACTACTTTCCCCCCAACTCAATCAAGAATTACTTGTATATCTTTAATATGTGACCATCTTACAATGGACATGGGGCATGCCAGACTAGTGGGCCCAATCCTATCCAACTTTCCGGCACCAGTGCAACCACAATGCAGCCCGGAGGTAAGGGAACAAATGTTCCCATACTTTGAGGAGGCCTCTGTGTTTGCCTTGCCACCACAGAATGCAGTGCACAACTCTACTGGCACTGGAAAATTGGATAGGATTGGGCCTTAGGAAGATGTCAGCTGACTGACACCAAAGAACTAGAGATGTTGCTAAAATATTTCTAGGTTCAAAAACATGAGTTTCAAGAACTCATGATGCTTACCTCAACAGTTAAGCTTTGTTAGGGGTGAACCTGTAGGTCAGCCATTTTCAACCACTGTGTTGTGGCACACTGGTGTGCCGTGAGTGGTCCACAGGTGTGCCACAGGAATTTGGGAGAAGGTCATTTATTAATAGGGCCAATGGGAGATGTGAACCCACACTGGCAGCTTGGTGTGCCTTCTCAATTGTCAAAAACCTGGTGGTGTGCCTTGACCATTTTAGTGCCTTGTCAGTGTGTCATGAGATAGGTTGAAAATCACTGCTGTAGGCTCACAGAGGTGAAGGACAAGGCGGGCAGGGCCTTCAGTTGAAATCTGGCTTGGTTTAGAAGTAATCTGAGCTGCTACGTACTTTGGGGGAAAATTGTTCTGCTTATTCCCAAGTATTCTGATGTTAATTGGGGGAGCTCATGCCTCACTACAAAGAATCTTGACAGCCATTCTTTTAAAGGCTAACATATGATATAAAGAGAGATGGGTGGAGTTAGGGTCATATTTTCAATTCTTCCTATTAGAATATCACAAGATGTCCTTAATAAAATCAAACTAGTCTTGTAAACCAGATGTGATGCAAGGGAAAACCAGCCCACAATTAGTATCTCTGGGCCCATGTAAAATGTTGAAGCCCCACACATCATGTGAAGCCCCACACAGATAACAGGCCAACTTGGCTGGGCCAAGCCCATGAATGGGCTGGCCTTGAAGAGCACCTTGGGTTGACCCATCCATGAAGCCATCTGATGCAGGTTGCATCAGCAGCAGATTCCAAGGAGTCTGAGGGGGTGGAGGATTTGGGGTAAGTTCTCCCTGTTCTTGTAATAAGTCCCACATGTCCAGCTTTGATGACAGTCTGTAAAGAGCACAGTAAAGGTTTGGGGGGTTTTGTGGCACCGAGGCAGTAGACCTGAGGAGACATCAGTATTCTGGGTCACCTGTCCTTGAGATTACAACCCTGTTTGTATGTGGAGGGGGGGAGGAGCCAATACTGTTTGTGTGGTAGCTTGTGGGGGACTATGCAGGACTTTGTCCCAAAGAAAAGACCAACCTGGGATCAACACTGAGTTTCTCCTTCAAATATATATATATTTTATAAGTCTAAATGTAAAGTCTGAGCCTTAGATCTTAGGAACATCTTATGCAAAGTTGTCTCATCATGCACCTTATAACAGTTCTATGTTACCTAGAACTGCACTGTAAGTGCATACCTTGATTTCTCCTATCCATATTTCCATACCTCAGACACCCTCTAGATCCTGAAATTACTGTATATGCTTTCTGGGCCACTTTCATCTAGTCATCTCTTTGTTGCCAACATATTTTTTTATGTCCCCCATGGTGTCCAGATAATTAATGTTACACTCTTGGTAATCTTAATTGCAAACTACATTGGAATTAGTTGCACTTGAGCAATTATATGATCATTATATGCATTGGACTCCAAAGACTGAGGATTTAATGAGTTTGGAAATGCAACATAGAACAACAGAAGCTTATTCACCAAATTTAAGGCCATGTATTTTTGTGGTCTGACAGTCTGCAGAAAAATCTTCTGATTTTACTGAATAATCCTAAAATCCACTTCCATATATTCTTAAATTGCCATTACATGCTGAATTGCCATTACATACATACCCTTTTTAGGTACCACAGTTGAAGGAGATGGAGGGATGCTATAAGAGACCTGATAAGACTAACACTTCAGGAGTTGTGTGTTATATATTCCGATTTTCCACTCACAGTTGATGTAATGTGGTACTCATACATAGGAATTCAGAACTACATAAGGCTGTGCAGTTTTCATTATATAAAACTATGATACAGGAGCCCTGAGCCAGCAAGGACAGCCACATGTGGAAGCCTTGCTTCTATCCATATGGCCAGCTAGTTCTGCATCTGCGCCACAAAGATGCTCATCTAATATCTCATGGAGCTGAATTGATCCAGTCTCTCCAACCTTCTACACCCACAGTATTTTCCTTCCCCCAGGTGCAGCTTTTATCCCTGTGGGCCTTGTTACCTCTAAGTTGCTGCAGCTGTGCAACACACTCACTGCAATCTAATAATAATAATAATAATAATAATAATAAAACTTTATTTTTATCCCGCCCTTCTCCCTAACGGGACCCAGGGCGGCTAACAACATATTAAAAAACAATAGAATTTAAAAAAACATTAATACAAACAGATAAAAACATTTAAAAACACACTACAAGGCCATAAAAACAGTAGTCAGATTAAAAGAGTAAAAGAGCAGATCACCGAGGAATCAAGCCTGTAAAACTAAAAGATGTATAAAAAGTTAAGAAGGCCAGAAATCAGAAGGCTTGTTTAAACAACAGTGTTTTCAGGCCTTGCCGAAAGCTCTCAAGAGAGGGAGCCATTCTCAAGTCAAGGGGAAGGGAGTTCCATAATGTTGGTGCCACTACCGAGAAGGCCCTATTTCTTGCAGCCACCCCCCGGACCTCCTTGGGTGGCGGCACTTGCAAAAAGGCCTTCTCTGATGACCTGAGATGGCGAGCCGGATTGTACGGGAGTAGGTGGTCTCTAAGATATCCTGGCCCAGAGCAGTATAGGGCTTTAAAGGTCAAAACCAGCACCTTGAATTGGGCCCGGAAACGAATGGGCAGCCAATGCAGCCCCCGGAGAAGCGGGCTGACAGAGTCAAACCGCTTGGCTCTGGTGACCACACGGGCCGCCGCATTCTGTACTAATTGTAGTTTCCGAACCGTCTTCAGGGGCAGCCCCACATAGAGCGCGTTACAGTAATCTAACCTCGATGTCACCGTGGCATGGATCACCGTGGCCAGGTCTGCACGATCCAAGTACGGTCGCAGCTGGCGCACCAGCCGAAGCTGAGCAAAGGCCCCCCTAGCCACAGCCGCCACCTGGGAATCCAGGAGCAGCTGCGAATCCAGGAGGACCCCCAAGCTGCGAACCTGCTCCTTCAGAGGGAGTGCAACCCCATTCAGAGCAAGTCGATAATCCAGCACCTGCATCGAGGATTTCCGAACCAGGAGAGCCTCTGTCTTATCCGGATTTAATTTCAGCTTGTTAGCCCCCATCCAGATCCTCACTGCTTCCAGACAGCGCTCCAGGCCCTCAACCGCCACCTTGGAGTCTGGAGGAAAGGAGAGATAGAGCTGGGTGTCATCAGCATATTGATGACACCTCACTCCAAACCCCCGGATGACCTCTCCCAGCGGTTTCATGTAGATATTAAATAGCATGGGGGACAGAATTGAACCCTGCGGCACCCCGCACCTCAAGGGCCAGGGTGTCGAACAGGCATCCCCCAGCACCACCATCTGGGACCGACCCTCCAAGTAGGAGTGGAACCACCGCAAAACAGTGCCTCCAACTCCCAACTCGGCCAATCGGCCCAGAAGGATACCATGGTCGATGGTATCGAAAGCCGCCGAGATCTAAGGCCCTGGTGTTAACCCCATGCTTGCCTGCTACAGTAAGAGCAAGGGGACACTGTTGACACCTCACCCTATCTTCTCTAGGGATCATGCACATTTCCATTACACTCACTTAGCACTGCAAATCACCTCCAAACACCCATTTCATGTTATCTACCAGGCACAGCTATATTCTCAGGAAATGAAAAAATCACATGGGGGGGGGGGTCACATCCTGTACAAGAGTCTCACTCCATTGGACCCTGTGACATTAATATAGAGGCTTTCCACATGATCTGCTTCCCACCCTGTATGAGGTTCTCATTTCATATACCGCTAGAGTAGTGTGTGATGCAGCCATAGGATATAAAAAGGGCAGAACCTATAGCTCAGTGACAAAGCACTTGAATTGCAGATGTGAAGTCCCATGTCCATTCTCAACATCTCTATAACAATCCAGCTGTAGCTTTGAAAACACCCTCTCCCTGAGAGTTGCTGTCATGGTCAAAAGGCGAAAAGGATCAATGGCCTGGCTCAGCACATTTTTCACATCACATGGCTAACTTAAGGACTGAGCATTAGTCTAATGTGAACACAGGTTTGGGAATACCGAACACATACACTCTAAGGCCATGATCCAATGGCCTTTAAGATCTTTCACAAGTGGTCTTCTTTGGTGAGCACAATCCACCCTAATTAAGTGTGTCAAGGCTGTGTATACCACTAATGAAGAAGAGTCCTCAAATATTGCATTTGGGCTTTGTTTGAATCCCAGGACCATTTCAATAAAGAGGTTGTGTTCTTGTGGCAGTGCATGGCCCCTCTTACATACCATATCATCTGTGAAGTCCTCTCACATAGCTAGAGAAGCTCTGCACCTTTGGCTGAAGGAAGAAGGCAGTTCCCACACAATTCAATCACATCCTCACAGAGTTCAGCAGAGGACTGTATGGTGTGGCTGAAAATTAATGACAATTTTCAAGGGAGTATGAAAACTTCTGTGAAGTACAGACAATCCTTGGCCTATGTGAAAACACAAATAAAATAGCGTCCTGCTTCTGACTCAGCCCTGATCTGATCTGGTTTTACAAGAGAATGTGGAACAACCCAAAGATGCAAAATATTTGCTTAATTTGAATGTTTTTGATATTGCGACTTTCCAGTGAAAGTGTCTCTCCTGCTAGATCTACTGGTTCCAGGGGACTGTGCTTGCTAGACCTGAAGCCAAAGGGCCTATCCAGACAAAGTTTATATTGCAAGCTCTCAGATTCGATTCAAGAGCCACTACTGTGTTTTCCTAACATTTATTTATAGTTTCAGTTTCCAAGGAAATTGATCTTTCAGTCATATAATTTGTTGCATTATATAGTACATTACACCCATAACTTGCCCTGCCATCATCTTCTGAAAATGTCCTGGGTATTTAGCTGGTAATTATTCTGCAGCTTTTCAGGAGAAAAAGCAATTGCATCTCTAAGCAGGTCCCTCTTATTCCTCCCTTTGCTTCTGTAAACACATGAGGTGGCCAGAGTAGTTTTAATTTGATGACAAGCAAAGAAGGGAAATTGTATGGCCAAATCCTTTGTTAATGCAGCTGCTGATTAACGCTGCAGGAATACTGCCTTGCGATGCTGCCAGTTGCAACCATGATGGGCAAAACAGGTGCCTGGAAGCCTATCCTCAAGGAGCTACTCTCCCATTACGAAAAAAACCCATACTTGGAGGTTGGAATGTATTATTCCAATGGGGGTGCTGCCAGTGGCATAGCTAGAGGGGGTGCAAAGCACTAAGTTTTGCAGGTGCCTGAATGTGCCATGCAAGCGGCCATTCCCCTTGGGAGCCACTGGCTTAGTTGCAGGCATTGGGAGCCTCCTCCTGTGTGCGTGCGCGCGCATACGTGGCCATATGATGCTCTCAGTTTTCACCCTGAGTTTTCCATTTTCGATCGATGCAAGGGGTTGGATGTTGAAATTTCTGATCTCTGGTTGACCTCAGTGAACATCCAGATAAAAAGACCTCATTGGCTCATATGCACATGCATGAAATGTGAAATGTTCCACCCCAGAGGCGGGGCAGGATATAGCAAGAACAACTGCTATGCTGAGTGCATCACCACTCTTTTGCTGCCTCTGCCACCATAGAGTGCAGCAGAAGTGGTTGCTCAGCATAGTGTCTTGGTATCCCCAGCGCAGCAAGAGGGTGCACTGGGAGCTGTGGGTGAGTGCAGCATGAGCATCTGCCTGTAGCCACTATTGTGGCTGGGCACTGGAGCACTGCCTTGACTCCCCCATCTCAGAAGGTGCATGTAGAGGTCTAACCACACATGAAGCTGAACATTTCCCTTCTGAATCTACTTTTATTTTAAAATCAAACATAGAAAGCTGCCTTATACTTAGGGCTGGCCCCAAGAGCTACAGGGCTCCAGGTTCACAGTCAAGGCTTGCAGAATCTCAGAGATATAAAAATAAAATTTATTATAGATTTTATATCTCTAGAGTAGAATGGAAAGCAATCAAAATGCATGCTTTAAAAGTATGCGTGAGTTAATGGATCAAATGGATCTAAGCCAGTGGTTCCCAAACTGTGGATTGGGACCCACTGGTGGGCCACAACTTGATTTTGGTGGGTCTCCAAAGGGTGATGATCAGATAACTAACTGCCTCAAGCTGTGAGGCTATTCAAAAATCAGATACTGTAGCTGCTAAGTACCCTGCAAAATACCCTAAGCTCCTGCAGTTTGCAAGCTTGTGTGAATATAGGGAGATAAATGTTTAAGGGACTTTTTCTGGTTATTACAAATAAAAAAAAATATTATTTCTGTCTAGATTTTCTTTTAAAGCCTGGTAAACCTAGGTGGGTCCCAATAGTGTGTCATTATAGATTTTCAGATTCAGACACCTTTATTAGGCATTATTAAGCATACAAAAAAAAAAAACATATAGAAGTGCACAAACATAACATAGCAAACTACAAATAACACCTATAACCAAACACTTCAGAGAGTAGAGGCACGCTTCAGATTAGTCGCCACGATTTGTGAGATAAATTTAGCTATCTGAGAGACAATGTCAAAATCAGTGGAGGTTAATAAAAATTGCAATCTAGCAAAATCCTCAGCAAGGGTGTTAAGGTGAAATTGAAGGGCCAGACATTTCCTTCTGGCCTCATTGTGAAGCGGACAATGAAGAAGAAGGGGTCTAATGTGTGTGTCATTATACAAAGTGGGGCCTGGTGCTAAAAAGTTTGGGAACCACTGCTTTAGACCTATAAGACAGAACCTTCAAGTTCATATTAAAATGTTTGCTTTAGATGAAATGTGGCAGCAGTTCTAAAGAAAGCCAAATTATTTTTTTCAGCAAAAAGGAATAATAATAATAATATACACTATTTATATACCGCCTTTCTTGGTCTTTATTCAAGACTTTATTCAAGGCGGTTTACACTGGCAGGCTTATTAAATCCACGCAGGGATTTTTACAAATTGAAAGAAGGTTCTCTCTTTCAAGAACCACTACATTCAAGGTATTACACTCCGATCTGGTTTAACATTCTGGTCTCCATCCTCCCACGCTCCGAGCAGATGGAACAGCTCAGCTGCATCTTGCCAGCTGCTTCAAGGTCGCACGGTGCTGGTGGCCTCGAACTGGCGACCTTGTGGATGTTAATCTTCGGGCAAATGGAGGCTCTACCCTCTAGACCAGACCTCCTGCCCAGGAACAGTGTGTTCCTGTGCATGACTACTCTGTTAGTAAACCCCTTTGAGAGTAATGGAACTTAATCCCAGGGAGGTGTTCTTAGGATTCCAACTCAAATTTATTTGGAATCATGTAGAACAAGCAGGCAAGTGGCCTGCAGCTATAGGGGATGACTCAGGGGAGGTGCAGGGTGCCACAGAGATAGGGTTCCCCATATCTGTAGTTTCCTATATCTGTGGGGGGAAGGAATGCATCCTCCTGCAGATACAGGAGCACACATGTAGACATGCATAGGATCCAGCTGGCAGTCATTATTTTGTATTATAAATTATGGCTGCAATCCTATTCACTCCCTATTTCCTGGGAGTAAGCCCCACTGAATTCAAAAGAACTGGCATCTGAATAGACATGCATAGGTTTGCGCTCTAAGGTTTGTGCTCTGGCCTTTCCCTGTCCAAAGGTGCAGTGTAATGAAAACCCAGTGGATCTTGATTCAGGTTGAGTCGCAGAGTTACAGCCCCTCACGACTTGACTCGAAAAAGAGTCCTAACAGGGGTACTTTCTGAGTCTCTGTCACCCTTTAGTGAATTGAATGAACTTGAATAGAGTCGCCCCTCCCTTTAAAAAGCCAGCTGTGGGGGGGGGAACGGGGCTGCCGTCAGGGAGTGTGTGTGTATTGGAGTTCTCTTTTCTCACTCCTCTGCTGTCCCCACCCATCTGTAAACAGGGCAGGAGGGGTGGGAGGGACTGAATGAGAGCCAGGACAGAAGCAGCAAGAGGGAGAAGGGTCATGAGAAGCAGCAGAAGGGAGGCTTACCAGGACAACCTGATCCTTGGCAGTCCTACTCAGGGCTGAAATAGTCCCACTGTAGCTTGTCATTCAAAGAGTAACACTCCCCCAAGTAACAACAGAGTCAAGAAGCTGCCACAAGGTTGGAAAGCAGAATCGGGCAAAAGATCTTTCTTTCACCTCCCTGGTCTTTTACAGGGACCGCTTGGGCTCCTCCTTCTGCTCTCCCTCAGCCAATAAAAATATCTGAATGTCCATCCTTTGTCCAATTATAATCCATTCCTTCCTTCCTATCAGAGATGAGAAAAAAGAACTCACTCCCGCCTGCTCAATTCATAAATGCTTTCCTGCCTCCCGGCTGGAGCTCCCTACTGCTTGTCATCAGAATGCTGGCCCTACAAGGTTTTCCATGTGGCAAAAACAGTAAGCAAGCACCACAGACACAGGCAGACTCGAGTCAGCACACAAGGGGATGCATGCCAAGTCATGGGCGCCCTGACTCAAGTCTTTTTCAGAGTATTCCACGCGAGCGACTCACAAGTCGCCGAGTCACCGAAAAACATGGATTTTTCTATGGGCAGGAGGTCTGGTCTAGAGGGTAGAGCCTCTGTTTGCCTGAAGATAACATCTGAAGGTCGCCAGATTGAGGCCACCGGCACCATGAATGGCGAAACTTTGAAGCAGCTGACAAGCCAAACTGAGTTATTCCACCTGCTCTTTGGTGAGCGAAGAAGCGTCTTGGCCGCCCTTTAAGTGAGAGATGAAGGAGCTGCTTGTCAGCCTGCGTGGGAGGCAACTGGAGGCCAGAAGTGATACCAGATCAGAAAAGATCCATCTGAAACATTGTGTGGCTCTTGAAAGACAGAACCTTTCTTCAACTGTAAAAATCTCTATGGGGATTTAGAACAGCCTGCCTATGTAAACCACCTTGAATTAAAGTCTGAGGAGAAATCTGATGACCAAGAAAGGCGGTATATAAATACCTGTATTATCATCATCATCATCCATCATCATCATCACCACGACTCAAGCCCGAGTCACCTGACTTGAGTTTCCAACACTGCAAAGTTGTGTCAGCTCTTTGATTATTCTGATTACTTTCTTCAGTGCTTTTTCTAGTGCTATGATAACCAGAGCTGTACACAGTGTTCCCAAACGTGTCCACATTAGAGATTTGTTTAAAACATTTTTATCCTGCCACTCCACTTTAAAAGGTACCTAAAGTACCTATGCAACCATGTGATCATAAACCCAAGATATAAGGCATCCTCAAATCAAATCTAATGTAATATAATAAAAGAACATGCAAACCAACAGAGCAGCATAAAAACAATCGCGCAGCAGCAGACTAAAAGGATACTTTCAGCTTTATTTTCCATCCTTCTCCTAATAATTCTCAACATTTACTGTGCCCTTCCATTGCTGCTGCAGACTTAGTTGAAGTTTTCATTGAACTATCCATCACAACCCCAAGATCCATTTCCTGGTTAGTAACCAGCTCAGACCCATCACTGGGTATGTGAAGTTAGAATTTTTCCCCCCAGTGTGCATCACTTTGCCCTAGATCAACACATTACTAGGAGATTTGACACCCCAGAGCTCTGCCTGACTAGTTGGCCTTGCGACAGGACAGGCAGTGTTTCTGAAAAATGCTGTCGTGGAGGCTTTTTTCTTCAACATCTTATCAAGTGATCTAAATTTGGTTTCCAAAATCTTACGACTCTTTATTCCAGTGCTATTGGCTGCTTGACATAGAACATGACAATTGAATCCTCCCCCATGCTATCAATCTGTTGAGATCATACGCAATTTCTGCAGCCTTGACACCAACACAGGTAGTCAACACATCCATCATAAACCGATCATGATGATTAGGTCTCCCATATCGAGACTCCATCAGTGTGGGGTGTGCAGGGCAAAAAATAAAAAAATAAAAATGGTTTCACAGTCCCATTCATTTTAATTATTAAACAGTTCACTTGTCACTTTGTCATTCAATTGTGCTCACATGAGTTTCAGGACCCATTCATAGATTTTTTATTAGCTCAGTGCAAGTGTTTCAGTAAGTACCTTGCTTATTGAAAATACATATGCCCTGAAATTTCCAATATGCAACTTTCAAGGTAGCTTATGATTAAAAACAAGAATGTGGGTGGGGGGACAGGAGCATGCCAGCAAGCCCTTCCCTTACTGAGACCCCTCCTACCAGCCACCACAAGTATCGCCATTCCAATGAATTGGAATGTTGGACATCCGCTTGCTCCCGCTATCATATATTCTTGTCCCTACATCCTGTAATGTCTGCACTGGGCTATTTTCTTTCTGTCACAAGTACTTGGTGTCACTGGGTTGACTCAGGTGTCCCAGCTAGATCTGGAATCTGATCCTCTTAAAAGGTCAAACAGTGGCATCTCTGGGCTTGGTGTTACCCAGTGTGCCAATGGTGTCACCCTCATGGTCCCATCCTTTCCCTGTTGTTCTGGCCCCATCCTTTTGTGAGAATGGGCCTGATTTTGCAGACCATTGGTCACCACAGTGCTTCCAGGCAAGCTGCTGTAATGGAAATGCGCAAGATACCTTGAGGAGATAGGATGTGGTGTCAGCAGTGGCCTCTTTAAGGGTTAAGGCCTGGTCATTCAGCAGGGAGTGTGCTACACAGCTACAGCCACTTCAAGGCAATAGGGCCCTCAGGCATAAAAGCACCTGATGAAGGGAGAGTTTGGTGTGGTAGCAGAAGGAGGAAAGCTTGAGGAAGGAGAGACTGGATTAATGGACTACTGGAACTGTGGCTGGAATGATTGCTGAATGAACTTTGGAGACTGCTGGAACAGACTGATGGAGACACTGAGATTGGTGTTTGGCTGCCATGCCCAAGACCTGCAGAGGACCAATGTGCTGCTGTAATGGTGGGAGGAGCTGCTGGCAGGAGAGGGGAGGAAGGAGGATCTCTGCAGGTGGAACAGGCTACTACCCTGGTTGTAGGGTCCAGCAGTGCTGCAGGGCAGAACTAGGGTCATGGGGGAGGTAATTAGCTTAAAGTGGGCATAATTCTCTAAGCAAAGTTTGGACTGGGGATCTGGCAAAACAGCTGCCTACCATGGCACCTCCAGACTAGCTGGCTGGCTATGGAGCAGCTGCTTGCTGCTGCACCTCCAGTGTCACCCCTGCCAGTGGTTTCACCCAGTGTGGGCTATACCCCTTTCACCCATCTACTGGCACCACTGGGCCAAACTAGATAATATGCCTGTTGCATGACTGGAACCACTTTGATCTTAATAGCATTAGCAGTATGCATGATGCTATATCCAGATTGTGACCAAGTGGAAGGGGGAGGATTAAGCCTTTTCCCTCTCACACAACACCAGAGCCATGGGAAATCCACTAAAATTGAGTGTTGGGAGAGTTAAGACAGACAAAATAAAATATTTCTTTACCTAGCATGTAATTAATCTGTGGAACTCTTTGCCACAGGATGTGGTGATGGTATCTGGCATAGATGCCTTTAAAAGGGGATTGGACAAATTTAAGGAGAAAAAATCAATCACAGGTTACAAGCCATGATGTGTATGTGCAACCTCCTGATTTTAGAAGGAGGCTACCCCAGAATGCCAGATGCAAGGGAGCGCACCAGGATGCAGGTGTCTTGTGGTCTGTATGCTCCCTGAGCCAGGTGGGCCACTGGTGAGGTACAGGATGTAGAAGGGCCTTTGGTCAGAACCAGTGAGGCTCTTCTTATGTTCTTTGTTCCCACTACAGTCCTAAACCAGGTCACCTCACTCACAGAAAGCTTCTGTTTAGGTAGAGAGAAAGCCTTTTTGCAGGTGCAGTCCCTCTCACAGGTGAATGGGATTGTGGCTAGAAGAAGGGCTTTGCAGTGGCCGCTCATAGTCTTTGGAATTCCCTCCTTGAGGACTTACAAGCGAGCCTCTTGCTTGCTCTTTGAAGCTTTTCTGGCAGGGGCTCAAGATACAGCCATTTCAGTTGTCTTTTAATTAGGTCTCTGGGTTTTATTGATGAGGTTTTATGACCTTCCCCCAGGTTGTTATAAGCCCTGATTGGTTGCCATCTGTCTGCAGGTTATTGATTAATTATTGGTTTTGTTTTTATTCTCTCTTTTAGATTAATCACTTTAAATGAACTATTCATCCAGTGGAATTGGTATTGTTTTAAAAATATGGTGAGGTCAGTTCTGTGTTGTGATGGTCAACAGACATTGGCCACATCAGGTAGGCTCACACAGGGATGGGGGAAAGTGAGGATGGAATGGGGCGTGGGTGGGTGGAACAGGGAGGAGATGGGGCAGGAAGGTGGTGGAACAGGCTCAGGAAGGGGTGGGTTCAGCGGCAGCAGTGTCCACTGAATTCTAACCCCTTTCCCAGATGTGATCTGCCTTCACGAGTCCACGTGGGCTTGTGCCAGCAATGTTACTGATGCAGATCTGAGTTGACCACCAAGCCCCAGGGGTTTTCCCTGGGGGAAGTGGAAAATGTTCCCTTCCACCAAGGAGGTTTCCAGAAGCTAACTCTTCCCAGCAGGATATAGCAGATGCCAAACTGGCACCGCTGCATTGCTACATGGGAAGTTAGGTAGGATTGGGCTGTTAGGGACCTTGCTAATTTGAAGTAGGACTCACTTTGAATTGGATTAATTCAACACATGCACCAGACTTCTTCCAAATTCATCTGATTTAAAAAGACCCATTCAGAGTCAGGGGTGGCAGGTGTGGAGAGGAGTGGTGGTGAAATCAGGGCCTTTTTGAGAGTGTATGCTCAAATTGGCAATAATCTTCTAAAACATTATCTTTTGTGTCCATGGTAATTTTGAGCAGCGGATTATCATTTATTAATAGCATACTTGTATTTTACAAATTTATAAAAATGGATTTCTCCATAAAATGCCTGAATGAAATGCCTGAAAGCATTATTGAAGAAGTCTGTTTAGGCAACCAATAATTCTTAATTGATTAAATGGGACAGCATTAAAAATTACATATTAATAACTAGTAATTCACAAGAAGTAAAATTAATGAATTAAAACCAGTATTAATGGATCTTTTTTAAGGATAAAAATGCAGCCATGTTGCTTATTTACGTGTCTTCATTGTTTTACTGTTAACAAATGTATAACAGACAGATTGAAATAAATGAAAGCATTTCAAAAAGTCTGCTCAAAAAATTATTAATATCAATGTTTCCACAAGGCAATTGAAAAAATAACATCACTTATAAATTGTATTGCTGTTGTGCCTTATAAGCTATAAATCAAATACATTTACTGTGAAAAAATAAATATTTGTGGAGTCGCTCAACTACATGTTTGCCCTTATCACTATCTCCTGTGTGCGCTCACAACCAACATGAAAAACACCAGCAGTGCAAAGCCCAATGCCAACCATTCACTTCTATTACCCAAATACCTATGTGTATATGGGGCCTGTGAGGATTTCAAAATGTGTCATCCAACATCGCACATTCTTGCAGTCGCCCAGCTGGCGCCAAGCCGGCGTGAGATGTCTCATGTGAACGCTTCTCACTGTTCCCAGTTTGTAAGAAATCATTCACTGCTACGTTTGGCAGTAATGATAACCATTATATATTATTATGGGTGGGGCTTAAAGAATCAAGGGGTGGTACCGCATACTGCATGCCAACAATATTTTTTTGAGTGCCACCTTGGGCACGAATGCCATAGGTTCACCAACCCTGCTCTTGATGAATGAATCTATCATCGCCTCAGTTCTCTCTCTCTCTCTCTCTCTCTCTCTCTCTCTCACACACACACACACACACACACACACACACACACACACACAGTGTCCACAGAGAGTGTCAAGCTTACTACTTTTCCCTCAGTTCTGATCTCTGTTTCATACTTCACCTCCAACATGATCCCTACTTTCACGGCAAGGTGTTTTCAAGAGTTCTCCCAAGGCTGAGCTGTTTTAAGTGCAGAAACATTTCAAGGCATTTACCACTGGAAAAGACAGGCGACTTAAGACCAAACAATGACTGCAACTCTTCCCTGCAGTACAGTGAGTAGGTCCTCTTATTTATTTTTGTATAGTTCCCCCAGTAATGAACAAATGTATTATCACCTCATCATCATCATCATCATCTCTGGACTGGGGAAAAAAAGTAGCAACCTAAAATGAGGCAACTTAATTAATGTGCAGCTTATAATAATGCAGCAGACAAATAATGCAAAACCAGAAACGGCTGCTTGGCTACTCAAAGGACAAACTGAATTCGGTTTGTCGACTAAATAAGCATCTGTATTGAAACACATGCACTGGTGACATTTGATATATCTTCCTTCAACTCCTCTTTCAGAAACTAACTTTACATAATGTCACGCCATAGCCCTGTATGAACAGTAATCTCTTTACCCTTTGAAGAAGATGGTGACAGTACCATGAAGAAATGTTGGTTTCCAATCCTCGGATAGGCCGGCACGTCCTTCTCACCACTGGCTGTCTTTTGAGCAAACACCACGAACGGCGTGTGTTCCTTCGGCAGGCAAAAGAGGCTCTGTATGAGGTGGGACACAGCAGCAAAGTCGCAAGAGCCCTTCCCAATATAATAGTGAAGGCCCATGCCAAAGTCACAGTATCAGGCCTTGCCAGATTCCAGGCGCTGTGTTGATCTAGCACCTGTTGTCAGTTGTAAACATTTGACAATCAGCTGTTCAGCTAATATTATCCAATGAAATGTCTGGCTAAAAAAATGGGGAAATTGGTGTCAGGTGGCTACACACAGACAAGCATGTCCCTGGATTATTTATTTCTTAGATTCATTCATAGTCTGCTTTTTTTCCATTTAAAAATCTCAAGGTGGCTTACAAAATCCCATAAACAAAAACCAAAGACAGGGGCATTAAAATAAATCAACAGTAGACTAAGAAACACAAAAGAAATTAACCCCTTTCCACAGCAGAATGAAAAGTCTTATGAAACAGGGCAATTAAATTCTATCCCTGTCGGTTTGACTTATGGCCCAATCCTATTGATGATTGGGCTGGTAGTGGTTCCCTTTGAGACAGACACTTTGCACTTCTTGTGTTGCAAAATGACTGCCAGGGAAGCGCAGACCACTCCATCAGCAACCATTTTGAGACTGCTGCCATGAGAGGCGGCACAGACTTGTTCATGACGCAAGATCAGGTAATGCAGCGGTGGGGGAGGGGAGAGGGGATAAAACTGGGTGGGGAGGGGGAGAAATGGGGGTGGGGAGGCTGCAGTAGGGGGTGGATTCAGTGGGGCTGGTGTGTGCCAGATCCTGTTTCCTCCTTTTGTAGCCTGTCCCCTTTCTCTCATTGAACTTACACCAGTTAAAGAGATGGCACAGGTCCAAGGAGACCCATTGTGGAGCAGGAGGCTTATGGATGGGTAAGACCATTTATATCTTCTTTCCCCTCTGAAGCCTTCTGCTCTGCCTCTGCCCTGCTGGATATAGTGTTTGCCTTTTTGGTGTGGCTGCACCAGTGCGGGTGGTGGTGGAAGTATAGGATTCTTAAAACCCAATCCGGAGCTGCCCAACATACGGGGCTGCTGCAGCACCAAAATGGCTGCCGCGGCATCCTAAGCACACCAGGCAGCCACCAGCAGCTTCACAGGGGAAGAGAACTTTCATGATCTTCCCCTGTGTAAGGAAAGTGGCCCTGCAATGGGGTTACTTGACTCTGCACCTGCTATCAAGTAGGTGCAGAGTAACCGAATTCTGTGTCCAGCTGAGAGTTTCAACACAGGGCTCCAAATTGGTCCTGACCCCTCCCTCACCACTCCTTCCCCCACTACGCATCCTCACTACCCTCTCCACCTCCCCTCACACCAGGACACTTCCTTGCTACCCCAACTCACTTCTCTGTCGCATGGCGGTCTGGGGTACTGCTGGGCAGTGGATTGCCAGCCTCTGACCAGTGCTGTTCCAGTGTGGGCTCGTGCTGGGCCAGCTCCAGCACTTGGCCGGTGCTAACCTTTGCAAGCGTGCTTTATGGCATGTTTGTGATGGCGCGCCGAGCTCAGGATTGGGCTCTTAAATAAATCATCATCACAGAGAACAACCAAGTAATTCTTTGGGAGTTTAGATTACAGAAAAACATGTAGTACACCAGGTGCAATAGTAGCTGAATAAAAGAAAAATAAAATAATGACTCATTGATATTATAATCCCAGGTGACTGTAGAATATTTTGCCAATTGTCGTTGGAACCCTAGTAGCCATATCTAGAATTCTGAAAAAAACAGCTCAACAGTCTTGGCCTTGAGCAAATTGGGACAGTAGGTGGGATCTGGAGATTGAGCTGTCATCCTGACTGGAAAAAAATAAGCAGGATTGGTTGCTAGGATGGGAGACTGAGAGGCCACTGGTGTTTGTTGTGCAGAGGAGTGGAGCATGGGGGAGTCAATTGGCAAAAGAACTGGATAACATCTTTGAGAAACCGAAGCTTGGTTGCATCTGCCTGCAAGAGCTTGGAAAGAGCTGGCAGCCAGGATGATGACTGCGCTATGAAGGAAAACACCTGGGGAAATGGAGGTTCTATGAGATTGTCTCATGGAAAAATGCTTGTAAAAATCTATTTGAAAAATGGACATGTTCCAGCTGCCTATGTAAATGGCCTTGAGTCTATTAAGAATGAATGAATGACAGCAGCTCTGCTCAAGAAAACCGTGTTGCTTGTAACAGCAAGAATCTTATGAAGATATCTCAGCAATTCTCAGCATCTTGGCTAGATTCAAATTGGAGAATATAACCAGCCCAGCATAGGCTGTAATAATAATAATAATAATAATATAATTAATAATACAGGTTCTGTTGTGCATAGCCTAATGATTCCACTTAACTGTTCCATCCACAGGGGATTGCCTATTACCAGAGATTCAGAGATTCTGAATCCCACAAGGGATCTCCTATTACTAGCGATTCAGATTTCCCCCCATCCCTCCATTATTACTGCATAGTTTTGCCTTCCTGGATTGGTGTCACTAACCAGTAGCGGACCTGCCCTCAAGGTGCCCCAGGGCAAAGGTCCACAATGGTGCCCCTCTGCATGAAGCTGCTTCCCCATTCACCTGCAGTGTTATGGAGGTCCAGGATCGACCAGAGAAGCCATGTGAGGCTTCCCCACAAAAGTCTTAAGCAGTCAGTACAGTCTTAAGTACAGTCTTAAACTGTACTTCTGGTACAGTGTCCAACTGCGCTGGGAACCTCAGAAGGCTTCCCGCGCGGTCCTAGAGACGTGCGCCCAGGTATTTGCCCCGTTTGCGTAATGGTAGGTCTGCTGCTGTCACTATCAAAACTTCTTCTTTTTTTACAACTCTGTACATTTGATTTTGAATATTTTGCAGAAAGCTTGAAAGTAGATCAACAGATTGTTTTGGAAAAGGACGCTTCCATCCCTGAGAGGAGGGCTGGAGGAAAGCACTGAATCCTTTTCATTTGCGCAATTCCATTTCAAGTGAAGTGTGCTAAGAGCCTCTTGAAGAGTAAATGGAAGATTCTTTAAAGAACTGTATCTATAACATCAATTTGATGAAGGATATTTGCTTGATAGGCACTATTAGAATGATGTGTCTGGGAAGACTTTTGCTCAGGTATGACATTAGAGTCAGTTGTCAATGCTACCCATTTGCTGGTTGATTTATATGGCCTTCCTGGAAACAGAGTTACACTTTTTTCTTTTTGTTTTTTTTAAAAAAACTGTATATGCCACAAAAACAGCAGAGCCTTATAGTATCTGTCGGATGCTATGGATGACTGCAGATTGTTGTTCACAAAGGGTTGTGCTGAAGTAAGTCGATTCATCTTTAAGGTGCTGCAGGACTCTTTGTCCTAAGTAGGCATCACTATGATCTGAGCCACAGTATGCTGTCCTGCATGCAATTAGGCTGTTTAAATCCAGCTGACTAAAATGAGACATTGATGACAAGTGTGTTAAGCTGGATTCTGATCCAGAGGTTAATGAGTATACTTCAGAGATTTGGGAACATCTATAAGTCTGCTAGCACATTGGGCAGTGGTGGCACCAGGTTTTGGGGGGCCCTGGGACAAAGCCTTCATGGCATGCTCTAGCCACATTGGACGCTATCACTGCCACTAGTACTAAAGATTCAAGGATTCAGCCTGGTTAGGTGGGTCCTCTGAGGGGGTCTGGCCCTTGGTCAGTGTTCAATCCGACTAGCCACTGATAAGAAGCATGATTTCTTGATATCCCCTTTGGGACCCAATGTAGGTTTTACTTTGGAAGTCCAGAAATGAGACCCGCTTCTTCTACTGCAGCAAACAAGCTGCCCCTGGCTGAATTGGTCTCCAGTTCTTGTTACCATAACTACAAGGCTCTGAGAGAAGTGGCCATTGAGTGGTTTGAGGCCCATTGTTTTCCACGTGCTTCAGAATCTTGAACCAGTGTAGTTTAATTGGTTTAATTAGTTTATGAATCAGTACATGAGGTTTAAAAGTTAATGCTACAGAATTTGATACTTTACAGCCCAATGCTAACTAACCCCCCTGCCCCACCAATGCAGCCACACATTGTGGCTCTGAATCCTATGGGGAAGGGCAGTCATGGAGGTCTCCTTATGCTAAAGGAACCGTTACACTGCTGTAAAGGCTTTTTTGAATTGGAACATAAGGCACAGTTCTCCTGACCTTCCCCACCCTTCCCTTTGCCTTCTTTGAAGCCAAGTTCACTATTGTTTTTTGAACAATTAGTTTAATAGCTACTGATGACTGGTTACTGGTCATGGGAAGAGGATTACTACATCGGGAAGGTTTACTATTCACACATTTTTTATTAGCAGCTGTCTGACAAAAGTTGCACAGTTGCTGACTGGCACATGTGAACCTATTTTATGAAATCATTCACAGTATACTACTAAATAAAGTCAGTCCAATCTGAAACAAGCTCAGAGCCAGCCTTTAGAACCTGACCAACCATCTGTTAATGGAGACAGACGAGCGCATAGTTTAAACCTTTCTGAAGTCAACGTCATTTTTAGACACTAATTTAAACACATGTGAACAGAAGAACAAAGTTACGATGTTGAGGTCTTTTGTACTTTTACACATTATGTATGCAACCAGTATGAGAACCTCAAAAGCTCATTTTGTCAGTGTTTTTTTAAAATTAATTTTTGATGCTTTCCCTCAAGTCTTGCTTTAAGATATGTGTTACTTCATGTTTTATTTTCTTGTAAGCTTGTAAATTTTCTCGTTCACACTGTAAAAAATCCCCAAAGATGAAGATTCTATGCCCCCCCAAAAAGTTATTTTTGTGGCATGTATGCCATGTAAAATATTAATGTGAATTCTGTAAAAAAAAATACAAGAAATCCTACCATTTATTTACCACCAACCACTTCCCTCCAGGTGCGTTAACCTCACATATAATAAAATAGGCTCCAGGAGTTGTTACATGAGGTAACCTTGGGCCAATTTATGGTGAGTGAGAGAACTCTTAAATCTGAGGAACATCTGAGGTGAAATCACATTTAGCCATGAAGTAACACACACTCCTTGGATTTTGGGACCTCAAAAAACAGCTTGTACACCAGAAAGTTTCTGGAAACTTTAAGACATTCAACCTGTACTCCCAAATCTCACACTCCAGCAATTCTGAGCTACACATCTTTGGACTGCAGCTGCTCTCACAGGACTCCTATCATTTCTTGCTTCTCTTCATGTGAGAAATAATATTTCATACCTCTGTAGCAGTGGAACCATACAGTGTAACTTCCCAAGTTCACCCTCTATTGATTTAGGTTGGCCCCTTTCTGGGCTAATACTGATGAATTCACACAAAATAATTAGAGCTCAGCACAACCTTTGGAACTGGTTCTTCATCATCCTTCATTCGTATCCTTCATTCATACGGATGGTGGAGGTAGAATTGAAGCATTTGACTCTGGCCTGATTGTATCAGCTAATTGTATCATTAATGAGATTTGGGGAGTGGTTATAGCACTGTAATCATGTTAGCTGCATTACAAGGGAACAGAGAATTATACAAAGACTCCTTGATACATCTCCAACCCTCAAGCTAAGTAGATCTCAGCATGGTCAGAACAGGGATGGGAGATTGGTTTAGAATTTCACGTTGGCTGCTGCATGCTCCTTCCAAGAATAATGGTACGACAGAAAGATAGCAGTAACTTTCTATTTATTATGTAGGCAGTGGGTATTAACAGGGTCAGCTCCAGATATCAAGAGACCTTTGGCAAATTATCTTTCATGGGTCCCTTCTTATCTGGTTTGGTCCCAAGACAGTCACTCTGCCACCGCATGAATGCTGTGGGCACAAAAGTGGTCTCCAGCATTAGCACTGAGCCCAAGAGCACTGGGCCATCAGGAGCTGCCTAGCAATGGTAGTTCCAAGTGGTGACCCTGGATGTCATAAGCACAGCCAAAGATATACATATTTACTAGCTTGATTTATTAAATAGGATGATGACGATGATGAATACTTATGTACTGCTTTTCAACAAAAATAGTTCACAAAGCAGTTTACATAATAAAATAAATTAAGCAGTGTTTCTAGGTGTTTCACTCATAGAAAAAAGCTTTCCTTCCTCTTCTTTGATGCTGCACCACCAGCATTACTCAAAAAGCCAATTCTGGGAGCTGAGGGATCCTAGGAATATTCTGAGATATGGCAGAGGGGATTGCTAATGGAGGTGGGAGCCAGTAAAATCATGCCCCCTGCAAGCAAGTGGAATTGCTTTTCCAGTGACATGATCCTCCTCTGGATTAACTCAATAGCATTAATTTTTCAACACCACAGTTCATACAGTTTTTCAGCTGAGATCTGACTCAAGGGTTTTAATCAAAAAATGAAAAGAAACAGACTTGAGTCAAGGCTCTGTTCTGTGTGAGTGCTTACTTGCTTGGTTTTTTCTCCACCACTTCCATGGCTTGACTGCCTTCCAAAAACACTAGGGCTCGAGTCAAAATGACACAAAAACGGCTTTGGACGAGTCATGACAGCTGCTGTTATGACTCATGGGCAACTTGAATCGGGGGTGTGTGTGAAGAGTCAGGACTCAATTCAAGACTCAGCGCTGTTGTTCAGGCACATGCCTGTGAATAATGAAAGGTTTGGGGAAATGGTAATCCAAAAACCCTACTCTAGGAAAACGAATCCTAAAACCAGCAATCTGATTGGGTACAATCTAGGAAGAAAGGTAATTTTTTTCTTATATATGTTGGACTGAGCCAGATCTCACACACACACAAGCTTGGAAAGAAAGAGCCAGAAAGAAAGATGCTGTTGCTTACAGAAGGAACAACTTTCCTCATACCTGATGCCTGTGTGTGTCTACCTTCACAAATCCACAGCTATTATGATGATCAGGTTTTATGTATGTAAACACACAAACACCTCAGAGTTCCGCAGAAAAATCTAGCCATGGACAGCACCTGCATGGGCCTATTGACAACATATGTGGTCTCCTTCTTAGGGTGACAAAATCAAACACAACATGCACCACATAAGCCTCAGCTGTCAGGAGCCATTTTATAAGCCTGTCTGGCTCGTTAAGACACTACAGAGGCCTTTATTGAGGCATCAATTTTTACAGAACCTCCTTTCTTCATGTGTCTCTCACAGGAGGGTTCTCCTTAAGAATCAATGGCCTGGTGTGGCTTTTCAGGTAATTTCCCTGAGTTGTTCTCTAAAGGGAAACACATTAAAGACCAAGCTAATAACCGTATACCTAGCAGCAGCACAGCCTATCAGCTGATATTTGCAAACTCACAGGCGCGCGCGCACACACACACACACACACACACACACACACACACAGAGATCATTCTGGAACCCAGCTATTTTAGGAGTTTTCAAATGGGAAAAATTTAAGCCCTCAAGTTACAATAAGAGCCAATTTGCTGGTGATTTTTTTTTTGTTTTCCCCAACCCTACAACTGCAATGCTCATAAAAAAGCTCTTTATGGCTTAAAATTGTCTGGCTAGTGACAGAAGAGGCGAATTCGCAAGTGGCAGCTGAGCAAAGTTCATCCCTGCCACACAAAGGCTTCTCACTCTTGTTTTCTGCAGTGCCTTCAGAAGTGAGAAGTCTGATGTGTATGTTTTGACTCTGCACCCGGTCAGCCTTTTGCCTCTCCGCTTGTAGCAGCCGATACCCCTTGGGAACTCACCCGTTATCATTCTGCAGAGCTCATTTCAGTGCATTTTTCTGTCGACACCAGAGTTGCTGTGCAAACTTTCTTAGTAGGCCTGGAAAAAAAAAAATGAAGAGTGTCCTACAGGTTCTTTTTCCTCATATCCACCAAAGGTAATGACCTCAGGTCCACCAAAGCTAATGACCAAGCGGCACAAAAGAGAAAGCAGGGAGAAACACAGGCTACTCACAGAAAGGGGAAGAAGCAGAGAGCCAAGGACAGGTATTTGGGATCTTTAAAACAAGCAAGCAAGCAAACAAAAACCTATCAAAGGACCCAATCCTATCCAACTTTTCAGTGCTGATGCAACCATCCAAATGGGGTGTGTGCTGCATCTTGCATGGGAGGGGCAGTCATGGAGGCCACCTCAAGGTAAGGGAACTTTTATTCCTTTACCTTGGAGCTGCATTGCAGCTGCATCGGCACTGGAAAGTTGGATAGGATTGGGCCCATATTTTCTAGAGTTGTTAATGAGGTTTCTCCAAATGGAGAATTTGTAATGTATGGTGGGTGATGGTGGGGGGGGGGCCTGCAGTGGAATCACCTCTGTCATGAATATATGCTTATGATGACGATAGCATTCATCAGGTGTTGTAATATGGCAAAAGACATTTGCTTAGAATCAAAAGTGACTTTCCTACAAGGATTTCCTTCCTACAAGGAGTGCCATAAAGGCTGTGAAAAAACAGCTGCCTTGAGCAGTTATCAGAAAGGCAGGATTAAAAAAAGAAAAGAAAACTTTCAATTAAATAAAGAAATAATGCACTTGTGAAACAAATTAATTTCTTCCAAAGAGCTTTTAATGGTTTGCAGCTAACTCTTATCACGTTAAACATTGGGCCTGGCTAGCTAAGTAAGTGTATTTATTTTCATATCCAGTGTAATGGAAATGCACAAGATCCCTCCAGGAGACAGGGCATTATGTCGTGTCAACAGTGGCCCCTTGCTCTGACAGGTTTGGGAAGCATGGGGTTAAAACCTATGCTTTTAGCAGTGGGTGTGCTGCACAGTTGTAGCCACTAGAGGCAACCAGGTCCAAGGATACATGTAGGACCTGGAGAAGGGTGAGTGTGTGGGTGTAGAAGGAAAGAGGTTGGAGACACTGAGGGCCTAATCCTATCCAATTTTCCAGTGCTGGTGCTGCTATGCCAATGGGGTATGCACTGCTTTCTGTGATGGAGATGCAATCACAGAGGCCTTCTCAAGGTATGGGAACATTTATTCCCTTACCTTGGGGCTGCATTGAGGTTGCACCGGTGCTGGAAAGTTGGATAGGATTCTAACTTTGACAGAGCAAGAGTAAGGCGCTTGGAGGAAAGTGGACTGGCTAACTGGCTGATGAACAGACTGCCTGGAGACTGTCAGAGAGTGCTGGAACAGGGACTGCTGGAGACTAGTGTGTGGTTGCCATGCCCAAGACCTCCTGAGAACCAAGGAGTTGCTGCGGTAGCTGGAGAAGCTGCTGGTGGGAGAGGGAAGGAAGGAGGACCTCTGCAAGTTGAACAGGTGAGTTACCCTGGTGGTGGGGCAGTAACCAGCAGTGCTTTCTGCAGAATTAGGGCTATTTCAAGTGAAGAGGGGAACTAATTAGCTAAAGTGGGCATAAGTTCTCAAGACAAGTTTGGAACAGGAATTTGGCAGAACATTCACCTGTCTGATTTCAACCCAAGTTCACATGTACTACTTTGACTGTTAGCCCAGAGCTAGAAAAACCTGGATTCCAATTCCTACATAGCTCTAAAGCTATGGGCCAGTTCCTTAGGTCAGCTGCTTGGGTCAGCTGATATCTCTCAACCTAGCCTGCCTCACAGGATGAAATGAGGGAGATGTTGTTGTTGGCTACTTTATACTGAACAGATGGGTCAGTTGATTTTTCTTAGGTATGACAACTGACAGGAATGGTGTGGGTAGGAATTAGGATTAGGGATTGGTGAGCATCCTGGGGACGTAGTCAATGGAGTGTCCAGAACCAGTCCCTAGAGCAGCGATTTTCAACCTTTTCATCTCATGGCACACTGACAAGGCACTAAAATTGTCAAGGCACACCATCAGGTTTTTGCCAATTGACAAGGCACACCATGCTGCCAGTGGGGGGCTCACAACCCCATTGTCCCTACTAAAAAATGATCTTCCCTCAAATTCCTGTGGCACACCTGTGGACCACTCGCGGCACACCAGTGTGCCATGGCACAGTGGTCGAAAATGGCTGCCTTAGAGGCTCCTTACCTCAAGGAGTCTGGTGGAGAACCTCTTGTCCATGGGTTGTAATGTCAACATTAAAGGCTTCCCAGCTTGGGGGGGGGGGTAGGTGCAAGCCAGATCATCCTTGATTACTTAGTGAGGTTGGTGTTGGTGATCATTGTCAGCAATCAGTTGCTTGGAGTCAGTGTGGGAATGTCTGAAGCAGCTGTCATCTCCCACAAGGAAGGGAACCCAAGTCAAAAGGTGGCAGTACTGTCTCCATGCCAAAAGGAGGTGAAGTGCCAGCACAGTGTCCCATTTAAACCCAAAATCTGCTAGCTTGTGCAATATTGGGAGGTACAAAGGCAAAAGCCTTTTTCTTTATTACTGTCAGAAATCAGAAGACCTTGGAGACACACTTTCAAATACAGATATGACTCTTGTACAAACTCTGCCTTCGCTACTGGCTCACGCAGATGTAGTCAGGATGTCAAGACCTGGGTAGAGCCACTGAGAAAAATTTTTATCAGGGAGTACAAAGTTTCTTTCAGGTCCCTTCTTCCTTCATATGTGAATTTGGCTCCTGGAATTTGGACCTCTTTCTGGTCCTCTTTGGTTCCTGAGCCCACTTCTTGTCACTGGGCCCAGGTACAAGGTACCCCCTGCATCCCCCTCTCAGAGGCCTGGGTGTGACATGGGGGAACCTGTCAGGATGTCATGCCTTCTGGCAGGCATGCTAGATCCTGAAAGCATGTCTGTAATGTAATAAATCAACTGAGATTGACTTAGGGCAAACAACTTGTCCTAAGTATGTTTGGTAGTGAAATAAAACCTGCCAAATCAAAACATCCCTATTCTGTTTTGTGCTCCTTGTCCTCTCTGCTGCATACAGTCAGCTGTCCGACATTTGGCTTGGTGTCACCCTGTGCACCAATTTGGTCACTCCCATGGCCCTGTTCTTTCCAGTCTTGGTCTGGCCCCATCCTCTCATGAGAATGGGGCCACATTTGCAGACCAGCTACTTGCCGTGGCATCTCTCAGTGAACCAACCATCCACCACAGTGCTCCTAGACCAGCTGCCCATCATGGTACCTCTTGCACCACTGCACAAGTTATTCTGGTATCACCCCCCCCAGTGGTGCCACCCAGTGTGGTCTGCACCCCCTAGTGATGCCACTATATGCAGCACAATTGATCACTCCCTGTTCCTTGACTTCAGCTATGCCTTAGGTATATGGAATCCTGTCCTCATATAACTCTCAGTTCCTATCCAATTAAACATGCTTTCAAGATTTCCACAGGAGGGCAGCTCTTCTTCCATTATCTCTTCCTCTTTTGCGCTTCTTCAGGGATCTGTTCTTAGTCCCCTGTTATTCTTTCTCTACCTGCTATCTCTGAGTAATCTCATCACATTCCATAGTTTTCAGTACCACCTGTGTGCTGCAGGTCAGGCCTTAGGAGCTGTGGGGCCCAATGCAAAACAAATTGGCCTAAAGCCAGCCCTGTGTGCTGGTGACCCCCAGCTCTATGTATCTGTGCCAAAGACAAGGAAAGCAACAGAGAAAGGGGAAAAGAGTGGTACCAGGAAGATAGGGAAAAGTATGTGACTTCCCAGGAAGATAGGGAAGAGTATGTGACTGTAATAATAGTTAATAAAATGTATATGAAACATCTGAGAAATTTCAAGGAAAATTCAGATAATTTTGATCAGAACAGCAAAGAATAGAACTTTATTACAGTCATAAGACCAGCCACATATAAAGTATCAAAATATATAAGTATACAGAAGTATACAATATATTATGATTAAGTTTAAAACAATAAAACAGTTTATGATTATGTTTAAAACAGTTCTGAGGTAACCAGCAACAGCTTCCAGCCATTTCCCCTAAAGCAATTCCAATATGTCTAGCAGACTATGCTTTAACTACAGAGGTTCATCCATATTTAAGATCCTTTTCCTAATGCCCACTGTAGCAGTAAAAAATTTAGCGACACTATATGTAAACATAGGATTGGAATCAGATAACAGTACATACATACATTGTTGCTCTGTGCAACCGAAAAGTCGGCCAATCAAAGGAGAAATAAGTTATTCACGTATCCTCTTGTAATATATACACCACAACAGAATGTGTTCCGTTGTTTCTACAGAACAGCAAAATTTGCAGTGGGACAGAAGAGCTCCTCAGGGACCTGCCGTTTCTTATCATCTGCACAGTGCCACGTACAAAATAGTAACATTTTCAAGTCCAGGTGATTAACTCTTCATTATGAAAAGATGTATGAGAAACTAGAGCAGTGCTATTGATTGCCTTATTGATGGGCTTTTGATTGATTGATTCACTTTATTTGTTACTTTAATATTATTGGTTGTTTTAGATTTCATTTTGTCTTTTTAATGAAATTGTTATGACTTGTGAGCTGCCTGTGGGCTTCCCTTGCAGAATGGGAAAAGGTAGAATGCAAATGTTTAATAAAATAAATATACGGTTTAGACCATATCATCTATAAAACCAAACCTTATCCTTTTAGGCTGTAACGTGGAAGTCCCTTCTGGCCTTATTACACTACATTTCTCAAGTCTTCTGAAAGGCAGTAAAAAAAAAAAATACACTGTAATCTTGGTCGCATCCCTTGTTATAGCATTGTTCCTTAGTTGCTGAACATTGCAATTATAGGTATCCTTGTAAACACTTCTGTTAAAAATAATAATAAAAGAGCATTTAGCATCTTCCTGAAGCAGGAACCCGGACGGATGGAAGTTTAATTTAAAATGGATGATCTTTGAAGAAGTGAACAAATGTGGAACACCAGGCAAATGTGTAGTTGACAATTTATAACACTACCTGCCTTCTATTTCCTGGTTATTTATGCTTAGGTGGGAGAGATACAAACAACACGGATGCCGGCCCAGCAGACAGCTTAATTTAATATATGGTTGCTTCCTTCCTCTGAAGTCAAGAGTCAGCTCTTCAATCTATCTAACGAACTTGGGTGCACTGTGGCAACAAGCTGATGGCACAAATAAATGATGGTTTAATTCCTCCTTGACTTTCGGCAAAGTTGAAAGAAACTTGAAAACTCTGAAGACAGCAGCCAAGGTCCAAGAACAGCACAACAGTCTGTACAACAGTGGTTCCCAAATGTACCTGAGTCACAGTGCCCCCATGGTATCTTCTTCCTGCCTCAGCCAGGCAGTGGCATCACTATGGTTTGCATCACCCAGTGTGGGAGGCCAGTGCATCAACCCCATGATGGACCTCCTCCCATGCAGTGGGTGGCTAACACCCTGGGTGGTGGACGTGGTGATGCATCATTGCCCCACCCCTGCTGGTTTTGAGGCGGTACCTTTTGAAGGAAAAGATATTTCAATGCAGTTTGTTCCATTGCATTCTGCTGTAAATTATGCATCGAATGGTATATATATGATCTCGTATGTCTACAAACAGCAATTTTGGTCACTAGTGGTGTCACCCCCCCAAGGTGTCACCTTACTAACACCTTATTGGTTCCATGCTCTGTCATAATAACATCTCATTGGCTCTTTGAACAATCAGTCTCATTGGTCCATTTTGAATTTAAGAAATGTACTTTTTTTGTTACATAAGACAGTTGCATTTTTGTTTTCCAGTTTTTGGTCATACTTTTTGATAGAATGAAGGTATTTCATTCTGGTTTTTTCACTGCATTCTGCTGCAAATTACACATCAAATGGTATATAGAATATTATTCCTACAAACCACGATTTTAGTGATTTTGGTCACTAGTGGTGTCACCCCCCCTTGTGCGCATCACCCAGTGCAGCCTGCACCCCCTAGCAACACCACTGCAGCCAGGCACAGCCATCTTGGAAAATCTCTAAGAAATCTAAGATGGCAGTGCCCAAATCTTACAAGAGTTTGCAGGATCCAAGATGATTCAGCCCAGGGGACCATATAGGAGGGGCCACCGGGGATATCCCGCAGCACTCCTGTGTGATGTAATGCCTAAGGTGTTGTGACACACACTTTGGGAACCCCTGCTGTACAACCATGGAAAGTCTAGATGTCTGTTTCCCAAAAGCAGCTCCTTGTGCCACATGGCAAATTGTTTTCAAAAAAGTTCCAAGAGTGTGACATCAATACTGGGTCTGGCTGCTTAAAGAGCATCACATCAACATTTCCCCCTGGCCCATGCAAGTTCTTTCACTTGCCACAAATAGCTCTTTGGATCATGGCCAATGTTCTAGCACAGAGATGTTTTCAGAGAGGAAGATTGACCAAAAAAAATTGTCTTGGTGACATACACACATTTCTTTATGGGTCCCTTTTAGGGAGAAGGGCGGGATATAAATAAAGTTTATTATTATTATTATTATTATTATTATTATTATTATTATTATTATTTATGGTCACAGTTCCACACTCCAGAAGTTACATATGTAAGCAGCAGTCATCTAGTTCAGTCAAGCTATGTTCTCATGACCAAAGAAATTACCACATCAATGGAGTGGTAATAGTGACCAAGGGAATTACACATGTAACATGGGCAAACAATATTGCTGGTACCTGCAGGATCTCTTTGACAGAATGGGTGAGAAATTCCTGTGAGACAGCTACTCCTCAAGGCATGTGAGCCTGGGACAACATGTGTTTGGGCCCTGGGCAAAGCACTTGCCCATGTAAATATTTGACATACGCATCATCACATTAAAATGTACCCCAAGCAATGGTCTATTTATATGTGTCATCAGCATGCTAGAGGTACACCCTTCTGGACTGCCACGTAACTGATACACCAATGCAATGACATGACATCATCACCCATGGCATTAGGGTACAAATTTAAAATGGGGGGGGGGTGTTCATTGTTCTACTACTGCATTAATTCCAGTGGAATTAACTAACAATGGGAAATAAAAACAGTAATAATGGAAATTCCAAAGTTCCTTTTTCTTCATTTATTGAGTCACTTTCTTGCTATCTGACCACCGTGAAACATTTGCACAGTGCTCAAGGTCTTCCTGTTACATGCTCCCTCTTCCACAATTTATTGGGCTGCGTTAAATTGAGATTTAAAGCCCCACTTCCAATGAACTTCTTTTGGAGATTGCATGAAAACTTTTTTCTCAACACTTGTCTTTCTAAATATATTTCTCGCCTGACATTCCTGTTCCAAGAATACATCACTTATGCCAGCCTAGTATTTGTATTTTGAATAACTCTGAACAGATGAAGCACTGGTCCAGAGACGAGAAATCCTCCGAACATCTGTCAACCACTTTCGCTCCTGCAGTTGAAAACAAATTCAGCCAGGAACGGTGCCATTCCTCCCAAATTCAGAGACAGCGCAAAATTAATATTCCTCTGTAGGCAGCAACTCAGTCGAGAATTGGGGAAGGGGGGAGAAACGCAGCAGGACTGGAAGTCACAGTGGCACAGTGAGGCTCTTAAGTTCACTGACGAATGTGCAGAGGACACAAGGTTAAGATTCTGCTTGTTTTTTCCCCCCAAAGCCATTTAGCCAATTGCTTTTCTTTGACAGTGAGATTCAGAAATAAGGAGCATTTCATTGAACTAAAAGCAAAATGCTTTTTATATGCAGAAACACATACACAAGTAGATAGATGTATATACAGCCCAATCCTAATTAAACTTTCTGCTCTGCATTTGCGCTGAAATGGCCAGCCTGGAAAGAGAGGCTGCTGGGAGTCTCCCCAAGGTAAGGGGACATTCATCACCTTCTCCTAGGGTAAGCCCCAGCAGTTGCAATGGTGCTACTCAGACTTGCACCAGCTAAATCATTGACACAGGTCTAAGCAGCCCCATGTCAGAAAATCAGACCCAGGAAGGGGGATAGGATATGGTCATAGCCCCTGCCGCAGTTTCTGTCCCCTCCTTGGCCCAATCCGCCCTCTCCCTGTCCTCTGCTGCCCTGTTACATCCTCTTTCCACATCTGTTCTGCCCTTCCTCCATCCTGCTAGGAGCCTACCTGCTCTGCCAGGTGCTCCACTTGGATCTGGTATTGAGACACTGGCAGCATGCCTTAGCATTGATACCAAGAGCATCTGCACTGTCACAGTGTGCTTTCTGGCATGTTCACAACACTGCATGCGCTCGTTCCTCTGGTGCTAGGCTGGTTAGGATTGCACTGATATATAAAACGGAAAATATCTGTCAATCTGAAAGGGAGCAGAAGAAAGGTCCAGGTCGTCAGATTCTCTATTAGACTTCTAGTGTGCTTGAAGGTGCCCCTGACCCTTTGGTTCCCCTACCACTGTCTGAACTGATGGGCAATGTTTTCCCCCTTTCAGTTCTGTCTCCGACAGCAGCTGCTTTGTTTTGCTCCACAGACATCAGCGTGTAGCCCTGCCCAGGACTATTTTGTGGCCATGTGACACTGACCAGATAATTGGCTTATATTTCTATCTGTATAGATCAATATATTATATAATAAATCTATACAGATCAGTATCTGTCTTTGTCCCCAAAGGGCTACTACCTATTAAATTACTATATTATTGTTACAAGCGAATGACTTAGATTAGATTTGGTGCTTTGAGGAAACAAAGGAACAAACAAACACTAATAATAATAATAATAATAATTTCTTTCTGTTCACCAACATGTCCATGCCCCTGTTATTCCCTTTCTTGCACAACATCCATTTTGGTGTAATTCCATTCACCTCTCCTGCCTCAATTCTTAGTCCACCCAGACAGAAAATGGCCATCCCTTAATATGCTCTCCTTTTCCATATTATTTTACAGGCAAATCATCTGGACCTTAAACTGTGAGTCCAACTGATAGTAGGGAAGATGATGCGGATGACAGTTCATCTCACTCGCTCCTTTTCCTCTCCAGCGCATAGGGCCATTGGTTCTAAATAACCACAGAGAAAGGCTGATGGGCTCAATTCATCTGGTGAACAGGGTTGCCACTTGCCCCAAATGACTCTGTTTCTCTAATTTTTTACTTTTTTCTCAGTTGAACAAGGTTGAACAAGGTTCTCAGGCAGCAAACCTCAACCATTTGGAGACTGTTGCTGGGCTCTGCTCCTTTATCGCTCCACACCTTACCACTTGACTCCTCCACCCCAGCATCAAACCCCCTCCCCTGCAGTTTTTATTAAAGGTTAATGGTCTTGTGACATCACCAGACACAAAAAATCTCAGATTTTTTGACACATCTGAATGGGCAAGACTACTGGTGAGACAGTAGCATGCAGAGATGATACTGATCACATGTTGTTTCACTCACAGGGTAAAGACAGACTTTGTGAAGTGATCAAGTCAATCAGCTGCAAGAAATATTTCCTAAGAAGCCATATTTCCAAAACCCCATGTTCAAATGGCCAGTTCCTTTTCTGAGGTTGGGCTTATTTGTCTCAGTTTCAGCTATACTTCAAAGACACTTATAGACAAACAGCCCAATCCTATTCTTATCAATGTCCTACATGTATAATCTGCTCTGTATCCCCTGGGGGCTGGGGATAAGAATAGGCCCTCAGTTTGGCTGTACTTGTTGTAAGAGGTGACTAAACAGCCACTGGGTAGATGGGACTCGTTAGCTTGGGAAGGCAGCTCATCTGAGAGAAGGAAAACTCTGATCCCAAACCTCCATTGCCTTGTGGCTACATCCAGTTATGGAAAAGGCTTCAGGAGTCAACCTCGAGGCAAAATCCAGAGCCGGGGCCCTGAGGCAGTTCATCACTGAACCCAGTTTTGTTCTGGCAACTCCTGCGACGCCGCTGGAACCAACCGTATTGGCTTCTGCCTTTCCATTGGACCATTTCAGCGACGTGGAGAGGGGGGATTTGCTGCATGGGTAACAGTCTATCCTCCATATCTACCTTACCCAGGCTTCGCGCACTGGAGAGGACACTGTTCCAAGAACACTATTCAGAGCACGATACCATAGTCTTTTGAGATTGAAGGATGCCAACATGTATAATTCATGGTCTTAAAACATTTTAGTAGGACAATAGAAGGTGGTCTTTGCATGGTACTCTTTTAAGAACTACAAGCATGTGGAGACACTATCATGGCTAGAATCATAGCCATTTCATCTGGTCAGGGCCTTCAAAAGGAATTTGATCAGGGGATAAAAAGTTGTTTTAGGGTCGCAGAGGGGGACAATAGCATAGAGGGGGAAGGGTGGCAACAGTCTAAATATTCTTTGGAGCCCATGTTTTACCAGGCTTGCCAATGCAGAGCCCATGTTTACCCACATGTACAGCATTGGCAGCTAGATGTAGTAATATGGAAAACCAAACACACTCCTAAATCATGCCACAGAAAATGTAATATCCCAGGAAATTTCCAGGCTCCCTCCTTTGGTTCCTGGGCCTCCCTTTTGAATCTAGGCCTGGGGGCCCTGCACTGTCACTCTCATGAGCCCTGCATGTGGTTAGCCATGAAGAATATAGGATGGGGATATCCTCCTAAGTACTAAAAGGATTCCAGTTTCTGGAGAGAAGCTGCCCATTGGCTAGCCTCAGCAAGAAAGGCTATAAATGCTTCCTGTTCAGGCTGGAACTTTACATGGGTAATGATAGTTTTCCTCCATTAATTTTATGGAAGCAACTTTCTAGAAAAAGGCACTTAAGCCCTTTGTAGCTTAAGTGTTGAACTTCAGCCACTGAATGCATCCTTCTTTCCCCTCACCCCAAATTAATGGCTCCCTGAAAGCCTGCATATTTTTCATTGCTTTCCAACATTCCAAGTTCACAGACGGAATTATTTTCCCCTCCTGGTGGATCTCACCCTTGGATACTGTTGACCTTGATACTTTAATGGAGTTGCACAGATGGAAGAAGAGCATATTCCCCAGACAAGAGAAAGCCTGTTGTCTCTGTTCTTCGGTCTCAGTGGGAAATGGTGTTAGTAGTTATTCCTGGTCTCTCATTTGTCTATTGTGTCGGCAAACACCATGAGGTAAATGTGATGCCTGTTTAGGATTGATATTGTTCCACCAGCACTTTCCTGTGCAGTACACACTGTGTAAACTACCTACAGATTTCCTTCTCCCATCATAACCATTAGCTGCACTTGTGCAACCATTAGTTGCATTTTAGGATTGATAAGATGCGTCAGCCACCTTTCAAGTGATTTTGAACAGAAATCGGGGTAGACAGAAGCCCTTTCACTGAAAATGCCTTGGGAGCCAAACCACCACCATATAAGACTGAAAGGCTATCTGGGCTACTACTGTAAAATTTAACAGTAGGAAGAAATAATCAATAACATTTGAATATCTACCATTCTTTTGTCATGAGTGAAAAGTCAACTCTCAAAAGCAACCTCCAGCCAGGCCAGTATGAATTTTGCAATTCCACACAAGTGGAAAACAAATACATGCCATAGACTATGGTATTAAGTTGAGAAAGAACACCCTGCTTCTGGTGGCACTTTACTCCTAGAAACTGCGCAGAGAATACTGTATGATTCTTTCACTTTTTCCCTTTAATTTGTTTTGAAATATTTATAACCTGCCTTTCTCATGTTCAAGAAAGCTAACTAGGAAAGGAAAACATTAGTGCTTTTGGGCCACCAGCAATTATTGCTCCAATCCTGACATTCATTTCAGACCTATTTGCATGTCAAGCAACCAACACAATTCACACTAAAGAAGGGGACAAAGGCATAAGAACCACCCTGCTGGACCGGGCCAAAGACTCATCTAGTCCAGCTTCTTGTATCTCACAGTGGCCTACCAGAAGCCTCAGAAAGCACATAAAACCTGCATCCTGGCAGTTGCGTGCCTGCCATAGACTTCCCTGGGGCAAATGTCCCAGACGTCAGCTGCTAGGACCCCGTGGAGGCCTCTCTGAGGCTCCTGACAGGGATGGAAACTGTGCTTCCGGTTTGCCAGAAGCACAGTGTATAGCGCTGGGGAACCTCATAGAGGTTTCCCCGGCATGGGAGGAGGTCATGCAAGGCTCTGTGAGTCTCTGGTGTGTGTGTGGGGTGGATTTCTGCATGGGGGGACAGTGATAGCCCACGGGGGCACCATCACGGAGCTTTGCCCCGGGCATGGGGCTGCGGAGGTCCGTGGCTGCATCCTGCTGCCCTCCCATGCATCTGGCATAGGCCTAGAAGCAAAAGGTAAAAAGTTAATATGGGCATGCAGAGGAAGAAATATACCTGGATAACAGAAGAGATCTTAGGATAAAGAGGATGTCCCATGAGATCTAGAGAAGAAGAAAGCATGGTGGAAGGAAATGGGATCTGGCCTGCATGCACATACAGCCCACGCACAACTCCTCACTTGATAAGTGACTTCTGTTTTATCTATCTTGGACCAATGCTTTATTTACAATAGAGGTCTTTTCCAACAAGCCTGTGTGTGACAGTTAAAGAAGCATCTTTTGTGTTGTTGTTTTTAAAGGACACCTGCAGAGCTTCATCAGGGCAAGCTGGCTGCATACATAAAAATGGAACGGCGATGGGAACATAGCATCCCAATGACTGCTTCTGTCTCAAACTGGATGCTATAGAGCAGCAGGGGACATAAAGAAAATAACAGCCGTCAATATTTAACTATGCACAGAATCTGAACTTTAATGAATATTTAGTAGCACAGCCCATCTTTGATTCAGAAAGCATTAATAGAGACTTGACTCTTAGCATCTGTTACTAGTGCTGATTAATCAAATCTCTGTTGTATGTTCCTTATGATGGAAATGGGGAGGAAAAGAAGCCCTGCACAGCAGCAAAATAATAAATTGCTATTTGTATATGCAAAACAGTTCAATTATTTAGTGCAATTAAAATAATATCTTGAAAATCACTTGAAAGGCGGGTGGCACATCTTTATCAAGACCAAACTAGACTACAAGAATAAACAAAACAACTAGATGAGCAATAAATTGCAGACTAATAAAAGCCGCACAATGGAAAACAAGAATCAGTTGCTCACATTTAAAGCTTATTATTTTTAAGGGAGGGAGAAAAAAGCCTAATAGACATAGGCCTATCATCTTAATTAAAAGTATACATCTCTTGTGTTAAGAAACAAGGAACTCTAATAGGAGTCTCTTTTTGGTTCACTTTGTAAAATTTTCTCTTTTCATATGCAGGGTAATTTGGGGTGTTCCAGATCTGGGGGTGCAGGGGTCACTGGGGGTGCAGTGATCAATGGAGAACAGCAGAACTGGGCATCAAATAAATTTGTCTGGCTCATATGCTGACACACACAAGGTGATTCCCCATGGAATTTGTGTGATCATGCTGCCCCTTTTCAAGCTGCTGCTGTCACACATATTACAGTGGTCATGTCATGGAAAGTCCCTGGTGCATGTCATTCCACTCTATGCAGTCCTGTGTTGGGTTGTAAACTGCTGGCGCTGCTGCCTGTCCCCACAGCCAACTGCTCAAGGAAGCCACAGAACATGTGAATTGGTCAATGTTATTTGCCTGTGTCTGTGTGTCAAACTGATTTTATATTGTGTTTGCAGCGGTGAAGGCTTTGACACTGATTAGCTAATTGGGTAAGAGGTAACCCCTGCTAATTGGGTAAGAGGCACTTTTTCAAGTGGGTGCTCCTTTTTTAGCAGGGGGAGAGTAACTGGCCCATCTCACCCCAGCACTGTCTGTTCTAGTGGCTGTCTGCTGGTATTCCTTTGCATCTTTTTAGATTGTGAGCCCTTTTGGGACAGGGAGCCATTTAGTTATTTGATTTTTCTCTGTAAACCGCTTTGTGAACTTTTAGTTGAAAAGCGGTATATAAATACTGTTAATAATAATAATAATAATTAGCTGAGCTGGGAGGGTGATACAGGCTTCCAGGTTGTTCACGGAACTAAACTGTTTGCATTCCAGCCTCTCTGAGGGAAGAGGGCCATCGTCTGTTTTGCTGTTTGGCCACACAGACCAAGAGCTAGTAACGTTGCCAAAGTGCATATTTACCTGGAACTGAAAGCAGATTTGCCCATCACATAATGCTCAGATGTATTATGAATGAAGCATCATTGCCCTAAGAAAGACTTCTTCAGTGTACAGTGAGATCCTACATATACATGAACAGTGGTCAGACTAACTAGGCTGCTTTGGAAGCACACATTCCAAAGTTATTTAACCCATTTTTGCCCAGCCCACAGGTGTACACATTTGGTCCCTGTTGCGTATATGCAACATTGGGTAGAAATGGTTTAATGTTAGCTCTTCAGCCTTGCTGAAACAGTCACTGCAATTCTCATAGGTAACTGTGAAACTGTGGGATGGTTCAGACAACATCCTCTGTGCAGTCAGGGCAGGCTTTAAACCAATTGGATCAATTGCTCCCACCTGGACCCCATGCCTAAGGATCCCCGCACTAGAGTAATCTCTTCTAATCTTGTTAAATACAGACAACAACACATTGCAGGACACCTAACCCCCCATTGCAACCCCACATTTTAATTTTCTCCTGAATTCTTCAAAGTCAGTAGTGTTTGTTGATATTGTTTATATTTTTTAATTGACTCTAAACCTTCCCCCCCCCCCCCCCCCCCCCCCCCCCGCAAAAAATGTTTCCAATTGGACCCTGCAGCTTCTGAGGCCGGCCCTGTGTCCAGCCCACTCAAATGTGTGATGACGCACCTGTGTGCAGATTTAGCAAACAACCCCAGCTGTGCCTTCCCACAGCAACATAATCACACTGTATGTTTAAATATTTCTTTAATCATCTGAGGAAGAGCAATATGAACATTCTGCCCCAAGTGGTTATGTGGCAGCATGGCAGGAGGTGGGATGTGAATGCATGTGCTTCTCCCCCTATGACTGGGCAGGTTGCTTGTTGAAATGAGTCCCGTGTGAACTAGTGTCCCCCACACCCCTTTTTTGCAGGAGTTGCTCAGTTCCCAAAGTTGTGCGCCAAGCAGTAGCATAGCTAGAGGGGGTGCAAAGCACTAAGTTTTGCATGGTGCCTCACCAAGGTATGCAAGCAGCCCCTCCCCCTCCCCTTCTAGCCATTCTGGATCTCTAGAGCAAAACTCCAAAAGGGAGGGGCCGCTTGCGCGCCGTGGTGAGGTGCTGTCAAAAACTTAGTACTTTGGCCAATGGCGTCGCTAGGGAGGTGCCGGGGGCACCGGGTGATGCACTCTGGGGGGGTGATGTGCTAAAATCGCGCCTTTACAAGCTACCGGGTCGTGCCATACACCGTTGGATACGGAATAACCAGCGGAACACAATGCAAAAAACCCTGTCGAGATTGCTCCTTTCCTTCAAAAGTTATGGCCAAAACACCAGAAGGAAAAAATGCATGGAGCCCTATGGAAAGTGAAAGTGAGCCATTTACTCACGATTAGGCGCACTTGCCATTATACGGTGGAAAGGACAGGCTGAGAGGACTCCTACGACACCTGAATGGCCCCGATCCAATGAATGCAGCCCCCTATTCAGGAGTCCTTCTTGTCCCTATTCAGCCCTATGGAAAGCAAGCAAAACCACGTGGCTGCGTTTACTCACAAGTAGGCACATTTGCCTTAGTCGGTGGGAAAGGGCAGGCTGAGAGGACTCCAAGAACGTCAGAATGGGCCTGATCCAATGAGCGCAGCCCCCCAAAAACACCGGAAAAGGAGGTTCCCCCTCCCGGCTGCAAGTGTATGGAGCCCTATGGGAAGCGAAGCAACCTCACATAGCATTTACTTGCAAGTAGGCAACCTTGCTTTGCTCCGTCCAAAAGGGCAGACTGAGAGGACTCCAACATCAGAATGGTCCTGATCCAATGAATGCAGCCCCAAAAACACCTGTGAAGGAGGTCCCTCCCCCCCCAGCTGCAAGTGTATGGAGCCCTATGGGAAGGGAAGCAGCCTCACGTAGCATTTACTCACGAGTAGGCAGACGTGCCTTGGCTGGTGGTCAGGCCAGGCAAAGAATGTGAGGATGCCAAAAGGGTCCCAATCCGATGGAACTGGAGTGCAACAAAAACCCCAGATGGCAGCCTCCCCCTCTCCCCACTAGAAAGAACCAACAAAGAGGCTTGAACTGGTAGGGGGAAAGTTTTTTATTTTGGACTTGCAAAGTTTCTCTCACAGCCCAATCCTACCCACACTTTCCTGGGAGTAAGCCCAACTGACTCTAATGGGACTTACTTCTGAGTAAACATGCATAGGCTTGGGCTCTGAGGCTGGACTCCTATCCCCACTTTCCTGGGAGTAAGCCCCATTGACTGTAATTACTTCTGAGTAGACAGGCATAGGATTGGGCTCTCAGACTTGTAAAGCCAGGTGGGTCTTTGTATTGATGTTCTTGAAACAGAAGGACTCTCAACTGGGCACTGGGATGGCTGAAGATCTCACTGATTCTTTTGGGAGAGGGTTATTGCAGGCAGACTACAGAGAAAACTCACTTGGTGGAACAGGACTGGCTCCCGCTTATTTAATTCTTTCTTTTATTTTAATTTAACTATTTATAATTATTTATTTTAATTTGCTTGATGATGTCACTTCTGGCCATGACATCACTTCCAATGGGTCCTGGACAGACTGTCATTCTAAAAAGTAGGTCCCAATGCTAAAAGTATGAGAACTGCTGCAATAAGGTGTTCGCAAGTTGACAGGGGTGTGTGTGTGTGACTCCACAAGTTTTCAAAATCACTAAAATCAGAATTTGGAGGAATAATACCATCATATTATATATCAATCAATGCGTAATTTCATGCAGAATGTAATGAAAGAAACCACATTGAAATATCTATGTTCTATCAAAAGGTACTGCCAGAAAACCAGTGGCGGTGGGGCAATGGTACATCACCACACCCATCATCTGGGGTGTTGCCGCGCCCACTGCATAGGGTGACACACAGGCCTGTCGCACCAGGTGACGTGAATCCCAGTGACACCACTGACTTTGACTCCCTCTCTAGCAACACTACTGGGACCAAGTTCAGATTACAAATGAGGCTTGAATTCTTGAATGCTACTTAGGGTTACTAATCCCAGGAAATGTTTTTGCAACATGATGCAATGTTAGAAATCCCTGCAGACCCTGTTAAAATCTCCAGTATCACCCAGAGATTGATGCTTGATCCTTAGAGACTCCAAGCCAATCTAAGGAGATTGGCAATCCTAATGCTACTCCACATAAACATTATCTGCTCAATTCTCCCTAAAATGAGCATTTTAGGGAGAAGCTGAGACCAATACTTGCTCCTGACATGCCAGCTCTGTATATGTAGTGAAGTGTGCGTGAATCAACTAGATGCAGTCTACAGGTGAGACATATGAAACATGGAGTATTCTCTCTTTGTTTGTTTACCTGAAGCAGAACTGACTGAGACTGACATGAGACCAACTGAAGTGGTTCCTCAGGCAGATGGAGGGAGGGCACCCATGTTTGTCCACCTACTTGCCTTTGCTGCTGCTCCCCCTTCTCCTTCCACTTTGTGGATTGGAAAAGGAAGAAGGGACAGAGAGAAAGAGGAAGGGAGGAGAGTGCTTAGCCAGGACACTGGAGAGTTCTACAGGAGGAGACTGGCATATCTTTGGTGGGGGGGGGGGCAGCATTTGGCATGCCTCTTCAGGGATCAGGAGGTCTTGGGCCAGCCTCAACGTGAAATGATACAATCCATCAATAGATTCACCAAGTGAAGTAGCTGATGGTGCATTTCAGCATTCCGATTGGAAAACAAAGAGCTACTTAGATATGCCTAAGTACTTGGACATACCCAGTAGAATGTTTTGATTTCTCCTCTTTGGGAGGCACATCCTGATGCCATTGCAGAAGATACTTTTCAAACATACCTCAGGTTGAAAATGAGGTTGCCATGCAATGTGTGTGTGGGGGGGGGGGCTGCTGCTGTTCAAGAAACACAAGTCCAAGTGACTTTTGGCACACAGAACGAGTTGTGCACTTCTTTGGATCCGAGCCGGAGGGTGCAACTGCACAATCCTAGGCAGATTTACTCAGAAGCAACCCTCATTGTGTTCACTGTGGCTTACTCCCTAGCAAGCATCATTAGGACTGCCGCCTACGAGGTGTTTGTGGATATTGCTGAATAGCTGGCGCAAGGCAGAATCCATATGACAATCTTGCCCCATATCATGAAACATCCTTACCCAGAAAATGTGTCAGAGGAAAAAAAAAGAACTCTCAAGATATGGGTGTATTGTTTCAGATTCTTATTATGCAGATTGGTTTCATGAGCAGACAGAATTAACTCTAAACCACAGCTGTGGGGGCAGAAATTACAGATCAATCTATATTATGAAAACTTTGAAAATCTGCCAAAGGAGAAAATTATATGATTGAACAACAGCTTTTGTGGAAGCCAAGTTAAATATGTCAAATAGATTTGTTTAGGCTGCCCCCCTCTCCATTATTGTTGGTTAGGAACTTCAATCAATATGTTTATACTAAGGCAGCGCAGTCAGTGGAATGCCACATATATTTTGGACTCATCGCTGAGAATGAAGTTTAATTCCCTTCCTTTAAATCATTTGTCCTTTTATAGCCAAAGCCCCAAAGCTCTTGCTGAAAGTAACACATTTGATGTAATTTCCCTTGAACATTTCTCATATATATTTATATATTTTTTTTCAATTCTCTGACCATCTGTGAAAAAATACAGGAATATCTTATTCCAAAACGAAGTCTGGGAAAATGTTTCAAATGAACATTAAATCTTGACGATTGTTTTCTCAGGAGATCACAGTCAATCTCCAAAAAAAGTTAGAAAGGACTTGGTTAGAAAGTGGCAAAATTACCGGCAATTTGCATCTAAGATAATTGTTTTGGAGACAGACCTCAATATTGCACCTTTGCTTTGTGAAGAAGTACTATTTGATATCTATAGGGTTATGGGAAGAATGTAATGTGTCAGAAATGACTATTGACTCAGGAGCACATTTCTGTCCATTTTAGTGCAGAAAAAATTTTATAACGTCATTATTATGGTTAGTCACGGCCCACCTGAAGGTAGCTGGCATTTTCTAAATATCAAATCCTTCTCAAGGACCACAGATATTTTGAGATACTTGCATAAAATATGCACAGTTCCACGTAGTGCCACTTTTTGCAGCTCTTATGTGTTAATTCCAGTTACGCTTAAGGTGTGCAGGTGTTTTTCCAGATTTTTTGAAATGAAGGCTTCCTCATGGCCCCCATCCTTTCCATGGCATGGCTGTAGCAGCATGGGTGGTAGGGCATAGGATTAAGCCAAAGTTTCTCAAACCTACCAGGTCAGTGAGACCCTGCTCCTTTTGCTGTCCATCACTGAACCCAAAAGTGCCAATGACATGGTGATGTGCAACATGTCGACATCACCCACAGAGGGCCCTAAGATCAGTGTAAATCAGGTAAGGGCTAGAGGGCCCCCAAAACTCAGCGAAATGACACACAGCATGTGCAGCAGACCGTCTGCTCCACAGTCTGTCACTTCATGATCATGTTGCTGAGTGGCTCAGCTGGTGTACCTTCTGCAACACCCCTGGGGACTTGTCACAATGCCCCAGGGTGTCACAACACCCAGTTTGGGAAACTCTGGATTAGACTGTAATCTATTGCCCTTTTTCTCCCACATTTGTATATGTCTAATTGTAGCAGCATATATTACATGGAGGATGGGACATGAAAAATGCTTCTCAGTGGTGCAGTCATATGCCACAGGAGAGTATTTGACCACACCAAAGTTCAGGTGGTGTCCTTGCTCAGCCTTGCCCCCTGCATGAAGCCCTTACCAATTGGGAACTCTAGAGAGAAGGCACTCCCTCAGTGCCTTTTCTGCTGTCTCTGCACTGAGATTGTGTTTGCCAAAGCTTCACCTATAGAACTTATGGTGAACTTATGGTGAACTCATTCCAAGCTTCACCTATAGAACTTATGCCCACTTTTAGTTAATTAGTTCCCCAACAACAGCCCTAGTTCTGCACTGCAGCACTGCTGGACCCCACCACTAGGGTAGCTAACCTGTCCAACCCACATAGTCTTCCCTCCCTCCCTCTCAGTCACCAGCTTCTCCTGCTGCCGAAGCAACACCTGGGCATGACAGACACACACCAGTCTCCATTCATTCAGTCCATCCATCCATCCATTATTAGTCAATCCTCTTTCTTCCAAGTTCCTTCCTTCCAATCTCTCTAAGCTCCTTCCTTCCACACCCTTTTCCTTGCTGCAGGTGCTGCTTTTAACCCTGAGGGCCTTGTTACCTCCAAGTGGCTGCAACTGTGCAGCACACTCAACGCAATCTAAGGCCCTGGTGTTAACCCATGCTTCCCAGACCTGCCAGAGCAAGGGGCCACTGTTGACATCACACCTTATCTCCTTAAGGGAGCTTGTGCATTTCCATTACAGCTTGCCATTTGGAGCTCAGGTGATGTTGGGCCCTTTCCACCACCCACACTTGGTATAAGATTAGCTGGCCACCTAGATATAATCTGAGGTTAGCTGACCATCTTCAAAGATTGGGTAGGAATGTTTTGCTTTCTGCCTAATTGGTAAATTGAATGGTTTTTTTCCAGGTACCCCAGGCTGCCTTCATTAGCCAGTTTGCACTGGCAGATATAGTGCAGCAGTGGGAGTAGGAGTAGGGTTCTGGTATGCATTCTATGAAAGGCCACAGCCAGTATCAATCTCAAGAGGCTGTCTGGCTTAGGAATTCTGGCTAGTGACCCTTAAGGTCAGAATGGCAAAGTCTATCCTAAAGTCTTTTTGGCATGGGATGAGCTGTATAATTTGGCTGCCTTGGCCCCTTTCCAGGTTGATGGTGAAAACCAGAGTTTGGCATGAATCAAACTCTGCTTGTAGACAGGATGCTAATGTCCAAAGGGGAAGTGAATAAGTAGCATCAGTCTTCCTCAGGGTAGGGACCCTCAATAAAAGGGTAGGGCTTTAGTAGACAAGATTTAAGTTTACTGAATTATGGGATTGATTGAGTGGCCCTGCTTTGTACCAAATATTTCCTTGTCTTGTGTGACTTGTGCAGGGTCCTTAGACACTGTGTGTTTGAATTATGTGACTGTGTGGGTGGGGCCAATCATGTGGGTCTTTGTCATCTGAACAGCAACACCCTGCTGGGAAAGACTGTGTTGACTAATGGTCACACCAGACAGTATGTTGAGCTCTGACAAGTTTAACAGCTTTCAAAAATAGCAGTTGTGGGCTTTTGTTTATTGAATTGTGTATTATTATCAAGATCCTTCAGTATCTCAAAAGGGAACCTACAGTGAAGTGTTGGCAATATGCATGTCTTGAGATGAAATCAGTTATTAATTGATTCAAAGGCAAATAACTCCTCACCAAAAATTGTGTAATCCATGGATGACCATATCATAAATACATACCACTAAACTGTGGTGAAAAGAAATACTTTTCTACAGGACAGAATCAGTGAAGGTGTATAAGATTAGGGAAAGCTAATATTTAATAAAACAAGAGAAATGTCAAAATACACCACTCAGTTGCTCATTAGAGGAGATGCCATAACCTGTGGCTGACACCTTGCAATCTAAAACAGGTGGCTTCTCTCTCTCTCTTCCCCCCCCCCAGCAACCTAATACTGCATGCAGTGCCTCGTGCCATAAAACTGCTGTTCATTATATAGAAAATGTGACAGTTTCTTTCCCCTAAGGAAGACCTAAGATTATTCAAATCTACAGTCTGAAATACCAAGCCCTGTCAACCAAGGTGTAGAGAAAAGAAGCTCATTTAGCCGCAAAGTTGGTGACATACAAAAATAGCCACTAGCTAAACTCAAATCAGCATGACAATTAAACAAAAACTCAGCCCAGTCTTGCAAACCTTGGCCACTATCTAAGGAAGACCGCCAAATGGAATCCTAAAAATACACTACACTCCCTCAGCAGAAACTTGTTAAAGACCTTCTCTGTTTTATCCTAACCCCCTTCCCAGGCCAGGCAGCTCTGCACAGGGTCGCTTGGACTTGGCCAGCTATATAGCTGGTAGAGATCTGAGTAGCCTCGTAAGGCTGGCTGTGGCATTACATAAGAACAGCCCCACTGGATCAGGCCATAGGCCCATCTAGTCCAGCTTCCTGGACTAGGCCCACCAAATGCCCCAGGGAGCACACCAGATAATGAGATACCTACATCCTGGCGCCCTCCCTTCATCTGGCATTCTGAGGTAGTCCATTTCTAAAATCAGGAGGTTTCACATACCCATTATGGCTTGTAACCTGTAATTGATTTTTCCTCCAGAAACTTGTCCAATCTCCAAAAGGGGTGCAAAAACCTGGTTGCCTGGATCCCTTGCTCCACCCCTGGGCGGAGCACATTCAGGGGGCCCAGTCCTGCCAACTGGGGAGGGGGTACCAGGGATGGGGGTTAAGCATATTGTTTCTCTCCTCTCCTGCTGCCACACTGCCTCCAACTCACTTTCTCTGTGTTCCCTGGCCAGCTGGAGTCTGTACTTCCAAGGAAATCACATCTAGAGAAACCCACTCCCAGGGAAACCCCCTCAGCCAGCCAGCCAGCCATGCCTTTGGGAGCCTGATCCTTCTCCTCCTCCTCCTCCTTCTCCTCAATATTCCCATTCTTCCCCCTTCTCAGGCCCATCTCCTCCTTCCCCCTCAGGCCTTCCCGTCCTCCGGCCCTCCTCCTCAGGCCCCATCCACCTGCCCACCCACTGGTAAAAGGGACTTCCCAGGCTGGCTGGAGTCCTGACTCCTGAGAAACCAGGCTGCCAGGGCTCACCTGAAAGCACAGGGTCAAGGAATGGAGGCAGTAGTTTGGAGGCAGTGGGCGGCAGGGCACCTCTCCTCTTCATGCAGCTGAGCCACGAGGCTGCACAAACATGCGCGTACCTTACAAGGCGCTTGTGCGTCACTTTTTTGCTTGTCTGGGCACTCACAGACAAGGAGGGAAGGGAGGTGGAGGGGGGAGGCTGCTGGCGCTGCAGAGGCTTTTTTCTTCATGGAAGGGCATTTTTTTTTTTTTTTTAAAGAATGCTTTATTTATTTATTACAGATACAGGTAAGGAAAATTGGATAGACTTAGGGTTAGGACTACATAGGTTACACACAAGGCTGGTGGCCATCGATTACAACAAACATTAATAATAATAATAAAAATAATAAAACTTTATTTTTATCCCGCCCTTCTCCCTAACGGGACCCAGGGCGGCTAACAACATATTAAAAACAACAGATTTTAAAAACATTAATACATAGAAAATAAAAACATTTAAAAACACATTATAGAGGCCATAAAAACAGTAGTCAGATTAAAAGACAGCATAAAAGAGCAAGTCACTGAGGAATCAAGCCTGTAAAAAACTAAAAGATGTATAAAAATGTTAAGAAGGCCAGAAATCAGAAGGCTTGTTTAAACAACAATGTTTTCAGGCCTCGCCGAAAACTCTCAAGAGAGGGAGCCATTCTCAAATCAAGGGGAAGGGAGTTCCATAATGTTGGTGCCACTACCGAGAAGGCCCTATTTCTTGTAGCTGCCCCCCCCGGACCTCCTTGGGTGGCCGCACTTGCAAAAAGGCCCTCTCTGATGACCTGAGATGGCGAGCCGGATTGTACAGGAGTAGGCGGTCTCTAAGATATCCTGGCCCAGAGCAGTATAGGGCTTTAAAGCTCAAAACCAGCACCTTGAATTGGGCCTGGAAACGAATGGGCAGCCAATGTAGCCCCCGGAGAAGTGGACTGACAGAGTCAAACCGCCTGGCTCCGGTGACCACACGGGCCGCCGCATTCTGTACTAATTGTAGTTTCCGAACCGTCTTCAGGGGCAGCCCCACATAGAGTGCGTTACAGTAATCTAACCTTGATGTCACCGTGGCAAGGATCACCGTGGCCAGGTCTGCACGATCCAAGTACGGTCGCAGCTGGCGCACCAGCCGAAGCTGAGCAAAGGCCCCCCTAGCCACAGCCGCCACCTGGGAATCCAGGAGCAGCTGCGAGTCCAGGAGAACCCCCAAGCTGCGAACCTGCTCCTTCAGAGGGAGTGCAACCCCATTCAGAGCAAGCCGATAATCCAGCACCTGCATCGAGGATTTCCGAACCAGGAGAGCCTCTGTCTTATCCGGATTTAATTTCAGCTTGTTAGCCCCCATCCAGATCCTCACTGCTTCCAGACAGCGCTCCAGGCCCTCAACCACCACCCTGGAGTCTGGAGGAAAGGAGAGATAGAGCTGGGTGTCATCAGCATATTGATGACACCTCACTCCAAACCCCTGGATGAACTCACCCAGCAGTTTCATGTAGATATTAAATAGCATGGGGGACAGAATTGAACCCTGTGGCACCCCGCACCTCAAGGGCCAGGATGTCGAACAGGCATCCCCCAGCACCACCATCTGGGACCGACCCTCCAAGTAGGAGTGGAACCACTGCAAAACAGTGCCTCCAACTCCCAACTCGGCCAATCGGCCCAGAAGGATACCATGGATGATGGTATCGAAAGCCGCCGAGAGGTCCAGCAGGACCAACAGGGATGCACTCCCCCTGTCCAGTCCCCGGCGTAGGTCATCCACCAAGGCGACCAAGGCAGTTTCCGTCCCAAAGCCCGGTCTGAAACCAGATTGAAAAGGATCCAGATAATCCGCTTCATCCAAGACCCTCTGGAGTTGGGACGCCACCACCCGCTCAATTACCTTGCCCAGAAACGGGATGTTGGAGACTGGCCGATAGTTATTCAACGCAGTGGAATCCAGGGAGGGCTTCTTCAGGAGGGGGCGAACCACCACCGCTTCAAGGCGAGCGGCAACGTCCCCTCCATCAAGGAAGAGTTGACCACCCTCCCCGTCCACTCAGCCAGTCCACCCGGGCCGCTCTAACAAGCCAAGCTGGGCAAGGGTCAAACAGGCAGGCAGCCTCACACTCTAAAGGAGTCTGTCCACATCCTCAGGCTGCACAAGCTGAAAAGAATCCCACAATACTGGACAAGCAGTTGCCAAGGGGACATCATCAGACATTGTCAATGTGGCATCCAAGTCGCGACGAATATGATCGATTTTATCTGCAAAGTGTTGGGCAAACACGTCACAGCGGCTGAACGTGTATTCCTCCTGGACTACCGAAGGGGCCTGATGAAGGCGGCCCCGCACCACACGGAACAGCTCTGCCAGACGGCTATCAGCAGATGCAATGGTAGCAGAGAAGAACGATCTCTTCGCTGCTACCACCGCCACGGAGTAGGCTCTATAATGAGCTCTACTCCATGTCCGATTGGATTCATCACGAGTTTTCTGCCACCGTCGCTCTAGACGCCTGCCCTGCCGCTTCATCATTCGCAGCTCCTCAGTAAACCAAGGAGCTGCTCCGAGTCTGCGGCGTGGCAGAGGTCGCTCCGGAGCAATCTCATCCACAGCCCTGGACATTTCCACATTCCAGAGGTCGACCAGGGTCACAGATGAGGTGCCAGTCTTGGTAGTGGGAAAGTCCCCCAGGGCCCTCAGGAAACCTTCAGGATCCATTAGCCTCCGGGGGTGGACCATAGAAAACGGCCCCCCGCCTCTGCGGAGGTAGGAAGTTGCAACAAGCCTAAACCCTACCAGGAAGTGATCTGTCCATGACAACGGAGTGATGTTGATCTCCTCTACCTCCAGATCATTGCCCCCATGCCCAGCTGTAAACACCAGGTCCAACACGTGTCCTGCTGTATGTGTTGGGGCCCAGATCTTCTGAGACAGGCCCATGGTTGTCATGGCAGCCATGAAATCCTGAGCTGCACCTGTCACAGGGGCCTCAGCATGAACATTGAAGTCCCCCAGCACTAACAGGCGGGGGGCCTTCAATGCCACCCCCGAGATCACCCCAGCCAGCTCAGGCAGGGAGACTGTTGGGCAGCAGGGCGGGTGGTACACCAACAGAATCCCAATCCTGTCCGGCCCTCTCAACACAACATGCAAGCACTCGAACCCAGGAAACTGCTGGACAAGGCACCTGGTAAGGGAGATGGACTCACGATAGACCATTGCAACTCCCCCTCCCCGTCCCTGCAATCTTGGCTGCTGCAACACCTGTAAACCTGGCGGACACAGTTCAGAGAGACTAACGCCTCCCTCCCCGTCCAACCAGGTCTCTGTAATGCATACCAGGTCGGCTTTCTCATCCAGGATCACATCCCGGATGATACAGGTCTTGTTATTCACCGACCTGACATTCAAAAGCAGCAGCTTCAGATCCAGGGACTCACCGCCAGGACCACCAAGTATCCGAGAATTGGGGGAAGGACCAGAAGGGGAGATGATCTGCCTATGATGAACTCTCCTTCTCCTGTAACGGCCTGTCCGACCCCCACCACCATATCTCCCCTGGCCCGTCACACTCTTGATAGTACATAAGAACATAAGAACATAAGAACAGCCCCACTGGATCAGGCCATAGGCCCATCTAGTCCAGCTTCCTGTATCTCACAGCGGCCCACCAAATGCCCCAGGGAGCACACCAGATAACAAGAGACCTCATCCTGGTGCTCTCCCCTACATCTGGCATTCTGACTTAACCCATTCCTAAAATCAGGAGGTTGCGCATACACATCATGGCTTGTACCCCATAATGGATTTTTCCTCCAGAAACTCGTCCAATCCCCTTTTAAAGGCGTCTAGGCTAGACGCCAGCACCACATCCTGTGGCAAGGAGTTCCACAGACCGACCACGCGCTGAGTAAAGAAATATTTTCTTTTGTCTGTCCTAACCCGCCCAACACTCAATTTTAGTGGATGTCCCCTGGTTCTGGTATTATGTGAGAGTGTAAAGAGCATCTCCCTATCCACTCTGTCCATCCCCTGCATAATTTTGTATGTCTCAATCATGTCCCCCCTCAAGCGTCTCTTTTCTAGGCTGAAGAGGCCCAAACGCCGTAGCCTTTCCTCATAAGGAAGGTGCCCCAGCCCCGTAATCATCTTAGTCGCTCTCTTTTGCACCTTTTCCATTTCCACTATGTCTTTTTTGAGATGCGGCGACCAGAACTGGACACAATACTCCAGGTGTGGCCTTACCATCGATTTGTACAATGGCATTATAATACTAACCGTTTTGTTCTCAATACCCTTCCTAATGATCCCAAGCATAGAATTGGCCTTCTTCACTGCCGCCGCACATTGGGTCGACACTTTCATCGACCTGTCCACCACCACCCCAAGATCTCTCTCCTGATCTGTCACAGACAGCTCAGAACCCATCAGCCTATATCTAAAGTTTTGATTTTTTGCCCCAATGTGCAGGACTTTACACTTACTGACATTGAAGCGCATCTGCCATTTTGCTGCCCATTCTGCCAGTCTGGAGAGATCCTTCTGGAGCTCCTCACAATCACTTCTGGTCTTTACCACTCGGAAAAGTTTGGTGTCGTCTGCAAACTTAGCCACTTCACTGCTCAACCCTGTCTCCCTGTAGTGGCACCCTTCCCTTCCCCTGAGCTCCCTTCCAAGAGAACAGACATGTGGCGAGGCCCACCTTCTGATACTGGCCTGCAGGCAGATCCTCGGCTGTTAAAATAACTATTGCTCCACTCTCCCCAGCCTCAAACAAAAGGGGAAAATCTCCGTCGACTGTTGAATTGGACCATTGTTCAAGTTGGCAGCAGATCTTCCGGGCACGAGCCCCAGGCAAGCCCAGCAGTGATGTAAATACCTGCCAGGGAAGGGAGGAGAAAAGCAATCAGGCAAGCAGATGGACAAGCTTGCAGACTCCTCCCCTCAGCCAGCCAGTCCCCCAGCTGGGCCTGATGGGGACTGATTAATCCAAACGAAATTACTAATCAATACAAAAATTATCATATTCATTAACCCAACTGATTAATACTTTAACATTCCATATTTTTCCTCTAAACTTATCTATCCCATCATATTCAAATTTTACTTTACTTTTACTCTTCTTACCACTAAAATCATCTCTAAAATAAAATCTTTCTTATCTAATTCTTAATTTCTAATATCACATCTAAAAAAAAAGTCTCTGATTACAATGGTATTACCCCCTTCAATCTCTTCTAACATATTATATATCATTTTCCATAACTATCCAATCAAAAAAAAACTTATAAACTTTTGCTTATAGACTCTTCTTACCACTAAACTAACCTCTAAAATAAAATCTCTTATCTAATTCTTAATTTCTAATATCACATCTAAAAACAAATATCTCCAATTACAATAATATTATACTTCGCTTATCCACCACATATTTATTAACCCAAAATACAGGTTTAATATTTTCTCCAAAATAAACATCTATAATTTATTTTATTTACCTTCTCTTTTAAAAAATAACCCTTTTATTTATCTTAATACCACTTTAGTTTACACAATACTTATATTCCAAATTTACAATTCCATCTAATTTATTTCATATATTACCAATTTAATTTTCACAATACTTATATTCCAAATTCCCTTTTCATCCACTTTAATTTAATATAATTAATAAAATATTTATCTTAATACCACTTAATTTCCGCAATATTTATATTTCAAATTTTCATTTAAATCTATTTTAATTTAATATAATTCAAAAAAAAAAATTCTACTTATTATTCAACCATTTTGACCTTCTTCTTATTGCTTGCTTTGTGCTCTATCTTATTGGTGTTCCCTCTTAGTCTTCCAACTGGTTCTTCCACTTCTTCTTTTTCTTCTTTTTCATCTTAAGTCTATTGAATTTCTTGGTCCCCCTGTATTTTTCTTTCTTCTTCTTCATTCTGTTATTCTTGAATTCAGTCCATAAATTCTTCCTCTTCTTGAGACAGCTTGCTCTCTGAACATTTCCTCTTTTTTCTTCCTTAAGGTTCTTAGTTATTATGACAATTGCTTCTTCTGCCTCGTGTCCCATCTCAAAATACTCCACTTCTTTAACTTCACCTGACATCTGATCCATTCTTTTTTCTTCTCTATTGTTTATAATCTGTTCCTGCGAGTTTACAAGGGAAGAACTTATTTGCCCAATTTGTTCAGACAGTTCTCTGACCTGTTGCTCCATTTCTCTTCTAAAATCCATCACAAAGTCCATCAACCAGGCCTGGCTTTCACAACCATCTTTTAAATTTTCAAAAGCCATTTTTATCAACACCAACTGGAACCACTTCCTGCAGGGCTACTTTCCAATTTTGTATCCAGGGTTACTTTCCAATTTTAATATCAAAAAAAAAAAATCAGTCAAATCAACACACTCAAATTAGGTTAGTATGCCTTTAAATGACCAAAAAAAATTTCAAGTCTCTTGCTGAGAAACCGAAAGTAGCCGTAACCAGACTTAAATCAAGGCTTTTTGCTGGGAAAATGAAAGTAGACTTTATTTCCTTCGTTAAAGATTACTTATTTATTTCTCTTCGGTACATACCATTGAAAAAAATAATCTTGTACTTACTCCAGCAGGGGAAATACCAACTCACCTATTCCCCCCCTGGGTGGCTAACGGCCAGCGTGAATAATCTTGTATTATCTTCTCCTCCTCCAGACTTCTTACTTACAGTTCTCAGTAAAACTTTTTAACGAGCCAAGTTCACTTACTCTTAATAGCTTTTTTCGCTGCGATGTTGTTGTATCTAGGCCGTGGGAGGATGGGTTCTCAACTTTCCGAGCTTCTCCAAGATGGCGCCCGGAATAGATATGATTCAGCACAGAGCAAAACAGAGAGAAATCCTTGAAATTGCCTGTTTCTAAGGACCCCCCGTTCAAGCTCTCAGCTCTTCGTACCGACTTCCTGGCACCGAAGTGTGCCTTAGTTGTTTAGGCACATGAAAACACATCTATTTCACAGTCTCTTCGGGAGCCCCCAAAGTTCACTGCAACTTTGTTGAGAGTTAGCTCCCGGAAGGGCATTTTTTTTATTTTTTCACCAGAGACGTCACAGACCACCTGGGGGGGACGGGACGCTGCGGACCACCAGTGGTCTGTAGACCACGGGTTGGGAACCCTAGTTTTAAAGGCATCTAGGTCAGATGCCATCACCACATGCTGTGGCAAGGAGTTCCACAGATTAATTACATGCTGGGTAAAGATTTTCTTTTGTCTGTCCTAACTATCCCAACAATTTTAGTGGATGTCCCCTGGTTCTGATGTTATGTGAGAGTGTAAAGTGGATGTCTCTATCCACTTTATCCTTCCCATGCATTATTTTGTATGTCTCAATCATGTCCCCCCTCAGGCGCCTCTTTTATAGGCTGAAGAGGCCCAAATGCTGTAACCTTTTCTCATAAAGAAGGTGCCCCAGCCCAGTAATCATCTGAGCCCAATCCTATCCAATTTTCCAGTGCTGGTGCAGTTGTGCTAGTGGTGTGTGTGCTGCATCCTGTAGTAGAGGCGCAATCACTGGGGCCTTCTCAAGGTATGGGAACATGTGTTCCCTTACCACAGGACTTCAATTTGGCTACACTGGAGCTGGAAAGTTGGATAGGATTGGGCCCTTAGTTGCTCTCTTTTGCACCTTTTCCATTTCCACTATGTCCTTTTTGAGATATGGTGACCAGAACTCCAGGTGTGGCCTTACCATCAATTTGTACAACGGCATTATATTATTAGCTGTTTTGTTCTCAATACCTTTTCTAATGATCCCAAGCATAGAATTGGCCTTCTTCACTGCCACCGCACATGTCGACACTTCCATCGAGCTGTCCACCACTACACCAAGATCTGTCACAGACAGCTTAGAACCCATTAGCCTATATGTGAAGTTTTGATTTTTTGCCACAATGTGCATGACTTTACACTTACTTACATTGAAACACATCTGCCATTTTGCTGCCCATTCTGCCAGTTTGGAGAGATCCTTCTGGAGCTCCTACAATCATTTCTGGTCTTCACCACCTGGAAGGTTATGTGGGATAAGGGGCGAAATATACCCTGAGGAGATGTCCAGATGGCTCCCAACTAGCACTGGATACAGTGCAGAACAGGTGGCTTGGCTGCTCCAGCTCTAGCTAAGACTGGATTGTAAGGTTATTCAAGAGCAACCTGCTCAAGTGACATGATTTGTGGATGATAGTGAGACGCTCCCCCCCCAGCCCAGTAAATGGCTTTGCCTTGATTTAATGCTAAAGGATTTAACAGAGTATGTGTACCTATTGCAGAACTATAGTCTAGTCTAGAATGACTGACTGTGACTGCTTCATAGTGGTGTATAATTATTTGGTACCCTGGCAAAGCCCTTCTCCTAACCCCTTCTGGGTGTCAGATGAAGGCATGTTAATAAGAAGATTAGTCATTGCTGAAGGGCAAGTAGTTTTATTTTCTGCAAGCAGTTTTACTTTCTACAAAGTTAAGCAATGCTAAAAAGAAAGGCCTGCTTAGCTTGGTCTTAATAATCTATTTCTTATACAGTCACCATCTCTGATACTTTTTGGACAAAATAAAAAACTTTCATATAATCATAGCGTGTGCGCTCTCTCTCTCTCTCTCTCTCTCTCTCTCTCTCTCTCTCTCTCTCTCTTCCATGCATCTGTAAGTGACTGTCAAAAGCACACCGCAGTGTTTAGCTCCTTCACCACCACCCTTCTGCAGCCAGTCCGCTTTAAATTGGAACACAAAAACATTTGCTGACCCAGAGCACATAAATTACACCATTACCTAATGAACTGTTGCAGAATTCATTTGAATATAGCAGTCATTCTTGGGATTGTGACTCTTCCCAGTGATTAAAGTGATTTAGACAGCGCAGTAGTTGAGGGTAGACAATATTAATTTACGGATGAGTCATTGTGTTCAACACCAGTCTGGAATCTAATGAGGTGATTCAAATTCATTTAAATCACTGGGAAAAAAAATGCTCAAATGAAACCAAAAATAGCAGAAGGGGTGAGAGATAGACGGCTTGCTTTCTGTCACCTGCAGCAGTCAGATTGTTTTCCTGGTGTCCTCTGAATGTTGTCCAGACAGGTAAAGGGATTTGATCACCCCAGAAGTCAATTGAAGTCAATGGGATCAGTCTGCAAGCCTATATAATTGAATATTTTATAAGTTGCTGGACAGAGGGAGGAAGGCAAGTAGGGATATGTTGATGTAATTGGCAGAAACCAGCACAATAGATGGCATTTTCAGTACAAAGAAGAAAATTATGCAGAATCCAATGTATAATCTTAGGAATGGAAGTAATAGCATTGAATTCAGGGGGGCAAAGCGGGTCATGCATTTGGGAAGAAATGACCATTTACAGTATGCCGGGGGGGGGGGGTGTTGTATGGATAAAAGTTGGTCTATAGTTACTGTGAGTCATCAGTGGCCAGAGACAGACTATAATTTTCAAGGGAGCTGAAAGTGACCCTGGACCTATTGTCACTTGTGATGGCTGAATGTTGATGATTGCTGAAGCCCCTGTTTGACTAAGGACAGCAGCAAGACAACAAGAGCTAGGTGTACACAGCACAAGCACCAATGGCTCCATCACACCATATTCAAAATCTATCACCTGTCTCCAGCCATAGTAGTCACAGTTTGTAGGACAAGGATGTTGATGATGAAGTCTGCTCAGCAGCACCTGGATTGGAATGAAGGGGATTCTGCCAGCACCCACTTCCTCCTCTGAGCTTCTTTGTGATGTTAGAGTAGAGACTTCAGGAATTTCTGTTTGCCCTGGTCCTTACTAGTCTTTTATGCAAGCCAGAAGCTTGCATAAAATGCTTCATATCCCACTCCACCCCAAAGCCTTCCAAGATTTGCTTCCAGCTCAGAAGATACAAATGATAAGCTACAAGGTCTTACTTCCCAACAGGGTCATCCTTATGCATAGCTACAGATTCAAGGATCAACCTGATCAAGCTTTAGATATTAAAAGTAAGATATCTCTAGTAGAGACAGGAAAATACTAGCACTGACAAAACCCTATCTGGAGTACTATAAACCAGTGTTTCTCAAACTGTGTGTCAGGACCCACCAAGTGGGCAGGAGGTCTGGTCTAGAGGGTAGAGCCTCCGTCTGCCTGAAGATAACATCCACAAGGTCACCAGTTCGAGGCCACCGGCACCGTGCGACCTTGGAGCAGCTGACAAGCTGAAGCCGAGCAATTCCATCTGCTCTGAGCGTGGGAGGATGGAGGCCAGAATGTGAAGCCAGATCGGAATGAAACACCTTGAATGTAGTCATTCTTGAAAGAAAGAACCTTCTTTGAAATTGTAAAAATCCCCATTTAATAAGGGATTTAATAAAGCCTGCCTATGTAAACCGCCTTGAATAAAGTCTTGAATAAAGACCAAGAAAGGCGGTATATAAATACCTGTTATTATTATTATTATTAAGTGGGTTGCAAGCCAATTTCAGGTGGGTCTGCATTCATTTCAATATTGATTTGCTATAGTGCATTTTTCGCCATCCACAAGAGAGCTTGGAACGGAACCCACGCGGATAATGAGGCTCAACCTGTATTAGACTTGATGCTACCATGGTATGTGACTGTATTTGGGGAAATGTTACAGATCTGTACTTTTAACAGGCTACTATGTATATGCTTTTAACAATGACAGTCAATGGGGCTTACTCCCGGGGAAATGTGGGTAGGATTGCAGTCTAGGATGGTTAAAAATTTTCCTGCTTGATGATGTCACTTCCGGTCATGACATCACTTCTAGTGGGTCCCAACAGATTCTCATTCAAAAAAACTGGGTCCCAGTGCTAAACATGTGAGAACCACTACTATAACAAGTTGTGGTGCTCTACATTGTACAGATGAACAGGTGTACAGGTGGAGCCTATTTATCCGCATTAGTTCCGTTCCGTGACTCGGCGCGATTAACAAAAAACGCATTGTGCTAAATGCCATAGAGTAACGCAAATTTGCTGCAGCCTGACACTTCCGGATGGAAGGAAACTAAGGCAGCTGTTCTCAATCCCCTCCCCTCCGCTTCGTACTTAGTCCTCTGTAATGGAAGTTCAGAAGATCATCAGGTGGATGATGTGGTGTTGACAGCAATTCCCTGTTTTGACAGCTGTTTGACAGCTCTGGGAAGGGCAGGGCTGGCTCCACAGCTGTAATCAATCAAGGCCATTGGAGACCTGGATGGACACCTGAGCTTCATTTGACCTTGATGGGACTTTGAATGGACATGGACTGAAGGGATGGCTCACCTGAGCCTAATTTGGAGCTAATGAGGTAGCCCACAGCTGAGCTGCATTTGGATCATGAGACATCCAAGGATAAAAGGCAGCTTTGGAAGGAGACAGAGGTACCCTGACCCAGAGGGAGATGCTACCTGATCCAGAAGAGACCTGACCTGACCTGACCTGACTAGAGCTTGACCTTGGACTGGACTCTGACTTTTGCCTGCTGCACTTGTGAGTTTAACAAGGGAGGCTAATTAGCCTTAAGTGGGCACAAGGCCCAGTGGATTGGGATTTGGCAGAACACCCTCTGGTTGCCAGCTGTACTGCTTCTTTCACAGGTGGGATGCTGAACTATTTAGAGTCCAGCCCTATGCATTTCTACTCAGAAGTTAGCCCCATTGTAGTCAATAGACCTTACTCCCAGGAAAGTGTGGAGAGGATTGTAAGCTATATCTCGTACTTTGCTTGGTGGGAAGGCTTTCTTGAGTCAGTGATTGCCTACATCATCGGGGGGGGGGGGGAATTTGGCAAACACTCTCTGGGTTTTTTAAAGCAATCCCCTCTGTTGCTACCGCACCTGCCCCTGTGTGTGTGAGAGTGTGTGCGTGTGAGAGAGAGAGAGAGAGAGAGAGAGAGCTAGCTAGCTAGCTAGCTCGCTCGCTCGCTCGCTCGCTCGCTCGCTCCATCTTGCTGCACATGTTCTGGCTACAGAGATTTTTGCCCCCCTTCCCCTCTTTAGCCTCTTTGCTGTCTCAGGGGCTCCAGGAATGTTACTGTTCCTTTGAAAGGGGAACCTCTTCCAGGGCTCCAGGGCTATTCCCTGCCTGGGTGAGGCAGAGCCTTTTTGCAGTGTTTTGGGCTGCCTGGAAAGGAGTGAGAGGCTAGCGCAGGCAAAGGTGTGTGTGACTTTTGGTTCCCCCACCCCATTTTCGTTGAGACAAATCCAAAGATAAAAAAATCTGTGGATAAATAAGCTGCACCTGTAATGATCTTATGAGCAGAGATGTTTAGCTTAAACCAGTGGTTTCCAAACTGTGAGCTTCCCAAGGAGCCAAGAAAACCAGCAAGTGGAGCTGTAGAATCCTTGCAAAAAACCTGCTGTCTTATTCAATGTAAAGGATGGTAGCTATCATGGGGAGTCATGGCCAATGTCCCAGTAGATCAAGGGTGTCACCAGTTGAAAAAATTTGGGAACCACTGGCTAAAACTAAAGGCAAGGGATATGATAGCATGTAACCGGAGCATCAGAGGAGGTAATTGTTAGAGTTGAGCCATAGGTAGCTGCCGAAGGGGAGGTGGGAACCTGGAGCTAGGAGCTATGTCAGAGAGACAGAGCTGAGGAATTCACAAGAGCTAGGAAGACCATTGTTACTCAAAGTCCCAGCCTAAACTGGAAGCCCTTTATTATCCTTCCTGTAAGAGGGATCAATTGTCTAGGTGGGCATGGCCATCCAGAGACTTTATTTATAAAGAGTCTAAGGGCACAATCCTAAAGTTGACTTGGGCCGACCCAGGAGGGTCGCAAACATGCTGTAAAGCACGTTTGCGCCTCCGTGGGAGGAAGCCACGTCAGCGCATCTAGATGCGCCAATGCGTGGAGGCTGTCATAAGCCTCTGCAGCAGCTTCCCTGCAGCCGCTTGTGTCGGCGCATCTGTGCCAACACAAGTGGCAAAGGTAGGCGTGGGGGGGCAGGGAGGAGGAGGGAAGGAGGTGTTTCTGGGCAGGGGAGGGCGGGTGATGGGCGGCCCCAGGGGCAGGCGCACAGGGACCAGAGGCAGGGCTGGGACCCGGCAGTTATGCTGGATCCCAACCCCTGTCCCTGCAGAGAACAGAGCGGCTTCAAGCTGCTCCACTCTCCTTGAACTTGCGCTACCTCCCGACGTGGCGCAGGTTTGAGGAGACCCATTGGGGCCAGCAACCCTTACCCAAGGGTGAGGGGGAGAGTTTCCCCTTGCCTCTGACTGAGCCACTGCTGCCAATGAACCTGCGTTGGATGCAGTGCAAGCCTCCTGGCTTGCTTGCTCCAGTGCAGGTTTGGCTTGCACCCTAAGTAACACTTTATTGCCTAGAAGATCCTCTGACCTTCAGTTCTAGTGGTTCTTCCCATGGGGCAGCTGCACTAGTGCTGGTGCCTTCTTGCAGGGAGCCCTGGGCCAAATTTTGTACCACGGTCCATCATGGCACCCCTCCTGCACTCTAAGGATGCATTGGACGTACCACTACTGCAGATACTGAAAGTTCAGGGGTTGACCTGACCAGGTGCATTTGTGATAGATGTTGGCTTTTGGTCAGTGCTCAACCTGATCAGCCCCTGATACCACACCACATACCAAATGGACTCTACATTTAGAAAGCAATTTCTCCCATTCTTAGGCAGGTCACATAGCTGCCCTCCACCTGTCCAGACTGAAGCAAACTGTTTTATAATCCCCCTTTAAAAGTTGTGGTTCACTGCTCAGTCTCAAAAGACTATGGTACAAGCCTACAGCACCCGGTATTCCCAGGCAGTCTCCCATCCAAGTACTAACCAGGCCTGACCCTGCTTAGCTTCCAAGATCAGACAAGATCAGGCATGCGCAGGTAATGCTTAGTTCAATGCTAGGTGTAATATTTTGTAAGCCAACGATTCCAGGTTCTGTCCCTGTCATCTCCAATTAAAAATAATAGCAATGTAATGTAATAATAGTAATGTGCAAAGGAGTCACTGGTTCAGGCTTGTTTCATCCCCATTTCCTCAACCTCACCCATTGACATGTGTGACCCCAAACCTTCTTAACAGTTCCATAGATTATCATTATAAAAATATCATTGTAGGGAGCCAAGATGGTTAGGATTTTCAACTGGGACTGGATAAACAGGCTCAAATATCCCTGCAACCATGAAGGTCGTTAGGTGACCTTGGCCAGTCACTGTTTCTAAGCCTATCCTACCTCACAGGGTCGTTGTGAGTTAAAGATGCAGGGGAATATATGCTCGACCGAGCTCCTTAAAGAAAGGGTGGGATTAAAATATCAGTAATGATCAGCCTGGGGGCTGGATATAAGAATAGGCCCTCAGTTTGGCTGCACTTGTTGTAAGAGGTGACTAAACAGCCACCGGGTACTCGATAGCCTGGGAAGGCAGCTCATCTGAGAGATTGGGGCAAACCTCCACTGCCTTGTGGCTACATCCAGTTATGGAAAAGGCTTCAGGAGTCAACCTCGAGGCAAAATCCGGAGCCAGAGTCCCTGAGGCAGTTCATGGCTGAACACAGTCATGTTCTGGCAACTCCTGCAACGCTGCTGGAACCAACTGTATTGGCTTCTGCCTTTCCATTGGACCATTTGAGCAACATGGAGAGGGGGGATTTGCTGCATGGGTAATGAGTGATAACCACTAAACAGAAATATTAGATCATTGTGTGTTGGCATCCTTCAGTCTCAGAAGACTATGCTATGGCGCTCTGAGTAGTGGTTCTGGAACAGTGTCCTCTCCAGTACGCGAAGCCTGGGTAAAGTAGATATGGAGGATAGACTGTTACCCATGCAGCAAATCCCCCCTCTCCATGTTGCTCAAATGGTCCAATGGAAAGGCAGAACACACAATGATTTAATATTTCTGTTTAGTGGTTATCATTCCATTTCCTAGGCCTACAGCTCCAAGGTGTAAAGCATTGGCTGCGAGTAAATATCAAGCGCACAACTAGGACCAGAAAATAATAATAAAAGAAAAAAAGAGGCTGTTTCCTCTATATAACCTGTCTAATAAATTCAATAGGTGTCACTTGTGTGGATGGGTCCAGATTTCTTGGCAGTAATTTGTCACTGAGAAACAGTTTCAGGGCATTTTGCAGTTGTATGCCAGTGTTTATTTCAGGCCTTATCTTCAGTGAACATTTCGTGCTAAAAGAAATTAATTCCCTGCATCTGTCATTATGTGAACAATGCAAAAGCACTCGCTGCAGAAGGCCATTATTCAGAACATTAGGCACTGATATGACAGCTTTCTTCATCTCATACTAGCACGCTAGAATAAGTAACCTCTCATCAATCCAAGCATTGTTTGTTTTTGTTCCCCCCCACACACCCCCTGACTGTGTAAAAATCATATTAGGAAGGCAGGACATGGACGTGATTTCTCTTTTGGAAAGACAATTGTCCATGCTAGTCTGTGCTCAGGAGGTGACATAGTTTTTTAGCAATTTGGCGGTGGGGGAGGGAGGTTGGCTAAGATTCTGAACTTTGCAAGCTTGGACAACAAGCTGTACTGGAATGCAGTCCTAACATTGGTCAGGCACTGTACAAAAGTCAAGTGAATATCTGGGTAAGAACTGGACCACTTTATTGATGACATCAATTCAGGAAATTCTGTAGTGGTTCCTTGTCTAACCAAGTTCTTTCCCTTACCGTGGGGATGCTTTAGGGAAGATAGTGCAACTGTCACCTTTCCCACTTGGGTGTCTGCACCCAACAATGCCTGGAAAAGGGGTCAAATTGCCAAGCCCAAGCCTGACAGCCTTTAAGATTGAGCTTTGCAATTCAAGCTCCAGGGGCCACGAAATTAGCCTGCATCCTAGTCAGGCAGTCTCTTGGGATGGGCTCTGGCTCTCCCTCTGACTTGCGCTTACCTTGGGATATACACCAGAACTCTAATCTTACTCCCAGTCCTGAGTGACCAACCTGGCTAACTAAACACTACAATGTCACAGTGTGGGTTAGGTGAAAAACCTTCTCACCAAGTGCCATTCAGGAGACGTCAAAAATTCCTACTCATCCCTCTCCCGGGCAACCAGCTATTTCCAGACTCCCACAAAGGGTGGGTGGATTGGGATGAGACTGAGGCTTGAACAGCCAAGCTAGCTCTAGGCACTGCATAGATGTGGCAGAGGTCCCGTCTGTCCAGCAGAGCCTGCCAATGGGCTGCTGCTATTTTCTGGTTTCCACTTGTGTCAGCCAGGCCAGGAGGCTACTGCCTGAATGAGAAGTAGCCACATTTCTCCATTGCTCTGTACATTGCACTTCAGAGAAGACCTAGAGAGTTCAAAGGCAGTTGTGTTGCCAGGCCCCAGTGGCTCCTGGGGCCAAGTGATGTCAAGGAGGATGGTGCCATACCCTGCACCTGCACTGTCAACCCCTCCCCTGCGCATGCATGGCCCTCAAAACATGGCTCCATTTGGAGTCATACAGAACCAAGGGCAGGTGGGAGCGTCGATTTGGCAGCATTTGTTCTGTGCCTGAGATGAATCCCATCGCACATACACACCCCGCTCAGTGGAAAACCACCACTCCAACGTGGTGGGCCATGTACCCCCCCCGGCCCCATCTCAACTACGCCACTGGCCAAAAGGGCCAGAATGGCTCTCAGACCAATTCTATTGAAAAAAGAGATCCAGGTTAGAATCTGCAGTCAGGCCTGTCCTTCCTTTTCACTCTGCTACAAGTTCCACACCTCTGGAAGCTGCGTGACAAACAAAAAAAAATCCACAGGAAATGCTTTCCTCCATCACATCTCCATCACATCTACCTCCATCTCGTCCCTATGGTGCTAGACATACAGATGTTGAATGCCAGAAATCCTTGGTAGCCTTGAGGCCTTATCTTCTTTTTCCTGCCTCTCTCTTCCCTCCATTACCTCCCATGTTCTTTTCTGCTTTTCTCACTCTTAGACCAGCCCTCTATTATTCCTCAAGTAGACCATCCAAGGCCCACCCCTTCAGAGGGTCCATCTTATTGGGGCAACATCTGAATCCTCAGGACAGCTGACAGTGGAAGTGCTAAATGCATCATCAAGAGGCAGGAGAAGGTGCCATGGAAGCCCAGTGGTGAACTTTACCCAGCGCCCCCAGCATCCTAGTGCCAGCATTATGCATGTATTTCAGTGAAGTATATTGAGGTCAAGTGTATCTTTATTGGAAGTTTGCACACAACATTGTCGCTCTATCAACAATGGGCAGCAAAAAAGTTCATTCCCTGCTGCACCAGAACTGTGAGTGTCCTCTCAGTTGCCCAGATGGGGCCTCTCTCTCTCTCCTCCTTAGTTTGGTGTTCTTGGCTTTATGATATATCTTGCCAGAAACTTGCTTTCCCATAGTTACATGCAAAATATTTTCTTTGTGCTCTGGAGAGATGCCTTTGAAATGCTGGTACCTTATATGGATTTACACCACAGCAATCTTTCCTTGTGTTATTGGAAAACAATATTTTATATAAACATTGTACATTACATATGATCTAATTACCATACCAAAAGGGATTCTCCTCCCCCCCCCCCCAAATTAGGGTGAAATACTAGAGGCCTTCTCAGTGACTACATATCATAAGACCTTGAAGCATTTAAAAACTTTTTTATACCTTATGTTTTAAAGATATATTTGAAACTTTAAACTGTAGACAAAACTGCCCGTGGGCTTTCTATTTTGTGCTGCTTCATGTCTGGCCCGATTCCTTTATCTAGAGCTTCAATCACTCTGAAAAATCCTGGTATCCCCCTAAGGGCTACACTGATGCCCCTCAAATCTCCCAGTCTTGTTTTCAAAGGGAGATGCCCAAGGGCTCCTAAGTGATTTTCACACACTCCAGCTAAGCATCTATGGTGTTTTTATGTTTCTCATTTGCCCTTTGTTTGTGCTTTTATTTTCCAGTCTCGGTCTGATCTTAGATAGCAAGAAAACAAGTTTTTTTCCCCCCAATCTGTTCTCATCAGCAAAATCTTATAATCAGTTGTTTTGCATCTCAGTACCATAGAAATAACATAACACACAAGGAATTACTTGACTGCAAGTATATGGATCTTCAAAAGTAGGAGGTGGAGCGATGCAAAAGGAGATGAGGAGAGAAAAAGGAAATGGCAGTGTGATGTATGTTGCAGAGGCCATAGAAAGCTGTGGGGCAGCACACTTGCTGAGGCTGGAAGTGTGCACTGTGGAGAATGTGCAGCTGTTAACTCCAAACTGGCACCCATGGCTTCTCTTTATCCTACGCTTAATGGCTACTGTTAACAAATAGCATGAAAAAATGTTGCATGCCCCTCCTTCACATGGACCTTGATTGATGGGCAATTGCAAAGATGGAGAAGGATCACTTCAATGTAATGACGCCATATTACATGTTTTGATATACTAATCCTGGGCAGGAGAGGAAGAAGCCATGGGTCTTTTAATCCATCTAGTTCTGGTCTGAAGTGGTCCAAATATGGAAAACCTCTTTCTGCTTCTCTGCTTGCGTATCTCTTAGTGTAACCTCAAGGTGCCTACAGAAGCCTGTCGGATACTTGTTACTACTGATGAGTACTAATAAAACTCAGTTCTGGCTGTCAATCATTTGCTCCTAGGATCCTTCTTGTAATAGGAAGCGGCAGACCCCCCCCAGCCCCATGCCCAGGGCAAAGGTCTGCGATGGAGCCCCCTGTGGGCTGTCAACGCCCGCCATGCAAAAATCTGCCTCCCCCCTACTCACCTGAGGCTCACAGAGCCTTGCGCAACCCAGGACTGCCTCTCTGAGGTTCCCTGACACTACAAACTGTGCTTCCAGAAAACCAGAAGCACAGTTTCCGACCGTGTTGGGAGCGTCACAGAGGCTTCCACGGGGTCCTACAGCCTCGCACCTGGGGCATTTTCCTCATTGGACCTAATGGTAGATCCGCAACAGGTAATAGGAGGTAAGTACAATGAGAGACCCCTCCCATTTTGCCTTTTTGCCCAATCCTATGGGCCACTAGCACCGGTGGAACATGCGTTCCACCAGCAATGGCTACCGGAGGTAACATATAGCCAGCATGTTAGCCATTGATCATCTTGCACCATGAGGGAGTCAATTCATTTGGGAAGGAAAATCAGGCACCCCTGGAAGGATATATGGAAACACCTTAGTCACACACAGACAGTGACGTAGTTAGAGGGGGAGGCCAAATGGTAAGTACTGCAGGCTGTAACAAACTCGCTGTGTTAGTGGCCCCTCCCACTCGCCACTGGAGTCATTCCAGGCAGCGCAGGCAACACATAAGAGACACCATTTGGTTTGGTGAGCACCTGTGCATTGCCGTCACTGCCCAGAACGGCTCCAACAGTGAATGGGGGGTGGCTTACATGGCACATTGCGGCACTTGCAGCACTTACCATTTTGCCCCTCCCAGCTATGCTACTGAACATAGAGGTCTCCCAGCTGATGTCGCTCTTTCTCTCTCTTTTTAATGTACATACAGAAGGCAAGGGCTTCATTTGCTCGGCACTGTCAGTGAAAGTGTATCGGTTGAAAAAGACATGATCTCCCACTTTGCACCTTTCCGTGCAGTACTGAGTATCATGCAGAGATGAAAGAAACCCAGAAGTAAATGTGTGAAGCTTCCTTCAGTGTGGCATAAAGTCATAATGGGATGATCATCTCACTGCAAGGCAGTCAATTGTATTTGGAGAACTCTGTTAATGCGATAAAACAGAGAGCTGCAAAAATGGGATTTATCAAGCACCTAGTGTGCCATAACACATGGGTAATGCGGATGAATACAGTTCAGGTGCCATGAGTTTGACAAGCCTCTTACAAAACAGCACTTATATGAAACTGAAACTAACATCTTGCTTACATTTTCCATTTGCTAGCTATTAACTGTGCAGTCCTTTTCTGAGGATCAAACACCACTGGGTGCTTGGGTCCTTGTTTTATTCTCTTTTAGTGTTTTCTGGTTTGATTATGTTTTCAAATTGCTTTAATTGCTCTTACCAGGATAAAGGCAGTGTATCCATTAGATAAGGGCTTTTCAGACTAGGGCGTCATGACACCCCAGCCTGTGGACCCTAGCCTATTTCCCCTTAAGGGGTGGGAGCAGACAGGAAGCAGGGAGGAGACAGCGACGCGATCCCCAGGATTGTGCTGCTCAGGGGGGCTGCAGGGGCTTGGGTACACTTACCGGAGTCTCCTGCAGCCTCCCGGGGGTGCGGGGAGCCCTACACAGCTGTCTGCAGGACTCCCCCAAGCTTCACAAGTGAAAGTGGAGCAATTGTACTCTGCTTCTGTTAAACCGGCACTTAAACCACTAAGCCACTCCCTATAGCACCAAGTAGAATGTCTGTTTTGTCATAATATCACCACTTCTTCCATTTCCTCTTCCCTTGAGGTCATAGTCTATTATGTGAAGCAGAAGTAGGGGAATGTAGAATTTTGTGATGTCCGTTCTGTGATGTGCTGTGGGGGTGGGTGACTGGTGCATTTGTCATTCCTGGAGGCCGCAATGCCTTTATCCTTGCAACTAGTTTGGCCCTGACTCTTTCTCATTGAAAGGCACAAAATGATAGCTTGGAAAGAAGTAATTTTACTTGTTTGTTTTCTGGACTTTGCAATCTACTGTTATGTGTTACTTTCTTGTTTTACTTAATCCACACATCTCTGGCTAATGAGGTTGGCAGGAGTTGAATTAAAGGAAAAGATTTGTTCAATTTTATTTCAATATCTATTATTTCAAGCCAATATTTGAGATTCCAAGGATAATGAGAAAACATTAAATTTTACGTTCCCATTCATTTCACTTCCAACTTGAAATGTCAGCATTTGTTACTCTGGTCAGCTCCTTCTCAATCACTTCTAGATCACACAACATCTGTGTGGTTCATTAAAATAATCTGTTGGAATTATTGATGAAGCTTTGTTTGTCCATATTGCTCACACAGGATGCCATTCCAAATGATTCCATCAATTTGCACAAAGAGGGTTCTTGTTTGCAATGCCTCTTCGTTCTTTGTCCTGCACTGCTTAATTAAGGACATAATGGTGGTGATTATAGTCATTTTTTAGAGCGGCTTGGAAGTAATGAGGTCTGATGTAAAGAATAGAACCCTATTTAATTCAAATCAGCTTACAATTTTTCTGATAATGTCTTTCACAAAGGACTGTGTTGCTATTATGTTTGTTTCAGAAATAGTTTGTAGCTGCATTTTTCCCCCTTCATAATTAAACATTTCTAATTTCTCACGTGACACCGACCCTCATTTGCCAAGTGTGGATTATATAAAGTGCTTCTCTCTCAGTATCAGCCTGCCTACATCTAGAAAATATGGAATAAATCCTTCTAAGAAGAGTATATCCATGTTCTTTAGCCCAAAGAAAACATACTTTTCTACACAGTTTGGTTTGTAAGAAACTTCTCAATTGGACACCAAAATCAGATTTTGTATCTGCTGCAAACCAGACCATTCCATTTAATGAAACAGATCTTTTGTGTGTGTGTGTGTGTGTGTGTGTGTGTGTGTGTGTGTACAAAGCACAGAGGGGAAAATACCCTGAAGGTTGTGACATTTCTTATTTGTTTCTCGCATTGTGAATGTTCTAGTTGCTATAGTCCCCTTTTTGTATAAAATTTTTCCAGAAAGAATTTTGAACCCAAACCCACAAGAACAGGTACCACTGTGCTCATGTAATTGCTGCTGGAAAGAGTTGCATCAGATATTACTACCAATATGCACCTGCAGTCTTGGGGATGTTTGGGTGACTTCTAGGAAACCACAAACATTTGAATTAGTCATGGATGATTCACTGCTAAATTTGTGAATTGAGAGAGAAGCGTTTGTGCTTGAGATGATATGAGGTGATATTAAAGTTCAGCCTTCAGGGGTTTGTGTATGTGTGTCTGTTCATGTGTGTGATCACATTCATACATACAAACTGTCACTTGTTCCAACAGTCCTACAGAAATGGATGGAAGAAAGGCTTTAAGACAGTGGTTCCCAAACTCTTCGGCACCACGACCCACCTCGTCCTCTGTGGTGAGTTGTGACACTCCTGGTGATGTTGTGACACTCCTCTGCGGGCCTCAGAATGGCCTTTTGAAGCCTCTGGAAGCAAATGGTTTCTGGAGGCTTCTGTGAGCCATTCTGATGCCCATGGAGGCCGATAAGAGTGGGTCTACAGCCTGGTGTGTCCCAGAAGAGCACCCCAGAGGCTCCTGGCAATCTTCTAGAGTAGTTCCTATTTGGAGCCATTTGGGAGCAAGGGTGGGTGGGAGGCTGAGAGTGACCTCACCTGGGCTCATGACTCACCAGTGGGTCATGACCATCAGTTTGGGAACTCCTGTACTAAGACATATACACATGAATTTTTAATCCCTTTTGTTTTCGCAAATTTTGGATGTCCAAAAGTTTTGTTTCAGCGGCACCAAGTTACTGAATGTATTGATGCACATAATGAAACCAGTAAAAAAGAATGACTGCATCTTCTCTGCTTTTGTTCTTAGGGATAGAACTACTGTAACTGCTGACTTATGTCAAAGGAGTCAGGAATACAATCTCAGTTAGCTGTATACTTTTGCTCTGTTTGCCATCCCTTGTGTGACACCCCACTGCAGAGATTTTGGAAGCCACCTTTTGAGGAATACATCCGTTTTACTGCAAGTTTCCTATAAATGGTGGTAGGCTAGTTAACACAGGAAGGGAAATGGAGGAGAATTTGGAAAAGAGGGAGGAGAGAAAAACTGGCATTCCCTAACAGCAATGCTGAGAGGAGCACCTTCCAACCAAATGCAGTTGTCAGCACAATTTCAACATCAGGCCAGCTTCCCTCACTCTGCACTCGCCGTCCTTGTGATGAGTATAGACCAGCCACGCACTCTGAACGGCTTCCCATCACATACTTCCACCTGCCACTACCCTGCAGTGCATTAGCAGGAAATTGCTTCCCAGAAGCCAGGTGGCACTTATTTATTTTGCGAACAAGTCAAACTGGAATATTGTTTCTCAATCTAAAGAAATTAATTTTGGAGTCATGCACTCGGGCACACTTCATGTTGAACATTAGACACTGCAAACAGCTAGGTAGCACTAATAGCACCTGAGGCAATTTCCCTTTTTATTCACTTTCTTCCCTTCTGCCAGCTGGAGTCTGGGCTAAAAATAGCATTGCTGATGACAGAATAATGAATCCTACCCGTAAGTGTATTCCACAGCAATGCAATGAGCTCATTATCTATGTGTTAATGGATGAACAATGCAGGAGAGATGGGGGAGAGAGAGGATTGGACAGTGACATACAGTTACAATAAAACTTAAAATTCCATTTTCTTCTTTCTAACAAAAGACTTGCTTCGAAGGTTATGAAATTTTTATCCTGATTGGCTATTTTCAAGGCACTTAATTCAAAATGTGCACAACAAACTCTTCTCAATCCAAGGAACCCTTGTGCATAAGAAATTATTGAATCTCATACTCGCTGAAATTACAGCCATTTTTTTAAAAAGGAAAATTATATCTAGGGTTGGATCCAGTCCAAGTTAAAACATTTGACGTGCCATTGAAAGCAATGTGAGAATGGAGCACATGCTTCAGGGCGCAATCCATACCCATATTTGAGCTTTCGCGAGTCCCTTGCGCCAGCCCAGGAGGGCTGCAAACGTGCCGTAAGGCACGTTTGCGTCTCCTCAAGAGGAAGCCAGGCTGGTGCTCAAAGAAGCGCCAGCCTGTGGAGGCTGACGCAAGCCTCTACGCTGGCCTCCTTGCGAGTTGCGTTGGCCCAGCTGGGCTGATGCAACGAAGAAAGGTAGGCTGAGGCATGTGAGGAGGAGGCGAGACGGCGGCATTCCTGGGCAGGGGGAGGGCGGGCATGGAGTGGAAGGCAGGTATTTAGTTTGTGGAACTCCTTGCCAAAGGATGTGATTATGGTGTCTAGCCTTGATACTTTTAAAAGGGGATTAGGACAGATTTCTAGAAAAAAAAAAGTCCATCACAGTTTACAACTCAAGATGAGTTTGTGCAACCTCCTGGTTTTAGAAGTAGGCTACTTCAGGATGCCAGATGCAAGGGAGTGCCAACAGGATATGGTATCTTGTTGCCTTGTATGCTCCCGGAGCCCTTTGGTGGGTCACTGTGTGATATAGGAAACCAGTAGGTGGGCCTTGGCCTGGTCCAGGGGGCTCTCCTTATGATCTTATGTTTTAGATCGAAGATCAGCCTCAGGCCTCCTCAGGTTAGAGATCCCTCTAACCCAGTGATTCTCAAACTGTTAGCACTGGGGCCCACTTTTTAGAATGACAATCTGTCCGGGAATGACATCCTGGACAGGTTGTCATTCTAAAAAGTAGGCCCCGGTGCTAACAGTTTGAGAATTAACCTAGATATCATTAACCCGGATGTGATGTCATGGCCGGAAGTGACATCATCAAACAGGATGTGCTTTCCTGAGAATGCAAACAAGCATTGGAATTGCCCATGGCAAGCACTGAAATTGTGCCATTTTTCCTAGATAGGCAGTTGATAAATTAATCAGAATGAATAATAGGCAGTCTATAAATTAATTAAAATTAATAATTAGAAATACAGGTGTACACTCCTTAATGATCTTCCAGCCAGTGACAGCCACTGCTGATCATGTGGTCGAACCTGGGTGCACGCCCCCCCCCCGCCACTGACATAATGCAAAGCCTCCGGAAGTAAGGGAATGCTCCGCTCCCCTTCGCCTGCCCCCAGTATGGCTCTGGAGGGTGGGCGGAGATGACAGCAGTGCTACGGCAGGCACAGTGGTGCTGCCTCACAGGGTGCACTAGCCTGGGGCTTCCCCCCCCCCCAGGACCACCATTGCTCATCTGTAAGCCTTACTCCAGGCTACACAGTACTGTTCTCCAGACTTAGCATTCTGTGGTCCTGCCAGCTTCAGGAAGCAATCTTCCATCTTTTTCTTCCATTCCCCAAATTTCTACCTCTCTTCTTCATTTCCTATTCCTCAAAGCCTCTACTTTCCTGACTCCAGATCTCTCCAGGAAACCCACATAATTTCCCCAAGCCCTTTCATCACAGCCTTTACCCCTTCTTTCACCAGGCGCCATTATGCATCCTTCTTTTCCTTTTAAAGAGTTCCTTTCTCCTCTTCCTCCTCTCACCTCGACTGCTTCTTCTCTATAGCAACCCTTGAGGCTTAGGATCTAGCTGTGAATGAACGGCTAAGAAATATTTCATTATTCTGGCATGTTGACTTGCTTTATTTTGATTCTTGTCTCCTATTATTGCTAATTTACCCCCACAGGAAAGTTCATTTTGTTGCACTTTTCACCCTTGCCTCACTCTTTCTTCCCTGCCAAACCACTGAGCTATGCCACTGGCCAATATACAGGATTCCTCGCCCTACAGAGTAGATTTTCCCCATGTGGTCACTGCCCTCCTTCATGATGTCGCAAAGCCCGTGCCAGTGCTGTGCACCCTCCGGGCAGGCATTAGTTAGGATTGGACTGTTGGATCATTTAATATAGGGTTTCAGAATCATTATTGCACCTGATACATATATTAACACCAGAGAAAGCCCTATTTATTTCAATAGACTTCTAAGGAAGTCTTAGTTTTGATTCCTTTCATATTCTTTTCCAGCACTCTTTTACTCTCTCTCTTTTTTTTAGTGTAGGACACCATAATTCTCTGTGTACATACATCATATGCCAAACACTATGGGTTGGTTTGGGCAATACTTCCCCTGGCCCTCACAAACGTGTGGGAGGTGTTCCCCCCTCCAGGATGCCATTGCCTAATTGCAGAGGGGACAATTTATCTGAATGATCCCTGTACTTGTGGTTTAAATACCACTGTAAAGTAGTGGTACTTAAACTGCATGAAGAGGGGCACTTAAGCCATCTGAAGCCTCATTGATGCCCATTGAAAGTCTTAGGGCAGCCATTTTCAATCACTGTGCCATGGCTGATGCAGTCAATCATTTTATGGCCTGGGCCATGCTTTCATAGCAGGCACCCAGTACCACATACACATGTGTACAAGCATGCATTAAAAAATACAAAGATATGCAGAGACTAACCAGGCAACTGTACAAATTGCAGTTCTGTTCCACAGTACAGTCAAACAAGCATTAGTACAGATGTTGAAAAGTGAGAATCACAACTCTATGGGTTCTTTGGAACTGCAGAGATATTTTTAATGATTTCACACATGGTTTTCCTCTCCAATCTTATAACACATATGTAACACCTTCATTGGGTAGAATACACAGTTGATTTAAATAGTAATATATGTCCGCTTGCTAGGCTACATGTGCCTTCAACACACAGAATGAGATTGGCTAAAAAGTGCTTTTAGTATAATGCATGAAAAAAAAAAATCCATTACAACTGGCAAGATGCAAACTGAGGTGAAGATCAGAGTTTCCTGGATAGACCCAAGGCAGGGAGGAAGTGGGTGTGGTTGGAGCACATTTTAGTCATGGCAAATAGGAATTTTAGAAAGAAATGTATGCCCCGCTACCTGGGTTAAGAGGCACCTTTCAAGTGCTGCTTTGCTCATATTTAGCGGGGGGGGGGGTGATCCCTTTTCAATATATCAGTGTCTCTTCCAATGACCATTTGCTGGTATTTCTTTTTAGATTGTAAGCTCTCTGGGACAGGAAGTTATCTTTTCATGTATTTTACTAGGTTTTGTGAATAACTTTTGTTGAAAAGTGGCACATAAATATTTATTATTATTATTATTATTATTATTATTATTATTATTATTATTATTATTATTATTAGCAGCAGCGATGCTGGGAGTGTTTGGTGATGGTGGTAGTTATAGTCAAAAAATAATATTCCATTATCAGCAAATTTCAGTTTAAGATTAGAGTTAAACTCTTACACCTTTTCCTCCTGCGTCAAACAGCATGGATGTTGCTAAGGACAAACCTGAACTTACGCACCATGTGAGCACTAAGGATTTTGTATCGTCTTGTTTAGGAGGCGTATGTACACATGCAGACTTTGCCTCAGTTGCTTTGAGCCTGAGATTGGGCAGAAGTGGAGATCAGTGTTCCCTGTGGCAATGCAGTGGCATCTCAGGATATTCAGTCCTCTGCTAGAGGAAAGCTGAGCACTCAAGCTTATTGCAAAACTTGGTTTTGAGCTGCGCAGCATACAGGGGACACTGGTGGGAGACCAACCACAGATTTCTTAACCACAGGCTTTTAGTTTTGGTTGAAGGCAACTGGGAAGAGATGCCTCCCTTAGCTGGCAGAAAGCCAGCCTCCACTTTCTCCACAGCAGCTGAAGCAGCAATGTATCAGAACACTGTCTGACACAAGGGATCACAGTGGGTACACTATGAAAGCTCATTGTTTGCGCACCATCCAATGGACACTTGGGACAACAAACATGGGAGAAAGGGCCACTTTATTAGCAGTTCTAATACAGAAGGGGAGGCTGAGACCTGCAGCTGCAGAGGTAGCGAAGCTCCTGTGCTGCAGAGGCGGGACCACTGGACAGCACTAGAATCACATCTGTCCGCCAGGCTGGACGTGCACCCGACTCCAAGCTGCCCATTCCTAGGCAATGCAGCTCATCCAGGTCTATCCTGTAAGGGGGAGGGCAGCTGGACTGCAGGCCGTGCTGCCTCGAGCCGCTGAGCCTCTGAGGCGGACCCTGCAGTCCTGGCCAGGGCCCCATCTATGTCCTCATGCCGCTGGGCCCCTGAGGACTGCAATTGGGTTCTGCCCTGCCTATGCTGCCTGAAGGTGCACTCCAAAGTCCATCTACCCACACCACCTGCCACCAGGAGGGGTCAGCTTAGCGCTTGACCTCCCCGCTCCCAAACCAGGGGAGAAGCACCTTAAGGCCACCCTGCAGGTCTCTCAGGAAGTTGTCCGCCCCTTCCTCTGACAAGTGAACCCCATCCCATCTGTAAAGAAAAGGTAGTGAAAAGACAATTGCTGGATGCAATATAACCTGGCCACCAGTCCGTGAAACAAACCAGCCAATCTCTCTGGCAACCTTCCTCCACATCCTCTCCACCTTAGAGCAGCAGCAGGCCCCACACCACACCTGCCGCTGCAGGAAGTCTGACCATAGCACACTGGAGCTGGGCAGCCAACTTTGAAGGGTGGTGAGGTCCTCGCACGCTCTGAGGCTCAGCGACAGCCCGGACATCCCACAAAGATCATTTTTGCCCAGATGAATCACCAATACATCAGGCAGAGGGTTCTCTCTCAGGAACTCCGCCATTGCGAACAGCAGCTGGCCCACCGCATACCCCGCCTGGCCAACCAGCTAACTTGCATGGCAGGACCGAGCCAAAGCTGCATTCCAAATGGACTTGCGGCCGCCCTCTTGTGGGCCCAAAATACAATGGAATGGCCACAGACCAGTACACGAACTGGGTTACCACCGTGTCCTGCAGGGCGAAAAAAGGGAAGTTATTGCAAACAAACCCATGTTCCTTGCAGCGCCCCCCCCACCTGGGGGGTGCCGATGAGTGAGACTGCCTCTATAAATTACGAACGTAGCGCCTATAAGCTGAAGAGTGCCAATGTCCTATCCTTTGAATGTCATCCCCCGACAGACCCAACACTGCGGCCGCGGAAGCCGCCCTGATGCGTAGCAAATGCAGGTATACTCCTTTGTCTGCAACCCCAAGGCCAATAGGGTGCGCAAAAAAACTGCCCTAAACTAGAGTAAAGTCAGTGGGGAGCCACCTGTGTACTGGAACAGGGCTCCAACTTATGTCCCGGAATTTGCTATGTATTCCTGCAATGCCTTAACCGAGCATAGTGGCATCCCCACTGCTTCTTTAAGAAACATCTCGCATCCCAGGCCCCTCTTGTCCGTTTTAGACTGAGTGTAAGGGAGACACCTCTGGGCACCCAAGTGAGGTCCTTCCTCTGCAGGGCCTGGGTCGACTTGTCCGACTTGCCCTGGCCAAGAACTCGCTGGGTCTAAATGCGCCAAAGAAGGCCGTGAATAGGGCTGCTTTGAAAAGCTGCACCTCACCAGGGCACGAGCAGAGCATCCTAATGGTCCCTGCAATGCCCCCGAGTAACTCAGGTGAGATCAGGTGCCTCTGGTCAGCGACAGGGGGTGTCATCCTAGTGCAGCCTTCCAACATCCTCCACACCCTGAAATCCTGCGTGAAGTCAGAATATCCTGAAGCTTTGGACACAAAGGCTATAGCGGACCTGAAACCTGGCAAGGAGCTAACAGCTCTCCTGGACCTCTTCAGGTGTAACAAGAAGAGAAGCAGATGTTCCACTGGTGCTGGCCAGAGGCTGGGCAATGTGGCAGCTTGCCTGAATTCCTCAAACTCCTTTACCTTACTGGAGTAGCCCTTCTGTGTGCTGGGTGCCAAAGAGGCGCAAATTACTTCATTTATCTTGGCAAGCCAAGGTCCCAGAGCCAGGGAGGCATGGGGTCCGGGGACGGCACCGCCCCAGGGGCGAGCTCCCGAAAGTGCTGCTCCTGAAATTGAGACAAAGCATCTGTGATGCAATTCTCAGCCCCAGGTACATGTTGAGCTACGAACAGGGCATTGATGCGCAGGCACTGGAGGACAAAAGGCTGGACCAGGGTCATGACCCTGGGGAATTTAGAAGACATTGAGTTCACTACAGCTACAACTGCCTGGTTGTCTCACCAGAAGTGCACTGTGGTGTCCTGGAACTCCTTCTCCTAGATGTGCACAGACATCACTATCAGGAACAGCTCCAGGAAAGTGAGGTCGGAGGTAATGCTGCCCTGCACCCAACTCTGGGGCCACAGTGCAGTGCACCAGCTGCCCCAAAAGAAAATCCTGAAACCTTGACCTCCCACCGCATCTGAATGCACCTGCAGGTCTGCCTTCAGGAGCTGCTCCGAACGCCAAAAGGAGATCCCATTAAACTCCTCAAGGAATCTAAGCCAGATGGCCATTTCAGCCTTCATGGCAGACATCACTTGTACCCTGTGGTGCGGTGAATGTACCCCGGTCATGGCCACACATAGCCTAAGCAGGAAAGCCCTCCCCAAGGCGACTACCTTACAGGCAAAGTTCAGGTGTCCCACCAAGGCCTGCAACTCACGCAGCATGACCTTACGGGCCTGAATACAGGACTGTAAGCAGGACATCAGTGCCTTTAGCTTGTCAGCTGGAAGTCTACTTGTGGCCGCCACTGAGTCAAGCTCGATGCCCAGAAAGGTCAAGAGGGAGGTGGGGCCATCAGTCTTGTCCCATGCCAATAGAACCCCAAGTTCGCTTGTCAGGACCATAAAGCTATCCAGCAGTGCCTGGCACTGCCCAGTACCGGCTGGACCCATAAAAAGAAAATCATCAAGATAATGCGCAGTAGTGCGCACCCCACACTGCAGCCACACAGCCCACTCCAGCATCGTACTAAAATGTTCAAATGTGGCACAACTCAGGGAACACCCCATCGGTAGCGACCAGTCCAAGTAAAACTGCCCTCCAAATGTAAATCCTAACAGGCAAAAATCCTTAGGGTGCACCGGGAGCAGCCAAAAGGTGGACTCAATGTCGCAGTTAGTCATGAGAGCGGCCGGCCCACAGCGCCTCAAAATGTGAATGGCCTGGTCCAAGTAGGTGTACTGGACCGTGCATAGCTGACTGGGGATGCCATCATTCACCGATGCTCAAGCCGGGTAGGACAAATGGTGAATGAGGCGGTACTCCCCTGGGGCCGTTTTGGGGACCACCCTGAGTGGGGAAACCTTGCAGTCGGGCGGGGGGAGTAGGGAAGGGGCCTAAAACCTGCCCTAACCCCACTTTCTTGGCAATTTTCTTTTGCACGACCTCCTCCATACCCTTGACCGACCTCAAGTTCTGGGCTAAAATCACACCTCTGGGGTGTGGGGAGTTGATACGAAAACCCCGAGTGAAGCTGTTCCAAAGAAATGTCGCCACTGAGCAATCACTGAGCAATTCACCCAGCAGCCTAGCCAATTCTGTGAGCCTAATTGAACTTGGCCGCTTTGGAAAAGGAGGCATCACTTGCACTCCCTCCCCACCTTTGACTGGTACCCCTGCCTCGCCCTTTCCTGCCACCCCTGCCCCTTGGACAGGAGGTGATTGGGTGGCCCGAACCACATGGACCACATGTGTGCTGGAACATGCAAATTGCTCTGGAACAGCGTCCAGAGGAAGCATACTCATAGCACACACATGGGGGTTGAACCCGCTGGTCCGTTGCCCCCACCTGCGCTGCGCCAGGGGGATGAGAGCTGGAGCTCTTGGTAATCAGATGGCCACTGTCGGACCTCTCGCCCCCAGATATGCCACCCGGAATCACGAGCTGAATCCACAGCTCCAAGTTCTTTCTCTCCCAGGAAAGGTGCGGGTTAGTTCCCATGTGCATACAAAACTGCTCATCATACCCCAACCAACTGGAGCTGGCATATGCCCAGAAAGCCCGGATCAAGTCTAGGTACTTCACCAGAGCAGGGCCCTTGGACAGATTCCTCTGCAGAACCACACCCATGTAAATGGTAAACCCTGCCAGCCAATTGGTCCAATTCCGATCAATCCTGGGCTTATGGATTGTCTGCTGCTCACGGACAGATTCCCCCACCTTAATTTCCAGCTCTGGCTCTCTGTGCAGCAGGCTAAAGAGGTCCACATACTCACCTCTCCAAATTTTCTCCTTAACCGCAGGGGCCAGGTGACCCCCCAGTGGAAGAGCCTCCTCCCCATATGGCATTGGGGGGGGGGAGTGGGAAAGCCCCTGCCGCTACGACTTGCGAAGCTGTCGCTGGCAGGGGCCATGCACTGGCTGCTGGACCTGTTCCCGCCAGTGCGGGCAAGCCCACGGGCCAGGCAGTGGACAGAGCAGCATTCTGAGCTGCTGAAAAACCAGGCAGCTGGGTGAAAGGCTGTGCCCCAAACCCAGACCCACCAACAGGGAGCTGCAGTGGCATACTTGCCTGAGATGCCCCAACCTGAGTCCCAGGTGGGGCCGCTGAGGACCCCTGTGGGGTAACCCCCTGTTGGGTAGGGCCAAGCTGTGGAGCAGCCAATGCTAGCAGGTGGGAGCTACCTGTGAAAGGCACCCTTGCCCAGCCAGACCCCTGCTCTGCAATGCAGCCATTTGAGGGGAGGACTGCAGGACAGTGACCACCTGAGAAAGATGCCCTGTCTGTGGATGGTGCCCTGCTGCGCATGACCGCCTTGCTGGTCATACTGGGTGTCAACCCCGTTTAAAGAGTGTGCAGCCGGCGACGGGTTCGCCTGCTGCGTAGTGCCCGCCTGCAGGGCTGCGGAAAACTGAGGGAGGACTTGCTGGGCAACAGCCACCTGTAGTGGAACAGGCCTGTAGTGGAAAGCCCCCAACCGGTGCCATTGCCTGTTGAGGGAGGCCAGCTAGAAAAGGGGGACCATCTGTGTCGCCCTGACCCATCCCTGCAAGAAGGCAGCATGCTGGCTATCAGCCATAGGTGCAGCAGGCTGGATAACGGGCTGCACACCCACCTGGTAGAGAAAGTGGGGGCTTCCCAATATGGGGGCCTTCCCAATATGGCGCTCAGGCCCGCGTGCCTCTCTCATGGCCGGGCGCCCTGCCTAAGATGGCACCCGCCGCGGCCACTCATGCCCTGCCCAAGATGGCTCCGACTATGGAAGGGCAGGAGGCCATGGGCCAGTTCCCTCCTAACATGGTGCCCCTGCATGACGCGACCCGCTTAAGATGGTGGCTGCTGTGCAGCCGCAGCCAGCCCGATCCCGGGGAGACTGACCTGGGACAACATTGGGGCCCCCGTGGGCTCTCCTTCCCAACTGGATGTGACGCCAGCCAGGAGGCATCCAGGGCATGCCCTGCCCATGGGCGACAGGCATGGGGGGAGTACCCCGACAGGCCTGGCCCCCTGCACCACAGCAGGAGGGGAAGCTGATGGAGGGGCGCCTGCCCAGGAGCAGCTCGGGCATGCCCCACTGTTACAAGCAACCTGGCCGTATCGCGGAGGGGTGTCCCGTGGAGAGGTGACCCACAGAGGCTGGCCCCTTTGGCACTGCAACTGGAGCGGTGCCGGGGAAGGGGTGTTAGCCAGGCACAAGGAACCTTGGCTCCGGACAAGAAATAGACGGGGGGCTTGAAACCAAGGAGCTCCCCCGGGGCCCCTTCCCCCATCCCCCAGGAGAATGCCTCATCCTTACCCATAACACTGCCCTAATGCCCCGTGACACCCCCACGCACCTAACACCTCACCACTCCACGAGCAGGCTCGGATCCCGATCAACTGGGTATCAGGTGCTGGGTTGGGTGCTGTGTCCACACAGTGCCCATGTGCAAATGGAGGAAGAGGGCTGGTGCTGTGTCCTTAAAAGGCCTCTGCATCTGCCCAGCTCCAGCCCTCCTCCAATCCCCACACAGGGGAGGGGACTTGTGTGTTCTAGACCAGGCTAAACAAACCCAGATCACCCTGCTGGAATTGGCAGACTGATTTCAGTGGATTAAGGTTATACAATTGCTATTTTGTTCTGATTTGATTTAACAAAGATTAAATGCATTAACTGAATGCCTTAGGACAGTAGTTCCCACCCTTTCTAGCACGGGGACTCACTTTTAAAACCAACACTCTATCAGGACCCAGCTCACTTTATAAGACTAAAAAAAAGTTTCACTTCACAGAGGCTCAAGCCTCTGTTTTTATCTTTTTTACGATGGTGGGGGCACATTCTGGAGTGCTTGTTGAGCTACATTTGCATTGGGTTAGGACCATTCTGGTGGTGCTGCACTCTGCTTCGCCTGACCTCTGGTAAGAGTCAAGCACCTTCACCTACTCAGGAGTAAATTCACGTGTGCTGCTCAGTTCCACTTGCATAGGGCTCAATACATTTTCCTTGTCAGCTATCAGCTTGTCAGTTTCATGACCCACCAAAAATCAGATTACTACCCCACTGGTACATTTCAGCATATGCAACAAGCAACTGCAAGGGCATAAGTGCCTAATGAATAAAAGAAAATACCTTTTGCCCTTACTTATGTTGTACTTAGTATGACTTTACTTGAAAAGTATGTCTTGCAAAATACAGTACTCCACTCAAGGGGACGACGACAATAAACATGAGTTTCTAGCACTGAGACAGGAGAGATGTGAGGAGTTGGTTTGACCTTTTGCAAAAGCCCAACGGCACAAAGACTCTAAACCCAAGCCCTCGATCACTCTTTTTGAGGCCTTGTTGTAAGACTGTACATGGTTCACTATTATCCTCTGCCCAAGGGTGAATGCTATCCTTGTTGAAAAAAAGCAAAAGGGGAATCAGGTGAAAAGTACTTGGTGAACCAAGAAGGAAGCAAACAGATACAGATGTAAGTAGAAGCTACTCAGTATTTTTACCTGCTTCCTACTGAGTGCTGGTGCCAGGTTGCTGGAGATCCTGGGGCAAAGACCTGCACTTCACCCCAAAGCCCCCCGATGGCACATAAGATTGCCACTTGTACTGAAAGGTCAAGGGTTGGACTAGCTAGGTGGAAAGCCTGATGGGCATGGTCCTGGTCAACCCCTGACCCCATCCCACTTCCTCCTACCTCAAGTGGGGAGACATTCCAATCATACTGCTGCACATTTGTGTAGTGTCATGATTGGCAGGTCTTTGCAATCATGTATATACAAATATATAATGCAAGTCTAAGGAACAGGCAGTCTCCTAAAAGCAGGCAGCGTATGTCCAGAAAACAACTTGTAGAGCTGGCAGCTCCAAGGCTGTCTGCCCATTTTCACCAAAATCCCTAGAAACTCTTTCCCTGTCTCTCTCAGACACACACAGCCTCTAGACCACAGGTCTGAGACCCTGCCCTAAGACCCTGCCCCACAGGCAAAACCACGTATTTAAATAATTAGTGCAGGGCCCAATCCTATGCAACTGTCCAGTGTCAAAGCAGCTGCAATGGGCCCTATTGCAATGCAACCCTGCAATGCAACCCTGAGGTAAGGGAACAAATGTTCCCTTACCTTGAGGAGGCCTCCATGACTGAACATGCAGGGCACGTCCTGTTGGCATGGGTGCATCGGCAGTAGAAAGTTGCACGGGATTGGGCCCTGAGGCTGCAATCCTGTATACACTTACCTGGGAGAATGTGTCACTGAACTAAGTGGGATTTTACATTTGAGAAGACAAGCATCTGCTTGTGCTGTAAGGCTGCAACCCTGTGCCTACTCTCCTGAGCAATTCAGTGGGGCTTATTTCTGAGCAGATATGCACCGGCTTGCACTGCAAAACGTTATATCCCACCCTGTGGTTTAAAATAACCTACCATGTAGTAGGGCAATGTAAAAATCCATAAAACAAGGATAAATAACAAAATAGCATAAAGCTGATCACCAGTAAGTGACAGCCTTTTTGGAAGACCACCCACAACATCATCAAAATTTCAGTCTTATGTACACTTACTTGAGTAGCCACGTACAACACAATATGCTTCACTTCTGGGTAGACATGACATTAACGGCCCAATCCTATCCTCTAGCTTTGCATTCTGATGGCATAGTACACTTTCCTGCTGCAGCAAATGAAACACACTAGAGATTGTGGCCGACCACCACCAGAAGCAGTGAGCAGTTGGGTCCACGTGACAACAGACTGGGACACTCACCACCAGAAGTGAAGACTATGCAGGGGGCAGGAAGAAGGTGAGGAGGGCGCAGAACAAGGTGGGGAGTGGAAGGAATGGGGAGGTGATGAGGGTGGGAAGAGGGCAAATAGGGCCCAGGAAGGCAGCTGGTTTGTTGGTGGTGGCATCCACCGAACCCTCACAACCTTCCCAGACTTGATCCACCTTCACAGGTCCATGCAGGTTTATGCCAGTGATCTCACTGGTGCAGGTCTGAGTTGATCCAATGGGCTGCCTGAACTTATCCTGAGGAGGTCTCTGGAGACCAAAACTCCCCCATGGGACACAGGAGGTGCCACATTGGTGCTGCTGCATCACTGTGCAGGGAGTTAGGTAGGACTGGGCTGTAAGAAAGATAGTCTTCACTCACAACCCTGACCTTCAGAGTAGTCAGGTTAGGACACCACAATGTTTGGCAGATACATTAGGCTGTATTTTGGCATGTACCTCTGTGGCTCAAATCCTAACCAACTTTCCAGCACTGGCATAGCTGTGCCAATGGGACGTGTGCTGCATCCTGCAGTTGGGTGGCACTCATGGAGGCCTCCTCAAAGTAAGGGAATGTTTGTTCCCTTACCTTGAAACAGCATTGCCCTTATGTTGGTGTGGGAAAGCGGGTTGGGATTGCACCCTGTGTTGCATTGAAGCTACTCTTGCCTGACCCCTGTGTATGCAAGGGTTGCTGTGCCTTAGGCCACAGAGAGAATGAATCTCACCACAAAAATCAGGCAGTACTTGTGAAATGGGGCCTGTAAGAGTCAAGAAAAAACAAGGAAACAAAGTGAGATGGAAGGAAAGCAGTTGAAAAGCCGTTCAGCAACAACAATTCTGCTATCGTCAAATTACGGCTTGAAGAAAATAATACAAAAACAAACAGCTTCATAAAACAATAGCTAAGTCTATCCAATAAACTGAGCTATAATTCACATATAATTCGCATCTGTCACAAGTCTATTATGTTTGTCTGTACCATGCGAACATGCGAAAAATCTACAAACACATAAAACAATCAGCAAAAAATACTTCTCCAGACAATAGCTCATCAGCCTCAACTCCCTGATATCCTTTTATGAGTAGCAACCCAAAGCCGAGCTTCAGAATGGCAATAATTACAAGACAATTGTTCGGCATCAATGTCTTCTCATGGTAATGAATCAAAGAAATACAAACCAGACTCTCCTTCGAAGGAGCTCATTTGAATAAAAGTATTAATAACCTGAATCAATCTGGAAGAGATAACAAAGAAGCTTTATGAGCGTCTAATAGACATTTTAAACTCAGATCAGTTTGCCTGATTCCATTAGGAGCATCTGATGATGCCCCCCAAAGATTTTTGTGAATGTTTGTGAGAAGAATTGAAGATAAAGACTGCCTTGTGATGGGCATTCTTCAATAATATGAATGATTACATTGGGGCGGACTCACACATAATATGACAGCCTACACCATTTGTCTTCCAGCTAGTAGAGTGCTGCCCACAAGACAAGGATCATGGCCTGAAACTTCCTTGAGGCCTTTCTGTTTCAGTGGCCCAGGCTGGCTGGCCATATAAAACCTAGGGACGAACTGAAATGTCAGGCCTACCTCTCCAACACTTTCAGGGGCTGCAAAGATGGGTCCCATTTTCATCGGTTCTCCACAAGACCCTAGAAACAGGTGAATGTTACCCATTGTGCTGGGGGTAGGGGAAAAGGAAAGGCAATTGATCAACACCCCCCAACTTCCCAGCAGCAAATACCACAGCACCAGAATATGGTGCACTGTTGGGTAAGGGGGAAGTGATATTTGGCATGACAAAATGGGGGTGGTCATTGTAAGGTCAGCCTTCTTGTGAAGCTGATTGACAACCCAAACCTAATCAACATTCCAGTGATAATGCAGCAGTGCCAACAGGGTGTGTGCTGCATACAGTGCATATAAAACAATCATGGAGTCCTCCTCAAGGTAAGGCTTCCATGATTTGTTCCCTTACTTCGAGGCTACCTTATAAACAGGAATGTTTGTTCCCATACCTCGAGACTACATTATGGCTGCATCAGTGCTGGGAAGTTGGTTAGGACTGAGCTGTGAATGAAAGAGCCACAGCAGCCCCAATGGGTCTACTCAGATCTGCGCCATCTAAATCGGTGGCGCAAATCTGAGCACCCTGGAGCTGCCCCAGGCCGCCCGGGGATGGCCCTCCCTCCCGCTCCCTGCCTGCCTGCCCGCCCCCCACCCTGAAATGCATCCTCCTCACCTCCTCCCAACCCTCCCCACATCTTCCCCAGACCCCCACGCCAGTCAAGCTCAGCCGGTGTGAACTTACTGGGCTCCAGAGCGCGTGTCGGCATGTGGGAGGTTGGCGCAAGTCCACGCACAGCAAAGGGGTGCTCTGGATTGCACCCTCAAGCACACTAGATCAGCTGTTCTAGCGACCAATTTTGAGATTAAAGGTTAAATTAATTGAACTTGAGATTAAAGTAGTGTTTAGTCCAATCTAGAGTTTTTGTCTGCATTTATGGACCCAGCAACACTGCATCAACCATCCCAGTAAGACACCAAGGGCCCAATCTTATGGGCTTTCAATGTGGGCCCTTAGCTCCATGCCAGCATTGGGTGTCATAAACATGCCCTAACACAGCACCAGAGGAGGAGGGAGTGCTGGCACTGGGCCACTGCCATTAGGTGCTGTGCCGCAAGCGCCACATGGATGGATGGCCGGTGCTCTTCCAACGCCTACCAGTGGTAGGTATTCTCAATGAAGGGGGAACAGGAAGGGGGGACAGGTGGAGTGGGGTGGAGGGAGGGGAGGTTTGGGCCCGGGGGGGGGGGGGCGGCAGAGACAGCAGCCAACTCTGCCACTGAATCCTAATTTCCCTTCCAGGGCAGGCAGCCCGACATGGGTCCTCCTCAGCTTTGCACCCACTCAAACACAGGCGCAAAGCCAAGGAGACCCATTGCCTCCAGCTGCTGTCTATCCAGGGTAAGGGAGCAAATGCTCCCTTCCCCCGAGGAGACCTCCGGCAGTATCCCAGCACTTACAGGATCCGGTGGTCGCCATTTTGGTGCCACTGGAGCTGTGGGCGCTGGGAGGCTTATTAGCGGGCTGCAAAGATGTTTCAAAACCACAGACACTAACAATGATAACTCTACCAAAAAGAGTTAACACTTTTTAATTTTTTTAAATGGTACCTTTCTACTTCTAACTAAAAAAAAAAAACCTGTATCACAATGGTGTCTCTCTCCTCCACCCTTCCTCCCCTGAGCTCTGAATTTGTTAGTCTCTCTGCCCCACTTTATATCAAGCAAAAGAGGATCTTCAAAATGAGCTAATAAAAAAGGGACACACATAGTCATTCTTCCCATGGGGACCTCTTTCAAGCTTTCCCCAGCCTCCTGCTGAGGTGTGGGTCAGCGTCCAACTCTCCAGCTCTTCTTCCTTCCTTCCCCCTGCCCTTACTGTTACATTCCCCAGCTGGCATTCCAAATCATAAAAGAATCTCAAGACATTCTCTAGATGAGAAAAATAAGTAAACTTGCCTGACTCTGGCTTCTGACATGGAGAAGAAGACAGTTCTTGATGCTGAGACTCTGGAGAGGCAGGACTGTGAGGGCCTTCTTCACAAGACTAACAGAGGATGAATTCTTTGGAGATTAAGCCCAATCGTTGGACTGAATGCTGAAAACATTGTGAAATCCAAAAATAGGTCTTGAATTTGTATAGGCTGAGCTGAAAACTTAATTGAACTAAAACTGCAAACAATGTAATAAGATATGGAATAAGAAACAAGAGCAAGGGATGTGGCATAAATAGCACAGAGCATTAAAGGGTGTTTTTGTTTTTAATGGGGGCATCCACACAATGTACTTTCAATCCTTCTGAATATCTTGTTGATATTTGCACTGCATATTCACATTCATTATCCATAAGCAGATATTTTAAGAGGAAATATCTACAGCATATGCCCTATGCATGGGCCGTTGATTAAATATACAAAGCACATGGAGACTGGGTATTTTTAAATGATGGCCTGAAAGTAAATTCCAGAACTGGAATTGGATTCTTGAGAGCTGATCAAACATATTTATTTGGAATATTGATGGCCAGCTTATGCCCAGAAAATGCTCCAAGCATTGGAAATGTGGAGATGGCTCTTTGCCTTGAAGAGACTCACAATGTAGAAGAAAATGCAGGGGAGAAAACAGAGGAAAGGGAAGAAATTGGAGATGGGGAAAATGGGGAAAGAATATATACCGTTATTTGAGATGTGTGTACTTAGACTTTTGCTACAATTCTATACACACTGTCCTGGGAGTAAACCCATTGAACACAATGGGACTCACTTCTGTGCTATCACTGCTCAATCCAACCCTAGGACTTATGGCAGCTGGACACTTCCTGCTGTTGTAAACCAGTTGCCAATGATGCGTGGAGCACACTGCTAGTGCCCATTTCAAGCCACTACCACAAAACAGCAGCGGCTTCGGAGGTCCTTCTGGTGACCTTCTGGTGGTCCCTCTGGTGACCTTCAGCAGAGCAGGTATGCTGGCACTGGGGTGGGGGGCATGTTTGTGGGTGTGGAGAATAACAAGGCATATTGGGGGAGGAACTGGGAAGACGTGTCCAGGTAGATCCAGTGGCCGTCGTGCACACTGGATCTTTATCCCCCCTTTTTATAAACCTACCCCCTTTCTCTCCTCAAACAGATGCCACCAAAATGGTTGGCGTATATCCAAGGAGTCCCATAGGAGATTGGGTAGCCTATCCAGAATTAAACGAAAAATTTTTTTTTACTTGCTGGTGCAGCTGCATGCTGTAACATGGTGGGGGATAGGATTGGGGTCTTTGTTACAGTATCATACTGGTCCTTGCCAGATTAGTAGAGGGGTCCCAGTATCTTGCCTCTCCCTCTGCTGCTACCTGGTGGAAATCACTGAAGGAGGACACAGTTCCTGAAGTGGAGAGGCCACAAGGTAGGTGGTACTTGTTAAGCCTGTGGAAGTTGGATGTGTATATGTGTATACTCAAACTGATCTTATTTACCAGAACAGTTAATAAGAGACAATGCTTACCAGGAATAAGAGACAATCCTTATTTCTGCGAGCTGTCCAACATTTTAAGTACCCCTGGCTCCTAAGCACCTGCCTTTTTGCATCGCTGATATAGCAACACAATAGACCTTCAGCCTTCACAGTAGGCCTTCAGCATGGCTTACTGTCAATTTGTCTTCTTTCATACCTTTAAAGCAGTGTTTCCCAACCCAGGGGTCACTGCCCCCAAGGGTAGCGGGAGACAGCATTTTCTCCCTTAAGGGGAGTGGTGACTCAGTGGTGTCACCAGTGACAGCAGTTCTGGGTTCGCTCCACCATTGCCACCAAAGGAAAAAATGGGGTTTTGGGACTTACCTATAAACCTGGGTTCTCTCCACCACCACAGACAGTAGTGGTGTGAATCCAGAACTGCTGATGGTGCTGTCACCACTGAGTCACCACCCCCTGTAATGGCCCTGCAAAAACTCAGGAAAAGGTTGGGGATCACTGCTTTAAAGAATTCTGTGTATCTTATTTCAGTCAACAAAAAGACTGAAATTCCTGAATCAGGACATGAGAGAAAGCACTTTCATTTTTATTTGACTAAGATGAAGCCTTGGCATAAACAGGCTAAAGCAGAAGAAAATACCTGGCTAAAGAAACAATTTATTCCAATTAGGCCAATTATCTTGGCTATAGTTCACCAGCTAGGAGTGATAAAGGCCATTAATGTGCTTTGGCGCTGATACCATTACTTTCAAATCTTAATTCTTTTAGGGTTATTAGCTTTAAAGCCACTTTCATGACGATAAGTTAATTTATACTAAAATTAAATTGAAAAGTAATGTGTAGCTACAGCTACTATCAGAGGAGTAGCACAAAGTAGGGTTGTAAACATCCATTGGCGGAAAAGCTGGAGATTACATTTAGTTGGTAGTTACTCTTGGCCTTTCAGAATTGGTTTTTACAACCACTCACACAAGCATTTTATTAAAGGCAAAAAATAGGGGAAGAGAAAAAGAAGAGAAGGCCCCTTTGTTCAGGTGGATAACAGTATGATTGCTGAACTTATGGAATTGTATCCTAATTTATATTTGCACATATGCAAGGCACTTTTGTTAGCACAAGAGGAGGGGAGATCCATTTCCTCCTTTCTTAGCAGATCTCTGAACGGTACCCCATCTTGCTCATGTAGAGCCCCATACACTCAAGACTGGCTTTTCAGAAACTACAAAGGGCTGGTGTTAGAAGGGGAAGTTCCTATGCAGGAACTTCCTTCAGCATGCTTTAGGTTAGGATACAACTCATAGTATTTAAGGTTTCACGAATGCAACATTTTAAAGATGTATGTCGGTATAACGTTATAGCGACTTACTATCCCCTAGTAAAGTGAATTTAAGGTCTTTGCAAGACATTAATGTTTTGGGCAGCCTAATTTTAACTAAATTCCCCCTGCTGATGCAGCTGTACCACCAAAGCGCATGCTGCATCCTGGAGATTTCCTGCATATAAGAGAACATTTGTTTTCTTGCCCAGGGATCAGCCCTTGCTGCACTTCTGGGAATACTCAGACCTGCACCTTTTGCTGGTGCAAGTCCAAGTAGACCCAGGAAGGTGGATCAATGCTGGGAAAGGGGATTGATGATTGTCAGTGCCACTGCCGCCCTTCCCAGCCCCAATGCACCTCCCTCCCCACTCTGATCTCTGCCCTGTTCCTCCCCCTCTCCACCCTGTTCTGTCCACCCATTCCTCCCGCCCACACATGCACTGACTTACTGACACTGGGGGTTGTTGGCCGGCTGCTGGTGCCTGGCTGTGGTGGCCCAGCTGCACTGAATGGCATGTTGCCTTTTGTGACAGACAGCCATAAAGTATGCTGTGTCACTGGCTCACAAGTTCTGGTGGCACAGTGGCCCAATTAGATTGGGGCATAATTGAATTTCCAGGCCAGATTCATCAAACTGTCATGTCAGACACCATATCTGCAAACACCAACTGGGATTCAGAGAGCCCCTTGTGCAAGCTTAAGACACTTCCTGATGTACACAGGGTCGACAGATTTTTTTCTTCCATCTGCAGTTCCTCACGCTGCCTCCTTATGGAGGGCTGCTCAACCTTCAGCAGCTTGTAGAAGGTCACAGGGAGCTGTGGTAGGAAGGGAAACCTGAAATGTTTTAGCTCATGAACAGAATACCCACATGCAGCCCTTTAGATCCTGCCTATTTTCTGCTATCTTCACAAGGAGAATACAAAGTCATCTTGCTCCTTTGGCAAGGACGAGCACCTTGATATTAAGATGTGCTAATAACACTTGGATTTGCATCCAAATGTCAACTCAGTTGTTTCCTAAGACGTGAAACTAGAAAAATTTCATATAGCCTCCTGTGTAGTTACGCCTCTGCTCGTCAGCAGTGCCCTATAGGAGGTAAACATGAATGTGTGAGTATATCTCTGTATGCATGCGTTACTTACCGTATTTTTCGCTCTATAAGACGCACTTTTTCCCCCCAAAAAAGTGGGGGGAAAAGTGTGTGCGTCTTATGGAGCGAATACTGCAAAAAAAAAAAAAAAAAAAAACTCCGCCCCTGGCCCCGCCCCCTGCCCGCTCTGCTCGGCTCCGCTTCCCAGGAAAGCGTGGGTGGGGTGGCAGTCTTGCTGAGCAAGCCCGTGTGTCTACTCAGAAGTAAGTCTCAGAGTAACTGGGACTCACTCCCAGGAAAGGGGGGGGATGGCAGGCTCGCTGAGAAAGCCCACGTGTCTACTCAGAAGTAAGTCTCAGAGTCACTGGGGCTCACTCCCAGGAAAGCGGGGGTGGGGTGGCAGTCTTGCTGAGCAAGCCCCTAGAGCAGGGGTGCTCATTACGTCGACCCTCGAGCTACCAGTCCATCTCCAGGCGAAATGAGTCAATCGCGGGCTTCTCTCCTGTCCACGCATCCCTAGGAGTGAGCCCCTGGCAGGCTTGTGAGCCCAGGGAGCGAGCCTAAGGAGTGAGTCCAGGGGGCCCAGGGACTGAGACGGGCTCCTCCCTGGGAGAGGAGGCGCTGGCAGGCTTTTCTCCTGTCCACTCATCCCTGGGAGTGGCCCCATTGGCTCTACTGGGGCTGACTTACCTTTCCCCTGCTTTTGCACTGGTATGTATGGAGATCTGCACCCCCCCCCCACTTCCATCTGTTGGTTCTGTGTGCAAGGGGTTTTGCAATGGCCTTGCTGTGACGCCTATACAGAGATCTTACCTGCCCCACACTTTTCCCCTGCTTTTGCACTGCTATGTATGGAGATCTGCGCCCCCCCCCCCACTTCCATCTGTTGGTTCTGTGTGCAAGGGGTTTTGCAATGGCCTTGCTGTGATGCCTATACAGAGATCTTACCTGCCCCACACTTTTCCCCTGCTTTTGCACTGCTATGTATGGAGATCTGCGCCCCCCCCCCACTTCCATCTGTTGGTTCTGTGTGCAAGGGGTTTTGCAATGGCCTTGCTGTGACGCCTATACAGAGATCTTACCTGCCCCACACTTTTCCCCTGCTTTTGCACTGCTATGTATGGAGATCTGCGCCCCCCCCCCACTTCCATCTGTTGGTTCTGTGTGCAAGGGGTTTTGCAATGGCCTTGCTGTGATGCCTATACAGAGATCTTACCTGCCCCACACTTTTCCCCTGCTTTTGCACTGCTATGTATGGAGATCTGCGCCCCTCCCCACTTCCATCTGTTGGTTCTGTGTGCAAGGGGTTTTGCAATGGTCTTGCTGTGATGCTTATACAGAGATCTTACCTCCCCCACACTTTTCCCCTGCTTTTGCACTGCTATATATGGAGATCTGCACCCCCCCCCCCACTTCCATCTGTTGGTTCTGTGTGCAAGGGGTTTTGCATTGGTCTTGCTGTGATGCCTATACAAAGATCTTACCTCCCCCACACCTTTCCCCTGTTTTTGCACTGGTCTGTATAGAGATCTGCTCCCCCCCCCCTTGTATTGGAATCCAGGAAGATCTGGTGAGGAGGTAGATGTGGTGTCAGCAGTGGCCCCTTTAAGGGTAAGGCCTGGGCATCCTGGGCACAGCTGCAGCCACTGGAAGGCAATAGGGCCCTCAGGGATATAAGGAGTACCAGAGGCAGAAAGGGTTTGTGGGTTTTGAAGGAGTGCAGGGAGGGGGAGGGCGGACTGACGGACTGACTGACTGGGTTTATTGAATTTGGAATCTGACTGTGGCTGGACTTGTATACCCTGATGGATTTAACTGACCTACCTGGAACCTGACCTTGGACTGTAATTTGGCTTATTGGCTCTGGACTCTGATTTGGTAACTCTGAATGATGGGACTGATTTACTTGGCATCTGTGGACTGGAACTGGACTCACTTTTGCTTGCTGCACTGGTGAGTTGCACAAGGTGGACTGATCAGCCTTAAGCGGGCACGAGGCCCAGTGGATTGGAATTTGGCAGAACATCATTGTAGCAGAAAGATAATGTGATCCCCTATTTGTGTGCACCTGCTTTTGTGAGCTTCATAAATTCTGACTCTAGTGATGATGAGTTCTTGGGATTTCCAGAAAACTAGAGTACTCAAACCTTTAAGTCTCTCCATTTGTTAATGACAGTGATAATGGTTCTTAATGCCACTGTTGACTGCTGTTCACTTTACATGGTTCAAATGTTATTCTGTTATAGTTTATTAAATATTTATTACACTATTTGGTTCAGAATATTTTTTCCTTGTTTTTCTCCTCTAAAAACTAGGTGCGTCTTATGGTCAGGTGCGTCTTATAGAGCGAAAAATACGGTATATCCCCCTGTTCCGGTTGATAAGGCTCTGAACAGGACTAACCAGAAGAGAAAATCAATACATGGTAAACAGAAAAAGTTTGTTATGTTTAAGGCAATAATGACTCATGAAGGCTATGGGGGGGATGACAATGATGGTATAAAATGTCCACTCCCAGCAATTCCTGCTGCTGGTGTGGTTATTTAAACTGATGCTCTTCAAAGTCTCCATAGAATCTATGCGGAAGAATCACGCCTTCCAGGAAGTGAGCTACCTAGTAATCAGGTCATTTCGCACCAGATGGTTTTATACCTGGGGCATCTCCTCACCCAACAGCTAGACAGACAACAGTTGGTTTTTTCCTGTACACTGGTGATTGAAGAAGTCTCTGAAAGAATCATGAAGTTAAGTGTCCACTCCCCAGTTTGTAAGACATTGCTGCTGTTGCTGTTAGATGTTGATTAGTGCGTGCTCAGTGCTCCCTATGAAGTTACCTGGATTGATACTTTCTACTCGTTCACTGCCGCAGGACGAGGACAGCATGCTCTGGACGCTATTTGATAATGGTATCTCAGAAGGGTTCCATTTTGAATAATTATCACTTGATATCCATCAGCATCAAATGGTGATATGCTCATATGAATGGTAATGGTTGCCAAGATAATACGAGGGCCTTGCTAGGCACACAGCACTGATGTGGATTGCTGACATCCTTAACCTCCATCAGCAATGAAAACTGGTAGTAGTTTTCAATGAGTCCCACTCCATTAGGAATGGAGCCCAGAATTTGCTCAGTTTTCAATTATTTCTGAAATTCAGGAGCAACTTTGTTCCACCTATCAAAATTTGCTTAACTGTGTACTATAAGCAGGATTTAAAACTCTTTAGAGAATATCTTTGGATTTTAAGGCTGTTTGCCATAACCACTCAGACAGCAGAACTCTGGACTAGTGCTTGTTGTACTGTTTTCAAGAGCACACTACCTGCTTTTCAAAGCACACAAGCTCTTACATTCTTGATTCAGTCTAAAAGAAAGCAGAAAATAGCCACTGACCAAATTATTTAACTGAAGCTTTCCTGCAATTGAGACACAAGCTGATGAAAACACCACAGAAAAGTATACTCACTGATAGCAGTGGTGGCCTTAGGGCAATGTGGCCTGTGTCATGACATTGGGCCCCACTCTCTGGGGGGCCCAAACTCGGGCGGTGGGCAGATCTCCCACTGCTGCAACCAGCATCTGGCAGCCTGGGAGGGCAGCACAGCAAGTGGAGTGTGGGCTTGCTTGTCCTCTCCTGGGACTATTTGGCCTGAAATTGGCCTCCTGGAAGTAGTTGGTGGTCATGTAACACCACCACCAATTATTTCTGGGTGTCATGCTTTGCACACAGGACCACAAGTGTCTGGCTCACCATGGCTGCAATTGCCACAGCTACCTGATGAATGCGGTCCCTGCAGAACCGCCCTGCATTGGGCCCAGTGACTGATAGTTTTGCTGTAAAGTTTCTTTGCAAAGTTGCCCAGGCACCCCCCATAAATGACATGAGACAAGGTCACCTAACTGGTATGAAATGGACCACTTTATTGGATTCCAAATCCAATGCAATATAAATTTTGCAGCAGCTTCCAGTAAAACTCCTCCCCCAATAGTGCAGGCATATACCCCGGGGAAAACAGACACAACTGCCACTAGCCCTTGGGCATTAGCACCCAGGCTATAACCAGAGGTTGCAGCTCACTGAAACCCTGGTTTTCCCCATCAACCCCTGGAAAGGGGGTCAAAGAAGCCAAATTGCTCTGCTCATGCCCAGCTTGACAGCTTTTAAGATGACTAAACTGGGTCACCAACCTGCATTCCCGAGCCAGGCAGCCTCTTGAGATTGGTTCTGGCTCCCCTTTTGACTCCTACAGACTTTTGGGTGTTCACTGGATCCCTGATCCTACCAGTCCTGCACTATATCTACCAGAAGTGGCTAAGAGCCCAATCCTGTGCACAGTGGCACGGCTCCATGCCGCCAAGCACAGTTGCAAATGTGCTATAAGGCACGTTTGCGGGGCTCACCGCTGGGCTCCTGCCCGTGCTAGCCTAGCGCTGGCTAGTGCTGGGTTAGTGCCGGGCGGTCACCCAGCTCCCGCAGCTCGGCGGTCTCCTGAACCGCTGAGCTGTGGAATGGTATGTGGGGGTAGGAGCGGGGAAAAGGCATTCCGGGGAGGGGGGAGGCCGGCGGGGGGGCAAAGTGAGGGTGGGTGGGAGGCGTGTTGGGGGGGAGGGAGGGAGGAGGATCCACGGAGCTCTGCTCCACAGGATCCAGGGTGCTTGTGAAGGGTTGTGCACCCTACACAAACGCCTTTTCCTTATAGGTCGGTGGTAAAGTGAGTAGCCCCATTGCGGGGCTGCTTACCTTACTCCGGGGAAGGGGACGAATGTTCCTTCTCCCGAGGCACCTCCCGCAGTAGTGCAGGAGATGCTGAATTCGGCGGCAGCCCTCCTTGGTGCCACTGAGCCTGGGCACTCTGGGCAGCTCTGGATTAGGCTGTGAGCTGGATAAACAAACACCACACTGCACCTCCAAGGAAACAGCCTTCGATAGCAAAAATAAAAATAAAAATCTCTCCACTCATCAAACAGGTGGGAAGAAAATAAATGCATATATATCTATGATACAGGGGGAGGGAAAGATATAAATTAATGGCAGGAACTAAAAGCTGTTACTGGATGTGCTTTGAGACACGTGTACTGAGCACATGGGGGAACCAAATACATGTGCAAGGCTATTTGTGCAAATGGCAAATGTGCAACTGAGCGTACATTGCATCCCCTGGCTCATTTGTGCTCCCACTGAACTGACTGGATGCGCCTTTTTGATGCAGATGGACATGCAGATCCCGACCTGTGGCACACCTCAGTGGAACAGTATTTCACAAGGATGAAAGAGACAAGTCCATCAGTGCAATTGTGGGGGGAAATGTTTGATAAGAGGGAGGTAACATAATGAATAACAGGCAAACAAGCAGTGATCGAGAAGCACCTGTGACTAAAACACACAACTGAAACCTCAGCAGCATAAGTTGCTGGCTAGACTATCAATGTAGGGGAAAGCATGAATTCCCAAAGAAAGGGAAAGCTTAGAGCCCTGGAAGGCACCACAGGGTGGAGGGGAATTAATTTCAGAAAGCCTTCCAGTTAAAGTAGCATCCAGCAGGAGTGGGGGACAGTACAGAGAGAGAATAAGGTAAAAGGAATAACATAAGGAAATCCTTTCACCTCAAATTCACCTGTCTTCTCCTTCATACATTGGTAGTATTCAGGGGCGGGGGGAAACATGCAGAATAACCGTGAAGCCCAAGAGGCCTGGGAGCTGAAGATGCTCTCAAGGAAGCCCCTTAACCATACGCAGGTTCATGACCATTAGCAAGTGTGCAGGGCAGGGCCGGCCTTAGGAGTAGCAGGGCCCAATGCAACACCGTTCATTACGGAACCCCTATCTCCAGCCCCCAAGGCAACAGCAACAAATCTGAGACTGATAGTGCCACATGTGAAGTGCAGCACCCACAAGTAGATGGCAGTGATGTGATGACATCACCACCAACTACTTCCAGGGAGCCAATTTTGGTTCCATAGGACACAGGGGCTGGCAGGTGGGCCACACAAGAGCTCCACTCTCCACACTGGCCTCTGCATGGAGGTTTATCTCCACGCAAAGTGATGGCTGTGACTGTGGACACACTGCTCCCTGCCACAGTGCTCGCCCCCCGCACACACACACACAGCGCCTGATTGAGCAGAATTGGTTCAATTCTGCATGGCTGGCTAGCCATGGTGCAGGGATTCCTCAGATGTCAAGTTCATGGGGGGGGGGGGGAGAGTATACTAAAGGCTAAATTTTTCAAAAAAATTCTGTTTTGATAAATGGAAGACTTCTTTTTCAGAACTACTAATCTGACCCTCCTGGACTATATTTGCAACAGAATGGAAAAATGAAGAATAATTATGTTTATATCTATTTCCAAGTAGATGCTTCAGAATTGCTGCCAAATTTCTTGGTGTACCTTACCAGTGTGTAATTAAAAGCTTTTTAAAACAGCTACTTAATGTAGCAAACCACTCAAGTATAGAAGGAGAAATGAATCTGTCATTTTTTTTGTAGTTCATAATTATGGAGGACATTTCTTTTTTCAATATTTGGAGTTTAAATTCTTACATCAAGCTATTGTGCCCTCTAAAAATATCATTCAATGAGACCTACTGTGAGCATATGCTTGCTGGCCATACCATCTAATCATTAGCCAGCTGTAGGGACAACATTATTTTGGTAGTCCTTGCTTTATATTTCACCTAGAAAAGATGGCAGATGTCAAAAAGAAGAATAGGCCTTTTCTGGCTCTTGTTAGAGGCATATAACAACTAGAAGCCACAGATGGGGATTTACATCTCTGACTGCATCAAAAAGCACATCTCGTCAGTTTGATGAGGTCCCAATGAGCATCAGGATGCAGTGTGCACTCAATGCACATGTTGCCATTATAAATTTGTCATGTGGGATTGAGGCACTTGCATTTATGTTAATCTTTTCAACAAGCGAAGATTAGTTTAAGATGAAGACCATGGGTAATAGGTAATGGGTAATAGACCATGGGTAAGTTTCAGCAACTTAGAAAATAAATCAGATATGTCCAGTTGCATTTTAGTTTCAGAAACTTATATCTGGATTTGGTTTACAAAAGGGCTTCCTATCAATAACAGTTGGGGTTTGGAACAAGCTCTGTTGAGAAGGTGTTGTGTGTTGTCTCCTTAACTGCCAGGTTCTGAAGGCCTCAGAATGAGAACAGTCATGTGGGAGAATTGGGGAAACAGTTTATTTTTATAGCCGAAGCCTGTATGAGTGTTTGGTGCTGTACGATTTGTTCATGCATCAAAACCAGGGGTGTCAAATGTAAGGCCTGTGGGCTGGATGCAGCCCTTGGAAGCTATTTCTCTGGCCCCCGTTATAACTGGGCTTTCCCAGCATGATAATTGGGCTCTCTCATTTCTTAAAATTATGAACAAGATTTGCACACTTTCTTTTCTGTCATTTGCAGCAAATGAGTTGCTATGTGCAACCAAAGTGCTCATTTCTGGCCATCATCTGATGTCATTTCCTGCTTAATGATGTCACTTCTACCCCTCAGCAAGCACCACGATTCGACCCTATATATATATATGAAACAAGTTTGACACCCCTGGTCTTAACAGTCCAACATGCAGACAGACTAAAGACTAGATACTCTTCTCAAATAAGTTGTGCTGGTTCTCTTTCCCCCATCTAAGTTTTATGCCACATTCCAGAGAACTGTAAGCAATAAATAGCTCAGTTACTTAACTAGGTCAGGTTTGTCCTGCGATGCTTAAATAATCACTTGAGCAGCATGGTTCAGGCAGGGCCCATGAGAGGGGAGTGCAGGGGGTAAATTGTACCAGGCCCCAGGGTCGAAAAGGGGGCCCAGGAGCCAGAGGAGGATGCCTAAAAATTTCCTGGGATCTTACATTTTCTGATATTACCAGGATCCATGAGAGGGAATGAAGAGGGTACATCGTACCTGGGCCCGTGGTCCAAAAGGGGCTAAGAAGCCCAAGGAGGGGAGCTGAAAATTTCCTGGGATCTCAAAAAATGTTTGCATATATTGTGTGAAGGCTAGCATTCACATTTTGTGGGCAGGAGGTCTGGCTCAGTTGGTAGAGCTGCCGCCTTGTATGCCTGAAGATCTGAGGCTGCCAGTTCGAAACAACCGGAAGTACCCGAGAACTGACGACACACTGATATACTGATGAGCTGGCAGAGAGGAGCTGCCGTCAAGTGGAGCGTGGGAAGCGAAGGGCCAGAGAGAGGCCAGACCGGGAGGGAATCCAGCTGGAATGAGGAGTTCTATGAAAGACTAGAACTACTCAATTGTAAAAATCCCTATGGGGTTTAGAACAGCCTGCCGTAAACTGCCTTGGATTAAAGTCTGAGGAGAAATCTGACAACCAAAGAAAGGCGTTATATAAATACCTGTATAAATAAATAAGCCTACATACTCTATTTATATATCATAATTCATAGAAATTATCCAATGATCATATGAAATTATGATCCAATGGAGAAAGGAAGAGACCCCAAAGAAATGTTGTATCCCCTGATAAAATTCCACTCAGATGCCTTGAGTTTAGGTCCAACAAAAAGTTGTTTTGGTGTTTCTAAGATGATTTTTTAAAAGCCCCTTCAAATTAAATGTGAAAAAATGCTAATAGGCTATCTGCTAATAGGCACGAACATTTATTTATTTATTTATTTATTTATTTATTTATTTATTTATTTTAATAGCCCCCTTTTCTATGGACACACAGTATTCAGGGTGAACAAATACGCTGTTAAACTTTGGGTTTAATTAGAGTGTTGGGTCACTCTAATTCAACAGCAGAAAAGCTTAGTGATGCAAGTTTGTGGGCAATCCTCCGTTAAGCATCAAACCAGCCGAAATAACTCAAGGCAAAGCTTGACGTGTTTAAACCAAACTGTGCCCAATCATGTAGAAAGTGGGAGTAGAGTTGAAGGTCTGATATTAAGCTCAAATTTGTAGATGAGGAGTGCATTCCCCTCATCTAGTTGGTGGCTTTCCTCCCTGTAGCCACTCTCCCCAAGAGCTTTTCACAGGCAGCTCATTTCTAACTGCACTGGTGTTCTGCCAAATCCCAATCCACTAGGCCTCGTGCCCGCTTAAGGCTGATTAGTTTCCCTTGTGAAACTCACCAGTGCAGCAAGCAAAAGTCAGAGTCCAGTTCCAGTCCACAGATTCCAAGTAAACCAGTCCAATCAATGAGAATTGCCAAATCAGAGTCCAGAGCCAATAAGCTGAGTTACAGTCCGGAGGTCAGGTTCCAGGTAAGTCAGTCAAATCAGTCAGGGTATTCAAGTCAAAGTCCAAAGTCAATATGCCAGTCCACGGTCAGATTACAAAGTCCATAAACCAAGTCAGTCAATCTCCTCTCCAACCTGCACTCCTACAACCCACCAACGAGTTCCTCCAGGTGCTGTTTATATGCTCCAAGGTTCATTTTAGCCTCTAGTGGCTGCAGCTGTGCAGCACACCTCCAGCTACCACCTGGGCTTTAACCCTGCATTTACTTAGAGCAAGGGGCACTGTGGACACCACACTCTACCCTCTCGCCAGATCTTCCGCTATTCCACTATAACTGCCCATGCCCATGCCATGATACAACAGTGGTGAAATAGTTGCCACTGTATCTGGAATGGACAAAGACATTGCTGGAAGTCTTTCCTTGCCCCCAGGAAAACCTCAGAGCCCCCATGGAGCTACTCAGCCCTGCACCAGCAAAATTGTTGGTGCAGGGACATGCAGCCCCATGTCAGCAGATTGGGCCTCGGAGGGGAGACAGGATTCAGCACAACTTCTGCTGCTGCCTCTGCCCCCCTCCTAGGCCCAGTTCGCTGACCTCTGCCCTGCACCATCCTCCCCAATCCCATTTCACCCCTTCATGCCACTGCACCCCATTTCACCACCTCCATGGTGCTTGGTGGCAAACTTACCACCTTCAGCTCCTGGGCCCTCTCCAACTACCATGGAGGCCCAACGCCTGCTCATGCTGGTCTCTGCACTGGTACCTGCCTCTTCTTAGCTATTTTAAGATACTTTCGTAGCAGCTGTTGCAGAGGTACCACAGCCTTGGAAGATTGGTCAGAAAGTTGGACTCACCTACTTCATGGGAACCTGCCTAAATAGATTGAGATGAATCCATAGATTGAGATTGAATCCAGAAAAGATAGAGGCCATCCTCATCAGGAAATCCTCGATGCAGGTACTGAGTCATCTGCCCACTTGGAATGGGATCACACTCCCCCTGCAGGATCAGGTGCGGTTGGGACTGCTCCTGGACTCACTGCTCTCCCTGGACCAAGTGGCAGCTGTGATCAGAAGTTCATTTGCCCAACTTCAGCTGGTGTACCAGCTGCATCCATACTTGAGTTGATCAGAACTGACCACGGCGGTTCATGCTTTAGTGACTTCAAGACTGGATTACTGTAACATGCTCTGCATGGGGCTGCCCTTGAAGATGGTTCAGAAGCTTCAATTAGTGCAGAATGCAGTGGCTTGGGTTTCTGAAGCTAGGCGGTGTGATTCTGTTGGACTGCTGCTTCAGTGACTACACTGGTTGCACATTCATCTCTGGGCCCAATTCAAAGTGCTGGTATTGACCTTTAACCCATTTTTGCCCAGCCCACATGTTTTGCCAGATTCCCAGCCAAAGCTTCACATCAAGAATTATGCCCACCTTAAGCTACGGTAATTAGCTCCCCTTCTTTCCCCAACAATGACCCTAGTTCTGCACTGTTGGACCCCACCACCAGGGTAGCTCACCTGTTCAACCTGCAGAGGTCCTCCTTTCTCCCCTCTCCTGCCAGCAGCCCCTCCCACCAATACAGCAGCACCTTGGTCCTCAACAGGTCTTGGGCATGGCAGCTACACACTAATCTCCAGTGTCTCCAGCAGTCTCCAAAGTCCATTCACCCATCTGTTCTTTAGTCAATCCATCAGTTGATCAGCAGTTCCAGTAGTCCATCAGCCATTAACCCCTGCTAACTGAGTAAGAGGCACTTTTTAAGAGGGTGCTCTTCTTTTATTTGGGGGGGGGGAGAGAGTAACTGGCCCTCCTCACCCCAGCAGTGTCTTTTCTAGTGGCTGTCTGCTGGTGTTCTTTTGTATCCTTTTAGATTGTGAGCCCTTTTGGGACAGGGAGCCATTAGTTTGTTTGATTTTTCTCTGTAAACCGCTTTGTGAACTTTCTGTTGAAAAGCAATATATAAATACTGTTAATAATTAATAATTAGTTCCTCAGTCCATTAATCCTTCAGTTCAGTTACTTAGGGCCCAATCCTATCCAAATTTCCAGTGCTGGTGCTGCTGTGCCTATAGGGTATGCACTGCTTCCTGTGTTGGGGATGCAGTCACAGAGGCCTTCTTAAGATAAGGAAACATTTGTTCCCTTACCCCAGGGCTGCATTGCAGTTGCAGCAGTGCTGGAAAGTTGGATAGGATTGGGCTGTCAGGTTACAATCCTAGCCATACTTTCCTGGGAGTAGGCCCTATTGAACACAATGGGACTTACATCTGAGTAGACATGCACAGGGGTGGGTTGGTTCCTTCCTTCCTCCTACTAACCCACCGAACTCTCCCTTCATCAGATGCTGCTTTTATCCCTTAATAACCTGGTTGCCTCTAGTGACTGCAGCTGTGCAGCTTACCCACTGCTAGTTAGAGCCTGCCTGCCAGAGCAAGGGGCCACTGTTGACACCACACCCTATCTCCTCGACATTATACAACAACATTATAATATTAGCCGTTTTGTTCTCAATACCCTTCCTAATGATCCCAAGCATAGAATTGGCCTTCTTCACTGCCGCCGCACATTGGGTCAACACTTTCATCGACCTGTCCACCACCACCCCAAGATCTCTCTCCTGATCTGTCACAGACAGCTCAGAACCCATCAGCCTATATCTAAAGTTTTGATTTTTTGCCCCAATGTGCATGACTTTACACTTACTGACATTGAAGCGCATCTGCCATTTTGCTGCCCATTCTGCCAGTCTGGAGAGATCTTTCTGGAGCTCCTCACAATCACTTCTGGTCTTCACCACTTGGAAAAGTTTGGTGTCGTCTGCAAACTTAGCCACCTCACTGCTCAACCCTGTCTCCAGGTCATTTATGAAGAGGTTGAAAAGCACCAGTCCCAGGACAGATCCTTGGGGCACACCGCTTTTCACCTCTCTGAGGGATTGCCAAACCTGAGGGATTGCCTTCTCCCATACATTCCAGCTTGATCCCTTAAATCATCTGAAGGGGCTCTCCTTAAAGTGCTACCTTTATCAAGAACCCCTTTAGATGAGCTGTTGTTTATATTGCGTTGTTATTTGTTTTATTTGTTTTTGTTAAAGTATAATATTGTAAGCCACCTTGGGCATCTGATCTGGCAGAGGAAAGGCAGGGAATAAATAAATTAAAGGGGAGATGATGTTGGGAGACAGAGTGAAAGGTGATAACCCAAAGATGAGAAGGTTTAATACTCTAACCACACATTACACTTGGTACCCTACCTTTACTTTATGTGTGACTGGGGAAGATATGGAAATTCAGAGCACAAGCCTATGCATGTCTACTCAGAAGTAAGTCCCATTGTATCCAATAGGGCTTACTCCCAGAAAAGTGTGTATAGAATTACAGCCTTAGACACTTGGGAGTGATGCCATCATACCTAGTTTGATCCTCATGCTGGTGAACTACAAATCAGATTTTAATTTCAGGATGAAAAAAAAAGGAAAAAGAGAGAGAGAACACAAATGCAAGTAGCCGTAAAAAGCTGAGAGCTTTTTCATGACCACCAGATAAGATAAACAGAACTACATTTTCTTCTGCAAAAATGTTTGTTGATTCATTTCAGAATCCCTTACAGACATCTGCTTCCTTCCAACTCATGTAATGGAAGACATTAAAAGGACCTACATTTAACCACTTCTTGAGTACATTGACAAAAAAAAAAGAAACCAAAACGCAACCATTTGAGTGAAGTGGTTTTGCCCTCTATGAAAACCAGTGAGTAGTTATATAATTGGTAGCTTTCAACGCAGCCTCTCACCAAGCTGAAAGGCAGGGCATTATAGACACACTAGGAGTGCAATCTTGTGCTCAGTTACATGGAAGTAAGACCCACTGATCACAGTGGAACATATTTCTCTGTAAACATGCTTAGACTTCACTGTAACATGAATATTTGGACAGCATAATGGTTTACATCTGAATTCTCGTTATGACTTCTAAGTGCTTTTTCACACAATTTATGCAGAGACCAGACCTGTTCCAAAGCTTCTTGGAAGTCCCACTGTGAAGGACTTAAGATTTAGTTGACCCTCTTTCCTTGCCAGTAGGTGGGCAGCCCAATCCTAACATGCTCTGGAGCAGGCAGGCCGGCTGGTCTGTGCTGCATCCGGAGCAGGGCTGGGCCAGGTTGCAGTGCAACTCAGAGCAAGGGGAATGCATTCCCCTTACCTCGTGTTGTTCAGCACCAGGAAAAAAGGTGGCGCAGATCTGAGCAGCTTGGTGTAAGGTTGGGTCATCCAGGAGGAGGGTTAGGATTCAGCATAAGTGCCAGATCCTGGCTCCACCCTTGTCCTGGGCCCAGTCATCCCACCACCCGCCCTTTCCCCACCCTGGAACGCCCATGGTCCATCCTCCCCCTGCCCTCCCAGATCCCTGTGCTGGCCTGATTCGACTGGCAGAACTCACTGGTCTGGATTTGGCCTCCGGAGGCCAGAGGATGTCTACCAGCCTCCCGATTCCTGAGGTGGCGCAAAAGTGCCTTACAACCTTGGGGCCAGTGCAAAAGCATGGCCCTAGAGCACATCTGGATTGCACTCTAAGACTGTTTTCTTTCAGAAGATTTTCCCTTTTGGGTTATAGCCTTTAGCTTTGTAATTTTAAGTCATCTGGTGGCTGGTGTTTAAGTGTTATTAGTGCTGGTGCTGCAGCCATTTATGCATATATGAGTTTGTTTTTAAAAATCTTTTTACTGATATTTGATTGCTTTTTTATTCTGGTTTGTTTGTTTTTAACACTGTAAGTCACCCTGAAAACATTTCAGAAAAAGCAACTTGTACATTCAGTAATGAATAATAAATTACAGTGAGAATTGGGGTGCTTCCACACTAGAGACCTTTAGTGCTGCTGAGGCATGGGTTTTGGTTGTTGTTTTTTTTTGGCAATTAACTGCAAGTGGAATTAAAACAGAGTTTCCAGGCAGCATTTAATATAGCGCTATGCTAACAACCAATGCCCTTCACAATAACTAAGATCTTTGCATAATGTCTACTCACAAGTAAAGCATGTCAGCAAAGCTTTCTGGAAGTTCCAAATAAAAGCTCAGCCCATTGTATTGCTTCCATTGCTCCTGCCAGGGGAGGGGGAACTTGAAGGTAATTACTCCTTGCATAACCTTTCTGTGAATTGCCCCATGTTAATTTCTATTCCCTTAGGAATTGGGTTATGTCTTTAATTACTAATCTGTGGTCACTTTTTTTTTTTTTTTAAATCTATAGCAAACTAACTGTTGAAGAGGACTAAGGAAAAGACACTGATGTGGGGCAATTCAAAAATAGGCTATTTATGGCACAATTTCTCTGGCTGAAGAAACAAGGCCCAATCCTAATTTCCAGCACTGATGCAGTTGCAATTCAGCCCCCAAGGTAAGGAGGAGGCTTCCATGATTTCCCCCTCCCCACTGCAGGGTGCCCCAATGGCACAGCTTCATCAGTACTGAAAAGTTGGATAGGGTTGGCCCCTTTAACCTTCAAAGAGAAAGTGTTTGATTCAGAGGTCCCCAAAAAAGACTTCTTATCTTCTTTAGTTTGCCACAATGACAGGCTGGAGCTGCAACTGCATTTTGTTACAATAAGATTGCCACAAATCAACAGCCCAATCCTCCACCTGGGCAGCACCGCTTGGGCATGCAAGGCCCAAACAATAGCTGTCACAAACATGCTGTAAGGCATGTTGCAGCAGCATGAAGGGACGCTGGGAGCCCTAGAGCGGAGAGTGCTCTACTGCTTGTCAGGAAGGTGTTCCTGGGTGGGAGAGAAGCTGTGGGGAGAAGCTGGTGCCTAAACTGCACAGGAGAAGGGTAGCCCAAAAGTGGTTCAGGCCTGAGAGGGGGGCAGTGTCTGTGGCAGAGGCTGCTGCAGAATACTATCCCCCCTCCCAAGCCTTGGAGCCCAACACGGGTCTCCTTGGTTCTTAACTGGGGCTGCTGGGGCTCTACATGGAGTAAGGGAACCAATGTTCCCTTATCCTAAGGAGACTTCTGGCTGCTACTCTGACCCCACAGGATACAGCGGCAGCTGTCTCAGCGGTACTGTACCACACAGTACCATAGGTGAGCATAGGATTAGGCCCCAAGTCTTCTAAAACCCAGAAGGAAAACACAGGAAACACCACAAGTCAACTGTTTGGAAAAGACATCATGTGGATGATTTAGATAACTACTCCAATTGTAGCTGTAGGAGCTCCCAGACTCACACACACCTGACCCTCTTTCATTGTCACACTAAATTACTGAAATAATCCATATATTATAAACCACATTTTGCAAAAGTAAGTCGTTATTGGTATTCACCTCACTGCATTGTTTTGGAAACATTTATCTCTGTACCATCAGTCAGCACAATTAAACAGTATGAAATATAACAACACACAGGTGATCTTTAACTATATTAATTTGCTTCTCTTCATCAGTTATGCACCACAGAGATTGAAAATAAATAAAGTATGTGCATTGGCGAGAGACTATTCAGAGCAGCAGCCTCCAAAAATCACATTTGTGCTGTAGATATGAACGTCAAGTGGTAGAGGCTTTGGTGTTACCCAACTTAAACTCACTGAATGAATCCAGTTCACTAATGGAGATGTACCATGTAATGGAAACCCATGGTATGCAACAGAGTTTTCAAAGTATGGGTCAGGACCCAGTTTCAGGTGGGTCTCCATTCATTTCAATATTTGATTTTTTAATATACTGTATTAGAATTGATGCTACCATGGTATGTGGCTGCATTTGGGGAAATGTTCAAGATTGCATTTTTAACAGGCTACTAAGTATATGCTTTTAACAATGATAGTCAATGGGGCTTACTGCTGGATAGGATTGGAGCCTTTGGGATATTTGGGGAATATTTTTAAAACAGATCAGCAGCTGCATGGGAGGGTTAGGAGGGTTCTTTATTTTAAATAAATTTTTAAACATATACTTATTTTAATTTTTAATTTACTTATTTGATTGATTTTATTTGAGTCTATCATATGGGGAGCATTAAAGATGTGTCTGCTTGATGATGTAACTTTTGGCCATGACATCACTTCCAGGTTCATGACATCACTTCTGGTGGGTCCTGAGAGATTGTCATTCTAAAAAGTGGGTCCCAGTGCTATATGGTTTGAGCACCACTGGCGTACATAGTTCTATGCATTATGGTCTGAGAAAGGATCATTTGCCATGGGAAGGCCATTTTGCGGGCATAACATGGTCCAATCCTAAACCCAGGTAATAGAGTTGAGAATAAGGACTTCCGTTGAAAGATTCTGGAAATGATGCTATTTACACCTTGTGGGAAGAGCTTGAGCTGCATGTCATCTAATTCAAAGAAATCAGCCAAAATGCAACAAAGCAGAGATTATTGTATTAGCCACAGAGATGAAAAATAGCAGCAGAAAATAGCGGCTGCCCAGGTGGAAGGAAATTGAAAAGTTGAAGGAAATAAAACAAAGAAAGACAAATTGGCAGTCAGTTGCATAATCAATAAGGAAAAAGCAGTATGGGAATAGGGCTGAATGAGCTTACAGCACGAAACATGTCTAATACCCCTTCTGATTAGTTAGAATCATGGCCACATGGACACCACAATTGTCACAGCACTCAAAGGACAGAAGGATTTACCACTTTGTTATGCAGTCCTGGCTGTTCTGGAGATAAATTACAGGGCTTTATCCTGGAGCCTGGCAAATAAGATTCTAATTTGAAAATGCCCAGGAGACAAAGGCAAACCACTATCAATAATGGTGCAGCTGAAGAATTGCAGCACTCCCCCCCCCCCTAATTATATCTTGATTTAGAGATTCATCTGCAAATGACTAGATTTCCATGGGAGGGGAAAACTTCAGCAATGGTGTTGACATCAGGTCCTGGAGACCCTGGGGCAAAACTCTGCACTGGGCTCTCCATGGCACCCCGCCCACCTGTGATGGTATGTTCCACTACTGCTAACCTTGATATTAAGTTTTCAGGGATTAGCCTTGTCGGGTAGACCACTGATTGGCATTGGCTTTCTTGACCTGCTGACCCAGGGTATCAGTCCTGTTCAGCAAAGTTTTGTCCTTTGACAAGTTCAGATTTTGAAATCTGTAGAGCAGCATTTCTCAAACTGTGGGTTAGGACCCACTAGGTGTGTTATGAGCCCATTTCAGGTGGGTCCCCTGATTCATTTCAATGTGTATTTTATTTTTAATAGATGTGATGCTACCGTGGTATGTGACTGCATTTGGGGAAATGTTACAGTTCTGTACTTTTAACAAGCTACTATGTATATGCTTTGAACAATGAGAGTCAATGGGACTTACTCCCGGGTAAATGTGGATAGGATTGCAGCCTTTGGGATGTTTGGGAAATTTTTTTTAACAGAACAGCAACTGCTTGGGAGGGTGGTTCTTTATTTTAAATACATGTTTAAACTTATTGTAAACTTTTAATTTACTTAATTTGATTTTGTCGTATGGGGGATGTTAAACATTTTTCTGCTTGATGATGTCACTTCCAGCCATGATATCACTTCTAGGTTAATGACATCATTTCTGGTGTGTCCAACAGATTAAAAAGCGGGTCCTGGTCATAACAAGTTTGAGAACTACTGCTGTAGTGTATTTTGTGAGAATTTGTCATGAATGGGCACATGTACCTAACAATTAACTCCATTTAACTGTTCAGAAAAATAGGCCTTCCACACATCAAGGGTCACTGAACTGGGAAAAGGGATCTCCACCATTGAAAAATGATAATAGTGTCCCCAGTCTACTGCCACTCACACTAAAAAGCATTTCTGCAAAAGAGGCTAAAGGCCCAGTCCTATCCAATTTTCCAGTGCTGGTGCAACTGTGCCAATAGTGCATGCACTGCATCCTGTGGCGGTGGGGCAGTCACAAAGGCCTCCTCAAGGTATGGAAACATTTGTTCCCTTACTACAAGGCCGCATTGCGGCTGCACCACTGCTGGAAAGTTGGATAGGATCGGGCCATAAGAGTGGTGATCCTACCTCTGACATCTTGTGCTATGAATATGGTCAATGCAAAAATGTCATGGAACCATCCATTTTTCATTTAAATTCAATGGATCAAATGAATGAAAAACTTAGTCAGGAGACATGTGGCTGTGCAATTCCAATGCACTGCAGAATCACAGAAGCATAGCCAAGATGTGCTTTATTGGTGACCAATTGCCACCTTTCCCCATGGAATATAGCCTCTAAGCTCATTGCCAAGAGATGAGATGGACATAAGAAATCAGAAGTTACAATACTTGAGCATTCGAACATGCAAGCCACCACATGTGGTATTTTCAAGTGCTTAAGCAGAAGCACACAGAAAGCCTTGGTATGGCAATTGCGGGCAAACCCCCCTTGTTATTGGCAAACCGACAAGGAATGCTAGTTTCCAGGCTGAAGTGTGACAATAGCTGATACAGCACTCTGTGAAGAAGCACCCATTGTTCTCACCCCTGTATGAGATTCTAATGTGGCTTTATCTGAGAACTGAATGTAGCTGTCAATGTTGCAAGTACAATAAAAACGCAGGAGGAGGCTAGTAGAATCAGCTTTTTCTCTCTCTCTGCTTTGAATCTAAAAGTCTGTCTCTCGTCTCTTCCTTGGCTCCTTGATTCTTTCCTGCACTTATTCAGCAACCTAGCCTGGGGGCTTGGTTGCTCCCCCAAGGGTCACTGCTACATCTGGCGCCCGAGCAGGGACATCTAATCCTAGAACAGGGACTTCTAGTCTCAGAACAGGAACCTCTAATCCTAGAACAGGGACCCTCTGCAACAATCAGGTACAGTAGACAGGCTGCTTGTCCTCTGGCTACCTCCCATTCATTGCTTTGACTTTCTGTTGCTCCAGTTTTCAAACCCTCAGAGTGCTTCTGCTTTAGCACTCTCCCTCAGGCAACAAGATACAGTCTTGTGTGTCTCCCAGGCAGCCTTGCGTTGCTACATTCGGGTTTATTCTGCCTCTCTGACTTTTCACTGCATCTGTTCTTATAAGCATCCTGTCTCTGAAGTCAAGTTGCTTCTCAACGCTATTGTAGCTATACCAGGCGCCCAGACGTGGGGCCAGCTAAGTATAGGAAACAAGCTTCTTTGCTCTTTTCTATATCAAGTAGCCTGTTTCGGGTTGCTTCCCAGTCATTGCTTCATCTGACCCTGAAACAGGGGCCACGCAGACTACAGCCCGCTCACCTCGCCTTGCACAGGTTACAGACGCGTCAATCATCCTTCGGGATCCCAGGTGAGTATGGGTTCCAGCCTTTCGGCTGAGCAAGAGCATCATCGCAATGACTTACGGTTCCTCCTCCGAAAAGCACAGCATTCTGTTTCCTCGCAGGAGGTCACAGACTTAGTGCGCATAATTGGAGAACAATGCCCATGGTATCCGGAGGCAGGCACTTTTAGGGTACACGATTGGGAACGTATAGGAGAAACTTTACATAAAGAACCCCGGGCTCCTATTCAAGTTCTTCATTTATGGCATCTTTGTTTAAATGCTGTCAAAAGCTGCACTCCAAAGTCAGAGCCACCAGGGCAGGAGAGTAACAATAATGCTCCTTCTAAAAGCCCTTGTATTTCTCCTCCTCCCCCTTCTGCCCCAGCTCTGTTAGAGCAAAAAGAACCACCAAACATTAGACAACCCTCCTTCATGGAAGCCATGGCTCGCCAGGCCATGAAGTCAGAGAATTTAACAGCAGAAGAATCCCTCGAGCTATCCTTGCTCTGTCCTGTGGTGCAGGGTCACGATGCACAAGGACAGGTTACTAGAGTGTGGCAAACTCTTCCTTATTCAGCACTGAAAGAGGTAAGGGTTGCACTCAAGGATTTTGGCATCACAAGCACCTATTCCAGAGGGTTGCTAGAAGGAATTGCCAATGCATACCGTCTAGTTCCTTATGATTGGAAATCTCTCATGCGCATGGTTTTAACTCCTGCACAAAATGCAGTGTGGCTTAATGAGTTTCGCCAAACTTGTGAAATCCACGCTGCACGCCTGCGCGCACAAAATCCACAAAACAACGTAATTTGGGAACAGCTAGCGGGAGAAGGCCAATTCAGCACTACAGACATGCAGGTACAACTAGGGGACCAGTATTTAAGTGAAACAGCCAATTGTGCACTACGGGCTTTACATAAAGTCCCTGTAACAGGGCTGCCTGGAAAGTCTTTTGCAACAATTAGGCAGGGGGCGGCAGAATCCTACGTGGATTTTGTGAACTGCCTCCAGGAAGCCATTGGCAAGCAAGTGGACAATAATGAAGCAGCAGAAGAGCTGTTAATGAAACTTGCTATAGACAATGCCAATGAGGACTGCAGAAAGGCACTTCAACCCTTATCAGCAGTCCGGAACTTAACTCTGGCAGACATGATTAGAACTTGCCAGAATATAGGCACCCACAGTCACAAAGCTAGTCTCCTTGCAGCAGCCTTACAGCAGTCAGACACCCAACTCCCATCCCTAAAGCAGTCACAGTGTTCACTGATGAGTTTCCAACCAGGGGGGTAGTTACATACCAAAGGGAAGGTCAGAAAAAAAAAAAAACCACACTTTATAACAAGAGCAAATTGTACAAGAGAGCTTTAAACACCTTGGCTCCAGTTCTGATCCTCAAACTGCTACTAACAAGCTAAACTCACCCCTCCCTTTCAGTTTAGTTTGTAGTAGTTCCCTAACTTTTCAGTGTCTCTCATTCCACACACCTTTCAGAACGGCAACCATCAGCCATTTTGTCCACCAGCAGCAGTTATTACAGCTTTAAAGTCAAACTAAACCTTATTCTGTCATTAGTCAGAGCTACACCTCTTTTTATTAAGATGTTTATGTAAAGGTAATAACAAAGCTATTCAGGCTTTTAAAAAGTCTCCCTGTTCCCATAGCTTTGACTGATTCTATCCTGTTCCATCAGAATCCTATAGTTTTAATCAAGCCCTTAAGGCCTTTTTGTTTTCATATATAAGTGACTAGCAGATAGTAATATTTTAAATTAGTTGTAGTGGTTTAATTATATCAGAAAGGTTTACACAAGGTTATTTCCAGTTCAAAGTTCAGATTCTCACAGAGAGTGCAAAAGATAGCAGTTTAGCAACAGTTATGTTGCATTTCAAAGGCCAGAGTAAGTCATACAATGGTTATGAAAAATGAAGTCATTGTGATTAAAAGTGCAATGCCATTTGCTGACTGCAGAGAGTATGTGAATTATATGTGTAAGATGAAACAACAGAATTGTTTCCAGTAAAAAATGTATGTGTTTCAAAAAGAGAACCCCACATTGTAATAACACACATACAAGCTTTTCTCTTCTTCTCACTTCTGAATCTCACACACATACTCAATGCTTAGACATAAATCCCTTAAGATGTTGATGTAACTTCACTCACTCTCACTTCTAACTCTAACACTCTCTCAATGCTTAAATATAATGTGCTTTTACCCCCCATGTGCTTTTACAGATAATTGCCGGACCCAGAGTAAAAGGGCAAGCTTCATTAATAACTTAGCAGCAAGATTCTGCTATTCTGTTTATTTTCACAGAAATGTTTTAAGTGTCAGCACAGTGCGTGAAGATGCGTGGCACTAAAGTTTCCTGAAGACATCCAGTGAACCAAGAACCCCTAATAAAAAGTTCAATGTTGTTGTTCTTATGTTTGTTTTTGCTTTTTATAATTGTGTTAAAAGATAGTCATTTAGCACCCCCCTTAAGGGAGTGCATAGTATGTAACCAAGTTTTTAAATTTTCCCAATGTTTGCATAGCTCATGATGCAATGTCTTATAATGTAAATGTAATTCATGGTGAAATCCCAATGTCTTTCACTGCACACTCTTTATGTGGTCAGTGGCAGCAATTTAACATGTGCAAAAATATTTAACAAACCTTGTATGCCCATTAGAATGTGTTCCATGATAAAAACGTTTCTTTTAATTATGCAAATGTGTTGTAACCACCACCTGTTGTTTTAATTGATTTATAATAATTTTGTTCACAGCAAATTATTTTTAGAGAAAAAGGCGTTGCCTTTTCTCCCAACTGTAATTTTAGCATGTATTCATGAAGGTCTTTTTGTCTTATCCAATGTCCTTTTTGCATGGTGTCAAATGACCCCACAATGCCAAATGCTATCTCAAAATTAAAAATAAAAATAAAAAGGGGGACAATGTGGTATTTTCAAGTGCTTAAGCAGAAGCACACAGAAAGCCTTGGTATGGCAATTGCGGGCAAACCCCCCTTGTTATTGGCAAACCGACAAGGAATGCTAGTTTCCAGGCTGAAGTGTGACAATAGCTGATACAGCACTCTGTGAAGAAGCACCCATTGTTCTCACCCCTGTATGAGATTCTAATGTGGCTTTATCTGAGAACTGAATGTAGCTGTCAATGTTGCAAGTACAATAAAAACGCAGGAGGAGGCTAGTAGAATCAGCTTTTTCTCTCTCTCTGCTTTGAATCTAAAAGTCTGTCTCTCGTCTCTTCCTTGGCTCCTTGATTCTTTCCTGCACTTATTCAGCAACCTAGCCTGGGGGCTTGGTTGCTCCCCCAAGGGTCACTGCTACAACCACACCACAGTTGGACATGGGATTTAAATACAGGAATTTTAAACAAAAAGATTCACTGACCCTTGAAAAAAATGTATTTCATGTTTAGTTGTAGATGTGAATATTGGTTATGAAAGGTTATATAAACATTCTATTGCCATTCAGAAATTCTTTTGTCCCTACATGATGATATGTAGTTAAGCAACCTTTCGTGGAGATAATCACATCTCTCCTCCTTGGCTGAGTTCATGGAAGTCAATTCAAAGAAAATGAATGCTGTTTAAATCCTTATTGTTTCTCTAACACTCATTGACAGCAGAAGACGGTTCAAATTTAAGCGACTTGGCAACCAGGCTGATTTTATCTTTCTCCAATTTGTCACTGCTATTTCATAGAACTGTGTAGACAGAAGTGGCTACAGGAACACAAAAGAGTGAGTCAAGGTATGCGTATGTGTGTATATGACTGTGAAGATACCACATTCATAGTACCTAAAGGATCTCACAGCCCAATCCTACCTGGGCTGCTTGTGCCATGATACAGTGGTGCCAAAACTGCATATCCCTGCAGACAGTTATCTGTCTGCAGGGATATGCAAGGAATCCTGATAAATGGCTATCCAGCTTCTGCTGAAAGACCTTCAGCAATGGCAAGTCCACCACTCACCAGGGCAGACTGTTCCATTGCCAAACACTTTGCACGGATAGGGAATTCTTCCTAACTTTTAATGAAAATCTCCCTAGTAATTTAAACTCATTTATCCGACCCTCCTTGAAGAGGAGCCTCTACAGCAGGAGTGGGGTACACAAAGCCACTGCACTGAGTGCCCGTCCTTCAGGGAGAACCCAGAAGTGACATCATGTGATGCAATGTCAAGTGACGTCATGATGTCACTGCTCTGGGCACCGGGGCAGTACGTTATGCTTCTGATTGCTGTCATTTTTCTAGGCCCACCAAAGATCTACATTCTACGATTCTCATCTCATTACAACAGTTGGAGATGTTTTTCAAAATGCCACCAACAGGAAAACCAATTTCTTTGGTATGTGGTCCAGTGATCTAAGGTTCTGCATTCTGCTGTCAGGCTGACGAGTTTATATTTCTCGAAACTGACTGCAGACACCTGCCAGGAGATTGTTAGTAACTCACTACAAGCAGCACAAGAGAACAGATGTTGTGTAAATACGAGGCAGGTTTGCCTCCTACGAACAGCTGTTCTGACCAGAAAAATATCAAAAAAGGATTTATCATAACTGAATTTTCTGTGAATTCCCTGATGAACAAAAACAAGGTTTGTTTTTTTTGTTTTGCTTTTTTTAAAGTGAAGGTTTGCAGCAGGCTTTTTGGCACCCACATTTTCTGAAGTTGGCAGAAACACCTGCTTCTCCTTTGAGGCTTCCATTCGATAGAAGCAATGCAGGCATTTTTCAAAGTGTAAACTGACAACTGCCACCACGCCTACTTGCCTGGAACAAGGGTGACTACCAAAAAGAATTGCTGTGAGATGGATGCTTCAGAGAGACAATAGCAAGGCAGTTCTTACATTCCTCCAGATAAAGTCACGGAATCAACATCATAAGAACATAAGAACAGCCCAACTGGATCAGGCCATAGGCCCATCTAGTCCAGCTTCCTGCATCTCACAGCAGCCCACCAAATGCCCCAGGGAGCACACCTGATAACAAGAGACCTGCATCCTGGTGCCATCCCTTGCATCTGACATAGCCCATTTCTAAAATCAGGAGATTGCACACACACATCATGGCTTGTAACCCATGATGGATTTTTCCTCCAGAAACGTGTCCAATCCCCTTTTAAAGGCATCCAGGCCAGATGCTGTCACCACATCCTGTGGCAAGGAGTTCCACAGACCAACCACACGCTGAGTAAAGAAATATTTTCTTTTGTCTCTCCTAACCCTCCCAACACTCAATTTTAGTGGATGTCCCCTGGTTCTGGTGTTATGTGCGAGTGTAAAGAGCATCTCTCTATCCACTCTATCCTTCCCATGCATAATTTTGTATGTTTCAATCGTGTTCCCCCTCAGGCGTCTCTTTTCTAGGCTGAAGAGGCCCAAACACCATAGCCTTTCCTCATAAGGAAGATGACCCAGCCTCTTCACTGTCTTCACATCTCTTCACTGTGCATGCTAAGGGGAGCCTCCATGGACAGAGTCACTATACCTTTCAGCAGGAGATGCTGAAGAGGAACAAAAACAGGGAAGGCGCCCCATTTTGAGTCCTACTGGTGAACTTCCAAGTGACATCTGATAGCCATTATTTGAAATAGGATAGGGCCAAAAGATTAATCAGTATAATAACTCTGCCTGCAAGCATACAATGTAAGTAGATGAAAACATAAGGAAGAGTGGGGGTAAAGAGAGACACTGGGTAATAAAGGCATGAAGTTAAAATCACAGTAAATGAGTAAAGATCTGTAAATATACCTTGAAGCACTTCTGAAAGAGTGGGAGGAACTGAATCATGCATATGCCTGGAGTCAATGAAATCCAGAAACAAGGCTATATTGAAGCCTCTATAGAAATAGTTCTCATTCCTGGACAATATTTTCTGAAATGGTGTTTATCATGAAAATAGGTTCTTGACAAGAAAACATAAAGTGCAAGTGGAATGTGTAGTTGGAATAACCACACCAAGCATCTGAAAAAGTGGTTTTGTTGTTGTTTTGTTTTGTTTTGTCAAAAGGGGGCATACAAAAAGAAGCAGAGCCAAAGCCACAGGGACAGGATGCATCAGGGTTTTGCTCCGTTGTGGTTCCACGCCTAATGTGCCCCCCCATCAGTTCCAGACCTACCATAAGGTCCGATGGGGCAAAAACCCCAGATGTGAGGCACTAGGACCCTGGAGAAGCCTCTTTGAGGCTCCCAACAGGGGTGGAAACTGTTTTCTGGAAGCACAGTTTAAAGCGTTTGTCTTGCCACAGTTCCTCCCCACTGGGCCTTGTGCCCACTTAAGGCTGATTAGTTTCCATTGTTAGACTCACAAGTGCAGCAAGCGAGAGTCAAGTCCCAGTCCCAGTCCACAGATTCTAAGCCAGTCAGTCCAATCAGTTAAAGTCCAGAGCCAATAAGCCAAGTCGCAGTCCAAGGTCAGATGTCAGTCAGTCAGTCAGTCAGTCAAATCAGTCAGAGTATCCAAGTCACAGTCCAAGGTCAGATTCCAAAGTCAATAAGCCAAGTCAGCCTCCTCTCCAACCTACACTCCTCCTACAACCCACACACCCTTCCTGCCTCAGGTGCTCCTTATATCCCTGAGGGCCCTATGGCCTTCAAGTGGCTGCAGCTGTGCAGCACACTCCCTGGAAGCCCAGGCCTTACCCTGGAAGGGGCCACTGCTGACACCACATCTACCTCCTCGCCAGATCTTCCACGATTCCAGTACAGCATTGGGAACCTTAAGAGGTTTCTCTGATGCAGGTGAAGATCGCGCAAGGCTCCATGAGCCTCAGGTGAGTAGGGGGGTGGATTTCTGCATGGGGGGACAGCAGTACCCTGCAGGGCATTTGCGGACCTTTGCCCTGGGCATAGGGCTGGGGAGGTCTGCTGCTGCCCCCCATGTATTATTAAACCTTCCATTGGCTTTCAGTAGGAAAATAGCTATACCCTGAGGAATGCCTTAAAGCAGTGCTTCCCAAACTGTGGGTTTGGACCCACCAGTAGGTCATGAGTTGATTTTTGGTGGGGTGTGAAAAGTTTCTGAAATATTTTAAAAAAAACACAAAAACTGCAAGTGCCCTTGCCTGATTTGCAGAAGAAAATTGCAGCGGGAAATCTGGATGGTGAGATAGCTTTTGTGGCTGAACTACAAACCTGTGGTATGAGATCATCTTCTTAGCCCCAAATTAAAATGTTACATTTTCCTATTTTCTCTAATAACACAGGCCAACACACATTTTGCTTCCTTAAACATTACACCAATTCCTGGGTATGTTTGGGGTGCCGATTCCAAAAATGGCATCCATTTTGCCGTATCACATCTAGTTTTGGAGACACGGCATAGCCTCTTTAGTGAATGGTTCAAGCAGCTTCCTCATGAGGAAGCTTACACCATGGCTTCCTCATGAGGAAGCTGCTTGAACCATTCACTAATGAGGCTATACTATATCTCCAAAACTAGACGTGATAGGGCAAAACGGATGCCATTTTTGGAATCGGCACCCCAAATTCATATCAAACCACCATAAAGTTTGGGAAAAACTTTTCTGATCCTCAATTTTGTAGGCCTGTGTAATTGGTGTACTGTAGATCACATGTGAACCCAGTTTCAGCCTTCTGTCTGACCTGGAAGTCCCTAAGTGCACATCTTGCTCTCCAGTTTGGTCTTCTGTGTACCCTGAAATGACTGAAAAAGTTTGGGGAAACAGTATTTGAACTCCATTTCTATGGAGAGGCTATCAAATGTCTACATACATATACTATATGCTGTTTTGCCAAATCCCAAGCCACTGGGCCTTGCAAGCCAGTCCAATCAGAGTTGCCAATAAGCCAAGTCACTGTCCAATCCGTCAGGTTCCAGGTAGGTCAGTCCAATCAATCAGGGTATCCAAATCAAAGTTCAAAGCCAAAGTCCAGTCACAATCCGATTCCCAATTCCATAAACCCAGTCAGTCTCCTCTCCAACCTGCACTCCTATCACCCACCATCCTTTCTATCTCAGCTGCTCCTTATATCCTGAGGGATCTCCTTTAGCCTCTAGTGGCTGCAGCTGTGCAGCACACCTCCAGCTACCACCTGGGCCTTAATCCTGCATTCACTTAGAGCAAGGGGCACTGTGGACACCACACCCTATCTCCTCGGTAATATCTTCCGCAATTCCAATACAATCCACCCCTTGGTGTCACAGTGGTTCCCTTGATCAATTGCTCTTTTTTCTTGGACCATCCACCCCTTGGTCTGTTTCATCTTTTCCATACCGGTTGCTGAAGCTCCCATACAGTCCAATCCATTCTGGTGCCCATTTGGTCTATATCATGCCCCATCCCAGAGGGCAGCCTATCAATCCCAGTGGTCCTGCAATTAAGTCCAGAGGCCATCCTATTAATTGCAGGCATGCTGGCTCCTCCACTTCCATCTGTTCCCCTCTCTAGGGCATCTCTAAAACTACGAGGCATTCCCATTCTATTTCTTGGGGAGTCTCTTTCAAACCCCCTTCCAGCAGCAAAGCCCATTTTATTCATCCTGCCAAGCCCCATTCTAGGAGGATAATGGCCCAAACTCTCCATGCCATGGAAAGGGCCTTCCATTCCTCCCATTTTGTTCATCCTAAAATCCAAGCCTTTCATACCAGTTGTTCCAGGTCCCAAGTTGCCTATCTCCAGGCCCTTGGTCAAGTGGTTTGCATTAATAGGTCTCCCTCCTGGTCCCAGCCCCATACCAATGCCCCCAAGTCCATGAGGAAGCTGCTGGGGTTGCTCTGGAGGAGAGCAGTCTCTGTTTGGTAAGGCTCGTTCATCCATCTTCACGTGCATCTGTCTACCAAACAGCAACTGTCCATTGAACATGGAGATGGCCTGGACAGCTTCAATTACTTGCTCAAAAGTCACAGTACCAATCCTTCGACTTCTGCCATCTTTGTCTTTAAAAATGTCTGCACGGACAACCACACCGGCCATGCTGAACACATCCTTCAGTTTCTTCCAGCCAACTTTGTACTTCAAATTGGCAACAAACACTGCTTCCCAATCTGCCAGCCTGAAAAGAGTCAAAGAGGCCCTCTTTGCTGCTCCTGCAGCCCCACCCCTTTATCTCTAGTCCAGACCGGCACTTCAGTTCAACCAGGCGTCCTGCCTGTGCCTTATACAGGCTCTCTGCAGCCTTTATATCTTTGTGGGCATTTGCAAAGGCCTTCACATATGTGAGATTTTTCTCTCTTTCAATGCAAATTAGCCCTTTTAACTTGGCAACTTCCTCTCTCAGAATTCTCTTCTCCACATCCTCCCCACCTGACCCCCTGAGCCTTTTCAGGGAAAGGATGCCATATTTAATGAGTCCTCCCATATACTGCACCATCTGGAAAATGGTCCAAAGAATGCTCAAAGTAGCCCAGACATTCCATAATAAGACAGGAGCATTTGCTTTCCATATAGCAAGGTTCAGGGCCTCCCAGATCTGCCAGAGATCCATTTGCTTGCTCTCTTGTTAGACAAGGGGATACTACTTGCCTTGGGCTTGTACCCCACTTCTGGTACCAATTGTTTTGCCAAATCCCAAGCCACTGGGCCTTGCAAGCCAGTCCAATCAGAGTTGCCAATAAGCCAAGTCACTGTCCAATCCGTCAGGTTCCAGGTAGGTCAGTCCAATCAATCAGGGTATCCAAATCAAAGTTCAAAGCCAAAGTCCAGTCACAATCCGATTCCCAATTCCATAAACCCAGTCAGTCTCCTCTCCAACCTGCACTCCTATCACCCACCATCCTTTCTATCTCAGGTGCTCCTTATATCCTGAGGGATCTCCTTTAGCCTCTAGTGGCTGCAGCTGTGCAGCACACCTCCAGCTACCACCTGGGCCTTAATCCTGCATTCACTTAGAGCAAGGGGCACTGTGGACACCACACCCTATCTCCTCGGTAATATCTTCCGCAATTCCAATACATATGCAAGGCGTCTAGCAGCCTCAGGAACACAGGCCACCAATTATGATTTATACTTTATTAATTATTAGTATTAAGTAAAAAATTATTTCTTTCTAAACCACTTTTTTGTCTAGTAAAACTATGTGGATCATGATAGATTGTCATTTTAAATAGTGGGTCCTGGTTTTAAAAAGTTTGGGAACTACTGCCTTAAAGTATGAAAATGTGTTGGTGTTACATAGTCTTATTTTTGGATTTCATGCCAATTACTAGAGAAAATTGGAAAACATGATATTTTAAGTTGGGGCTATGAAGATGTCCTGATAACACAGGTTAGTCGTCCCGCCACAAAAGCAGTTCAGGCTAATTCAGGCTCTCCCATTTTTAAGAAGCACTTCAAGGCATATGGCCTTGGGTAGAGATAAAGCCAAGTTACAAGTGACCCTAAGGCAGTGCCCTCCATGATGGTCCGTGATGGTCCATTGGATGATATCAGTGCCACAAATACTGAAAGGTTGACCCACCTGGTTTGGCCTTCTGATGGATGCGAGCCCTCAGCCAACCCTGGATATGGAGATTAAGGGATATGGAGAAAACCAATAATTAAGGGTTCTTTCTTTCTTTCTTTCTTTCTTTCTTTCTTTCTTTCTTTCTTTCTTTCTTTCTTTCGATTTATCAATTGTGCTTGCTCATTTCTTGAATATCCTGTAGTACTAAGATTCAAAAAACAAGTCTTATCGTGAAAACCCAACTCAAAAGCAAGAGAGTGTTCTTTCTTTTGTTCATGTATTCTTTTAATTAGAAGTAACTCATCCAAGCTGAAAGATGACTTGCAACATAATGGTGATATAAACCAGATATCCTGGCAGTCAAAGGCCAATTCAGTATTTCTGAGAGAGAGAATTAAATCCTTGGGTTAGATCATTCTGTATGGTTTATGGTAAACACTTGAACTAGTGACTTACATTCATACACTGTAGTAAAAAATGTGTGTAAGAAGAACAAAGCAACAATTGACATATCCTCAAGGGAAGTCATTTCATGCAATGCTGTTTAGTAACCAAGGGAGCAGCCATGTGGGCTCTTAGCAGCGCCAGGGCCCTCCACTGAAACCACTGACAGAGTCCTGATCAGCCTGTTCCAATGCTCCATGGGCTGAAAAGCCCAACATGGAGCTCCTCCAGTCTGCTGGATGACCCCTTACCTGGAGGAAGGGGTTGCTGTGGCACCCATAGGATGCAATGGTAGCCATTTTGGCACCACTGCTCCTCTGGATGCCTGGCAGTTTAGGATTGGGCTGTTAGTTCTGAATGGTTGCATTGGGAGTTACAGTGGTGTAACTTTGAGACTTACCCAGTGCCATATGAGGGTACATTGATTAAAATCTGTGCTGAAAGAATGAAAAGCTATAACAAAATGTGTGCACATAGTGCTCTGTCCAAAATTTCCATTTTAAAAAAAAGACACCGAACAATGAAGAATTCTGAATGCATCCGTTCCACTTCAGAAACGAGATGAGTTAATTAGGAACTCTGAAATCCAGGGGAGGAATTCAGATCATGACCATTTTGGAAGCATCCTTATCTATTTCCTAAACAAGCATGCAGACTAACCGGCTGTGATAACAATTAAAACATAATGGTTTGCAACAAAAGAGAGCCTTTATGCAACCTAGAAATGTATTACATAACGTAATGTAACCTAGAAATGTATTACGTAATCTTTTCTCATGCAGCCCACATGCTCTGCCAAATTATATCTCTTTGCACACATGCAAGGATACTCAACAGGGCCAAGAGAGCCAATACACTTGATGTGTGACTGAGGCTTGCATGTTTGATATTTTCCAGATTTTTTCAATCTGGATCAGAGATTTTCCGGCTCCAGAGAAATGCCAAATGGACAGGGCGTCAGTGCCCAGCTCCAGCTGGCATCTGGTGGTGAGCCCCACAAACATGTTTGCGACTGTGGTCCATGGCGCGGAGCCATGCCGCAGACCTCAGGATCGGGCTCTTAGTCTTTAAGGTCCAAATAACTCTTGGTTGTTTTATAGACAGTTAGTAAATATTCATACAATTAATTTGAGAATTGAACACATGATATAATCCAGGTGCACAGAGGACATAAAACAGGAGTACGTGATCAAACAAATGGATACAGCAATACTGGGGAAGTACAAGGTGGCATCTCCTAGATCAGGGATGTCGAACCCGTTTCATACTGGGCTGACGTTAGTATTCATGGTGCCTGCTGAGGGCCAGAAGTAACATCATGAAGCAGGAATTTATGTCATTAAACAGAGGATGGTCAGAAATAAGCACTTTGTTCTCACCTAGAAACTCATTAGCTTCAAATGGCAGAAGAGAAAATATGCAAATTCTGTTCATATTTTCAAGATATGAGAGAGCCCAATTATCAAGCTGCGAGAGCCCAATTCTAACGGTGGCAGGATTAATTGCTTCCGGGGGCCACATTCAGGGCTTTATGTTTGGCTGTCTTAGATGCTTGACCACAATAGTCCCATATTTTTCCTGTTTTGTTTTTCAAACCTAGAAAGCCAACCTTTAGTGCCACAATTTGGTAGTTATGATTTTAAGAGACTGCAATGGACAACATTAATATATGCATAAAAACAGTATTTCACTGGAAAACAGTCCTTCAGTGACCGTTTGATTGATGCCTGAAAAGTCATCAGATTGCCCCCACCAAAAGAATGTGAACTGTGACTTCCTTCTCACTTGCAGTTTTTTTTTTTAGTCATTGCTTATACTTCTCTATGTCCTTTGTGAGAATTATCGAAAAGAGTTATTGAAAAACCCATAATAAGCATAGCTGTTGGGGAGGGGGAAATGCAGGCTGTAAGATTAGCAAGTGTCTTTCATAATAGCAATTTCAATCATACTCGCAGGATTGCTTTACAATATAATTTTCTCAGCAGGAAACTGTATTAGTGAACATGAGTAATAATGTAATATGATGCTAATAGAATGTGATTGAGTATTGCTAATACAATGTGATCCTGATAAAACTGTAGATTACTCGCATTACTAGGCACTTCAATCCTGTCTGTGACTATTTTAAAAGTGAGATCTGCTACACTGTAATATTAGCCTGATTTAAAACAGCAGCAACAATGTGAATCAAGTTCCTTATTTCATCTGTGGATAAGATAAAAGTACTAAAGTTGCGTGGCCTGCTGGATGTCCAGTCTGCAGGATAGCTCGACCACAGATGTGTCACCACAACAAGTGTGCTAATCAAAGTAATGTGTGCTCATAGACAAACACGCACATGTGGGAGGAAGGGGGGGGAGAGATTCAATACCAAAGCTTCAGCTGCCAGCTGTACCCTTTCATGAAGTAAGCAGATATTGTCATGGGACAAGTTTGGATGACATCATCAAATCTGATTCTCTTCTGCACTATTAGGAATGTCCTTGTCTCCCTCCCAATATGCTTATGGCTGTAATCCTGTCCACACTTTTCTGGAGGTAAGCCCTATTGACTATAATGGGACTTACTTCTGAGTAGACATGCCTAGGTTCTTCTCATTGTGCATGTATGGGGAGGAGGAGGTTCACCTGAACTTGCCCCTCCCACATAATCTACCTTCATTTAAACTAGTTCTCAGATAACCTGAAAGGGGGAGTTCTGGACATGCCCCCCAATGCAACTAGAAGGCTAGAAGTGATCAGTATGTACTTGTGCACAGCCTTCATGCAGTAGGGAACTGGCTCAGATGGAATTGCCCAAACCAGTCCATCGTCACTTATGCGATAATAACCACCAGTCTGAATGATTGTAACAGGATCTACATGAGATGGCCTTTGAAAAACATCCAGAAATATCAATTGGCCCATAATTTTGTCACCAGTTGTTTGACATGGCCGAGAAGGTGCATACAACTCTGGTCCTGTTAAGTTTGCATTCATTACCTGTTGGTTTCCAGGCTCAAATCAAGGTATGGTTCTTCCTTTTAACCTTCTCCAACATCTTTGGTCAAGTTCTGAGATCCTGGTCTGAGTCCCCCCATGAACTGAGTATTAGCGGGCAGGCATGTAAGCAGGGTCTTTTCAGCTGTGGCACCAAAACTCTGGAGAGAAACCTCTGTGGCCCTTCACTATATGACTTTCAGCATCAGGCGAACATTAGAATATTTGAAGAGGCCTTTGGAGGAGACTGAACCGATGGAGATTTTTTCCTGACTTTCTTTTACTGCTGAAACTGGGCTTTCTTGACTGCTGCAATGTGTCTTGACTGCTGATTTTAGTGTTATTATAGAATTACATTTTGCTGCTTTGATATTGTTTTGATTATTTATTTTGAAGCCATTACACTCAGAGTTCCCTAGTTGGGGGGGGGGAGTAGGATAGGCTCTAAAACATAAAGAAATGAATTTTAAAAAATCATCAGAAAAATATACAAAGAATGAAAGTGGCACCTAAAAAAATTGCTTTAATGGAGGGACTTCACCTCTTTTGTCATTTTCAGATAAGCACACACAGCTTTACTGCATATATTATTTTATGCAGTGTAAATAAGCGTAAGTAAGTGTTTGCTTTGGCTTTGTATAAAATATCACATTTAGTAGCCTGTAAGAGATAATGCTCCCTATTTACACAATGTGGAAGTTGGATGTTAAATATATCTTGAAGGCAACGATTTTGATTTATGTTAGAAAACCAGAACAGAGCTTGAATTTACTCTTTCCTAGTATCTCTCTGGAATTGGAGCACCACAGGAGCATGACTGCCAGCATAAATCAGACCAGAATGAGATGTTATGGGAGATACATAGCTCTGTCAAAAACCACAGGTCTTCCTGTCCCTCTTCCCCCCCCCTCTACTGAATAACATCCAGTAATAAAAAAGCTGTGATGTCATTCTGACTTTCTTAATTCTGCCCCATCTCACTCATTAAGATGAAAAAAAGGATATCTGTAGCATGATCACATCATATGTTTTGTATGTGTAGAGGTGTGGTTTTTTGAATGAGAAACACGTAACACTGCTTCAACTGTATAAGGTTGAATTTTGAGACCCTGGAAGAAGAAGAATAACTAGGTAGGTTGTGGCCTACCCAGGTGAGGCCATCCTTGAAAGCGAGGACTTTGTTGAAGGTGGGTGGACTCTTCAATGACGTTTTTGTCAATCATCACTTCATCATTCTGTGTCCTCCCAACAGTGGTGTGCCATCTTTTATTTATTTTTTTTATGGTAAAGAGGCTTCATTCCAATCTTGTAGTGCAAAATGGCAAAACTCACTGAAATTGTGGGTCTTCCCCCCCCTTTTGTCGGTGTAGGATGTTGAAGAGGAAGAGACCTCTTACAAAGACTAAGATGTTAAATAAGAGCAATAATCACATCCATTAAGTGTTAAGTATCTGCTTAGCTCTTCTAGTTAACTGGACTGGAACTCATTCAAATTAAAACTCTGGTGAATGTTAATTCGGTAACATGCTCCTGCTCCTGTTTAAAACCAGAGATGATCTAATGACAAATAAGCTGGGCAGGACATTCTTCACCTTTGTCTCCTGTTCAGATCCTTCTGTGCTACACAATTATACCTGCAAATTAAGTAATAACCCACTCCAGACATCTGAAAATGCAGAATCAAATACAGGGTTTGAGAGAAAATGTAACTGATTCCTTGCCACACTTCAACCTTGGGGTATTTTCTGTGTTTAAATATTGCCTGATCAGGAAGAGGAAGCACAATTAATTATATTCATAGAGTCACAGAGTTGCAAGTGGGTTCCGGTCTAATCCCCAGTTGAAAAGCATAATGATACCCCCCCAACCCTCATCATTCATTAATGAAACCATATAATCTACAGCTGAGTTGGTTGGCTTCTGTATACTTGCAATACTGTATACTTGCAATTACTCACAAAGTGCCAGTGATAGATTACTGGGGAGCCCAGAGCAAAGCTTGGTGCACTGAGCCCAACATCGCATCCCCCAATGGCACACCAGGCACTACCAATGATACTGAGGATTCAAGGGCTGTGGGTGTGGGTTCTTGCCCAACCTGGCTGGTCTCTGATACTGCCCTCACACATACTAGTCTGGGAGCCATAGCTAGGTAACCCTTTCCTAGGTGGCCAAGCTGTAGAATATAGTTGGAATCACCTAAAAATAAGGGTTTCATGGGTACAGAAAAGGGCTGCTCAGTGAGGAGGGGAACATTTGGTCACTGAATTTTGCTGCACCCTAGAGGAGGAGTCCTTGTGTTGGGCACTGTGAGTTCTGCCCAATCCATAATAATCCATGTTGGCATCCTTCAGTCTCGGAAGACTATGGTATCGCTCTCTGGTGGTTCTGGAACAGAGTGTCCTCTCCAGTGCGTGAAGCCTGGGTAAAGTAGATATGGAGGCTAGACTGTTTCCCATGCAGCAAATCCCCCCTCTCCACGTTCCTGAAATGGTCCAATGGAAAGGCAGAGGCCAATACAGTTGGTTCCAGCGGCGTCGCAGGAGTTGCCAGAACGTGACTGTGTTCAGCCATGAACTGCCTCAGGGATGTCAGCTCTGGATTTTGCCTCGAGGTTGACTCCTGAGGCCTTTTCCAAACTGGATGTAGCCACAAGGCGTGGAGGTTTGGGATCAGAGTTTTCCTCTCTCAGATGAGCTGCCTTCCCAGGCTAACAAGTCCCATCTACCCGGTGGCTGTTTAGTCGCCTCTTACGACAAGTACAGCCAAACTGAGCCAAACTGGGGCTTATCCCCAGCCCCCAGAGGAATCCATAATAATATAATGTGCAATATAATATAATATAATAATAGTTACTACCTGGTCTATTCAACAACATGTCGTTCTCCCTCTCCGCCCCCCCCCCCCATGGAGGGTAAAGAATGTTTGTTTCCAGCCTTAGGAGGCCATATCTTTTCAAATACCAGTTCAAATTTGAGTCCCCTCATTGGTTTCCTGAGGTGCTGACTTCCTACATTGGTTACACTTTTATTAAGTTTTCAGTGTGATTCTCTTTGACATGCCTCTTATCTATTCTCCTCGTTCACTGGCCTGTCTTATAAGAAAACAAGCCTGCAAACACTAAATCAATTTTTACAAGCCAGCGCATCTGGTACCTCTTGACAACTATATTGTCCACATATGTAGGCTGCACATCCCAAGCATCTAATTCCAGAGCACTCCCATGGAGTCTGGCAACATTTGTAGGGAGTAGGTTCTTAGATGATGAGCAGCCAGCCCACACATTTGAGGGCTGAGGAACTATTTTTAATTTCAAGGATAATCATTAGAAAATCCGAAGGTTGTCTTTAATAACATTGAAGTGAATATTCCTTATTCCATGTGTGTCTGACCTTTGTGACTTGTGATTCCTTTATTTACTTTCAAACTGATCCCATCTGGGAGAAAGCTTTGTATGGGGCAGGTGCTAATCTTCAAGATATTCAGATTTATTTTTTTTTACAGCATTCAAGGTACTGTGATCTGAGGTCACTCAGTGTGGAGGAGACAGCTCAGCACCTTTGCAAACTGGGACTTTAATTGTCAGCGGACAGGAGCATAGCTAACTTAATGTTCAAATTGCACACATGCATCAGTTGGCTTGCATTTGCTTTGCTGCTCACACAGTGAAATGTCAGAGCTGTGTCTTCAAAAGATGAATTTCCGAGTTAATACTGGTACTTAGAGGCTGGAAATAGCAATGGGGTTAGCATACAAATATTTCCTGTTAAGCATAATGTATGCATATTATACACGCTGGCTTGGGGGGGAAAAACTGTAGTCATGAATTTTCTCTTTCCTGCAGAGCTCAAGGAGAAATAGATGATGTTTTTGTTAAAAGTCAAAATTATGAAAATATACCCAAAGGGAACCAAGGCAGTTTAGTGGATAGATTATTGGATTTAGAAGTAGGACACCAGGCTGGAGTTCGTGCCTGGCATTGAGGGTCATTGGGTGGTCTTGGGAAAGGAACTGCCTCTTGGACCGACTAACCTCATGGGAATCTTGCAAGGTTAAAATGTTGCTTTCAGCTTCTCGGAATAAAGGTGTGATGCAGGGTACTCATTATGATGAATGTAAATATATCCCTTGAGATCTTTCACTTGTCTTATAGTGAGCCAAATTTATTTGGCTTCCCTTGAAAATGCTCAATGTTTCTCTTTGGGAGAAACCAGAATATCTCTTCATATGATATTGTGCGGTCAATTAAGCCTAAGTTGAAAACTTCTATCCTATGCACACTTGCCTGGAAGTAAGCCCCATTGAATAGAAAGAGGCTTACTTCAGAGTAAACATGCATAGGCTTGAGTTGGACATTTTATTAGGTTCCAGTTTCATAGTGAACGGTGATGTTGTGGGGGAGGGGATGGACAAATTTTTATCTAAAAAGCAATACTCTCTAAAGCAGGGATTCTGCCCCCAGGTGACTGGGGGCAGCCATACCCCTTGGCGATACAGGAGCCAAATGATGGGGGTATGGAACTCAATCTCTGAAAAATTTAAAAGAAAAAAATGTTGTCAGGTTAGATATTAACTATGACCATTATCAACACAGATTGAGGTATTCTGTTCCTAGCTTTCCATATGTAAAATAAAACCAAACTATTGACATCGTTTGAAGTCAAACTGGTACTTAATAGGGCTGGTGATGAGGATGATGATTTTAACAGTGTGGGGAATAGGTATGGGGCAATCCATTGGGGGTTTGTCATCATCATAAGGTTAAGAAGCCCTGCTCTAAAGGGGGGGGGACTTTTTCACTTCAACAGTGAGATAACTGCTTCCCCATTGGCAAAGCACTTACCAAAGGGCAATGACACCTGGCTGCAGCCTGCCCCTCTTAAAGTGACTGGAATTGGCCCATGCTCCTGACAAGAGAGTGGCGAAGACTGGACAGGGCTCTGAGTATAACTGAGTATAACTGAAGTGCTGTTCTCTGAAAATGACCATGGCAGCCAGTGATGCACAGAGCCTCATCAAATATTCTCTTTCTTGCCAAAAGAACAGGTGGACTGCACTCTCCAAATTGCTTGGGAACATTTCATTTAACATGGCTACGGCAGCCACATCAAAAAAGCAATCCCCAGTACTTTGGGGAGCAACAGAGCTCCCATTTTGCTGCAGTTTGGCTCTCTTAAACTGGCTTAGAGAGGGACACTTCAGAATCTTCATTTTCTTACAGCCCAATCCTATACTACTCCACCATAGCATGCAGCTGTGCCAAAATTATCTGTACTGCATGCTATGATGGGGAGGGAGGGGGGCTGATCAGGAACCCTGGGAGAATTAAGGGGAAATTTTTTCTCTTACCTGTCCATAAGCTGGTGGAAGTCCAAGGAGACATAGGGGCATATCAGCAGGCTTCAGAGGGCAAGTCATCCTGTGCAAGTCACACTGCATGCCGCTCCTTTCCACTTCCAACATGCTCTGGCCCTCCTCTCAATCCACTCTGATACTCTCACCCCCTGCCTTGTTCCCACCCCCTGCCACTCTGTTGACTTACCACCAACATCAGTGGGGCTCCACTTTGCAGCCACCATGTGTGGGATCCTCCCCACTATCTGTGGCAGTGGTCTCTGTGCATGGAGCAGCATTTATGATGCCATAAAGCCTGTTCTGCCACCACAACCCTAGTTTTGGCAGCATCTGTGCCAGATAGGATTGGCCATTAGACTACAACCCAATGATGGAAGTATGGAGAACTGCTCAGTCAGCTTCATACAGGACATACCTCTGGTCTGGGATCATGTTTCTCAAAGAGAATCATCACTCCGATCTGTTTCATATGACAAGCCACTTTTTGAAATGTGGAGGAGTGTCAAAAACTGCTTGATGGTGTTGTTGAGCATTTATATAGCTTCTTCTGTGAACATTTTACGGAATCCTATCAGCAGAGAAAGACAGAACCTGACACAGGGAACCGATAATCACAACCACGGGAATCAAGTAGGGTGGCAGGGAATAAAAGCTGGGGAATTTGGGATACAGTGATTAGAATTTACTGTATCAAGAAAAACTCGTCAGAATTCCAATGAATACATGGAAGGCTCTGCCTCTTAAAACAGCTCTCCAGTTTGTGCCCAATATTTATTCTCTCCCTTTGTAGTCATAGTAGTAGTAGTAGTAGTAACTTTATTGTCATTGTGCTACAGCACAACGAAATGTATGCACCTTTGAGATACAGGCATAAATATATACTACAATTCCAACAATCACACTCTACACACTCACCCACACATTCTATACAACATGCATCATAATATAAAACAGTATAACAGACCATAATGCCCAGGAGCATGGTAACAACTATATCGCCTTATTAACATAATTATGGCTGTGGGATAAAACCTGTTCAGGAATTGTGTGGTGCGTGCTCTAATAGTTCTGTATCATCTACCTGAAGGCAACAGTTCAAAGAACTTATGAGCCGGATGGAAGGGGTCTCTCAAAATACTATGTGACTTCTGCAGACAGCGAGATGTATAGATGTCCTCCAAAGCTGGTAGATGAAGGTTGATGACGTGCTGCGTGATCTTAATAATTCTCTGCAGAGCTTTTTTGTCCCCTGCAGAGCAATTTCCGCACCACACCAAGATATCATAGGTTAGGACATTCTCAATGGTGCAACGATAGTAAGACACAAGCAGTTGTTGTGACAAATTTAACCTCCCAAGCTTCCTCAGAAAATATAACCGCTTTTGTGCCTTTTTTAATCAACATGCTGGTGTTAATAGTCCATGAGAGGTCCTCTGTGATGTAAATACCTAGGAATTTGAAACTAGCAACCCTCTCCAGCTCCTTACCATTTATGTATAGTGGTGTGTGTACATCCTTCTTTTTCCAGAAGACAATTATAAGTTCTTTAGTTTTTTTGATGTTAAGTGAGAGATTATTTTCTTCGCTCCACAATAACTCCTGTACCTCCTTCCTATAAGAAGACTCATCATTCCCGCTAACAAGCCCCACCACTGTAGTATCATCTGCAAATTTTATAATTTCATTGGTGTTATGTGATGGGGTACAATCATGTGTATACAGGGAATAGAGGAAGGGGCTCAGCACACAGCCTTGGGGAGCTCCTGTATTTAATATCAGAGTGGAAGAATGATAAAAGCCCATCCTAACTGACTGTGGCCTATTTGTCAAAAAGTCCTTTATCCACAGACAAATGTCTTGCTGTATGCCCAAACTAGTCGTTTTAAAAAAACAGCCTGTTAGGTAGAATGGTGTTCTAGAATCCACAAATAACAGCCGTACATATGTACCCCGTTGTGCCAAATGATGCAGGACTGTATGTAAAACAATAGAGATGGCATCATCGGTTGATCTATTACTCCTGTATGCAAATTGACAAGGATCCAAGGTGGGTGGAAGACCAGACTTAATATGTTTCAACAACAGCCTCTCAAAACTCTTCATAATTACCAAAGTTAGAGCCACAGGTCGATAATCATTGAGAGAAGCAACTACTGTCTGCTTAGGAACTGGCACTATAATAGATGTCTTCAAGCAAGTAGGGACAGAGCACTGTGACAGAGATAAATTGAAAATATTTGTAAAAACTTCAGTCAGCTCTGCAGCACAGTCTTTAAGAACCTGTCCCGGAATTCCAAGATGGCATTTCTGTTTTGAACAACAACTTTGAAATCAAACACATTTGGATATATATTTTTAGTTCTTCTAATCCTTCTCGGTCCTGTTCCTGAGTCTCTAACCTGGGTTAGTGTGGAGAGATATATTTAGAAAGACAAAAAAGTAGCAGATGAATAGAAAGGTTAGGAAGGAGTTAGAAAAGAAATGAAGGGATGTGGCAAAGAAAAGAGGCAGTGAAATTAAATCTGGCTGTAATTATCCTTGTCGCTTTTCATATCGAGGGGAGGGGGCAGCTGGGTGAACATGTAATAAAGAAGAGGCCAAGGATTTTAGAGTAATTAATTCATTGTTAGGATTGTCTCCTATTCTTCAGCTTAGGAAGAAACCGCGATAAAAAGGAGAGCGAGAGAACATTATTAGCATAATTAGTCATTGTTCTAATCACAAAAACAGATATAAGGAAGAGTGTAGAAAAATAATTACCTAATTGACTGCTTTCTTCATTTTCCTGCTAATATAACTTATGGGTGTGCTTTCTACTGAATCAATGGAAAGGTAGACTGAAAAAGTAGCACTTCCTTTCAAAATGAATTATAGGAGAGAAGATGAAGCAACTAATTGAGACATGGGTCCAGTAACTCCACGTGTAGGAGATACGACTCTATTCCACTCTATTCTTTTACTTTTTCACCCCATTGCTCTCCTGTTGCACATCCCACCAGCAGTTTTCTGTTTATCATTCCTCCTTTTGGTTAAACGCCATGTTACTGTAGCATTTATAAGATAAAAATTAAAGGATACCACCAGGGGAGGGCTTTAACTCTGACCCTCACAGTTCTGTTCTGGATTAAACCCCTGCCCTGGCAGTTGTTTTATGTTAAGAGGAAAAAAGGATTCTATTGGCATTAAGGGATAAAGGTTCCTCTCTGTCCTGCCTCCAATACAGATCCAATGTGTGTGTAAAACCTGAGTAACATCTAATTTGACCTTAGGAGTCTCCTGTTTTAGCATCCTAAGGCACTAAGAAGGTCCTTTAAATTGACCACTGCTGAAAGTGGAACTAATGGTTCAGATGTTTCAAGCAAAGATTCTGAAATCCATACTACTCTGCTCATGAAGTGTTTAAAGTTGTCCACTCCTTAGTCATCCCAGATGACGAGATGCAGCTTGAGACCACCTAAAGCCCCACTCACTAAAACCAAAGGTTAACTCTTCAAAATTCTTGGAACTTCACTTTCCCATAAGGAGGGGATCTGGCACTCAAAAGTACTTTCCAGAATATGAGAGCTAGTCTCACTTGAGAGCTAGTCTTTGTTGCATCAATACCATTACCAGCACCAAGCTGTTGAGCTGTTTCGTTTCTATTATTGACATAATACTTTTCTGCCATCTCTGCCAGAAATGTAGAGGAGTTTTTACCTTGGAGTACATCCACCTGCGTATTACCTGTGAGTTTTGTGCAAATTGGCTACAAATTGACAGGAACCACTAGAAACCCTTTTAAATGATCGAACTTCAATTATCCCTTAAAAGAAACCCCCCAAATCTATTAGGATGAAATTTAGCTGACTTTCTGTTCTTATGGTGGGCTTCCATCCCAACAAAGTTTCTCCAATTCTGGGGAAGTAAATATTACAAAAGTTGCAGTGGATTAAATATTACCCATTGAAAACAATGGGAAACAACAAATGAATCAGATTTGATAGGAAACAATGAAGTGATTTGGGTGTGAAGTAGAGCAAATTATTGAAAGGAGACAACACAGAGAATCAGGCCACCTAACAAAGGAACATCTGATGTGAAATACAAACACAGAGAGAGAGAGCGAGAGAGTGGGCCCTCCGCATCTGTGATCTTGGCATCCAGTGGATTTAACCAACTGCAGCTCGGCCCATTGTTTCCTTTCCCATCACCCCTGCAGTCACTGCAAAGAGCAGCCCAGTTGACCACTCCTTGCTTTCTCTTTATGGAGGGCAGCAGCTGCAGGAATGGAGGCAGGAAACCAAAGAGCAGGCAGCTGGGTTGCTCTTTGCAGTGGAGGGAAGTGGTTGCAGGTGTGAAGGCTGCTAGCCCCCTCACCACCCCCTGGAGTTCTGTGCCCTCCATCTTTCTGCCGGCCGGCCTGATGGGCTTTCTCCTCCACCTCAGGATGGCAGTGGCTGCTCCAATCCAGTTAAAATGGCTGGTGGTCTCACCCTGCTTCTCCCCTTCCCTTCCAGTCAGCCCTTGGGGACTTGAGCATCCGCAGAATTTCTCTTTCCCGGGAGGGGGGGGGTCTAGAATCTAATCCCCATGGATAAGGAGGGCCCACTCTATGTGTGTGCATCTATATCTATCCCCCTATGTTCTTTTTACTTGGCTGTTATATGCTTCCTGGGAGCTGACGGCATCCAGGAATCAACACAATGTCATTGTGTTCAGCCTCATACTCTATCACTACCTGCCGCAGCTTTTTCTGGAGACCCAAAGTTCGGCATAGTAAACCAGGTTGTGTAACTCCATATCAATCCACCTCTCAAAGTAAAATGACTGCTAAGCAGAATTATGACACTCGATGCTTGTAGCAGCATTATATATCGGGGTAGGAGTTTTTGGGCACCTTGATACAAAAGGAGTTGTAATTCATCTAGGGGCAGGAATATAATTACAAATGAATAATGCCTGTTGTTCTGCTTTGCTAAGGATATGGCATGGGAATCTGCAGCAGTATTTGTCTCACAGCTACAGGACTTCTCTCAGTGATTCTTATCAACTTTCCCATCAGAAAGTACTGAGGGGAAAAAAATCTTCTGTAGTCAGAGAAGGGTATATCCAAACATGAATGAATCTTATTGACTCAATCTCTACCATTCATCATATCTTATGAATATATTATTCATGCTTCAATCTGAGAGGAGAGCATTTGAAAAAGCAACATTTCACCTCACTGTGAAAAATTAAACCAGGGGAATGTGAGCCCTGGAAACCAACACAGGAATATGTATGTAACCTTGGAGATGTAGCCCTCTGGTGGATTCTTTTTGTTTGGAGGGAGTTGTGGTAGGCAGACTAAAGAGAGAGGCTGAGAGTGATCAGGCATGCATTTAGAGCAGCAATTTTCAACCTTTTCATCTCATGGCACACTGACAAGGCACTAAAATTGTCAAGGCACACCATCAGGTTTTTGCCAATTGACAAGGCACACCATGCTGCCAGTGGGGGGCTCACAATCCCATTGGCCCTACTAATAAATGATCTTCCCCCAAGTTCCTGTGGCACACCTGTGGACCACTCGCGGCACACCAGCGTGCCATGGTACAGTGGTTGAAAATGGCTGATTTAGAGAGTAGGGAAGACTTGCAGTGAGGACCTTGTTCAGTGAGGGTGCCTGAGACCATTCACTCAAAGCAGCCGCCAAGGAAGATGAGAATACATGAACATTATTTGCGTAATGATATGAAGAATGCATGCATTCTCACCCTTTCATACAAGACCCAAAATGCTGAAGCAGAAGAAGCGCAAACCAGTTATTGTATTATTCTATTGCCACTTTGGATTAACATCTGAAACTACTGTGGAAGGACTGAACAAAGAGAAGCCGAGAACAATGGGCTACCTACACTTAATCTAAAACTCCAGAGGATCTCAGCCTTTCTAATTTCATCAGGGAGTTAACACTAAATAACGACATACTGACTCTCCCCCACCTTGATAAATTTTGCTTGACCTATAGAATCATATTTGGATTCCCTGGAAAATTCTCAGATGTTCTGATGTGTCTGCTTAGGAAAAACCCTAAAATGTGTTTTAAATTCCACTTTTTTCAAAATGTATTGCCTATATAGTAAATTATATAACAAATAACCCTATAGAACAGCGTTAACTAGAACATGCTACATTCAAACTGCAATTCTGTACATGCTCAGTCCATTCTCTTTCAATAGACCTAAGAACCTAAGGAGAGTCCTCCTGGATCAGGCCAAAGGTCCATCTAGTCCAGCAGTCCATTTCTTGAAGTGGCCCACCAGCTGCCTTTGGAAAGCCCACAAGCAAAAGAGAAGGCATACTTCTACTATTGCTTTATTGTGTCTGAAATTCAGAGGGATACCACGACCGAACCTGTAGGTAGCACATCCAGCTGACTTTGGACATTTATCCCAAGTACTTCCCAGGCAATTTAAGACCTGTGCAGAAGTGTTTTCAAACCCACTCCCCAGACTGTAGCAACAGCAATGGTATTGTAACTGGGACTGCTGGATGGAAAGGGAAGTTATTTCAATGTCTTTTGTACCACCTCGTTGCTACTGCTTATTTGCATTGATGCATGGCACATGTACATGGCTTAGCTTGCTCACTCCCCTGCCCCATCTTCCTCCCTGGTTATAGCTACATCTGCTTGCTATTCTGCTTAATAGCAATTCTTGGTGTGGATCCAGACAAGACTGCCACACGGCTCATTTTACAATCTCACTGTCTGGTGTTTGCATCCAAAAGGGAGCTGTTCTTCTGTAATGACTGCAGCAAAGCTGACCTTATGGTGACCTCAACTCTCCCAACAAGTTGCGGTGAAGATTGGCTTCATCATATTGCCAATCACCACTGCAATAACTTCCCACATGGATGCCACTATAGTAGGAAGAACTTGTAAACAACCAGCATGGGACATTATATTACCTCCTGTGAGTTCTAGAACATCAGAGAATCTGTCTTCAGATTCTGTGAGTTTAAAATCCTAAACTGGTTGAGAGATAGCTGGGTCAGCTGAGGTGATTGAGTGAATTCCCCGGCTATAAAAAAGAGTTTGTGAAAGTCTTTCCTTAAAACAAACATCTCCGGTATGTCTCTCGGCTTGGGACCCATTAAAATTCAAATGAAACTCTTGTACCCTACCAGATCTTGCTGGTAGGTCACCATGCCCCAAGTGAGAGGCTCAAGTATATATGGAGCAGGAACAGTTTTCAGTTAGAGCTTATATTGATAGCATCCAAAGTAACATTCTGATTGGACTGCTACATATATAGCTGATATAGCTATAATAATAATCAGCTAAGTTTATAAACTGATCAATTTTGGCTTAGGGAATATTGTATTTAACTGTATTTAATTTTACCTGTATTTAATTTTGCCTTAGGGAACAGTATTTAACTGTATATAGCCCAGCTCCATCCTTAGCATCTAGATAATAATAATAATAAAAATAATAATTTTATTTTTACCCCGCCTTTCTCCCCGAAGGGACTCAAGGCGGCTTACAACAGCTTAAAACAGATTAAAAACATAATTTAAAAACAGATAAAAGCATATTAATCATATTAATAAAACACATATTAAAAACAGAACATTACATTTTGAACCAATTCATTAACCATTTTAGAACATGCTTTCAAATAAATCAATAGAACACAACATGGAATAGGCCAAGTAAAACATTTCATAACATAAGCCCAGGATCATAGTCTTCCTGTTAAAATCAATGACCATCTAACACTGCAATCCTATGTGCGTCTTCTAAGAAGCAAGACCTGTTAAGTTCAATGGACTGACTTCCATGTAGGCATGAACAGGATTCCAGACTTAGCACGTATCTACATCTTATGAAGGAGATACAGAGTTGCCAACCCTGTGTTTTCATAATGCAAATGTGGGGGCACAGGCATTTACACGAGAGACCCATAAGCTATGAGATTTGTGATAACTTCTCGGAGGATGGTGAATTCTAGAATCTAACCCCCATGCATAAGGAGGGCCCACCCCAGGCTGCACAATTATGAGTAAACATAGCAGGGTTCAAAACAGTGGTGGGGGCATTTGTGGGAGAATGAACAAGCATGGGATACAAACACACCTCCCTCACACTCACACACTTGAAAAAGTATAGGGAGGCTCATCCTTTAGGTGAGGTGATGAGAATTGCATCAGAGGCAGATTATGCGATGCCAAGAGGGTGGTAATGACAGCGTGAATGAAGTCTTCATTCACTTGTTCCTTTTAAATCAAAAGTGGAAGTCCTGCACTTCCACAATCGAAGGTACCACAGGAGGGCACAGTATGCGACTGCCTTTTTTAATTGTGCAGAGGTGGTATCAGGTGGCATTCTGTTGCAGATGCTGCTCTGCTTCACATGTATGTTATCTTGACCCAGTGGTGTGTGGCTGAGATACAGGTCCAAATAATACACACTCATGCCAAATGAATATATACTCACTCTCCCTCTTCCTGCCCCTTTAAGCACAGTCTTTCTCAATACTTTCCTTAAAAAATATTCTCTCTCTCCCTCTCTCTCTCAGAAATAAACAAAAAAAAACAACTCACCTCTTCTTCCCTGAGCTAGAGAGAGCTCAGAATTGTACATTCTGTCCTTGGTTATATAACAGCTGCAAAGGGCTTGAGTTGACTACAGTTTGGTTTGCACTGTAAATGCCACCCCCCCTCCCCAAGATGTGGGTGGGGGCATCCTTGTCCTGGTCCCAACCTGCACAAGGCATGGGCTTAGGCAAGCCAGCTGACTGAGTAGGGCCAGAAACATGCATGTGACCTCAATCCTCTGCACCCCAAGACTAGAAGAACTTATGATCCAGACTACCCAAACACTAAAATAGCCTGGTCCTCAATAGGGGCTAAGAAGGAATGTTTTCTTTACATCTGATTGACAGTTGGTGTGGCATTTGTTCGCCTGTCCCAACAAACCCAACAAACGCCTATCCCAACATTACACCCAGGTGTAATGGGTGGCCAGAACTGGCAAATGTAGTGTGGAACAGGGAGTCAGAGTAGAGATTTGGTGTTTACTCTTAGGTAAGTGAGAGTCAGAGGGAGAATTGAAACTGGTCTCACGCAGCTGTCGGGATGCAGGCTGGTAATCTTTTGGGCTTGAACTGCAGTGTTAATCTCAAGGGTAATCTGTCTTGGACAGACTCAGAAACGTTTACTGGCATCACAGACAACAAATAAAACATACAAACAATAAAAGCAGCTGACAAAATAACCTATAAAACAACCAGCAATCATACTTCTCTCCATTCATACAGAAATTCCCACAACACATAAATCCCTGCTATGCAGTTTCTCAACATTCATAAGTCTTATAAAGATCATGCAAATGTCTGTGCCTAGTAAAAATCAAACAAAGATATTTAGCAATCATGTAAATGTGTTCTTGTTCTCTTCCTTCTAACCAAAAACGCACCATGTCCTGCCCCTCCCACCTTGGCTTGGAGTAGGCAGAGCAGTTTGGCTTCCTTGATCCCCTTTCCAGGGGTTGGTTTTTAAAAGCTGGGGTCACTGATGGGCAACCTCAGGTTGAAACCAGGGTGGTTTTGCCTGGGGTGGGGATCTGAACAGGTTAGCTGTCTCGTCCAGGGCAGGTGCCTACACTGAAGGGGGGAGAAGTTTTGCAGCTAGGACATGTTAACTGATCAAATTGTTATAGATCAATAAACATGACCCATTTTACTCCAAACCATGTGATCTCTTGTCTTTTGTGGTGAGTACCTGGGCAGTGAGACTTATGCTAACTCCAATGTTGGAAATTAACCAGCATTCTTTTTATTCTCAATTGCTCGAACTTCAAAGAAAAATAAAGTCCCTTCAGTTCGCACCTTTGTTACATCACCTTCCCTGAAGAAAAAAAAAATTAATAAAACAGGCCACATTTAAAGGATCATACTTCATAGGAGAGGACATTAATAAGGAGGTTAGTTTTCTGGTGTTGAAGATATAGCACACCATCCAACTTTATTTCAGAATCAATTCCCTCATAATGGTTTGTGAAGCCACAAGAGGCACCGAACAGAGCACAGAGTCATGCAAATGTTGTCTCCTGTAACAATGAAAGTACAGTGCTTATAAATATTCCGGAGACATTTACAGGGCTGATTCATGCAATCACTTTGGGGGCTTCTGATTTCCAGTCCAATCAGACTTCTTTTGCCAAGATTGACCCTGTCTCAGCACAGCTCATCAGAGGCAAGCCAGCAGCAGCTGCTGATGGCAAATAGCTCAGAGCAGATTCACATAGCTGATGCATCCTGGGTATGTTCCATTCAAGCAGTCAAAAAACAAACACCCTTATCCAGAGCTCCAGCAACTCACAATATGGCCATGTGTCCTGGCTCTGAAAGTTCAGATGCTGAGAGCAGCCTGAGAATGCCCGATATGCAGCTATTTCCACCTTCACCTCATTGAGCTTCTTGTAGAATCCAAAATGGAAATTGGAAGGCATATGCAGAAACCTATACTGAGGACAAGAGGATTTACTGATGTGGCAAGAATACGCTACCTCCTACGTATATACGCTGACTCTTCTGTGGAAATAACCGATACTGTGGCAACTTTCCTGTCTCAGCTCACTGAGCTGTGCAATCAAGAAGTTGATTTGCTTTCTGGCTGATCAAATGTTTACAGTCTGTAGATTTGTTTGTTATACATGCCAATAAAGGATTCTATTCTATGTGTTGGCTTTGAGGAGCCAAGGGCAGCATCAGCAACTATTCAAGGACTCCTCCCAACCAGAGTGGGGTCCACAAATGTGGGTAGTAGACTGGCAGAAGAGGCCTGCCACCCTCTCACCCCCAATAAGATAGCATCAATGCTCTCTCTCTCTCTCTCTCTCTGTATGTATGTATGTGTGTATGTGTGTATGTATGTATGTGATTGTTATATAAAGAGTTCAAGGCACCACTTTGTATATCCTGGTCCAGAGTTACTCTTCCTACACAGTGAGCAACTTGGCTGCTACCCCTTGTTAATAAAATGATGGTTCTTTAATAATTAATAATAAAACTGTGTTCATTTATGCTTGCATGGGGGCATCCTCTCTGTGTGTCTCTGCACTCGATATGAAGGCACCTAGAACCCATCACTCCATGCTTCCTGATGCATGAGCAATATGTCATGAATTTTTTTCAAAAACAATAGACTGTTTTATTCCCCCTCATAACAATATTGCAAGAGCCCCCCCCCCCCCCGTCCCCTAAAATGTGTCATTCACCAGCAGGAGAGTTCTGCCAGCCAATCAAGATTCACTAAGCTCCTGCAAGTTCACTTTTGGGGGGGAAAAAAAGAGGTGACTGTTTGTGTCGAGTGGCAAACCTTGCCTGGGATCCTGGGTAGGTGACGAATTTAGAAATGGAGAGAAAAGTGGCATAGCCTACTGAGCGGATGTTTAAAGGGGCGTATCGCCTGCTGTCTTTTCTTTTGAAGGCAAGCAGAGGAGAAAGTGGAGTGCTAGTGTCTATAATTTTGGAAGCACTTGTTGCAATTATTGGATCATCTGCATTCCCCACGCTTAGGTCCTCTTTCGTTCTTCATTCTGCTGGCAGAGCACTGCAGTGTTTTCCAAAATGCTTCTCTTTTTAGAGTTAGCCTCTATTCAGAAAGAAGACAATCTTTATTCATTGACTTAACAAGATGTGATGGGAGGCCTGAGTGATTACAAATGAAATGCAATAGAATTCAAGAGCATTTTGTTACCAGTACTTTGGTCAAATTTGATGGGTGGGAATCCTACGTGAATGGAAGGAAGCTTTCCCATGGTCCCCCCATGGTCACAACATGGTCCCCCATGGTCACAACAGCAAGCCCCAGTCCCGTCCCCCCCCCCCGAAGTCCGTTCTTGAGGATTGGGAGGCACTCTGGACCAAGACAGTATCGGGTGCAAAGAGCTGCGGGGGGGGGGTAATGAAATGGGTGAAAATCACCCCTGCCCCCTGCAGGTGGCTCCCCTTGTGGAAAAGCCATTTAGGAGATCCAGGCCCAATCTTATCCAACTTTCCCATGCTACTGCAGCTTCAAATGTTCCCTTGCCTTGTGGAGGCCTCTGTTTGGCCCACCACCTTGTTGGCATGGCTGCATCAGTGCTGGAAATGGATAGGCTTGGGGCCCCCAATCCTATATTAGCAGTGATGAGTATTTAGTACCATCTGATAACACTTTGGTGACCTGCAGTATAAAACAGAAACTGTTAGCGGGAGCATTTTTAAAAAGAAAGTACCATTTTGCCCAGACATTTGTGTGATGAATCTAACAATAGTCAAGGAACTCACTATAGAGTAATTACCCAGCACCCCCCAATAAAGACACAGGCAAGGGTATATGGTACAAAGGGCCACTTTATTAACTATTTAAATATACTTCAGATTGCAACAGGGCCTAACAAATAAGTCATGCGGGTTCTACATGAGGGAAACGGAGCTGCCCGTCTACTTCCCCCTATAGTGATTTGGGCGACCACACCAGACTCAGGGCAGCGTCAGTACAAGCCTGCCGCCCCCTTCATTGTCACCCCGAAGGGGCAGGGTGGCAGGCTAGCTCAGGCCACCCGAGCGAACCCGCGGTGCGCCTTTACCACCAGGCCGAGGTTCATCCAGCCTGCGCCACCCAGCCGGGAATGCCAGCATGACCAAGCGTGGAGTCCACCCGGCCCTTGCCACCCTGCGGTGTACACCGATATGACCTTACCTACCCAAAACCCGCACGACACCTGCCACCCGGGGGGTCAGCCTAGCGCTTGGCCCCACCGCCCCACACGGAAACAAATTTCCGCAGGCCCAGTTGCAATTCAAGAGGAAAAGTATAATTGCCCAACACCGAAAGGTGTACTCCATCGCTTCTGAACAACTGGGGCGTATCATAGCTGATGCCTGGGTGATAAATGACACCGACTCCATAAAGGGGTACCGCCCGCCTCACATACGAATTTACCTTCTTCCTAGCCAGTTCAATCTTTTTAACATCAGAGGCATAACGCCAAACACTGTGAGGCAAGAGGTCAGACCATAAGATGACCTTCCTGCAAAATGCTGATCAATGTGGAGAATATCGCTGTAGGCCTGAAGCCTCAAGGACAGAGTCGTCCTCTGGCCCAGGTCGTTCTCTCCCAAATGTATAACGACGATGTGAGGCTGGGCATGGGCATGCACAAACTCATAAAAAGCAGGAAGAAGCTGATCCCACAGCATTCCCCACCGTGCAACCCAATGCACAGTAGCCAAGGAACCAAGCTGCAACTGCATGCCAAAGCTACTGGATGCTGCCCTCTTCCTTGCCCAGAAAACGATGGAGTGGCTGAAGATAATGACCCGAACTGCTCCCGCCCAGGAACCTGTGGACAGGAAAACAGGAATCACAATTCCAGAAACATGCATCACTTAACCATATAGCACCTGGCAAAGCCAGTGCAAGTGAGCGCCCAACCGCTGTCACGGGACGAGCCCGGAAATATAGCATGCAAAACAGGAACATGTGGCAGTGCCACGATAAACGTCTGGCAATGCCAGTATAAAGAGCGCCCAACCGCTGTCACGGGACAAGCCCGGAAATATAGCATGCAATACAGGAACTTGTGGCAGTGCCACTATAACGCCTGGCAATGCCAGTATAAAGAGCGCCCAACCGCTGTCACAGGCCGCGCCTGGAAATTTCTGTGGTATCTGCATCACCCCTCGCCCCTACCACCAGGGCGAGGGGGAATAGCTGAGCGAATCCCGCTCAGCGCTTGTCAGGCTCTCTGACGTAATACGAAAATGCGCAGGAGCGCCAACGGCCAATCCTCTGAATGTCCCGGGCTGGGAGGCCGATATCAGCTGCAGCCGATGCAGCCCCAATCCTGAAAGAGTGCAGGCCGTAATCTTCCGTCCAAAACCCCAGGTCCGCCACTGCCCTGCGAAAAAGGACCCTAAACTGGAAAAACATAACAGGTGAGGCATCAACATGACAGAACAAGGCATCCCAAACCACAGGACGTGCAGCCAAACAAGACCAGCATCAGCAAAACTTGAGGCCTTGGCACAGAACGCCAATGCCGCCAAGTACACTGATAAAGACCCACACGATACGTTAATGCCCTGCAGGTATAAAAGAACTGCATCAGGTGTTCTGGCGGAATAGGCCAGACTTGGGGTACAGCCAGGGCTGCCCAAAAGGCCTCAAATTCCCTTGCCGCCCTTTGATAGCTGTGAAGGTAGACGGCGCAAGCACAGACAAAATTACATGCTGCGCTCTGCACAGCCAAGGGTCCTAAGCCAAAGAGGCATCGGGTCGGGATCCCGCTGCACCCCTGGAGCCAGCTGCCGGAAATGCTCCACCTAAAGAACGAGATAGGGTGTCGGCTATGCCGTTATCAAGACCCTGGATGTGCCTAATGAAAAACAAGGTGTTAATCTTAAGGCAATGCAAAACAAACACCCTCACCAGTCCCATTACTTGTGGGGACCCGGACGTCTGCTGGTTAACGATAAAAACCACAGCTTGGTTGTCGCACCAGAAACGCACAGTGGAGTTGGCAAATTCCTCTGCCCATAATTGAACTGCCACCGCAAGGGGGGGACAGCCCTAAAAAATCATGTCTACAGTAACCCCTTCTGAAACCCATGTATCCGGCCAAGGGGCAGAACACCATCTCTCTCTAAAATAACTCCAAATCCAAAACCACCCGCATCATCAGAGTGAACTTGCAGCCCCGCCCCAAGTAAACACTCCTGCTGCCAAAAGGATACACCATTATAAAACTCCAAAACTGTAACCAGATTACCCAATCTGCCTTCATGACCTGGGTGATCCGCAGGCGATGGTGAAGCCTCTAATACCCGCCATGCAGGCATGCAGCCCCTGAAAAAAAAAAAAAAAAAAAAAGGCCTGGCCAGGGGCAACTACCCTGCAGGCAAAATTCAGATGCCCCACGAGAACCTGCAAATGTCTCTAGGACAATTTCGGAGCCTGGAGGCCAGCACGTATTAGCTGCTGCAGCCTAACCAACCTGTTGCCAGGCGGCCTACTGCACCGCTGTACAGTGTCTAATTCAATACCAAAAACGTAAGGGTAGTTGTGGGCCCCTCAAAATAATAAACCATTGAGGCGAGTCGTGCTCTGCTCACCACTAACCACCCCAAAAGGGAGGCAGATTTCTCGAAAGGGCACAGGAAATTGCGCATCCCATTGGTAGCACTTTATCCAGATATAAGGAACCATTAAACTGAAAACCAAGCAAACAAAAATCATCAGGGTGGACGGGCAAGAGTCTGACTGTAGACACAATATCCGCCTTGGCCATAAGGGTGTCAAGGCCACAGCCACGTACTACCCTGATAGCTTGGTCCAAAGAATATATCATAATGAACTAAGGTGTGCAGGGATCCTATCACTAACTGAACCCCCATAAGGATAGGACAGATGGTGAATGAGAGGGAAGGTCCAGGGACCTTCTTGGAACTACACGTAACAGGAACACCTAAACATTGGGAAGCTGAGGAGACTTAAAGGGGCCCACCAGATGGCCGGCTCCCTATTCCTTATCTATCTTAGCTTAAACTGTTCCTTCCATACCCTTTACCGACAGGAGATTCCTGGCCCAGGTAGACTTGGAGGGAGGGGCCGCAGGAATCTGAATCCCTTGTCACTACCTTCAACTAATGATTGAGCGTCCGAAAACTTAGGATACCCCTACAAAATACAGCCAACACCTCTACTCTAATCAGGGTGGGCCACCTTCCCAGCTTGAGGGGGCTGACCACCCCCACTTTTGGCCTGCCCAGCTCGGAGCCTGGGACTCCTCCTAAATCCTGCCAACTCGGGGCACACGGACACCGAGTGCTGGCCGTTGTACTGCCCGCTGACATGTGCAAGGGTGCAACCTGCCCTGCCGCCCCGCCCCATGGAGTTAAACTCATAGCAGGAGCGGAGGGTGAATGCATCACACTCCTAACATCCCTGCCACTGGCCCGGCTGCGCCCAGAGCAAATGCCCACTAAGGATCAATCGCCCAAATTGGACCGGGCCAGCCAGATAATTTGAACACACAATCCTGCTCTGAAATCTGCCAGTCGAGGGGATAATATCCAGGTACTTAAAGTGCAGCTGCCCGTGCTGCCTACATTTGAATAACTACTGCAGCATAAATATCAGGTCGACCAATTATTCCAATTTTTATCAATTTTTCTGCCTTCACCCCACTTGAGGGACAGGCACTGGGTCACCCGCCTTCAAGGCTGGCTCAGGTTGCTCACACAATAAACTAAACACAGTAACAAACTCGCCCTGCTAAATTTTCCTTTAACTGCCAAGGCGAGTTGACCACCCAAAGGCAGGGCCACATCCCACTAGGCCACTCGTGGACATTCACCTGACCCTTCTGTGGCTCCCTGAGAGAAAAGACCATACAGGACATCAGCATAAGGAGCTAGGCTGTAAGGGACACCAGAGACCATCAAGATCCGATGCCTGTACCTGAACAACTGGAGGTCCCGGAGCCTGTCGCTCATTGAGCTTGTCCAAAGCGGTTAATCTCTTCTGTGCCCAGAAAATGATGGAGTGCCCACAGATAAGAACCTGAACTGCCCCTACCCAGGAACCCAGGAAGATGCCACCTGTGGCTGCTGCTGCTCATCAGGGTCCCACTGTGCTTGCACAACCGGAGGTCTGGCTGGAGCCTGTGACTCCTTAAGCTCCTCCAATGGTTACTCTGGAAGAGAGGATTTGCATTAGGTTCGCCCCACGTCCCTTCCTGGTAGACCTCCCTGGGGAGGGAAGCGCCTGATGCATTGACCATCACCCAAACCAGCGTTTGCACATTGCACTCTCCTTCTTAAAAGCTTCTGCCTGTGCAACCAGAGCCCACAGCTCAGCTGTATCATCCTCCTCCTCTGAGGAAGAAATCAGTACGAGCTGGGGGGGGCCTTCCCCCCTGATTTCTTATTCCTCATTGGGCATACAGACGTCTCAACAAAAAACCTGGGGGGGGGGAGTGGTGGCAACTGACAGCCACCTCTCACCCCCCAATATATTTCTATTAGAGAAATATATATATTATTTCTAAGAGCCCAGTCCTATGCATGTCTACTCAGAAGTAAGTCCCATTATAGTCAATGGGGCTTACTCCCAGGAAAGTGTAGACAAGATTGAAGTCTTATTTATCATGACCGTCTTATTATTTAACAATCATTAATTTTCTTTTCTTTTTTTTTTGTTTTTGTTTTGTTTTGTTATTAATTTATATTTTAACTACAACTTCCTTAATTATGGAATTTGGTTTTCTTTTTGTTTGTTTGTTTCGTTGTTTTTTTTTTTAAAATTAAAATTTTTTTATTATTATTATTTATTATTTTATTAATATTATTATTATTTTTAATCTCACCTTTTTATTTATTTATCCAATCAACTTCTTATTTTCTTTCCTCTCCCCCCCTTTTTTTCTCTCTTTTTTTTTTTTTTTTTTTTTATACTAGCATGCAAATGACACAGCAAAACAACTATCTAACTTGCGGTCTCCCATCCAATTCTAAACCACAGCTGACTCTGCTTAGCTTTGCTCAATGTTGCGTGTAGAACACCACTCAGTCAGCAGGCCTTATAGGCAAGCAGAGAAAGCAAACTCCTGGCAAAATGCCCTTCCATACTAAGTGCTGGGGAGGAGGCTGGCGATGCCCTGAAAGCCCCAAACACACGGAGGAAGGTGCGGAGAAAAGCTCCTGGTGCCTCTGCCAGCAGGCTCAACAAGCAGCCGGGCAGGAGGCAGAGCAACCCCAAGGGCAGCAGGCGCCAGCTGCAGCCAGGCACGCGCCCAAACAGCGCTCCCACGGGGCGCCTGCACACCAAGCAGGCGACCCGTTTCCCACAGGCACCCCAAACGATCAGCAGGCTCAAACACTGACCCGTGCAGAGCTGCCAGGCGTCCAAGCGCTGGCCACCCAAACTACCCTGGGGAGGTGGGGGGGGTCGGGCACTGAGCGAGGGAGGTGGGGGGGAGGTCGGGCGCTCAGCGGCTCCCGCTGAGCGCTCTCGCTGAGCGCAGCCAGCAGCCTGGAGGAGAGCAGCCAAGCACCAGCCCCAAGGCACACCAAGCCCACTGGAGGCGTGGGCACACCAGCCGCACACACGAGGCCAAAGAGGGGCGCAGCTGGACCGCCGCCCCTGCAAGGCAGCCCACCGCAACCCAGCCAAGAAGCCCAACCCAGGCAACACCACCAGCAACCGCTCGCTGCCCACAGGTAAGCCGAGAGGGCAGGCGGGCAGGCGGGCGCCTGCAGCCAAGTCTGCTGGGCTCGAGGCCCCAGCAACGTGGCCTGAGTCGGGGAGCAGCGTGCAAGAGGTCCTTCCCTGACCGCTGCCTGGTCCCGACTGCGCGGGCTTCTCTGAGCAGCCTGCACGTGGCCCCAGACCAATTAGCCCCCAGCCAATCGGCTGCGAGGCTGGCCCTTCCTGTGTCTCGTGGGCGGGCAGGGTAAACGCCAGTGGCGTGCTAATACACGTGCCACCGGAATTCTGTAACTCCTCTAGGCTATACCAGAGTAAATAATTATAGAACTTCAGTGGTAGTGTTTTTCTTCAATCTTTCAACCTGTATTTGTAAAAATGGGTGTGCATGTGCATGTTCGTGTATGTGTGTGTGTGGGGGTGTCCATGTAACTAACTGCGGAGAAAATTGGAAGGAGCAATTGTGACACACCAGTCTCACAACAAACAGCTCAAAGAAACAAAACAGCTAAACATCAAAACGAATTAGTATTTATCAGCTTTTCAAAATTTTAACTCTGAATGCTCGCTGACAGCAATACTGCATTTATTGAAGCATCATGAAGAGCATCCTTTTGGTCACAGGAAAAATAAGGAAAAGCACTCCTTCTTTTGTGCTTGCCAGAATCAGTTAAAAGACATTACTAAGGCAGTGGTGTCTGAAAACCAACAGATTGCTTCAAATTCCCTTGTTTATTACATGGCAAAAGCAAGCAACAATCATACACAATATGTATATGTTGCTTCTTTTTCTCACTCAACCATCTCCAAAATGGAGTCAACCTCTGAGGTCCTCCTTTATTTCAGTCAACATTAAAGCAGCTCCTTGACACCATCAATAGCCTGGCATGAGGTGAGCTAGCACCTCTGCAGAGAATTGGGCTACATTTGAAGTAAATACAGTGCGGCTGGAAGTGTGGTGTTATTAAGAATAGGTAGAGATAGGTGAAAAACAGTTTTATTTTCTGCAGATTTTGGTGTTTTCCAAAGTTAGAAGTGCAGAAAGCAGTGTTATGTGTTTTTATTCCAACAGTAACAGGGTAACAGTAACTACATGGGTAACAGTTTATCCTCCATATCTACTTTACCCAGGCTTCGCGCACTGGAGAGGACACTCTGTTCCAGAACCACTATTCAGAGCGCGATACCATAGTCTTCCAAGACTGAAGGCTGCCAACTCCAAGAGTGCATTTTTATAAATTACAATTATAAATTATAATCACTTTAAAAGTCTTCTAGATACTGTAGGTGATATAGGATGGATAGTGTTAGCAGATGCTGCCGTGTAGGTGTTACAGAATGTATAGAGGTGTTAGAGAATGGTTTTATTTTTTTGCAGATTTTGCAAATTTTGGGTGGTTGTTGTTTTTACAAAGATGAGAAGTGAAGAAAGCAGTGTCATGTGTTTTTATTTCGTTATCACTGAAAAAACATACCTCTAGCGATAGGGTACAACAAGCTGAAAGGCCAAACTAGAGGATAGGCAGATGGAGTGATTGGGGCCTGCATGTCAATAGTAGCCACATGGGGCTTCAACTGAGATCAGGAATATGAAGAGTGGCTTTTAACGCTTTGCTGCCTCCTTGCATGACCCCAGCCATAACCGGAAACCCATACATCTGCTATTCATCCTGGGAAGAAGGTGCCTGTTATTTAGATATTATATTTTCATAAAAGAGGGAGAAATATATATTTTTTTCTTTGACCCAGTAGCCCTCAGTGGAAATAGAAATCTGTCTTGACCCATGAAGTTACCTTATATTGATTCAGGGTGTTGATCTGATTCAGGGTGTTGCACATCTTGGTGCTGTCTATACTAATGGTGGCTCTCCAGGATAGGGGTCTTTTCCAGCCCTGTCTAGAGAACCTGAGGATTGAACCTAGGGTCTTCTACAAAGCGGGTGCCCTACAACTGAGCCATAGCCCTATTCAGCCTAGTGGAGGGTAATCAAACTACATATGTACAAAACCTTCTGCACGCCAGCAGATGACAGTTACAAACATCAGGCCCCGAGGCCTTTTCCCCCATGCCAAACTTTGTTTCTTTGTTTTGGTTACTGTTCAAATGATAAAGAGCTGAGGTGATTTTAAGGCTTGCTCACCTCATCGTAATATTGTAGGTGGACCTAATCATGGTATTGCCATGTTTTGGTTTATATGTAGCCCTGTTGACGAGGACACCAATGTAACTAAGGGCCCAGTCCTATGGGCTGCAGTCCTGGCACTCCTTGGCTACCGCTGGCTCTGCCATTGCAAAAGTGCCATAAAGCACACCTGTGGTGAGCCCGCTGCACCTACAATGCCAGGCAGCACTCAGCCTCAGCGATGGGAGCAGTCGGTAAGTATCTCCTCCAAACGGTGAAACTGGGGGGGGGGGCAGGCCAGAGGGAGGAGCAGGCCTGGGAAGGGGGTGGAGACAGTGGCAGAGTCTGCAGCCCAATCCTATGCCCACTCCTGAGCTGAGGAGACCCATTGGGACTGCCAGGGCTCGACACGGTAAAGGAGTATTTGTTCCCTTACCTTGAGGAGATTCCGGCGATTGCCCTGGCCCCACAGGATACAGCAGCGGCCATTTCTGTGCCACTGTTCCTTGCGGTGGCCCAGGGATTGGGCTGCAGATTTCTGTATCTTCAGGTGTGATTGGCAACCCCATCCACAGTCTCATGAAGAGTATGCAGGCATGCTGAAATGAATGGGATTCACTCAGTGTCAATAGGATTAGGATTTTAATAGCATCAACCTTGCCTTCAGGCTACCACTCCACAGAGAGCCCTTTCTTTAATTCTGTCATTTGCTCCAAACCTCCAAGGGCTCTCTGACCTTTGTTAGCCCGGGCTATGGGTGCTGAAGCCTCATCACTGAAGCTTAGCAAGTATTTGGATATTAAAAATGCCTTGGCGAACTTACATGTCACTCCGATCCTTTCATTCGCTCCAAATCTGTCTTCACCTACCTTCTGCTTGCAGAAGTCAAGGGAGCAATTCTGGATCTACATTCCTGAAAACCCAAGCAGAGCTTGCTGCCCTGCACTCGCAATGAATATTGCTTCAAGGAGAATATAGATCTTTTGCTGTTGCTTTATGACAAAAACAAACTCAAACAATAGCAGACATGTTCGATATATGAAAAATTGCATGGCTCTAGGACGGTCGTCAAGGGAAATTTATTCCAGGTTCTTTGGAGTCGTGTTAATCTTTGGTTCTCAGCCAACCCATTTTCTTCTCAAAAATTCTCCTAGTCATTTTAACAGCAGTTTCCGTGCATTGCAGATACCAATGCACATCTATTAATTCAGTCAGGTCAAGCAGCCTCCTGTGAGTCTATCCTGCCATTCGACACCCAGAGAAATCCAAGTATAATGCCATCTGCTTCAGCTCTGTGTTCCCTCAGGAATAAATGAGCCATCCATTAATGATCCCAGCCCCAAAGGTAAGACTCTCCAAGTCATTTTTGAACTCTGATCTCACTTGTCACAATCGATGGTAGCACAAATTTGAGGGCTACATCTGTATCTATCATGGGAGATTTTGTAGACTTCTGTTTTATAAGACTTTATTTGATTAGCTGAACCTTTGGACTAAAATTTTCTAGACCTTAGATCCACCTCTGATGGGAGTATTTTTAATATGAGCAGTCTAAATTCTAGTATGCCAAAACTTAAGTTTAAAGCATTAAACTTAACAATCCCAATGTTTTTGGGTATGTCATAATAATCTTCCAGCAGAAGTGGTGATGAAATCAGCAGGAGTGCTCAGGCGCTTCCTTTGAATCTTTTTTCAAGGATTCTAGCTGAGAAGAAGCATTAGACTTAGCAGAAGGAAAACTGAGAAATTTGCCCAGGGATATACATTGATGTCAGTTTCACAAATTGCCAAAAATTGGGTCACAACCCACCAGTGGGTCCCAGACTCAGAGTTTGAGAACCACCGGTCTAGGTCATTGTCTTTCTCAGTGGCTACATGAGAGGCAGTACGTAGCTCATGTGATATTACAGTACACTCCTATGCATGTCTTAACAGAAGTAAGTCCCACTATGCCTAATGGGCATAGCCGCCCCTGGGTCCCTTTGGAGAGAAGGGCGGGGTATAAATAAAGTTGTTTGTTTATTTGTTTATTTGTTTATTTGTTTATTATTATTATTATTATTATTATTATTATTATTATTATTATTATTATTAATGGGGCTTATGCCCAGCAAAATATTTGTAGGACTTTAGCCTAAAACTGCTAGGCTGCAGTTGTATGCAATCATATGCAAATTTATCTGGGACTATCTGAGAAAGTCCTACTGAACACATTGGGACTTACATCTGAGTGAACAAGCATTCTTATGAAACTTTTGTATTTATCTGGGTTATTTTTTTAAAACAGTTTTTCAATTCGTATGCATTTATCTGAAAACTGCATCAGCCCCCTCCAAGAGTTTTTGATGAAGTGAGTCAGATCTTCAAACAAGTATAGTCAGTTTCAAATTAGGAATCAGTGGCAGGGGAAGAAAATACTCCAATAAAAAACACTAATAACTGTGAAGTCATTTTTTTTTTATACACTCCTAGCAAGGTGTGGGTATGTGCGGTTGTCATTATGAGCTCTCCCAACCTCAAAATTTGCCTCTAGACTCCAGTCAATTATCAGAACCACATTGGTTTTATTTAGATTACATAACTGAAGAATGAAGGTCAGAGTGGTTAGTGTAGGCAAGACCTTACTGACTCTTTGACTCCAAAGGCTGTCAGTCTTCCCAATCATATATCTCTGAATATTAATTGCATGCTGCTTGACAAAATGCTACAACCATAGATGTGCCTGATGCCACTGTTTTGGGTCCCTCAGTATCACTTCTGCTCAAACCCAGCACGGAGATCCACCAGAGTATCCTGCATTAACTACTCATGGTGGACTGACTTGTTTTCCATTCCAAGGGTCAGCCATACCATGTGGCAAGGTGAACCAAGCCAGGCAACATATTTGGGGAAACAATGGAGGACCTCCCCAGCCCCGTGTCCTGGGGCAAAGGTCCATGATGGCACCCCCCGCGGGCCATCACCACCACCCTGAGCGGAAATCTCCCCCACTTTCCTGGGGCTCACAAGCCTCACACTACCTGAGCCTATATCAGGGAAGATTCCTGAGGCTTGCCCAGTGCTACAATGTGTGCTTCCGATTCCCCGGAAGCACAGTTTCTGTCCCCATCGGGAGCCTCAGCAAGGTTTCTGTGGGATCCTAGAAGCTCATGCCTGGGGCATTTGCCCCATCAAACATAATGGGAGGTTCACCACTGTGGGGAAATGGTAGATTTGGAGGTGTCCTTCTCCTTCCCTCTCACTTGCTTTGCTCACTCATCCATCCACTTACTCCTGCCATTGCAGGTGGCATCATGGAAGAGAGGTAATGCTAACCTAACTCTATGAGTGGTGCTCTCTCTTCTTTTTCCCACCTATGTCCCACTTCCTTTCAAAACTGAGTGTGTGAATAGAAGGTGTGGCCATCTCTCCACCGAATGGCTAGGCAGTGTTGAGCAGATATAAGAGCTGGCTATGGTACAATCTCTTAGGACATTGTCCTTCACAAGATCTTTGGGAAAAAAATGGAAACTGCAATATCACTGCTATACGATTGTAGTGCTGTTGTGTTGTCTCTTCCATTTCCAAGGAATGTACCCAGGAGAAAAATCCCAAGGAGTCATCTCTTTGCTCTTTATGGCCTGTCAGTGTATTAAACTGTTAAGACTTAAGGCATCAGCTAACCATAGTGGGCTGATGGATTAAGAAGTTGTAAAGATCACATTCTATTGTCAATAACTATTTAGATCTTTTATAGCACAAATGTAATTACAAGAGAGACAATGTGCTCTGTGTTGCAGAACAGATGGAGAAAAGGTCAGATATCAATTAAGATGTTGAATGAGGTATCCTCACGTCAAGCTGCCAGGAGGATCAATGAAAACAAACACTTTTATTTGAAGCTAGAAATGTTTCGCTTTTCAACTAGGATATTGAATGTTGGTCCACAGGCCTATTTACAAGGCAGCAGGCTCATTGACCGCTTGTTTCCACCTACAATTTACAACATCATTATGGGGAGACTGAGCCACAAGTCTTCTTATGGCCCCCTGGGTCCCTTCATGTTGAAAAAAGACCTCTGGGTGGATTGCAGAGATGTTGTAGAACAGGTGCCAACAGAAATAGAAAGTTGCGAGCGACCATACCTTATAAAAGAGCAAAAGGTGGTCGATCTGGGGAAGGCGTAGCAAAGGTGGTCCAGTGGTTATTGGTACTATTTGAACCAGCCCTCAGTGTTTGCTTGAAAAAGGTAGTTTTAGCCATGATTCCCAGACAGGGACTTTTAACTTCCTGGAATGCTCATGGTTTGTGATTCTGTGTTTGCTGTGACTTGACAATTATAGCAATAATGGGTGTGTGTGTGTGTCGGGAGGGGGATTATTGAATTTTACCATAGTGCAGAGGTGACCAAACCTCGGCTTGCGAGCCACATGCAGCACTTTGATATATAATATGAGGCTCTCAGAAATATGTTGGCTGAGCTCTTTTTGTCATCACAATTAATTTAAAAGGTAGGTAAGAAATTCTCAAGCTTCATAATTATTTACCAGGTATAAACTAGAGTCCACTGGATTAAAACATATTAATGTACACGGTGAGTTAATATAGATAAGAATTTAAATGCTTCTTAAATGTTGCAGCTCTCAAACATCTCTTGTGACTCTCTAACATCTGAAGTTTATCTTATGTTGCTCTTATGCTGAGCATGGACACCCCTGCCATAGTAGTTCATAGTAGATCATAGCTTTTAGAAGGAACTGTGTTCCTTCCAAAGGAACTGTGTTCTTTCCAAATGAGACATACAATAATTAGCACATATAGTACCATTCCAAATGCTTATTGTTAAAGGTACTGCAGTTTATATTTAATACAAAAAATATATATATTATTTGTATTTAATATGGTGTAACTGCTGTGCATTGAGACTTTAGATTAAAATCATAGCTTGGCCGACATGCATTAAACTAGGTAATACATTTTAACTATCGTTGTTAATTCTCATAATTATCACCAGAACAGCATCATCAGAAATTACAAGCGAAGTATTTTGATCTCTACAGAAGGAGGGAAGGCATTGCAGCAGAAACAGATACATGCCAAGTTCATTTTTCTTACTGAGATACGAGTACTTGCTCTGCCTGGAAAAATAGTTAGTTCTGTGAAACATCTTTTATGAAACATCTGATCTAATTGTGTCTTATTGTTTTTATGATTTTAATTATTTATATTAATATTTTTAGCATCGCTTTTATTGTATTAAGTATTAGTTTGTAAGCCGCCTTGAGGACCTTAAGTGGGGTGGAAAGGTAGGGTATAAATCCCTTTTAAAAATCATCATCACCATCATCCTCTTTAAAAAAAATTTTTTTAATTTTCAAATATTTATTTTCAAATATATAAACAACAAAAAAAAATAATTAGATCAATAACTACATAAAACAGTTACTAAACCTTCATGAATCACAATGCAATGCTAAGCAAATTACTAAAAATCATTACTTAATATTGATTGGGTTACACTGCAACTCAACACAATCCATCTGCATCCAATTAACAGCCCAGTCCTAACCAACTTTCCAGTGCTGGTACAGTCTTGAGGTAAGGAAACAAACAAACATCACCTTACCTTGAGGAGATCTCCACGACTGCCACCACCGCAGGATGCAGTATATACCCCATTGGCACAGTCGCTTCAGCACTGGAAAGTTTGCTAGGATTGCACTGTGAAGTGTCTAGCACTTGGCCAAAAACGTGTTGGTTTAGCAAGCCAAGACCTTGGAAGCTCTTATTTGGTGTGTCAGTTATTTGTCCATGTTGTTTTACTGATGCTCACATGAACTGTTACACATCAGTTAAGAATCTTGATACAATCATAAGAATAATCACATCAAGTGATTACATCAAGGCCTTGGGTGCCCTTAGGGGAGAAAGGCGGAATATAAATCAAATCAAATCAATCAATCAATCAATCAATAAATAAATAAATAAAGTGTGCATTATTGGAGTGTTGTATCACTGCACACAAGTGCACATATGCATTTTTATTATTTACAAAAAAAAATGTTGATACAAACATACATAAGTTTACATCACAATATTTGCCGTTTTTATAAAGCATGCAATTGTTTTATAAATTACACAGGTATCTCTCCCATCTGTTGACTGCTGTGACACTGATAATGTGGGGGAGGGGAGATATGGATGAAAAGGGGGGAACCACAATACTGTAGCAAATTGTGCATACACAGTGGTTGGTATAATATTTGCAAATAAAAAAATTGGAATAATGGAGAATTTCATACGCACCTGTCCCACTTTGGAAACATGACCAGTTCATTTGAAATTCCAAAGGGGAGAAAGTGAGAGGTGGAGAATTTTGGAAGCATTCCTGTTTCTGATTCATCATAGATCTCCAGCATTTACCAGATTTCAGACCACAGTCTGTCTGCATCTTAATAGGGGAGGCCCATAGCAAAACGCTTGTCCTATAATGTTTTCTAATGCACAAGCAATGTCACTTTTATAACATCATTTTGGTGTTCCTGAAGTGCCACAGGTTGAGCTAAATAACAGTTTGTAAAGCAATGAGACCATACACTTCACATTCCTAGCGGCTGAAATGAGCAATTATTTGAAACAAGTTAACAAATGAATAACCTAGGTAAGAATATGATTGCTACTTAGGTGAACATGTAGCAACCGATACCAGTGAACACTGGCATCCTGCAGTTTAGCCCTAAGTTGCTCCAGAGGAATACAATGAATATTATGAATCATATCAATAAAGCAGGGGAAAAAAACAACTCTCCCTCTAGGAAAGAAACATCTACTTAATTCTATTTTCTAATTAGGATTTAAGTTAAATGCCTCATTATTTGTAGTTAGTGACTGAAAAAGGACAAAGAAAATCCAACCTCAGATAGAAGGGGAAAGTCAGAAAACAATGTTTAACCAAGGCAGGGTGACCAGATGTCATAATCACAGTTGAGGACAAGGCACCCTAAAATGTAGGATGTCCAAGAAAAATGGAGGACATGACAAAATAAAAGTTAAAAACATCTGTATATTTATTTCATGTGGTAAATTTAAACAATATATTACTTACTCTTAAGTTTAAAACTATATTACATACCATTTATTGCATATGATTTATTAATTACTGGAAGACTATTACTGGACCTCAACAAGTGGGAAACCCTGGCCTCTGAGCGGCCCGCTTGGAGGCAAGCTGTGCAGCATGGCCTTTCCCAGTTTGAAGAGACACTTGGCCAACAGACTGAGGCTAAGAGGGAAAGAAGGAAGGCCCATAGCCAGGGAGACAGACATAAGAACATAAGAACATAAGAACAGCCCCACTGGATCAGGCCATAGGCCCATCTAGTCCAGCTTCCTGTATCTCACAGTGGCCCACCAAATGTCCCAGGGAACACACCAGATAACAAGAGACCTCATCCTGGTGCCCTCCCTTGCATCTGGCTTTCTGACATAACCCATTTCTAAAATCAGGAGGTTGCGCATACACATCATGGCTTGTACCCCGTAATGGATTTTTCCTCCAGAAACTTGTCCAATCCCCTTTTAAAGGTGTCTAGGCTAGACGCCAGCACCACATCCTGTGCACTTGCTCCTGGTGTGGAAGGGATTGTCACTCCCGAATTGGCCTTTTCAGCCACACTAGATGCTGTTCCAGAACTACCATTCAGAGCGCGATACCATAGTCTTTCGAGACTGAAGGTTGCCAGCGGAAGACTATGGGCTGCCTGCTCACAGGGAAAAGGAAGACATTGAAGTTCTTTTCCAAGACATGAGGCTAAAAAAGAGAGCATGTCCTGGTCACCCTGAACCAAGGAGAAGAAAGTGAGGCAAAGTCTCGTTTCCACCTACTGCCAGTGCTATTCCACCTGGGACTGGCCTCTTGACCTTGCTCAGAGATCAGCACAAACCAGGGTAAGCCTACAGGGTGGTCATTTCAGGGATCGGATTGTGGCTAATGTAGCAGGGCCCCCCGCAGCACCTCCCCCACAATGAATGACCTGTAGAGGAAGTAAGGTGAGATAGCAACACACTGCTCTTCCTTGTCCTTTCCTAATAGAAAAGGAAGAACGGAAGGGGGAGAGATTTGAAAGAAGAAAGAAATGGGAGGGGTGGTTTTAAAAGACAAAAATAGAATGGGGAGAAATGGGAAGGAGCCCCATTTAGTGCTTCAGTTTAAGCCAGTGGCTCTCAAACTTACCGGGTTCATGGTGCCCCTGCTCAGCCAGGTGCCGCCATCTTGGATCATACAAAATCTTCTGTGATCCAAGATGGAAGTGCCCAAATCTTGCAAGATCTCATGTGATCCAAGACGGTGGCATCCGGCTGAGCCTGGAAGAAGAAGGAATGGGGGCTACCGGGGACATCCCGTGTTGACCCTGTGAGTGTACCACAGTGCACCAGGGGACTGTATACACACTTTGGGAACCTCTGCTTTAAGCAGTAAAATGTAATGGACTGGCACTGGTGGAACCATCAACTGCCCTATGCATTGAAGGAGGAAGGAGGAAGAGACAACAGTAAGTTAAAGTGTCACTGTTGCCATCTTCATCTGTTGCTCCTGCTTCTCCAGCTGGGACTGGGCTTTTTCACCTCAAAGAGGCCAGTGCAACCATCAACTGCCCTATGAGCAGGAGGAAGAGGAGAAGAAGCCACACGGGCAAAAGGAAAGACAATACAAGAAACCCCTGTTTATTGGTCTGCTATTTGATTGACTTTATGTGAGCCTTGTCAGTTAAAGATCAGGGATAAGTGTGTAAAATAACTATACAAGAGCAACACTTCTGCAAGTTCTTTTGGTTATTTCAGGCTGATGGGGCATAAGTAGGTGCTGTACAATGATATAAGAAAATGCATTGCTCTTATCAAATCACACAGTTGTCTACTCTAATCCAGCAGATGTTGCATAGAGACAGGAAGGCATTGTTCTTTGTATTTAGAAAGATTCTATACTGTACGTTACGTCCTATGGGATTTTTTTCCAATTCCCCTTAAGGGGAGGAATTGAAGAGTCGAAGAGTCATAGATGAAAGAAAAGTTATCCTAATAAATGTTTATACCATGGCGGTTAGAGATCATTTTCACCCACATAGATACGAATCTGAGCAGTGCAGAACTAACTGGGAAAAGTCTGAAATCTTCCTCATACCAGCAGAAGTTGACACTGGAAAAGTTTGTCTCTCTCCTACTAGCTGGCTGCATCCTATTATCTGAAAAGTTTACAAAAGGAAAAAAAAAAACAAATTCTGATGCTAGCACTATGGGTCATTGGGCTGAAGTTGTAGCTATCCCTATGACAGAAGACTTAATGAGCTATTATAATTAAAATAATCAAAACTATAATGAGCAGGAAAGTTTTGTAGCTGGGGCATACAACTGTCCTATTAAAGAGCCTGTTATTAAGAGAACATAATTAGTGTTGTACTGATTTGCATTTCAATATTTGCATTTTGGGCTAGCAAAAAGTGCATGAGATCAGTGTCAGTGTCAGGTTGCCAGAGGCTCTGGGGCCAAGTTCTGGACTGTGCATAGGGCATGACCACTCATAGTGCATAGGGCATGACTATCTGTCGTCGGAGTTCAGAGATTGGCCTGGTCAGGTAGACCGTTTGACAGACATAGACCCTTGGTGATTGCCTCTTCTGGCCACTCCTTGGTGATTGCCTCTGATGCCAGGGCATCCTTCAGGGAATCCTGAGGATAGAAAGAGGTACTCAGAGATTTATGAATTAGGGTGATGTGAAGAGTCATGGAACATGTCACTATCTCTTAAGCCATTTCTGCCCAACGTTGCATATACGCAACAGGGACCAAATGTGTACACCTGTGGGCCAGGCAGAAATGAGTTAATACCACCAACTATGAGGTAGCCACTTAGACTCTTGTGTAGTGGATATAAGTGGTCATCTGTAGCCTTTAGTCACAAGAAAAGCCTGACATTGCCATGCTCCTCATTAGGATTTCTAACCAGCTGCAGGGTAATAGTAATTCTGGGTCAACCATGGGTGGCTTGAACCACATGGTGAGTCATCAGGAGGTAGGCAACCTTTCAAAATGGCCACTGTGTAGTTCCTGTTCATCTGCTTCTACTCGAGAATTTATACCCAAAAGAATACAGTGAAATGACTGGTGTTAGCTGGTGTATCCAAACACAAAAATCAGATTTCAGCAGACTGTTCTCTTTCTTCCATCTATGAGTTGTTGAGAATTTCTTCCATCTCGTAGTTGTTTTAGAATTCCTGGACATCCCAAGCAGTGTCAAGAAACAGGACATCTGGGAATTGTAAAAATAGCACTGGTAGAAGAAGAAGAAGGTCTGCAGCTCCTGCTGCTTCCACATTCACCTGGTAAGTGTCCCCCATGGGCCTGACTTAGCTGGTGGTGGTGGGGAGGAGTAGCAGGAGCAGATCCTTAGAGCCTCAAGGATTGGCCAGGCATGGTTGTGAGCCTTTACATATTTGGTCATCTCCTGAGCACTAGGTCAAGCTGCCCTACTTGGGAGACAGGAAAGGACAACTCAGGATCTAATGCACCCAAGGGGTGCATTAGCCTTTACATACTGTGGAGACCTAGCAGGTGCCCCATCAGGCCTCACTTGTAGAGTCTCCCCTGCACCCCCTTCTTGCAACTCAGTGCAGATTTAGAAGTAAGTTCTTCATATCTTCCTTCTAAACAAATACACATTTACCATTGGATTTTAATTTTCATCTACTCTTTCTTCATTTGTGCCTTGCCCTTTAAATGATAGGTTCTTTGAGACAGGACCACATGTTATGCCTTTAAGAGCTTAGCAAACTTGTTGGTGCCGTAAATTGCTGCCTGCACCTGCCACCAGGTGGCCTTGGTGTTCTGAGTTTTCCTTGGGAAATCCCTGCAGTCATGTTTGAGTCTGATTTCATTCAGTGGTGCTTGCACTAAATGCATGTGCACGCTGTCGCGAGTTCCAGAAGTTAGTGTAGTTTTTCCAATGGCTTATTGTTTATTTTTTTACATTTTTGAAATATGTTTTTCAATGAATTTTTTTTCCCTTTCCGGAAAGCTGAATGCCCTGACCTTTACACAGAGCTAACAACCAGTACTGTCCAATCATGGTGAATAATAGCCTAACATGATGGTAGCACGGGGAAGCTCATTAGCATATAGATGTTTCAGAGCCTTTGGATGGTTGCCGGGGTGGAGGGGAACAGGGCTACAGGTCAAGTTGATCTTCTTTATTTATTAAATGTATGAGTTGCAGCTCTATAGACTATACGCATGGAGATTCACAATCAAAGAAACAAGAAGTACAAATAAAAATGGCCAAGATAAGAAAAGCAATGCTACGGTATATGCATCCTGGACAATTGTGTCCTAGTCAAATGTGTCCCGGTCATTAGTATCCATGGACGTTCGTGTCTAGGCATTTTTTTGTGTGTCCAGGTTATTTGCATCCCACTATAAATGGACAACAAACAAACTATAACAGGGTAACAAACCCAATTTTCTACATCCTAAGCCTCTTATTACAGCCTTTGCATTTTAAAAATTAAAACATGCATCTAATACAAATATACATATACTGGGACACAAATGTCCAGGATGCAAAAAGAATGGATGCAAATGTCCAATACCAGGACGCATTTGTCGTCCAGGATGCACTGTCACTAAGAAAAGCATTGGAAATTTCTGGAATTTGGAAATTAGATTAGATGTTCTCTTCTTCCATTTTTTCAGCTCTCTTGAATCAAAATGAGAACATGGTCTCTGTAGCTCGGTTCTGTCTCTCCTGATTGGAGCCAGCTCTCCGAGGTTTCAGGCAGGGATATTTCTCAGTCCTACCTGGAGTCTGAATCCAAGACATTCTGCATTTGCTTTACCAGTGGGTAATCATGTTCCTTCCAATGGCTCACTGCCTTTGAGGGGCCTCAAAACTTTACTGAAGTCTATGGCAGCCTCAGAACAAAAGTTGGAAAGATGCTAGAAAATAGAGGGTGGGTGGAAGATGTTTAATAAATGCTTGCAGAGTCAAATTATTGTTTGTTTACTTTAAACAGGTTTCATAGCCCGCATAGAGTATGTGACACTTTCTGTGACACTTCATTTTCCCCCATCAAATGAAAATGCTGAAGCAATACTGAGAAATGCAGGCAGCCATATATATATATATATATATATATGACATCTCTGACAGTTGCTCAGTAGCACTGGCTTAAAGGCTCTGCATGCCATTCCGCAGCCATCCGACGTCTTCTTGATTGTTTCTGCTGTTAGATGTGATTGAGAAAAGGAAAAGTTAAGCAGGGCTGAGTGAGTAAAGTGAGTAAGCGCTTTGCTGCTGCTGAGGATCCAGTTTCAGAATGCTTGGAAGTTGGCTTGTGAAAGGAGTGGCCAAGAAGTTTCGCAGCATCGTCAGGACATTTTTAGAGTTGAGATTCCAAGATGCCATTTGCTTGAAACACGAGGATGACCTTGAGTAATGCAGACAGACTTCTGCGTAAAGTTGCCTTCAGCTTAATTATACAGGATTCCCAAGAGGAGAAGGCTGGCTGTTTGAAACAATGAGCAAAACCAGGGACAGCTTGTGAAGAACAAGATATGTTAATTAAAGAGATGGCGGTGGCACTTTGTGGTTCAGAAACAGATTAAAAATACCAGTGACAACACTTCCGAAATGGTCCATGATTCACGAACAAGTCTGTGTGATAACAAAAGAATTCCAAACCCAGCACTTACAGTCCAACCCATTGATGTGATGGTAGGATCAATGCCATGGCAGCTGGGAGACTCGATAGCAGAGTTGAGACACCATGTGAAAACCCAAGAAGCGTAATCCATGCCCAAGAATTTGTTGCTACAGTGTGCTGAGAATTCTGGACTCCTTTAACACCTTGCTTGAAATCAACGCTGGGAAAAATTTATGGGATGCCTATCTAGTAAGGATGTAGTAAAAGTTTTATTAACAGATTATATTAACAGATATGCACAGATATTCATGCAGAGTAATAATCATTCCGTCTCATATAAGCTATGGCCTGTTTTATAGTAGCTTGTCATTGGCTGTATTAATGAAGGGAAGGTCTATATAGCTTAATAGTAGAATGTGTGCTTTGCAGGTGCAAGATTCTCAGTTCAATCACCAGCAACTCCAGTTAAACAATCAGAGGGAACAGGCCTAGGGGAAACTTCCAACTTGACTTGAATTTTTAAACAGATAATAGACTTTTTATACTATGTAGAACCAGTGGCATCACTAGGGTTTGCATCACCCAATGCAGAAGGCCAGCACATCACCCCCATGATGGACCCCCTCCCATGCAGTGGGCAGGGCAATGCCCCACGTGGTGGGTGTGGTGTTGCAACATTGCCCCACCCCACTGGTTTTTTGGCTATAACTTTTGATAGAATATAAATATTTCAAGGTGGTCTGTTTCATTGCATTCTGCATGACTTTATGCATAAAATGATATATGTAACATGATAGTATTATTTGAAAGTACCAAGATTTTAAAAATTTTGGCTGGCATTGGTGTCACTCTCCCTGTGCTTGTCACCTGGTGCTGTCTGCACCCCTCCACACCCCCCTAGCAATGCCACTGTATAGAACCTATTCTTGGAAAGAGTTCAGCTGTGTATGTGGGAGCTGCAGAAGTTGCCTTTCACAAATACTTTTAACAGCTATTTTTGTCTCCTAGTACTGGAGATTTTATTACTATAGAATGGCTGTTTTAAAAAATCAGCTTGTGCTAAGACATTAGAAAAGTTGAGCTGTAAGTTTCCAAGCATCACTGTATGGTTGTTTCAGCATCATGCCCCTGGAAAATGTGGGTGGCAGTCTTAATGCAGAAGTTTGCAAGAAAGATACAGTTTATAGTCTTGGATTACACAGTAAGTGCTAACACTCAGACCCCACTTATGGCAGTGTTCCACAAAGTCGGGGGAATCACTTGACTACCATATGTGGGGCCAGGCATGTTTTTTCAGTTTGGGAAATCATTATAAGTCTATAGGAGCTGCCTTTCTGGATAAGACCAGCCTATCTAAGCATTCTGCTTCCAACAGTGTTTAGCTGATGCCTCTAGGACAGGACTCTAAATCCCAGCCTGCAGGCTGAATCCAGCATTTGGAGATAGCCCTCCCCTGTGTGACCAGCACTTACAGTTCCACCACGCTGCTGCCGCTCCTGCTCCTGGCACTCCTGGTCTTGTCACAAGGATGGACTGGGCAGTTGTGTTTGCCCGGACATCCTGTCGCAAAGCCCACTGGGGCTATTGGCAATAGACGACTGCCTAGAGTAGGGGTGTCCAAACATTTTGGCAGGAGGGCCACATCATCTCTCTGACACTGTGTTCGGGGCCAGGAAAAAAAAAAATAATTTACATTTAAAATTTGAATAAATTTACATAAATGAATTTATTAGAGATGGAACTTATATGAATGAATGAATGAAGGTTTTGCAGTAGCTCAAGGCCTATAAAAGGCCTTGCACAAAGCAAGGCCAGCCTTTCCTTTGCAGCCACTGCTGCATCACAGACGTGAAACAGCAAGTAGTGGAGGGAGCCTTTGTCCCACAGCTCAGGTGAGAGGTCAAATAGTTGTCTTCATGCTGAGAGCAGTTGCATCAGGCCAGCATGGGCTCCAGCAAGTCTCTGGAAGGCCAGAGGCTCATTGGAGACTGGGGGTTCCCCGAGGGCCTGATTGGGAGTCCCTGAGGGCTTCAAGTGGCCCCCAGGCTGGGGTTTGGGCACCCCTGGCCTAGAGCATCCTTGTGACGAGATTGTATGCCAGGAGCAGCAGCAGTGCAACTGTAAGTGCCGATTGGGATGGGGAGGGCTTTTCAGCTGCACAGCAGTTTGGAGGCAACTGTTCTAGGAGTTCACAAGCAGGATACAAGGTAATAGGACTCCTAGTCCAGGATTTGGACCCAGTACTGAACGAGGAGGAGTCTGAGGAGGCAGAGACCAAATGCCTGTTCAGAGACTTCCATGAGAAAGGAACCCAGCAATAAGGCCACCTGCATATCTTATTAATTAGTGTGGGTCAGGACCCACTAGGTGGGTCGTGAGCCAATTTCAGGTGGATCCCCATTCATTTCAATATTTTATTTTTAATGTATTAGACTTGATGCTACCTTGGTATGTGACTGCATTTGGGGAAATGTTACAGACCTGTACTTTTAACAAGCTACTATGTATATTCTTCTAACAATGATAATCAATGGGACTTACTCCTGGGTAAGTGTGGGTAAGATTGCAGACTTGGATTGTTAAAAATGTCTCTGCTTGATGGTGTCACTTCCGGTCATGACATCACTTCTGGTGTATCCTGACAGATTCTCATTCTAAAAAGTGGGTCCCACTGCTAAATGTGTAAGAACCACTGCCCGAGAGGGATGGAGCTGGAAGCAACCTGACAGTGGAACTGTTTAGACCAGAGGTGTAAAATGTGTTTCATACAGTGGGCCAAATAGCATTCATGATGCTTGCTGAGGATGCCATTAAGCAGGAAGTGATGCCATTAAGCAGGAAGTGATATCATTAATCAGGTCAGGACCAGAAATAAGCACTTTCTTTTCTCACTTAGCAACTCATTAGCTACAAGTGACAAGAGAAAATACAAAAATCTTGGTCATATTTTTAAGATATGGAAGAGCCCAATTATCATGTGGGCTGCTGTTTCAGCAGTGACACCTCCAACTCAGCAGCTGATGAGAGCTTGAGGGCTGGAAAAAGAGCTTCCACATACTGCATCCAGCCCATGGACCTTATGTTTGAAGCCAACCTTAGTTGGCTCTAGTTCATTGATGTGGCAACATCCCAGCTTGCTGCCCATGTGTCCATCCTGAATGTGTTCACATCCACAAACGCAGTGGTAATTTTGAATAAAAAGGCATAAGATCAAGGATATATAAAGAGAACACATTTGAAAGAAAATACAAGCACCATTGCCATCTGAACCTTCCTTACTACACAGCTGTTACTTAATGTTCACAATCTCTTACAAAGCCTGTGTTAAGGAGTAAAATACAATCCTGTATATGTTTAACAAGATATCACTGGTGAAATTGCTTGTACACCCTAAACTGATGTGAAATTTTGTATGACTGAGGTAAAAAAATATTCTCATTCTGTTCCTCACAACTCCACATACACAGTATGCATGAGATAATTTCACTTTCTGATTTTTTTTAATTTGAAAAGTGATTTACAGTAGTACTGATACTACCATTCAAAAAACTGAGGAAACTGAGGAAATTATATTTGACATATTGACATATATGACATAATGACATATTAATATATATAAACTTTTGGTTTATGATTAAAGTTAAGCTGCTTACAGTTTTCCCTCATGCTCCAAAAAGCATGGTAAATTTGAAGTTACGGTGATTGGTCTAACTTCCATTCCATGTAAGAGGAAAATAATTTGTACTGCCTCCTATGTTATCCTTGCTTTACGAATTTAGTTCCATGCCCTCACATTTTGCATTGGTCTTTCTGATAGACACTGGGCTGGGGAGGGATGTAACCAGCCAGAAATTCAACAGGGGAAACTTCCCTTGCAAGAGATACCCCTGATGAATGTCTGCCTGATGCATCTCTTCAGTGCTTCTTCAAAATGCAACCTACTCCTGCACTATAGTAAATGTCCAGGCAGAAATTCTTCAGGAGTAGCATGCACCACTGCTTGCTACAAATAGATTTCATTTCCAATTTGTAAGGTGAGAATAGGGGAGATTGTACAATGTCTTTACTCTTACCTGGTGCTGAAATTAAAGGCAATCACCTTAACTGTCAATTTCCCATGCTTTTTGAAGCAGGAGGGAAAATTGTAAGCAGCTTAACTCTCATCATGAATCAAAGGTTTTTTTTGTTTTGTTTTGTTTTTTAAATTTAAATATTATTATGGGGACAGGACTTTGAGGTGCTAAATTGACTCTAAGGGTTTGCTTACTAAGTGAAATCAAATAAGAGCCAATCAGCCATTTTGGTAAATTTCCATAGATGCTGTTGTAATGTTCCCCCCTCCTTCCTTTCACTGCATTTAAAATTAACTCACCATTCTCACCTATACTTAAGCACAATCTGTTGCCATGGAAACAGGGCAGTAAATGCTAAATGTAGCATATGATGCAAGCAGCCCAAATGCTTGATATAGAAAATGATGCCATTACTGAATGCAATAAGGTCTGCAAGCACTTCAAGGGAATGTAAATCATGTCCAAAGAAAACCATAGCATAGGAGCCAGTGGAAAGAGTAAATGCTTGTATGGCCCATACAACAAGATATTACCTAAGTAGCGGCCACATTTACATTTCCTAGATTAACATTCCCCACCTCTCACAGCCTGGTCAGGGAGGATTCCCGGAAGAGAGAACAGCAGTCTAACTTTGGTGTTTCCTTCAGTAGATTTCATGCTTTCACTGCACATTTTCACTCACAGGCCAATTCTGTGGGGGAGTTTTGGTTGCTGGAGGTCTCCTTGGTGGTAAGGGAACATTTGTCCCTTTGCTCTGGGGTAAGCCTCAGCAGCTGAGGTGGGTCAACTCAGACCTGCACCAGCAATATCGCTGGCTCAAGTTGATCTGTGCGATCAGGCCAGGGAAAGGGCAGAGGTGGACCTCCCCAACCCTGTGCCCCAGGGCAAAGGTTTGCAATGGTGCCCCCCCCACAGGCTGTCACTGCCCCTCTGTGAGGAAATCCCCCCCATTCACCTGAAGCTCACAGAGTCTTGTGCGACCTAAGCCTGCATCAGGGAAGCTTCACGATGCTTCCCCAACACTATAAACGGTGTTTCCGGGAAACCAGAAGCACAGTTTCTGACCCTGTTTTTAGCCTCAGAGAGGCTTCCATGGGTCCTAGAGTCTCACACCTGGGGCATTTGCCCCATCAACCCTAATGGGAAGTCTGCCACTGGAAAGGGGTTTAGGATATGATATGCGCCAGCACTGCCAATTGTACCCCTCTCCCGGGGCCAATCTGCCCTTCCATCTCCACATTTTCTCCCTGTTCCACCCAGTCCCTACCCTCTACCTGCCCTTGTGCTGCTTACCTGGTCTGGCAAGAGCCCCGGCGGCATGCACGAGAAGGCTTCGGTCTCCCTGTTGGCATGTCAGCTACTAACACTGTCGCAAAGTGCTTTACGGTGCTTTTGTGACAGCGCACACCAGTGGAACATGCTCCATTGGCTTATTCAGGATCAGGCCATCATATATCCTGTGGAAAAAATGCCCTAGTGCAAGGAGTGGCCTCAATCCTATAGGGTTGCCATTTTGTCCCAAATGAACCTGTTTCCCCAGTACTCATCTCAAACCAGTGGGCAGCAACCATTAATCTCAGGTCAATTGTGAGCCACTGTGGAGCTCCACCCTTTAACTGCTGTGCTCTGTCCCAGTTCCAGATATCTCCCCCTATTTTGCAAGGGTTGATAGTCCTATGAACTCACCAGGTCCTCCCTTGTGACATCACCAGATTTGAAATATGGGATAGGGTGCTGATAACACTTTCCTTGGGATTCCCATATCTTTATTAGGTAAAAAACAGTCCCAAAGTAGAACTAGGGATAGCTTTGGAAAAGTTAGGATTGGTGCAAAACTTGATAGGACACAAGCAGAAACTGGAAGAAAGTAATAGATGAAGCCAGGGCAGTATCTGGTGGTTTGGGCTAGGAACAGGCACAATCTGGCTGGTCATGGAGGAAAACTGCTGAATATGGTGTCTCTTTTTTGGATGCTAGCTAATACACCCATTGTTGGGGGGGGGGAAGACACTGATTTTAACATGTACTGCCTTTGGTGGGCAAGGTTCTCAAGTGAGTAGTGATGGCCCATCTATAGCTTTGTCTGAATGTAATTGATTATCTGGACCTATTTCTGACTGGCTGTCCCAGATTTTGGGACAGAAACTGCCTTGGTTGCCCAGCTGGATAACTTATGCCAAGGGATAGGTAGGAGGGTGCCACCATGTACATTCTCTTGGATCACTCAGTGGCTTTTGATGGCATTGACCAAGGTGTCCTTGTGCAGGGATGGATATTGTTGACACTATATTCATTTGGTGACTCTGATTATCTTTTGAAGATACAGTCTAGAAGGTACTGCTGGGGGATTTCTTCGCTACCACCTGCCTTTGGCCTGGAGGCTTCAACAAGTTTCCATCTTATCCCCTAGGCCAGTGGTTCTCAAACATTTAGCACTGGGACCCACTTTTTAGAATGAGAATCTGTCAGAACCCACCAAAAGTGATGTCATGACCGGAAGTGACATCATCAAGCAGGACCATTTTTAACAATCCTAGACTGCAATCCTATCCACACATACCCAGGAGTAAATCCCATTTACTATCATTGTTGAAAGCATATACATAGTGGCCTGTTCTATAGATCTATAGGAAATTTTCCACAGATCTATAACATTTTCCCAAACAAACAAATAAAGCAGCTGTGGTCACACAGCAAAATATGCTTTCCTGGTCAATGAGAATGGGGCAAAGAAGACCGCTGAATGAACCCACACAAACACATTGCATATTGCCAGACTAATGAAGCTCATCATTTATTACGACAGTTACAAAGATTCAAGATAGCTTAGCCGCTGGGTCCCCTGAAGACAGCATGAATGCAGAGTTCCATGGTCTAACACCTGCATTTTAATTATTTCCACTGGGAATTTTAATCATTTACCACTGCAGATAATTCCTTGAGCCATTTCCTTTCCGCAACAACAGCAGTTAACTAATCATATGAAGCAAAGCTTTGATTTATTATGTATTTATTACATTTTTAATCCCACACTTCATCCAAGGAGTTCAGTTCATCATTCTAACCCCTCCCCCCCCCCTTATCCCATATCCTCCCAACAATCCTTTGTGGTAGGTTAGATTGAGAGACAATGACTGGCCCAACATCATCCAGCTTCATGGCTGAGTGGGGATTTTGGACCTGTGTCTCTTGATGCTTAGTCCAGCTACTATGCTGACCTGTCTCATGTGGTTCAGTTCCATTTAGGATACTATGAAACACAGCGGGCAGATGATGAGAGTTCTTGGGTACCACCTTCCCATATGATGAAGTGGGACTTCAGTATCTCTGACTACAGCCATTTTGTCACATCATGAAAACATTGACCATCATATCTCCAATCCCAGACAGCTAGGCCCAGCTTGCATGCTTTTATATCTCTCTGGAGAGATAGATTCTTCACCATATGTCTAAAGCCTAGTCTCAGCTACTGTAAGCAGACAGATGATGGGGTAACAAAACCACAAAAATATCGGCAATTTGACCACTCAAAACCTTCTCCTGTCAGGCTCTTTTTTTCCATCCAACGTTGGCTTTGTTTGCAACACGTAGGCAAGTTGGCTCTACACAACATGAGTGTTTTTGTGCAGATGCAATACAGCTTCCAGTTAACTGTCCAAGTACATCATGCAAGGGAAGACAGAGGGCAAAACAGGTGCAGCGCCTAGTGGTTACTGCTTGGTCCCCATCTCTCTGGTGTCTGCTTCAGCTTTTTAACTGGGTAAACTGGGCATGAATTGGAGAAACCTAGTTGCACTGCCTTTACCTAAGGCTGGAAAACTCAGCAAAAAGGAAGCAGTCTTAGGAAAGCTTCTGTCCCAGATTAATAGAGAACCAAAATATCCTGGGTGTGTCTTTTTAAACCCAAACAGGATTGAAACATGGGTGGTATGATAGATGGGGTCGTCCATTGTCACCTGAATTGTGACACGATCAATATTTTATTTCTGTTTATCTATGTTTAATTCAAGATGTGCAGGAGACAGATATCTAAACATGTGTACTCCATGCTAATGCTTGGCTGCCCAGAAAGCAAAGGGCCAGACCAATTATATAGCTGACCGCAAGAGCCTAAAGAACCAGTAGCCAAGAAGACCACACTTTTAATCTAAAACCCTCCCAATTAATCCATGAATGCTTGTTCAGTGGAATTACCTGGCTCTCCCACTGTAAATAGGTGAAGTGTATTTACAGCTTGTTTCTAGGCTGACCCCTTACCTGCACCTCCCAGTTTAGGCTGGTTATGTCACAATGGAACTGCGGCTGGTGAAGGCACCAGGTGTCACCCTCACGGACACCCAGGGCCTCTGAGAGGAATTTTATCAGGGGATAAAAAGTTTCTTTTGGGCCCCTGTGCAAAGGGAGAGCAGTGAAAAAGAGCGGGGGAGGGTGGTGATGGGCAGGTAGAATAGGGGCAGGAGGGATGAAGCAGGGTGGGGGGAGGGTAGAGACAGCTGGAAAAGTCTTCGGAGCCCTGGTCTACCCACCCATGTGGCATCAGTAGTGTCCCCAGCATCCCGAGTTATGGTAGTGTCCCAGCATCCTATGTGGGCAACAAGTCTGTGTAGAGAGGAAAATGTCAGATCCCAGGAAATTTCTGGGCCCCCTCCTTTGGCTCCTGGGCCCCCCTTTTGACCCTGGGCCCAGGTACAAATTACCCCCTTTACCTCCTCTCCTAGGCCTGGAGACACCACACTGCCCAAGCCTCCATTTGGCAATCTTTGGCCCTCTCTGGGCCCAACTACATTTTGCTCTGGCCAACTATTGTGTTTTCATCACTTGTCAGCGAGGATATGAAGCAACTGGGTGTGGAGAGTGCGGAAGATCATTGAACAGAGGTGACGTGGAGCCAGGTTTATCACATTAAAAGCAATGCGATAGCCCAGAAGGTCAGGGGAGCCAAGGAGCCCCCCCCCAAAAAAAAAAACTTCCAAAATGCCAAGCTCATGCAGGTTAGCACTGCACTGGGTGACGCGCACCCTTGGGATGCTGTTGGTTCAGGCTACAGAGAGAAGCTCCCAACTGTAGCCTTTGGCCGTTTGGCCCTTTGTTTACCAGGCCACTGAGGAAGAAGAAGATGCTCAGACAATAAACAGCAAGCAAGGATAATGGTTACTGCATCTGGATGACTTGGCAGCCTTGTTGGGATGCTGAAGCATCACAGAAGCCTCTGGGATACTACTGGAAAATAGACAAAAATGGGGCGATCTTGCCTTGAATCAGTGTGTGGGAGTTTACATGCAATCCTGCTGATATGGCTTCTAGCAAGAATAGGTATTCCTAATATTATGTATAAAAGAGACACAATACTATTTGTGTGTGTGTGTTTTCATTTGTTTTGCAATAATAAGCACTAAATCACTTTGTGAGTGAACAATGGCGTTCAGCTGTTACCTTTGCAGCAGGTTTGCATTTCACCCCCTAACTCTGACTTGTGGCAATTGATCTCAACTGCTGAACCCCCCATGAAAAAACCATCCGTCAACGCCGAGCCTCTTTGCTCAGTCTTGCAGCATTTCAGAAACCAAAGCTATACATTTAGCAGCAACAATTAACCTCCTTACCTGCTGTGCTCACAGGTGGAAGCAAACACTCACCTAGTTGTTGGGATGGCTTTTAATTTAAAAATAAAAATAAAAAGAGCAAGTGAATTAGCTCCCCAGGTAGGCTTTTCACATCTCAGCTTGGAGCGGACCGATTGTCATTGTCATTCTCTCTCTCTCTCTCTCTCATTAAGGTTTTTTTGCCTTTATAATAAACATTTTGATAAGATAAAGAAACACACACACACACACACATATTGAAAGTTACAAAAAGTTCTATCTGGGTGGCTTTTTCTTTCACCTCTAATACATGCCAAAGCAATGGTACTTTGAAACATGGACTTCTGTAGATTGCTGGGATGGGGCAACTGAGCATTGCCACCTAACTGGCCAGGCAGAGAACAGGTGAGAATGGCCAGATGGTTGTAAAACATTGAATAGGACAAGGGCAATGGTATTATGAAATCTATGTTTTTAGGGCCAAAGAAGGCATATATGCTCCATATATATGTTTTATTCTTTCCTCCTCATATTAGCCAACTACCCCTCACTGTAAACTTATAGTAAAGTTCTAGTAAACTCTTTCTGCATTTTAGCTTTATCTGCCTGCTGCTGGTTGGACTCAGTCAGAGCCCTGCCTCAATCTTCCTGGGGCCTTGGCTACATGCTATTGAATAGGTTTAGGTAGAATTCTGCACACAAGTGAGAAGGAGACTTTGGCTGCAATTCTAACCACACTTTCCTGAGAGTAAGCCCCACTGAACAAAATAGGACTTATTTCTGAGTAGACCTGGTTAGGATTGTGCCCTTTGGAGGATAGCTTCTCTCTGCCTGACTTTGTCCTCATGGTGGCAGCAGAGTCTGTTGAATTTGGCCCTGGGGCAAATCAGATGAAAGGGGGAGCACTGGTTTCAGGGTTTTCTCCTTCCCCAGTCATCACACATGGGTCACACAAAGAATTTTGGTTGGCTTGATTTGGCTTAGAATGTTAAGAGAAAGAACAAACAGGAGAGACAGAATAGACAAAAGAGATAGATCCTGGTCCATGGACTACCATTTGGCTTAGGAAAGGTTAGCATGGAGGTTAGCACAGTCCAGATGAGGCACACAGCTATCCGGTCTCAGCCCTGAAGCCATGTGTGCTATACATGCTTATTCAGAAAGAATTCACACTGACCTCCATGGGACCTACTCTCAAGTAAGTGGTTATAGGCAGGGTTGGGGCAGGACAGGGCTTTAGGCCAATTTGAAACCAATTTTCCTTGGTCATTCAATTTGGTCAAATAGGGACGCAAATAGGGCAAGGAGCATGCTGCGGCAGAGGGCAGGCTGACCACAGCTGGCACTCTGCATGGAGACTTACTAGGTCCAGTAGAGAACAGGACCAGTAGAACACAGAGAAGGTCTACAGAGATAAAGGTGTCTGCTATCCCAAACTTCCTATTCCTTGGCTTCACACCTAGAGATAATACAGATTTGTGAAATAGAGTAGAAGAAACAGGGAGATGAGAAGCTTCCTCAGTTCCTGTTGCCAATTCATCTGCTGTTTAATTTCCAAAAAGTATTTTTATCTTCTGTAAATAAATCAAAAATTCACAGTGCTGTTTCAGGTGGCTTCCAAACCAGATCATGTGCCCTGTCAATAGTGCCTCCTGGTCTGTTAACCTTTTCCAATTCCCGCTCTTGGGAATGAACCATAAGATAGGGAGAATTCTGTTTGGTCTTGCACAGTGTTTGGGATCTTTATATAGTAACATCCAAGATCTCCACATCGTCCCTAGCCTCTTGAAGCTGGATCAAGGAATGGCAAACTCTTGAATTATTATGCTAAAGTACCTGATCTTCCCTAAGGAACAGGCCCCCAACCACGTGGCTGTTTGCCCGGATGCAACTCCTTTGTTGGCAAAACTGCCTTTCAGATCAATGTTCATTTTATTAGGTATGCAGGGCACTGGAGGGTGTGCTTCTGCTTCTTAGAGGGTCACAGGCAGCTGACATTTGAGCTGCTGAATTAATAATACACTACGTCCTGGATATTTGTTCCAAATCTCCTGCCAATATACTTCATTAGATGTCCCTTAGTTTTAGGATTATGAAAGGAGAAAAAATTATCTCCATCCATTTCCTTCACACTATGAATAATTTTCCAGCTCTCTATCCTATCATTTGAGTTGCTCTTTTCTTCACCTTTCCCAAGGTTATGATTTTTTTTTTAGATGGAGAAATTATAACTGCAAGAAGAAAGAAAGGAATGCACCAACTGCAGGAATGAAAGGAGAGGAGACCTGAATGTTCCCCAGAAAACCAAGAATTGCCTAAGTATTAAAACTCATTCTTGGGGATAATTCTAATTAAGTTGTTTCAAAGAGAAGCCAAACTAGTTTTCACACTATCTCAAAATGGTCCTTTTCAGTAAGTCTGGGTGAGATTGGTTCAGTCCATAGATCATGACAAGAAGTGGTATTTTTGAAGCTCATCTCCACCTGCTTAGATCATCATCCCAAATAACTTGGTGTCATCCACAGATCTGGCTACAACACTACTCATCCCTCACTCCCTTCTGAACAAGTTCAGTAGTACTGATCCTAAGATAGATTGTCATGTGACCTACCTCCCTCTTTTGGGAGAACTGCCCATTTATTCCTGCTCTCTGCTTACTATTCTTTAACCAGTTTCCAATCCATAAAAAGGACTGGACAGGACTTCCTGTCCCACATCTGCTATGATTATGTAGTAGCCTTTGGTGTAAGACAGGGGTCGGCAACTTTAAACACTCAAAGAGCCATTTGGACCCATTTTCCAGAGGAAAAAAAACCTCAGGAGCCACAAAACCCTTTTGACATCTAAAATGAAGATAACACTACATATATAGTTTTTTTTTCACCTTTATGCTCTTATAGGTCCCATTTTTATAATGTAGCCCCCTCTTGTAGCTTTTAGTTAGTTTTTGTCATACATTCTTGTCCTGAGTTTTCAGACACCTGGTCCTCTATGGTGCTTTGCCTGATTCCAAGGCCATTCTCTGCCTGGAGAATTATGCCCACTTTAAGCAAATTAGCTCCCCTTCTTTCCCCCAACAAATGACCCTGGTTCTGCCCTGCAGTCCTGCTGGACCCCACCTCCAGGGTAGCTCACCTGTTCAACCTGCAGAGGTCCTCTCTCCTGCCAGCAGCCTCCCGCCACTACAGCAAACCCTGGGTTATCAGCAGGTCTTGGGCACAGCAGCCACACTTCAAACTCCAGTGTCTCCAGCAGTCCATTAGCCACAAAGTCAGTCAGAGTATCCAGGGCAGAGTCCAAAGTCAATAAGCCAAGTCACAGTTCAAGGTCATATTCCAAAGTCAGTCAGTCAAATCAGAGTATCCAAGTCAATAAGGCAAGTCAGTCTCCTACCTGCACTCCTCCTCCAACCCACACCCCCCCTTCCTGCCTCAGGTGCTCTTTATATCCCTGAGGGCCCTATTGCCTTCAAGTGGCTGCAGCTGTGCAGCACACTCTGCTGGATGCCCAAGCCTTACCCTTAAAGGGGCCACTGCTGACACCACATCTACCTCCTCACCAGATCTTCCAGGATTCCAGTACATATGGTGGTGATGACATCTGCTTATCTTACATGGATACTAAAGAACTCCCCCCACCTTCCAGAGGCACCGTGCTGGAAGGAAAAAAGGACACAGACTCCAAAGGTGGGGAAGAGAAGAAGCCAGAGGTGGGGGGGGAGGTACAGACCAGCTTCTGCCCTGCCTGCCTGCCCTCACTCACTCAGGCTGCAACCCTCTCCACACTATCCTGGGAGTAAGCCCCATTGACTACAATGGGACTTCTGAAAGACAAGTTGGTTGGAGCTCTCAGGTTGCAGTCCTCTCCACACTTTCCTGGGAGGAAGCCTCACTGACTACTTGTGAGTAGACCTGCACAGGAGGGGGCTGAGGCTACAGCCCTCCACACCTTCCTGGGAGTAGCCCAGGGATTACATCAGGGCTTGCTCTCGAACAGACCTGCGCAGGCTCCCACTTACCCATCCTTGCTCTTGGCCTTGAGCAGGCTCCAAGGCTGCCATCCCAGGCACCCTTTCCTGGGAATAAGCTTCATCCGATGTAATGGGGCTTACTACTGAGTAGACACACAGGATGTCTCCTCAGCTGTGGAGGAAAAGCCTCTCCTTGCACTGAGTGGGGACCTGCTCAGGGAAAGGCGGACTGCAAGGGCTCGCAAGGGCTGAGGAGGAGGGCGTCCTGCTGGGGAGTTGGGGAAGGGAAAAACAGGGAGCTTAAGCCTGCAGAGCGGGCAAAATTGAAAAGGGAAACCAATGCGGGGGCAGGTGGGGGTGAAGGGAGAGGAGGGCAGTGAGCTCAGGGGGTGGAGGGAAGCAGCCTGCCCTCCCAACACATGTGCCTCCTGTTACCCTCTTTGCCACTTTCACCTGGAGGAGCCGCAGCAGACAGCTGAAAGAGCCACATGTGGTTCTAGAGCTGCAGGTTGCCGACCCCTGGTGTAAGACTTTCTAACACTTTGTGGAAGTCTGAGTATATAATATCCACTGGATTGCCTTTCTCTACAAGTTTGCTTATAACACATTCCATTTGTTAGAGGATGGATTCAAGCAAGCAAAGCTGTCTTCCTCCAGGGTTGATTGTGCACTGGGCAGGTACCACAGTTCAGAGGTTAAGCTCCCCTTGTTTGGATTCTCCGCATCTGTGTTGTGTTGAGATCTCTCTCCCCCTCTGTGCTGACAATTCAGTCCAAGATGGACCAATGGTCCGGTTCAGTCTAAGGCAGCTTTCTATGAGCCTTCCTAAGTCAGAATAACAGCAAAGCTGCAGCTTTACACAAAATGCAATTGAAGCTGCAAGCAATACAGGAAGTTGTGGTCTCTTTTCAACTGACTTCACTATGCATCTCCTGTTTTCTTTTCCCTCTCTGCTGCAAGCACAATGCATTGCTCTTCCCAGGAGCTTAAAAAAAATTACAAAATAATTTGATAATCAAAGAAGCAAGGGGGATGTGAAATAGTGATGCACATTTGTTCTCTTCCTTTAGGCAGTGCTGCTCAAATGATGCCTCTAATTTAATCCCCCTAATTGGTTTATAGTTTATTAACCAGCGCCAATTGTGTCCAAGTACCCTTATCTACTATGTTTCACTATCTAGGCCAGCATCTTGTTTCCCAGAGCAGCCAACCATAACTGCCAATTCATGGGAGATGTCAGGTGGGGATTCCATCCTATATACATAGCTGTGTGATCATGCAGCTTTTTGTTCTGGGTCACGCTTTGTCTGAAAAGCCTAATCATTGTCCTTTCCTTCAGTGGCATACCTAGGGAGGTCCAGGAGGTTTAGTGACCCAGCCTGCATGTCTGGGGGTAGCGGCACCCTCCAGCCATACCTCCCACCCACCAGTGGCACTGGCTGCCTCCCGCCTGGAAGACTTCAGAGAGTCGGAGAGGCCAAACACAGCCTCCCTGACCCTCAGAAAGCCTTGTAAGGCCTTTAGAGGGCATAAAACAATCACTTCCTTTTTCTTAGGTGTTTTTATGCCCTTAAAAGGCGTTTTGAGGGCTGGGGAGGCCTCATTGGACCTCAGAAGGCCTTCTATGGGCATAAAAATGTCACTTCTGGGTGGGAGGAAGTCACTTACAGGTGGTTAGAGGGCAGCTGCCTGGCCAATGGGGGGGCAGCAACTTATGGTCGTGGCCCCAGGCAGCACCGGGGCTGGAACCTCTATTGCTTTCCATTGTGCCAAGCAATGTCATCAGAAAAGCAACTGTTTAATATTCCTGGTTACCTGCTGGTTGAGAAAGATACCAGAATCTCTGGAGTTCATCCTAAAGTCTTCAGGAATATTTAAGAGACTGAATAATTAATTCATTAATGAGTGATACCTAAACTACCCACACTGCCAGGCTACATAAATCAGTTCTAGCTGTGCCTAATGGTACAAAGAAATTCAATCATGAGGAAACTGAACAGGAGAAAGAGTTTGTGGTTCTTCCTTTTGGGGTGTAACTTAATCCATACTTAATCCATGAAGTTATCTGAATGCACTTGTTAATATGGAACAGCTACTCGATTTTGTCCAGAGTTTTTTCTGTTTCTCAGAACGAATGAGTTTCTAGGAGCAATCCACAAGCTGAAGTGGTGGTGAACCCTTTGGGGACAGAGACAGAGATTCAAGAAACTGCTGTAAACCCGAGGATGCCAAGGGATTGGTTGGAATGTAAACATAGTAAACAAACAATTGTTTTGAATATAACCAAGGAAATGCGTCTTATTGGTGCATGTGTATTTCTAAGGTTGCAAGATCAATGAAACACTTGGGTGATCAACAGAAGAAGAGGCACACCTGAGGACATTTGTTTCAAATGCACCACATTGACACCCCTCAGATCTAGTTGGTTTTTCAACCAGTTGCAAGTGAGCCTATGGGAATTTGTTGTGGGCTGACTGCCAATTCTGTTTAGGTGAGAACAGCAGCAAACATTTTTAAATATTTGACAGTCAGCAAATTTCCATTTTCAGTACTCTTTTAAAAAAAGAGAGAGAAGTTGCCAAGAACACTTTGGAAACACATGTTGAATTTTTCAACGCAACATTTGAAATCCAAACTTTTGGGCATCTTTTAAGTGATTGGACTTTGGCAGGCTGTTTATTAGCAATCACATTCCATCAGAAACAAAATACCCTTGCATGTCATCTATCAGCTGCGATAGATAACGATAAAAATTACCATTACAGGACAGCCATAATGACTACTGCAAGCTGCTAGCAACCAAATACTGTCAAATGTCAAGCATTATTGTTGGTTATCAAACTCTTCCAGAGAATCCGGGGTCTATTGAAGTGTAGCACAAACGAAAGATACTTTGCCCACTATCTGAAATGTGTGACAATAGAACAAGGACAAAAAGCAGCCACATGCAGTTTCATGCATTTCATAAATGTACTAGAAGTTTAAAATCAGGGATGGCTGTAATGGTCCACTAGAAGACAAATCTAGAACCCAAAGTAGGATAATGCCAGGAAGCATTTCACCAATGTCTCAGAAGTACCTCCAGAGGATTGTATGCAAAGGGTAGACAGAGGGAGTAGAGGAAGTCTCTAACAGTCATGAACCAGGAACACCACACCAAGGGCAGCTTTTGAGACATTGTGCGACTTACTGGCTGGAAGCTTGGGACATTTGCCAGTTCAGCACCTGCTTTCTCTTTTGTTTGGGCCGCACTTGTGTTGTTCGTGTGGCTAGGCACTCAGTACTGGAAATAACAGCACTGGCAATCACTACCATCAAAAAAGCATCTGCAATATCATTTCCATTTCAGGAAAAGCAGGAGGGAGGAAGGGAGTGGCAACCACAGCCGTTTTGAATGAAATCTGCATTCATTTGCGTCCCTGGCTGTCAGAGGCGACACAAATTCAGGAGGCAGATGGCGAGAGAGCCCGGTCTTTCCAAATGTCACTACCATGGGGAGAAGGGCAAGGAAGCCAGAGAGATCTTGTGAATGGAACAGAAAGCCACCAGACTGCTCCAGTTGCAGGGGCTGGGGCAGCGAACAGATTGACACGCTGCTGAAATGAGCAGAGCGACATCCTGGCCTGTCAATCCAGAAGTGGCTGCAGAACTCCAGCCAGTTAATTTGTGACAGCTAATCAGCCACTGGTCTAAAGAAAAGTTCCCTGACCTTGCAGTCAACCCCCGAGTTATTCAAGTCCCAGGTAGTGAGCAGCACTGGCAAAGGGTCAGTTTTCCGCATGAAATCTATTCCGACACTTTGAATGTTAAATTTCACAAGCCACTGGTCAGAATGCTCTTCTCGTCAGAGGAGAGACAAATGTCAGGCATCGGGGTGCACTTGGCAACAGCCACCTCTAACGAGCGTGCTTGTGTGGCGATGCTGCTGCCTGCCCTCAAACATTAGTAATCACTGTCAGGTGACCTTTTGGGGGGCTATAACAAATGTTCCTTTCTTTCCCCCAATTCTAAAGGAACTTTGATCTGGCAAGGGGGAATAAAAAAGGTCTGCCCCCCCCCACCTCCCATACATCCTCAAAACTCTGACAGAGAACATGCTGTGACGATGGAATTTTGCAATGCTGTTGATCCCTAGAAGTGAGTATTCTTCAGCTTCAATTTTTGGGAAGCAGCTAGTTGTTTTGATGATTTTTGATTCTCACCACCACTCCAACCCCCATCGCAGGGCTTCTCAAACTAGGGTGTCGCGACACCCCAGCCTGAGGGTCCTGGCTTCTGCCCCTTTAAGATGTGCGGGACTTCCCTGTCCCCTGGAAGGCTGCTGCAGGGACTGGTAAGTTAATGCCAGTCCCTGTAGCCCCCTTAGTGACATGATCCTGGGGATCGCGTTGCTGCCTCCCTCCCCGCCCCCACAAGGACTTACTCTCCCAGAGAGTTTGAGAACCGCTGCCCTATTGGAACAATATAGCAGATCCAGCTGAGTGCCACTACAAAGACTGTGTCTGGATGATGATGGTGATGATAATGTTGATGAAGAAGAAGAAGATGACAATGTAATTGTATACCACTTTACAACAGAAAAAGTTCACAAAGCAGTTCACGTAGCCAAGTGAATGAGATTGTTCTCTGTCCCAAAGGGCTCACAATCTAAAACAAGATGCACTGCTGGAGAAGATGCTATGCTGGGGTGAATGGGAACATTTGTTCTCCCCCTGTTAAATACTGTGTAAGAGAACCACAGCATAAAAGATGCCTCTTGCCCCAGGGATACAGAAACAGGTGTACTCAGTCAATTAGCCTTGGCATTGAGATTCTATATTGTGTGCAAGCCATATTGGTACTAGCAGCCCCTTTGGGGCCATACTACCTTCCCTTTTCCAGCAACATGACCCACCCCCCCCACACACACACATACACATTTTGATTTATCTGCAAACAGAAATTGAGAATGCTAGAAACTCTACTCAAAGATTAAAAATTAAAAAATAAACCTCTGTCCCAGTTTTGTTGAATTGCCTTCATTCTGGGATATCCCTTGAGGATGAAGCATAAAGAAGGTCTGGGAGGAACAGGTAATGCAAGTCAGTTGGAAATATAGAGGATTCTGGTGGTAGGAAAGGAGATACTAAAAGGCATTGAACTTCTGTTGTTGCTATAGTGTAGCCTGCTTGTCTAATCACAGTGAGGTAATTGGGCAACTTTCCATCCATAGCAGGTGACCATGGCACTTCTATTTTGAACTTCCCATTATTCACTTGCCATTTTTCCCTCTAAAAGCCACTATCCGCTCACACCATTCCATCGCCAGTTGCCCTTTACAAAATCAGCTTCATCACTGAGCTCCAATGAAATGTTATGCCTGCCTTTCTGTGGGTGTGCAATGGATTTAGTTATCTCGAACCCAATATGATGTGAAGCAGAGCCTCGGGCCTGTGATCGAGAAGTAGGCAAAAACATTCAAGCCAGTCGAGTTACATTGATTTACCCCAGCTAGGGATCTAACCTTGTGTTAAGCTCCTTCTAGGCAGAAACAGCTCCTCAATATAATGATCACTCTCTGGAGACCTCATTAATGTATACGTGAATTCCTTAGTCAAAAGCGTTTTGATTTTGAAAGTGCAGCTTATTGACATGAGTTAAAAATGAAGGAACACAAAACCTTTATCTTTGATCCATGTTTAATTCATCTGTTCATTTTTAGCCACCTTAACAGACTCTCCCTTGCCTGATTTTTAAAAAAAGGAAATAGGTCACTGCTTATGACAATTACTTCAGGACAAGCATTCAGAATCTTGTTAAGAGTTACTGGAACCTTAAACAGTGCTTGCATTCTCTTCAGAATTACGTCCCTGACTCACCTTGGCCTACTTTGGCTTGCCAGGAGATTGTAGGCTTGGCTTAAGGCCCAAGAAGACAACTAATTTCACTCACAAATATACTTTAAGAGCGCAACTTATGTACACCCTGTGATGTCTGAAAAGAACATGAACACTTAAGTAGAGGGCAATCAAAAAGCAAAGCATTGTGATCTTGATGGCTGTACAGTAAGCAGGCTGATGAAAATTCTCTCTCTCTATCTCTCTTTTCCAGGCATCTCAAGAAAATGTTCACACACATGATTATAGTGTCAAATTTATTATGCCATAATTCACATTTATGCTGTCTATAGTATACACAGAAATGATTGTTTGACCCAGGGCCCAATCCTCTTCAGCTTTCCAATGCTGATGCAACCACGTCAATGGGGCATGGACTGTATCCTGCAGTTGGAAAAGTCACAGAGGCCAACTGAACATAAGGGGTGTTGGTTCCCTTACCTGTGGGCTGCATTGTGGCTGCAGCGGTTCTGGAAAGTTGCATAGGATTGGGCCCCCAGTTAATTAATTAGTAGTGTTGGGAAAACCCAGTGTGGCTTGACTCAGGTTGTGTCACTGAGTCACTGCCCCCCCCTCCGTGACTTGACTCGAAAAAGAGCCCTAACGGAGGCACTTTATGAGTCTCAGAGTCATCCTTTAGTGACTCTAATGGACTTGAGTTGAGTCACACCCCCTTAAAAAATCTCCCATTAAAAAGTGGAAAAAACGGGCCCAGATGCGCCACCACAGGATTCCGTTGTCACTTGCCCTTCTGTGCTATCATAGTCACACCACTTCATTCTATAGTCCTCCTTCCTAATAAAAGAAAGGCTTTCTTCTGATGTTTTGAAGTCTCCATTTTAAAGCTGGTTGCCTTTGCACCCATTCGTTCTGCTACTCTGGAAGACAATTTGGTGCGCTGAATGGAACCACAGATCCAGGAAATTGCACACTGAAGTGAAACTTGCTAGACTTCTCAGATGAGGGTAGAGAAGTGGGAAAAAGTAAATGTTCTGAGATACAGTAACCACATTCGTAATCACATATTCTAGCAGCTCTCTGTTTCGTAACATGTACATTCAACTGAATATAGTCATGCATACAATTATAAATATGACATTTCCAAATTTGCAACTGTTTGATTTTGACACCTACAGGCTCATCTCTAAAAACAAATCCACTTGCATAACAGCTTTTAAAAAAGAAAGCTTTTGCAGCCATAAGTATTTCTGTGGAAAATTCAAGTGGATGGCACCATTACCCTCAGATTAGATATACTTCTTACTTAAATGAAAGGGCTCAATCCAACAGAGCATGCATGGAGAAGCAGAGCAACTTGCACAAAATCAAACAAAACAAAAAACCTAAAATCAGCTGTTTTCTACCGTTGTTTCATGTAGGTCTTTGCTTCTTCCATTGGTGTTGGAGTTGTTGGGACTCCTCAGGAGTAAAAGTTCCAGGTGAGAAGGGTTGGCCTTATTAGTAAAGAGGATAAAAACCTTTAGAGACGAGAACTTTGCTGTCTCTTTGGTGGATAAGAACTGAAGGAGAGTTAGCTTTATTTTGGTACTGTGAGTGAGAGATAATCAACTTCTGGCTAGTCAGAAAAAAAGGTTAGATGTGTTAGGGTTTTTATCTTTTCTTTGTTGTTTTCTTTTTTAAGTTCATAAAAGGGTTTTTGCCTGGGGGGGAGTCCTGCAGGTGTGGGAGCCTCCTCTTATTTTAGTGCTTTAATCAACTACATATTTGAATTTATATTAAAGCTTTTTATTTGTTAATGGACCTTAATAAATTCTGTGTTCCTCATTCCTTTTTGTTTGGACCTTATTGAGAGAGCTGGGAGTATTCTTCTTTTAGAGCAGGGGTGTCCAAAGTTTTTGGCAGGAGGGCCACATCAGCTCTCTGACACCGTGTCGGGGGCTGAATTAATTTACATTTCAAATTTGAATAAATTTACATAAATGAATATAGTAAAGATGTACTTATATGAATGATGAAGGTTTTGCAGTAGTTCAAGGCCTATAAAAGGCCTTGCACAAAGCAAGGCTAGCCTTTCCTTTCCTGCTGCTACTGCATCACAGACATGAAACAACAAGCAATGGAGGGAGTCCTCATCCCACAGCTCACTTGAGAGGCCAAACAGTTGCCCTCACCCTGAGAGCAGTTGCATCAGGCCATTGTGGGCTCCAACAAATCTCTGGAGGGCCAGTCTCTCATTGGAGGCTAGGGGCTCCCTTAGGGCCACATAGAGAGGCCTTGAGGGCCGCAAGTGGCCCCTGGGCCGGGGTTTGGGCACCCCTGTTTTAGAGAGTAAGAGGGCTGACTAAAGGGTTCTGTTATAAGGAAGGGGGATTCAGCCCAGGGAATAGTGATCCTGGTAGCTACCTGGGGTATTCTCTCTCCCCCCTGACCTTGACACCTTGCCCTGCCCCTTAAGGGCGGTATGGTTTTTGTGGCATGAGGGGGCTCCTTCATCCAGGGCTTCTCCTGGAGGCCTCTATGCCCACGAGCACCTTCTTTCATTTTTGACTCTTGTCAGCCATGGCCTTTCCTGGAAAGATCTATTGACTGTTATCCATGCTTAGTCACCCTTCCTAGTCACTGCAATTTGATCTACTTAAGACTGCCCATGAAAAGAGTTAGGGAGCTTCAGTTGATGGAAAAACAAAATGCACCAACCAGGTTGCTAATGGGATCCTATTGTTGGGAAGCACCGGCAGCCTGCGTGCTGCCCTAGCAATGGCTGTCACAAACATGCCACAAGGCACATTGCAATGGTCAGGAAGGGAAAGGTGCCGGCAGGGAGGTCAGTGCCAGTTGATGCTGGGCCTTTGCACTGGTCAGCAGTCTGTCTGCACCCGGGAGCAATAAGTTCCCTGCTGGATGGTGGCAAGGTGTTTCTGGGTGGGGGGAAGGTGGGAAGGGGGTGAAACTGGGTGGAGGAGGGCAAGCTAGGGGTGGTTTAGGCCTGGGATGGGGTGAGTATGGCAGCCAAATCCTATCTACTCAGGCCTCAGAGCCTGATATGCCCCAGAGTAGTAGCTGACTCAGCTCCGAGCAGACCCTTAGAGGCTGCCAGGGCCTAGGGTAAGGGAACTGAAGTTCCCTACCCTGAGGAGACCTACAGCTTCCTCCCTAGCCATGCAGGCAGCTGCCCAGATAGGACTGGGCTCTGAGACTAATTAATGATATCAAATTACTCCAATTCTTTGTAAATTGCATTAATACCAATTTGTTTCCTGGCTCAGTTCAATATGCTGGGTATGACCTTTAAACCCTAAATGATTTGGGATCTGGATACCTTAAGGGCTACTTGTCTTCATGTGTGTCTCTCCATATGCTCTAGTTGCTAACTTAGGCCTTGTTCCCAGAGCCCTTGTCTTAAAATGCATGATAGGTAGTCGCTAGGAGCAGAGCCTTCTTGGTGGAGTTATCAACCTTGGAGAATGTCCTCCCTGTGGAGGTATGGTTGACCCGCTACTCTACACACCTTCAGGATATTTGTTAAAACCTGGATTTTTGATTTTGTTTTTGGAGAAGGGTGTTCACTGCAGTGATAGAGGTGTCAGGGATTCTGTCTAGGAACTTTTGGATGAGCTATGGCCCTGTTCCTGTTCTCCTGTTTTACTTCTGAGTAGGATGGCATCAGGGATTGGCTCCAATGTACCAAGTTTCTGAATGCAAGCACTGGCCAAGGGACCATGTTCATCATTGTCCCACATGGCTAGGCTAACCCTTGAACCTCTAGAATTGGTGACAGCTGGTAGCATCTAATGTTCCATCAAAGACCAAGCAGGATGGTCCAGTGAAGGACTTTTCCCCAGGACCCCAGCAACCCCCAGCTGGCATTGCTTCTAAGGACTGTCAGCACTGGGTCACAGGTTGCTAAGAATATGGGAGTGAAACTTTAGTCCTGGCCAAATTGTGATTAGAGCTCAGTTGAGCACTGGGGCAAGATCTACACTAATGTTGCAGTAATAAGCAACACTATTGACTGTTTTAAGCTGTCTTCAGACTTTCACAACAGGGTATGTTGGATCCAAGTATGAGCAGTGGCAGTGTGCCACGCACCCTGGCACTAATGTGTGCCATAGTTGTGGCCCTGGTTCTCTCCAGGTTCAGTGCATGCCTGCAGAGCCAAGCGTTGAACCCAGGGAGACTTCCTCTATCTGATTTGGAATGCTGGGTAGCCAGTGTTGTAAATAAGAGGGAGAACATCTTACCTATGTAGTGCTTGCTTCTGTAGAAGAGCTGAACCAAGAGGGAGTAGTGGGCATGATCACAGAGTCCCTTGCCACTCCGGGGAGGGATTACTAGCTGTCTAAAACTCTCATGCTCTTCCTTGCTGGTATAACATACCAGGTACGAATGCCTTAAGAAGTTTTTAGCGAAATCACAAAGAGGGAATTAAAACACTTTCACTAAATGTGCATGAGAATTTTTTAAAAGCCAAATATATCTTGGCATGTATTTATGAAAAGATTTGAAGCAGTTTATGAATAATTATGACCCAGTACTTAAACATAATTTTAAAAGATCCTATTCTATTGGAACATATTTAAATGATCATGGCTGGGTAGGATTATTTCAGCTAAAATGACTATAATTCTGAAATTGTTTTTCTCTAACAACTCCAGTCTTTTTTGGTACTACATTTGTGTTTTAAAAACTGGCAGAAGTCCATACATGAGTTTAGATAGAAAAAAAAAATCCTCAGTGAGTATTTCAACTTCAGCATGAATTGAGGAGGACAAGGATTCTCCAGAGATTGAGAGAGAGAGAGAGAGAGAGAGAGAGAGAGAGAGAGAGAGAGAGAGAGAGAGACTTTATATTTCAACTCCATTAAAGGAAACAGAACATTTAAAAGATTGGACTAGTAAAAGATGGTGGAAAAGGACTAGGAAGAAGATGACAGTGGTGCCAAGTATGGCAAAATCTTTCATTTCCCCAAATTTATACCGACTTTTGGACCTTTCTAATTTCCCAGAGAGTTTAATGATGTTTCATCATTAAAAGTGGCTGGGGCAGCCTCCTGTAGTAGCCCTTGGCCTGTTTGAGTTCAGAATCATTACAGACGGGCCCCATGACAGCCCAGGAAGTGCTGATGTACCATATCCACGAAGTAACAGAGGGTTCACCTACTCCTCATTGGAGAGCAGGAATTGGACCCTACTCTCCTTTCTTTTTGACAGTGTGGATAGCTAGGGAAATATCCAGCAATCCACATTCTGGGATATTTATTTTTTTTGCTTTTCATTTAATCTCTGAGCCTACTTTCTTACCTCCCTCATCTCAGTATGTCTTGTCTTTTTTTTTGATGCATCTTGATTTTTGACCCTTTGTATTCCCCCCCCCCCCATTTATTTCATTTTGCCTTGTTTATCCATATTTATTCAAAATGTCCTTTTTATTGACCTCGATTACCTGCTTGGTCTCCGGTTCTGAAACAGAGGATTGTCCACACTTTCAGATCACTCAGGATTCATTACTGTTTGGTTTTAAGTGAAACCCCTTTGGATTAGGGGAACTCTTTAACCAAAGGGAAAGGCTTTCCTAAGGTATTTTTTTCCTGTTTGTTTTTTTCCAGTCTTGAGTAGTGGCAGTAAAAATGTATCCTTTCCCCTAGTAACTCCCAGTCTGAACAGTGGGAAGACAAGAATGAAAGGAGCATCACTAACCACTAGGTACGGCACCTCTTTGTTCTCCCCCTTGCTCCTTTTCCACCACCTCATCAAATTTTGATAAACTAGGAAAGATAACAAAAGAATGGCCCTGATATAGGACCACTGGCTCTATTTTGTATTTGCAAGACTTTCATCTTAGTCAATGCTGCTGTTTATTTAGAGTTTGGAAACAATGAAAGGTAGGAAGATTTATGGATATGGTTGAAAATACTGCCATTATTAGTAAGAAGAAACTGTACAGAAAATAGCAGGTTTAAGGCAATCCTTTTTTTTCAAATATTTACAAGGGCAGCATTTTCCGAATACTAAATTTCCCCAAAAATGTATATAGAAGCTGAAAATAGCATTTGGTTATTGTGGAGCTGCTATATCTTTGGCTGATGTGGTCAAAAGTATATTGGGATATGGATCTCCAATCTAAATCCCAACTAGTCTTGACAGGTGCTACCATTGTTTGGGTTGGCAACATCTGGGAAAATTAAGAGTTTTGTTTCCTGAAACTGGGTGATTTTTGGAGTGAGCTGTGACACTCAGGGCCCAATCCTATGCAGCCACTTATGCAGCTGCAATGCAGGCCTGAAGTAAGAGAACAAATGTTCCCTAACCTTGGGGAGGTTTCTGTAGCTGCCCACCACTACCACAGGATGCAGCATATGTCCCATTGGCACTGCTGCATCAGTGCTGGAAAGCTGGATAGGATTGGGCCCTCAGTCACATGAAATGGTCTAATGTACTTTGATTCCTAGACACTGCACCAACAATTTTCAACTAGTGTGCCACAACACATTGGTGTACCATGAATGGTCCACAGGATTGCCGCATGAGTTTGGGAGAGGATAATTGATTAGTAGAGCCAGTGGGCATATGAGCCCTCTGTCGGCAGCATAGCGTACCTTGTTAATGTCAAAAAACTGATGGTGTGCCTTGAAAATTTTAGCGCCTTGTCAGGGTGCCGTGAGATGGGAAAGGTTGAAAATCACTGTGCTACAGCAGTGATTTTCAATCTTTTTCATCTCGTGGCACACTGACAAGGTGCTAAAATTGTCAAGGCACACCATCAGGCTTTTGACAATTGACAAGGCACACCATGATGCCAGTGGGGGGTTCACATCCCCATTGGCCCTACTAATAAATGATCTTCCCCCAAATTCCTGTGGCACACTGAACCACTCACGGCACACTAGTGTGCCATGGCACAGTGGTTGAAAATGGCTGTGCTGCACAATGGCAAGTCCATTTCTATTTAATGGATTTTATTTTATTAATGGATTTTATTTCCAGCAATCTGGAAATTGAATCTGTTTTGGCCTTTTGCAAGACACAGGTGTCTCATTTGAGGGAAATTACAGAATGCCAAAACTGTGCTCCTACAATCCTGCGGTAATCCTTATTCTGATTCCTGCCCCTAAACCCAGCCCAAGATCTCTCTCCACCTCTGCCACTTCCCTTGTCGTCATGTGCACAAAGATACCTCTTTTGTTCCTAACAGTGCTTAGTGCTGCTGCTTCCTCTTCATTGTCCTCCTCACTCTGTCCTCAAGTCTAGTTGGAGTCCTAGGGCAGAACTCCTCTTCCCAGACTTGCCATTTTAAACAGGCAGAAAGTGAGGAGCAAAGTGCAAGGAGAAGGGGAAGATACGTGAGGTTGCGGCCACCGCTAGCGCTGCTCATTCACCTCCTCCCCACACTTACTGTCCAAGCCATCACTCTTTGCCTCTTAGAAATGACAGGAGAATGAAGAGGTGGTGGTTCAAAGAAGAAGCTTGACACTGGGGTGGACTGGACCTGGAAAAGAGGCTTATGACTCAATCCGATCTCACAATCAGATCTCACAGATCTGCAGTCATAAAAGCTACAGTAGTGCCATACTGTTGCTGAGTGTGTCAAAGCCACCAATGCAAAAGACTGGCAGCTCCATGTGCCCACTACTGACTGGAGGAGGAGGAGGCTGGAGGCTCAAGTGGGTGGATCTCAGTGTCAACAGTGTGCACTGGAATTCTATGCACATTTTACCAGCCCTCCTCTCCTCAGATATACACCAGCAAAATAGCTGGCTTGGGTCCAAGAAGATCATTGGTGATCAAATGGCTTACCAGGCAGTTAATAAAAATTATTTTTCACTACTTCTCAAAGGCTGTCTGATTGTTCCCCCCCCCCATCACCACTGCATGCAGCATGTGCTCTGGTGGTATAACTGCATGGTGGAAGATGTTGAGGGATAAGACTGTGCCATTAAGCTAGTAAAACTGGTAAATGGAAGTAGCTAACCTGCCACCTCCCTCCAATCCTCCACCCGAAGGGCTGCTACATCTGAACTCTTTCAAGCTTTTCCAGGCAAATACCAACTTCTTGGGGCATGGGGGAGTATGAGCAGTGAACCAGAAACTCAAATCTCTCCTCTGGGGGGCGGGGGTGTTGAGGAGGCAACCAGTTAGAGCAGTGGTCTCCAAACCCCGGCCCTGAGGCCAGATGCAGCCTGTGGAGAGCCTCTATCCGGTCCGCGGCTAGCCTCTGATCCCCTGAGAGCCTCTGGCCCAGTTGACCAACACAATCAGAGCTGTGGTTGTGGGGTGAGGGAATGGGGGTCCATTTAAGTGTATGCTTTATTTCTTGGGCTGTGTTGGTGGTTGGAGAAATCCTGGACATTTGAGCCCACTCAATTATTCATTCAACTAAGATCCATCTCTAATGTATTTATTTAAATTTTATATTTAATTTTTTTCCCCGGCCCTCAACACTGTGCCAGATATTTGATGCGGCCCTCTGGCCAAAAAGTTTGGAGTTAGAGCAATGAACACAGGGGCCATCTGTCCAGACTCACTGCTGAATGCTCAATATTGGTGACAATGGTAGTGTTCAATGTACCACTGATCATGCAGCCCCAGTGCAGGCTTTGCCCCAGCAACCTCACTTCAGCATCAAACTGGCTAGGTTGTCCTAGAGATGCCATAATCATGTAGCCCTATACCTGCCGTATGAGGTTAGTACCACTCATCTCCCTTTCAGAATGTTGGAAGGATTATTTAGCCATGCACTTGAAACTCCAAAGAGTTATAGAAATGTAATACATGATTATATATATTTTTCAGAATTGTTATGTTCACTTAAAAAAAACCAAGAAAGCAAAAAAACAAAAAACAAAAAACAAAGCACTGAAAGTGAGAAAAGAACATTATTTCAGCCCTTTGGAAACCAAAAGGTCATGTATTCTAATGGGGGGGGGGGAATGACAACAACAACCCTGATTGTCTCTAGTAAGCTGCAATTAGTTTTGGCATTGCTAGAGTCATTCTTTTCGGAGTAAGGGAATTGCTGGGGGAAGGGGGTTGTTACATTATCCAGCCAGGCAACAGAACAATCTGTTTCCAATAAGCCACTCTGCTGCCCAGAAATCTTCACATTGGGGGGTTTCATTTGTCTTCACCTGATCGCCATTTTATAGTTTCTGTTGCATCTTATTTAAAGAAAAAAAGAAAATCTGCATAATGTGAACATGGGGGGGGGGGAGAGCATCAAGGGCTGATTGGAAATAGAAGGCACATCTCTGAGACAAGGCTGGTGCAAGTGGGAGTATTGCTAGCTGATAAAAGCCAGGCATGAGGCAAGCAGAATGCAGAGGGCTCGGGCATCCTGCCAAAGGAAGCCTTGGTGGACGTCTCTTTTCAATAATGAACTCCCACCAGGGTCTGCACTTTATGAGCCTGATGCGTCGGAATTGCATTCCGCAACATTTTTAATGTTGAAATAATAGGATAAATTCAAAGCAATTAGGGAGCATATGGAATACTGCCTGTCGAACAGGATACACAGAAGCATCTTTTGTCAGCTCGATCGGATTTAAGACCACCGGTGCCTGCAGTGATCTGATCTGTAGTGACAAATGGACACAGTGGTGCAAGATGAGAGTTCGGCGCTCAGTCTGATACACGAGAAGGAGATCTGCATTGCAGTCAGGAGAGGAGCAGGGGGAAAAAAGTCTCCCTTTGTTCCAAAAGAGGGTGGAAATGAGACTGTGAGCCTCAGCCCCCATCAGAAGGCCATTGTTTTACCAGGTCAAAGTCTTCAAAGGGGTGCGTTTGTGTCGTCTCACCTGGCACCGCTAACTCGGGATGAATGCCCTGTAGAAAACCCCAATTAACCTTCAGCTGACAATGCGACACTTAAATCATCCCTTTTCTTTTCTTTCCATTGAACAAAGGAGTGGGGGGTGTGTGGGGGGATAGACATATTCTGAGCATTAAAATCAGGGCATGCCTTTTCCATTTGATGATGGGTGGAAAAAGCAATGCTATGCTACTTCAGAAGTGTTATTAAAAATACATCAGCAATGTGAATGGAGAGAGGATCAAAGCCTAGTATCAGTGCAGAGGGGGGAAAAAGGACAGTTGAACAAGGGGGCAGGGGTCTCTGTATCCCCATGTTAGCTGTTTATATTGATCAAGGATTGTTCTGTGTTCTGGGAGTGGTGGTTCCCAAACCTTTTTGCACCAGGACCAACTTTTTAAAATGACATTCTATCGGGACCCGCCCAGCTTTACCAGCCTTTAAAAAGGGAGATCTAGAAAGAAATACTATTTATTTATTTATTTATTTATTTATTTATTTATATGTATTAATAACCAGAAAAAGATCTTTAGACATTTATTTCTCTATATTTACACATGCTTGCAAACTGCAGGAGCTCAGCTGTTTGCAGGGCAGTTAGCAGCTACCTTGCAAAATGCAGGAGTTCAGCTCTTTGCAGAGTAATTAGCAGCTACAGTATCTGATATTTGAATGTACTCAGGGTTTGAGGTAGTTAGTTATCTGATCGTTCCATCACCCATTGGCGACCCACCAAAAAATCAGGTCACATCCCACTGCTGGGTTTTGACCTACAGTTTGGGAACCACTGCTCTACAGGGAATAAAGGAATATCAAGAAGAGAAACTGTGTACAAAAGCTTGCTTTCTTATGGTCCATTCACTTATTACACATCCACAAACCCACACAGTAAAAAATATGGTGATCTATTTCTTTCCTTGTTACTTCCCACTTCTCATAGTGCCATTTTCTGATCAGAAGAGTTTAGGCAGCTTTTCTTGAATGTAGGAGAACTGCAGTACTCAGCAGAGATTGCAACTGAATCTTGCTAATGCCTCACTGCAAAAGCCCAGTGCATAATCTTTGATTGGCATGTGGGGGTGTGTGTAGAAGGGATGCTCAATTTGTGAACTGTCTCTAGTTTCTAGTCCATCTTGACCTATGAATCTTTTAGAGAAACAGCACACAGCAGGTCTTTTGCTGAGATTGTTTTCCTTCGGACACCTGTGATTGCTAGCTTTGTAAAGGACAGGAGTTGCCATGGGTCCAGGCATCAAATCAGTATCGTCCACTATTAGCTCATCTCCCCCCTCCAGTAAAACAAAACTTTTCAGCTATCTGCTTTGATCTTTACTCGGTCAAATTTATCAGCTTTTTATTATGCATTTATCACTCAGTGTCATCGCATCACATAGTGCATGGCTAGAGCATAGCTCCTCAAAAGAGAGAGCTTCAGTCAATCTTGGTTACCTGTATGATACATACATGCATGCATGTTCCGAATGCATGATTTCTTCTGTCAAAGTGTACCTTTAAGGTTGTGCACTGAAACCTCTCTCTAAAACTTATTTGATGTCAACTTTATCAATTCCTCTGCTGCTGCTGCAGGTTCTAATTCTGATCAAACTCTGTGCATTTTTTTTAAAATTATTTTATCTGTATTTTTATATTGCTTCCCTTGCTTTTGCAAATTTCTTTGGAATGCTTAAGTGAATAAGCAGGAGATCACACTGGAAAATAAATAAATAAATAAATAAATAAATAAATAAGTGATATGTGAGGCAACTCATTTTTTCCATTACATATTTGATTACTTCAAACCTGCAGATAAATATGGTACACCCAATTCCTGGACACATCTTCATTCCAAGATCAAGTCAAGATTCCATTCTGATTTGAGACCCACCCACTCTGGAGACCTAGGCTCAATAGCACTTTCAAGATATGTTCTTAAATTGCAGACAATTCTTCCATGAAGTCTCCAAAATGGGGGCTTCCTTTCTTACATATTCCTTCTTCAAATTACAGGCTTCCAGCCCAGAGAAGGCTGCAGTCATGTCTCTTGCAACCCTTTGAGATGTCAAGACAGAAAAGGGTCCCCCAAGCCTGTGGCTCTAGAGGGGAAGGAAGATTGTCACCCTGCTGATGTACAAAGCTTACTATGTGGCTGTAGACCAGTCACTATTTCTCACTTGAACCCAATGAAGACAAATGTAGGGTTTTTGTGAGGATAAGAGGGGAGACCAGGTATGCTGCTCTGGGGGGTAAAAAGGACAGAATGAGCCATTCCAAGCGGCAAGAGCAATGCAGAGGTGTCTCCTCCATGTTGCTCTCACTGCCTGGAATGGCTTCAGAGGTGAGGAGCTGCTTACACGGCATATTGAGGCAACTGCAAAACTTACCTCCCCCCCCCCCCGCCCCAGGAATGCCACTGAATTGCAGAGTGAAGACTCTGGGGACATTATAAGTTACAAAGTTTTTCAGGCAAATTCTGAAAAGCTGACCCACTTCTACAAACCGTTGTGCCTTTCAGACTGAACTCTGTCAACTTCACGGAATGCTAGAATTACAATTGCCCAGCACTTACCCTATTAAAATGTTAATTGGTACATTCAAAAGTCACATTCAAACCAATACACTCTGATGTGGCAAATTAAGGCAACAAAGTAGAAATATCTCTGGCAGCTACAGAAGCCACCTGTCTTTGGGATTGTTCCAGCTCACTTTCTGTAGTTGAAATATTGCCACAGATTAATATCACCATACCCGAGAAGGCCAAGAACCTTTTTCCAATAATGGCTAAATCTTATCATAAAATGTAGTTTCTGATGGTTTAAAACAGTGTTTCTCAAACTGTGGGTCGGAACCCACTAGGTGGGTCGTGAGCCAATTTCAGGTGGGTCCCCATTCATTTAATATTTTTAAAAAATATATTAGACTTGATGCTACCATGGTGTGTGTGACCGCATTTGCGGAAATGTTACAAGCCTGTACTTTTAACAAGCTGCTGTATATATTCTTTTAACAATGATAGTAATGGAACTCCTGGGTAAGTGTGGGTAGGATTGCAGCCTAGGATTGTTTAAAATTTTCCTTTTTGATGATGTCACTTCCAGTCATTACATCACTTCTGGTGAGTCCTGACAGATTCTCATTCTAAAAAGTGGGTCCCAGTGCTAAATGTGTGAGAAACACTGGTTTAAAATACTCCGGAGAATGAATGAAAACTGGAGCCTCCAAACTCGGGCCCATGGGCCGGATCTGGTATAATGGAAATTGAGGCACTGAGCCTTCTGGGGCAATGTGTGGTGGAAGCGGTTGCTCCACATGACTCTTTACAAAGTTTGGTTCCGAAGACAGGAGGCCATGGTATGGAATGGTACATGCCACACCTGACATTGTTATGAGTGCACTACAGGTTGGAATTTGGATACTCTTGGATTAAAACATTGCTTAGCCATGAGTGGAACCACCATATTCTGTTCCTGAAAAGCTCCAGAAAATGTGCATTTTCTGCCTGAATACATTCTCCAAAATTCCACTCCTGACTGTAATACCCATTTTCAACTCAGGAAGCTTGAGTGCCAGTGGCAAACTGACAGAAATTCAGTGAGTTCTGGTAGGTTTTCCAGTAGCATCCACTGAACCCAAAACCCCTTCTCAGGCCTGATCTATTTGCATGGGTCAACAAAGACTTGCCCCAGCGATATTGCTGGTGCAGGTCCGAGTTGACCAATAGTGGCTGCTTGGGGTGGGACTTAGCCTGAGGTAAAGCTACCAATGTCCTCTTACCCTAACAAGACCTCCAGCAGCTAAAACCCCCTCCCCCCCCCCCGTGGGATGCAGCAGAAGTTGCACCAGCATCTCTACCTCACCGCACAGGGACTTAGGTAGGACCGAACTGTTAGAAGAGTTTGACTGTTCTCACCTTATGTGGAGAAACCAAATATTGACCATGAGATGTTCTACAAACAAAGCATGCCCTCAGTCACTCAGTTCTATCAGGTGCATGTGTGTGACAAAATATGTAGTAAAATAGTAAATTCATCTGCCTGGAATTTTTGGATATGGTCTCTATTGTACAGAACTGCAGAATTTGGGGTCTTAAGACCTCACTGAAACTGCTGCACAAAAGTTCAGCCATTTCCTTCCTTCTTTGCTTCTAAATCTGCATTTTCTCGGTATTGAGACTGCACCACAAACATCCACACACTGCTGGGTTGACGTGAATCTTGTGGGCAGACATTGCTGGAGTTTTCTCTGTTTAGTCCTGCCACCCGTGCATATCACAATCTCAGTTCAGTAATTCAAGTTGTAAGAAGTCCAATGCTTTAGGCTTGGAACTTTTTATACAAGAAGGAATTGCAGGCAGAGGAGATCTGTGTAATGAAAATGCCCAATGACGAATTGCAGCAGCATCACGACTCATGAGCTACAAGTCAGCTGGTACACTTTGGTTAAAAAGCAAAGCCACTTCATTAAGTGAACAAGCTTTGGCAAAGGCTTCTGATGCAATCTGCAGAGAACGTGTTGATCCAAGAGCTTTCATAGGGTTTGGGGCAATGATCACAGCTCCTTCTAGAGGCGACTGCATTAGCACGGGTAAGAAATATGTTGAGATTTATTTAATTCAGTTTTACCAATCCCATTCTGCCCATCCACCCCTGCAGAGGCCACCAGAGTGGCTTGCAGCAATTTAAAATAACAACACCATTTAAAACAAAAGCAATTTCAAAGGAAAAAATAAAACAAAAAAACCATTCCAGGCGTGGTATAGGTGGATATCCTGCATATGTTATGCATATTCTGTTATTATGGGTCTCAGGACATGGTCTTTATCATATCTAGTATATGTTTGGGAATGAGAACAGCCTGGAATTTCACTGATCGCTGGTGATTCACCACCCACAGGAGATGTCTCTTAAAGCTGCTCTCCAACTGTGACAACAACTGAATAGATGAGAGTACTAGAGAGAAGGCATAAAGCCCCCTTTGTCCCTCCTGTCTGTGGGCTTCAAGCTAAGCTTATTTTTCAGCTGAAGCAAAGAATGATTGCCGCTCTCAGTGCACAGTGATGCAAAGGAACAATGCCCATCCCCTTGGAAGCTGAATTTAGAAAATCAGCTCGATATATTTAGGGTCCCGGCATCTCTGTGCAACAAGAGCCTGGGAAAAGCATGCGTGGCATAAAGCTCTTTAAAGGCTACAGGCACTGTGAATGCAATTCTCTTAACAATGGCTAATCCCTCCGCTTACAGTAATCTGCCCTCCTGTGTTCTACCTCCCCCCTTCCGCCATCTCTTTCTTTCCAATCTACTCCCTGGATGTGCTTCTTCCAAAAAGGCTATTTCAGCTTCAAGGGGCATGATTAAGGAAAGGCTAAATACTGTTCCATAAATACAATCTGTTTCGACTTCTGTATTTGCAGGAAACTGTGTGTTTGAAGAAGGTAATCCATTAGCACTTGTTTCGCAGGAAAACAGGTAGAATGACGGGAGCTTTCCGCGGATTGGCTCTCTGTTGTGTATCAACCTTGAACTAGCAATAGCATTTCAATGAGGCCAAGGGCTGGTTATGTTTACGAGTTTTCTCAAAGATCAGGTGCCATCAAGATCAGGTGCCGTCGAGGAGCTCTCTGATAAAGGTGCCATTCAGCACCACCTATGTAGATGGGTCCTTTGTGTGAATCTAAAATGGGGAGACCCATTCATCGGGATAATAGTTGCCAGTCCACATTCTAACTGAATAGCCTTCTTGAAAGCCACTTCTCATTCACTCTTGGGAAGCGATTGTTGAACTGCTCGGCACACAGCGAAAGATGTCCTTGAATGCACAAAGTAGGTGGTTCTTCAAGCTTTTGTTTCAGTGGATAAGTAGATTGCTGTTAACTTTCGGATCAGAGACATATTCAGAGGGCCATCTTGGAGCACCATCAGTGTGGTGCTCAAGACTAATTTAGGAGTGTAGGAAATGGTATTTGGTGAAAGGGGCAAAAGGTGACATGATGGGGTGTGTGGCCAGCCATGCTCCTCTCCTCATATGGGCTACATCACGTGAACACAGTAGATGATACTTTCAGGCAGGGAAGCAGCAGGAACTGCAGGCAGGGAATTGTTGTACTGAATGAGTGCCCCAAGAGATAGCTACTGAGAACCGTTCAGTTGACCAAAACTATCGTACAGTAGTATCAGTTTCATGATTAAAATAAAAGCAGGAAAACAGCATGGGGGGAGCATGCATCCTTCCTCAGCATCATGGCCTGGATCAGAATAAGGGAAGGGGCTCCAGCTGCCTTTAACTAAAACACTCATATGTCATGAGATCAAATCATATACGTCCTGTGTCTATGTAGTTTGGTTCTAGGATTCTATAAGTCAGAAGAACCTGTGGGGAAAGAAACAGATTTAGTTTTCCAATGGAAAAAAATGCCTTTATTTTTTCAGGACTCTGGAATTAATAACCATGACTTGGATACATCAAGGAAAGAAACACATAGGTAATATATAGCTGTGTGTGGGAAGCAGGGGAGGAGGGGCAAATTGATAAGAATAGAGTGATGGGTACCGTCAGTGCTGAGAATAATAGGATTGGGCCCTTAGTCCTCTTCTCATGTTTCAACCAAATATTTGGTGCACTGCAGACTAAGGGCCCAATTCTATCCAATTTTCCAGCACCGGTGTAGCCACAATGCAGCCCCAAGGTAAGGCAACAAATGTTCCCATTCCTTAAGGAGGCCTCTGTGATTGCCTCTCCACCACAGGATGTAGTGCATGCCCCATTGCTAGGGCTGCATAGGCACTGCAGATTGGATAGGATTGGGCCCTGTGTTCCTGTGTGCTATAAAAGTATTTAGCCCTCACTAGTTTCCTCTTGTAAATGTCTCCAGGAATTCTCCACTCTATCTCTTATTGAGCAAATCTTAACTCTTTTAACAAATGTGTCTTAAAGCAAATAGGAAGAGGGGACAGATGAAGTAATTACTGATTTGCTTAAAATGAGCAAAATTAAATAATTATCACACTTGCTTCTTTAATCTCCCCATGTTGAACAACAAACAGAGCATGTTATTTTCACACTTCAGAATTTGTTTTTACTACAGTTACTATCAACAGTTGTTGATGGAGAAAAAGAAAGGGGGCAAAATAAGGTGAATTCCAAAGCTTGCCTGCTTAGGGAGAGACTTTATAAAAAAAACCTCAGACATTACTGGACCAAGAGTATGGATAGCAGGGAAATTCACCTATATTTAGAACTAACCATCAAGAACATAAGGGAAGTTCTGTTGGATCAGTCCAATGGTCCATCTAGGCTAGCATTATTTTTGCCAACCAGATCCAGCTGGGATTGCAACCAGGGTTTGAAGGAGATGACCCTGGTTTGTCAGCAGTAGCCACAGTATCTGGTGTTCAGTGGTATGGAACCACTGTGGATCTATTTTGTCTATGAAGCCATTAGAACAGAACCTGCAGTGTTCCAATGGGTCAGCCCATCTACCTGCATCAGTCCCTTGACGTAGCTTGGAAGGAGTTTCATGTGATCTCAGAACAACACTTACCAGACCATGAGTGTAGCTGAGACTTATAGAAGTTACTGCTTCTATTTTCCCCCCTTCTCCCTATGATCAAATTAGCACTGAAACAAAAAGAAGTTCTGTGTTCCCACTGTGCAAAACTGTATCATAGCTTGCCACCTTCCTTTGCTTCTGGGTGTGGGACATCCCCTTACTTACATTTGGTCAGCTCAACCCTAGGCAGTAGCCCCACTTGCTTTTGAAATGTCTGGAGAGGGTCTATTTCAAATGTTTCCCTGAATATTTCAAATGTTACCCCTGCTAATTGGGTAAGAGGCACTTTTTCAAGTGGGTGCTCCTTTTTTTAGCAGGGGGAGAGTAACTGGCCCACCTCACCCCAGCACTGTCTGTTCTAGTGGCTGTCTGCTGGTATTCATTTGCATCTTTGTAGATTGTGAGCCCTTTGGGGATAGGGAGCCATTTAGTTATTTGATTTTTCTCTGTAAACCGCTTTGCGAACTTTTAGTTGAAAAGCGGTATATAAATAATAATAATAATAATAATAATAATAATAATAATAATAATAATAATAATAATAATAATAATAATAATAATAATATATCTTTCCCTTCTGCATTTCTGTGCCCACTCTTCTTTCCCCTTCTCAGTCGGGGTTCACCCCTCCCTTCTTTAACAGGCTGCTGCTGCTCTCTGAACTTTGCTGGAGCATCCCCTTGATCCCTGCATTTCACCACCACCAAGGGTGTGATTGCACATGCAGCCCTTGAAGCTCAAACAGACATCTTTCTTTGTCCCCGAGATGATGGCAAATTACGGTAGATGCTTTGATCTCTGGTGCGACTGAGTGCAGGGCAGATAAAAGTGGCCAGGCTCAGACAAACCAGACGCATTTTATGGGACAGCATCAAAGGACAGTGCTCAGGTGCCATTTTGAAACCAGCATGCATTTCACCAAATGGGGCAGGCACAGTATTTAACAAGCATCTCCTCCCCACGCACCCTCCCCCACTGGTTGTGTTCATTTGCATTTATCCATAATGCAGAACACATGTTAACCAGGCACAATGAATGTCAGCTGCATACACCCGAAATGTCAACGACATTTGCAGCTACAAAAGTAAAGGAAACTGGAGTGAAAGCAAGCAGAACCTGCCTTCTCCCATGACCTTTGTGTCCTGGCAAGCAGCACCTGGGTAGCGAATGAGCTAATAAACAATAGATTATACCCTTAGGTAACTTCAGGTGGTATTTTCAAAATGGAGTGTGTAAGGTCAAAGTAGACATGACTTGAAACATAGCCTAGTATGCTAGTTTTTCATTGAGATTGTCGTTGTCCCCCCAGATTAGAACTGTGATGTTGGAGGAGGTGAGAGTTTAGTCTTTTGTCCCCTGCTATTATACTGATCTGGATTACTCCATGCCTCCAGAAGTTGGTGTTTTCCTGGAGAAAGCACCAGGGGTATAGTGAGGGAGGGGGGAAGGTGGCATCATCAACAGGATTGCTCAGGAGCTTCCTTTGAAACTTTCTTGAAAGGACCTTAGCTGAGAAGAAGTATCAGGCTCTGTAGGAATAAAAGTAATTGGACCCAAGTGGGGACGGGATTGGCAGTGCTGGTGCATGGCCATATCCTAGCCCACTTCTGGAGCCAGATCCACCAACACGGATCTGCTTGGACTTGCATCAGTGATTTAGCCGTGCAGGTCCAAGTAGACTTATTCCCATGGCTTAGGCTTTCCCCAGGGCAAAGGGACAAATATCGGCTTCCCTCGAGAAGACCTCGAGCCTGCAAAATTTCCCACAGGATGTAGTGCAAGCAGCATTGGTGTGAGGGAATATCATTCAGATTGTGCTGTCTGGCTTGAATTGGAAAAGTGTGTTCAAATGCCAGTTTAACTATGGCCTTTATGGAAGGCCTTGTGCAAACCTGAGTCTCTCCCAAGATCAGTCACATAGCAACAATTTCTCTTTCAGGGATGCTTTGGGGCAGAGTCAAGGAATGGGTTCTTTCCTTTCCTTACCCATCATTCACTGGCTGGTTATTGGGTTTCTACTTACCTAAACTTCTTGAATCATCTTCCGAGGTGTATTTGTAGCATTTGAAAAGACTTTTATTGCTAAATGTGCATTCAGAAAAATTCTTCTTATCTTATTGTGGAAGCAAAAATGTACCTAAAGTTTTGAAAAGAGCACAAAGGAAGTGAGATGTGCTCCGATGAGTGTAAAAGAATCACCTTTGGTGCCATCCACGTCCTTGGTTTCTTTCAGAATGGAAGACGCGGTCTCTCTGGCTCACTTCTGGAGAAACACAGTTTAGAAGCTGGGACGGCTGTGCCTTGAGGAGAGATGCAGATATGTTTGACCTGATTTCCACAGACTGCTGAGATGTGCAGTTTAGTTGCAGAATTGCCATTTCATTCCCGGCTCTTTTTGCTTTCTATGTGGAAAGAGTAATTTTTATTTATTTCTTTTTAAGTTGAATTACTGGGAAACGTGCATCAAATCAAGGGAAGTGTATGTTGCTCGGAAGCACCAATGGAGAAAGCTTACCTTGAAGATACGGGTGTATTTTTTCTAAGTATTTGGGTACAATTCATCAGGCAGGTTCTGCAAGGCCATTTGAAATACTCATGCAGCCAGGTTGTACATACTGCTAATCATCGGGTCTTCAATGGACCCAGCAGCATCACTGGGGGTGGTGTTAAACAGTGCAGAGCTTGGTAACCAGTAGTCTGGCAGTGACATCATCATGTCGCTTCTGGGTTGCCAAGCTTTCACTGCTAAAGGGAGGAGAAACTGGCCATGATGCACCAGGTGCACATGTGGGTCCTGTTGGTTGCAGCCAAGGCAAATGCACCCGCTGCTCTTCAGTAATAACGGAGCCTCCTGCTGACTGGGCTATGGCATGTCTGAGGTTGGCACAGCTGGGGTAGGAGTGAAACTGGCACCCCCTTAGCACCCTCTTATGGCAGGTACCCAGAACAGACTGCACCCCACCATTCCCTGTTGCTACACCACTGGATGGACCAGGTTTGGTGCAATATGAACACAGTTTCTTCTATAATCAGATTACAACAAATCAGATCACGGATCCATCTATCCATCCATCCCTGTGACTGGTAACAGCCCTCCAAGATCTGAGGAGAAGGACTTTCCTGAACCTTCTTCTTGAGATGAATGTCAACAATTGGATCTGGGACCTTCCACAGACAAACATGTGCGCCAGCCTTTGCCTTCTTCGGATGGCATTGGGTACAGTCTGAGTTGAAAGTTTTGCACACAAATGCTTTCAAACTTGAACATGAGATTTCCTGCGGCAAGTCAATTCTGCCATTTCTTTCTATGAGAGCCACTATAATTATGAGTTTAATACTGAAAACGTGTTGATTTCATATTTGTATGCATTTGTCCCAGCTCAAATTAATTCATTTTAATTGCTCACACCAATTACAACATCAGACTCATTTTCCAACATATTATTCCTCGCTGATTACATATCCTCTAAGATTGCTTTAATATTTCATTGGGCGCTCTAAAGTCAAATAATAATATGTACTTCCAATTAAGTTAACTTACATATCTTACTGCTGATTAAATCACTATTTAATATTTTATAACACGAGCCACCTTTAATTCCCTCCCTCCCACTGGGAACAACCGTCTTTCAACTCTTCCCTCTGCTTGGTTTGACAGACCTTTCCATTCTTGGCCTACACTGTTGAGTTAGTACGTCATATAGCTCAGGGCGCGATCATTCTTCTTTCCCAGGGAAATGTCAAGGCAGCACCTTGTTGACAGAAATCATCTTCAAGGGAAGGATTAAGTGGAGAGCTCTCAACTAAGGGCACAGGCTTGGTGACAGCATAAAGGATGTTGATCAGTTTCCTTATGAAAGGGAGAGGCGCCCAGGGTGGGCTGATAGTCCTGCAAGCCTTTCAATTGCGATAGGCCTCAGACTCCTCGTGCACCAACATAACTGGGAATTGCTCTAGCTCTTGTTCGCCAGCAGGTATATGGGATAGTGAAATTCAGCATGCATGGCTTCTTTCACTACAACCATGGCAGGCCAGGCTGCAGCTCCGTAGTCAACCAACTCTAGGAAGCACGTTGGTTAAGCTTTGAAGTTATTCAAGTGATTTGGAGCCAATTTGCTGACTATTTTCCTTTCCTGAGTATTAGGAATTATTTTGCATTCGTACACACTAATGTGTGTACTAATTATTATAAGTACACATATTATTCTGCACTAGTACTCACACTAACCAGTTCGCACTCATCAGAGGGCCTGCTGAACTAGATCAACCCCTGAACTCTTGGTGCCAGTGGCAGTGGAAGCATCTACTTCACCATCACCTAAGCAGCGGATGATATGGGGTGGGGGGAGTGCTCAGTGCCTATCTTAGTTCCAGGGCCCTCAGAAGGCTGTCACCAGCTCTGAATTGACATATCTGAGAAAAGGTTGATATTGTATGAATTAAAACTTGGTTCTTAGCAGTTCCAGAGGATGGGGCTGTAGCTGGGTGGTAAGCCACATGTTTTGCATGCAGGCAGTGCCAAATGTGCGTGTGTGACACATACAATTATAGTGATGTGTATAATACATACAGTTATAATGATGTTATGTTAAGTCACATGCCTATGTGTTTTAAAATGTCATCATGTATTAAATATATCAGAAATTTTCAATTTCCAGGGCAGGAGGTCTGTTCTAGAGGGTAGAGACTCCGTCTGCCTGAAGATAACATCCACAAGGTCGCCAGTTCGAGGCCACCGGCACCGTGCGACCTTGGAGCAGCTGACAAGCTGAAGCCGAGCAATTCCATCTGCTCTGAGTGTGGGAGGATGGAGGCCAGAATGTGAAGCCAGATTGGAATGAAACACCTTGAATGTAGTCGTTCTTGAAAGAAAGAACCTTCTTTGAAATTGTAAAGATCCCTATTTAATAAGGGATTTAATAAAGCCTGCCTGTGTAAACCGCTTTGAATAAAGTCTTGAATAAAGACTAAGAAAGGCGGTATATAAATACCTGTTGTTGTTGTTGTTGTTGTTGTTGTTGTTGTTGTTGTTGTTGTTGTTGTTATTATTATTATCATCATCATCATCATCATCATCATCATCATCTCATGGCACACTGACAAGGCGTTAAAATTTTCAAGGCACCCCATCATTCTTATGACAATTGAGGGCCCAATCCTATCCAATTTTCCAGTGCCGGTGCAGCTGTGTCCATGAGGCCTGTGCTGCATCCAGTTGTGGGGAGGTAGTCACAGAGGCCTCGTCAAGGTATGGAAACATTTGTTCCCCTTACCTCAGGGCTGTATTGTGGCTGCACCAGTGCTGGAAAGTTGGATAGGATTGAGCCCTAACAAGGCACATTGCACTGCTGATGGGGGTCTCACATTCCCAAATACCCCGACCAATAAATGACCTTCCCCCAAATTCCCGTGGCACACCTGTGGACCATTTGTGGTACACCAATGTGCCATGGCACATTGGTTGAAAATAGCTGAATTATATGTATAATCATTGGTACTATTATTTGTCTTTATATATACAGTATATGTTATACAATTATCTCTCTCTCTCTCTCTCTCTCTCTCTCTCACACACACACACACACACACACACACACACACACACAAAAGCAAGCAAGCAAATAGACAATTCCCTGCATACAACCCAATAAGACACAGGACAAGGTTTGGATTTCAACTGGGCCACACTAATGGAAATCAATGCCAGTTCACAGGCTGTATAAACTGGGTAACAGGTCTAATGTCCAGAGAATTCTCCCTGCTCTAGTGCAGGCACGTACCCTGGAGGAGACAGAATGCTATTGTTTATTCCCCCTTTGGGTGTCCCCACCTTGCCTCAGAACTGTAGATCAGTTGTTGACTAGCCACACTGGTCTAAGCTAGTGTTCTCTCAAACTGTGGGTCAGGATCGACTAGGTGGGTCACGAGCCAATTTCAGGTGGGTCCCCATTCATTTCAGTATTTTATTTTTAGTGTATTAGACTTGATGCTACCCTGGTATGTGACTGCATTTGGGGAAATGTGACAGACCTGTACCTTTAACAGGTTATTATGCATATGCTTTTAACAACAATAGTCAATGGGACTTACTCCTGGATAAGTGTGGGTAGGATTGCATCCTAGGATTGTTAAAAATTTTCCTGCTTGATGATGTCACTTCTGGTCATGACATATCTTCCAGTGGGTCCTAACAGATTCTCATTCTAAAAAGTGGGTCTTTGGTGCTAAATGTTTGAGAACCACTGGTCTAAGCTAATTCAGAAGGTAATTGCGCCACCTGTTCCAAGCTGGACCAAGGGGTCACCAGCCAGGATTCCCAAGCCAGGTAGCTTCTTGAGGTTGGTTCTTATGACCCTTATTGACTTGTAGGTGTATGTTGCGACACTGATCTCATGCACATGCACATGCACACATGTCTACCATTACCCATGTACTTAGGACCAGGTCTGTATGGCACAGAATTAAACCAGATTGAGGAAATTTATACTGGAGAGGTCAAACTGCAGTGCAGGCTTTTTTTGGATCGTTGACTGAATATCAGAGCAAACAACCTCAAAGTGCCTCTAATTAGGCTAACAGTAACCGCAAATGGAGTTTTCCAAGAGAATATAGATTTTATTGAAAGATACAGGAAAACAAGGAAAAGGCAATGTTTACTTTTAAGATCAGTTGCAGAGATTTAAGTGGTTGTGGGTGAAAGAGTACTTGTAAATAGCTCAATTTGGGCAGGAACAGGTTAAGTGAAGGACAGAAAGAGAAAGAGTGTTGGGCTGCCAGCTGGTTTGAGTTTCCTCAGCCCAAGATAAACCGATGGGAGAGAAGGAGAAAATAGCGGGATATTTTAAAACAAGTACCTGAGAATGGAGGATTTTGGAAGGGAGGAACCGTTACAAGAGTTAGAGGGAGAGAGGAGAAATTACTTACTGGGAATTTGTGAGGAACAAAAATTCCTACCCAACACAATAGCAACCAACAAGCCTCAGTCTTGAATCAGAGCTGTGAGGGTGAGAGGTGACTTCCTATGGGCTCCTTCCCCAATGCTATGTTGGTTGGGGGCTGACATACCCTGTGCTGCTGTAGCACAGGCTACTTTACAGCAATATCGCAAAGCAGCAGCTGCTGAAAAGTGTCGCTGGGCTGCTGCCAGGGTAACTGGAGTGGCATCCCATGCAGCAGCAGATGGCCAAAGATCTGCCTGAGCAGATAAGACCATGCAGGGAGTGGAACTGGGCAGGGGGCAGAGGAGGGCGAAAAAGGGGAGGGGTGAGCAAAATGACAGGGGTAAGGAGAAGGCAGAGCAGGTCTGGGAGGGTGCGGGTTCAGTGGTGATGGTTCAGTGAATCTGACTCCCTTTCCAGGCCTGATCCCCCTTCACAGACTTGCACCAGCAGTTGAGTTGAAACAGGTCCAAGCTGACCCATTGCAGATGCTGGGGTTTACCCCGGAACAAGGAGACAAATGTCCCCCTATCCTGAGGAGACCTCCAGCAGCCAAAAATTCCTCATAAGATACAACAAAATCAGAACCAGCACCACTGCATTGCTGTGTGGAGACTTATTTATGATTTGGCTGTCAATCAAACTGAACCTGGGAAACAGAGCAACCAACATCGCCATGTTAGTTCTACCCCCTTCCCCTAACCACCCAATGGATTTCTAGGGATTGCCTGCCTTGCTTCATGAATGGAGGCATAGGGCAAAGATGCCCCTGCCTTTGATTTGGGTGACAGAAAAGCAGAATCTCCTTGGATCTGAAATTGCTCTCCTGATTGAGAAGATTGAGCAGGTGGACACAAAGCTGACAAAGAAGACTGAATTTCAAAAACAAGTAGCAAGGATGGTTTGAGAAAGGTAATCCAGCAGTAGTAACGTACAGAGGTTTCTTTTTTATTTTTGAATGTTTAAAAAGTTTTGTGTTTTTTTTTTCAATTTCTCAACTTTCTCCCATTATACTGCTGCACAATACTGTGTCCTGTACTGTATTATGGTATTCAAGAGTCAAAGAAATGGGAAACCATTCCAGGCACAAATAGTGGAAGGGCAGAATGCTTGATGGTGGAGCAAGAGTGAAGGAAAGCAGAAAACATATAGAAGGAGAGAGGTTTGCTTCAGGCCTAGTTTTCCTCCTCACATAAGTTTCCAAGATGCATTATTTTTATTATTCTCAATAAACCTTAAAAGTATCAGTTGAAATGAGAACTGTTCATTTCATGGAATATGTATTTGCTCTATAAATAATAAATATTGTTTTGAACAATGTGGAGTAGATGAGTCATGCAGGCACCAAGTAACCTCACCAGCAGTCTAAAAATAACATCCCGATGGCATCCTGAATGCAAACAAGAAGAACAGCCATATTTGATTGCTATTCTGCAGGAGAAAACCTGATGGGCCAGAGTGTTCTTATTATGTATCATCAGCAACATTAATTGCTGTGAGGAAACGCACCCCTCCCCTCAAGAAATTCTGTCGGTGCTACTGAGATGTAGTTGGCTTCTGTCAAAATGCCTCAGATGCAATGCCTGAAGTACAGCTTCCAAATTAGCCTCAGATTTTGCTGTAGGCAACTGAGGTCTGTGTGTACCAACCCACCACCAGATAACTCCTGAAATTTCAAGGGCTTCCCTTGAAAATTTCTGAGATGATTTTTTTTTTTTTTATGCCTGAGGAAGAAACTCAGAATGAATCTCAAATGTAGCTCAAGATGAAACTTTGGGCAAACTTCTACGCAATGCATAGGTGAAATAATGTACAGGGTGATGCCAGGGATGGCTAGATTGAACACTGTTGAAGAGCCCACATCCACTTGCTTAGGCCCAGCCCTGAGCCCTAAGTGCTGGTGGCAGTAGTTATGCCCAATGGGCCATCAGGGGGCACCATGGGAAGTCCAATGGAGGGCTTTGCCCCAAAGTCCCCAGCATTCTGTCACCAGCACCCCAGTGTACAATGTCAGTGGGCTGATTGGAAGGACCCACTAAAACATGTCAAAAGGAGTTTATATGCATATGTTTCCCCTCTCCCTCTCACTGTACTGCCATATAATGATGGAGGGGCATTGGAACTGCCCTTCATCGTGAAATTTAAAAAAAATATTTAAATAACATGATGAGGAGTAGATTGAATGGTGCACTTCTGACAAAATTATGTGGCAAAAGGACAGCATGTCAGGTGGCAAGGACACATAGGGCGGAATCCTAACCAGCAGTTATGCCGGTATAGGTGGCCCTGGAGGGTCGCAAACATGCCGTAAAGCACGTTTGCGCCTCCTTAGGTGGGAGCTGCGTTGGCGCATTCAGATGCGCTGACACACGGATGGAGGCAGAAGCCTCCGCCACGGCTCCTGCTCCGCCACTTCTGTCGGCGCAAGCACACCAACATAAGCAGCAAAGCGGTAGGTGTGGGGGGCGTAGGAAGGGAGCAGGAGGGGGGTGTTACTGGGTGGGGGAGGGTGGGGGGAGGATGGGCCCGGGGGGCGGGCATGCAGGGAGCTGGGGGCGGGGCTGGGACCCAGCAGTTATGCCGGATCCCAACTCCCATCCCCAGGGTGAGCGGAGCGGCTTCAAGCCGCTCCACTCTCCTTGGACTTGTGCCACCTCCGGATGTGGCGCAGGTCCGAGGAGACCATAGGGGAGCGCAGCCCTTACCCATGGGTAAGGGGAAGAGCTTCCCCTTGCCCATGGGTGAGCTGCTGCTCGCTGCAATCCCGCATTGGATGCAGCGCAAGCCTCCTGGCTTGCCTGCTCCAGCGCGGGTTAGGATTGCGCCCATACTTGCTTTATTCAACTGAAGAGTCCATTGGAGACCCCCTTTCTCTGCATGCACACAGAGAGAGGGGGGGTGAGAGAGAGAGAATATTATTATTATGGTTAGTCATAGCGCACCTGATGATGGCTGGGATTTTCTAAATATCAAGTCCTTCCTTGGATATTTAGAGGTATTTGAGTAAAATGCATGCAGTTCCAAGTAGAGCGGCTTTTTCTGCAGCTTAAATATTGTACTTGCATTTACACCTGGTTAGTACTTGGATGGGAGACCGCCAAGGAATACCAGGTGCTATAAGCTTATACCATAGTCTTTCGAGACTGAAGGTTGCCAACCATTACACCTAAGATATTCAGGTGTTTTTCAAATTTGGGGGTTTGACACCTAAAGCACCCACTGCTTTCAGCACCTTTCTTGCTAGCGTCACTCCATCTCAATCGGAAGACCTTTGTACTTGGTTCCTTTTTCATGTTCTTTGTCTTCAGTTCGTGCATCACCAGCTGTTGCCGCATCTACAATCCAGACCATTTTCTTTTCCACCACGACTGTGAAATCTGGTGTATTATGCACCAGGTGTTTGGATGCTGAACTCCCACAGTATTTTAACCTCTTCATTTTCAGCAACTTTATCTGGTTTGTGATCCCACCATTTTCTGAGCACTGCTGTATTGTATTTCTTGCAAATTGTATTGTATTGTAAATCTTGCAAAGATTCCAGGCATGCGGCATTGTTTTGCCATTCCAGGTAATCAGCCTGAGAGACTTTCCTCAGGCGTATCCACGTATTAGGTGTTCTGCGGTTTCCAACGCTTCTTTGCACAAGCGGCAGTTCATTCCAATGTCACTACTATAAATTCTAGCATTGATTCAATCTCTGATCCTTTTTGAGATGTGGGATCCAGGACACAATACTCTAGGGTGTGGCCTTACCATCGATTTGTATAATAGCATTATAATACTAGCCATTTTATTCTCAATATCTTTTCTAATGATCCCAAGCATGGAATTCGCGTTCTTCACTGCCATCACATATTGGGTCGATACTTTCATCAAGCTGTCCACCAGCATCCCAAGATCTCTCTCCTGATCTGCCACAGTCAGCTCAGAACCCATTAGCCTATATGTGAAGTTTTGATTTTTTGCCCCATTGTGCACTACTTTACACTTTGCTTACATTGAAATGCATCTACCATTATGCTGCCCATTCTCCCAGATTGGAAAGATCCTTCTGGAGCTCTTCACAATCTCTTGTGGTCTTTACCATCAGTAAAGTTTAATGCCATCCACAAACTTGGCCACCTCACTGCTCAACCCTGTCTCCAGGTCATTTATGAACAGGTTAAAAAGCGCTGGTCCCAGGACAGATCCTTGGGGCATACTACTTTTCACCTCTCTCCACTGTGAAAATTGCTCATTGACACCAACTCTCTGTTTCCTGGTCTTCAACCAGTTCCTAATCCAGGAGAGGATCTGCCCTTTTATTCCCTTACTGTGGAGTTTCTTGTTTCTTCTCAATCACAGTTATATCTGGCATGTTGTGTTCCAATTTTATATTTGTCTGGATTTTAAAGTCCCACAAGATTTTGACCTGCTCATTTTCTACTACCAATACATACATTCCCACCATAACATCCTATATGTTGTTGTTGAACAACATCTATAACAATATGGATTTTAATAACAATATGGATGTTATTCAATATATCTTGAACAAGTTGCAGTGGAGCATCTCAAAATTTCACTGTGGCAATTTTTGTAATCGCAATGCATGATATTGTTGCCCCAACTAACAATGCGATCAATTGCTTCACCTTTTTTCTTTACAGAGCCTACACCTGCTTCATTCACCTGCCTTTTCCACTTTTGTCCTCATAACATTTGTTTGTAAATTATTAATATTATCAGCCATGTCACAGCCCACCAGATGTTTGGCCTGGGGTTTTTGGGTTCTCACTCTTTCAAATTAATGTAACGCGCACTGAGTAACCTTGTCTGTTACAGGGTACACCAAAAGTACAAGTACTATAAAATGTCCCTTAGAATACCTATAGAAATCTTACTCATAAACCTAACTTATTTAGCATGGAATATTTAGTTAACAAGCTGAGGGCCCAATCCTAACCAACTTCCCAGCACTGATATAGCTGCAATGCAGCCCAGAGGTAAGAGAACAAAGGTTCCCTTACTTTGAGGAGGCCTCAGTGGCTAACTCCTCCACAACAGGATGCAGCTCACACCCCAATGGCACAACTGCACCAGTACTGGAAAGTTGGATAGGATTGGGCTCTGGGTCGCTGAAGAACATAAGAACAGCCCTGCTGGATCAGGCCATAGGCCCATCTAGTCCAGCTTCCTGTAACTCACAGTGGCCACCAAATGCCCCAGGGAGCACACCAGATAACAAGAGACCTGCATCTGGTGCCCTTCCGTTTGTATAACTGAATCCACCTGAAGCCATTTTGAAGGCTCAGTTCAAACATTCTCATACATCCTCTCAGTGGCATGGCAGCTGCTGGAGATTCCTTCAGCATCGTCAGGACTCTGCATAGCTTCGAGAATATTCAAATTCTCTTCCCATATGTGGAAGAAAGTGCTGTGTTGGCATGGATACTTCCCACACAATCTGGCAGGTCCATCAGGGAAGGAGATTCAAATGTTCTCACAGCCATGTGGAACCCCTGACTCGGTGAAAGTTATTTTCAGATCCGCCATGCTGCTGCGAGAATATTTAAAAACTGTCTAAAATGGATGAAAGTGAAATAGAAGTCTTGCTGCTGCCTTTCTTGTATGTATTTTATATTCCTGAAACGTGTTAATGTAGCATTTCGGTATCCAACTGCACTATCTGACAATTCTCAGGTGTAATATTTGTTGGCTTCAGAGATTGGGTTTCACATTCCCATCACCACCCTTTGAAAAGGATAGCAAGACAACCACATTTTGACCTTGATGAAAATCCCTCTAGCTATTATTCCCCATGTGCATCTTCCTTGAGGTTTAATATTGTACACTGTTGATTCGCTATAGAGGGAATTTGGTCTCCAAAAAAATATAGCTCAGCTTTTTCCTGTGCCTTGAAGAAGAGGTGTTTTCAGATGCTTTCCTGCAAAGCCGAATCCTTTAAATGAACTCTCTGCTACTTGCATGGAAGATATTAACATCTGAAATCATGAAAAGGAATTCTTCTCACATATTGCTCTAAATCCTTTCTCAAGTCCCCCAAAATACTTAATGAAAAAGCCAAAGAAGGGAGGGAAGAAATTGCAGAGAGGAAAAAAAACAAACTAGAAAGCTGAAGGGTATTTGAAGGAACTTCTATTGCTAGAACTTATACTAAGTGGCAGTGGGACCCTATGCCTGTCTACACAAAAGTTAGTCCAAATGTTTTTAATAGAGCTTACTCCCAGGAAAGTGTGTATAGAAAATGTGCATAGCATTGCAGATGGGCAGCCCAATCTTTTTTGGGGCTTATGGTGCATCTCGCAATCCTCCACTGTTAGTCCTGGATTGACAACGTGAGTGTGTGCCATTGTTGTGTGTGCCAAGGCCACCAGTGCAAATGGCCGGAAAACCTTGAAGACGTTCTGCTAGAGCAGGTAGGTTGGCAGTAAGGGCAGTTCCAAGATAAGATCAGGTCAGTTCAGGGTGGGGGACAGGCTTGGTCTGAAGAGGGAGGATCTCAGCCTCACATAATGAGATCCTATTTCCCTTTCTGGCCCCAAACTGTCCCCTATGTCTCCAAGGAGACCCATTGGAGGCCAGGGTCCTATAGGCGATGAGTACAGAGATTTTTACTTACCTCTCCTGGGCCATATGGTTACCCCACCCCCCAACATAGCACGTAGCGTGTGCTACATCAGCAGTGCTGTGTGCTATGGGCTGGCAGGAAATAGGAGTAGGCCCTCATTTTAATACATGTTGCATTTTGATCTCTTGAGCCATTATACACATAAAGACTGTCATGACTCATATATGTGAGCTCTGCCACATAATTTTTCATGAGCCCCTTTATAACAGGGAAATATCTTTTCACTTACTTTGTTCTGTAACCCATTTTGTGAACTTTGATATTGAAAAATGGTATATAATAATAATAGTAAGAATAAAAATTGGCCTTGAGCTCAGCATCAGTCCAGCTCCAGAAAACATTACTTGGAACAGTGAACAGCATGAATCCTACAATTATATCTCTATGATTCCCAGGATCTTGGCTAGATCCCAAATTGCAGACTATAACCACCCCAGCATAGATTGTGATGGTATAATCATCATAATCATCATCATCATCATCATCCCCAAATGTAGGCATGTAAGGGCGCAATCCTAACTGCTTATGTCAGTACTTTCCAGCACTGACATAAGGGCAATGCAGCTCTGAGGTCAGGGAACAAACATTCCTTTACTTTGAGGAGGCCTCCATGAGTGACACCCAACTGCAGGATGCAGCACACGACCCATTGGGACCACTATGCCTGTGCTGAAAAGCACTGACATAAGGGGTTAGGATTGCACCCTAAGAGGAACAACTCTAAAATCCTAATGAACCTTGTTCAAGTAGCAACTTTTCCTATAGAAATGACTACAAATTGAGACTATTGTCAGAGATGTAATTTGTTTCTCCTTTGTGTGATTTGGAAGGAATTGGTGCATAGTGTTTAATGGATTAATGGATACTTACAAAATGACAAGAATTATTTTATGTTAGATAACAGAATTATTGCTTTTGGGTGACTACTATTATTATTTGAAATGAAATAAGAGGAGGAGAGATATAAGGAATTGGGAACTTAATTCAGAATTTCAGCAAAGCCTGCTGAAAATGGTTTCAGCATGGTCAGAACTATGCACATGTTTCATTTCCCTTCCCACAAAGGGAGATGTTGTGCTGGCATGCTTCCCACACAATCTGGCCCGTCCATGAGGGAAGAAGATTCAGAAGTTCAAGTGTTATACGAGCACAAAAGGGTAGGAAAAGCAAAGGTCTGAACGAATATAAGTGAGAAGCAGGAATATTACCATCTCAATCTGTGGAAGATGGCATTTTAAGTCCAGCTATGCTGAACTTTCACATTCTTGGAGGTTGCTTGGTTGATGAGCGCATCTAGAATCGCTTTTATTGTCTGTCTGTCTATCCTATCTCCATGGCATTCAGGATGAAGAATGAGGATTATCCCATTTTGTTCTCCTAACAACCTTTAAGGCTTAGAGCAGCCATTTTCAACCACTGTGCCGTGACACACTGGTGTGCTGCGAATGGTCTCCAGGTGTGCCGTGGGAATTTGGGAGAGGGTCATTTTTCAATAGGACCATTGGGAATGTGAGCCCCCATAGACAGCACAGTGTTCCTTGCAGATTGTACAAAAGCTGATGGTGTGCCTTGAACGTTTTAGTGCCTGGCTAAATCTGGCTAAATCTCTAAGTGCACTGGCTTAGAGACTGGGATAGATGAGCTTCAGGCCTGACTTGGGACCTCAGCCCAACAAGGTCTTCATGGTCCATGGTTAATATGGTCCACTAGGCTACACTGACAGTTTTGGCATTCCACTTTGACAGCACAGCTTTTCAAACATGTGCAATCAAATACAAACAGCTCATGTGGGCGCATCTCAGAATTCAGTTTTTGGTGATGTTTGGCAATCGTGTGACTGACTCAATTTGCCATAGCTGAGGTAGGCTAACAACCAAAGCGTCCATCGACTAAGCCCCATTTGTACCGAAAAACTGCTACCACATGCTGACATGATAGCTATAATGAGCTCTCACTGTCCTCTAATACTGAAATATACTGTCATACTGCCCAGTGATCATTTATTTGTGTCAAACTTAGTGTATTTCAGACTAAATGAAAACAAATGGCAAGTCCCTGCCCAAAGGCTTATCATCCAAAAACAAGAAATGGAAGAGGGAAAGGAAGGGAAGAAAAATGGAAACGAGAATTCAAGCATGCGTTATAACTTTAAAGCACAGTGGTTTCATAAATACGTACAATCGTGATTACGTATCACTGGAAGATGCTTTTGTTAAAATTAAATCAGAGCAAAGAAACACTTAAGAAGGAAATGAAGTGGAAACCAGAAATGAAGCTGCATTATTGTCGTGCAGCAGAAACAAACAAGAGTTGGCTGGTACCTTAAAGACCAACAGATTTATGGCCCAATATTACCCGGGCTTTCTGCTGACAGAACTCATGTTCCAAGGGAGAATCCGGATGGGAATCGGGACCAGCAGAGGTGTATTGATGGTGGGCAGGGGGAGAATATCAGCAGTGGCAGCTCCCTTGGACCCACTTGGATTTATACCAACCAAAGAGCTGGTGCAGATCTGAGCAGGTCTATGGGAACAAGTCAGTGGCAGTAGACAAGTAAAAAAGTATTTACTTAGCTTTCCTTCACAGTCTGGTCCCAGGCTGCACCAGCAGTGCTGTACTGCACATCCTGGGCCATATTAGGATAAGGGACTGAACAAAAAGAAGAAGGCATATAGTGGAACTCATCTTCTCAGTTCACCACTGGTGAGTTATGGCCTTAACATTCTTTAATGAAGGGCCCAGTTTGATGCTGCACTGGTACCATGCATTACAGTGGCACCAAAATGGCTGCTGCTGTATCCTGCTAGGCCAAAGCAGCAGCCGGAGAACTCCTCAGGGTAAGGGAATACTGGTTCCCTTACCCTGGTGGTCCCAATGGGTTTACTCAGAACCAAAGAGACCTGTGTTGGGTTCCATGGCTCGGGAGGGGGAATAGGATTTGGCAGCAGCCTCTGCCGCCATCCCCACCCCCTTCCCAAGCACAATCTGCCCCTGCTCTCCCTCCCTCCGCCCAGTTTCTCCCTCACTTCACCTTCCCCCCATACTCCCCCCCATCCTGAAAAGCTGCCCTGCCCCACTGATATGGACATAGCATAGGGTTCTTCTCTTGTGTCCTGCTGGTGCAGAGGTCCAGCACCAAGTTGCACTGGGTTCTCTGCCAGCACTATGTGCTCCCCAGTGCCAGCAAAGTGCCTTATGGCACTTGCAAGCCATTTCAGGGGAAGCGTGTGGATCACCAGCACTGCTCCAGCATAAGTTTAGTCTGGAAGTGATCTTTGAAACACACACGCACACCACAACATGGCAACTGCTGTTACATAAGCCATCCTATGGCAATCTCCCAGCATCCCACACCACTGCAGGTCTTCTTATCTGACAGTACCTGCCTCATCCCCATCCCCGGCCCAGGCTTTGGAGAAGTCTCATATCTTTTCTGAGGAATGCACCTTGTAGTACAAGGCCTGTCATGACTTATTGGTCTGTTTCGTGTCTCCTTATATGCCAGCAGAAGCTGCCCTTTTGAGACCCAGCAACGAATGTAGTCATAGGTTATCCTGTCTTTTCAAATCTGCACCAAACATTAGAAATCATCTGCGAGAGGCACTCTCTTTTGGATTTTGGGTAGAAGCATGAATAAAAGCAACCACAAAGAACTGGAAAGGTTCAACTGCAAATACGATGGGATGAGGACAGCTTTGTGGACAGAGCTGCATCTTCCTAATCCATCGTCTCCCCAACCAATACTAAAAAAATTAAAAACAAAAACTCAGGAACACAGAGTTCTCTTTTCTGTTTGCAGAAATGTGCCGTGACATGTTTTGTTTAATGGAAAAGATGTAAACAGCAAGTGGATGTGTAATTGTCTCCTTACTGAACTTGGTTCAGGTGAAATAAAGGTGCCGATGGTCATTAGGACACTTGATCCAGGAACAGGAGTTCATCCCTTTCCTGATGGGCCTGCACACTCTCTGGAAGAGCAAATGAGCAACCTACGGAAGCTCCTGGAGCGGAACCTGATCCTAGAGGGACATGTGACAGTTGAGGTCAGGAGTGTCTTTGCCCAGTTACTGCTGGTGCACCAGTTGCAGCCCTTTCTCAAGAATGCTGAGCTGGCCACAGCCAGTCATGGTTCAGTTATATCTCAGCTAGACTATTACGCTGTGCTCAACTCAGGGCTGCCACTGAAAAATATTCAGAAACTGCAACTGGCCACCATCTCTTTTCTTCCATGATTCTTCCCAAGACTGTGGGGAAGACATACTGCCCTTACTCTAAGCTTCAGAATGATGCTATATGGCTCTGAAGCCATTCATGGTGAGGTCAATTTTCCTCCCTGCACTCTCAAGCGCAGGGGTGCTCAATAGGTGGATCGCGATCTACCAGTAGATCACGAAGCAAAATGAGTAGATCGCGGAGTGCCAACCCCCCCGTTCAGGTGCCTCTGGGAGGAAACGCCGGGAGTAAGGCCCATTGTACTCAATGGGGCTTACTCCCAGGTAAGTGTGGCTAGGATTGCAGCCTCACAGCCTAATCCTAGGCATGTCTACTTAGAAGTAAGTCCTGTTATACTCAGTGGGGCTCAAGGTACACCAACATGCATTGTACACATAAATGTTATATGTTATGATGGCGCGAACATTGTAAAAAAAAACTCTGGTAGATCTCCGGGCCTTGCTGGGTTTCAAAGTAGCTCTCGAGCCAAAAAAGTGTGAGCACTGCTGCTCAAGAGGAATCATAAGAGAAAAAAGTGGTAGCTGCCGGCTACCTAGGAATGCTGCTGCCACCAGGACTCAAAAGCGGCAGCAATAGCAACAAGAGAGTTCATCAGCAGAATTTCAGAGAACCTTTCATAGTATATGCACCAGAGACATATGATCAGGAGAGGCAGGGGAGGCAGAGCCTCACCTGTCCTCTCATACTCCAATGAAAATAGCCTTACAAGCCTGTTACTAGAGGGAGAGACTAGAGCTTGTGGCAGTGAGAGTGCAGCCTCCCCTGTGAAAGCACGCATGCACTGCAGTTTCCAGGTAGCCCCCAGAATGCCTTGTGGTGTCACAGCAAGTGCCTCTCCAGCCATTCAATTCACCGCACATCATTGATATACAGCAGCATAGCTGGAAGGTGTGCCACCTGTGGCACATATTCCAGGGCCACCATCCCCACTGCCCTATTAGAATGCAACTGTGGCTGTACTCTGGTCGTGTCCAGAGGGTGATCTTCTAAGGCCTTAAATCTTCTAAGGCCTTAAGACTGAGGTATTCAATCTGTGCGTCCCACCTCCCTAGGGAGGCGTGGCTAGCCAATAGGGGCATCGTGAGGCATCTGGGGAGAGAAGTGGCTGCAGCTGATTCTGCAGAGCTCTGATCAGCTGCACCTGCTGCCTGCTGACTTGCTGCTTTTCTGCAGCTGTGAACGAGGTGGGTGGGGCAGCGTGAGGTGAGGTGGAGAGGGCGTGTGAAACATGGTGGGGGGAGGTGGGAGAGAAGGCTGACTGAGCATTGGCAGAGGTGCCGCATCTCAAAATGGAGCTCCCTCCATGTGCAACCTCGCCCCAGGGACCACATTTCCCAGAGTGTCCCTCACCCTGGGGGTCCTGGGATTAGTCAAGGCTGGAGGAGAGGAGAAGAGTGCGGAGGTGCTGCATCTCATCAGCACAGGGTGTGCTCCTGACAGGCTTCAAATTGGGAGGGAAGAGTAAGCTCAGCGAAGGAGGGAGCCAGCCTGCTCTTAGTGGGGGGGGGGGGTTTCCAAATGCCCCAGGCTGCATTACTCCGTCTTTCCTGGGGGGAATGGGGGTGGCATCTGCATGTTGGGTGTGTGTGTGTGAAAAGCCTCCATCTACTTTGGGGTGAGTTGTAATCTTGCTGGGTGTGGCTGCAATCCTTTCCACACTTTCCTGGGAGTAAGCCCCATTGACTCAAATGGAACTTACTTCTGAGTAGACCTACATATGCTTGGGGTCTGTGTCAGTTTAACAAAGGATCCTCACCTTTCTCTTTTCCCTCCCCCTTCAAAAAAGAAAAAAAGCCACTCTTGATGGCTTTGTCTCCAAAAATTGATTAAAAAATAAAAACACCATTCCTTTTCAGCCAACCCCCTTTTCCCTCCTGCATCCTTTTGGGGGGGGGGGGTTACTCTGTTGGTTGCTATTGTAAGACAAAAGGCACAATCCTAGCTAGGTCTACTCAGAAGTCCTATTGTGTTCAATGGGACTTACTCCCAGGAAAGTGAGTTTAGGACTGCAGCCAAACAGTCTCTGGGTCTCAGTTTGCATCAGTTTGCAATTAGCAGATACACACAAAACAAAGTCTTCCCCTTCCCTACCAAATTCATCACTTCCCCCTCCCTTTCCCAAACCCCCCAGGTGTGCTGCTAACAAACTCAGGGCACAATCCTAACCAGGTCTACTCAGAAGTAGGTCTTATTTTGTTCAGTGGGGCTTACTCTCAGGTAAGTGTGGTTAGGATTGCAGCCTCAGAGTGCTGGCAGCTGTTTTTTTGTTTGTTTGTTTGTTTCTAGTGTATAATTATAACACCTTCATCCCCATTTTGGGGGTAACTGAGGTGAGGTGTTGTAATGGGGAGCCGTGGCCAACGGCCACAAGGATCAGTGGAGGCGCGAGTTGGAAAAGTTTGAGAACCACTGCCTTAAGATCTTCTAGATGCCTTCTAAGGCCTTAAAAGTCACTTCCAGTTTTGCTGAAAAACTGGAAGTAATCTTCTAAGGCTTCCAGGAGGCCGCACATAGCCTCAGCCTCCAAACATGACCGGAGCAGAGCTCTAGGAGGGGGTGGGGGAGAGCGAGGGGGTAGGTGCCTGGCAGTTGCGGTATGGGTAGAATTGCTGCCCCCAGAAGAGTGCCACCCTAGGGTCCTATGACCCCCTCTTTACTACGCTACTGCTGAGATGCACACTTCATGAGACTCCTAATTTGGAGTTGAGGGTTCCTAATAGTGTGGCACACACAGGTGTAACTAAAACGGACATGGCCAGTGGGCATGCTGGCATTAAGGGGGTATAGCCAGTGAGCACAGTGCCACCCTCCCTTTCTGTGATCAGTAAAAATGGGGTCTGGAAGGATTTTCTGAGTGGGCTTTTGTCATCATCACTGTTGTGGTCTTGGCATTACTCAGATATGATCACTAATTAATCAGAAAAAGCCTTGAATCCGAAAGCTTAGAAATGAAAATGATTTTGTTTAAAAAAAGAAAAAAAAAAACTTTTGATGTTCTAATAAAGCAGATATAATACTGTGCAAAGTAATGTGCATTGCAAGATGAATTGATGAAAACTGAGTACTTTAATAAACTCCATAGAAGGGCGGAGAAAAACAATCTGATTTTCTTTGCAAGCTATGCAGTTTTCTGCATGGTTTTTAATGAGTATCCCTTGGGCTCACAGATTAGGTTTCATAAAGGTAGGGAAGGGGGCTGAGGAGTCAGGTGCTATTCCACACTTTCCCTGCACGCACAGATTTACAATAATAAGACCCTGATCCCTGATGTACAATACATGGAGAAAAGATACTTAGAGGTTTTGAAATGCCCTTCATTCTGCAGTCAGAACCAAGTTCCTTGTACACCGTGCAAAAGTTAAATGCCTACCAGATGGAATCTACAAAGAGCTCGTGAATATGTGTTGCAAAATGGCTTAGAGCAGTGCTGTCAAACATAAGGCCTGCAGACCGAATGCAGCCCCTGGAAGCAATTTATATGCCCCCCCCATTATAAGTGGGCTCTCCCAGCATGATAATTGGGCTCTCTCATATCTTGAAAATATGAACAAGATTTGCACATTTTCTCTTCTGTCATTTGCAGCTAATAAATTTCTATGTGAGAATAAAGTGCTTATTTCTGGCCATAATCTGCTTAATGAAGTCACTTTCTGCTTAATGATGTCACTTCTGCCCCTCAGCAGGTACCATGAATGTCAACTTTGGCCCTCTGTATGAAACGGGTTTGACATCCAGTGGCATCACTAGGATTCGCGTCACCCGGTGCGGGAGGCCTGCGCATCACCCCATGCTGTGGGCAGGGCAATGCTCCAGGTGGTGGGCGTGGTGATGTGCCATCGCCCCGCCTCCACTGGTTTTTTGGCTGTACCTTTTGATAGAACACAGATATTTCAATGTGGTTTGTTTCATTGCATTCTGCATGAAAGTACGCATTGATTGATATGTAACATGATGGTCTTATTCCTCCAAATTCTGATTTTAGTGATTTTGAAAACTTTTAGAGTCTCTCACACAAACCCCGTGTCAACTTACTTACACCTTATTGTAGCAGTTCTCAAACGTTTAGCACTGGGACCCACTTTTTAGAATGACAATCTGTCCAGGACCCATTGGAAGTGATGTCATGGCCAGAAGTGACATCATCAAGCAAATTAAAATAATTATAAATAACTAAATTAAAATAAAAGAAATAATTAAATAAGGGGAAGCCAGTCCTGTTCTGCCAAGTGAAATTACTCTGAATTAACTCCTATTGTGGTCAATGGGGCTTACTCTCAGGAAAGTGTGGGTAGGATTGCAGCCTGTGAGCCCAATCCTATGCATATCTACTCTGAAGTAAGTCCCATAGTGGTCAATGGGGCTTACTCTGTAGCCTGCCTGCAATAACGCCCCCCCCCCAAAAAAAAGAATCAGTGAGATTTCCAGCCCTCCCAAGCCCTCCCCTTCTTCTATTTCAAGCATATCAATACAAAGACGCACCTGGCTTTGCAAGTGCAAAATAGAAAACTTTCCCCTTACCAGTTCAAGCCTCTTTTCTTTGTCCTTCTTATTGGGGGGGGGGGCTGCCTTCTGGAGCATGTGCTCCAGTTCCATCGAATCGGGACCCTTCTGGTGGCCTCACATTCCCCTTTGCCTGGCCTGACCAAAAATGGTGTATGGCACAATGGGGTAGCTCCTAATGCTGCGATTTTAGCGCGTCACCCCCACAGGGTGCGTCACCCCCAGGGCGCATCATCTGGTGCGATCCGCACCCCCTACACCCCTTTAGCGATGCCAGTGTTGACATCCCTGGCTTAGAGTATGGTAGCAACACATTAAATTTGGTTTATGTTATAAGCAGAACACACACTGCAATTCATTGAAAAGTTTTATGACATGCAAGAATATGAGGGCTCAAACAAGAGCAAACATATTGTTTCAGTTGTTTGGGGGAGAAAATCGGGGGTGAACAAACCTCCAGAGTTTCTCCCATTGGTCTCAAGAACCATCAATCAAGACAAACAAACCTGGGTTTATTGAAGGGTGTAAGGGAATAGCTTGTACCTCTCCTAGAACCTGCCTGTGTCTCTTTAGGAATGTCAGGGTCCAATCCTATCCAACTTTCCAGCACTGGTGCAACTGCAATGCAGCCCCAAGGTAAGTGAACAAATTACCTCCTTACCTTAAGGAGGCCTCTGTGACTACCTCCCCACCACAGGATGAAGTGCACACCCAATTGGCATGGCTGCACCGGCACTGGTAAATTGGATAGGATTGGGCCTTCAATCTCCTATTTGGAAAGCATGGCTTCACAAACTGAAACTGCTGAAAGCTGGTCCTAATGATGCCACAGCTTTCCAAGTACAGACAACTCAAAGGATAGATTGACAGCAATTACAATTGCTAATGGTAGTCATTAGCCTCATTATAGGTAGAAGGGGAAGCAAAAGCACACCAACTAGCCATGCCCACTCTGCCGATGAGACAATGCCCCCAAACCCCTTTGACTCTCTCTTCTCTGTACAGTGGCTTCAAAGAGCATTCCCCAGGCACACCATGCAGTTACTAGCCAGTCCCTCTTCTGATTAACAGCACATCAATGATTTGTTTTTTTATACCATCCTATTCCCAGTTGTGCCCAGTTCCCCAACTTTCCTGTTCTGATGAATGTCCCTCCTGACTGTCTAGTTGCCTCCCTTGCCTAGAGTAAGAATAAGAACTCTCCCTTTCTTATAAGTAGACCTTGATTGAACCTCATTAGTAGACCAGGATCATTTCCCAGATCTTTCTGTAGGTCTCATGACATTTTTTTGGCCACTAAGGGATGATCCTCACATTTTTGTTGGCCCCATTGAATGGTAAATACCCCAAGCCCAGCTGGCAAAGTACCAGGTCGTATAACTCAGGCTCTTAATATACTGCCTCTGCCACTGCTCTTTTATGGCCCAACCCTATCTGGTGTGAACAGAACCCTGCGATTCCAGACCTCCACCAAAGTTGGCAAGAAGGGTCCCCTACACATGGTGGCAACAAAGAGGAGCCCCGTCAACATTGGTAAGTCAGTGGGGTGGATGGAACAGGATGGGGTGGGGGTTGGGGCAGATCAGGGGAGAGCCAGGGGCATGTTGGAAGCAGGAAGAGTAGGCACCTGGCACAAGCAACTTGCATCAGATGTTAGGCTTCTGGAGCTAGCTATCACACCTCCTTTGTCACCTGCACCAGCTCACCAATTGAAATTTATCCCAGGTTTCATTGTAGAGCCTAGAACTTCTGCTGTAAACATATTATGAGATTGACTAGCTTCAACAGGACTCACTGAGCATGCCTGGAGGCCTTCAGTCCAGTGTGAATTCATCACTCTGTTATCACTCATCAGACTCACCTCACATGCTGTTCTTAGACCTGGAATTCACCAATATTCAGCACGTTGGCCCTTGCAAGTTGGACTAACTAGCAGGGGTTGGTCCTACAAACTGGTAGGCCTCAACCTAAGATTGACAATTCTGACCGAATCTGCTTCTGGAGATTTGTTTTTTTCAATGTGATGTAATGTTGGAAATTCCTGGTGGCCCTTTCAGATTTTCAGGATTGCTTTCAATAGCCACCTGGAGACTAATGCTGATTCCTGGAGATTCCAAGTCAATCTTGAAGAGTTAGCTACCCTATCCCAACCAAAACATGTCCTAATTCTAGTTGGAATGCAATAAGTAGCAATGGATGCCAAGCTTTGGTCTGAGGACATAGGATGTAGTCTCTTGACTGAATGTTAAGTAGGTCAGGGGATGAACAGGTGATTATGTGGGAACACCCTACACTGCCTTGAGTTCCATGATGGAATAAAGGCAGGAAATAAATCATGCATTTCCAGCCTTCAGCCTGCCACACTGTGCTGCTGAATGTGTAGATACCTACAAGGATGTAAATAATATTCTTCTCCCCCTTCTCTCTCTCGCGTGCTGGATGGCAAGCAGTTCACTTGCCTTTTATTAGCAAAATTAAAATTAAAAATAAAATCAGCCAAAGCTGACACAAGTTTGGTTATACAGAAAATATTCCTGCACAATTAGCTTTGTGTGTGTGTGTGTTTTTTTAAAGGGTTTCTCTTAATGGGCTCATGTTCTATAAATGATCTTGTTTCTATAGCAACTACCTCAAAAGCCACACCATGTTGTTCGTGCAGCAACAGCTTTGCACCTGTGCACCAGTATTTTTTTTTGTGGTTTATGGTTATGCTGCCTGGCAATCGGTATGCATGTAAAAGACAAAAGAACACGATCTAGAAAAGATAAAACACCCTTTCAATTACATTGTGTATTTTTTTTCCAGATAGTATCTTAATAGCAGCTTGTCTTCATGTTCTTCTCAAATTAAGTATGTGTAATTTAAGTTGTAAGGAATTGGCTGCATTTTCTATCGGATCAGTCTTCCTTTAAAGACCAAGAGGAACAAGAAGACATTAACATAAATACAGACTTGCTAGGCCAAAAGTGATCCGTCTGTCAGAATATCCTTCCTTCTATGGCAGGGCTTTTCAAACTGGGGCGTCACAACCCCCCAGCCAGAGGGCCCTGGACTCTTTCCCCTTAAGGGTTGAGGGCAGGACACTGTATTGTGTCAGGAAGCAGCCGCCGTGGACCCCCACTCCTTCAGGGGTTGCCCAGGCATGAGTACAGCCCCTTGCTTGGCCCTAGGCCCTAGGCCCATGCTCCAGCAGTGCCCCACTGGCCCAATTACCACTAGTGAAGCCACCCCTTTTGCTGCTTGAGATAGGCTGGCTTCCCTTTACTAACGGTCAGAAAAGCCCTGCCACCTTCACGTTTCTCCTGAAGCATTTGGAACTTAATGCCATAGAAGAGCAGTTTTCAAACTCTCTAGGCGAGTTTGAACTGCAGTAAGTTCTTGCGGGGGCAGGGAGGAGGCAGCGACATGATCCCCAGGACCACATTGCCAAGGGGGCTGCAGGGACTGGGATGTCCTCACCAGGACTTAAAAAGTGAAAGCGCAGCGATTGCTTTCCACTTCCAGTTTTGCAGAAGTGAAGCGCAATTGCTCCACTTCCACTTTTTAAAGCTGCGGGGACCTTGCAGACATTCGTGCAGGGCTCCCCGCACACCCAACAGGCTGCTGCAGGGACTGGTGAGTAAATGCCAGAAAAAGGGTAAGTCATGACTGGTGGGTAATCAGGATCTGGGAGTATATAAGGGTTCAGTTACCACTAGGTCCTTGCTGGAACAAATACCTCGGGAAACTAGCCAGCATTCTCAAGATTTTATAGCTAACCTTCCTTGGTTCCTGCTCTGGCTGTGAGGAATCTGAATATCTCAGCCTGCTTGCCTGTCCAGACCACTGCCTGAGTCCATCCTGTTACTTTTCCCATGGGATCAGCCTTGCCCAGACTGGAAATAGAAGGAAAGAGCTAGCAAATGGGCATTAGTGTCAGTAATGAGGAGGAGGTGAACCCGCTCATGGAGGAATGTCTATTGAGAGCATCTTGCCCAAAGGGGCCCCAAGATCTGGTGACAGCACTGCTCTTCAGTTTGCTATTTCCCCAGAGTATTTTCACATCTCCTGTGCTGAAAACTTATTTTTGGCTTTAAAAAAAAAATTTTGTTTCAAGGAGGCTGACAACACTGTCATTTGAATTGCAGATCCAGGACTCAAATAATGCTGTTTTCTCTTTTAATGGACCTGCTCATAATTCTTCCCAGCAAGGACCCCATGGGAACCTGCCTCACATCCTAGGTCAAAAAAGTTGTCATTTTCTGCTGCCTGAAAGAATGTGGGAGAATCTTGTACCTGGCCACAACCCAGAAAACTGCTGAATCACCTAACAAAAAACCACCACATGATCTTTCCTAAGCAGTTCTAATGGCATTGAGCACATGCCACTCAACTTTTTTCTGAGCTGTTCTAATATAATATGTGGACAAATTATGTGTGAAAGCCTTCCCTGAAATGGTGAATGTGCCCGAAGCCCATTTTTCATGAGACTGAGGGTTGCGCAGGAAGGTCAGTTTAAAATGGGCCTTCTTTAACCATTGCCATCACAAAACTGTACACTTTCAGGAGTAACAAAGTGGCAGCTGTCTGGTAGTATTGGGGATGGGAAAACCAGGAGATGCCTTGCTTTTGAATGAAGGAAATATGAATGAGCTGGGATGGGGGGGGGGAAGTGAGTGATTTTCCAGGTGATAATTAAAGCTAAGTTCAAGATATGTGACAATGGATCTGATTTAGCCAAGTGCTAAACTATTCTTCCACCCAAAGACTGTATTTCAGAAACACTTATTGAGCTGTCCCCATTTACTCCCAAGGAAAAGTGTGAGATCTTAATCTTGTATCTGAACATAGCTGAAGTGTTTTGAAGTTTTCTGCCTTCTCAAAATTCTGGTCACACTCAATCTCTAAATATTGGTCCCAATACAAGATTGACAAATAGAAGCCTGGTCTGCACATGTGTAGCCCTTTTTAAAAAGCTGGAATCCTCTTGATTAGCTGTTTAGAAGTAAAGGAGGCTGGAGAGAAATAAAGTCAAGGTACCACTCCCCAGGAATACCTGATTTATGCAGTTTGTGAGATTTTTATTTTTATTTTCAAGGCTGCATATGAACAGTTCCTACTGGTGAATCAAACTGTGAGATTGCATGCATAGCATGTGGTAGGGATGAGCAGAACCCTCTGAGAAATTTAACTTGTCCTATAGAAACACATTTAGAATCACAGGATGTTAAGAGGTGAAAGTGTGCTTGGAGGTCATTTAGTCCAACCCCCTGCTCAGTGCAGGTACCTGCTACAGTCTCTCTGCCAGGTGGTCATCCCTTTTCCTTCCCTTAAAAATTCTCGGATGCTTTGCTATGAAAGGAGCCCTGAAAATCTTTTCAAATGTCACTTTTTGAACGTTTCATTACCAACCCCAAATGTGTGTTTACCCATGGATATGCACACAAATTTCCCTTCTACATATGTAAAACCTCAATTAATGACTCCTAGCATTTTGCACTACCATTCATATGCACAGTTGTGCAAGATGCTGTTAAAGGTATGCTTTTAGTGTTATGTCAAACTTTGCTGCAGGAGACAGGTCACTTCAGGTCACTTCACACTGTGTAATGATAGGGTCGGCTATGCTGTCACAAGAACTCTGATCATTATGACTTTCATTAAGGTGGGCAGAAGATGATTTGTTTTCAAAGCTTATTGCCCAGTCGCTCTCAAGATTCCTATACAATGGGAATGGATGGGATGGGAGCAATTTTCAGGTTATCAACCTTTGCACAGAAATCTCACATGGCAGACAGAAGGAACACGGCAGGGAGCACGTCAGGACACGGAACGACATGACATTCTGAGATCATTAAGTTTTCATCTGGGCATTAAACATTAACCAATAAACCAGAAGGTAAATGGTGAAGAATGGGAGAAGCAACTGTTTGGCTTTTTATTAAAATAGAATTCCCTGACAGGACATTTTTATTCTGAAATGTTTTAATTTAGAGTTTCTTGATAGCCACCACAGTTATCAAATACCAAATGCTAATGAGATCATAAGCTCTAACTAGCTGGTCTGAAATGCCAAAAAGAAAAAGAAAAGAAAAGAAAGAGAAAAAGAACAGAAAAATTAAAGGTTATTTAATTATCAAAGCAATAATGCTTCTCACCACTTTGGAGAAACACATTCAAACATTGCCCAAATAGAATTAAATTACACTAATTGCTTACGTACAGAGAATCTATGTTCAAAGTTCTAGGGAGAAGTCAAAGGCTACGATCCTATACACCAGTGGTTCCCAAACCTTTTTGACTGGCAGCTCCCTTGACCTTCTGGACAATTAGTTGCAGCTCCCCATTAAGTCTGCAATACATTGTATAAGGTGGCAGGTTTTCTGTCTCTCTCCAGCTGGTTTCTGTGGCTCACAGTTTGGGAATCATTGCTATACACACTTTCCTGGGAGTAAGGTCCATTGAACTCAATGGGACATGCATAGGATTGTGCTGAAACAGCGTTCATGAGAAGAATGAAGTCACAGTGTTCAGAGCGTTCTATGCTAATCCAGACTGCAAATGAGGGGCACCATTGCTTAATTGCTCTCCCTTATATTAAGGTTTTGTACCTAAAAAAAACCCCCAAAAACCTAGCACATCAGCAGAAAACTCCGTAGTTTTCTGATGATAGGCCTTTTTTTCTTCATAGAGAAGCAGTCAAAACTGTGATCCCCCCCCCCCCACATACAATCTGAAATGATACAATTCCACTGTACTACCACCCCAAGGCTTTCTACCTCATTCTGCTGCATGTGTGGGCCAGGTCTATTCCAATATACTGTATAATGTGACCCTAGGGATGCAAAAGGTCCACTGCTATGCTGTCAGAGTGCAAAATATTCTTTAACAAGGTTCCAGTGTCTGCCATGGTGCTACTGCATAGCTCCACTGGAAATAGGACATGCTTGTAGTCACTCTAGAGCTGGTATAGACTATGTCAGTGCTGCTGTCTTGCAGTAACCTCATCACCAACTCTGACATGGCACAACAGAGTTGCTAATAAGTGAATTGTTTGTTTGCTAGATTTTTAACAAAAATTACAGAGGCCCAAATCCTAACCAACTTTCTAGCACCGGCATAGTGGCGTCAACGGGACATGTGCTGCATCCTGCAGTTGGGTAGCACTCATGGAGGCCTCCTCAAGGTAAGGGAAGGTTTGTTCCCTTACCCTGGAGCTGCATTGCCCTTATGTCAGTGCTGGAAAGTGGGTTAGGATTGTGCCCTCAGAAGTATAGATCTGATTAGACTTATGTTATGCTGATGCCTGCCTTGGGCCCACAGCCATTTTTTCCCCATAATGCCCAGAACAATGTTTATATTGGGGCATTGTGGGGGGGGGGGCGAACAACAACTGTGGTCACCATCTGATGGTCACTGATGAATTTCCCTTCTTCTACTACTAGTGCGATCACCTCCAAAACCTTAGAGGGCAGCAGTGAAGACACTTTACCATGAACCCCCTCAGACCTAGAGCTGTTCCTGCCAGCTTCGTGTATTATATAAACAGTATGACTTGGTAGGCTGCCAGCCTTTTAGCAAGCTCTCTTGTGCTCTGTTACATCGCAGGGCTAGTTCTGCTATGCCATGGAGTCACTGAGGTTCACAAAGACTGTTCTGTCTGCCTTGAGGGGCCCTTATACACAAAGAAACAGAGCTGAATTCAGTACCTTCAAGGATTATTAAGTCTGCCAGTACCTCGGTATCTGTATCAGTTTTCTGAAGGCACCCAAACTAAAGTTTATTAAGGTTAAACACGCTCTCCCTCACTCACATGAGTTTATCATATCTTTCTTGTGGCGGCTGAGACCTCCCAGTGGATGACTATCTGCCATTTTCTCCCTCTTACTCCAGCAGCAGCAAATCATCACATACGATTTGCTGAAGCCATTGGTCCATTTAGCTCACACTTAGCTACGCTGACTGGCAGTGGTTCTCTAGAGTTTCAGGCAGGGCTTCTTGCCAGGTCCTACTTGGAGATGATAGGGATTGAACCTGGGACTTTGTCCTCTGCCGTACTACTTCACACATGGTTCACCTATTCGAAGTACCTCTGGAAGTAACTGGTGATGACATCATTGCCAGTTACTTCTGGGTTGGGAGGCCAGATGCGATGCAACAAACACCATTAAGAGGCTCAGGGCAGACAGGAGGGCTTTTTTGAGTGCGGAAGAACATAGTTTGGAGCTCTGCCCGCCAAGCGGAGCCTCCTACCACTGTTTGTTGCATCGAGTGAGTTGCAGTGAGTTCTTTGTCGCACTGCTGGGCAGCAAGTGTCCAAGGGTCCTTCAAGTACTACCAGACACCACTTCAAGTACCACTGGTGGTACCCATACCAGTGGTTGAGAAACAGTGCTGTAGACAAAGTCAGCATGGGCCAGGAACACATTTACATCATTGCTATTTCTGTCGCTAAGAAGAGGATGTGGTGGATTACACTAGAACCAAAAAATACTATCTTTGCCCATTTCATATATAGTGAGGAAAAAATACTCCACAGTGCAGGAGGGAAGGTACATATGTTAGTTCTGCAAACAACTGACTAGGAAACAGGGAAATAAGGGAGCATTGACCTTAAACTCAGTACATTATATTTCATGAATGACATTTAGCCATATCTTTTATTTTGACAGTTAACAGTTGCCGGCAAACTCCAGCTCACCTGAAATGGTAGTGATGACACTAAAGGATTTGGAGAGACTGTTGGGTTTTGACCCATCCAGGATAACCAGTAGATTACTAGAGGCACTCTGAAATCAGTTTTTAAAAAGAACAAAAGGAACTAACCATTGCCCAAACCCTCTTGTTTTCAGTGGAAGCCTCCCTTCTAGCTAGGGAGAATCTACTGCTACTGAAATCTACTATTATTAATAATAAATACTGTTAAATACTGTTAATAGGGCCTATTTCACATTACAAATAACAGAATGGTAGCCACTTAGAAGTAAGTTGGAGCCATCCAGTGTGGGAACTGGTTTCCCTGTAGTAGACTTTAATTCTTATTCTGCCACAAGATTCCTTGTTGTTTTTGTTGCAAGATACTGATTCACATGGATACTCATCTGGAAATTGTTTGAAGAGCTTTCTCTTATAGCTGCAATGATTTCAACTATAGTACCACAGACTGTTTTTCTGTGGTTGAAGAAATAGTCTGATGGACCCAGGTCAAGACACAATAAATATGTTAGTCTTTCAAGTTCTTTTGTTGCTTTTGCTGCAACAGACTGAGGGCACAATGCTAACCAGGAATACACAGAAGTAAATCCTATTTTGTTCAATGGGACTTACTCTCAGGAAAGTGTGCATAGGATTGCAGCCTATGAGCACAAGCCTGTGCTCATCTACTCAGAAGTAAGTCCCATTTTCTTCAATGGGGATTACTATCAGGAAAGTGTGCATAGGATTGCAGCCTTAGAGCACAACCCTCTGCATGTCTACTCAAAAGTCCCATTATAGTCAATGGGACTCCCAGGAAAGTGTGGATAGGATTGGGCTCTTACACCACTAGCCTGCAAGTTATTTTTTTAGGATGCGATGCTGGCACAGTTGCAATCACTGCAGTGAACTGCTGCTCACAAACCACATCACTGTCAGTCTGGAGATGTCACAAAAGTGCTGAAAGGCATGTTTGCGCCACCTTGAGAGTTGGGAACGCCAGCGCACAGGTGTGAAACTTAAGTGCACATTGGCCGAGTGGGGCCAGCAAGGCGGTCTGGGGAGGGTGGAATGGAGGCATTCAAGGGTGGGAGGAAGGCAGGTAGGAGGCTGGCCCATGGGCGGGCCAGAGCTGAGCAGTATGGGGCCAGGATTGGCACTTGGGCCAGATCTAACCCCATTCCCAGGCAACTCGACACAGCGAGGTGGGTGGCACAGATCCAAGCAGACCCATTGGGGCTGATGCTCAGTTACCCAGGACAAGGGGAATGAATTCCCCTTGCCCTGGACTGAGCTGCAGGCAGCCCCAACCCCGCATTGAATACGGGGCAGCCTACCTGGCCTGCCTGTTCCAGTGCAGGTTAGGATTGGGCTGTAGGACCACTAAATCCGCACCTAGAGCCACCCACACTGTCCACACTATCTAGAGCAGGAGGTCTGGGCTAGAGGGTAGAGCCTCCATTTGCCTGAAGATAACATCCACAAGGTCGCCAGTTCAAGGCCACTGGCACCGTGCGACCTTGAAGTAGCTGACAAGCTGAAGCCGAGCTATTCCATCTGCTCTGAGCGTGGGAGGATGGAGGCCAGAATGTGAAACCAGATCAGATAGAAACACCTGAATGTTGTGGTTCTTGAAAGAAAGAACCTTCTTTCAACTGTAAAAATCCCTACGGGGATTTAAATAGCCTGCCTATGTAAACCACCTTGAATAAAGACCAAGAAAGGCGGTATATAAATACCTGTATTATTATTATTATTACCTTCTCCTCCTAAATAGTCAATGAGATCTGGCCTCTATAAAAAGAAATCTACATATGAGAACTCTTTAAAAGATCTTAATGACATTAATTATACTGAACACTATATTTTCATTGCACCTTTGAGATGTTTTGGCTTTGCCTTATTTTCAAAGGTGATGCAGCATTCATTTTATATCCCTTCCCCTCATCTCACAGGTTGACATCACCATCACCTTTCCTTTATGTGTATTACAAAGATTTCTTTGTCCAAGTGCAGACCTAAAAATGTAAAGGGTGACTGCAATATAGAGATGTTTAAAAATACATGTATTTTACAATCCAAAGTCAGCTAATGCTTTATTTAGAATCAACCAAAAGTAACAAAGTTTAAAAAAAAAGCCAGCTTTCAAATTCTACAGAGCTCTTCACCAGGTGGTAAGCAAAAGGACAAGAGGGGAAGAGGGGAGGTATATTGAAGGAGCTTTAACAGTCTGCAGTTTGTTAAACTGAAAGTGGAGTGTAGGGGGTTTCCCGCAGACTTGAATAAGCCTCTGAAGGATGTGAGATGGTTTCAGTACACACACAGTGCTTTTTTGAAAAAGGAAGCAAAAAAGAGGGGTTCTTTCCTCCACAGTTCTGTAAATATAAAGTCAGAATTTTTATTCTAAAAGAGCAACACCATCATCTACAACTTTGGGAATTTGAGAATGTGCTAAAGAGGTGCTCTTTCCAGAAAGATGGGAAGGACTGCCCTATGGAGGGTAGCCATTTTGATAGTATGCCCACGTATGTTGCTGTTTAATGTTTGTAGTAGCCCATAATTCAAGAATTTGCCACCCATAATAGACTGGTTACATTGGTGAGAATTTGGGGTTCATTTTCCCAAAGGCTGGAAGAGAGTGCATAGCTCTGGATGAAGGTTTGAGCTATCCTGATGTATGTATAAAAACATCTCTGCCTTTTGTAAAGGTCACTGTTTGTTGTGTGAAAGGGCTGCAAAGTTGCTAGAGAACTGACTTAGGGCCCAACCCTATCCAATTTTCCAGTGCCAGTGCAGCCATGCCAATGGGGCATGTACTGCTTCCTGTGGTAAGGAGACAGTCACAGAGGCCTCCTCAAAGTAAGGGCATGTTTGTTCTGTTATCTCGGGGCTTCATTGTGGTTGCACTGGCACTGGAAAGGTGGATAGGATTGGGCCCATAGTCTAGTGGCTAAGAGTGTGTGCCTTTAAATCCCTGGTTCAAATTTCTCCTCAGCTCTATAATTTCTTCAGGGGATACAGGAGGCCATGGGGTGGCTGCTAAAAGATTTATAGTAAAATATGCTAAGCCACTTTCACCCTCTTGGCAGTATAAGGCAGAGAAGTAGCGGCACCACTCATGCGGGGAGATGACCATCTGAAAGCGAGGTGCAGTTTTCTGAGAAGAATTGGTGATTATACCCCAAAATTGCTTAGAATTTTTATGTTCTATGGCAGCTAGTAGTTTATACCACAAGCGGGAAGCATAATTATGTCGTTTTTCTTGGATCAATTGTTTTAGCTGCTTCTTTAGTATAATATGTCTCGGGAATTTGAATGTCCCCTGAATAGCGATACTGCTGGTTAACGGATCTAATCTGATTTTTGAGTTCCATACAAACCCTATCAAACCAAGGGGATATTGTTTGGGATCCCTCCCCTGTACCACCTTTAGTGAAGGGCATACTAGCGTAGGAGACTAAGGTGGATGAAACCCTAGAGATTAATAACTCATATGTCTTAATTAGTTCTATCGGATCTGACTCATTTAAAAGTTGGATTCTATAGCTCTTATACGGCTCCGTGTAGAGCAGTTCCCTCATTTTCTTATTTATTGTAGTATTCCACAAGATTTTAGGCCTAATTGCATACTCATTTTCAAGTTCTACATCAGGGGTAGAGTATTGGAAAGAACCAAATCTAGCTTGAGTATTAAAGGAAAATGATCACTCATTCCTAGATCATCAACCAAAAAATCAATAACATTGACCTTGAGGTGAAGTGGAACCAAGAAATAATCTATAACACTGGAAACAATGGCTGAAGTGTAAGTGAATTCACCTGAATTGGGGAGATCTACAAGGTCATTTAACCATATTGAATTATAATTGACACAGAATCTGGCCAAATAGAGGCCAACTGCATTCGTTTTATTTTCTTTGGAACATCTTTCTAAAGTAAATAAATCAAGGAAAGATGAGTCAGGATCTAAGTTTATGGAAGTACTGAGCAACGGCTCTGAATTTCCAACCCTGGCGTTGAAATCCGCACCAATAGGACATGAAGAAAATTCCATGTCTAACTCCTTGAAAATTTCGGAGAAGGTGCTCCAATTCTGGGATAATAATTGGTTGTTCAAGCCAGGAGGGAGATAAACATTTACAATTATTAATTGGAGATTGTTAAGAATAAGCTTGACTGTATGACATAATTTGCTAGTTGTCTTGGTGACCACCAGCTCTGAATTTAGCTGGGAAGAGACAGAAATTGTCATCCCCGCTTGCAAACACCCCTTGGAGCTTGTTCTATAAGCTGGAATATTGTAGGAATTAAAACCTTGAAAGTATAAAGGAATTTAAGACTAGGTTTCCTGCAAAAGGATTACGTGAAAATCACATAAATATCTCTGGAAAATCTCATCGTTAACCTTGCTTCGCAATCCCGCAATATTCCAAGAAAGAAGTTTTAAATATGTCCTTGGTGTGAGATCAGATATTGCAGATGTAAGTCAATCTGATAGGAGAGGTTGAATGTCTTCTACTCCTTATCCCAAAGAAATAAGCTTCTGTGTTTTAAACTATTGAACAGCAGATGGTCGGTGGCCCTCAGATGCATCCTGGACCTGTTTTGTGGGCATTGACATTCGCTCAGATGAGTCAGATCGTCTATGTATTTCTGGCTTTATTGTAATTTCCTTAGATACTTGTGGAGGAATAATAGCAGAACCAGGACCTAATTTCTCTTCTGAGCAGGCCTGGACAGTTTCGAGTCTAGAGCGAGTCTAGAGTCATAGAGCTAGTCTCTCAAATTAAACAAGGGAAAACTCCTGGGCCAGATTTGGTATTGCCGGAGATCCTGAAAGTGGACCCCAAATGGTGGGCCCCTATTCGATCCTCATTATTTACAGTGGTGGACCAAACAGGTATAATACCAGCTGAATGGACAAATGCAACTATAGTGCTTATTTACAAAAAAGGCGAGCATCGTGATCCCTCCAATTTTAGACCTATAAGCCTTCTATCAGTGGGGGGAAAACTTTATGCAAAACATCTTTTAAACAAGCTGCTATCCTGGATGGAAGGTCTGGGCCTTCCAGGGTGGGATCAGATAGGATTTCGAAAAGGATTTTCACCAGTTGATCACTGTGCTGTTTTAGGTCATTTGATTGACAAGTACACAAGGCTAAAAAATCAAAAATTATATGTTGCTTTTCTGGATCTTAAAGGAGCCTTTGACTGTTAATAGATCGCTGTTATGGAACAAATTAGTTAAACTTAATATAGACCACAGACTTCTGGTTCTTATTCAGAAACTTTATACAGGCACCACCTGCCACATTAAATTTACATCTTTGGGGAAATTGATCCCCAAAATTCAGGTCGAAAGGGGAGTGAAACAGGGGTGCATTTTAGCACCCACCCTTTTAAATCTTTTTCTATATGATTTTACCCCCTTTTTGCTTCAGATAGATGGACATATTCCTAAACTGGGTTCACTGCATATTGCAGCTTTGCTTTATGTGGATGATGCAGTGCTAGTTTCCTGTTCACTTATTGGACTTAAGCAACTTTTAAATAGAACTTCTGACTCTCTGAAATGTAACAAACACGAATTGAACTCTCAGAAAACCAAAGTTATGGTCTTTTCAAAATAATGGAGCCCAAGCTCTATTAAAGGGGAGAAACTAGAACAGGTCAAAAGCTTTAAATATCTTGGAATTCACTTCCACTACAATCTTTGCTGGGGTACTCATCAAAAATTGGTTACAAACTTTGCCCATGTTACTTTGCAGAGCACCAATCGATTCTTTTTTTAGTTAGGGCAATCTTTATATACCAGCTGCTCTCAAGGTATTTAATGCCAAGGTATTGGCACAGCTTCTGTACGGGTGCCCTATCTGGATTAGCACTATAAATCACACCTTTGAGAGTATCCAAGCTAAATTTTTGAGGGCTATCATGGGTTTAGCTAAATCTGTACCATACTCTGCATTATGTTTGGAGACTGGACAATCGCTCTTAGTATCAAGAGCAGGGGTGCTCAAACTTTCAACTTTAGGGATGTTGGACCTTTAACAAGTGTATAGAAGAGAGATTTGCAGCAGGTGCAACTTGTCATCCCACAGATGACAAGCTACACCTGCTAAAATTCTCTCTTTTATACACTTGTTAAAGGTCCAGCATCCCTAAAGTTGAAAGTTTGAGCACCCCTGATCAAGAGCATGGCTTTTAACCATATGCTATTGGCTCCAATTACATTATAATGTGAAACCAGGCAGTCTCCTATCCAGAATGTTATCTGAGTTTGGTTCTTCGAAATGGTATAGCCAAATTAAATCAAAAATTGAATCAACTGGTTTTTCATTGGATTTTTTTAAGTTTCTATCCATTCCCTGGAGTTTATCAAAGGGTAAAGCAAAGAATGCTAGACATTGAGGCACAAAACCCCTTTGAACTTGCTTTTAGAATTTGCTCCCCTCTTAATTTCTCTATCCCGCTTAAGTATGGGCAAATGGCTCCTTATCTGAGTATTTTGATCAACCTTTCTGAACGTCGTGCAATCTCCTTGGCAAGATTCAATGTGTTTCCATCCGAGGTCACAGAAGGCAGATATAGGCAAATACCATATAAAGAATGCCTCTGCCCTTGTAATTTGGGAAATATTGAATCAATCATACACATTCTTTTTTATTGTCCTCAGCACACTAGATTCTGCCACACTTACATGACTCCACTTCTCGGCAAAATGAATGGTCTTTCGGATGAGGCAAAACTGAAGTGTCTCCTAAATGACTGCTCACCAGATGTGCTAGAGGGAGTTTCTAAATTTTTACTTTTAGCGATTTCTAGGGCTTCTTAATGTAATCTGTCAAAAAAAATTGATATTTTATGTTGAACTGTAAATGTACTATTAGTAATTTTAATTTAGTAATTTAACTCCGTTTTTTATAAATGGGATTAGGACTGATTATGTTTACTTTTATGGTTTCTTGATCTATGCCTAATAAAGGTTCATTCATTCATTCATTCATTCTCTCCTCAGTCATCACCATATTCGCCTATAATATGGGGATAAGAATATTGAGCAACTGTGTAGAAAAGAGGAGTTGAATTTTCTAAAATGCTACATAAATGCAAACAAATGTTCTTAATAGAGTCAGGAGTTAATTTTTTAAAGGTGCTAAAGTTCAGATTTGCCTGACTTGGCAATCTTTCCCTGAGTCTCAAAAATCTGCGGTTTGGATATAGTAAATAGGGTAGGAAAGTCAAATGTCACAGTCAGAGGTATTCAGCTCTTTTGGATCATACCTCTATGAGTTTAGGGCTGAAAGCTTCAATTAAAACAGTTCTGGGCTAACAGTTCAGCACTGCTAATTCCCAATTCAAATGGACTCCCATTAGGAACATGCTGTAGGGAGATATACCTTAGCTTACAAAGTGGCAACCTAAACAGAGCTCATTAAATCAGGTGAGAAAAGCACGTACCTTTCTCTGACATGAGACACCTGAAGGAACTAGGACTTTAATAATTTGACTCAGGAGTTTAAAATGAAACATATATGATAAGCATACATTATAAGGCTATAATTATGAGGCTGTAACTGCAGCAGGAGATTTTGGTGACTTAATGACACAAAATGAATATCAAGTAACTATTATTTAAGGTTTTATATATATATATATATATATATATATATATATATATAGAGAGAGAGAGAGAGAGAGAGAGAGAGAGAGAGAGAGAGAGAGAGAGAGAGAGAGAGAGAGAGAGAGTATATATATATATATTCTAAATGCTACTGAAGTGAATTTTTCACAATGTCATTGAGGCAGGCTTTTCTTTCATACTAACACAACTTGAATGGACTGACCTACATTAAGACTTCAGTGAAGTTTCAGTAAAGTTTGAAATGGTTCTCATTTGGCTGGAACACAGATTGGGGCTACAATGAGAAACAATATGTCTTTTTTGGTTCTGCGTATTATGTTGTGCTCTAGGTTGGCCTTACCATGAAGCATCCTTAATGGCTACATGGCATGCCAAAGTCGGAGGGACAGTGAACTGACCGGGACAGTCTGCTGCCCTTTCCAGTCCTGTCACTCTAATAGGGCACCAATCATTGGAGGAAGGGAAAGAAAGAAAAGAGCTGCTGCTACTCTAGATCAATTATATCTACCCAAAAGGTGCTTACAAAACACCAAGTGGGCAAGGGGAAATGATCGGGGGCCTCAGCAGCTTTCCCCCCTTCTCCCTCCAGTGCTGCAGTAAGAAAAAGGGGGGGAAATACACTGCCACACCTCCAAAGTGCCTCTAGATGGCCACTTGGTAGTTACAAAGCACCAAGTGGGTAGGGAGAGGAAATCTGGAGCCTGCTCCCTTCCCTGAACTTATCACAAGGTCAGTGCAGTCTCAGTGGCAGACCTCCCCAGCCCCGTGCCCAGGGCAAAGGTTTGCAATGGCACCCCCGTGGGCTGTCACCGACCCCTGCATGAAAATCCGCCCCCCCCCCCACTCACCTGAGGCTCACAGAGCTTTGCACAACCTTAACCTGTGTTGGGGAAGGCTCTCTGAGGTTCCCCAACACTATAAACTGTGCTTCCGGAAAACTGGAAGCACAGTTTTCGACCCCATTGGGAGCCTCAGAGAGGCTTCGGCAGGGTCCTAGAGGCTCACACCTGGGGCATTTGTCCCATCAGACCTAATGGTAGGTCCACAACTGTGCAGTCTCCTTCCTTTCCCTTCTCCTCCTCTGTTGCAAATGAACAGAAGTGGTGCATTCAGCAGGCACTGCTTCTGTTCATTTCAGTATTTCTCACTCACTCATCTGCCCTCCTCCTCACAGGGGGCTCACACACACAAGGGCAGGGATTATGTAAGGACAGGGATTATGTAAGGACAGGCATGATCATTAGGGAAACTTGAAAGACATGGGCTGCCCCTACTTGTGCTCCCTGATTGAAGAATTGACAGAGTATCAAGTGTTTTCTTTTTTCAAATAAGAAAGGTGCAATCCGCATGAGTGCAGTAATGGGGCTGGGTAGTGTGGGGATGTCATAACTATGCGGCATGTGTAATGCATGCTTGGTATGTAGGTAGTCCCAGATTCAATCACTGCTCTCACCAATTGAAAAGATCTCAGGTCCCCTATTGCTGCTTTAATTTATAACATAGTGCCAGCATGGAGTTAGGGGTTGAATTTCAAAAATACTTTATTCACCTTTTAAAATGTACTTGTCATTTTAGCAATGTTTTGGGAGGGCTCTCTAAAAGGCATGAAAAGTTTCAGATTTCCAGTATTTTAAAATTTAGAAGTTAACCATTTTTTTATAATCTAGACATTTCACTTGCATCAGTGCACAGCACTGGAGCTGGAAAAAAAGGATGTAACAATGCAGCATCGTTTCCCTGACCCCACCATGTGGCCAAATCTGATTAGCTGTGCGGGCTGAGGATATCATCCCATTCATAACGTGATCCCTGATTGGCTGGCCTCTGCCCTCAGGGATATCACCATATAAACAAATCTAATTGGCAGTGTGGGTCTGAGACATCGTGACATTCATGACATGGCCCTGATTGACTGGGGTTGTGTCACCCCCCCCCCCAAAAAAAACCCTTTAATGTACTAAAGATATAGTGCTGAGGCTTCAGCAGACCAAGAGCCCAATCCTGAGCTCAGGAGCATATGGCACGTCTGCAAGGCTTACCACCGGGCCAGTGCCCATGCTAGCCCAGCGCTGGCCGGTGCTGGGCGAGTGCCAGGCGTGCGCCCGTCCTCCACTGCTCGGCAGTCTCACGGACCGCAGAGCCATGGCAGGGTAAGCGGGGGCGTGGAGGGGGCATGGAGGAGGCATTCCAGGGAGCTGGGAGGTGGAGAAAGGGCAGGCGGGAGGTGTGCCAGGGGGAGGGAGGGAGGCGGGTCCCATTGAGCTCCACTCCACCAGATCCAAGGCGTTTGCGTGGGGTGCCCTACACAATTGCCTTTACCTTACCGCTGACCTTTTGGTTGGCAATAAAGTGAATAGCCCCATTGCAGGGCTGCTTCCCTTACCTGGGAGAAGGGGACAAAAGTCCCCTTCTACCAAGGTGCCACCCGCGTCAGGCTGAGGTGCACAGGATGCAGCAGTTCTTGGTACCGCTGCAGCCACACATCCTGGGCAGCTCAGGATTGGGCTGCAAATCATGGCTACTGATGGGCACAAAAATGTACAAAGGGATGGAATGTGTAATGAACTATTCACGAAACCTTTTGCATTCTGCAAATGGCCGCATCTGCATTGAAAACCAAATTTCATGAAAATTCAGTGCAGTACTAGCACATAGTACTAATTTACCTAGCTAAAATGTGCCATTTGGCTCACTATGGGTCAACTCAATTGCTGGTACAAACCTAAGTTGATCTGTGAAGGCCAATCAGGTCCAGGATTCAGCTTGCACTGCTTCTGCCAAACCCTTCTCTGGCCTGAGATCAGCCTTCCTCCCCAGCCCCATCACCAACCCATTCCACCCACCCCTCCCCCATTCTGCTCTCTTCCCACCTCATTCCACTCCCGATGCAGGCTAACCTGCTCCAGTGGGCCTTCACTGGTCCACCAGCAGGAGTGGGAAAGCTCTGGCCTTCCTGCCGGTGCTCCGGTACTACTGCTGCTGAAGCATGCTTTATGGCTGCTTTGCAGCAGCCAGCGCTGGCAGAACACGCATTCTGCCGGTAGGGCAGCCCAGTAGGATTGGACTATTTCTGTACTTCACTTACAGAGCCAGCTCATTTTATCCCAAACTCTTGGAGTGGGTTGCAACAATACTAATACAAACATAAAAATTGAAAAATGGGACCTAAAAATTAATCATTCCAGCCCAATCATATCCAGAGCTAGCCTGTGCGATGCAGTGCGCTGAAACAGACTCAGTTGCATCTTGTATGCTGACTGGGCTCAGGCAGTGATGCAGATTTAAGTCAAGACATTTTTTACTTATTCTGCTACTCCCTGGGCCCCAGTGGGCTTACTCATATCCATGCCAGCTCTTTTGCTGGTGCCAATCTGATAGCTTGAAGGGAGTGTATCTGGCCTGGCCTGGGTGTCACTGCTGTGAAGATCTGCTCCTGGCCCACTCCCAGCCCAACCCAATTCCTAGTATGATCCTGTCCCAAACTGTCTCCTCCACCAACCTACGTGCTCTGGAGGAGGTTTGTCAGCCCACAGCTGCTGGCACAGGGCCTCCCATGTCCTGCACTGTTAGTAGCGAGCCACCTGCTGTTGGAGCAGCAGGTGGGCCTGATCTTACATTGATGGATTGCAAGATCTGTCAGCATATGATTCTGATAGGATTGGGTATTGGAGTTGGGAGTCATTGCATGTTGCTTGCATAGAAATAAATCCCACTGTGTTCAACAGGACTTCCTTCCAGGTATGTTTGCACACAACTGTATCTTTAACATATTATGAGCTACAGTCTGTCTCTCAGGCAGCCCTCAAGAAAGACATACATTATCATATGTCCCTAAGACATTTCTCAGTTTACTTCCTGTGGTACCTGACGCTTCCTTTTGGCTGAGGACCTTGGAAAGTTTTGAAAGCAGCATCTGAGTGCTTCTGTTGACGATGTCCACCCTAGGAACTCCTTTCCTTCTCCTTTTCCCCTGTGCATCCTTGTGCTTCACCTGATATCTACGTACTCTGGCTCTGTTTCAGCCTTGTTGGTGGAGCAAAGAGCAAGGCTTCCCCAGAAGTATGACCCCCCCAACCCCCCAGATCAAATCCAGGAGCAACAGATGCCAAAGCCTCCAAAGGACAATTCCTCCCTAGAAGCACCTGATCCCCAGACCAAATCTGGGGAATAAACTACAATGACCAGATCAAGAGCTGAGGGCTGCTCCTGCCATGTAATTCTTCCCAGAGGCAGCTGGCTTGATAATTAACAGCATGTCTAGAAGATCACGGCTCATGTAGCTCCTATAAATAAATATGTTTGGATTAGCAATGCCATTATGCAGCTTTCATAATCTCACCCTTGGCTGTCCCAAACTGCTTCAGCTTTTTCATGCGATCTCCCTTATATTAGTTTATTGTCTCTCATATCTAGCTGCTTTAATGCTCCAGTCGGGTGCCTTTGTTTACTGATGTATTTGAGGCTCCAGTTGACTCCAACTGGAGCATGTGGTATGAGTAACATTGTCATAATCATACATTCTATAGCTTACATTCTAGAGTCCGTTAGGCATTTTGCATTAACTTGCACATTGGCTATTGCACAAATCATGGGGTCTATTTTCATCCCAGTGTGGTATCTTTTCCAGTGGCTGTGCTGGTGTCTTTTTTTGTATTTTTTTTAAACTGTGTGCCCCCCCACCACACACATAGAGGTGTGTGTCACTTAACAACCTTCCGCTTAACAATGGACTGCATATATGATGGTGGTGAAAGTACAACAAAGAGGCTGTTAATGAGGTGGTCAGGTCTCCCATAGCCTGTAACAGAGTGTCTGTTTACACAACAAAGAGGCTTTTAATGCAAAGAGAGGCTATCTACCATATTTTTCGCTCCATAAGACGCACTTCCCCCCCCCCCAAAAAAAAAGTGGGGGGAAAAGTGTGTGCGTCTTATGGAGCGAATACTGCAAAAAAAAAAAAAAAACACTCCGCCCCCGGCCCCGCCCCCGCCCCCTGCCCGCTCTGCTCTACTCGCCTTCCCAGGAAAGCGTGGGTGGGATGGCAGTCTTGCTGAGCAAGCCCGCGTGTCTACTCAGAAGTAAGTCTCAGCGTCACTGGGGCTCACTCCCAGGAAAGCGTGGGTGGGGTGGCAGTCTTGCTGAGCAAGCCCCTAGAGCAGGGGTGCTCATTATGTCGATTGAGAGCTACCAGTCGATCTCCAGGCGAAATGAGTCAATCGCAGGCTTCTCTCCTGTCCAAGCATCCCTAGGAGTGAGCCCCTGGCAGGCTTGTGAGCCCAGGGAGGGAGCCTAGGGAGTGAGTCCAGGGAGCCCAGGGAGTGAGCACCTGACGGTTCCGTGTGGTTCTGTGTGCAAGGGGTTTTGCACTGGTCTTGCTGTGATGCCTATACAGAGATCTTCCCTTCCCCACACCTTTCCCCTGCTTTTGCACTGGTATTTATGGAGATCTGCGCCCCCCCCCCCCAACTTCCATCTGTTGGTTCTGTGTGCAAGGGGTTTTGCACTGGTCTTGCTGTGATGTCTATACAGAGATCTTCCCTTCCCCATACCTTTCCCCTGTTTTTGCACTGGTCTGTATAGAGGTCTGCTTCCCCCCCCCCTTGTATTGGAATCCAGGAAGATCTGGTGAGGAGGTAGATGTGGTGTCAGCAGTGGCCCCTTTAAGGGTAAGGCCTGGGCATCCAGCAGAGTGTGCTGCACAGCTGCAGCCACTGGAAGGCAATAGGGCCCTCAGGGATATAAGGAGTACCAGAGGCAGAAAGGGTTTGTGGGTTTTGAAGGAGTGCAGGTTGGAGGTAGGAGAGGAGACCAACTGGGTTTATTGAATTTGGAATCTGACTGTGGATTGTGACTGGACTTGGATACCCTGATGGATTTGACCGACCTACCTGGAACCTGACCTTGGACTGTAATTTGGCTTATTGGCTCTGGACTCTGATTTGGTAACTCTGATTGATGGGACTGATTTACTTGGCATCTGTGGACTGGAACTGGACTCACTTTTGCTTGCTGCACTGGTGAGTTGCACAAGGGGGACTGATCAGCCTTAAGTGGGCACGAGGCCCAGTGGTTTGGAATTTGGCAGACCATCATTGTAGCAGAAAGATAATGTGATCCCCCATTTGTGTGCACCTGCTTTTGTGAGCTTCATAAATTCTGGCTCTAGTGATGATGAGTTCTTGGGGTTTCCAGAAAACTAGAGTACTCAAACCTTTAAGTCTCTCCATTTGTTAATGACAGTGATAATGGTTCTTAATGCCGCTGTTGACTGCTGTTCACTTTACATGGTTCAAATGTTATTCTGTTATAGTTTATTAAATATTTATTACACTATTTGGTTCAGAATATTTCTTTCCTTGTTTTCCTCCTCTAAAAACTAGGTGCGTCTTATGGTCAGGTACGTCTTGTGGAGCGAAAAGTACGGTATCTCCAGGAGTCTATGCAACCAGCTAGTGTCTGGCAGGGAGTGTCTGTTTACACAGCAAAGACACTAGATTGGACCTAACTGCATAACAATGAGGATCAGATAATGTATCCCTGTTGTTAAGTTTTATATATAAGATATGAAGGCAATTCCATACAAGTATCTAATTATGACATTGAATTGGAGAACTACACCACATCAGTCCCTATATACTTGGCGTTGGATCCAAATCTATGCTCTGCAAAGCACCTAGGTTCTCACAGAAAGCATTTATGAGTTCTCCTACCCAGTAGAGAAGTCCTTCCTAAACCAAACACTATTGTTGCATAATGACCAAATTGTAGGGCGACATATTCATGAATGGATTTTAGCCGTCTAGTGGGAAGAAATTTGGGGTGGCGGGAACCTGTTTAAGATTCTGGGAAAAGATCCATTGTTTCAAGTTCTGTGCAGCCTTTTCAACTATGAGGTTCATAAAGATCCAAATGCATAATGCAGAACTGTCAGTCAATCAAAGCAGTCTTATAACCTGCCTTTTGAAAGCAATAATTTCCTAAATTCTGTGAAAAGATCATTCTTTTTCTTTTAAAATTTAGAAAATTATCCCCTTTTAAAGCTCCCCCCCACCTCCATTCAACAGCTTCTAATTATATTACTAGGGAACCAAAGTGAACTATAAAAAGAGACTAAAAAGAACTCTCAGATGTTCTATATGTCTCATTATAACACGGTACTGGAGAGAGGGGAAAAAAGCACCCATTTTCTGATTGGCTAGAAGTCTTCATACCCATAAATGGTACTCAGTGTTCTGAACTGAGTGGCTTGCCATTTGCTGTACAAAAATACCACAGCCTTCCTTGTGAACTAAGCAAGCTGCTTAATGTTATGCCTTTAAAGACAAGGGACACAGTCCACAGGGACATTGCATTTTTCAGTGCAAGACCAATTGAAATGAATGGGAGCTGCATCAGACTACTGCTGCCAGCCATTTCCAGTGGGAGCCATATGGTTTCCTGGAGCATCCAGGCCCATTTGAAGGGGGCCACAGACAAAAAACTGAAAATAATAAATGATTTTATGTTTATCTGTTCATGTTGTATCCTTGTTTGACAGGGAGCTCTTGAACCTGAGAAGAGCTCCTAAGTGCTTGAGAACTGACCCTCCTGCCTATAAGGCCCTAAACCCTGAAGACTTTATCTGTGCCACTTCCCTGCCCTGACTACTGCCTTTACACAACACCATCATTCCATAAGTAGCAGTGGGTGCATCCTGCCAGTTCTGATTCATAATTGGGAGCAACTACCTATTTTCATGAAAATGTGCTCACAGCACAATCCTAAGCATGTCTTCTCAGACGTAAGCCTCATTATGTTCAATGGATCTTATTCCCAGGAAAGTGTGATAAGGATCGCAACCTCAGTGACTTCCAAGGCGAATTCCTTGGGCTCCTGATAACATAAATAGAAGGGCAATCTCTGCCCCCCCCAAACCCAAAGAAGGGCAGTCTCTCCTCAACCCAACCCTCTTGGGGTGGTGGCTTGCTGCTCTAGCAGAGGTGGGGAATGAAGGACATATTTCTGTTTCTTCTCTCCCTTGGCACCTTGGCATCTTTATGGCAGTGATTCAGAGCCTTGGAAATGTAATTTTTTTTTTTAGTGCTCATTGTACTTCAGGTGTATCCATAAAAAATTCCACAGGGAGAGATGGAAAAGAGAGACACCTCCCTCCAACTGCTGATGGAGCAGCAACCAGGCAAGCAAGCAAGTCGGAAGTTTCTCTGCTACAGTTGAAAATCTCAGTGGCAGAGGAATTTGGCCATTCACCTCATTTTCAAGAGTGTAGTTTAAATGATAGTCCAAGCTGGGTCACTCTTATTGTGTGACAGAGGTGCATGAGCATATATGCCATCCTCTTACCTGGCATGCTGATGTTCCAGTACTTATTTGTGAAGTGATGGGTGATCTGAACTGCCCTTGTGATTCAACACTGCACTAAAATTTGAACTGTGTAAACCCCCTTTCACAGTTTTGATGTGATAGCAAACAGAGGAAAAACACGTAGGATATATGATAGAAGGGAGCAGTTTGGAGTATCACAGGTTTATGTTTCAAACCAAGGAATTTTGCCCACTTTGTGATATTCCTGGCCATAAGGGCATTGGCTACCCTAACCCAGGAAGTGGTAAGGGTGGTGTCATGTTGACCATCTTAGATACTTGTACCAGTTCCTCTGCAATGCTACCAGTATGGGCTTACTTGCTTCGAACAGTAGTTTTCATTCCATTTTCACCTCTCTGCACACACAAAACACAGCCAGTAGCTTTTTTGCTTGCAAGATGCTGCTTCCCTTTCGCTCTCCAAAGAGCTACCTATGTTAATGTCTTTCAAAACCATAATATAGTCTAAACAAAGTCTGGGCATTTCAAGTCCAGACCTATACACTGATTTTTTTTCTTGGCCATGCATCATAAACCTCAACATCATGATTTTGGGTTTTCAATGACAAAATACAAGCTAACTTGGAAAAAAACAAAACCCATCTGTTTGGATTATTGATTTGCTTTCTAGTTCCTAAATAACTACAATAATCTCTCCAAGGGGGATTTGACCCAGAGGCTGGCCCTAAAAAACAGGGAAACAATTATTTTGTTCAGGAAGAGTAAGGACACTTGGAAGGCATATAACAAGGGTGTCAAACCCGTTTCATATAGAGGGCTGAACTTAGCATTCATAGTGCCTGTTGATGGCCAGAAGTGACATCATTAAGCTGAAAGTGACATCATTAGGCAGCTGATGGCCAGAAATAAGCATTTGGTTCTTACATAGAAACTCATTAGCTGCAAATGGCAAAAGAGAAAATGTGAAGATCTTGTTCATATTTTTAAGATATGAAAGAGCCCAATTATCACGCTAAGGGAGCCCAGTTATAACAGGAGCTTCTGGGGGCCGCATTCGGCCTGTGGGTCTTACGTTTGACACCCCTGGCATAAAAGATCCGGAGTGTTTCTTTCACCAGGCTTCTCTTCTCATAGGTCAATTTTACTGAAATAATTAACCAAAGCTGTATGAATATGGCAAACGACTTCACTTTTTCCCGTTGTGCAACCATCACCCAATCTTTTTCCAATAAATGAAGCATCGCTTGCCGTGTCACACTGCATCCAAGTTAAAAACAAACCAACAAAGTAGGTGATTACCTCCATTACCTTCGGCAACGACTAGTCCCAGGCAGAAAACTCAACTATGAGAAGTGAAAGCCACAAGAAAAGAGCTCAAGACTGTTCGAGGCTGGAGTGGGTGGTGGAAGAGGAATGTCGTTCCTCTTGCAGTCGTTGACTAATGGAAGCTGCTATTAATAGCTGGTCAGTCAAACTATGACAGTTTTCAGTGACAAGCCGAGAAAATGGGGAAAAATAAATAATTGTTTTCCTTAACTTTAGAAACTTATTTGGTTGTGCTGTTTGGCAGAAGACAGTGTGTGGGATATATACAAGAGTATAATATGCACAGACATTAACGACTCAGAAATCATGCAGCTTTTGACTTCCTGGGACTAAATGCGACGGGTGGAGCTCTTTCTTGAAAACCATTAATTTGTGCTGTTCCCATTTAATCTGTCCATATATTTCCATTATATATTTTTAAATGTTTCACAATTGATATATTCTCTTAATGCTTCGTTGAGTTTGTTCAACAGTGCTTTGTGCTTTGCCAAAGTAATTATCTTTATTGGTACTGTACCTTAACAGTGCTTCAGTGAAGCATTTTAAGGGTGTCAAGTTCTATTAGCCATAAACTAGCTCAGAGAGGAAATTATCTGCAAAAGTGTTCAAACAGTGACACTTCAAGAGCTTTTAGTGAGTCCTCTCACAAGAGTGATTATGTTGTTCTGAGGCACCCACGAAAAAAGATCCTGCTGAATACAAATGATTTCAAATTGCTTGGGTGAGCCATGCAGTTAGGATGGGTTTCAAGCCATTTCAACAAGCTGGCGATCAGATAATCAGGAAGACAGGGCAATGGGGTCACTAGGGTTGCCGTCACTCAGTGCAGTAACTTATGGTGTCATCCCCCATTGAATTTATTTATTTATTAAAATATATAACAGTACAGGTCACCCCACCAATCAGTAGTCAGCAAAAAAAAAAAAAAAACAACAGTGGCCAACTTGATGACACACAACTGAACAGGACTTCTGCTATTGGTTCTGATACATTGAAATGAGTGCTGACTCGTACTAACACCTTTTTGGTTCCATGCTGTATCATAATAACACCTCATTGGCTCTCAGAACATTCAGTCTCATTGGTCAGTTTTGAGTTATGTGGCTTTTTGTCACATAAGGCAATTGTGAGTTCCTTTTCTGTTCTAGTTGTGGGTTCACCAACAATCTGTTAGGACTATCATCTCTCTCTCTCTCTTCCCTGGCAGGACCAGTTCTAGATTTTGGTATGTTTTCAGTAAAATGCCCTTGGCATCCTTGCCTTTGGCAAGTCATGTTGCTAGTGACTTCTCTCACTGTTGCTTGTGTGATGTGATGGCTCTTCATCATTCCTCTCCTCTAGAAAGCTTATGACCAAGTAAACAGTCAGCAGTGGCAGGAAGCAATAACCAGTAGATACAATCTGACCTGCAGTTCCTTCTTGGAACAGGAAACTTAGGTAGACATGTAGAGCAGTGGCTGAGGACCAACTGTTCCTCAACACTGTGTTGTTCTACCTATGCGGATGGGTGAGCAGGCACAGAATTGCTTTGCCAGGAGTCAGCAGTGGGTTCTCTTGAGGTAGTGGAATTGCAGCAGCTGCTTGAGGATGCCAACTTCTGGTCCCAATGTAATGCCAACTGTTATCCCAAATACCAGTTCATAGTCTACATCAGCATTAATCTCTGAAGTTTGATCCATCTGGGCATGTTCAGAATTCATACATAGCACATTTTAGTAAACTAAGGGCACAATCCTAACCAGGTCTACTCAGAAGTAAGTCCTATTTTGTTCAATGGGGCTTACTCTCAGGAAAGTGTGGTTAGGATTGCAGCCTAATAGCTAGGGAGAAATGCACATGTGTTTTGTAGACTTTGCAGCAAACATGTGACCCAACACTTATTTTTCTGCACACTTACAAAATGTACAGTTTAAGTCCTGACCCAAACCTCTGAGGCCCTGGTTATATAACTCCCTGAAATGTCCCATCCCCACACAGCCTGGGAAGTCTAGACGCAGGACATAGATCTGTCAATGAAAATGTCTCTGTTGAATAAGATCAGGGAAGCACCATAATGAAAGCTTCATAATGGAAATATTAAGGACATAAAATCATTGTAAACACATTGGAAATTATTGGTGACAGAATTGCAGCAGGTCTGGAAGTGCTTTTCTTTTTCTCTCCGGAGCACTAAGCAGCTGTCTTCTGAGTGATCTCTTGCAGACTGCCTCCCCATCTGCTTGCAAGGTCTGTGCTGCAATGATACATCACCAGTGGACTTTCCTATGGTAAATTTTAGACTTTTTTCACTAATATCTTACACTACTAATATGTCCTAAGCATATAACCTGTTGAACTACAAAAGCAGGTACTATAGATCTCTAACATGTATCTTCTCCGCTCCCCACCTTCTGCACCCTCCATCATTACTGGGAACGTGATCACTGCGGTCATGGCAGATTCATAGCCTTCAATCTCCTTGTGCATTATTTGCAGCTCAATGATTACAGTAGGAGGAGCTAAGGTAAAGTTACTATGCCGAAACCGTTGCCATTACCTCCATACCCCTCAAACCCCAAGTTTGGTGCTTGCATGTTTGTGCAGGTGTTCCTTGGGACAGAAGCTCTGGGGAAAGTAGGCAGAAAAGAAGTACCAGGAAAAAAGATTCCTCTTACATGGATCTTTAATTTTGAAGCACTTGTATGGCATTATGAGAATCCCAGAAGAGCTTCTAATTGACTTTCATCACTTCAGAAGGCAGAAGTGGGGAGGGAGAGAAGCAGTATCTCAAAAGGCATCATTCAACATGCGTGAGCATGACTGGCACAGTAGTGGTGGCTAAATGTCACACTGGCATACTTACACAGGTGATTGTGTGAAACTGGGGTGATACTTTGTCCCCCTCCTCCTGCAGCCTTCAAGTGTCATTTGACAAATCCCTAAAGATGCATCTTTGTTAAGGCAAGCACATTCCTTTTTATATGAGTTACCCAAGCCAGTCATCTACTTCCTGGACACAAAATACGATAGAAAACAACAATAAATCCTCATACAGATCACCGCATCAGCTACTTTCCTTTTTAAAAGGGGCACAGTTTTTCCTAGGAACTGCACATTTAGAGCTGGAAGTGTCTTCCTCTGAGCTTAGCATTATAAATTATGATTGCTGTAAGAGACATTGTTGTCCTCAGGAGACACATCAAAGGTCCAAGTAACACGTAAACAGATGCCTGGTGTGGGTATGTAGGTGTTTAAAGAACATGTATATGCATGTGTTATTTCCATATTTGTTGCATTTTCTGTACCAAATGCCCCTGTAACATTGGTGCCCCCCACAGCAGTCATAACCTGTTGCCCTGCCCTAAATCCCAGCTTCTAGAGAGCTTCTGAGGATGTGAAGAGTGTCTTTCATTCAGAAGCATTCTTCCCTTGCCCATTATGTCCACTTCTGAACGGAACTGAACTGGCATGGTGTTGGGGAGTTAACCATGTTGGGCATTTTTTGAGGACCCACCTGATTAGACCATCTTCAGAAATCTCAGTATTGGTGGCAGTACTAACACTCAAAGTGTTGCTGGGACAGCTTGGGGGCACCATCGGAGGTCCAGTTTTCAGTGAAACATGCTCAGATACTGGTAGGTAATTCAGGGCTCAATTCTCCCTTTCCCCCTGCTGATGCAACCATGCCAAAAATGGGCATGCTGTGTCCAGTGGAGGGGCAGATTGGGAGGTTTCAGGGGGAAGGGGAATTATTCCCCTTCCCTTATTCTGTAACACATCTCCTTGGACCAGTCCCAGCTTTATAGCAGGCACAAGTTCAAGGACAGAAAGGGAGCAAGGAGGCTTGCAAAAAAGGGGATACAATATGGTGCATGCCATCGCTGCCAGATCGCTCCCACAACCTCCCCATCCCCTGTTCCTCCGCCCATCCCACCCAGTTTTCCCATCCCCCACCTCCTTCCCATTCACCCCCACTGCTGCCTTACCTGCTCCTGTGGGTGAGGCAAGATCTGGCAACAGCCAGAGAGCACTGCCACCTCTTGTGGTTGCATTCCCAATATGGCCACTGACAGAGCACCCCATGCGCTGTTGGCAGCCATTTTGTGACAGAAAAATGTGTGTGCCAAACACCCTCCTGGATAAGATTGAGCTGTCAGGTACTGCCAGTACTGGAGATAAGGATATAGAGTAGAATGGGCATGCCCAATATAATATCTTATGCAGTTATTCTGAGAAAGGATTTTGCTAATAGTTAAGACATACTTGGAGGGAGGGAGGAATTTCTCCACATGGGTTGAGAAATCTGGGGATTGTTCTCTATCATATGTGGTTTGCCACACTGCTCTCTAGAATGTTAACTGGAGCGATTTGTTTTTCAGGCAGCTCTGTCACACTGCATCTTGTACACTCCTGCTGGTGGTACCTCCTAAATTGAATTCTATGGATTCATCAGCAGGAAGTCAAGATGAATTTGGAGAGAATGTGGCCCTGGGCCTTGATGTTGGCCTTGATTATCTTCCTTCCAGCACAGTGAGTCTATATTTCTACAGAGTGTTTACAAAGCAATGATACCTAACTAGGATATCTAACTTTATCTAACTAGGATGAAGGGAGAAGGAATTCAGCCTCACAGAAATTACAGCAGGGTCCCCTGCCTGTGCAACCTTGTGAGGAGGTTGTGATCAACCCTCCTACCAACTTCCCTACCAATACAGAACTATTTGCTTATATACTTTCTTCGCTTCCCAGCTCCAGGCTTGATTAGGTAAGAAAATAAGGCATTTATTGCTTCAAGCAGTACAAGAAAGTCATCATTGCTGCGGTGCAAAATTGGGAATCAAATAGCTCCCCTTTGCCCTTTTCATTTAGCCCATCCATCTGCTCATTTTGCCATTGATTTTCTTTGTGCAGTAGGAAGAATTCCAAGAAAGCAGATGATAATGGAATCTTCCTGTGCTAGAAATGCTTATACTAAATCAGCACTACAGGCCCTGCATTATCCAGTGCAGTTAACTAGAAGCTTGAAACTCTAGCCAATCCAGCCTTGAAAAAGAAGTTAGAAATGTTCCACTCTCTTTAAAATCAATTTACTGCTGCGCTCACCATGGTCTCCAGGGAGACACATTAGGACAGACTCTGGGAAGGTTATTGAATCATTTTCCCCCATTGATTGTCATGAGTAATGGTTTTCAGTTTTTAACAAAATAAGTTCTGAAATTGTGCAACACAGAGAGATACACAAAGTAATGTAACTAATTAATATCCATAGGCTAGCTTCTCTGTAATATTCAATAGGTGCACAAGCTCCCTCTCTCTCTCTCTCTCTCTCTCTCTCTCTCTCTCACACACACACACACACACACACACACACACACACACACACACACACCATCTTCAGAAAGTCCACAACCACTAGCAAAAATCAGAACCATAAACTAAAAATAGTCAATATAAAATATACCACATTAATATAAGACAGGCTGAAGCACTGATGGAATCGGGGAGGATTTCAAGCACCCAATATTTGGAAAACCCAAAATATCTTCATTTGACACCTAACAGAAAAGGGGAAAAAAAGAGTTGGCACCAACAGATTGACTTTGTTAGCCCAGTTCATTAGTGACTCCAAGTGCCTAATCAGAATTGGGTGCTATCATCATGTTGTTGACACCCCACTCCAACACCCCACTGACAAGCTCTCCTGGTAGTTTCCACATGATAGAATAGAACCCTGGAGTATAGCAGAAGTGGTTGAGCAAAGTCCCCAACATCACCTTCTGGAACCTATCTTCCAGGTAGGAAATGGAACCACCAAAGCAAGTGCCTCCCATCCTGGAAAGATTCATAAGGATACCGTGGTTTTGGGGTTTTTTTCGAATTGTATAACAGAAGTTAGAGGTCTTTAATGGAACGGTTTGGGTTTGGGCTATTTTCCCACCAATTGAGGTAGCTAACACAGAAATAATGTCAGAATTAAGGTATACAGGCACAGACACATATGAAGTTCACATTTCTTAGAACTTATGGAATCCTATTTCCTCAAAAATTCACAGAACTTTCACCTCAGGAGGAGCCCTGAAATTTACTTCAGATTGCACCTTTTTGAAACATCAGTGCAAATCCTAGGAAACAGACTGCAGTATGACCAAACACTAGAGCCTCAAAGAATCACATACTATGCTGGCTGCCTTAGATTATACTGTATCATTGACCTGCTACCAACATGGGTCAGAGGAAATGCATCACTCAAACAACTGTGTTGGACTTTTTCCATTCTTTGCCCAGCGCAGGCCAGCAGCAGGTCAAAACCACCATTTGAGTTATACTGCAAACACACTGAAGGGGATACTGTGTGAATGGCTGACTGGGGTTTGCCATGTTGGGATACAAATCAGGTTGCATGAACATGAGTTGCCATCAATACACATTTAAAAAATGTTCAACGTGCTGGAGATCTCTAGAGCACAGGGATCTTTGGTAGACCAGAACACTGTCAGATGTTCTGGTAGGATAGATTCAGCTTAAGCAAATCCACATTGCAAAGCAATTATTTGTACCCTTCAGAGGTTTTCCTCTGCACAACAACCTGCACCTGTCAGCAATATTGGACCTGAATAGCAAACTACAGAACTAGCTACGCTCTGTTGACATGGATGCTATGGAGCTTTTATAAGAACTAATTGAATAACCTCTTCTCCTTGGAGACACATTGGATGGGCAACATTAACTCCCATTAAACAGCTTTAATACACAAACACATGGTAAAATCATTATGTCCCATCAGGACAAAGCTAGACATTATAAGAGACATGGAACGGCTGACAGACAATGCCTCTTCTCTCTGTTTTCCTTGTAATGTATCACAAACAATGTGACATCATCACTCCAGGCATCTCCCATTCCCTGCCTCTACCAGTCAATAATATGAGATGGAATTAAATGAGAGCATTGATGGCATCATGGCCTAGTTGCACAATACTCCAACCAGCCCCCAAGAAGGTGAAAGTTCTTGGTTCCACCCAGTGCTTTTTTTTGTAAAAAAAAAAAAAAAAAAAAAAAAGGTGCAGGAACTCACAACTTGTTAATCTTTCATTCATTCATTCATTCAGTCATTCATTCATTCATTCATTTATTTTTAAACTGAACTTTGAGGAGTTTTGCAGCCTCAACTGGCCCCCCTTTTGGCAACTGGCAGCCAACCTTTATATTTTGCAGCCATGGAGCACCTCCCCTCCAAAAAAAAAAAAAATACAGTGTGTGTGTGTGTGTGTGTGTGTGTATATATATATATATATATATATATATATATATATATATATTCTTCCTCATAGGGATTTGAACCATAAGAACATAAGAACAGCCCCACTGGATCAGGCCATAGGCCCATCTAGTCCAGCTTCCTGTATCTCACAGCGGCCCACCAAATGCCCCAGGGAGCACACCAGATAACAAGAGACCTCATCCTGGTGCTCTCCCCTACATCTGACATTCTGACTTAACCCATTCCTAAAATCAGGAGGTTGCGCATACACATCATGGCTTGTACCCCATAATGGATTTTTCCTCCAGAAACTCGTCCAATCCCCTTTTAAAGGCATCTAGGCTAGACGCCAGCACCACATCCTGTGGCAAGGAGTTCCACAGACCGACCACGCGCTGAGTAAAGAAATATTTTCTTTTGTCTGTCCTAACCCGCCCAACACTCAATTTTAGTGGATGTCCCCTGGTTCTGGTATTATGTGAGAGTGTAAAGAGCATCTCCCTATCCACTCTGTCCATCCCCTGCATAATTTTGTATGTCTCAATCATGTCCCCCCTCAAGCGTCTCTTTTCTAGGCTGAAGAGGCCCAAACGCCGTAGCCTTTCCTCATAAGGAAGGTGCCCCAGCCCCGTAATCATCTTAGTCGCTCTCTTTTGCACCTTTTCCATTTCCACTATGTCTTTTTTGAGATGCGGCGACCAGAACTGGACAAAATACTCCAGGTGTGGCCTTACCATCGATTTGTACAACGGCATTATAATACTAACCGTTTTGTTCTCAATACCCTTCCTAATGATCCCAAGCATAGAATTGGCCTTCTTCACTGCCACCGCACATTGGGTCGACACTTTCATCGACCTGTCCACCACCACCCCAAGATCTCTCTCCTGATCTGTCACAGACAGCTCAGAACCCATCAGCCTATATGTGAAGTTTTGATTTTTTGTCCCAATGTGCATGACTTTACACTTACTGACATTGAAGCGCATCTGCCATTTTGCTGCCCATTCTGCCAGTCTGGAGAGATCCTTCTGGAGCTCCTCACACTCACTTCTGGTCTTTACCACTCGGAAAAGTTTGGTGTCGTCTGCAAACTTAGCCACTTCACTGCTCAACCCCTAGCCTCTGGCTCCACAGACCAGCACTAACAATTGAGCCAGAGGAACTCTTAGACTCAAAGTGTTTGGAACTAATACTTGAGGCGCTGATGGCCACCAGCTGGGCTCAAGACCTTATATATTAGTTCTGAGCACTCTGACTACAGGCTTTCCTATAGCCCAATGGAGAGAGTGCTGGGCTGTGGAGCACAAGATCAGAGATTCGAATTCCTCTCTAGCCCGCAGTTTAAAAAAAAAAGTGGAGCACAAGGTCAGAGCTGGGGGTGCAAAAAAAAAAAAAAGGTGGAGCACAAGGTCAGAGGTTCAAATCCCTCTCTCAGTGAAAGGGGAAAAAAAAGGTGCCAGAACGCCATTCCGGTGTGTTCTATTACAAAAAAAAGCCCTGGTTTCACCACCTCCTGAGGTGAAAGTTCTGTGAAAGTCCTGTGGGGCAGGAGTCTGGGCATGCAGGGCTTCCTTCCACCCTTTAAAACAGGGCACTAGCACCTCACTGCATGAGGGCCTTTGTCCCAAACTACTCCTCACAACATGGTTTAAATTAGGGGTGTCAAACAAAGGACCCGCGGGCCATTTCTCTGGCCTCTGTTATAATTGGGCTCTCCCAGTATGATATTTGGGCTTTCTCATATCTTGAAATTATGAACAAAATTTGCATATTTTTTCCTGTGTTGTTTGTAGCTAATGAGTTTCTAGGTGAGAACAAAGTGCTTACTTCTGGCCATCAGCTGCTTAATGGTGTAATTTCCTGCTTAATTAATGATGTCATTTCCGGTCCTCAGCAGATGCCATGAATGCGATTTGTCCCACTATATGAAATGAGCTTGACACCTCTGGTTTAGATACTGCATTCAAGCAGTACTTAAATTGCACACTGAAGTTCAAACTACCCCCATTACAATTAGGTGCAGGAGCTGGTGATGCAACATGCGCACTCGCACTCCTTCCCCATGAAGTTAAGGGGGCTAGATAGAGTATTGTCCAAACAGACCCCATGTGTTGTGTGTGTGTTCAATATTAAAAGGGAGCTTTGTTGGTGCCAGGTTGTTGGGGGCCCTGGTTCACACAGGCCTGCTCTGGGGCTTCCATGGCACATTGGGTGCTACTAGTGCCACATGTATTGAAGATTAAGGGGCTGGTCTGGCCTGGGTGAGGGCCTTTGATCAGTACCTGCCTCTGCTGCTACCCCTCTGCTGCTGTCCCTGCAAGGAAGAAGAAAGGAAGAGACAAGGAGTGGGGAATCTCTCTTTCAATGTCTAGCATAGCTTCCAGCTTAGGCTTATCTACACATATATCAGAAAGGGTTGGTAGCATCTTGAGGTGCTACAATGGACTTCAGGCTGCCAGTGGGCAGTAACATTGATTTCTCAAGGAGTAATCCAAGCATTCCACTTGCTAGTGCCAAGTCCAATCTGTGAAAGAAATCAGCTTTATTGCCTGGTAATCTGTTTATTGCCTTCAGGGTGATCAAGTGGCCATAAACCCTTATGGTCACTGAGTACCCACAGATCTCTCCCAGACCGAATGCCAAATAGCTCCTAAACCGCAGAGCTTCCACTCCTGATAGCCAGGAAAAATTTGGGGAACCCTCCCCTTGAGTCATACTCCAGCTTACACCCCCTTGGGCTCAGCTTGGCAAAAGGAGTAGGCTCCCGTACAGGGTCTCCAGGGTCCACCCCGGTCACACTGGATTGCCTCCCACAACCAGTCCCTGTGCTCTCTTCCAATCCCAATAATCCAGTCAGTTGTAATAAGTAGGATTTATTGAATAAATGTTTTAAGCAGGATTATACAGACAGCACTGCATACGTCTAAAATTTAGAAATTTAGGCAAAGAGTACAGAAATACAATACAACACTCAGTCTAATAAAACAATAACATCTACCTCCTAACTCTAACTATCACTCACCAAAGTCTTAGCATTCCAAAATCCGATCTAGCCCATCTTGCTGCAGTCAAGTTGGGGTCACTCCTGCCTAGGTGGTCAAGGATCTCAGGCCCCCTCAGCCAGAGACAAAGGCAGCCCGAGCATAAACTTCCCTCCCTCACCTTTATAGGTCTCCTGACCCATCCACCAATCAGAACTCGGTGCCAGCCGAACATTCTAGGGGTGAACGTGCCACAAGCCTCCTTACTCATGGTGGAATCCCCCCTCCCATCCCGAGACACTCACAGCTGAACCCTGTTGTAAATCAAGCTGGCCTTGGAGCCCACTTGGTAGCTTGGTACGATATCAGAGGGCCCTGTGAAGCGACCTCCTCCACAGTTCTCCCAGGCTTGGTATGCAATAATTAAAGTTGGATGCAGCTGAGGTCTGACACTGGAGCCTACCAGCATGGCTACAAGCAGATATTTCTTTATTCAGATGTTACCTGGTCCTTGATTTCCCTTTTTTGTCACACAATCCTCCCATCTCACTCTGCTGCATATGCAGACCCATTTGCCTTAGTCTAGAAGTAATTAGAGTTGTCACAATGCAATATTTCACCAACTTGCATGTAGGAACAAACTTATTAAAGCACTCCCCTGTTGTCACAGCTAAGAAGGAAATGAACTGGATACAAGTTCTGTTGCAAGACAATGTAAAGAAAATGTAGGGCAATTTAATCCCATTAGCGTTCCGGTGCTTCTTGTCAATATGGCTTAATTAACACCCCTCCCCTTGCTTTTTCCTGCTAATGTAGTTGTAGAGGTGCCTACATTATTTCAACTTCAAGATATTACAGAAACATTTTCGAATTAAAATGTTCCGAGATCACTTAGCCATGCATAGTGGAGAACTTGCTGGGGTGGAAGTTGTGTTGATGCTGGGCTGGGTTGCAGGTGTGGAGTAAAATTTGAGATAGTTATGCTAGAGATTGGTTTCAGAGGATGGGACCTCCAGTGGGTGATGTTTTAAACTTTATTGAGGAGCTCAGGGAAGGATGCCACTAGCAATTGAACATTGGACCATGGTAGATATGGGGAGTGGGGTCAGACTGGCCATTCTAGGGGAAGACCTATCATAGACAGATTGTCTCTCTTTATGGTCCTTCCCACAACTCTCTGATGACCTTCGTAGTGATTTCCTGAGTCTGACGTGTTGCCTTTGAATGTCAGGCCAGGGAATAATAAAATTGGACTAGTACAGAGTGGAAAACCTCTGAACTGACCACCTTTTATAAATATTAAGAATCTAGGTTTCTGCCTTTGTCTGGTTCAGAGACAATGCCTTTTTGCTTGCTCCATTCTAGTTTTTCCAATTTTCAGCTCAAGTAAATGTCCTCAAGGCCTCTCATCTAGAGAAAACGCAACAACTTTAACTTTATTAAGTTGCTGCATTTTTTCTAGAGCTTGGTCATGGCATGTCCATGGGACAGAATGACTCATGATCACACAAAATACAACTTTATTTAAAAAAGTTTAATAAACTTTTGGGCCCGCGGACATGCAAGCCCAAGCTCTTAATCCATACATTTAAGATGAATCAGGAGGAGTTTCTGGCCCAGAGTTGAGTTGGGTCTCGATCACAGTAGGTTACTTGAGGTTTTAAATTTGATAGGATTTTTAATGGTTTTTATTATGCTATTTTACGGCATTGTTTGTACTTTTAAAAATCTCAGAATTAGTCTGAGACTTCAGGATGGGTGGGCTAAAATAACTCAACAAACATGACCTGGATGTCTAATAAGACAAGGCTTTGGGGGAATCTTTCTTTTCTAGTTCATGTTTTGCCAACTTTTCCCATGAAAAAATACGTCCTGTTTAGGATGTTTTATGAAGCATCCTCTGTACAACTTCAGAGTATAATGCATCACCCCTAGGTAGTATAGCTTTCAAAATTAAACTGCTTGTCTGAAAGGAAAATATTCTAAGCAGAGATTCAAATCAAGTTAACAAGGCCTCTATAAGACCAATCGTTTAGGGAGTGTCATCTGAGCAGATGTTTATGAAGCAGTTACATCAAAATGTGGTAATTTAAGGCTTCTCACCTTCTCCAGTAGACTGTAAATCGAAACTTCATAATAAGTTAACGTGAGCTCTCACCGTGTTTTGAAGCCACTCCAACTTCATCATTTAAGCAGCATAGAACAGACAAACAAATCACACTAATAGGCATGCATACAGAGCTTCTATTGCTTCCAAAACACAAAGTAACTGTGGCCGATTCCCAAGACTTGTGGGAATGAAAAATAGTATCCGTAACAGCTAATTGACTGAAGTTGTTAGTGAATCATACAAGATCAAATAATATAGATTAGCATCTCACGATGACTTTGAATGAATCTCTTTATCCAGAATCTCCTACCAAAGGCAGTGGAAATAGATTAACAAGCAATTTGAAAGGATGATTCCCTTTAAATTGCTGTTCTTCTTGAGCAGTAGCTGTTCTTCTCTAATCAGGCCCAGAAATTGCACTCTAAAAAGCCAATTGGTCAAAGACAACTGATGAAGGGTTAGAGTCCTGGCCGCTCATCCAAGCATCAAAGTGTTGCTGAAAATACCATAAAGTATAAAGTTGCTGAAAATACTATAAAGTTATCTGCAGCGTGCTTGCCATTCTCTAACTGAAATCAGAGCTGACTTTTATTCTGAGCTGCTAGCTGATGTATTGGTCAAGCCAATCATTGCGTTTGAAAATATGATTTGGACTAGGGGTGTCAGACATAAGGTCCAATGGCCAAATGCAGCTCCTGAAGCTCTTTACCTGCCCCCCCCATGATAATTGGGATGTTTCAGTGCTGTTCTTTCAATAGCATTGCTTCTGCCAAAGAGGGGGGACCTGGGAAACTATAGGCTGGTCAACCTAACATCTATACTGGGTAAGATGGAATACCTCATCAAAGAATCTCAAAACACATAGACGAACAGGCCTTGCTGAGGGAGAATCAGCATGGCTTCTTGGAAACAGCATGGAATCTGTCTTGCTTCACGAACCTTATAGAATTCTCTGAAAAGGTCAACAGGCATGTGGATGCGGAGGAACCCGTGGACATTATATATCTGGACTTTCAGAAGGCGTTTGACACGGTCCCTCACCAAAGGCTACTGAAAAAATTCCAAAGTCAGGGAATTAGAGGACAGGTCCTCTCATGGATTGAGACCTGGTTGAAGACCAGGAAACAGAGAGAGGGTGTCAATGGGCAATTTTCACAATGGAGAGAGGTGAAACGCGGTGTGACCAAAGGATCTGTCCTGGGACCGGTGCTTTTCAACCTTTTCATAAATGACCTGGAGACTGGGATGAGCAGTGAGGTTGCAAAGTTTGCGGACAACACCAAACTTTTCCAAATGGTGAAGACCAGAAGTGATTGTGAGGAGCTCCAGAAGGATCTCTCCAAACTGGCAGAATGGGCAACAAAATGGCAGATGCGTTTCAATGTCAGTAAGTGTAAAGTCATGCACATTGGGGCAAAAAATCAAAACTTCACAAATAGGCTAATGGGTTCTGAGCTGTCTGTGACAGATCAGGAGAGAGATCTAGGGATGGTGGTGGACAGGTCGCTGAAAGTGTCGACCCAATGTGCGGTGGCAGTAAAGAAGGCCAATTCTATGCTTGGGATCATTAGAAAAGGTATTGAGAACAAAAAGGCTAATATTATAATGCTGTTGTACAAATCGATGGTAAGGCCACACCTGGAGTATTGTGTCCAGTTCTGGTCTCCGCATCTCAAAAAGGACATAGTGGAAATGGAAAAGGTGCAAAAGAGAGCGACTAAGATGATTACTGGGCTGGGGCACCTTCCTTATGGGGATGCCTGAGGAGGACATGATTGAGACATACAAAATTATGCATGGGAAGGATAAAGTGGATAGATACTCTTTTTTTTGTATTGGCAACCTTCAGTCTCGAAAGACTATGGTATCGCGCTCTGAAAGGTGGTTCTGGCACAGCGTCTAGTGTGGCTGAAAAGGCCAATCCGGGAGTGACAATCCCTTCCACACCGGGAGCAAGTGCAGTCTGTCCCTGGTCTGTCTCCCTGGCTATGGGCCTTCCTTCTTTGCCTCTTAGCCTCAGACTGTTGGCAAAGTGTCTCTTCAAACTGGGAAAGGACATGCTGCACAGCCTGCCTCCAAGCGGGCCGCTCAGAGGCCAGGGTTTCCCACTTGTTGAGGTCCATCCCTAAGGCCTTCAGATCCCTCTTGCAGATGTCCTTGTATCGCAGCTGTGGTCTACCTGTAGGGCGCTTTCCTTGCACGAGTTCTCCATAGAGGAGATCCTTTGGGATCCGGCCATCATCCATTCTCACGACATGACCAAGCCAACGCAGGCGTCTCTGTTTCAGCAGTGAATACATGCTAGGGATTCCAGCACGTTCCAGGACTGTGTTGTTTGGAACTTTGTCCTGCCAGGTGATGCCGAGGATGCGTCGGAGGCAGCGCATGTGGAAAGCGCTCAGTTTCCTCTCCTGTTGTGAGCGAAGAGTCCATGACTCGCTGCAGTACAGAAGTGTACTCAGGACGCAAGCTCTGTAGACCTGGATCTTGGTATGTTCCGTCAGCTTCTTGTTGGACCAGACTCTCTTTGTGAGTCTGGAAAACGTGGTAGCTGCTTTACCGATGCGCTTGTTTAGCTCGGTATCGAGAGAATGAGTGTCGGAGATCGTTGAGCCAAGGTACACAAAATCATGGACAACCTCCAGTTCATGCTCAGAGATTGTAATGCAGGGAGGTGAGTCCACATCCTGAACCATGACCTGTGTTTTCTTCAGGCTGATTGTCAGTCCAAAATCTTGGCAGGCCTTGCTAAAACGATCCATGAGCTGCTGGAGATCTTTGGCAGAGTGGGTAGTGACAGCTGCATCGTCGGCAAAGAGGAAGTCACGCAGACATTTCAGCTGGACTTTGGATTTTGCTCTCAGTCTGGAGAGGTTGAAGAGCTTTCCGTCTGATCTGGTCCAGAGATAGATGCCTTCTGTTGCAGTTCCAAAGGACAGCAGGACAGCAAAGAAAATCCCAAACAAGGTTGGTGCAAGAACACAGCCCTGCTTCACTCCGCTTCGGATGTCAAAAGGGTCTGATGTGGAGCCATCGAAGACAACAGTGCCCTTCATGTCCTTGTGGAAAGATCTGATGATGCTGAGGAGCCTGGGTGGACATCCAATCTTGGGGAGAATCTTGAAGAGGCCATCTCTGCTGACCAGGTCGAAAGCCTTTGTGAGATCTATGAAGGCTATAAAGAGTGGCTGTTGTTGTTCCCTGCATTTCTCCTGCAGTTGTCTAAGGGAGAATACCATATCAGTGGTGGACCTGTTGGCTCGGAATCCACACTGCGATTCTGGATAGACGCTCTCTGCAAGTACCTGGAGCCTCTTTAGTACAACTCGGGCAAACAGCTTTCCTACAACGCTAAGGAGAGAGATGCCGCGGTAGTTGTTGCAGTCACCCCTGTCACCTTTGTTCTTGTACAGCGTGATGATGTTTGCATCCCTCATGTCTTGAGGTACTCCACCTTCTCTCCAGCAGAGACAGAGGATTTCATGCAGCTCAGTGACGATGATCTCTTTGCAGCATTTTAGGACTTCAGCAGGGATGCTGTCTTTTCCAGGTGCCTTGCCAAAGGCAAGGGAGTCCAGGGCCACGTGAAGTTCTTCTAGGGTTGGTTCACTGTCAAGCTCTTCCAGCACAGGCAGGCACTCAATGTTGTTCAGTGCTTCTTCGGTGACTACATTTTCTCTGGAATATAGCTCAGAGTAGTGCTGCACCCAGCGTTCCATCTGCTGCGCCCGATCCTGGATGACCTCGCCTGTGGCAGACTTCAGAGGGGCAATTTTCTTCTGTGTTGGACCTAGGGCCTGCTTGATACCATCATACATCCCCTTGATGTTGCCCGTGTCAGCTGCTATCTGTATCTCGGAACAGAGCTGGAGCCAGTAGTCGTTAGCACATCTCCTGGCAGTCTGTTGGACTTTGCTGCGGGGGTAAGTATCTGTGTAAAGATACTCTTTACACTCTCACATAACACCAGAACCAGGGGACATCCCCTAAAATTGAGTGTTGGGAGGATTAGGGCAGACAAAAGAAAATATTTCATTACTCAGCATGTGGTCAGTCTGTCGAACTCCTTGCTGCAGGATGTGGTGATGGCATCTGGCCTGGATGCCTTTAAAAGGGGATTGGACAAGTTTCTGGAGGAAAAATCCATTATGGGTTACAAACCATGATGTGTATGTGCAACCTCCTGATTTTAGAAATGGGTTATGTCAGAATGCCAGATGCAAGGGAGGACACCTGGATGCAGGTCTCTTGTTATCTGGTGTGCTCCCTGGGGCATTTGGTGGGCCGCTGTGAGATACAGAAAGCTGGACTAGATGGGCTTATGCCCTGATCCAGTGGGGCTGTTCTTATGTTCTTATGCTCTGGGAGGGAGAGACTGAAGGAGGCCTCAGAAGGTAAGGAACACTAAGGGATAACAGGTAGCCCAAGAGGGGTGAGAGAGAGAGAAGTGCTGCTGAAGCGCAGAGCGGCCAATTACGTTGCAGGCTGCCCTTTCAGCAGCGCCACTTCTGCCAAGGTGTCGTTTTGTAGACCACCTCTTACCTGCTGCGCTACAAAGTGATGCTGCGCTACAAAGTGATGCTGCAGCAGAAACAGTGCTGCTGAAGAGAGGCTTGCATGATAATTTGGCTCTCCCATGTCTTGAAAATACGATCAAGATTTGCACATTTTCTCATCTGTCATTTGCAGCTGATTAGTTTCTATGTTAGATCAAAGTGCTTTTTTAATGGCCATCATGCTTAATGATGTCACTTCCTGCTCTCAGCAGGCACCATGAATGCTACTCAGTCCACTTTGTGAAACGGGTTTGATGTCCTTGTTTAAGACTAATATAAAACATAAATATGAGATTATAAAATATATATATACTGTATATGACAGATTTGCATTAGAGTTCTTGTAGTCCTTGAAGTGTAGTGTATTGTAGGAGCAGCATGCTTACATATTGTAGATAGTTACATAGTTACATATATTGTAGAAGCAGCATAGTTATTCATGTCCTTATGTCTCCCCAGACTTGGGGACATATGTCTCAGAATAAGCAGTCATACATTGTACTACTCCATGAAGTAGATCTGAAAATATCTTGTAGGTTGTGTGCAGAGTTGTCAACACTTGAAATAAAACATTCTGGTACCTGAGCAGCACCTATGAGAGGAGCCAGGAAATGGAATAAGACACAGTTTGGGATGTGTCTAGGGATGGCACCCAACTCTACACTATCTCTTCACCAGAGGAGCAAGCTAAACATGAAGGACCTGTGTCTCTTCACATTTTTTTGAAAGCACAAACATGAATACAATCAGAAGAAGATTACACGGGGGGATGGGACGGGGGACGACGACAACATTTTACCCTGTTCTTTCTTCCTGATGAAACTCATCTCCCCAAAGTTGCTGTAAAGATTGTCAACATCCACATATAAATGGCAACATTCATCTAATTTGAGGCATTCACTGACACTTATCTATAATGTCAATCATTTTGATAAATTAACAGAAGAAATCCTGTCAGTTACTTGTTGTTCTTTGTAAATTTCATTCCTTTTTTGAATTTGTATTGGCTTTTTTTTCTTCTTGTATATGAAGGTATCTGTATCCTTTATTTTCAAAAGGTTGATTTCAACCACGTATATCACATTTCTGGATTCATTTAAAAACATATAATTTAAATGTAATATTTGATATGGGCTTATAACTTTCTGGAATTTTTTTTTAAAGAATGTAACATTCAAAGGGGGCTTTTGTTTGCCCTCATGTACTCATTAGTGCCTTCTTGTGCGGGGCATCAGTGTTGAGACAGGAGGAACAAAACTATCAGAATGGATTCATTTCCGTTAACAACATTTCAGACGAAACCAGTCAAGTTTAAAGAGCAGGAATTGTCTACATAAAATTAACTAAGGGCACATTCCTGAACTGCCCTTGGGATGGCACAAGGGACCTGCCTGGAAGTGTTGCAAAAATGCGTAAGGCACTTTCATGCCACCTCAAGATTAAGTAGGCCAGTGCACGGACGTCAGGAGGCCAAATCTGGTGCCGTTGCACTGGGAAAGCGGTGAGTTCGTGCCGGCTGAGTCAGACTGACATTGGGATCTGAGAGGGGAGGAATAGGGTGAAACAGGGCGGGTGGTGGGAGGTCCCCTGGGCAGCTCAGAGCCAGGTGAGGGGTGGGGCCAGGATCTGACACTAAAGCTGGATCCTATCCCCACTCCCAGGTGACCCAGCACAGAACCAGGCTGCTTGGAACTTTGCCACTGATTTAGGTGGTGCAGATCCGAGTAGCCCCATTAGGGTTACTGCTGCATTACCCAGGTTGAGGGAAATTAATTCCCCTTGCCCCGGGCGGAGCCACAGCCAGCCCCAACTCTGCACTGGATACAGTGCAGGCCAGCCTGCCTGCCTGTTCCAACTCAGATTAGGATTGGGCTGTCCAGCTGTGCACATCGCAGTGGTTTGGGTCTGATGACTCGGGGAATTCAGCATAATATGGTATGTCATGTTCACTACAAATATGGTCCTGATTTTCATGAAAAATATGGCAATGTTTGTCTACCTGAAGCTCTGTTTTGTTTCTGGATTTGGGTTTATGTTGCAACACAAACTGAGACTGAGTGGAATTTATCCCCAGTTGGTCAAGTTACCCCCAATGAACACAGAGACAGATATCTTCATATATCCATTTCTGCAATGTCCAGAGCAACAAAGAACTGGTTTGACCTTCATTGAGATGTACCTGTGCTGTGTCTGTAATGTAAAAAATATATTTAAAATGAAAAAAGCCGTCTGCCCTTAATTGTACAGCTTTGATGCTTTTTAGCAGTTTCTGTTGCCTGCATCTGTCAGATAGATCATCCTAACAGCATCCTTCTCTTCACTTATTACTTCCTGGGATAAAAATCTTCGGTGATGTGACCATGAGGAATAGCCCAAGCCTAAAAACTCATTTCAATTTGTTTCTTACCTGCTTCATACTGTGCAGAAGGCCTTTAGCCACTTCAGATTACCTTCTTTGTTCCTCACTCCAATGAACCTGACATCTGTAAGAAAACTCAGCTTGTAAGTTCCTTCTATTAAAATGTATTTTCTACAGCCAGGTTCACTTCAGGCAAACTCAGCTATGCCAGCGTAACCATTCTAAGACAAGGAGATGAGCTATCACAATCTCATTTCCTTCTGTGCCATGACAGAATCTCTGAGGCCTACGCACAACCAGTCTTACAACCCAATCCTGAAGCCGGCGGCTTTGCCGGGTGCAGCAGCGCCAAAACAGCTACCACTGCATCCAGCAGCACCGCAGAGGCTGCCAGAGGTCTCCACGGGCAAAGGGGACTTTTGTTCCCTTTCCCTGGGGAAAGCCCCTGCAATGGGGCTTGTCAAGTCTGCACCGGCTATTTTGCAAGCGCAGACTTGAGAGATTCAGTGTAGGGCCTTCCAGCCCAACACGGAGTTCAGGATCCCGAAGAGCAGAGCTCCGCTGGTCCCACCACTTCCCACCCTGATTCTTACCCCCTTCCGCCCCCTTCCCACCTCCCCCCACCTCCAAACTACTTACCCTCAGCCATTGCTGCTGGAGTGCCAGCTGGCCTTCCATGTGGCGCTGAGGCTCAGTGCCAATGACTCCTCCTCTCTGGGTGTCATGGGCGTGCCTTATGGCATGTTTGCAACACCCAGCACCGACTGGAGCTCAGCGCCACTGCTGAGGGAGTTCAGGATTGGGCCATTAAGCAGCTCACAGAGATTGGTCCCAACCCAAGGCAGTGAGATTCTCACTTCAAACTCGGGGGAAATGTTTCGAAAAGGCTAAGGGGGGGGAGGGAGTAGTGGAAACAGCAATCTAACCACATTCCTAGTGCAAGTGACATTGACTCTCAAGGTTTACCCGTTCTCTCAGTCACCTGAGAGTGAGTTCATGAATGACTACAGTTCATTTCTCATGACAATGCCCTCCTTTATCTAGCCTTAAGGTAAGAAAGTCAAAACATAAGAATGTTCCTGCAAGGCCCATCTTGTCTAGGATCAGAGTGGCCCACCAGATGCCTCTGGGAAACCTCAGTAGGAGAGAAAGGCGTACCTCTCCCCCTGTCCACTGCTCTCCTGCAGGACTGTTCCGAGCAAGACAGAGAAATGGCATCTGTGTCTGAGCCATGGTGCATATGAAGGTATTTGTGTTGAACGCGGGATGAATTTATCCAGCGTCAGAAACATTTTTATGCTTCCCATTTCACTCAGCATTTTGCTGATGCTGAAACGCCTCTCAGTCAGCCCTGCCAAGATATTTGGGATATATATTCCTGAGGTCACATTCCTTTGGATGAGGCTGCCAGACTTGGAAGATTAGTCCAAAGTCAGTGAGTGTCGTCTGCGAATTCATGGGATCAAATGTCTGTCAGACAAGGGTCCCAAGAGCAGGTGGTCCGCTCTTCAAATCCCAAAACCGCGTCAGCATCCCTATCCCGACTTGCTACTCTTCCCCCTCCCCCTCCCACGAGCTTGCTGGTTGTGAATGAATCTATCTAATCTCTTAAAAGCATAGCAAAGGTACAGCTAAACTCTTTAACGCTCTCAGTCCAGAGTCAGGGGGGGCAAGAAGCGCCAGCTGTTCCAGAGATCATGAGATGGGGTTAGTGCAAGGACCAGGCAGATCTAAAACTGATACTCCCACTCAGGAGCATAGGGTAACATGTAGATGATCCAAGGGCATGACGGGCAGAGCAGAGAGACGGAGCACAAGCTCATTTTTTCCCCTCACTCTTCACTGATCCATCTGAAATGTTGTGGTTCTTGAAAGATAGTAAAAATTGTAAAAATCTCTATGGGGATTTAGAGAAGCCTGCTTTTGTAAACCGCCTTGAATAAAGTCTGAGGAGAAATCTGACGACCAAGAAAGGCGGTATATAAATACCTGTATTATTATTATTATTATTGTGTGCCCTTCAAAGGACTCTTCATAATGGTCCCTCAATGGTCCCCTTGAGGAAGGACAAACAGTTCTGCTTGGTTGGGAGGGGCTGCAACTTAATCAAAAAGCACAGACGTGGCATGCAGAATGGTGCAAGCCAGTGTCAGTGGCCAGGTTGCAGGATGCAGTATATTGGGATTTATATACTGCCTTTTTGTTGTTGTTTAACAGCAATCAAAGTGGTTTACATAGACAGGCTAGTCTAAGCCTCCATTTTTCAATGGGGTTTTTGCAATATGTTCTGTGGAAAGACTTACAGAACCCTCAGTCACCAGAGGCTACCTTCACAATTTATTTATCTCTTCTGGCTGCGTGCCGTCAAGCTTCAGAGGCAACCATATATCAAGTCCAGACAAGTCCTCTCCATTCTTTGCCAGCCGAACTTCTTGCACACTCCCCCACACTCTCACTGCGGCGGTTCACTAACTCAGCAGTGACTCTGTCCTGTCACAATTGGTAACAGCAGCTTGTCAGCCTGGCATCTGTCTCTCATCCAGAAATGAGACCACCATTGTTCCTCCCTAAGCTCTTCAGGCAGTACAGCATTTCAATAATCAGCTCAATGTGCCTACTCCTCATACGGCACATTGGATGCTACGACTGCCACCAGTACTGAAGGTTGAAGGATTAAATCAACCAGGTGGACCTTCTGCTGGGTGGAGGCCCTCAGCAAGTCTTCCTTGCCAACCCCTGATGCCATCTCTGCCTCCAATCTTTAGTACCTTCTGAGTAAGGCTGGGATAGATCCTGTCTGAATATGAAGTACTGACACAATAGTATCAAAAGAGAGTAAGACATTCATACATTTTTTACTGGAATGTTGTCTACTTTAATTACATGCCTGAAAATAGAACATATTTTATTGTTGGAACCCCACTGAGGGCTTCCCCAGGCCTTCTAAAGCCTTATAAGGCAGTGTTTCTCAAACTGTGGGTCGGGACCTGCTAGGTGGATCGTGAGCCAATCTCAGGCAGGTCCCATTCATTTCAAAATTTTATTTTTAATATATTAGACTTGATGCTACCATGGTATGTGACTGCATTTGGGGAAATGTTACAGACCTGTACTTTTAACAAGCTGCTATATATATTCTTTTAACAATGATAGTTAATGGGACTTACTCCTGGGTGAGTGTGGGTAGAACTGCAGCCTAGGATTGTTAAAAATGTTCCTGCTTGATAATGTCACTTCCGGTCATGACATCACTTCCAGTGGGTCCTGACAGATTCTCATTCTAAAAAGTGGGTCCCAGTGCTAAAAGTGTGAGAGCCACTGTTATAAGGCATTAAAAAGTCACTTCCAACTTCACAAAAAACCGAAAGTGACTTTTTTTTTTTACTGTAAGACTCAGTCTGAGCCCGGTGGAGGCCTGAGCTGAGGCTGAGGCCTCAGTCTGAGCCCGGTGGATGGATATGCATGGCCTCTGCTGGGCTCAGAAGACCCTCCAGAGGCAAGGAGAGCAAAACTCCTTCACCTCTGGAGGGGCGGATGTGTGGAGCTAGTACATGTGGGGACCCTGTGGACCCAATTCACAGATAAGTGTACATGGATATGTACATGGATATGTACAGCGGATATGGGGGGGGCCATGTATTAGTTTTGCAATTGCGGCCATATATGTATAAATATATACCCACACACATGTAAAATATATAAAACTATGGCTGAGATACTGCAGACATATATCTGCAGCGTTGCAGTTGCAGTTGTCAGAAAAGGCCAAATGATGACTAGAACTATTCACTCCCCGCCTACATTTGGATGCCACACTCCCTGATATGGCTTATTTCCTCACCTTCTCATCTCCCTCCATGTAAATCACTTTTGCCCTTTCCTGATAAGAGATAACTTAGCTTTACTATCATGCCTGAGTCAGTGTAACCATAGTTACCACTAACCATAGTTTGTTCTCAAACCAGAGAGGAAAATGGGCATTAGACTGCAAACAAGGAGAGAGAGGGGAAAGAAGCAGATAACACTGAGGGGAGAAGTGGAAGATAGAGATGTGCCCAGGAGCCTGTGGAGTACTCCTGAATGGCCAACGATGATTTGACTATCAATTCTTGACACTGGAACCAGGTCAACGTGAAGCCCCAATTCTACTTGTTAATAACATTGAACAATAGTAGTGGAGCATAACCTATCATCTTTTATGAACTAGCTAATCATCCACTCAGATAACGGGGAGAAGAGAAAGGGCTGTTCCCTATCAAGACTGAGGCTGGTTAAACAGTTCTCCATTACCATTCTTGACCCTCCCTGTCTCTATGGCAGTACCTCAATGAACTGCAGGGGCAGAAGACTTGTTCTCACATTGTGATCAAGGTCTCCAATGCACAAAAGGAGGAGATTTTCTATGTCTCTGATAGGACCTTTCCTCAAACCTGCGAAACACTATATCTGGAACTTGAAACATCCCTGACACATTCTGAATGCCATTGGCTCTGTTGCCCTCAGTCTGGCATCTAATTTTCTTTTTAAAGAAGCGTCTGATCTGTCCCTATGCCAGATGGCGGGTTCTGTATCTGCTCCTTCTCGTTTGGATGTGCTCCTTTGCTTTGAGGTATCATGTTCCTATTGCATCACAGAACTTGTGCAACTTGCACCATTTTTCCCCCCCCGAGTGCAACCTGAGCCCGCATGTTCAAGTTCCTAGTATGATTGGAATGGCTTGCACTTAAAAGTCCTCTCGCTGGACTTTGTGTCCCACTGAACTGCAGACACTCAGAAGACGGCACTGGAAAACAGGGTCAAACTGGACAAGATTCCAACATTAATCCACCTCTCGTCTTTCACAGTGGTTGTTTACTGGTGTCTTCCTAGTCTTTCTTTTTGAATTGTGAGCCCCTCTGGGGACAGGGAACCATCTTCTCATTCCCTTTCGTATGCAAGAACATGGAGAGACTCTGCTGAAAAGCCCTATATAAATATTACTTATATATAAAAAATAGTGGACCAGCAACAAAATACCGCTGTGTACCCTCAGTTCCAAACAGGAGCATTCCTGTACAGGGAGGGTTCTGGCCAGATTGGAACAAGAATCTTGTAGGAATTTGGAGATGATGTGATTTAAGGGGAAGTTTCAGGAAGGGGAGAAAGAACAAGATACCTTGTGTCTTTCTCATGCTACTGAAACCTTAACCCACTGCGCTATGCAGCTCTAAAGGCCTAGCTCCAATTCTCTTTATTGCTGTATTTAGGTGGGGAAGGTCTGAAGACCAGAAAGAAAAAAAGGATGTTCCTTTTACCTTTCCTCCCTCCTGAAACTCTGTATAGTGTAGAATAGGAGCTCCAGAAGCATCGCAAGGCCAGTGTAACTGGACAGCCCTGGGTGTGGTGCTCGGGGGCGGGGGGGGGGAGTGATGAATCAACATGTCCTGAGGGCAACACCATTGCAGCCCAAGTCTTGGGCCCTCACTGTGTTGTTGGTGACAAAGCCCAGAGCGATGAGTGGAACTCCATGCTTGAAAGTTTCTCTGCACATTGGAATGGTCCTCCTGCTTGCCCTTTCCTCCAATTAGCTCCAAATCTTGGCACTCTGGAAGCAGTTGGTGGTGATGCGATGATGTGATGGTGACATCATGACTGCTGCATGGTAAGCTCCACACCAGGTGCTAGCCAGCCCAGCAATGCCGCTGTGGAGTTCTTTAATCTCATGGCAGTCCTCTCCATCACTGGAATCCTACTCTCAGGGTGATTATAAATGGTTAGGGGCTCAAGCTACTAATTCCTTTCTTCGCCCCCTCATCTTTTTTCTCAGCTGACACACTCAACTATCTGTGGCTCCTGGAGGTCACTGAGCAATTTTGTCCACATCAGGCTGTTTGGCCTGTTTTTCTTTTCCTTTAGTTTTTGTTTGCAAAATAACATTTTTCCAAATCTTTGGAAAGTTCCCCAGATATGCAAAACTCATGACCTCATCTATGGGTGGCTCCCTTTCACTGCCAAACCAGTAGGTATGGGACCACAGAATTTGTATTCAAAGAAATGACAGACAGCTGGCTTTGCTTCTGAGCTGTGAAGGCCAACTTCTCTGGCCTGAATCTTGTTTGCAGCATTTTACCTTCAAGTTCCACAACTGGTCATTCCGAGTATCCTGTTGGGACACTGCAATTTCATATCTATACTATTTGCCATTCTCCACTTGTGAAAGTTTGGGCAAACCCATTTTGTTGAGTTGCAGTTAGGATGTTCTTATGGTTTGGCATGGTTCCAGAACCTATTGGCAAACACAGCAGAGTCATATTTTTGTACGACCTTTATGGCAACAACAGACTGCAACCGCCATTATACTGAGCCCTGTCAATAGAAGAGGTTGAAAGCAACATAACACGGGCTGAAAAATGTGAGCAGAAGTTAAAAGAGGAGGAAGGAAAACAAAAACATTGAGGAAAACAAAAAGCCAGAGAAACAGTCAACAAGCTCTAACCAAGGTAGGTTACAGTGCCACCTACTGTTGGAGGAGGCCATTAAGACTCTTGGTTAGAATACGTCAGGCATTGCCTCTCCAACAGACTCTTGCCTCTGCCATGGATTCTCACTAGGTGGCCTAAGGCGAATCACTCCCTTTCCACTTCAGTTTCCCAACTATGTCCCTTGCAGGGTTGTTGTAAGGATTACCCCGAGATAATACACGTTATTAGAAAGCACTATGCAAATACAACTTATTACACGCACACACCACAATTAGAAGCTGTTGCCCCTGAGGTTGCATTACAATAGGTAATAGGCACCACTTGGTCACCTGGGAGGGGGAACAAAAAGAAAACTCGAAGTAAGCTTCTCTGTGTCTTCAAGTGTCTGGCTATGAAGTATTAATAGCATATTTTTTAGTATGAACGTTATTAGGGAAATGTTCGCACTAATCAGCCGCTGTAAATTTATGACTGTTAGCTTGTCATAATCACAATTTTTCTGTTCTCTTTCCCTCCCTCCCTCCCTCCAGTGTTTTCACAAGTAAGAAGGTCAAAAATATGGTTCAACATACTGTAGACTTATATATAATTTTTTTAAAAAAATCTGGCATATACAATAGAAATGCTGGTTGTAAATATGTTCATTATATAAAAGTCTAAAATAAAGTATCTTTTTCAAGGCATTGCCAACAGCAGTTGTTAAAGGCTGCTGGCAGGTGTTGTTAGGTTCTCTCATGTTTCTGTGCATGCTGCAAGTAAAAAAAAAAAAGCTTCATCTAAAAAGGGGGAGGAAGGAAGAACATCAAACACATTCTCCCTGTTTTCTCACACCCATATCACTTGGCAATGGGGCAATCAAATGTTCCTTACAGACAGTGGATCAAATAGACACAAATGTCAATCAATTCCTAAGAAGGGTCTCTATTTTAATGTGAAGGCAGAACTTAGTAAAAGGAGATACTAGCTAGAAACCAATTTTGCACAGTAATTTTTGCACTCGTTCAGGCTAAAATAGACATTTTCACTATTGGAGCACTGGCATCAGAAGAAAAGAATTGCCTTGCTGGATCAGAGCTGATTCTCAGCCCAATCCTATGCACGTCTACTCAGAAGTAAGTCCCATTAGATTCAATGGGGCTTACTCCCAGGAAACTGTGGATAGGATTGGGCTGTCTGTTGACTATCCATAGTCATGCTTCTGGGTGCTCATTGAGTATATATATACTGTGGGTCAGGACCCACTTGTGGGTTGCAACCTGATTTTTGGTGGGTCTCCGAAGTTTAATGGAAAGATCAGATAACTAATTGCTTCAAGCCCTGATGCTACTCAAAAATCAGGTACTGTAGCTGCTAATTACCCTGCAAAGAGCTCGGCTCCTGCAGTTTGCAAGCATGCGTATATATAGGAAGATAAATGTTTGAGGGTCTTTTTTTGGTTATTATTACTTATAAATAAATAAAATATTTCTGTCTAGATCTCCTTCTTTTTAAGTCTAGTAAACCTAGATGGGTCCCAATAAAGTGTCATTTAAAAAAGTGTGTCCCAGTACTAAAAAATTTGGGAATCACTGTCCTAAGTTATACCCAGGGTCCCTAGTCTGGAAAATAAAGATGGGGATGGAGCAGAAGAGGATGTGTAATGGAGAGTTGCATGGATAAAGACAGGGATGCCTGAGGCAAATTCAAGGCAAAATGAGCCCATGACCGAGCACTATGAGCTATGGTCATATGACCTTGCATATGGGAAAGCATTCTCCACTTGCATAACCAAGAGGTTTGGACTCTGGCCACTGTTGCCAATATACAAAGGGTGTTTTTCAGGTTTCTTTTTCTTCTTTTCCAATGCTTCACATTTTCCCCAATGAGCCAATTTGAGAGGCCTCCTCCTGCTTAGAAAGTTCTGTATTCATCAAACAGCTTTTTTTAAAAAAAGAAGTCCAATCTCAGAGGCTTTCTGCTGCTGCACTGTCACTTTTTCCAACCACAGTTAGAATGATGTGCACTCCGAAAAACAAGACCTTTTATTCCCCCATTTTCTCCAAAAGCTGGTTTCCGTTGTCCAGAGTTGTGCTTCAAAACAGAATGATAAATGCTTTAATTTCAGGGCTTGCCAGCAGAGGTTGCTGAAGACAATGTATGAAGCAAAGGGAGTTCAGGGCCTGAGCAGGCAATGACCTGCCCTGTTCTCTATGTACTTAACTTGGTTTTCCTTTGTTCTGCTTGCCAGAGCAACAGACGTAGAGGAAGAAAATGTGGAAAAACACATCTATGATTCCAAGTTATTCACTGATTTTTCTAAACCAGCCTATCCCTGTCACAGAACTCCATTTCCTTCCACCCCCTCGGTTATATATTAATAGATGTTAAACACATATGGATGCGTATGAAGAATTTCCCGATTGTGCAGGAGGCAAAACAGATTTATACGAATGTGTTCATCATTTGCATTTTAAAAATGTATCGCTTCTTCTGAAAGTTGGTTTAACGTTGCCTCTTCGTTGAAGTCCAGGATGTCTTGGCCATAGTGCATCCAAGATGCAAAATGGGCATCTGGATGTACATGTGAAATCATTCCAAGTGACTTGTTCTCTGATGTCTATTCCCAGACAGCAGGCTGCTGTCACACACAGTCCCAACGTCCCACCGAGTCAAAGGCTTACTTGTGCCGGCATTGATCTATTGACATGTGCTTGCTCAATGAAGCAAGCACATGTCAATGGGAGAAGTCAATAGCGACTTGTTATTTCTGCATTTAGCCTTTCCGCCATCTGATCTGTATGCATGCGAACAGGAAAAAAAAACAACATAAAAAGGGTAACAAAGGCAAAACAGTTGGAGATCTCAGTTATGACCAGCGTCCGTGCCTGCCATAATTGGCTTCTCCTTTTGTTCTTGCCGTTAACAGTACTTTGACTGCCCTGTCTGCTGGCAAAACAACTTAACATTCTATTGATATATAAATTTTGATACAGAAATAAAATTCTGTGGGAGTGCAGAAGCACCACAGAGTTTGCTGTTGGTTCAAAAAAAAAAATCACTTTCTAAGGATCTTGGCTTCATTTAAGAAAAATAAACGCAAGTCTCTAGCCGTATCAGTATATGCCTGAAGGCGTGTAAGAAAGGCATGGTGAAGTCTAAGAAGCCAGAGCTCTTGCCAAATAATGCTGGTGTTAATCCTATGCTTCCCCACCCCCCTGCTGATACAGGTGTGCCAAAACAGCTCGTGCTTCATCCTGTGGGGAAATGCTGTCCCAGAGGTCTCGCCTGCTGGTCTGCTGCTCGTCTCGTTTATTCCTGTGCCTGGGGATAAGCACCCTCGTTGTGGAGGAATCTACTTGAACCCACACCAGTTGAAATGGCTGGCGCAGGTATGTATGAACTGGGGCCATAGGATCAAGTCTGGGAATGGGGTTTGGATTTGAACCCACTGCTGAACCAACATCCTTCCGGGTTCCAATCTGCCCTCTCCATCACCACCCCATCCCACCTTCCCCAACTTACCACCATTGGCAGTTCTTTGGTGGTTCATTGCCATGGTTGGGGCTCCTCCAACACTAGTGCCAGAAGGCCATTCGCAATGTCCATAAAGCACTCCCTGCTGTCAGAATGCTAGCTCTGGCAGCAGGAAGGGGTTAGGTTAGGGCTGTAAGTTGGGTGATCTCAATGGGTCAGATTCTATCACCCATCAGGGCAGGATGCAACCCTACCTGAAGTCACCACCTGCTATTCTGACTTCTTGGTTGAAGCATGGATGTGAGGACAGGAGGCTGAGAATCACCCACATCCTACTGGAGAAGGATGGCCTCCCTCAAGACTCCATGCCTTTTCTTCAGGGCATTTCTTAGGCATTTCTTAGACATCATTCTGCCTGAAATGGTGTTAAAGACTTGTTGGCAGCTTTGCACACACACTCCATAGGAGCATGAAATCATCAAGTTGCCAGGATGTAGCATCCCTGTTGCCTTGGCAACAGCCATGGTTGTTTGGAGCTTTGTGAAGGTTTTAGATGCCAGGTCCTGCTCAGACTCTGGGGCTGTGATATCCAACTCGGGCTTAGGTGGTGAGCCAAACATAATGAGAAGGAAGAGCTGTCAAGGTTTTTGGCAAGTAAAATATCCCACACTGGCAGATACCTCCCCCCTCCCCATTAAATAGATCATAAAAAATATTGAAAAATTTAGAATAAGTTGTGCAGAATAGGAGAGAGCATACAAATTTGTTTCATTTTCATGATATAGGTTGGAGAATTCAGCTGCCTTGTTGCAGAATTTGGGCACAGAATTTAGAGTTTTCTTAGCAAAATATTTTTATTAGTAAAGGCATACTACACGGAGTATTAGTAAAGGCATACTACTACTACATAATACACGGAGGGATACTTTTGCACTTCAGCTGTCAAGTTGGGACTTGAGTTCATTCTTCCAGTAGCTTGCAATACTGGGTGATGCCGTTCCTTCCTAGATGAGCAATTCAGAGTAAGGCACCACAGTTCTTAGTATTGTCACTGATCTTTCTCAGACACGCTGTATATAGTTGTGTAATTCTCTGCTGCCTTAAAAGCAACCTTTAGGGGCTCTTGCAGAGCTCGTTATGAGCAGTAGTTAGTGTCTAGGATAGTGATTTTCAACCAGCGTGCCACAGCACTTTGGTGTGCTACAAATGGTCCACAGGTGTGCCACAGGAGTTTGGGGGAGGCTCAATTATTAGTAGGGGCATTGGGGGGTGTGAACCCCCCCCCCCCGCCAGCAGCACGGTGTGCCATGTGAACTGTCAAAAAACCGATGGTGTGCTTTGACAATTTTAGCAGTGTGCCATGAGATGAAAAAGGTCTAGGAGCTAGGTGAAAATAGACAAATTTTGAAGCCCATGGAAGGGGGGTGCACTTGTTGACAATAGTGAAATTGACATTTTCAATTTCATAGGGAGCTGTGTTGTTGTATTAGGAACAAAAACAAAAGTAGAGCAATACATCGGTTAGGACCAATGAACACATCGTGAAGCATCAAGCAAGGAGAACTTGAGAGAACTCCAAAACTTGCTCATTGCTTTTTGATGTTTTTAGTAACCCTCATAAAAAGATTACCCTACTTTGACTTTTGAAATGAAATAGGTCACTTTGGCTATGCTGTGCTGCTGATGTGTTCAGGGTCTGCAGACATTGGTTTTCCGAGCCATCAAAGTATGTTGTCCTGGCTCAGGACTTTCTGCCATTCTAGGCAAGATTGGGGAAATGAAAGTCAGGGGAACTGAGAATTTATTTCAGTATTGCTCCCAAGGATACTGGGGCGCACTCCCAATTTGCATGGACATTCAGGAAGTAGCATAAGGGTGCAGTCTCCATGTGCATGGAGGAAGCAAACTAAAACCCACCATAATGTTACAGAGCACTCTATAGGGCTTAGGTCCAAAAAGGTCCATAGAGCATTCTAGGAAGAGGCAACAAAGGAACTCTGGGTATTGTGTGAAGGTCTTGGGTGGGTCTTGTCTGAATACATACATTTGCCACACAGGGGGTAATGGCAGACACAGGCACAATCCTGAACACACTTTCCTGGGAGTAATCATCATTGGACACAATGGGACTTACTTCTGAGTAGACATGCATAAGATTGTGCTCACAGTGCATATTCCTTCTCCCTTTGGATGAGGCCTAGAATCTGCAGGAGTGAAATCCCGGTTTGCTCATGCTTCCTCTGTTGCATCATCACCAGAGAGTCCAAAGTGATCCTCCATCACTTCTGGAAGCAGTAAATGTAAGCCCAGACTTACTGACTGCTCTGAGCATGGGGTCACTTGAATCATAAGCTATGAGCATGAGGTCACGTGAATCATGCTTTCTCACACAACACATTTTCATAGCGAACTTGTCCTTAAGAGAGTGACTGGCAGTCCTGTTATTATTTGCTTTTAACTCCTGTATGTTAGACTGCTTGTAGAATTGTTGCCTCTGTAGCAATTATGTGATGCAGATAGCTGATACCCAATATATTTTTCACTAATGTGACAGGTGGCTCAATGTCGACAGGTGTTCTGGTGACTTTGGAGCTGTCTTTCACTGTCAGCTAGTGTAGTTTTCCTGTTGACTGACTGCCAGGTCTCCTTTGTCATCTCAGAAGGCTATAATTTTTTTCTTACCTTTGATTTTGCAGCATTTTCTCCTACAATGAACAAAGCTGTCGAGAGTGCAATTCATTATTAATTCTTCATTGGGTCTCTCTGTGGAGATACTCGTGTGGTTGGCTGAGGAAAAGAAAACAAGGTCCCAGTGTTTTTTTCCCCCCCTTCCCAGAATGCTCTTGTATTATTTTTGAATGCATTGCCATCAAGTTACCTGTGAGAGTCAAAAATCAAAGTACTGGCTTTTCTCTGATTCGGGACAAGAAAGCACTTCTAACAGGAGAAGGACCCACAAGCTAAAACGTACACACGCAACAGCAATGCTCTGTTTTTGTCTTCTACCCATAACACACAAAACATTATTGAAGCTGCTTGGATTTGGTAGCAGTTACATATCTCTCGGGAGCAGCTCCACACAACTAGGAGTTGATAAAAGAAACACCATCATGTGGCTGTCTGTATCGAAACGTGTATTTACTTTGGTACTGTTGCAGTTTCGCTTTATGGTTCAGAAAGCATGAATGGCTTAGGAAAAAAAAAAAAAGGGTGGGAAGGGTCCCTTAGCTCAAAAGCAGAACATATCCTTTACACCAGCGGTTCCCAAACATTGCACCATGACACACTCACAGGGACGCTACACTGCCTTCTTCTCAGCTCACCAGGCTGAGGTGAAATCTCACAGGCCGACCTGAAATCTCATGAGAATCATGCATGATTGCATGCAATTCTTGTGCAATCTCAACCTGTTGAAATGGGAAGAAGAGGCAGCGTGGCACCCCTATGAGTGCGAAGGATGTTGTGACCGCAGTGAGTTTGGGGACCATTGCTTTACATGGATAAGATTCCAGATTCAGCCTCCAGTAAAGAGATCTATAAGCTGTGGCCTGCCCAGGAGTGGTTCAAGCAGATCTACTGCAGGCTGGCCCTGCACCTGTCAGAACTGAAAATATTGGATTAAATATATCTTTCTTTATGACTCTGCCATGTGAATCTTTCTGGTACTCAGAAGATACATGCCTAGGATCCCAGCCATGCTATGTGCTTAGCTCAGGAGCAATTCAATTTGACTTTCTCATTACAGCTGCCCACCAACTCATAAACGTTCACCCAAAGTGGTAGTGGACGAGAGCCTGAAATGTCCTGCAATCTCACCTTCTCCTTCACATGGACAAACATATTGGTGAGAGTGACGGGATCATTGCATCCTGGACAACCATGTCCCAGTCAAATGCATCCCATTATTGGATGTTTGTGTTCCTTTTTTTTTTTTTTTTTGCGTCCCACACATTTGTGTCCCAATATATGTATATTTGTATTAGACATACTTTTTTATTTTTAGAATGCAAGGGTAGGGTTAGAGTTAGGGCTGGGATAGGATATATAACATGGGGTTTGTTGCCCAGTTATAGTTTGTTTATTGTCCAGCTATAGTGGGATGCAAATAACCAGGACACAAACACACGTATATAACCCTAGATGCAAATATCCAAGGATGTCATTATCCAGGGTGCATTTGACCAGTACATGATTGTCCAGAATGCGGAAACCCTAGTAGCACTGGTGAGGTGTAGAGAATGATGAAGATACTGGACTCTTAATTGCTATGAAGAAGGGGAAATTTTGCCAAGTGCAGTTTGTCATGCAAGGCTGTGAAAAGCTATGCCAGCAAAAAAAAAAATTTCATTTTCCATACAACTATAAAAGAAATAGAATCCCTGTCCTTTGTATGTGGACACTTACATAATGTCAAGGGGCCAAGTGCTGGTTTTGGAAAGCCCTGATATGATGGATTCATAAACAAGAATGCTATTATCTTGCTTACAGCTGTGATTTACTACGTACTATAAGAACCATACTGCTCTATAACCATTTCCTAGGATATGACAGAATACGTACAAGGGATGAAAACAAGTGATGGAAATCCTGCTCTGCAATGAAATTAATGGGGTAGCGTCACCCTCTCTCAGTCTGATCTCTCTCACAGAGCAAAATGAAATGGTATCCCTACGAGATCTCCAATGTACCGCCACCAATGATAATATATAGATTATGGGTAAGCTCTGAAAACACACAAGGGCATTTCATCTCAGGTGGAAGAATATTTATTTGTTTACTTCTATACTACCTTTCAAATAAGATTACCCAAGGGAGTTTACAAACAAAACACTGACAATCAATAAAGCAGCAGCAGTGAAAACACCACACAAAATTGACAGATCAACAAGGAGATTTTAAAAGGTCTGAGAAAAACAAAACAAAAAAGAATTTGCCTGCCGCCAAAAAATATAGCAGCATAGGCACTCGGTGGGTCTCTATGGTGTTGTTAGCACTGCTCTCTCTCTCTCTCTCTCTCTCTCTCTCTCTCTCTCTCTCTCTCTCTCTCTCTCTCAGTGGCATTCCCAGAGGGGGAGTACAGTGCTAAGTTTTGCAAGGCACCACAATGGGCCATATAAGCAGCACCTCCTCCTTGCTATTGGAGCCATTCCAGGCAGTGAGAGTAACACTGAGGAGATGCCTTCGCTTTGCTCTCACCGCATGGAATGACTCTGATGGTGAGGGAGAGGGGCAGCCAGCGCATTAAGCACCCTACAAAACATAGTGCTGTGCCCCCCTCTGGGAACGCCATCTCTCTCTCTCTCTCTCTCTCTCTCTCTCACACACACACACACACACACACACACACACACACACACACACGACTACCATTGCATGTGCAAATGCACAGCCTTGGATCCGGGTTTGCCTGGTCCAGAATTAAAACCAAATTGGGAGAATTTACACTGTATGATCAGAGAGGTCAGGATGCAGTGAATGGTTGTTACAGGGCTGTTGACTGGGTAGTGGAGTGAACAACCTCAAGGTGGCTCTAATTAGCACTCTAATTTTTTTTTTTTTAGCAGGGGGAGAGTAACTGGCCCACCTCACCCCAGCACTGTCTGTTCTAGTGGCTGTCTGCTGGTATTCTTTTGCATCTTTTTAGATTGTGAGCCCTTTTGGGACAGGGAGCCATTTCGTTATTTGATTTTTCTCTGTAAACCGCTTTGTGAACTTTTAGTTGAAAAGCAGTATATAAACACTGTTAATAATAATAATAATAATAATAATAATAATAATAATAATAATAATAATAATAATAATAATTAGGTGAGCAGTAATCAAGAGACAGCGTTTTTAGCAAACAATATGTTTTATTAAAAGACATGGCAAAACCAGGCAAAAGGCAATATTGTAAGATCAGTTGCATAAGTGTTTAGTGGTTGTGGGTCAAGGATAATGGAAAATGGCTCTATTCAGACAAGCACAGGTTCAAGTGAAGGCGAGAGAGAGAGAGAGAGAGAGAGAGAGTCAGGCTGCCAGCTGGGCAGCTTCCTTTACCTGAAATGACCCAATGAGAGAGAAGGAGAGGATTCATGGCACTCTTGGTCCCTGTGCTGCCTAGAGGCAGGACTGCAGACCGCTGCCCCTCCAGTTGATCACCACCCTACCAGTGACCTTGGAGGTCCAGAAGAGGCCATGCACAGCCTCCTCCAGTCCTCTGAAGGCCTTCTGAGGCCCCTGGAAGGCCTTCTGGTTTTCACCGAAAACCAGAAGTGAACTGTAAAGGCCCTCTGGAGGCCGAGGGCCTGGGAGGCTTCCCCGCCCTTCAAAAGGCCTTCTAAAGGCCTTAAATGTCACTTAAATATTCCAGTTTTCACCAAAAACTAGAAGGGGGCTAGGAAGGGGGCAGCAGCAGCTGTGGCAGTGGGGTGGGGGGGAGAAGATAAATTACCTATCAAATTTGATGGGTAGACTGGGGTATGATGTCCATCTGTGAAGCAAGGCCAGGCTGCGTAGCTTTGGGTCTAAAGGGAAAAGGAAACACAGCCAAAAAGGTGCCTGGGAAAGTAGCTGCTCTGATGATGAGGGTAGCTACTGAAGCAAGAGGCCCTCAATGCAGAAAAACCTCACCAAAAAAGAGACAAAGTGGATGTCTCTACTGGAGAGAGAGACCACCAAACAGTGAATGTGGGTGCTGAAAAAAATAATCAAAATTCTGCTTCCAGAGCAGGGGTTGTTATAGGAATGTGGATAAAGACATTCCTGGATGAATAATGGTATCTGGGGTGTCTCCTGGGTGTGCAGTTAAGCTTAAATTATTATGCACGAAGACTTGTGCTTGCAAATATGATTATGCCAAAGTAGAGAACCAACACTTGCAAGATCTTATAGGAAGGTGACACTCAGATGTTTCATGGTAGCACAGCATTCCATTCTGATCAGAGGCCCATATTTTGCATTATCTTGATTAGAAGGAGCCATACGGCATGGCCATGCCCCATCTTATCTTGGGAGAAGCCCTGGCTGAATGCATGCTAAGGAACCAAGTCTCTCTCAGAGGAGAGAGCATGCATGAATGAAAAGAGAGCATTGGGGAGAAAGTTCCACATACAGAGAGGTGACATGATGGAGAAGGATACCACCATTTCACTCTGATGGTGGGGCCACTTACAGACAAGTGTCCAATTTTAATACATGGGCAGATCGATACGGAAACAGGAGAGTATTCAGGGAGAAAGAGGAGGTCATAGTTGAGGAACAGGGACCATCCATTCAATCAACAACTTCCAGTTGGCCAATGATACAGTTGGCCAATGATACCATCATAGCCCCTTAAAGTCTGGAGAATGCAGAGTGACAATTACAACACAGTTACTTGGAGGTAGGTATGCTTATGACCAAAATGTAAGATGTCAAAATCCAGCTCAGAAAAGGCATCAAATTTCCAATGATCTCTATCCTCCTCCATTCAAATAAACAGGAAACTGATCCATTGGGCATCATATGTTTCAAAATAACCTTCACAGTTCTTCTTTTGTGGACTACGACCATGGAAATCACATTGGAAGGAGACACTCAGAATGGTTGGCAACCTTCAGTCTCGAAAGACTATGGTATAAGCCTACAGCACCTGGTATTCCCAGGCAGTCTCCCATCCAAGTACTAACCAGGCCTGACCCTGCTTAGCTTCCGAAATCAGATGAGATCAGGCACATGCAGGGTAATTAAAACAACACTCAGAACAGACTGTGCTCATTGACATGATTGTAGTAGTTATAATGAAAAACTATTCCCCAAATGCTAAAGACTTCTTAAGCTATGAGGCTGTTATTTTTTTTTTTAAACGTAAGAATATAGTTGCTCTCTCTTGCCTAACTTATAAGATCACATCGTGGCAATAGTTATCCAATCAATAGTTCATTCGAGGGCTCTGGTAGCATTGTAGAAACGAATCAGACATTTAAAGGCTGATTAGCTCCATGGAGACTGTTCCTGAACCTGACAGAATGGTTTATTGGTCCTGCAAAGGCTACCGGGCTGGGAATGTCAGAGTTAGCCTGGCACATCATGCATGCACATACATGCGCGAACACAGCTGAAGGCTCTCCGGGAAAACAAAGTGAAACCTTTACGGTGGAATCTATTTCAGGCATACCAGAAAGAAGCCGAGCAGGAAGTAGACATTTGTGCTGCCTTTCACATGTAAATACCGGGAGAACGTGGGTGTCATAGCCCCATTTTGGCAATCAGTCACTTCTCTCTGACAGCTCCAGAAATCTATCCTTATTTAGGACAAATGTGTGAAAAGCTTCTGGGAAACTTTGTTAATATCATGTAGATGCTGCTAGCTTCCATCAAAATCCCTATAGGTACTCTGCCAGAGCAAAACCTTCCCCACCTGCCCTCCGTGTGGTTTTTTAAAGCAGTAACTTGAAAGTATGCAGCACCCCTTGAAAATGTCTCTAATCTTATAGAGATTAATTAGACTCCCTTCTAAATCCCTATAGATGTCATTCTCTAGGTACGATACTCAAAAATTGCCTCAAATTTCAAGTTAGGTGGAATGGAATAGGAGATCTGTTCGACGGCAACAAACGTAGGAGCACCAAACTCACATCAGCCATATATAAAGTGGGATCCCCTTACAAACATAAGAGGGGGAGAGCATCTTCTTCACCCCAGCATGGCATCTTCTCCAGTGGCTGTTGCTGGTGTCTCTTCCACAGCTCTCTTTAGACTGTGAGACCTTTGGTGACAGGGAAACATTTCTTGATGTATTTTGCTATATAAACTGTTCTGTGAACTTTTTGTTGAAAAGTGGTACATAAAAAATTCCTAACCATAATATGGATATAGCCCTTATCTGCAGGCTTGGCACCCACATATTTGACACACATGACCTTCAGGACATGACTGGAGGTGCCTCCCAGTCACATTCTGAAGGTACTCTGAGGCACAAGGTGCTCTGGGCCTCAGAAAGCCTCCTGGAGCCTTCTGAAAGGCACTTATGGGTTTTTGTTTTTGTTTTGCCAAACCAGAAATGGCTTTCAGAAGGCTCTGGCCTTCTGAGGGATGGGGAGGTTGCGTACTGCTTCTCCACACCTCAGAAGGCCTGCTAGAACCTGCCAGACGCTTCCTTTCTTGAGGACCCCGTGGATTCGATTATTCATGGAAATCAATAGCCACAGGGGGTCCGGGAACAGATCCCCCACAGATACGGAGCGCCCACTGTATTCTCTTCAGTTCCTTTTAGAAATAACTGGTGTATATGCATAATCACATCATTTTTTAATTATGCTTAATTATCTGCAAGAGGGGTCTGAAGGCCTTAGGAATGGATCTCAACAAGTGGGAAACCCTGGCCTCTGAGCGGCCCGCTTGGAGGCAGGCTGTGCAGCATGGCCTTTCCCAGTTTGAAGAGACACTTTGCCAACAGTCTGAGGCAAAGAGGCAAAGAAGGAAGGCCCATAGCCAGGGAGACAGACCAGGGACAGACTGCACTTGCTCCCGGTGTGGAAGGGATTGTCACTCCCGGATTGGCCTTTTCAGCCACACTAGACGCTGTGCCAGAACCACCTTTCAGAGCGTGATACCATAGTCTTTTGAGACTGAAGGTTGCCAATACATACAATTATCCTAATTGCCTAACAAGCAGCCCAATCCTAAGCTATACTGGCGCAGCCAAGCCGCATGGGCTGTGCTGTATCCAGCTCAAGTTAGGAGATCTCATCGGGGTAAGGTGATATTTGTCAGAGAAATAAGGTGCCACTGTACTTTTGTGAACATGAAATGGCACATTTGTAGAAAGAAGATTTAAAAAACACCTGCCTGGTCAGCTTAGTACCTCTTCTGGTATTGTGCCTTAGGTGTCTACCTTTGCTCAGGAATTTGACGAAGTATGTGTTTTCATGGTAAACAAAGTTGTAAAAAAAGAGTATATTGTGGGATGTTCTTTGTGAATCTGTATATACTCTAGGCATTTTTGTGACAGGGTGTACACATCTCTACTGCTGTCTAGATGTTGGTCAGAAGCAGAGATGTTCTCCAGAAGGTGATTGCCTTTAAGAATAAAGAAGATTTCCAAAAAAAGAGGCTACCTGTCTCGTATTTGGGTGAGTCCCCCCACCCCCCGATAAGAACCTGGGCAAAGCATTTCTTTTACTTCCCCATCATATTTTTCCCCATATCCCGAGTAATCCTCAGTCAGCTCTATGGGTCTACTTGGATCTGTGCCATCTGTATAGCTGGCAGAAGTCAGAGCAACCCAGTATAACATCAGCTAGGCCAGGGGGTAGGATTTGGCCCCCATTTCTGGCTCGCCTTGGATCTGTGCCATGTGTATAGCTGGCAGAAGTCTGAGTAACCCAGTAAAACACCAGCTAGGCCGGGGGGGGTAGGATTTTGCCCCCCTACCAGGTCTGTTGCACCCACATTCTACCCTCCCCTGGTCAGAATCGCCTCCTCCCTACCTCTGGACCATCCTCCTGCCACTCGCAGAAGCCGCTGTGCTTCTTGGCTCTGCCAGCAGCCAAGGGTCTGGATACAGCACTGGTGGGGCATCTCAGGCCTCCCTGCTGGCACTACTTGCACAATGTTGCCAATATTCCATAAGGCATGTTGGCATCACCTCCCACTGGTGCAGGTCCACTGCACCGGCAGATCGTGTTCTTAGGATTGTGCAGTGAATGTGTGAATCAAGTCCATTGAAAAGCATTGCATTGATTGTGATGGTTTAGTAGCTTTTTCACAGTAAATCATTCCTAAGCAGTGAGGGAGCAATTTAGGGATTTGGAGAAACTGAGAAATTATACCAACTAATTTAGAACTTTCCTTGAAAATACTCAGGTATTTCACTGTGGATTCTGAATTTCACTTTCAGTGAAATTTTGTGCTGAAGTTCGTAGTTCTGCCATTTTTGTCCTCTACTCACATCTTTTTTACCTAATCAGCACAATCTTCTGTAGGCTTCCCTAACACCCATTATTCAAAGTGGGACAAAGAACATTTCGTAAGGGTGATAAAGGAAACTTGCCCCTCCTCTCTCTGCATCACAGCAGTGCAATGGGTTGTATATGGCACAGCCATGTACCTGTGTGCATATCAACAACTGAGCATTGCAGTGATGGATACAGAAACCCATCACTGGCTGGTGTGAAAAGCTGAGTAATTAAACAGTGTACGCTTTGGGAAATTGTGGATTTTAAAAAAAGATTTTAACAACCAGAGCCAGAGGAAAACCTGCACTTGCTCTGAGCCAATAGGCTGGGGCTACAATCCTATGCAACTCTACTTGGAAGTAAGTCCCACTGAGTTCAATGAGACTTGCCCTTCACAGTGCTGGCCACCTCGGTTCCGTGCTTGCCTAGCTCCCGCTGACTTTCAAAACTCCATAAACTTACTTTTGCACTTTGACGTTTGCAATCAAATCGTGCCAGTCATCAGAATGCAGGTGGAACAATCTGGTTTCAGAAATAGTCTCTGACTAGTTGGCACCAGGCAGCTCTTTGTCTCCAGGGAGTAATTAAATGCAGGATCCCAAAGTGACGTTAAAATGTGATAATGACAGAATTTAGACCCATTTTCAGAGCACATCCTTGCTTATTTCCATAGGCATTGCTTCCAGTTAAAGCACTGTCAGGCTTCGAGTCTCTCTTGGGTATAAAGCTGACCAAAGCCCTGAAGGAGTCCGGAAGGAGGCTCAGGGGAAGATACACACTGTCATACTAGATCTGATGAAGATCCTATTTTACAAGGAATGGCAGCAGGAGGGAAAGCAGGGTGTCCCTGGAGACAAATACTGCATTCTGGTCTTCAGCTGCTCCAGGTATTGGTATTTATTATTCTGCTGGTGCATTTTTAAATTTGATGGTTAGAGTGAGTGATGACACAAAATACCAATCATACACTCAACAAAATACCACTCTACAGCTACTCTTGCTTCCAGAGGTCTCAGGGTTTGTCCCATTCTAAACAACTAACAACAGCACAAGCCTATGAATGTCTTCCCAAAGGTAAGCCCCATTATATTCAATGGGGCTGACTCCCAAGAAAGTTTGCATAGGATTGTAGCCTAAGGCACTTCCATAAAGTTTCCTTAGTGGTGAAAAAAATGCCTGCCTCCCCTCCCAATGCAATCTGTGAATGGATGGTGCTCAAGTCAGATGCTCACAGGCTGCCGTGACTACTGTACATAGACTTCAGGACTGATCACACTGTCCAAGGCAGCCCATATTGTTGGCCACCTTGTGATAAGAGGTGCCACACAGATCAACACCGACACTCAGAAACAATCGGAGAGCACCACATGGGGCCTGTCTGGAAGTGCTAAAATTCTAGGACTTGAAGTAGGAACCTCATGTATGGGTCACTTAGGGCCCAGTCATAACAAGTTTTTAAAGCCTATTTTTAAACTTAACAAGCCTATTTTTAAACATAACAAGCCTATTTTTAAAAAGGGAAAGAGGGGGGACCCGGGAAACTATAGGCCGGTCAGCCTAACATCCATACCGGGTAAGATGGTGGAATGCTTCATCAAAGATAGGATCTCAAAACACATAGACGAACAGGCCTTGCTGAGGGAGAGTCAGCATGGCTTCTGTAAGGGTAAGTCTTGCCTCACGAACCTTATAGAATTCTTTGAAAAGGTCAACAGGCATGTGGATGTGGGACAACCCGTGGACATTATATATCTGGACTTTCAGAAGGCGTTTGACACGATCCCTCACCAAAGGCTACTGAAAAAACTCCACAGTCAGGGAATTAGAGGACAGGTCCTCTCGTGGATTGAGAATTGGTTGGAGGCCAGGAAGCAGAGAGTGGGTGTCAATGGGCAATTTTCACAATGGAGAGAGGTGAAAAGCGGAGTGCCCCAAGGATCTGTCCTGGGACCGGTGCTTTTCAACCTCTTCATAAATGACCTGGAGACAGGGTTGAGCAGTGAAGTGGCTAAGTTTGCAGACGACACCAAACTTATCCAAGTGGTGAAGACCAGAAGTGATTGTGAGGAGCTCCAGAAGGATCTCTCCAGACTGGCAGAATGGGCAGCAAAATGGCAGATGTGCTTCAATGTCAGTAAGTGTAAAGTCATGCACATTGGGGCAAAAAATCAAAACTTTAGATATAGGCTGATGGGTTCTGAGCTGTCTGTGACAGATCAGGAGAGAGATCTTGGGGTGGTGGTGGACAGGTCGATGAAAGTGTCGACCCAATGTGCGGCGGCAGTGAAGAAGGCCAATTCTATGCTTGGGATCATTAGGAAGGGTATTGAGAACAAAACGGCTAGTATTATAATGCCGTTGTACAAATCTATGGTAAGGCCACACCTGGAGTATTGTGTCCAGTTCTGGTCGCCGCATCTCAAAAAAGACATAGTGGAAATGGAAAAGGTGCAAAAGAGAGCGACCAAGATGATTATGGGGCTGGGGCACCTTCCTTATGAGGAAAGGATACGGTGTTTGGGCCTCTTCAGCCTAGAAAAGAGATGCCTGAGGGGGGACATGATTGAGAAATACAAAATTATGCAGGGGATGGACAGAGTGGATAGGGAGATGCTCTTTACACTCTCACATAATACCAGAACCAGGGGACATCCACTAAAATTGAGTGTTTGGCGGGTTAGGACAGACAAAAGAAAATATTTCTTTACTCAGCGTGTGGTCGGTCTGTGGAACTCCTTGCCACAGGATGTGGTGCTGGCGTCTAGCCTAGATGCCTTTAAAAGGGGATTGGACAAGTTTCTGGAGGAAAAATCCATTACGGGGTACAAGCCATGATGTGTATGCGCAACCTCCTGATTTTAGAAATGGGTTATGTCAGAATGCCAGATGCAAGGGTGGGCACCAGGATGAGGTCTCTTGTTATCTGGTGTGCTCCCTGGGGCATTTGGTGTGCCGCTGTGAGATACAGGAAGCTGGACTAGATGGGCCTATGGCCTGATCCAGTGGGGCTGTTCTTATGTTCTTAAGTGCGCTTTGGCTTACTGCCATAAGGCACATTTGCAGGGCCTAGCACCAGTGGAGCACCGGAGCTCTGCAGCTCAGTGGTCACGTGGACCTCTGGGCGGAGAGGGAGGTGGAGGCATGGGGGGAGACAGGGAGGAGGCATTCTGGGGTGGAGGGAGGGAGGGTGGGGGAGGGTGGAGAGGATGCTTGTTAGGGGGAGGGAGTGGGGTAAGAGGGAGGCGGGACCAGTGGAGCAAAGCAGAACACGGAGGCTCTTCATTGTATGCTGACCTTCGGGGCTTCGTAGAAACGAGTAGCCCCATTGCAGGGCTACTCGCTTTACTCAGGAGAAGGGGACGAAAGTCTCCTTCTCCCGAGGAGGTGGCAGCAGCTGCCTGGGGTGTACTGGATGCAGCAACAGCTATTTTCGGTGCCCCTGCAGTCCCAGCAGCTCATGATTGGGCTGCCCACTGGCTGTTTGCTTAGGCATCAGAGCCTTCTCCAGGTGCAGAAAGAGAGATGTTACGTAACACCAGCTCAGTGATTAGCAGGTACTAAGAAGCCTCTGGAGTGGCCAAATCTACTACTGCTACTGAGAAGACACTTGCCTGTAGTTCACAGAACTGTACTTTCTGCCTGCTTTCTGTTTCAGACTTCAGTTTTATAGCTCTTAAGCTCAAGCCACTGACTCCAGAGACACCGTACATACTCTCAACACTTAGACGCAGGCACAGGCTTCTATTTCGTTTTCGATTTTGCTCCGCCCTGACAGTGATGGAGTCTTTTACACCCCCAGAAGTGGGGAGAGCTCAAACAGCATGAGAGTCACCACGAGCCAATCAGCTCATTTTCCTCACATTCCGCATTGCATGTTAATGCCACCTACTCATCAGATGCAGCAAAACAAGCCCATGTGGCAGTTGGAGCACAGATATACAACAAGAAGAAAGAACAGAAGCAACAGAAAATGGGTTGTTTAAAAAAAATGTATTTTTTATTTTAGCTTTTTAGTCATGAGGGATTTATTTGGAAAGTTTGAGGGCAGGGAAAAAAATGTTACAACTCGACACCTGCAGAATGAGGTCAAGATGGCATTTGCTTTTTAAAAGCCCTGGGTCTGGCAAGCCCGAATGCAGCCCCCACCTTCTGGAGTCATCCATAACAGGTGTTCCATGTAACGTCTAGCGTCTGCACACCTGGCTGAGGTAGAGGTGCTAAAAAGGTGACAAGCTGATTGATTTCTGGCCATTCACCAGCTGGAAACTGAATTTTTAAAAAATCTCACCCTCCGAGGAATTCAGGGAAGTTTTGCTCTATTGAGCCAAACTTTTATTAATGATGCAACCCCTCAGGACTTAGGAGAAATATTTCAGGTGACAAATATAGCACATCACAGGCTAAATTATAGTGCTGTCATTCTTTTGCTTACATTAGCCATGAAAAATCATGTTCCTTCACTTCACTATGAAGTCCACCCTCCCCCCCTCCCCCAGTACAAAAGCATGGCATTCACTAGGGGATGATGCTGCCAGAAGCCTAAGCAAGTTGTTGAACTGGAGCCCCTTCCATAGTATAACTATCAGCTGAATTGTGGTCCTTCTGTTTGGTTCACCTGAAATTCCTCACAGTGCAGAAGATGATACCCTGTGCTGCCTTCCATGGGAACTGAAGTCTAGAGCCTTTATGCATAATCAGGAGCCCTAAATTTCAGACATTTAAGGAGTAAACAGGTCTTCGATTTGGAACTTTAGGCTCACTGGATCATTAAGGAAGGGGGGCTGACTACATGGTTCAAAGAAAAGTGTGCCCTTCCTGGTCTGGGGATCTGTGGCCTCTTGCCATCAGTCCTGTAAAATAGACATATTACTGTTCTGGCCCTTTGCTTTCCAGCCAGACACCTAACCACAACTACACATGTTTAGCTTTGTGTCTCTTGCATGCTTTGAATTAAAGGAAATTAGCAAAAATAAAATAGTGTCCATGTAACAACCCAGCGGGCTCCTAAGACACCCGTGTCAAACATAAGGCCTGTGGGTTAGTTATGGCCACAGAAGCTCTTTATCTGGTCTACGTGATAATTGGACTCTCCCAGTGCCACCCTTCCAGCAGTACCACTCACAGGGATAGATGGAAGGAGGCTCCAGATGGCAAGGAATGCTATGGGGGGAAGAGGCAGGGGTGAGAGAGGGAGACACTGCTGAGGCCCTGGGACAGCCCAATGGTCACATGGGCCCCTCTTTCAGTCACATGCCTTCTGCTGAAGCGTCACTTCCCTGGGTACCTGAGCTGCAAAATGATGCCTCAGCTGAAGAGGTGGACCATTTGATAATTGGGCTCTCCCAGTGTAATAATTTGGTTCTCCCATACCTTGAAAAATGATCGTGATTTGTGTATTTTCTCTTCTGTCATTTGCAACTAATGCATTCCTACATAAGAACAAACTGCTTATTTCTGGTCATCATCTTCTTAATAATGTCACTTCCTGCTTAATGATGTCACTTCTGGCCCTCAGCAGGTGCCATGAATTTGACCCACTGTATGACATGAGTTTGACAACTCGGTCCTAAGATGACCTCCAAAGACAGGTAAGAACATGTGGAAGCAGCAGGCATTCTGTAAGGTGACTGGGTCCATAAGGAGATCTTGCTCCAAATGTCACATACCTGTCACCTTACCTCTCTGGATCACTTCAGGAAAATCCATAATACAGTAGAACCTCCAAAGTTGACCACATCTCTATATTGACCACCTCCTTAAGTTGACCTAATTTTCACAGTATGGACAGACACTGCATATAAACTATGGGAGACCAACCTCTCTATATTGACCACCTCTGTAAGTTGTATCTTGACCACTTTGACCATTGCACAGAGTATTAATTTACCCTCTGTATGTTGCCCACTGAATGTGATACTGTGGGCCTGTGTTTTGTCTGGTTTGTCCCATCTTGGAAACGCAAGAAGCCACATGACAATCCCTCCCCTACGCCTGCTAGTGCGTCTGCGAAAGGGTTTTTATAGGTGGGCACACTGCACATAGCCAACAGACCTGCACCGGCTGCAGATTGTACCTGGACATGTACCAAGTTGTGAGGGACATGAAGTTGCTTGTGCATAGTGAAGCCACTGTCCTTTCACTTTGGTTCCCATCACCAGTGCATTACTTTACACTTATATTGAAACACAACTGCTATTTTGCTGCCTATTCTCCCGGTTTGGAGAGATGCTTCTGGAACACTTCACAATCCCTTCTGGTCTTCACCACTCAGAAAAGTTTAGTGTCATCCACAAACTTGTCCACCTCCTTGCTTATCCCTGTTTCTAGGTCATTTATGCAGATGTTGAAAAGCACCAGTCCCAGGACAGACCCTTGAGGCACTCCACTTTCTACCTCTCTCCACGTTTTTGTCAATTGTTCATTGACACCCACTCTCTGTTTCCTGGTCCTCAACCAGTTCCCAATCCATGAGAGGACCTGTCCTCTTATTTCCTGACTGTGGAGTTTTCTCAACAGCTTTTAGTGAGGGACCATATCAAGCACCTTCTGGCATTTAGTGAATCTGAGGAGACCCAGTTGAGGGCCAGGCAGCCTAAGTAAAAAAGCTGTTTTTTAACAGTTTTTTAAGCTGTTGGGGCAATGTAACATGCTACATGCTATGGGCTGGCAAGGGATAGCATTGGTCTGCCTGTCTGCTATGAAACCAAGTACTTTTTTTAACTTCCTTTTTTTTTTAAGCATATGAATTTTCAGGGTTGTTTTTTTTAAAAACACTGATTGTAGGCTGTTTATTCTCTGTCTCTTTACAGATGATATAAATAGTAAGCATCACAAGAGGATCAATTCTCATTTGATATTTGCAATAAAACTTTTTAAAAATCCAATCTAAACAAAACTTGGCCTTGCATTTGTTGTCCTGGGAGCTAAACATGATAATATAGTAGAATCTCTTTAAGTTGACCACCCAAGGAACTGGAGGAGTTGGTCAACATAGGGGGTTGGTCAACATACCGGAAAAAAAGGCTATAGAAAATTAGGTCTAGAAAAACCCAAGGCTCTAGAAAATTAGGTCAACTTAAGGAGGTGGTCATTATAGAGAGGTGGTCAACTTTGGAGGTTCTACTGTATATAAATGCCTTTTTCCATATGTTGACCACCTCCCTATGTTGACCAATTTCTCCAGTCCCTTGGTTGGTCAACTTGAAGAGGTTCTACTGTATTTGATAATAGCTGGGATAGGAGAGACCTGATTTGCCTAAAGCAATTCTTGTCCAAATCCAGGATGATTAGTGTTGAATTTTCCCTTGAGGGGAAAGAGAGATCTGCTGGGCTACAGTGAGAAGAAAAGCAGGTTCTGTCAGACAAGGTGAGGCACTTCAGCATTCTGCAGGAAGCAGAAGGCCTTTATTTAGGTCAAATGGGGAAGAGACTATTGATACAAGAATAATAGATTATATATAAAGTATCTATTATAAGATATTTATAAATCTTTATAAATAAAGATATTTATATATTTATATATATTATATATAAAGGATAATGTTCAAGAGATAGGCTCTGCCTATGATGTCCAGCAAGGACTTCCCAGAGAGCTTGATCTTGCTGATCTCTGACAGATCAGATGCATTACCTGAGTACAAACACATTATCATGTCCCCTCAAAGACATCCTGTCTAATGAGTCAGGTGAACTTTAAAGCATCTGGAATCTGGATGGATCAGCAGGAAACCAGATGAACAAAAATTACAGTAGAACCGTTGACCACCTCTCTATAATGACCTCCTCCTTAAGCAGACCTAATTTTCTAGAGCCTTGGGTTTTTCTAGACCTAATTTTTTATAGCCTTTTTTTCTGTATGTTGACCACCCCCCTATGTTGACCAATTCCTCCAGTCCCTTGGGTGGTCAACTTAAAGAGGTTATACTGTAGTTGGAGAGATGAGATTGCTGATTTTTGCCTGCAACTGTGATTTATGTTTATAAATGCACTTACAATGGAGAGGGTCAGTTAAAGATTTCTGAACTTCAGGACAGTTGTTTTTTGGCTGTGTTCTGCAGAATCTTAGGGCTAGTTCCAGGTTTTTGTGGGTCTCCATCTTGGGGGGCTCTCTCCCCCCCAAGGCACCATCCTGCCTTTCTCCACTTAGTGGTGTGGTGCTAAATTGTGAAGTGCAGGTACCAACTGAAGTGCCAGAGCCCATCACCACACCCCCATAGCCACTATCTACAACAACAAAGAACAACTTTAAATGTCTTCATTTGCATGCTTTCCTCTCCTGCCACTTATTCAAATTTCGAAACGTCTTTTCGTTTAAAGTTCTAGTTCATACCAATCACTTGGAGTGGGTTGCAATAATGTAAAATAAATGTATATGAAAAATGGGTTTAAAATCTCCCTGTTAAATAGAAAACATGCTAGGAAGTACAAATATGTTTATGCAGAAATGAACCCCATGATGTTCACCAGGACTTAGTCCCAGCTACATTTGCTACATACCATCTCTCAAGCAGCCCTTGGAAAGACTGTGCTTAGACCAGTGGTTCCCAAACTGTGAGCCATGGCTTCCTGGGGAACTGTGTAAACCAGCCAGGGGAGCTGTGGAATCTTCATGAAAAACTCACTACCTATACAATGTATAGGATCGTAGCTCTAATGAGGAGCCACAGCCAATGGCCCAATAGGTCAAGGGAGCCATCAGTTTAAAAAGTTTGAGAACCACTAGCTTAGACATTAATATATGCCACTAGGCAAATTTCTCAGTTTGCCGCCTGATGAGCCTGATGTTTTTTTCCTGGCTAAAGTCTTGAAAAAAACATTCAAAGGCAGCACTTAAGTGCACCTGCTGATGACATCACTACCCATACTGTAGAAGTCCTAGAGCTCTGTTCCCTTCCACTCCCTCTCAACTACACCCCTATCCCCCACTACATTTGCTTCAACTATGAAGAACTGGGATGGATTGCCTAGGTCACACACTTCTCCTCATTATCCCTCTGTGGCAGCACCATTGTTATGATGCCATTTGGTACCACCAGTGGCGTAGCTAAGGGGGTGCAGGGGGTAGCAGTTGCACCAGGCTACAAGCTTTAGGGGGGCAACAAGCTGAGCTTGACACTAGTCGCCAAAATGGTGAAAAAATTGGTATGTACAAATAATACCATCATGTTATATATCATTGGAAAGGTAATTTAATGCAGAATGCAATGAAACAAACCTCATTGGAATATCTGTATTCTATCAAAAGTTATGGCCAATTAACCAGAAAATGGAAACACAACTGCCTTATGGAACAAAAAGTGGATTTCTTTAACTCAAAACTGACCAATGAGACTGTTCTGAGAGCCAATGAGATGTTATAATAACACAGCATGGAACCAATAAGGTGTTAATATGAGTCAGCTCTCATTTCCATGTAATACAACTGCAACTGCTAACTGGTGAAGAGGCACTTTTTCAAGTAGGGCTCCTCTTATATTTAGCATGGAGACAATAACTGTGCCTCTTCACCCTAGCACAGTGCCTCTAACCAATAAGGGGCACACTTTTTATTTATTTACTTAATTAAATTTCATTTTGTTGTGGAGGGGGGGCTATAAAATCTTCTTTGATCTCAGGTAGCAGACAGATGCCTTAGCTATGCCACTGGCTGGGGGGAGGTGGCAGATCAAGTGAGTGGTGAACTGCTGGGGGGAGGCAAGTTTCCCACCAGTTTGCACTTTTTAAAAACCCCAGGTGTGATGTCACTTCTGGTTGTGACATCACTTCCGGGGCATCGTTTTGAGCTCTGAATGGGGCTACACTTTCATTAGCTATGCCACAGGGTACCACCATCAGGAAACCAAGAGAGCCCCTGGCCAGCCAGCTATACCAAGGAGGAGGAAGAAGTGCAGCAGATATAAGTGTGAGCAGATGTGAAATAGAGCTTTCCTCCCAGAATCTATTTCCCTCTTCTGTCCTCCAAATGTTTTTGGAGACTGCCATGATTGAAATAAAGTCAGCATATTACTGGCAAGAAAGAATAGTCATGAAAATTGTATTTATGTGTTTATGTAAATACGTAAAGCAACGCTTTACCGCATAGGAATACACACTGTTCTATGGGGATAAGACTAAAGGCAGTTTTACCAATCTCTATATTACCCTCTTTCTTCCCCCCCCCCAAAAAAAATACCCAAAATTCTTTGCATTATTGGGGTAGGGGAAAACACAAGTGGCAGGGTTGCCAGTTAATAAGAATCAGGCTTGTGTCAGGGCTAATAAATCCATGCCATTCCATGGATTTCTGCAGATACCTGGTAAGGACATTTTAATAGGTAAAGGGAAGAGAAGAGAAGTCAGGCAGAGGGACTCGTTATCCAGCAATGCAAGAGAATTAGGTTTTAAGTGGGAAAGGATGTTTCCTAGGAAACTGCATGAACTGCTTGTGGAACATCAAACAAGAGCAATTACCTCACAACAACCCATGACTAAACTGATCTCTAGCACCTCTGACGCCTTTACCAGGAGACGAGAAATGGGGTGCCTTTTGTATTTTCCCAGGCACTACCTTGGAATTATCTGATCTATGATTCACTGCATATTTCCTTTCCTAATCTAACTTTCCCTAAGTCTGTGCATGGCTGCCATTATCTAATTGGAGACTGTTGCCCTCCTTTCCTCCCACTTCTCTTCCTCTGATGCTGCAGCTCTGAGCCACAAGAAACATTTACATTTCCTTGCCGTCAACTACAATGTGGTGGCACTCAGAGCTGGAGCATAAAACAACTCAGTGGACAAGCACCTTCCAAGGTTCTCCTCGTGCCGCATGCCGATGGAGCCACTTGTCATCTCAGCAGCACACCTGCCTTACTCCATTACTGTCACCCACAGAAAATAAATACCTTTCATATGGCAGCCTCCTCCAGTGCATTTTATGCTGGAGCATCAGCAACCTTAAATGGATGCTTTTTCATACTTTCCAGCTTATGAAAATGCACACTAAGGGAGAACGTACAGATGAAGGTCGGGCTGTAACTTCCGACTCCGAAGGCACAGCACACAGAAAAAAGGAACCACCATCTTCATCAATATTTATTCTGTTAGAGGTGTTTGAAAATGGTGGGGATTTTTTGGGTTTGTTTGTTTTTTTGAATTGAAAATGTGTTGAATTAAAATGCAAAGTGTGGTGTTTTGTGTTTTCATTCCCAGGTGTAAATTCTTAAGCATCAGTATCAGGTTTAATATCATTACACTGCAGTCTTCAATGCAAAAACAAATTTTTCAATTACATCACTTACAAATATGACTTGCATTTTAATTTTTAAAATGGGAGAGACACTGCTGGGCTCAGGGGCTTTTCTCTTGCTGGCCTTGGAGTTCTGTAGGTCCTCCTTCAGTGGCCTCCTTTCCACCCTTCCTCAGGTCTCTGGCCTTCACCTTGGCTGGAGGTCTGGCAGGCTGACAGTCCCTTGTACCCCCAAGACTGGAGGACCTTGGTTAGCTGCTTCTTATTCCCTTGGTTCAGGCCACCACTCCTTCCAGGTTTCCACCCTCATCCATAACTGTGCTTTCTTGGGCTGCCCACCCCTCCCTTGTTGGTCTGCTCATGGGGAGAGCAAGGCCTGCTTAGCTGCAGCCCAGCCTTCGGCCCCTTGCACTCAGTGGCAGGCTGCAGCCATCCTCTTCTGTCACCACTGGGGAGGGCAGGACTCAAAAGTGCTTGAGAACCTTTGTAATGCATAGAGATGTTTGAAAATGATTTTATTTTTATAAAATGCAAAATGAGGTATTTTGTGTTTTCCTTCACAAAAATTAGCTTTATTGCATTTTTGTTATCAGCAGCAACAAAAACCCTCTGTGTCTAGGATATGTGACTGGCAGCCCATTAAAAGTGGGTGTTCTGCCTGCAGGGGCAGCAGGCTGCAGGATCCAAGCAGAAAATGCCTGGATTCTGGCATGCAACAAGGCCACCGGCATAGCCTGCACACACTCACCAAAGATGAAGACACTGTTCACCAGTTCCATGTTAGGCAGCAGGTAAGGTAAAGGCAGGTGGTGGGAGGAATAGGGGAGGGAGACATTTCTCTCATCTACGGTCCCTAAACCTTGCAACTGTGCAAACTATGCAGACGTTCGAACAAAATGGTGGCGCTGCTGCAACCACATGAGATTCACATCCACATGTGACCCACTTCAGGTTCCTGACCCACCAGTTGAAGACCTCCGGTCTAAAAAGCTGCATTGCTGTAGTCAATATTATCAGTCCAGATAGATAAGACCTTTATTGGCATACATAACAGACACAAACACAACAAAGAGAACATTATCAGTCCATTTAACTCAATATTTATTTTACAAACTGGCAGTGTCTTTCCAGAGTTTCAGGCAGAGTTTCCCATACTAGGGACTGAACCTAACAGCTCCAATGGGGACATTGTAGTATGGAGTGTTACATCTTCTGTGAAATCCAGAGTGTACTATTTGTTACCCAGCATGCTTCTGGCCCATGTGGCGAGGGTGAGGCTTCAGCAGTCAAGACTGAATAGGTGCATGGAACTCTCCCAATGGTTTTCAACCTAAACATCATCCAAATGAATGACCTACACCCCTAATATTGCAACGGTCGCATTCTGCCAACAAAAGAAATCAATGAAAAAAAGTTTGGGACTCTATGCTGTAATTTACACACTGTAGTTCTAGATCAGCATTTTGGTTTTCGTACTCAAAGGGCTGCGGAATGTGAATTCTAAACTAATTAATACTGATTGCATACTGTACTTTGGTTTTATGAACGGAGAACCGGTTACAGTACACATGTAGAAGGGAGCTTCCATACATGGTTTGCTAACTTGATGAGAAATTCTGCATAAAAACTGGTGTGTTGTGTGTTCAGTCCAATTCACCAGCCAGGGCTGCATCTGTAACCTTTTAATGAAACTTGAATGCTACCAACTAACTACTCTGGCCTACACTGTCAAGCAGTGGCTCTCTAGGTATCTAACTAAGGATGCTGATTTCTAAATCATACAGAGGAACCCTCCCTGCTTTCTTCAGACAAACACGGAATACTTGGACAGCTGGGATGTTGGTGTGGTGGGCAAGGCTAGCCAGTATGCTTCCATTTTTCCCCTCACGTGTTAGCTATACACAGGGGGGACCAGGGAGGATAGGAAGTGCAAGTGCTTCCCATCTATCCCAGGAGTGTCAATACAGTCTGCCAAACAGCAGTCATGATACCTGCTAAGGGACAGAGGTGAAGTCACTAAGCAGGAGGGGACATCATTAAGCAGGACATGACCAGAAATTTTTCTCACTTAGGTGCAAATGACAAAAGATAAAATAATACACAAATCTTGATCATATTTTCAAGATATGGGAGAGCCCGACTATCATACGGGCTGCCCTTTGAGCAGTGACACCTCAGCACAGCTCAGCAGCTGAGAGCACCTGATCATGGTGCTGGGAAAGTGCGAGGGCCAGATAAAGAGCTTCCATGCGCAGCATCTGGCCTTCGGGTCTTATGATTGACACCCCTGATCTATGCATTTCTCTGCCAAGCCCAAATGGGACAAGTTGTCTCCTCACTAGAACACTTTGGACATTCTGCTATACTTTGAGAGGTTCAAAAACAATGCCAGGATTTTAAAATCAAGCCTCTTGTCGTACCTGGTGTGGAATTTGTGGAAACTATTTTCATGAAAAGTCAGTACTAAGGAAAGAAAACCTGAGGCGTCAATTTCTGGATCCATGCGGGTTTTGTTCTTCTACCTTTTCTTCTCATACTTTAAAGCCCTTTCACTTAGCCAGACATCTGTAGGATTAATGGTTTTCTTTTCTTCAGAAAAAAAAAAAGATTAAGTATTTTTAGCCTACGTGAAATGAGATGATGAATGCTGAAATTGTCAACTCCACTTTAAGTTGTGTGTAGCACGCTCCACTTCATAAATATTTACGATGGCGAAATAATTATCGCAGGCTCCTCAACCTGCCTTTCTTTATTATTACCACGGGGAGCCAGAGGAACATTTGTTCTCCTTCAACCATACCGACATAACGATTATATTACAGAATAGCCTGCTTTGTTGTTATTACAGGATTTGGGGCTGTTTCGATTGGATGGCATTTGCCCCTTGAAAAAACAAGACAGAACTCTCCGGTTTTACTCACACCAGATCAATGTGAGGAGTCTGGCAAGCTTTCCGAAACATCTCCATCAAAGCCATTTTGTCTTTTCCAAATCCACCTATGGTTTCATTTTGGGAATAAAAGGAGAACAGAAGGATAGGCCTATATCCAATATGCCAGGCTGCCAAGAGGGGAAAAAAAATGTGGCGTATTCAGAGAAATGACAGAGGACGGATGAGATGCAGGTACACCTGTTTATTATGTACAGCTCATGGTGGCTGTGGAAGAGTAAGAGAAAGCCAAGTGCCCTCTTTCTGAAACTACAAAAGAAGAGAGAATATCAGATTTCTTTCTGGGTTTAAGCCAGTCACTCCTGCTAGCTGGACACAGTCACCTTTTAAAGTGGCAACATTCTTTTATATTCTTCTCAGCGTTTATGTCCTCTTAGTTTATTGTTTTACTTATTGCTGCTGTTAAATTATGTGTATTACTACGTTATTTTTATCCATTGTTTAATTTTCTTCTATTGTATCATTATTGTTCATCACCTCGAGTCTTTCATTGTAAAAAGGAACAGTTGGAATAAAAATGTTATAAAATAAATCAATCCATAAATGGATCTACTTACAAAAGGGGAGGTTATGGAAAAATAAAGAAGATTATCAAGGAGAGAGTAAAACCCTTTTCAGTCATTAGCCCATGCGCACACAAGAACATGTGATGGGGGGGTGTGAGCAGGCTGGTAAGGCCTACACCCCACCGCGCATTTCCAAAGACCCAATCTCTCCCTCTTTCATGGTCAACATTTGTCTGCATGGGGAGAGAGAGGGTGGGCTTCAGGTGTTCATGGGAGGTGGGGCTTGCCAGTTTGCTCACATTTTCTACCACAGCCAGATTCCTCTATGCGCTGGAGAGAACGTTTGAAGAGGCTTGACTATCCTAGTCAAGCATAGTGTCCCCATTCCTGTCTCCCCCCCCCCCCCCGCGGTTGTTATTGCTGTTTTCCTTGTGTCTTTTATAAGTAATTTGTAGATTGTGCGCATCTTGGAACAAGGAGATTTTAGACTGTGAGCCTCTTGGAACAACTGTTTTTCACATTTTATAAACCACTTTGGAAAGACATTGAAAAAACGTACAAGCAAGCAGCCCTGTAATTATTCAAATGTAGCATTATTCGGTAAAGCAGTGGTTCCCAAACTTTTTAACAGCTCTGGAGGCTGCTGCCTGATTTATGAATGCCAAGGGGTGTGGCTATAATGGTGACTGGGCAGCAGTGCTCCTCATCCAAGTAGCAGCTTGTTTAACCCTTAATGCACATAGCCTACTCTGTCCTGTCAGTTTCACGAATCACCAAAAATTGGGTCACAACCCACTGGAAGGTCCCGGATCCACAGTTTGGGAACTGCTGCCGTAAAGAAATAAGAAGCCTACTCTTTATTTGCATTGCATGTTTCCACTGTGTGCAATCTATATTCACTTTGGGTTTTAAAAAAGAAGAGGTCCATTATCTGTAGTGGACATTTGGAAAGTGATGTCAGCTGCAACACTGTGAAATTCTCCTGTGGCTAAAGCAGGGTGGCTGAGTCAAGCCATGAAAAAAATCTTGTCCTTTGCAAGATTTGTGGGTATAACGCTCATCATCCTTTTCAGGGATGACACAAGTTCTGACCTGGGCAATGGTGTAGCTAAGGAGTTGCAGGGGATAGCAATTGCACTGGGCAACAAGCTGGGGGGGGGGGCAGCAAGCTGAGCTTGATACTAGTGGCCAAAATTGTGAAAACCTTGGTATGTACAAATAATACCATCATGTTATATTTCATTGGAAAGATAATTTAATGCTGAATGCAATTAAACAAACCGCATTGAAATATCTGCATTCTATCAACAGTTATGGCCAATTAACCAGAAAATGTTTTATTTACTTATTTAATAAATTACATTTGATTTTGTCTACAAAATCTTCTTTCACCCCAGGAAGCAGATGCCTTAGCTCTGCCACTGCCCCATTTTTCACTTTTATAAAAGTCTGGGTGTTAATGTCACTTCCAGAAGTGATGTCACTTCCGGGGCATCATTTTGCAGTTGGCACTGGCCTACACTTTCATTAGCTACGCCATGGGACCTGGGTCACACGTCCTCCTAGCATTCATCCTTCACTACATTCACATGTCACATCCATACCAGCTAACCACTAAAGTCAGCCAAATAAAAACACACTTCAAAAATTCACTCAAAATTGTAGACTTGGTGGAAGCTGAAATTAAAATGGGCAATTGTTATTTTCGCTGTCCATTTTATCCTCTTTACTATGTTTCATTTTTGTTCCTCTTTGAACATGTTCTTCCCTTGCAGGGAAGCAAGAGAAGACATCTCTCTCTCTCTCTCTCTCTCTCTCTCTCTCTCTCTCTCTCTCTCTCTCTCTCTCTCTCTCTCTCTCTCTGTTCCCCCAAATATTTCTGGGTCAGTGCGAAATTTTGTAAAGGAAATTCTTTTCGTTAGGCTTCACATCACATCAGATGTGATCAGAAACATACAGGCAGGGTGAGGAGTCAAACCTCTTCATGCTCAACAGAGCTAAGCACGCTTTTAAGGTTTCTTTCTTGGTACTCCTGTTATTTTAAAGCTGTGTACCTTAGACCTACCACCAGTGTTCCTGAAAAGATTTATAAAGCTTATCAAAGCTTTATATATCACGTACAAAAAATACACAACAGGTAACGTTGAATCAATTTTGAATGGGACCAGGTTCCACCTTGGCTGCAGGCTTAGCTGGTTGGAAAATAGGACATTAGTAGAGCACAATGTGCTTGGAGATTACTGGGAACTAAACAATAATGGCTGTATAATTCACAGCTATGTATTAAAAAATGTCATTGAGGAGCACTAGAGAAAGCTTGCTTTGTAAAGTTCTGTTACCAGGATCATCAGTAAGAAAATCCTCTATACCTAGTTCTCTTTGTAGGATCACCATAATTCACTTAAACCTTCTTAAAGTGAAGAGAAAAGAAGCCATACAGAGTATAGTACTCTTTATTAAAGAACACCCTTTATCATGATGGATAAAATTAGGTGAATGGGGACGGAATAGCACATTTACGTTAAGCTGGCAGATACACAGTTCAGAAGCCTCCGATTGTAAGAACTTATGAATGTCACCCAAAGTGTGAAAGTGCATGAAATGCTTCTCAGATTTCATACCACAGCATTCAACGTAACATCTCACTTTTGGATATTTTTTGACCCAGATATAACCTCTTTAAGCAAGCATAAAGAAATGTCAGATGTGCAGGTGATGTACATCCATCATTGGTTTTTTGCTCATTAGTGGCTCATTGGACTTGGTTTTGTGTGCCATGTGTCAGAGTTTCAGAAATCTTGATCCAGAGTCTTCTAGTTTTGCACAGAGAAACTGAGCTATCAACCTAAGCTTGATAAGGAAGTTATTTTATCAATGACTTTGGACTGAAAGTCTGACCAGCAAGGACCCTCCTGCAAGCCTATGTTTTAAATGGAGGCACAAAATCACCATCATGAACATATGAAAGTGCCTTATATGGAGTCAGAACACTGGTTCCTATAATACAGTACTCTGGCAGCAGCTCTCAAAGGTGTCCAGCATAGGTCTTTCCCATCCTTTGTGATGGTCAAAAGGAGGAGGGCCTTGAATCCACATTTGTTTTGGCTGGTGGAAGACTAGATTCCAAGGGGTTCCCAGAAAAGCAAATGTAGTAGCATAGAGCTATGGTCAAAGAGTCTAAGCAAAACACTCTCTGTTGAGTCAACCTAGCCAGGCAGGTTAAAGGTAGAAAGTAGGTAGTTTATTAAAACAAGGTAACCACAAGCAAATATATGCAAAAGACTTGATTGATTAGGGGCACAATCTTAACCAGGTCTACTCAGAAGTAAGTCCTATTTTGTTAACTAGGTACAATTCTTAAAAAACAAAGGTAATAATGTAAAAGACAAACACTTAAACAGAAATCTTAAACAGCAATTTTCTTTACTTAGTCCCTGATTTTATATATTCTATCTAGACCTTGGCTCTTGACCATCATAGCACCTCTCTCCAGTACAGACTGTTGCACACATGCCGTAAAGCATGTTGCAACAGTGAGCCTATAGGAAGCACTGGTGGGAAGGCTGGCGCCACCTTGGCGGTACCAGTGCAGGACCCAGCACACACCAGAGCAGGTAAGGGCTTCTCCAAGCAGCGCAGGAGTTGGGGGAGGGCAGGGGGCAGATCGGGGCAGGAGGAAGGCTGGGATGGGGCAAAAGGGAGAAGTGGGACCAGAAGGGAGTGGGATCAGCAGCAGTGATGCATGTCATATCCCATCCCATTTATTGGGCCAGATCCACCAACAAAAAGCAACATGGAATTGCACCAGTGATTTTGTTGGTGCAGGCCTGAGTAGTCCCATAGCAGCTTACCCCACAGAGACCTACAGCAGCCAAAATTCCTGTGCTGGATATCCCACACCAGCATCACTGCATTGCTGTGCAGGGACTTAGGTAAGATTAAACTGCAACTCTTTAGTAAGCGTGTGTGCAATTTCAACCTTATTGTGGCTTGGGAAGGCAGAGATTTAAATGAAGTCCTTGTTCTCCTGACTGATACTGGCTTAGCTGTTCCAATGGTGCATAAAGGAGGCCCATCTGATGCTAAAATAGCAGAAACGCTGCCAAGCCAGGAGGGATGTTCCTTGGATTCTTTTAAGCATACAGAAAACAGTGCCGTTCACTTCCAGAAGCAATTTCGACAAAAATGCTTGGAGATAAGCATATATACTAACCACATTATTTATATAAATCTAATTTTCTCCTCAGTAGGTGGTGAAATGTCTGATTCATCTAAGTGGGCAAGGGGGAATATTTTAGGTAAACTGAATGCGGTTTATCTGAGGAAAATACATTCTACAAAAACAATATGCACCAGTACATGAGGGGGAAAGGCAGCCCAATTTCTTCTGATACTCACGTGTGGCCACCAGCTGCAGGATGCTTCTGTCCATGAGGATCACAGAAAGTGCACATACCAACCTACGCTTAGTGCTATCATCCAGGACAGTAATGACCTGTTGGGAGCTGATGGGTGGGAGAGGACCTGGAGTCACTCCTGTTTCCACACACCCCAGCATGTTAACCCAGGGTATCGGCTCATTGCCAGTACTGACGGCATTCACCAAATGCTAAGGGACGCATCCAGAGATCTGCTCCAAACAGGACCACTCCCAGATCTGAACTCATGGATATGGGATGTGAATAGCCATTACTAAATTAGGGTATAAACAGCAAAATCCTTCAGGTTTCAAAAAGCAGATTGAGCTGCAGGACTTGCCTAAGACCAGATACCAGCTCTGCCACTTCTATAGCATTTAAGAAAGGAAGAGGGGAACTGAGCAAAACACAAGCGTGGAGGAGAGGAGAGTACTGGGCTAGAGCGTTGAAGGACAAGGACAGTGGAAGCGGGTGGTCAGACTGTGCCACCAGACATAATCGCCTCCCAGCGTAATGTTAAGTGCCTGTGCAGTGGCCGCTGTGCCAGCCTAGAGTGTCACAAACGTGCCATAAAGCTGCCTTGACTGTTCCTAATTGAATAGAAAGGCGGGATATAAATCTCTAAAATAAATTAAAAAAAATAAAGCATGTTTACAACTACTCAGGAGACAGCAGTGCTGGCAGGAAAGCCTGCATCAGCCCACCATGGCTGCATCTAGACCCCTGACCGCCAGTGGAGGTAAGTGCTGAGTGACACAGGGGTTTGGGGAGGGCAGAATGGAGGTGGGAAGGGGGCATTTCAGAGGTGGGGCGGGGAAGGGCAGAACTGGGGGCAGGCTCTGGAGGGGATGGAGTTAGCAGAGGCGGCTTCTGCCATATTCTATTATCTCTCCCAGGCCTGAACGCCCTAACTCGGGCTTGCACTAGCAATTTAACTGGTGCCAATCCAAGTAGCCTATTGGGCAGGCTGGGGCATGACTTGGGTAAAGGAGACCTGCAGCCTGCTCCTTACTTGTGCTGGATATAGCATGGGCCATGCAGCCTGGCTGGGCCAGCACAGGTTAGGATTGGTCTGCCCATCAGCCTCCTGGAGGGGCCAGCCCTGTTGCCCTGCATGTACAATCAAGTCTTCTTAGCAGATAACAGTGTTTGACATTTTAAAAAGTAGGGCAATGAAATAAATATCCAAACAAGAAAGAAACAGTGTTAAAGGGCTTTGCTGCTTCCAGGAGAAAATTTTGCCATGAATAAATGTCAAGTTCTTTTCAGGCTCAGTAAGTCAATAACGACAGTGTCGGCTATCACTTGCATTCCCCAGTTAATAATAATAAGGGAAGAATTGCTTTACCCATTTTTCATTCTGCATTGTGTACGGGGGGGGGGGGGGAGATCACATTTCTACATCAGAATGGTTGGAGGTAATTTAAAGCATTCAGATGTGTGCATGTGCCAGCACACAAACCAGGGCATGACTTATTAATTCAATAGGGTTGTTTTGCAAATCATTGCATGGTCTGAGATCACAAAATTTAGTATCTGATTTGGACCACTATTTGGTTTAATGTCTGGACTGATTTCCATGGTTGTGTTGAATGGTACCAAATGCTTAAATCTTAAATGAAACAGGCATATAGCTTAAAGGCATAGATGGGAACACAAATACTTTGAGAATGTTGGCTAGAGGCATTGGATTCAATCCAGTGGGTAGCTCTCCCATCTGCCTGAGCCTCACTGAAGTGAATGGAAGGTGAGCAAAAGTACCGTATTTACCCAGTTCCTACTCACTTCAATAGGACCAAGGCAGGAGACCTTCTTGCTAGATTGAACAGATTAATTTGGCTACCTTACAGGTCTCTGCTATTGATTAACTCCAGCTAAGCAGGGTTATGTTGTACTTTTGATGGGACATTTAGCAGAGAACTTATTCAATAATTTCACTGCTGACCTTTTTGGGAGGGAAGTAGGAGTGTGATGAAGCAATCATAACATTAGTAGGCTTTATTTAAAAAAAAAAATCTCAAGGAATTGTAAGTTAAAAATAGACTGACCTAACTGACATGAACAGTAGAGATGCTGTTAATGTAACTAGTGGAAGGACATAGACAGAAGGCTTGTGACCCGTAACATTCCCCATTAAAAATCTAGAGATCTGCTGAATTGGACAGAGTTCTGCATCTGAGATTTGGATGCAAATTTCCAGAGGACAGATCAGCTGATATCCTCTTACATAGCTTTCCCTTCTTCAGTTGTTTATAATACAACTCATTTCTTTGAGTAATCTTGTGGCTGTCACCTTGTGACCATTCACATTCTCCCCAACGTCCCCTCCACCACTGTCTGAGGACCATGCCATGCAGTAGAACCCAGAGGAGTATTATTAGGAGGTTCATTGTTTTGGGTTTGTTCCCAAAGCTGGATGGGAGGTGGCAAAAAAGGGAGGGCAGTGACAGTGGCAGGTGAAGCAGAGGCGGGGAGCGGTCCACCCTCCCCCCGTGGACTGTGGTAGAACCTCATTGCTTTGGGGACCTGTTCCAGTCCATTGACTCCTTGGACAGGTTCATGCTTCTGACAAATCTGACTGTGAATAGGTATGAATATAAGTAGGGTGAGCAATTCGTCAATAAGCAATTCAGCAATGAATATAAGTAGGGTCAGCAATAAGTAGGGTCAGCAAAAAAAAAAAAAAATAAGTAGACTGCAACTCTAGCAGTTATGTAACTGTTGTGACCCTAAGTATCTCTGCATCATTACCTGTGTGCTGCATGTATACAAGCCTGGTTCACACTAAGGATTCTCACATGAGTTGTGTCCTGAGGTCAAGCCACGATTACTCACATTGTACGGGCAACTGACCATGTGAATGAGTGCTAGGATTTCTTTATATTTGTTTTTTTTCCCCCTAAGTACATTACTGATGCTTACCAAATAATTCTTATAATAATATAATTAACAAAGAGTATATAATTGCAATCAAGCTAGCCCCTGAGAATTCCATAGCTAATTGCAGCAATTTAGATGATTAACAAATCACAATTAGCAATTGGTTTTAATATAATGCACCCAAAGTAGTTATGCCCAATTTTGGCAGTGCAGTAAACAATGTCTTTTCATTACTGATGCAAAGGTAATTACCAGTGTCCAATAGAAGAAGGGGGAATCAGTTTGGGAATACTACATATTTGGAGCAATATTTTTGAATTGTGGAAGAGAATGTTATCAACATCTCAACATGGTGATTCTTCTAACGAGCTTTCCAAGATGAACTATCATAAACCTGTCCCAAATTACATCTCACATTGCTTCTTAATAGCTGCCATCTTTATTCAAGTATAATCTCACTGCAATTCCAACGAATCTCTCAATCAAACTGAGACAGTTCTGCAAACTGTTTTTCACATATAATGACAAATGGTTGACGCCACTGAACTGACCTGCTGCAATGATCCGCATTGTTGGATGATCTGTGATGACTTCAGCAGGCTCCCTCCAAGTTCAAAATTCAATAACTGTGACCACACATATGGGGTATTATCCTAATTTAACTGATCGATTCCTGCCCATGACTGGATTTCCAATACCCATCCTGTGTTTAGCTAGTTATAGTAATGGTTTTGATGGTATTTTAATGTGATACTGCATGGGAGGGATTTTGTTGATCTCCTGAGCATCTGAGATGACAAGATAAGGAGTTTGTTTCTAACAGGACCAACCAGCCCCTGGTATTTGGAGGTAGCATGCTTTTGGACTTGGAGGCTCCATTTAGCTATCCTGCCTATTAACCATTGATGGACCAGTCCTGTTGTGGATTCATCTTTGAAAACTACAGGCAGCACAATTCTAACCCATACTGGAGCGGCAAGGCCACTCAGCCCATGCTGCATCCAGCACTGGGAAGGAGCAAGCTGGATGTCTCCTTGAGGTATACCTCCTTGAAGTATTTGTTCCCTTACCCTAGGTCAGAGGTGACCAAACTTTTTGGCAGGAGGGCCACATCATCTCTTTGACACTGTGTCAGGGGCCGGGAGAAAAAAAGAATTAATCTACATTTCAAATTTAAATAAATTTACATAAATGAATATATTAGAGATGGAACTTATATGAATGAATGAAGGTCTTGCAATAGCTCATGGCCTATAAAAGGCCTTGCACAAAGCAAAGCTGGCCTTTCCTTTGCTGCCACTGCTGCATCACTGACGTGAAACAGCAAGCAGTGGAGACAGCCCTTGTCCCACAGTTCACATGAGAAGTAGAACAGTTGGCCGTCACACTGAGAGAAGTTGTGTCGGGCCAGCATGGGCTCCAGCAAGTCTTTGGAGGGGCTCATTGGACACTGTGGGCTCTCAGTGGGCCCAACTGGGAGCCCTCGAGGGCCGCAAGTGGCTGCAGGGCCAGGGTTTGGGCGCCCCTGCCCTAGGTAAAACCTCAGCCTATGCAATGGGACTACTTGGATCCATGCCAGCAAAATTGCTGGCACAAGTCTGAGAAGCCTTGTGTCAGGCTTTCAAGTTTGGGAGGGGAAATAGGATATGGTGTGCACTACTGCTGCTAATCCCGCCCCACCTCTTGGGCCTTACTACCCCCTCCTTGCCCTCTCCCTGCCCGGTTACACCCCTTGCCGCCCTATTGCGCTTTCCTCCATCCCTGCGCTACTTGGCAGGAGCTTGCCTACTCCATCAGGCTTTCCATTTTGATCCAGTGCCAGTGGAGTGGCGCAGGCCTTCCCTCCAGTGCTTCTTACTCCCAGGGTGTTGCAGAATACTTTACAGTACTTTTACAACAAACTAGTCTGGCACAGTGATTGCCAGTTAGTAAGCATTAATTTGGATTGTGCCATTAATCTGGTAGTGGGCTATGGATTCGGATGAAGGGGAAATCTTGATTTTTGCTTTAATTAAGTTGTGTTTGCTCTATATTTTTGTTGTTTTTTCCCCAGTGTTAAAAGCACAAACCTTAGACTCCATCTTGCCAGAAAAAAATTGCCATTCTCTTCAGGAGAGAAAGACATGTGCCCACATGGCCCTGAATTATTGCTGTGAGACCAAGAATGCCCCATCATAAACACCACCTTCTGGAACGTGGAAGTATGTGCAAAGGGTTCTTATCTAAGAGGTCAGGTTGCGACATTTCTCACTTGTTTTAGTTCTTGAAAGACTGCTTGAAATTATGCAGACATGACATTGCATTGTTGTTGGAGAGAGAAGAAAAATGCTTGTAGAGAGAAGAAAAATGGTTTGATTGACAAGCCTGTATTTCTCTCTCTTTGTCCTTTCATGGTACAAGAAACTTAAATCTTGCATAGCAGGGTCAGACCTCCTTGCTTCCTGGCAAGACTCTGCTCCAGCGCTATTTCAATAAACGCTGAACCATTTTTCTATCTCCAGCTTTGTGTTGCCTACATAATTTCTCCTTCAAGAATAAACAAAATGGCTTTGGAAGGAACAAAAGAAATTGTAAATACATCAAGCAGCAGTGTGGATTTTGCTGTTCATGGCAGCTGAAGACTGTGATCTTTTCTAAAATGTGTTTTGAAGTATGAAATGTCTCCAATTACACTTCTTTTAAAAGGAAATGGATAGAGTTCACCTGTGCCCATTTTCTCTTATTTTATCAGGTTTACTTGCAAATTCAGCCTCAAATGCTCCTAATTTGCACATGGCCACAGGCTAAAACATAAGCCCTTCTGTAACGTGTGCAAAATGTCATGACACGGGTACTCAGGAGGCCGGCTTTGGAGGAGAGTTCCACTTGCAGAGCACAACGGGATGGGTTCCACTGAATACAGCAGAACAAGGCCATTCGACACATTTAGACTAAACCACAATTGGTTCATTGGCATGCTCTGTCATTCTCTTGACTTCTCACTGCTAATTAAGGAGCAAAGAAATGAACATCTGATGCAACTGCATTTTTAAGTGATGGCTTGGAACCCAAGTGTGTCATGGCCAATTGTAACAATTACACACAGTGTCACCGCAGTTTGATGGATTCTTAGAGATAGTTGGGGGCCTCCCGGGAAAGCCTTGGGACTTTCGCTACCAGGCCTCCCTTTAATAAGTAATGAAAACTAGCTTACTGGCCACCGCATCTGCAAAGACATCTGTTCGTGAATTATCAAAGGCCAAGGCAATAATCGGCGTTTATTTTAAGATGGGGATAAATTGTTGCGGATTCATGAGCATCAGCAAGCAATACAATTAGATGTTTTTAGAGCATATGCTGGGTTTTGTGCATCCTGTGCCAAAACCAACAAATCCAAATTCTGCCCCGAGGTCACACATTGTATTTGCTTGTTTTGCATAATTTAGTCTGCTTCCAAAATTTGACTTTTCAAAAAATGTGGGTTTCCCTTCCCTCTTCTCCCCATAGGTTGGTGTCAGATTCCACCCAGAATAGAATTAGTCTTGAAATCTGCCATTCCATTAAAGCAGAATTGAGTTCCAAAACAGTTGGTGGGCTTACTGAGATCCACAATTCTTCATTACTCAGTATGTTTATTCTTCCAGGAAGTGCTTTCATATTTTTCATGCCACCACAATTAGCATTTTTTATACTCATATCTTTGTCCTTGCACTTTTTATGTTAACCCTTTTGTGTGAGAGCATCTTTCTTTATGTACTGTATATATCCTTAAGATTCCAGCAACTGTTACCCTGCACATGCCTGATCTTGTCTTATCTCAGAAGCTAAGCAGGGTCAGGCCTGGTTAGTACTTGAATGGGAGACTGCCTGGGAATACCTGGTGCTGTAGGCTTATACCGTAGTCTTTCGAGACTGAAGGTTGCCAACCTGTCCAAATCAAAATGATGCATAGTGACCATGAGCAAAAGATCTATGCAGAAGAATATCTGTTTATGCAACCTCAAGACTACAAAACTGGAGATTTCTAGGCACAGAAAGATTTGGGGTGTTGTCATGCAGGATTTGCTCTGGCTAGCCTGGAGGTGATCAGACTGCAATGCAGCCCAAGGATCTTGTTGAAAAGGTCTGAGTCACTGCTTGTAAATGAGTCCAAAGACACAAGTTATGTTTTATTTTTGGTTACAGAAAAGCATAAGATTGTTTCTATTAGGGCGCAATCCTAACCCCTTATGTCAATGCTTTCCAGCACTGGCATAGCGGTGCCAATGGGACGTGTGCTGCATCCTGCAGTTGGGTGTCACTCACGGAGGCCTCCTCAAAGTAAGCACTGGTAAGCTGGTAAGCACTGACATAAAGGGGTTAGGATTGCGCCCTTAGTTTGCTAACTGATCCCTATGTCATTTTACTAATTTCAACTCTATCCATTCACTCAAGCAAACAACCCTGGTAACCCTGGTGTAGTTCAGTCTGAGATGGGAGTTCTGACATGCATGTGTGCCTCAGACTTTTAGAGTGCAGTCCTATCCACACTTTCCTGGCAGTAAGCTCCATTGGCTATAATGGTACTTAATTCTAAGTAGTCATGCATAGAATTTGGTTCCAATCCTGCCCAATCCTGAGTTGCCTGGCGTGTGGGGCTTCCGCGGCACCAAAATGGCTACCGCAGGATCCTGAGTTGACCAGGCAGCTGTTGCCAGCTCCTTGGGGGAAAGGAACCTTTGTCCCCTTCCCCCAGGTAAGAGAAGTAGCCCCACAATGGGGCTACTCAATTCTGCAGCGGCTCTTTAGCCTGCACAGAATCAAGGAGTCCCGTGTCAGGCCGTGTGGCCCGACATGGAGCCCCAGATCCAGCAGAGCTCAGCTCTGCTGGTCCCACCCCTCTCCAGTCCTGTTCCCTCCCCCACCACATCTTCTCCCCACTCTCCACCCACTCTGGAACGCCTCCTCTCTGCCTCCCCCCCCCCCATGTTAGCTCTCCACCACCTGGCACTTCGCACAGAGTGCCGGACAACGGACTACAGGTCCAGCACAGGCTCGCACTGGGCCTGTGGTAAGGCTTGCAAACGTCTTTACGGCACTCCACTCTCCCAACTCCATTGGGGTTGGCAAAGAGAAGCATAGATTGTCTGCTGATGAGCTGCAGCTTTGAATCAGGGTGGGCATGCCCTAAAGGGGATTAGAAATTTGCATGCTATCTCCTTTGAGGTAGACGCACAGACTAATGGGGGGGGGGGAAGGTATAAACCACTTCAGTGTTTGCATATGTCTCACTAGTGTTCCCAGAGGGGGCAAAGCTGAATCACTCGTGGAATTTTGTGCTTATTCAGGAAACCAGTGGAACAGACACAGTGCAGAACAAGCTAAAAGTTTTGCACTGCATTTTAATAGCACCTAAGAGTTGACCAGACACACACCTGACAAATTCTGATGGGCATTTTTGATTACAGCTCCAGCTAAGTAATAATATTTTGAACTATATTTGACACGGAATGTTTTGAACTGTACTTGACATCAGTCTCATCGGCTGGTACAAATCGACTGAAATTCTCTTTCCCACAGCAGGCCAATAATTTAACACACTTTTTGATACAGGAAAAAAAAAACTTGCTTGTTAAGAAGAAGCAATAAGTACAGTTGGCAAAAAAAATCATAGAATCCTTGAAAGAAAGATTAAATAGAAGCCAGGAACAGATGTTTGTTTTTTCCTAGAGTGCTGAAGTTGGCTTTCCCACTTGGGCTCTGGCTCAGGCCAACAGGTTCTTGTGTTATTCCACAACCTTTAGAACCTTCTTGAGGTATCAGTAGGGCAAAAGAATTGTGCATGGAAAATGAAGCATCCATCTCAAAACTACATTCAGCTGTCTAGAAAAGGGTTGCTGCAGGGTGACCAGATCCAATGGAGGACAGGGTGCCCATACCTTTAACTATTGTACAGAAGAGGGAATTTGGGCAGGTGGAGATCAACATGGACAGGCTTAAAAAGCTGCACCTGCCAAAATTCCATCTGCTAGGGGTCTCCAAACCCCGGCCCGGGGGCCAGATGCGGCCCGCAGCCAGCCTCTTGTCCCCTGAAAGCCTCTGGCCCACTTGGCCAAACATGACTGGAACTGTGCTCTGGTTGCATCTGGAGGGTGTTCAAGGGCCAGAGAGTTTGAAGGAATGAATCCATTCATTCATTTATTCACTCATCTAAGTTCCATCTCTAATTTATTTAAATAAATTTTACATTTAAATGTTTTTGTTCCAGCCCTCAACACTGTGCCAGATATTTGATATCTGGCCAAAAGGTTTGGAGACCCCGGGGCTATACAATGGTCAAAGGTATAGGCACTCTGTCCTCCATTGGATCTGGTCACTCTGCTTGCTTGTTGACAGTCTCAGGGCCAAAATCATTCAGAGAAATGCATTGCTAAGATGAATGCATCCAACCGGGAAGACCTCTTGCTTCACAAAACACAGGTAGGCAGGGTGTAATGCCTGGCAACCATTTTTCCTGCCTGGCAGCCGACTTGTGTCTCCCATCCCCTAGAAGCCACCTGCTTTCCCAGTGGCCCATTCCCTTGAGAACCCTTTGGTGAATGTCTAATAACTGCGAACTGCACATCTTATTTTTCTTTAGTTTTAATAAAAGCCATTCATTTCAGTGGAATCTATTTCCAGCAAACATTAATCTAGGATTCAGCTATGAGTCTGAACAGCAAAAAGCCACCCATCTCTCCTCTCTGAAGAAAGGTATACAAGACATGTTGCTGAGATCCAATAAATAGGACTACACCATTAATAAAGTGCCAGGTTAATTTTCCCCTAAGTACCAATGTTTCTCTCTTGCCCCTCCCACCCCGAAAGGTGGCATATTAACCAATGTGGTAAGAGCAGAAGTTAATTAAAAATAATTGCTAATAAAGATTACTTCATTAAGCAGTAAGAACATTGCTTCATTCTCCCATTTAAAAAAAATAGTCTTTCGGAGACCATTTTTACCACTGAGGCACCTGGAGTCATTTACTGTTTAGCTAGTACATCAGCACTTTTGCAAAAACACAGGCTGTCCATTTCCCCCACAGAGACATCATCATATTACTTTTTGCTTAGATACTTTTACATCAGGAGGAGCTCCGGCACTGAGGAAAAATCCAAGTCCACTAAATATTTCATGTTTGCTAAATTATAGACTTCAGTTGTGGTCATGATGAGAATGATAAAGAATTAGTGGCCCACCCACGCTATTTAGTTGCTACTTGTACAGTTCTGCAAAAGAGCTGCTTCCTTATTGCAGCAAGGCAGGCATTGCAGTCCTCCAGTGTCTTGCATGATGACACCGCTTGTATTTCAGGGGAACCATTCCATGTGTATTGAATGAGTTATTATATTTGCAGTTCATTTGCAGGTCATGTACATTGGCCTCCCAGACATTCTCCAGTCTAAGTACTGACTTGCTAATAAGTTGTGGTGAGAAGTAGTCTCAGGAGGTTGACGTGCAGAAAGGGGTGGATTGGTGAAGGATGAGTTGCACATGCCCTGACTGCATATGCCACCTCTGTAGCCCACTGACCACCTCCACCCCACCCGTCCTCACATACATAGCCCAGTTCCACACTATAACCACCACTTCACCTCTTCTTGATCCCATGATTTTTAAAAGGCAGAAAGGAGCAGGAAAAGGAATGGGTAGAAGAAATGAGACTAGTGACCTGCAGTGTCTCCTGCCCACTCTCAGCTCCTCCATACACTTCCTCTGCATTTGTTCACCTCTTTTTTTAAAAATCACAGGAATGGGAGGACGTAGCAGAGACGGATGCAAAAAGGAGGGGAGGATATATGTGGGTCTAAGAATAGCACCACTGGAGATGGCAAGGCACTACAGAATGAAGGGGTCAAAGATTTGTTACTTCACCTCAGGCATGGATGCAGGGCTTAGGCCTACCTCTGAATGCCGAACAACCCACACTAGCTTTGTTTAAGCAAGATGGCTGTATTTTTAAAATTTATTTAAAAGAGATGTATACTGTTTACTGCTTGTCCTAAACCTCAAAGCAGTGCACAACGCAACAATAAAACAATTAAAACATACTAATATAATTAGGTTAAAGCAATTTAAAATGATACAGGAGCAAGTAAGTGGTATACAAACCACAATAAAACTATAAAAACAGAACAGAGTAAAATGACTTATGCAGGCTGATTAAAAAAGGTATCCCAAGGAGCACCCTCCCTCCTCAAAAGCCATGCAGAATAGATGTGTTTTTAAACCCCACCAGAAACCATATGAAATGAGGTTTGTCCTCAGATCTTGGTTGGCGACCTTCAGTCTCGAAAGACTATGGTGTAAGCCTACAGCACCAGGTATTCCCAGGCGGTCTCCCATCCAAGTACTAACTAGGCCTGACCCTGCTTAGCTTCCGAGATCATGGTATAAGCCTACAGCACCTGGTATTCCCAGGCAGTCTCCCATCTAAGTACTAACCAGGCCTGACCCTGCTTAGCTTCCGAGATCATGGTATAAGCCTACAGCACCTGGTATTCCCAGCTGGTCTCCCATCTAAGTACTAACCAGGCCTGACCCTGCTTAGCTTCCGAGATCATGGTATAAGCCTACAGCACCCGGTATTCCCAGGCGGTCTCCCATCCAAGTACTAACCAGGCCTGACCCTGCTTAGCTTCCAAGATCAGACGAGATCAGACATGTGCAGGGTAACAGCTGCTGCCTTGTGGGAGTTGATTCCACAGATGTGAAGCCACAACAGAGAATGCCCTCAAGAGGTTTTAGATTTTGGTTTGATTGCAGTTCATAAAAAATTTATATATCTCTGACTTCCTGCAGCTTCTCCTAACATACTAACAAACTACCCTGCTTTGGTTCTCCAGCACTAGCTGTCCACCACTACTGTAGAATTCATCACTGCAATCTGCAACAGACATCTATAAAACCATGGCGCCTGCAACAATGAATCCAAGTCATATTCCCATGTGAGCAAGAGAAAGAATTCAGCAGCTATCAGTAGTGCTGGCATTTGTGAGGTGAGCAACTCACCTCAGCAGACTTGCAGCCCAATCCTATGCATGTCTACTCAGAAGTAAGTCCCATTACAGTCAATGGGGCTTACTCCCAGGAAAGTGTGGATAGGATTGGGCTGCCAGTCAGCTCTCACTAACATGTCCATGCAAGAAAGGTACAAGCAGCTGTTGTGCAGTGTATAACTTGGCAGGGAAACAATAAATACATTTGTGTGGCTGTTGAGGAGTCACGGAGTGTTCAGTCTTCATGTCCAAACTGCTTTTAATTAATTGCTCTGTTGTGGTGAAAGACACCCAGCAAACATGGCACTTGTACTTTGGTAGCCTTATGGGAAGAAATGAACTGGTGTATCAAGCAGTTTCCATAATAACTGCCATTTATATGTGCCCTTAAATCTAGAGCAATATCAGTAGGGAGATGAAAGTTATTGTGCACTACTTCCAGAGCACCTGCAGTGTTATCTCTTACTCATTTTTTCCAGGTCTCTTTTACTGCTCACTTCAAGTCATTGCCCTCCCTCATCCTGGCAGGAGATGGTCCTGGCTTTCAAGGAAAATAACCCTTGCATTTTGGGCAGCTTATACTCGTTACAAAGTATTGTGCAGAGCACAAAGCCAGGCCAACTCCTTTGTAATGGTATTATGCCAACCAAAGCATACCCTCAGAGTTTGAAGAAAGTTCAAACAAAGCTAGATTTGAAATGTATGGGAATGAAGATGTTTGCGTTATATTCCTGTTCAAGGAAGCTCTCCCAGTGCACTACTCTAACCCTGTAGCTAAAGCCAGGAAGGCCTTGACTTCTCTTTCCTTCCAAGCCTGGTAACTCCCTGTGCAACAATGAAGCTGCACCGGTGGGGCACACACTGTATCCCCTAGGGGAGTTTCAGGCCCTGGAGTTATTCTCTTGCCCCGGGGTAAGCCCTCATTGCCCTGCTGGTTCTACTTAGACCTGCACCAGCTCTACAGCTGGCACTGAATGGACCTGGGAAGCTGGATTGATGCCAAAAAGGGGATAGTATATCGGTGGAGCCACTGCCATCAATTGAGGCATCTTCCAAGCCTCAATCTGCCCTCCTCCCCACCTCCATCACATCCCCCCCATGCTGACTTACTCGCGTGTGGACCTAGCCGCTGCTTGCAGTGGTAGCCAGGCAACGTGGAATGGTATGTTATGCTTTGTGATAGCCATGAAGGAGTTGATGCTGCTGGAATGCTAGCATCATTCCAACGTAAGGCCCTACTAAGACTGGGCCGCTTGATTTACAACTTTGTCTTCCAGAAGCTGTTTAAGAGACCAACTTAAGTAAGTACCACTAGCCCACACAGTGCCTTTGTGCAAATTAGAAATTAGAAAGTGCCTTTTCTCACTGCTCTTGCCAGCAGAAGTGACATTCCACCTGCATCCTCCTCCTGTCTAAGATATGAATGGTGCCCCCCCCTTAGATGTGGTGCCCTTGTGCAGTATACAACCTGCACAACTATACACAGCAGCCCTACCATCTTGTTACAGTTAAACACATTTGTATGCATCACAATATGCCTGCTAGAAAGAGTTTGCTTTAACAGCTACCCTGAAACAAAGCTATGTTTGAAACCCCTCTCACTTTTAATTAAACATTTGGAGAATTCAGGTGTTTCCTATTCCTATTTGTAGATAAATTATAGCTGTGGGCAATTTCTTCCTCCTACCATATCTGGACAAGAGTTAGGATTTATATATGTCTTCCTCTTTAGCTAGGCTGCAGCAATTCATGCCAGACAAGCTGCTGCACTGAGAGATGAAGAAGCTGAAAGCAATACATTTTATTAGACTAACGGCAACATCCTATCTTTGAGATATGCCAGCATATCTCTGTGAATGCTGTGCTGATGTAACTGAGACACCAGTGCAACTAAACCAGCAGAGAAGCCAGAGCTGGACAGAGATCAGGGCACCAACGGGGGAGGTTGGTGTATGGCATATTCTAATTGCCCCTTTGGGTAATGAACATGCCCCAATGCCAGAAAAATGATAAACCCATAGGGCACAATGAGAAAGGGAAAAACATCAGGAAATTGCATATTCCAACCCTGTTTACTTCCCTAGATGTAGGATAGTAGACAAACTACACAGCGCTGCCAATCACAGCATTTCAGCCCCTGAAGATTTATAACCTCCTGCAAGGGAGACCATAAATCAGATGAAAGTGATGCCCTGAGCCAAGAGCTCTCTGGTCAAAGTAACGCCATTTTATCACCAGCTCTGACTCTACTTCTGGCCTTAAAGATGCTTGTTAGCAAGAAGCTGCAAGCCACCCTTCACCCAATGTCTTGTCCTAGAGTTAGCAGGGCCTCAAGGGTCAGTCTGCAACAACAATACCCCAGAGTAAGGGCAACCTACATCAAAGTGCCTGTGGTCTCTTATCTCTCCAGTACAGTCCTGCTCACTATGGTGAAGAGTGGAGGGATAGGCCAGTGAGTGGGGGACTGGGCAGTGAAAGTGGAAAATTACTGGACACTTGTCCCCTTAGCTTTGAGTTGAAATGAGTATATAAAGCTAGCTGCGTCCAGCTACACTTGCGCATGACCTGAGGCAACTGGCCTCCTTGTTGCCTTGCTTTGGTACCAGCAATAAACAAGCTGTTTTCTGCTATACCTTCCCTCAGAGTGTTAAACTGGTATGTAGCACTCTGGGTAACGAGCCGCATGCTGCCTTTGTGGGTTCAAGGGCAACAAAAGGCACATGGCATGAGCTTTACATCTCTGGTCATAGGTGGGGCACACACTTTGAGAGAACACACACACACACACACACACACACACCCCTTGATGATGGGAACTATGGGAAAAGGAACCTGGCACATGGGAGGGAGCACTTTGAACAAATCATTCACAGCTCTCAAGACATGTGTGGAAAGAAACCCATTGCCACCCATCCCCACAGAATTCTCATTGCAGGGACTGGGCCTGAGGAGGACCTCACATACAAACACTCAAATGGAACTTCCATCACCCCAGCAGGAAGTATATGTGAGTCATGCCCATCAAGCTGTCACATTGGATTGCCCTAGGATAATGCTGTGGTCCAGGGTTTGAATATAGGACTCTGGGGTCCTGTGCTCATCTGGGATGATGGTCTCACTGGAAGGCTCTCCCTGTGCCTGGTCCCCCCAGCCAGGGATGGTGGCAGGGGATGGACATACCAGTTTCTTTCCCCATTCATCTGCTGATTCTGTGCAATGGAACAGCAGAGAACAGGTAAGGGTGATGTGTATCATTTCTGTCCCCTAGGTTTCCACCAACAGTGGACTCGGGTGAGGATGGTAGGGAGCCCCCCCCCCCATTTTCCCTTTCTTGATGTGGCAGGTGTGGTCACACCACTAGAGCTCCCACCAACTGAGGTCACACCACTTGTGATTCCTTCAGCTGTGGCCAGGCCATCTGTGCCCCCTGCAGCTGTGGCCATAGAGCCTGTGTCCCCAGCAGAGGTGGCTGTGGAAACAGACAACTGGCTTGCAAATTCTTCCATGCACAAGTCTCATTATTTTATCAATAAAGATTTATGTTAGGTCAATATATACCCAAAATTTAGATCCTGTGCAGCAATATCTTCAGTGTTTTCTGTTGTTTTTTTTTTTGGATAGGGGGCCCAGAGAAATAAGAAATCTGTGTCATGGGTGAGATGGAGTAGAAATCCCCAGTGCTGATTTCTAGCCTTTCTGTTGGCCCTACAGCGGCTTCTGAAGTTCTGGGTTCTTGTTCTGGATTGGATTGTCTGAATGCCCTGACTCCATCTGTGAAGGTCACATCATTTTCCATTGCCTGCACATTTCCATTGCCTGGAGCATCTTGTTATGCTGGTGTCCACCCTGACTATACCTTCCTGATTGTTCCCCAGCTTGAACTGAAGTCAAATATCTGCCCTGTGGTTTCTGATTGATACAATGAATGCTCCAGACTTATGTTAGGCTCTCTCCCAGACCAGATGCACAAATGCTACTGGATGCCACTTTGACCTCTCCCATACATTATCTGGACCTCATTATTGCCATTATATAATAGTGACTTTGCAGATACATTAAATTGTGTCTCTTGCATACACATGGTCAAAGATGTGAAAAATCTTCAGAAAACCTTTTCTTGAACTCCAGCTCCTATTCAACGTCTTTCCCTACAACAGTGGTTCCCAAACCTTTTTGACTGGTGACTCCCCATTAGGGTTACAATCCTATGCATTGTGTAGGGCAGCACATTTTTTGCTAGGATTCCGCGGCTCCCCTGGCTAGCTTCTTCAGCTCCCTGGGGAGCCATGGCTCACAGCCAGAGGAACCAATGCCCTACAAGATACATGGCAATCTCATAGGTTTTAACTCATATGATGAACTACATGAATGACATCTCGTGCAATGCACTACCTCTGTATCGTCCCACTGGATAATGTAGCACATGGTAGTGAATAAATACAAAACTTCTGGTATTTTTTATACATTTCTCTCCATTGCTTCCTTAGTAAAGCTACACTCGTCACTTTTTAATCTATAGAGTAAATTTTTAGAATATAAAAGAAAATATTATACAGGACTAGCATATGTGGTTGCCAAATCTGGGCTATTTCTGAAGTTAATACATAATGGTAACTCAGACCCCTGAAAACAAGGTTGTCTTAAATTCAGCAACATCAGTTTTGTTCAGTATCATTCACAAGTAGGATCTTTTATGAAATATCAACATGTATTTAAAAACTTGTACGTCTGCTAATTGGGTAAGAGGCACTTTTTCAAGTGGGTGCTCCTTTTTTTAGCAGGGGGAGAGTAACTGGCCCACCTCACCCCAGCACTGTCTGTTCTAGTGGCTGTCTGCTGGTATTCATTTGCATTTTTTTAGATTGTGAGCCCTTGGGACAGGGAGCCATTTAGTTATTTGATTTTTCTCTGTAAACCGCTTTGTGAACTTTTAGTTGAAAAGCGGTATATAAATACTGTTAATAATAATAATAATAATTATATGTACATAGAGACATGCACGTACACACACTGAAAGAGCTTCAGCATATTTAAGAAAAACAGACGCTTGAAAGTTCCTGCAATCATTCAGCTGACTGGGTGAGATGAGGACAGAAGCAAACTAACTGAGATTTTAATATTTCATAGTCCTGTCAACTTGGGGCTAAATTCACGGGTTTATTTCTGGAAAAAAAATACAAAACAGGAGAGAGAGAGAGAGAGAGAGAGAGAGAGAGAGAGCTGCTTCATCCACTAAATCAAAGTAACTGTCATCATCAATATATTTTAAATTAACAGGAGTCGATGTTGTGTCTCAGAGAGCCTCACTGTCCCATTCATTTTAGGGTCATTTTCTCTAAGGAACTTCTCTGACAGAGCTTGAAAACATTCCATACATGTTAATATATCTGCTTTGGTATGTGCCTACTATTTAACAGATGGGTTTTAAGATTTTGCCTCTTAATATTTATGCTGCTAAGTAAAAACGGATCACATTGCAAAGCATTGGTGCATGTGAAACCATGAAATATTTGGATGCAATGGAAGACCCTGAAGGAGTTGAAAAACCATTCTGGAACCAGTATATGTTAGGTGATGAGATGCAAAGTAAGACATGTACCTTTATTTGTTATGTAGAAAATACAGCTTTTCATGTAAAGCTTGTCAAACAGCAGGAGACAGACTACTCTTTCTAAAATTCCCTTTCGCATACAGCTATTAAAAATGCAAAAACTAAGCCTTCCTTCTCATCCAGTTCCCCTACAGATGGCTGTGTTTATGTCCAGTTTCCACAGTAAACTGTAGATGAAGAACTCATGTGTACCAAACTCTCCATTTGATAAAGATTTTACATGAAGTGTGCAGGAATCAAAGAAAATGTACCATAGAGCTAAGTCTCCACAAAGGAGAAAGATGGCCTAATCCTACCTTCTCCGACCAATGGTGGCACACCTCTTCCGCCAGTACTGACTGCCACAAAGCTGCCAGCACCAGTCATAAAAGGCACTCTGGCAGTGTGCAAAGCTGCGCACTACTGGAGTGCCAGCAAGAAGGCCAGAGCCTTCCCAAACACTCCAAAATAGCATGAAGATGATGACAACATAGGTTAGGTGGCAGGGGAGACAGAAGGAGGTGGGGGAGGGAGGAATGGGGATAGGGAGGAGGGGCAGAATGGAGTGGCAACAGGGGCAGGGTATGGGCAGAACAGGTCCAGGAAGGGGTGGGTTCAGTGGCATCAGGAGCCACTGAATTCACAAGGTCCTGTGCCAGCTATTTAGCTAGTCTGAGTGGACCTACCCCCATGCCCTTCTCATCCTCTTACCTTACTTAGAGGAGACCACTGCATCTGCCCCCCACCCCAGGATGCAGCAGTAGCCATTTTGGTGCTGCTGCTTTGGTGGTGGGAGGGGGGACGAATAGAATTGGGTCCATAAAGTTGTATTTCTTGTAGGCCTGCTAGGATCTAGCTCAGAACAGGCACATTGGAACTGTAAGCATACAGAGCTGCTCACATCAACTCCATGCATATCAAGTATGGAAAGCTTTTTTATTTTGCTCTGCACTGACCTTGTAAAAAGGTTAGAAATTTCAGCTCTCTCAATGAATCTGTTTTAATGGCTTTGAGCATAACATATTTATCTACCAATCTCAGATTATCAGGCGTTCACCTGAGGAAAGAATACAACTCATAGCCCAAGCCTAAGCATATCTACTCAGAAGCAAGTTCCATTGTAGTTAATGGTCCTTACTCCCTGGCAAGTGTGCATAAGGTTGCAGCTGGCAGTCCAGTCCTATCTAAATCTCCCCCATGCAGCTGCATCAGCAAAGCACATGCTGTATCCTGCGGGTGTGTGTCCATCAGTCCATCTTGGACACCTCCTCCAACTAAAGGAACATTTTTACCTGCCCGGCTGTGTCTACTCAGACCTGCAGAAGTCCAAGTGAACCCAGATCAATGCCAGCAAAGGATCTAGGATATTGATGGCAGTTTGTGGGGTGAGCTAATCTAGGAACTTTGTTTTGTGTCTTGATTGCCCTGCATTGCTTATCCCCAGTTCTAGTTGGGTGCCTCTGTTGTTTTGCGCCATGCCAAAGGTGTGGCAACAAACTCTTGACTTGCTGTGGAGGCCAGTCCCTCATTGACATACACCACTTGATTGAATTTTGCCCTGGAGTTAGTGAGGGTAACTAGAGGGCCTTTCTTTTGTGCAGAGGCATACTGCCCCTGTGGCACAAGGTAGCTTGTGCCATGGGCACAAACTGGAGGGTGGGTGCAAGAGGATGCACTCCAATTGCTTCTCCACTTGAGAATGTTACGAGACTGCCCTGTGTCATGCCCTTCTGGAAGTCATCCTCCAAACTTGTCTGCACAAAATACAAATAAAAGCATACTAGGCAACAAGTGTAGGTGTGTGGGTGTGATAACTACAGGTGCCCCATATCTGCAGTTCCACTTATCAGCGATTCTCAGGTGTGTCCCCCTCCCCCAGTCGCAATTATGACTCAACTCTCTTTGCAGATGCTTTGGAAAAGGCAGTTTTTTCTACATTTCGCTTTGGGACAGAAAGCAGGATGCAGACAGCAAGAACCTAGACTCATACTGCTAGAGGATGCTACAGGAGGCAATTATGAGATAATAACAGGAAGTCCTCTGCTGCCCACTACATCTTAGTGTTCTCACAATCACCTCCAGTAGCATCCCCGGAGATACCAGGGGACACTTCTACACCAGTATTTCTCAATCAATAGTATGGGTACCACTTGAGATGGTGTCTGGTGTAATGCATAAGACCCCTGGACACCTGCCACACTGTAGTGAGACCAGGAATGCAACACAACAGACAGCATTAGCAGGCTCGCCTTGATGGGCAGAGCTCCAAAACATGCTTTTCTGCACTCAAAAAAGCCCTTCCATCCACCCCAGGGCCTCTTAGTGGCATTTGTTGCATCACATCTCGACTCTTAACCCAGAAGTAACTGGGTTTACTTCTTTGTCATTGTCATTGCCAGTTACTTCCAATGGTACTTCAAATTGGTGGACCACCTGAGGTGGTGCGGCAGAGGATAAATGTTGAGCAACACTACTGTACACAAAACTTCCTTTAACCTGTGATATATTCAAGAGGATACACTTCACTCTGTAAACCTTGCCATTTTTCTGCATCACATCATGTAGAGCAGCAGAGGCCATCTTCCCTCTGAACAAAACCCATATTCTGCCTGATGGAAAATTCCTCTCCTAGCAGACTTTGTTTGCTGACACAGTCTGCTTCACACATTCTGTTTCCCTATACAGAACTCTCCAATTCCAAATCCTGAGCAGTATTTCATTCTCACGCTAGGCATTCCAGCCTTTCTCCCCTGCTTTTTTGTTACTCTGTGACTGGTCTTTCCATCTGGGCTTTCAGGTGGTCCACAGAGCCCTTTCTCTTCATTTCAAGGAGCAGCTTGCTATTCAGAGTGGGACAGTTGGCTCATGAGCTCCACACAGACGAAAAGAACCACCTTCATTCACAATGGACCAAATCTCACTACCGTATTACACCATACGTAGGGGCAAGAGATTGTAATGCAGGTTGTAATGCAGGTTGTAATGCAGGTTGTAATGAACTGGAGGTTGTCCATGACTTTGTGTACCTTGGCTCAACGATCTCCGACACTCTTTCTCTCAATACCGAGCTAAACAAGCGCATCGGTAAAGCAGCTACCACGTTTTCCAGACTCACAAAGAGAGTCTGGTCCAACAAGAAGCTGACGGAACATACCAAGATCCAGGTCTACAGAGCTTGCGTCCTGAGTACACTTCTGTACTGCAGCGAGTCATGGACTCTTCGCTCACAACAGGAGAGGAAACTGAATGCTTTCCACATGCGCTGCCTCCGACGCATTCTCGGCATCACCTGGCAGGACAAAGTTCCTAACAACACAGTCCTGGAATGTGCTGGAATCCCTAGCATGTATGCACTACTGAAACAGAGACGCCTGCGTTGGCTCGGTCATGTCGTGAGAATGGATGATGGCCGGATCCCAAAGGATCTCCTCTATGGAGAACTCGTGCAAGGAAAGCGCCCTACAGGTAGACCACAGCTGCGTTACAAGGACATCTGCAAGAGGGATCTGAAGGCCTTAGGAGTGGACCTCAACAAGTGGGAAACCTTGGCCTCTGAGCGGCCCGCTTGGTGGCAGGCTGTGCAACATGGCCTTTCCCAGTTTGAAGAGACACTTGGCCAACAGTCTAAGGCTAAGAGGCAAAGAAGGAAGGCCCATAGCCAGGGAGACAGACCAGGGACAGACTGCACTTGCTCCCAGTGTGGAAGGGATTGTCACTCCCGAATCGGCCTTTTCAGCCACACTAGACGCTGTTCCAGAACCACCATTCAGAGCGCGATACCATAGTCTTTCGAGACTGAAGGTTGCCAACTACTAAAGGGGCAAGACTACCAAAATGACATTGATTTAGACAGCTCCTTCAGTCTCTTCCTGTTTTCAGACTAGTGTTCTGGAAAGGTCATGGAAAAATGATTCTAGGTGTAATGATTCCTGGTCCAGTCTGCCAACCAGGTATTTGTGAGAATTCACAATAAGCAGTTGTGGTGCAGCTGTCATCTGAATGTCTTTACTGTGTGACACATGTGCCTTGGAACTCTACCCATTTATTTCCGAAAAAGAGAAAGTTCCCAGTTGTTAGAAATGCAAGACAATGCAGCTCCAGCCATCCATTTGGTAAGAGAAAGGAGAATTAGAAATATTATCAGTACAGAATGAGGAGGGGAAAATACGGATCTCAATTCTCTCAAGTGTTTTAATTCTGCCTTCATGTGATTTGAGAACTAAGCTCTCAATCAGAATTCCTGGAAGCATTTTGCAAAATATGATGCTTGAGAACTTAAGCCTTGCTTAGTTTTCCTATCCTCGGCTGGTTCGACATCCAAATTTTGATCCCAGGAAGAAGATTTTGCATTATTTAAACAAAAATGTATGGGTACTGAAAGCTGAAAAGCCAGAAAACATGTTGAGTTTTAATTGTGAAATGGTCCATTCGTTTTGTCGACTGAGGCCCCAATCCTAAACACACTTACTAGGGAGTAAGTCCCACTGAAACCAATCAGCGTGTTTAGAACTGTGCTCTTGATCGCTTCTTCTTTTCTGATTCTCTTAAGGGTAAATTTAGGACTTTTATGGGGGTAATAAGTAGATGGATTGACATAACTTCATACTCTCTAACATTCCACATTTGAAAATAGAGTCACTCTTGTGTATTTGTGATGCCCCCTATTCTGACATCGAAGGCCCAGTCTGAGCACCCTATTAAGGTTCCCCGTACAATATTAATTTACTCTGCAGTAGTTAACAGCAACAGTTATGTGAATAGGTGACGGAAGGTACAATCCCAAGTGGCAGATAAGCCTATGCAAGTCCCTTGTGCCAGCCCATCATCATCATGAAAATGCCATAAAGCACTTTTGCACTGACATAAGAAGAGATGGGCTGGCACACGGAGGTGCGCCGGCCTCACAGCACCGACACAGGCCCCAAGGAAAAGTGAGTTGCGTCAGCCGACCTTGGCCAGCGTGGAAGTCTGGGTGTGTGTGCGGAGGGTGGGGAAGAAGCAAGTGGGAGGTGTTTCGGGGCAGGGAACAGTGGGCGGCAGGTGGGACCATGGGCGGGCAGGCGAGAAGTGGGAGGCAGGGCCAGGATCTGGCACTTATGCCAGATCCTGACCCCATTCCCAGGCAGCCTGGAGCAGTCCAGGGCTGCTCAGATTTGCACCACCTCAACAGGTGACAAACATCCAAGTAGCCCCATTGGGACTGCTGTGGCTCTCCCTGGGTAAGGGGGAAAGTTTCCCTTTTCCTTGGGCTGACCCACAAACTGTCCAAAACTGGTGCTGGATACTGCACAGCCCGCTGGCCTGCCTGTTCCAGTGCAAGATTGGTTGGGGCTCTGAGGGCCCAATCCTATCTAACTTTCCAGCACTGTGACTCCCCTCCCCCCACAGGATGCAGTGCACGCCCTGTTGGTGCAGCTGCATTAGCACAGGAAAGTTGGTTAAAATTGGACCCTAAGAGAATAGAAGGGATGAAGTACACTGGCATAGGGATAAACAGAGGTCTCAATTTCCAGCATTCAGTATGAACTTTGAACTGTCTGGATTTCTGTCCAAGTCTTTTTGGCTAAAAATACCCTGATTTTCTTTCTGTCACCAAAATAATTCTATATTAAATGTGTACGCCGGCTCCCCGAGTTGCAGAAAGCTGCACTGGTGCTTTCTCACAGGTGCAGTATGTGGTGCTTTCGTCTAGGTGTGATAGTACTGAGCTTGCAAGAGCTGGCTGTTTTATCCTACATATATTCCAACATCCATAGAGACCTCAGAACTGAACCAGAGGTGTATGTTTTCCATTAATTTTACATATTTTCTACCCAAACCTTTTCTACTGATGTGATGATAAGTTGCAAGATACACATTTAATACATACTTTCCTACAAAGATATGGAACATGTAGAATCTATGGGGGCATCTTGCAGTGGTTCCCAAACATTTACCACCAAGACCCACTTTTTAAAATGACACTGTATTTGGGCCCACTTAGCTTTACAAGCCTTAAAAATAGTATTTCACTTTACCAGCTGTTCAAGTCTTTGTTTTTATCCTTCTTACTTTAGTGGAGGGGGGACCTCCTTCCGGAGCATTTGGTGGGTCCCAAAGTCAAGCTTTTCAATATCTCCCAAGAGAATGCCTACAAAAGGTAGCATACTCAGTGAGATCTCTCACATCCTAAATGAGCCCACAAAAGTTTGATGCTCTGGGAGGATCAGGCACTTGCAAAACTCTGAATGAAAAAGAACCTTGGCATGTGGTTGATTTGCCACAAACGCTCAAACTTTTGCAGACACATCCACACGAACCTTTATTCTGCTCACAAATATTTGAGCAGAAAGTTCTTTGTTTCAAGCTCCCTGGAGAGAATGGCCACTGCATCTCTGTAAGAGAGGATTTCAAGAACTTCTTTAATGGGCATTTTATCTCCATGTGTGTATATTCTTTACATGCATGTGTCCTTGACACAGTATGCATTTTCTTCTCACTTAGGGATTTAACAGTGTGCTGGGGGGGGGGGTGCTAACCTCTAAAAGACTCTAGTGCAGGTGGGTGTGCATGAACTAAAATTAAGGCATCCCCCACATCTCCTTGGATGGCTAAATTGGGACACTTGGAGTCAGTGTACGTAACTTAACATATTCCTGAGTGAGGTTCTGAAAGGAACATTTGCTTTTCATACTTGTGGCTCACGCTTGACTGTACTGGCAGGAAGTCAAGACAAGCAGAGCAGCCTCCTGTCTAATCAAAATTAATATACAGTAATAATTGGAAGAGTGCTGAAACAAAACACTGGGTAGAGCCAGTAAGGCAAAAATATCACACTGAGCTCAATGTGTACACTGGAAAAAAGGAGGCTGCAGGAGAGTGGCTTTCAATGGCATGTTGGAGAAGCCAGCTTCCATCTCTTTAACGGAGAGGGGAGAATTAGCAATTATCCTTGCTTCCCAGGTTTACTTGCTAACATTTGGGACTTTGATCCAAGAGACAGCTGAACAGGTGCCAATCTTGGGAAGCCCTGGAGGCAAGAATCAAAATGCATCTATGTTTCAGCGGGCAAATAACAGGCACTTTGGGGAAACCAAACTACACTCTTTTCTTCTGTTTGCAAGTCTTTGTGTGAGAGAGGGAGGGAGAGGAAGAAAGCAAGAGTTTATTTATCACTTGTGAAGTCCCCAGAGCTGGAGACAGAGCCCCACTTCAAACAGTAGTCAATAAGAAGAATTCAAATCCTTAAGGCCCAGTATTTGACAGCTTGTCTGGGATTTGTCTGGTGTTCTGCTAGCTTCAGCATGAGAGGCAATGTGTTATCCTGGGTGGAAGATGATCGGGCTGCCATCCCTCTGCAGGTGACCAAAGCAGATCCAGCTAAACCCAGGGGAGCAAGGATACACATCCAGTGGGTGCTGCCAACAGAACAGATATATCAGAATAAACCATTGGGACAGAACGTCTTAGAAAGGAAGCTGGTGGGCAAGTTAGCCCAACTGGGCACACTACCTAACACTGCCCCTGACTCACTCCTGCTGCCTTCATGCACCCCCACCCAGAAGAAAAAAACTCTTTATCAAACACAGTTTTGCATGAGTTTTAGAATTTAAAGGAATGCATTACAATTAAACACTGCACAAGGAAAGAGGTCTCCGGATCAGGGAGACCTCGGTTCAAATACCTGTTCAGCCATGGAGCTTTCTGGATGACCTTGGGCCAGTTAATATCTGCCAGCCTAATGTATTTCACAGGATCATTGTGAGGATAGAGGAAAAGAGAGAAGCAGGATTGGCCTGTCCATGAGGCCAACTGAAGCAGTGACCTCAGGCAGCAAGTTAGTGGGCAGCACTCATCTCTGTCCATCTACTTGCCTCCACTGCTCCTTCTCCTCCTTCCTGATTTGGAAAATGAAGAGGGGGACAGAGAGGAAGAGGAACTGTGGAGGGGAGGAAGATGTTGAGCTAGAACATTGGAGAATGAGAAGAGCAGAGGCAGTTACATCACAGGTAAGGAGAGGCAGCATTTGCCGTACTGCCTCAGGCATCAAGAGGTCTTGGGCCCCAGGGAGGTGGTATGATCATTGCTTTGAGCTCCTTGAAGGCAGGATGGTATATAACTGTGAAACATAAAATGGAACCAAAAGCTTCATTTGTTTCTCAAACATTTGTATAGTTGTAGTTAAAAGGAATAATTCAAGACTTAAGTGATGTGCACAATTCTTAGCAGGGTTACTCAGAGGTAGCAGTGGACCTAATGCTGGGCAAACGGAGCAAATGCCCTGAGTGCTGAGTCTGCGTGACTCTAGGAAAGCATGGGAAATCTCACTGAGGCTCCCGACACAGTCAGAAACTGCACTTCCAGTTTTCCAGAAGTGTAGTTTAAGACCATAAGGAAGCCTCAGAAGGCTTTCCCACTCAGTCCTATGGTTGCACGAGGCTTCATCACGCTCCAAAGGTAGGGGGTGACTTCGCGTGGGGCGAGGGAGGTAGCTTCTTGAGGTGGGGGTGGGTTCACAGATATTTGCACCGGTAGAAAAGAGGGGTAAGTCTGCCACTTCTCAGAGGTGAATCCCAATGAGTTTAATGGGATGTATTCCCAGGAAAGTGTGTGCAGGATTGCAGCCTCAGTCTGGCGTGACATAATTTTGAGAGGCTTCCACAACAAAGGTGAACATTTCAAAACGATGTCTAATTTTGTAATGAGGGCAGGTAAAGTGCAGCTTGAAGCCACAGTTGGATGCATGTGGATTAGAATACCAAAAATTCCAACTATCATTTATAAAGGAAAACATTCCTGATTTTTCAGGCTCATGGCTATAAAGATCTGAGGCCCCCCCCCAAAAAAAAAAAATTCTGAAGTATTCCTCTTGACAGTAACAGATTTTGCATTGCTTTCAGAACAAGCATGATCAAAATTCAATGTTGTTTACGCAAACACAACTTCCAAGATAATTGTAAAGAGGGAGGACAAACACGCCCCAAGAAAAGGCCTTAGAAATGAGAGGTAGTTGCTGTTTTTAACTGCACAGAGGCTAGTTTAATAATAAAGTAATTAGTTTGTAACCTTTCGATAATTGCTTTGAGTTCCCCATTAAATCTAGCTCCGATTGTTTAGCAGATGTTCCCTTGCAGCAGACAGTACGAGCCATTCTACATTCAAATGTTAAATGCTAATTTAAATTTGGCTATAGCGATTTGCAAAACTGGCAGGAGCAAAATGGTATTTTCTCCTCTTTCTCCCTCACCCTTCTCTTTCTGTGCTCTGCCGTTCCATTCTTTTGGGCTTGTTGAGAGACCAACATCTCTCCAAGATGCTGGAACTAATATGGTTGATGAGGTCACAGCTGCTGATTAGGAATACGTGACCGTTTGCAGAAGAGAACGCCTGCTCGAAACGCTGGTGTAATAAAGACAAAGAATATGGTGCTGCCTCGTGTTTCCTTTAGTTTAGCTTTGGATCCATCAAAGTTAGTCTTTATTTACAGCACTGGAAAGAGAGAATCGCTCGCCTTCTATGTATATGTAGCACAGGGAATGCATGTATTGGAAGACTTAAGTGGCATCTACAATACATCTCATTTTTGTTTCATACAGCAGAGTCTATTAAATTACTTCACGTTCAGGGACATTCTGAACACTGAAAGTATCAGCCCGTTGTTACCCTCAGTTAGAAAGAATTGTTGGAAGCCGCAGATGTGAAAAGTAATTTCAGCACCACGACAAAAGTGCTGCTTGATGAAGAAAGAGTGCTGTGTTTTCAAATAAGACGTACTTCTGTAAAACACTCATTTTAATTGGTTTATGTAGTCTAGCTGTTTAGGATTGTAGGATATTACTGTGAAAGAGGGAGACATTGGTTTAAATCATATGTATGCTCTGCTCTTTTTCTGAGAATCGCAGTATTGTAGGTGGCTCTGAGAGTCCATTAGAAGAAAAACCCACAATCCAAAGTAGGGTAATTTCTTTATTAAGGCCAACTAAAAGGTAGGAGTGTATTTGTTTTTTAATCCTATAGAATTCTGCATCAGGCTGAGAAGCAAAGGGGGGAGAGTGGGGATATGTTGTGGGTTCCTCAACAGTGTGAAGCAAGCAAGAAAATTCAGTACTCTTTGATCCACTTGATTTGGATTCATTACAGAACTGAAATCTGCCCAGTCTACACCCTTTTCTCTATGGGTTGTATCCTGTTCTTCCATGAATGAAAGGGATAGCAGAGGCCTTGCCCTGAGAGGGCCTCCAGGGACCAAAACTCCCCTGCGGGATACAGCAGATGCCACATTAGTGCTGCTACATTGCTGCATGGGGAGTTATCGTGGGTTGGGCTGTTAGTCGCAGAACATATACATTAAACAAGGACAGTTCCTTTTTAAGGTCCAGATCAGCTGCGGACCTACCATTGAAGGCTATGGGGCAAATACCCCTGGCACAAGCCTCTAGGAACTTGCAGAAGCCTCTCTGAGTCTCCCAACGGGATCGGAAACTGTGCTTCCGGTTTTTCTGGAAGCACAGTTTATAGCATTGGGGAACCTCATAGAGGCTACCCCGACATTGGCTCAGGTCGTGCGAGGCTCCATGAGCCTCAGGTGAATGGGGGGACAGATTTTTTTGGAGGGGGACTATTGGGGTGCACTATTGTGGACCTTTTTCCCCAGGTGCAGGGCTAGGGAGGTGCACTGCTGGTCCAGATGTGTTGTGTGCATATAATGACCAGCTTCCTTATGTAAATAATTACTTCCTTAAGTTGCCCCATACTCCTGAAACAGTGGAATGCTTGGGTGCACAGAACTGAATGGGTCAGGTGCATGGAAGGAACATTGCAACTTAAATGAGGGTGTGAGCTACCAGGGATATTGCATTGTATCCTTGGTTATCCTTCCACTCACGTAAGCAGGCTTGCACAGATGAAAGTGGTACTACAAGGTTCTTGCACAGTAAATCCAAACAGAATCTTAACAAATTAAAATACAAATTAAAGCCTCATTTGAACAGTCTATTTTGCAAATTTGGAAAACACTTATATTAGCAAATTGTCAAATGCATCAGCACTGGAATCTTTTTAATATTTGCATGGACTGAGGTATTTTTACATAAAGAATGGAAAGTGTAGTCCATGAATAAGGTTGCAATCCTATACTCACTTTCCTGGGAGTAAGCCATATTGACTGCAATGTGACTTACTTCTGAATGGACCTGCATAGGATTGGGCAATGTTATAAAGGAGAATAAATGTTAAATCTGCAGTGAACTTTGAAAAAAAAAAATTGTGGTAATAATAAATGTTTCTTCCAATACTGTCAAAAAAGACATCTAGCAAGGAAGATATTTGAAACTGATTCACTTTTGAATGGTTACTTACAGTAACCCTATAATATAATTGATTGTCTAAGATTTGCCATATTTTACAAGAAGTATATATCAGTTCATTTGCATATCAAGATTTGGGAAAAGATTTATAGAACTGTATTACAGAAAGGGGGTAACATCATTTGGTAAACAGCTATGAAAACGACCTTAAATATTACTACTCTTAAAAATCTATGTAATATCATACAATGATATTTCTATCAAATTGAAGGACGTGTTTAAAAGTAGAGATAGCAAATGCTGGAAAGTTTGGTTTCATAACACCAGTTTGAACAATATCTAAGAAAAAAAGAATAGTGCATATAGACTTATAATTGGAACCTGGAATTGTATTACTAGCTTATTATTTCAACATGATTAGAAAGAATCAGAAGGAAACCATGTTTTGAACATTAACTACCACCATACACCCAGTAACAAAGTATTTGAAATAAGTTAAAGATTAATGAGAATAATTAGAACAAGGTGATTACATTCTCCAGCTATGCTACATGCTGTTCAAAAAACATATTTATATTTGGTATACCTTGCCTTGTGTATGTTATAAAAGAATAAAACTTTGTTGTGGGTTTGCTGTTTATTTTAAAAGATTCTGTTTGACTCTGTCAGACGACTGCTCAGGCAGCTTCACTGGCTACATAATACACAAACTATAACATAAAACATATCTGGCCCAGGATAGCTTTGGGCTGTAAGAGTATTAGACTTAGACCTAGGAGACTTGAGTTCAAATTCCCAATCAGTTATGAAGCACCATCAATCACCATATAACTTACTTCAGAGGGTCATTGTGAGAATCAAAGTGAGGGCAGAATCATGTAAATGACTATGGAAGGAAGGTGGGCTAAAAGCCCTGGATCTTTTTGGAAGCTTGCCTCTTCCACCTGGTGCTTCAAAGATCAAAGGGACCAATCCAAACCTGCACTTGGGCCAACACAAGTCCCTTGCGCCAGCCCGGGAGTGTCGTGAAAGTGCCGTAAAGCACTTTTGCAATGATGCAACTGCAGGCAGATTGGTGCAAGAGACTTGCATCAGTCTCCCCAAGCTGGATCCAGCCACAGTGGGGTAAGTTTGCATCAGCCTTTCCAGGCCAGCTCGGGGGGAGACAGGAGACGAGAGGGTGGCATTTCAAGGTGGGGGGAGGACGAGCAGCAGACAGGCAGGATGTCTGGTCTAGAGGGTTGAGCCTCCGTTAGCCCGAAGATAACATCAGAAGGTCGCCAGTTAGAGGACACTGGCAGCTCCCTGAAGGGCTGAGAATGGTGAGACCTTGAGGCAGCTGACAAGTTGAGCTGAGTGATTCCACTTGCTCTTGCTGTGAGCAAGAAGCCTCTTGGCTGCCCTCCATGTGAGAGATGGAGCTAGAGGCCAGAAGTGAGACCAAACCAGGAAGATCCATTCTGAAATGTTGTTGGTTCCTGAAAGAGAGAACCTCTATGATTGTAAAAATCCCCTTGAGGGATTTAGAAATGCCTGCCTATGTAAACCCCCTTGAATAAAGTCAGAGGAGTAATCCGATGACCAGAAAGGTATATAAATAACTTATTATTATTATTATTATTATTATTATTATTATTATTATTATTATTATTATTATTATTATTATTATTATATTCCCAGGGGCGGGTGGTGGGGAGCGGGAGGTGGGAACAGGACCTAGCAGTTATGCTGGATCCTGACCCTGTTCCCAGGCAGCCCAGGGCAGTCCCAGGCTGCTCGGATTTGCGCCACCTACGGAGGTGACACAGATCCAAGTAGCCCCATTGAGACTGCAGTGGCTCTCCCTGGGGTAAGGAGAAAAATTTCCCCTTGCTCCAGGTTGAACCTCTGGCTGCCTGAAACCTGTGCTGGATAAATTGTAATCTGGATTGGATGGGTGGATTTCTCGGGAGAGCTGTTGTGCTCAGCAGTCCAGCTTGCAGTGGCTCGTGCTGATTGGCTGTTTGTTTCCTTCCAACTGTACAAACTCATGTTTGACAACACCATGCATACTGCTGGCTTTAGTTCAGGCACTGAAATGGGGCAGGCAGGTGAAGCAGGGAAGGAACTAGGCCAAATGTGGTTTATTTCCTTGTTGTTGCTTTTCGTTTTGGCTTTGGTTTCAGCCGGCAGCTCCAAATCAAAACAGATGGGATTATGAACCAACGGTGACCATATTAAAGAGAAGAAATTGTATTTGCCAAATCCCCGGTGAGGTCAGATCACCAAACTGCAAGCGGCTCTAATTCTGAAGTATATTCATTCATCAGTTCTTAAACTCTGCCGTGGTGTTCCAAATACATTATGAAAGATGTTTACTTCCCTAGCATGAGAGCAATGAATGCTGCAATACTCCAAGGAGACGAGACTGCTTTATGTTTGTCATAATTCATCTTCTGGTCCAGGCAGACAAGATTCTGGAAGTACATTCCAACCTGCCACATATCCAAATTGAGAAAAGTACATGGCTCGAGTCGAAACCTTGCTGACAGTCTATCCAATTAGCATTATCAGGCAAAATGTTAGCAATTAAGAAGATCTACAATTGGCTAAAAGGAGGGAGTGATTGATGCTCTGTAAGCTAAAATTGCTCCATTGCTATGGAAATTTCTCTTTTAGTCATTCTCTTACACAATGAAAAATGAAACAATATATAAGAAAATTAAACCCAGAAACTCCAATTAGTTTGAATTTCTTATATAGAAAGCTTACAAGACAAAACGAGTACATTTTCTTCATGCTTTCCTATAGAATTTACAGTTTTACTCATATTCTAAGTTCAATAGATATTCTAAGTTTCTAGAATGTTCACACAGGGCACTAACCTCTCAGGACTACGGATATACTCAAGGTTCTTCATAGTTATTAGTACATTCTTACCCCAGTCCTCTAAGCATTCATTCCATATACTTCAAGAACTTTGCCCGATCTTTCTTTGCTACTGCTGGTTTACTGCAACTTTGCCATTTGTCTGCACTATGGTTTATCTTACCAACTTGTTAGGGGATAAAAATTCATTTCTGAAATTATGTTGAGTCCTTTGGGGCATGTTACACACACTTGAACCCCAGCTTCTGCCATTGTTTTCTATGGCACAACCCAAAGTCATGACCTATGTCTTAATCGATAACACTCTTAAAAACTTGGATCCAAACTACACTGCCTCTTTTCCAAAGCCCCATCATGATTTCTAACATAAACCAAAAATATTCTCTAGACATACTACATGAGCCTCTAGGGAGGTGTTCCCAGTACTGCCACTACAATTGTAGACTCACAAAAGTCTGATTTCATAAACTGCTTCTCACAGTTTGGGGAAGTAGTTGGAGAGTTTGATCTCAGTTTGAACTGGGAGTTGGTGGCAGTTTCACCTAATCATACCCAACCAACCTAATTTCTCCCCAATCCTACCTTAGTACATATATAGCAGGGAAAGGGTAATGGTGGAATTGCTCTGATGAACCACTGTGTGGCCTTTTCCCTAAGTCTGTGGGTCCGAAGCTCCCCTGCCATCAATCTAATTCAAAGTGTCACAGAGTGGCTGGGGCATACTTAACTGGCATGGATACAGCACCACCAAAAGGCAACAACTTCACCTAAGAACAAGGCAATCTTCATTCACAGAAAATGCTGTAAAATAGAATTTAGAGACTGCGTTAATTATTGTGATATAATATTGTTTGCCTTTTGAGGGCTATCATTTGCCCCGAGTCCCTTTTCGACATACAGAGTTAGACATACAGAGTTAGATAGTTTGCACATAGATAGTTTGCACATAGATGAGAGAAGAAGGCAGCCCAATAGAGCAGAAAATAATAGAGCCAGAATTATTGCTCCTTGAAGTCCTCTTTCTAATCACTACTGCATTGTTAAGGTCACTTAATTTATTTTGATTCCAAACAAGATGAATGTGAATGTCATAAATCCTCTACAGCTAATATTTTTAGTCCATGAAATGACAGCAACCTATAGTCAGGATTTTAAAAGACATTGACTGAACCAAATTTATTCCCTCCTTTTTTTGGTGGGGGAAGTGATGTGTAATCTTGGAAACTTTCAGTGGCAAAGAACTATAGGAATAAACACAAATTCAGACTCTAAAATCTGTCCGAAAATAACAAAGGGACCATTAACCCATATTTTGAAAGTACGCATTACTATAGATGGAAGCCATCAAACGTGACTTGGCTGGCCTTACGGTTAGACAAGACCAAAGAGTTGTTTAGAGCATTATTATGGAGTAGCAGCACATTAACAGATGGAAGGACCTGACCTTCCCCAACACCACTTTAGTACATTGTTGATGTCCAGGGACAGAGGAAGGAAGTTTGTATACCACTGGAAAGGTTTAGCCCCTATACATAGGCAAGAGTAGACTTTCAAAAAATTTAGAGGATGTAGGGCTAGAGGACCCAGATTTCAAGTAGAGGTGATACTTACCTTTACCTAAAGCAAAATGGAAGTGCTCTGCCAAGGCAAAATGTATGTTTGAGTTTAAAGGGTAGCTAAACATGATTTTGAAAAGGTGTGTACAATTTGTCAAAGGCTGTTGCACCTTTCTCACTGGGCATCAGAGTTTTCAAAGCAAATGTGGCGTCAGATCTGCTCAGGTGAACCATCTGGAGTTACATCGAAATAAGTTAAAAGGAATTTCTGATACGAGTCATGTGATTTCACAAGGGGAAAATGAGGCAACTTCTCCATTACCCCCTTGATTGATTGATTGATATATTCATACATATATACATACAAACATATATACATACATACCCTGTTTTATCTCCCCAAAGGCCACTCAAAGCCCCACACAATCCTGAAGTCTCAGAGTAGAACACCAGACACTGTGCTAACATTGTAAGGATGCTGATGCGATGTCTATTATCTCCCAAGCCCATTCTGGCAATACCACACCACAGCGCACTGGTGCAACAAGGACCACATGCCAAGCCTGTCCTGGCAAAGCAATGCTGGAATATCACTTCCCAGTAACACCCCCCAGTATACATGGAAACACAGACACAACTTCTTATGCATGAAGTGGTGTCCAAGTGGCTATATATCATTGCCTTGACATTGACACATTGTCAGAGTGACATCCATGTGTCATTGCTATGAAGTCAGCATGTCACCCATGTGACATTTGTGTGTTATTGCTGTGAAGTTGGTGCATCATCCGTGTTATGTCTGTGCAATGTCCGTGGAGCCAATCACTGCATGCAATCAGTCCCAATGCCAGTGGCCAGAGAAGTGCCATCAGGGTGAACTGTGCAGGTGGCAGAGGTAGGTGCAGGGCCAATGACATCACCCTGTCCCACCACCAAGAAAAAGCAACACAGCAACAGGTTCAATCTCCAACCATAGAGAGATGCCCCAAGAACACTACACACAAATGCACACTACATGACACAAGGATGCCATGTACCCCCCAAGTCCTATAGGAATTACAGTGGCATCAGTAGCAAAGGGGCAAACATGAATAGCTGATCCAAGGATTCAAGTCCCTGCATCCAACTCACACAAGCACACACATCCAAAGAATACCTTTTGAACAGAGCAAGGAAGGGTAGAAAGAGAGCTCCCTTGGAAGAGGGCTGCCATATGAAATAAACACACAAGTCTCTCCCTGGCAAGGGTTGGAGTCTGTGTGGGAACATCCACCAGCTGGAAGGAGCCCTCATGCCAGAGGAGGGACTGGAACACGTCACATACGTGTTGGCATCCTTCAGTCTCGGAAGACTATGGTATCGCACTCTGAATAGTGGTTCTGGAACAGAGTGTCCTCTCCAGTGCGCAAAGCCTGGGTAAAATAGATATGGAGGATAGACTGTTACCCATGCAGCAAATCCCTCCTCTCCACGTCGCTGGAATGGTCCAATAGAAAGGCAGAAGCCTATACGGTTGGTTCCAGCGGCGTTGCAGGAGTTGCCAGAACGTGACTGCGTTCAGCCATGAACTGCCTCAGGGACTCCGGCTCTGGATTTTGCCTCGAGGTTGACTCCTGAAGCCTTTTCCATAACTGGATGTAGCCACAAGGCAGTGGAGGTTTGGAATCGGAGTTTTCCTTCCCAAACCTCCACTGCCTTGTGGCTACATCCAGTTATGGAAAAGGAGAGTTTTGGAGAGTTATGGAGAGTTTTCCTTCTCTCAGATGAGCTGCCTTCCCAGGCTGATGAGTCCCATCTACCCGATGGCTATTTAGTCACCTCTTACAACAAGTGCAGCCAAACTGAGGGCCTATTCTTATCCCCAGCCCCCAGGGTTATACACGTCACAGGGGGAGCCTCAACAGCACTCAGGCAAAGCAAGTTGCTGGTAGCTTCCTGTACAAAGTTGCAAGCTGGGAGGCAGGCAGGATGGGTTTGAAGTCAGCCAAGGGACTTCCCCTAACCAGCAAGGAACTCACCTTTTGCATGGCTGGCCAGAAATACCATGGCAGGGGCAAAAAAAGAGGAGGGAGGAGGCAGGTCTAGAACTTACATCAGCCACTCCACAAAGCTGTTCTCTAACCACCCAGCCACAGCAGGAGACAGTGAAGTGATGTGCCTGGAAATATGCTGATGTATCTCAAGGATAGGATTGGACCTAAAGATCTCCCATTTTCAATTACTAATTTAAAATATTAGACATAACATAAAATACGCAACATTTTAATGAGCTCGGATGAACCCCATGGTCACTGTTAAGTTAGGATTTCTGCCAAGGACTCTCTTAGAGCATTTCGAAGGTTTACTTTTGCTATTCTGTGGCAAAAATCCAGCAAGAGGCAAAAGGGACATTCGTTCTGTACATAATGTTTTCTTTACAGGCAAAGATTACGGGGAATGTTAAATGTATGGCTTTAATTTCTGTTATAAAATTTATAAGCCATTACTGAACAGTACAATGGCAAGTTTGTATAATGGCAGAAGCAGTTCCTTTTTTTACTGCTTTTAGATTCTTTCACAAGTGTTCTTTTTCTCCAAGTATACCTTTCCATTACTCAGCCCTATTCATCATAAGGAGAGAAAAAAACACCCAAATATTTATTCGACTCTGCCTTGGCTCAGATACCAAACTGCAAATGGAGCTTCAGCTGCAAAACTTGGTATGGAATAGTGGTAAAGCAGTAAAACTGTGTGCAGGCTTCTGTGTTCCTGTTTCAAGTATTAAATGTATTTGGTGACTTTTTCCCATTTTAATAAGGTGCCACCATGCTCTTGGTTGACAGGCCTTGGGAGAACGAAAACCACTGCTGTTTTGATTGCCACGGGCAGCCCAATCCTGAGCTGCCCGGGGCGCGTGGCTGCAGCGGCTCCAAAATGGCTGCTGCCACATCCTGCGCATCCAAGGCAGCCACCGACAGCACCTCGGGAAAAGGGGAGCTTTGTCCCCTTCCTCCAGGTAAGCGCATTAGCCCCACAAAGGTGGGCGGTGAATCCAGAGCCTCCGTGTAAGGCAGTGAGCCTATACAGAGGCTTTGGATCTGGTGGGGGAAGGCGGGGAGGGGTGGAACAAAAGGCAGCAATGGGGCATGGGATGGATGGATCGAGGGGTGGCAGCAGGGGCTCCTGCCAGATCCTATGCCTCCTCCCAGCCACAGTCCACCAACACAAGGCCACTTGGATTTGTACCAGTGATTTTGTTGGTGTTGATCCAAGTAGCCCTGGCTGCTGGGGCTTTTCCTGGGGCGAGGGGTCGATTGTCCCCTTACTCAAGGAGACCTCTAGCAGCCTCATCTCCTGCCCTGCACTGGCCCTGATCACAGCAAGGAACGTTTGTTGGGATTGGGCTGCCCGTGTGGTATCAACCACAAAATAGGGTTCAAGGGAAGCAAATAGCAGAATTCTGGCAGGGAAGCTGGCAGAAAGAGGAGGGCATGACGAAGAGAAGCAGTGGCACACCATTGCCTAGGGATTTGGTTGAAAACAGGGGAGATAATGCTTAGGTTATCATTGAGAATTTCTCTAAGTGTCAGTACTAGTTTGTAAAGGGCCCTGGAATGAAATTCTGCACTGTGCCCCCCCTCCAGCTTATCAATGGGAAGCAGCTCATTCCATCCTCCTCATTAACTAATGGGGGAAGTTACAGCAGTGACCACAGGAGGTTCTGTCAGGAGGTCTGAAATCGTAGGACGTTAGCTGCCTTATACTGAACCAGACCAATGGCTTGATCCTGTTGGTGTAGTCTTCTGCATTCTCCAGGTTCTTGGACAGGTGTCTTTCCCAGTCATACCTGGAGATGCCAGAGATTTAACCAACAGCCTTCTTCATGCAAAACAGGTGCTCTGCCACTGAGCTACAACCCTTCCTTCAGGACTTTTGGATTTTTCTGAAAATTGTAAAAATTATAATTAAAGATTTCATCCATTCATCTCCATTTCTTGCAACAAGAGACAGACACAGCTCAGGAGATTCTAACAGGCAAAGGACCCATTACTGTTCAATCTTCCAGCACCAATGCAGCCCATGCCAATAGGGCGTGCACTGCATCCTGCGGTGGGGGGCAGACACAGGGGCCTCCTCAAGATAAATGAATGTTTGTTCCCTTACCTCAGGGCTGCATTGTGGCTGCATCAATGCTGGAAAGTAAGATAGGATTGGTTCCAAAGTGAGTATTAACCAGAGCATGCAAGTGCTTCAGTTAAAGTACACATGTGCATGGACAAACACCTCTCCTTCCTAGATACTGTACTAAGAGCAGGTGTTGCTACCTCCCAAGAGAGAGAGAGAGAGAGAGAGAGAGAGAGAGAGAGAGAGAAAGTGTGTGTGTTCCTGAGAAAGAACGACAAGGGTATAATGCTGCTGTAAATGTGCCTTAATTGAAAAAAACTGGATGACAGCCAGATGATATCTCAGTTCCCACCACATTTTGCAGAATGTGAATTATAACCCAATCAGAATTCATTAATGAAAATGAGTTATGAGAAAGGACAGCTAAAAGAAGCAATTAAAAATCGGGATTTCTAGAACAGACTCATGAAGATGAGACTTGTCAAGATTGGCTTCATGTTTCCAGCTATGGTAAGGGAAACAGCAGGTGCGAGAGAGAGAGAGAGAGAGAGAGAGAGAGAGAGAGAGAGAGAGAGAGAGAGAGAGAGAGAGAGAGAATGTTCTATAAAGAGACACAACTCTGTGTGTGTATGTGTGTGTAGCGACCTGCTTTCTGTCACCTGCACACTTCTCTGTCTCCTCTCCCAAGCTGTTGAGGAGACACAGAAATAAATCAAACTATTACACCGACATTTACTTCATCTTTTTTTTTTTTCTTAAATTGGGGGTGAGAATTAGGGGTTTACACCCAAAGTTTCATTGAAAAGGTGGAATTTGAGGAGGGGGGAAAGAGAGGAAGAAACTCATGGCTGTGTTGTGAAAGAGTTCCAGGGGAAGGGGATAGCAAATGGGGTAAGTAGGATCATTTCAGGGAGTATGAGACCTCAGTGCAGCTGGGGGCAATTAGCAATTCCTGCGGTTCATCTGAATTCTTGCACCAGAGAGTCTTATGCTGTTCACCAGCACTTTACAATAGCTGGCAATAATGAACTCATTTCACGCACACACCAGCAGCCTTTTGTCCTCTGACTGAGCACTGAGGTCCGAATGTGCTTCTCCACTAGTCTGCAGTCTCTGGGCAAACTGGTCAGTGGAGCAGCAGAGCAGTTCTTTCCAGAAGCTGGGGAGGACTTTCCAGCAGGTTCCCTGCTCTTGCTTGGTCTGGCTGACAGTTGGGGCCGCTTGCCATGCAGTTCATCCTGGGAGGCAGGAAGCATGAAATCCCACAAGCCCTTAGTCCTCTGGCTAGTGGCACTGTATATCACACTTTGCAACTTACAACCACTGACATGCAGCCTGTGCCAGCATGGGTTGATTTTGTCAAATGATGGTAGAGACCCCTCTATTATTTATACCCATCTATTTATTTTTATTGCCCAAAGTAGCTCAGAAAAACAAAGTTGATTCAAACCTCAGGCTGCCTTTGCTACTGAGTATTTAAATTGCATGCATGATTATATCACTGTTCTTGTTACCTTCTCTCTCTCCGCCCCCCCTTCATTTCAAACAGCAGCTATTTTTATCTCTATTCCACATACTAGTACCAGGTGGCTAGCATGCACGATTCCGACCCGCAAATATCCTTTTTGCATTCAGATTTTTTTTATTTTGATGAACTCTCCAAATTGCTGAACTCTAAAAGTACATGTTGCCCATGACTCTCAGCTTATGAGCAATTGAAAATTTAATATAGGCATTGCTGGAAAGCCCCATACAGCGGAGACAAGTGAGTGCATTGCAATCTGAAATGCAGACCTTCCTTGATTCTCAGTGGGATTTCACAAATCCCTCACTGTTGGTACAGCAGGGAAATTGTAGCTTTCACGTTTCTACAGTGTACGTGCTGAGTGTCTCCACAATAATGCCATGCGACGCAGTCTATTCTATGAGCTTGTGTCCTACAAGGGGAATGTATATAATTCTATAGCTATTTATAACTTCTCTGTTTGCATTGAGGTTTGAGAAAAGCAATTGTAAAAAAAAAAAAATAGAAATGCATAAAAACAAAATTAATACCCACCTTTCTGATTTTGCTGTTTTTTGTTTTTTTTTAGAAGTCATCTGAGTTCTTAACTCAAACAACAAGAGAACAGGAAGGGGCCTGTCTGTCAAAGAGATTGGCAGTAGCCCACACAGTTGGCTCAGGAACATGTTGGTCATGTGAACAGCATATACAACTGGGAGCACACGTTTGCAAGTGTTTAGCAGGTCCATTATCCACCCACAACCCACTAAAGACTGTACTACAGTACTAGGTCATTATGCAGGAGGGGACAGGAGAATGAAGTTGAATGACAACTTGATATGGATTATGCAGGTGTACACACATTTTGCTGTCTTAAAAGTTAGACTTATTCTTGGGTATTTGGGGGGTGCTGAATCCAAAAATGGCATCGGTTTTTCCCGATTTGCACTAATATGTATAGCCAGATATACTGATATACTGAAGCTGCTTGAATCATCATATAAGGTGGTTATGCCTTATTCTCCCCCCCCCAACTAATGCCAATTGGGCAAAACCAATGCCACTTTTGGATTTGGCACCCCAAGAAGATCCTAAATTCATTCAAACATCCTCGGCAACTAAAAAGAAATTTTTTTAGGCCTCTGTTACAGAAGACCCCAACTTTATTGCTGATTATAGCTTCCAAAGACAAAACATGCAATTTTATTGGTATAAACAAAGGCCTGAACAAGACTGAAGTACTCTCAGCCCACCTGCCGACAGTTTGTCTCCCAATGTGTCTGGTCGGAACAAGTCCAAGGTGGTGGGCAGTAAACAGACGATGCCAGTGCTGGTCGGTTAGCCCTCCCAAGAAAGCCAGCCCCCATGAGTCTGTAAAAGTGAGTCTACAAAGCCTACCTCAAAGGCCTGCAAGGGGGATCCCACAGCGCAGAGAGGCAGGGAGGTTACCCTCACAACCCCTTTGTACAGTCCCTGTCTAAAACAAGCAAGATGTAACAAGAACAGGCAGCACAATTATATACAAGATGAACATCACTTGCTGTGAGGAAGGTGAAACCCCTACCACCAAAACACAGGTGGCTGAGGTAAAATTCCTTCCTAATCCTATTAACCAGGGCAGGCCAGAAGAACACTTGCAGGACCCGAGGCTCTGTCCTGTATTTGGAACTGAGGGGCAGACCTGAAGAAAGCCACCTTTCTCTGGTAGTCTTCAGTCAGGTCTGTGTTTCATGCCTAGTCTAAGAACATAAGAGCCCTGTTGGATCAGGCCACGGGCCCATCTAGCCCATTTTCCTGTGTTTTACAATGGCCCACTAGATACCTCCAGGACCATTCTGAGGGGTTGGGTGTACACATTTGGTTCTAATGTGACCAAGCACTAGAGACACTGCTGCCACCCAACCAAGGAGAATGCCTCATTCAGCCTCCCATCATCCACATGAGCATTCCCAATAAATTGAGAGACCCGTGCTTCATGTTGCATTTCTTTAACACTCTTGCATCATTTTGTGTTGCCCTTCAGTTTGGCTGATTGGTGAAAACTTGGTGACAATACTGCAGTTTCATCAACTAGGTAGAACACAGGACTCCAAACATTTCTTTTTGTTGAACATGCATTCCGTATGGAAGAAGTTTGCTGTGTGATTACTGGAGCTGGAGCAGAGATTTCTGACTATCCCACACAGCAGTTACATCAGCATTTATCAGCTTGTCGGCACGTCCCACCTTTCTTCCCACCGATGAGAGAGGAAGAATATCAATGGGTAATGAATGCACTGCACATTTTTATTTGGGCTCAGCACAAAGTTACCCAGCACAGGTGTACTTTTAACAAAGATAAATTTGGAAAGTTTGCATTGATTAATTACTCTCAAGTTCATTCATCTGTGTGGTGTGAAAAGGACCCAGAGCAACTTTCCCCCCACCCCCTTATTTCCCTATGTATTTTTTTTTTAATACACGTGTGATTTATTGTGCATTTCTGGTCATCATCAGAAATGATTCAAAACATGGAAGTAAAATGAAGAGCAATTAAGAAAAAAATGACTTGCCATTTGCATCGGTCAAACATTTTCCCCGGCAGCCAATTAAAAGCAAATGCTTCCAGCCAAATCACCAATTAGCATTCTTGGATTGACTAATTCTGTCTTGAGAGGACAAAATGCTCTGTTTGGTTGACATACATTATAAAACTAGAGAAACCAAACTGTAGCATAAACATTCATGGCTGTTAGAACTATGTATTATTTGCGTCTTTTGAAAAGAAAAAGAAAGGTCCATGAACTCAAAGATCATTCTGATTCAGGCTTATTACTTGTTTTAACAATGTATATTGGTTGAGAGGACCTTTTACACTTTCACAAAGGCTGACACTCTATTCCAGTCACAGACACCAGAACTAACTAAAATGAAGTTTCTTAACTCCTCCTTTACCCAGATTCTTCTCTGTCTGCTGCCTTGTTTTCTTAAAGAGGTAATGGCGCCCAATACCATCCTATACCATATCAATTCTAAAGAAAGACAGAACCATAAATAGCTGTCATATTTGCACACACAACCTCCCATCTATCAAATAAGCCAACTCAAGGGACTTTCAAGAGGACCCTCTGATGCAGTGCAAGGAATTTGGTTGAGAAAAAAAAATGGTGGACAACCCAGCGTTTATGAAAGTTAAATTGAGATCCTGGTCATTGACAAAGCTATAATACATTTCAGGAGCAACCTAACCGGCACTTATGCTGGTATAGGTGCTCCAGAGGAGTCGCAAATGTGCCGTAAAGCATGTTTGCGCCTCCTTAGGTGGGAGTCGCATCAGCGCATCCAGATGCACCGACACACGGATCAAGGCAGAAGCCTCTGACGCGGCTCCCGCGCCACCACTTGTGCCAGCGCGAGCGCACTGGCACAAGCAGCAAAGGTAGGCATGGGGGTATGTGAGGAGGGGGCGTTACTGGGCGGGGGAGGGTGGGCCCAGGGGTGGGCCCGCAGGGAGCCGGGGGTAGGGCTGGGACTCTGCAGTTATGCCGGATCCCAACCCCCATCCCCGGGGTGAGCAGAGCGGCTTCAAGTCGCTCTGCTTTCCTCGGACTTGCGCCACCTCTGGAGATGGTGTGGGTCTGAGGAGACCCACAGGGGCATGCAGTCCTTACACAGGGGCAAGGGGAAGAGCTTCCCCTTGCCCCTGGCTGAGCCTCTGCTCACTGCAATCCCGCGTTGGATGCAGCGCAAGCCTCTTGGCTTGCCTGCTCCAGCATGGGTTAGGATTGCGCCCTTCATTGGCTAGCCACATTGGATGAATATAAAATCCTTAATACAGAAGTTCAAAACAAATACAGTATACTGCAGAGGATCCATTCCCAGACCCACCATGGATACTGAAACCCGTGGATAAGTGAACCTGAGGGTCGGTCCAATATTACCTCCAGATGCAACTGAAGATGTTGTCCAGTTGCATCCGAAGGTGTTCTTGGCCCCAGAGAGGTCAACACATTGGTCAATTTACCCCAGAATTGTCTCCACTGATAGCAATGGCTCTCAAGCAGATACATTCACCAGCCCTTTCCTTTTAGCAAGAGATGACAGAGGCTGAAACTTGGGACTTCTGTATACTATGCATGTGCTCTTCCATTGAGCTATAGTGATCTGGTCAGACCCACCAAGTTAACTATGACTGGCCAAAGAGTCCCTCTTTGTTCTCCCAGTCAACATATTTAAGCTATTGTGTTAGAACCATTATTGCTGTGGTACACCTGGACTCTATTTACAATGTATCCATTTTTATCCAGCAGGAAAGAAGCAGATAGACTGCAATGATTTAACAAAATTGCAGGAAGGAAATGCATAGCGTAATTGAGAATACAATGAATGGTGCTGCCCAGACTAACATGCTGTATTCTTCACTCTAATTAGCTCCTTTGGAGCAGAGCAGATTGCTTTCAATAAGCCTGAGAAAATTGAGTTTGATTCACTGGAGACAATCTGGGTTCAGTGGTTAACCTCTCAGCCTTTAACAAGGGAACTTCTTAAGGATATACAACAGTAACAAGTGAACCTGTCAATACAAATTAGGGCCTGTGTCAGGATCTGACCTTGTTTTGGATAGAAACTGTTCTTAGAGGTGAAATTTGGGGGAAAGACTGGAGTACTGTAACTATTTTAGCACACAATGATGGAATGAAATTGTAATCTTAGTGAAGTGGAAGTAACACTTGAAAAAGTGTTGGCTTGTTGCTACTGCTGCCACAGGTTTATTATAGATGTTTATTATGGATTCCATTGTATACCAGACACAAATAGATTTCCAGTAGTTAGTTTTGCAGACAGAAGCTCCCACATTCAATCCCCAACATCTCCAGGTAGAGCAAAGATTCCTGTTTGAAACTCTGGAGACTTGCTGCCAGTCAGTGTCAACTGTATGACGCTACATGGGCCAATGGTCTAATTCAGCCAGCTCCCACGCCTCCCCCCAACCAAGGGGAAAGGGGATCTAAATACCCTTTCCCCTGTGAAACCTCCTGACCTGCCCTCCGCCCCTTGATACAGTATGCCTGTTTTTGGCACAGCTGTACCGGTGGGGGGGATAGGATTGGGATCTCACTTCCTACCTAACATAATAAATTATTTGTAATTGGCTTGGAAAACAGTGGTGGTCATCCTACTAAGCAAACAAACAAACAAAAAACAGTACTTATTTATTATTATTATTATTATTATTATTATTAGTAGTAGTAGTAGTAGTAGTAGTAGTAGTAGTAGTAGTAGTAGTAGTAGTCTTTCTCTCGATACTGAGCTAAACAAACGCATCGGTAAAGCAGCTATCACGTTTTCCAGACTCACAAAGAGAGTCTGGTCCAACAAGAAGCTGACGGAACATACCAAGATCCAGGTCTACAGAGCTTGCGTCCTGAGTACACTTCTGTACTGCAGTGAGTCATGGACTCTCCACTCACAACAGGAGAGGAAACAGAATGCTTTCCACATGCACTGCCTCTGGCGCATTCTCGGCATCACCTGGCAGGACAAAGTTCCAAACAACACAGTCCTGGAACATGCTGGAATCCCTAGCATGTATGCACTGCTGAAACAGAGACGCCTGCGTTGGCTCGGTCATGTCGTGAGAATGGATGATGGCCGGATCCCAAAGGATCTCCTCTATGGAGAACTCGTGCAAGGAAAGCGCCCTACAGGTAGACCACAGCTGCGATACAAGGACATCTGCAAGAGGGAACTGAAGGCCTTAGGAGTGGACCTCAACAAGTGGGAAACCCTGGCCTCTGAGCGGCCCGCTTGGAGGCAGGCTGTGCAGCATGGCCTTTCCCAGTTTGAAGAGACACTTTGCCAACAGTCTGAGGCTAAGAGGCAAAGAAGGAAGGCCCATAGCCAGGGAGACAGACCAGGGACAGACTGCACTTGCTCCCGATGTGGAAGGGATTGTCACTCCCGGATTGGCCTTTTCAGCCACACTAGACGCTGTGCCAGAACCACCTTTCAGAGCGCAATACCATAGTCTTTCGAGACTGAAGGTTGCCAATACAAGGTACAAGAAGTAGTAGTAGTAGTAGTAGTAGTAGTAGCAGCAGCAGCAGCAGCAGCAGCAGCAGCATCTGTGTTTCTTGCCTGCCTTTGCAGTAGAGAAGCACTATAAGGAATAAAAAGCAGGTTTCCATTCCCCAAATTCCCCTTTATCTACACAGAACCTACACAGGAACAACTGGACATTATGAGTTCTCAAAAAGGCCCTCTTTGTGAACCTTCCTGACATCCTCTAGAGCAGTCATTTTCAACCACTGAGCCATGGCACACTGGTGTGCCACAAATGGTCCGCAGTTGTGCCATGGGAATTTGGGAGCGGGTCATTTATCAATAGGACCATTGGGGGATGTGAGCCCCCATTGACAGCACAGTGTGCCTTGTCAATTGTCAAAAAGCTGATGGTGTGCCTTGACCAATTTAGTGCCTTGCCAGCGTGCCATGAGATGAAAAAGGTTGAAAATTACTGCTCTAGAGTCTGTGGCATGCACTGAGAGCAGGATAGTATCACAAGTAAGCCTGGCTGGGGAGTGGGCATATTAGAGGCCCCACCTGACCTTTCCCTGAATTCTCAGTAGCAGTGGCAGTAATAATGCCCAAAGCACTACTGAGAGTTGTGTGGGGGTGTCATGGGGTCTGTTGCCAAGCCACCCTCTTTCCTTTCCATTTGACACAGGTCTGCCATCTTGAGATTCTGGTCAGTCAGGGGGTGTAGCTGTCTCATAAGTGATGAACCATTGCTTTTGTCAATGGTATCTTGTGGTTTCTTCCTTTTTTTATTCCATATGTGTGATTATTATTATTATTATTATTATTATTATTATTATTATTATTATTATTATTATTATTATTATTATTATATCCAGGTCTACAGAGCTTGCGTCCTGAGTGCGCTTCTGTACTGCAGTGAGTCATGGACTCTCCACTCACAACAGGAGAGGAAACAGAATGCTTTCCACATGCGCTGCCTCCGACGCATCCTCGGCATCACCTGGCAGGACAAAGTTCCAAACAACACAGTCCTGGAACGTGCTGGAATCCCTAGCATGTATTCACTGCTGAAACAGAGACGCCTGCGTTGGCTCGGTCATGTCGTGAGAATGGATGATGGCCGGATCCCAAAGGATCTCCTCTATGGAGAACTCGTCAAGGAAAGCGCCCTACAGGTAGACCACAGCTGCAGTACAAGGACATCTGCAAGAGGGATCTGAAGGCCTTAGGGATGGACCTCAACAAGTGGGAAACCCTAGCCTCTGAGCGGCCCGCTTGGAGGCAGGCTGTGCAGCATGGCCTTTCCCAGTTTGAAGAGACACTTTGCCAACAGTCTGAGGCTAAGAGGCAAAGAAGGAAGGCCCATAGCCAGGGAGACAGACCAGGGACAGACTGCACTTGCTCCCGGTGTGGAAGGGATTGTCACTCCTAGATTGGCCTTTTCAGCCACACTAGATGCTGTGCCAGAACCAACTTTCAGAGCGCGATACCATAGTCTTTCGAGACTGAAGGTTGCCAATACAATATATTATTACTATTACTATTACTATTACTATTACTATTATTATTACTATTATTATTATTATTAACAACAGTATTTACATACCACTTTTCAACTAAAAGTTCACAAAGCAGTTTACAGAGAAAAATCAAATAACTAATGGCTCCCTGTCCCAAAAGGGCTCACAATCTAAAAAGATGCAAAAAGAAAAAATGCAAAATACTATTTCACCTTGCATGCAATTCCCTTTCTGTAGTATAACTTTTGGGAGGGACGGACACCTATTCTGAAGAAAATGAAAATTACATTTCAATTTCCAAACATTGTTCATTAAATGTTTTGGGGTGTTTTTTTCTCCTGTTGTGTTAAGATGCTTAAGCAGTTTAGCATCCTGTCTATAAAGAGAAGATGAGCATCTTGGAACAGCAGCTCTTAACAGTGTGATTTTAAAAATGTTCGCCTCATGCAGCGAGCTGGTTTTTAGCATCCTACAATTAACCTGAATGAAGATATCTTCCTGCTGGCTGCAGCAGAGAAGGGGGGCGGGGAGGAGAGAACAACAGAAAAAAAACACACCCAAAGACAGAGGGATCTGTTCGTGTCATAGAACCAAACATTTGGAGAAGAGCTTTTAAGTAAGATCGATGCCTATAATGAGAAAAGGGTTTAAAAACCAGCAAAGCAATAATGCCCATATTAGCTTTTTGATTGAACATGCTGATATCTCCCCCCAAACAATTACACCATTCATCCTGTAGCAAACATAATGACACTGATAGACTCGCATGGGAGGGCTCAGTCAATCAATCCTGAACTCTTATTCTGGTAGACACCACGCATTCATCCAGCCTGACTTCCTCACTGCTCTTTTCTTTGCTGTTGACACATGCCGTGAAGGCCAAACTTTGCAGAAATGTTGCCCTTTTGCTTCCCCGCCCTCCCCCTGCTCCAAAGCCTAATTGACTCCTCTAAGCAATATATTATCAAGCTAATGATTTGTTCTTGTAGCCTGGAGCTTCCCCGACTGTGTTTTCTTTTGAGAAATGCATAAATTTTCATCCAATAATCCTATTGGGAAGTGTTTAATAAGACATGGCATTTCAGAGCAACTCAAGCAAGGGACATGGTGTCTCCCTCCCTGGCGATGGGCTCAGTACTTGGGCCTCAGCATTTAATATAAGCGATCGAACGCCAGCTGCCAAATTGTGTCTGTAACATTTGTCTGGGCAAGACAGTATGGTTTTAATATGCATCAGAGAACTGCAGGACAGTCTTGTCAATACACAGTACACCATTACTGCAGAATGATTTCTGGGCCTTAAGAGAACTTGGAATTAAATAGGTAGCGCAGCCATGTACTGGCATCATAGCTTTGTATGCAAAGAGTTTTTCAGGCTACATTCATGCTCACAACATCCCTGCAGAGTTGATCAACAGTGTTCCTGTTTTACTAACCTAAAACTAAGACTGAAACATAGCAGATTGCTCCAGCTTTTAAAACAACATTCAGGGGGGGTTATAGGAAACAATGTAGCAGGCTAGTCCTCCCCGTCTTGAGATAATTGTGCTGAAGAAACACAACTGAGATAATGGGAAACAACCAAGATATGTGCACTGGGGTCTCACACATCTATTCTAACCCAGTGGTTTTTATATGGTGATCTCCTCAAGAGAATTTTTCTGTTCATTTTGGAATGAAGCATTTCTCATTCATCACATTTATATCTTGCCTCCCTCTCCAAGGTGCCCATCCAATTTTATTCTCATAACAACCTTGGGGCAGCTCAATCCAATCCTCAGCAGGGCAGAAGGGTGTAGCGGTGCCAAAATGGCAACTGCTGTATTCAGCAGGCCTGTGGAGGCTGCTGGAGGTCTCCTTGAGGGAAGGGCACAGGCCTCACAATGGGGTTACAGTCAGCTAGCGCATACTGAAGAACCTCCATGTCAGGCTTTGTAGCCCATCACAGAGGATAGAATCTGGTGGAACAGGACTCCACTGGTCCTACTCCCCGGGCCGGTTTGTCTCCCTGCCCTGCCCTCACCCCACTCTCCCTTCACCCTGGTATGCCTCCCACACCCTGAAAACCTGCACCTTCACTTGGTGGTGAGACTTACTGTTGAGTGCTCCTGCAGTGACCTCCATCCATTGCTGGGCTGGCCCAACGTCAGCTCTCCCTACTCAGAGGTTGCTGTAAAGGTGCTTTATGGCACATTTACAACACCCAAAGCTGGTGGTGGAGCTCAGTGCCACTGCTAAAGGCCCATAGGATTGGGCCCTATGGTAGGGTAAATTGAGACACTACCTCAGGAACAACCTAGTGAGCTTCATGACCCAAGTGGGGATTTGAACAGGTGCCTTTCCAGCCCAAGTTCAACAACCTCATCACTACACTGCACCAACTCTTCAACTAGAATTTCCCATGGACTAATTCAGTTGCAAAGGAAGGCGTATGGTGTTCCTGAGACAAATCAGTGATTGGACCATCTGAACCATGTAAGATTGAAGATGGGGGTGGTGGTTGTCTATTTGAATCCCATATTTAGCGAAAACTTCCATTACTGCATACAATACTAGAATGTCAGGACAAATGATCATGCTTTTCAGAACATTTTCTCAATTATTATTATCATTACCATTATTGACTTCATAGCCCACCTGATGGTGGCTGGCATTTTCTAAGTATCAAGTCTTTCTCAAAGACCAATAACTAGAGATATTTGTGTAAAATATGTGCAGTTCTGAATAAAGTTGCTTCTTGCGGTTCATATGTGATTATTTCATTTGCACCCAAGATTGCAAGGTGTGCAGGTGTTTTTCCAAGTTCAGGGATATGGCTCCTAAAGCACCCATTACTATTGACACAGTCTTTGCTTTTCTTTGCAAAAGTCGTTCTACTTCAACCTAAAGTTTTATATTTGATTGCTGCATTATTATTATTACTATTTTCATACCAGTTTTCAGCAACAAAAAAGTTCACCAGGCAGTTTACACAGCAAAGGAATTTTTTAAAAAAGTTCTCTGTTCCCTCAATCTAAAAAGAAGTATGAGAGAGACACCCTCAACAGCCAAGGGTTGAAAGAGACACCAGGATTTTGTGATGGCCCCTGGCCTAATGCCTTTAAAGGGGCTATAGGTATCTTGTTGTCATGAGTGCTCCCTGAGGCACTGTAAGCCATTGTAAGATATAGGAAGCTCAGCTAGATGGGTCCTTGGTCTGATCCAGCAGGGCTCTTCTTACATTCTTAAGGCTGCAGTTCTCAAACTCTCCCAGAGCTTGGGAGCCACAGTAAGTTGCTGCGGGGGAGGGGGGAATGCAGCGAAGCAATTAGAGCAATGTTTCTCAAACTGTGGGTCTGGACCCACCAGGTGGGTTGACAGCCAATTTCAGGTGGGTCCCCATTCATTTCAATATTTTATTTTTAATATATTAGACTTGATGCTACCATGGTATGTGATTGCATTTGGGGAAATGTTCCAGACTTATACTTTTAACAAGCTACTATGTATGATCTTTTAACAATGATAGTAAATGGGACTTACTCCTGGGTAAGTGTGGGTTGGATTGCAGCCTAGAATTGTTAATTTTCCTGCTTGATGATGTCACTTCTGGTCATGACATCACTTCCGGTGGGTCCTGACAGATTCTCATTCTAAAAAGTGGGTCCCGGTGCTAAATGTGTGCGAACCACTGGATTAGCGGATTGTGCTGCTGCAGGGGCACAAGGGGCTTTATTTCACTTACTTGGACACAGCTGCAGCCTCCTGGGAGTGCACTAAATAAAAGAAAGTCACCACTTAGAAGGTGTGTTTGCCCAATTAGCAGAAATCCTTTAGATCTTCATAACTTGTAATTGGTTCTAGAGCTGCATCATTTTTAATGTTTAGTTCACTAATAGTGCAAGTCTATGCATGTCTACTTAGAAGTAGGTCCCACTGTGCCCCATGGGACTTACTCCCAGGAAAGTGCATATAGAATCGCAGCCCATCTCTGTTTTCCCCTTGGCTGGTTCACAAGTGCAAACAGATGGGTGTTTGTCCACATGATCCTGAATGCACATAGAGAGAAAGAAGGGGACATCCAAACACTAGACTCAAGCTGCCTCTTATCTGCATAGTCTACTTCTGCCTGACTTGATACCAAGCATTGGTAACTACCAAAGAACTAGGAAGTATTTTTCCATTCACAAAATTTGGTACTCTTTGTGCAACTTTACTGCAATATCATCTGTGCAAAGGTCACTGAAACTGCAAAGGTACCAAAATAGGAAGAAGATAAAAAGGTTCACTTGAGATTTCAGGATTTATTGAATGGGGAGGTAAATATTGGGAGAGATTAAGGAAGCTTATTGAGAGGCTCTCAGGTCGGTGTTGACTCAGTGGAAAAATGAGTCCCAATATTCACTAAAATCAATACATGGGGCTAAACAACAGGAACACAATAGAGACAGGAGGAGGTACTATAGAGACGGAGAGAGAACCACAGGGGGGTCTGAGGCACAATCTTCAGAGGAACAGAGCTGAAGGAAATAGGACTGCAATGCTGGTCCACAGCTCAGGTTAGGTGTACCAGTTAAAAAACCTTTGGATCCATTCAACAAGTGCTCCCATAAATAATTAGGCAGCAATATGATTTTTAAACACAACCTGCTGGTTGCAGAAACTGTGAGTGTGGTGAGTATGAAGCACTGCTCCCAGAAACAAGGACTGACCCAAAGCCTGGGGGCTGCTTGGCTTCTTAGCTGCAGAAAATCAGGATGAAATGAGCAAGAGTGTGCCTAGGGGATTAAAGTTGAGGGGGTAGGCTGATGGAGAAAGATCTATGGGGGGGGGGTCCTCATCCAGCAAGCAGTGCTCTGGCAACTGAGATGGGGAGTTTGCCTGCCAAATTACTGCAGCATGGGGCAACAAACTTCATTTGAAAAGGAGATCCTTATGGGTTGGGAGAGAAGGATTTGGAAGCCATTCGTTCCCCTCCCTCCATTTACTGCCTCCATGTAACTAGGATTTGATATGGAGAAGTACACATTTGTTTGCCTTTTTCCAGTTTCTGGGTTTTGTTTTTATTTATTTTTTGACTCAGAGATTAACCTTTATGATGCAGGACTTCCTCCCTAAGATGAAAGCAAAAGTAGCAAACTTCATCTTAGAAGAGGCACTTTTCCTGCCTCACACAAGAAGAAATGCTTCTTCAAGAGCTAAATTAAGTGAGATATTAACCTCAGTCTGCCTCTTTAAGATATGGGGCAGCAGTGGGGATGGGGAGGAGGGTGAACTGGGAACAGGAAGGGGGTGAGTTTAGCAACAGTTGTCAAAGGGAACAAATGTTCCCTTACCTAGGAGAGACCTTCAGGACTGCAGGATGTAGCGTGCACTTCAGCAGAGCGCCCGCATCGGTGAGAGGGGAAAGGGATAGGCTTGGATCCTTACCCTACATGTGCCTGATCTCGTCTGATCTTGGAAGCTAAGCAGGGTCAGGCCTGGTTAGTACTTGGATGGGAGACCGCTTGGGAATACCGGGTGCTGTAGGCTTATACCATAGTCTTTCGAGACTGAAGGTTGCCAACCATTATTTGGATCATGTATCATCAACTTGCCTACATGCTAGACAGAAAAGATAGAAGGGCATTGTGGACCAAAGGTCTGGGTTCCCAAAGGTGAAGGTCACCTAGCTATATCTGCTGAGGCAGCATTGATGAAATCATGGTACTAGAGTGCCCAGATACCGCCAACTCCTCATCCAAAGTAAGGAGAAAAGCAGAAAAGGGTTTGGAAGGCAAATGCAGGTGGACCAGGCAGGATCCTTAGCTTGTTCCAGGAGGGCAAGGCAAGGGAGCTGAGGCTGCTTCCGCAGCAGAGAAAGGGGTCCTTGAGAGGCAGCTCAGCAGATACTAGAGACAGTTTGCAGTAGTTCTCTAGGAGAGGAGTGGTGAGAAGGGAGAAATATGGAAAGGAAGAAGGTGGACTGTTACCCATCCTAGATGCCAGCTGGCATGGCAGTTCTTGGGTAGTGGAGGGAATGAGGGTGCTTTATGCAGCAGCACTAGTTTGTTTATAAGCAAAAGCGATGAAGCTAGTGGAAGATAAGACATGAGGGGGTTTGTTATCCTGGATTTTTATACCTTAAGTTCCCATGGGGAAGCATAAAGGTTATTGTGGGGTGAATTCATCACAATCCTTTTCTTTCTAGATTACCCTTGATGCTCCATTCTCAGGATGGGTACCTCTATTGTTTTGCACCCTACCAAGGATACAGCAAAAAACTTCTTGATTTTCTGGAGGCCCCTGCCTCAATTAGCATACAATGTTGAATTTGGTCATGGAACCTATGGTTAGAGGCACTTCTTTTGTGCTGTTAACTCCATGTCAGGAAGCTCCAATGTGGCTCATTTACTGGCTCAAATCTGCTATATCAGATAGGAGTGGCCCATTGTGGAATTTTCCAACAGAAAGAAAGGACAGCAAGGCTTCTCTTGCTGCCAGTGGGGGGGGGGGGATGATTGCTTTGATCAACCAAAGTTAGACCTGAAAAAGGAGGCAAACTTTGATTGATCAAAGCAATCAAAACTTTCTGAGGGAACATTATAAAACTGACCTGGGTCATGCTCTTCTGGCATGCACCCAGCTCCACATGCATGTGCAAAAACATGTCAGGCAACAGACACATGATTTCCCCATAATCTTTCATGTGCACATTCTGGAACATGTAAGTACACCATTGTACTTTGCATTCCCAAAGCGAACAAGACATGTCTATAGACAGACAGTTATGATACATTTAGCATATACAATGCTAGACAAACAATTAGGACTCTGTTAGATGTTTAAGGACTCAACTAACCTGATGTCAGAAACATTAAGTTTGATTAGAATTGTGTCCACCTTCTTGATCATCAACTCACAGATTCCTGTCTTCTTGTACCGTTTTGTCAAGCTTGCATTCCAAAATAATGCACATGTCACATCAAAGTGAACATTGTCAACTTACGTTGCATTATGCTATATGACATGCTGTGATCTTATGTAACTGAATACAGCACATTCTGTCATTTTGCATGACAAGATTAAAGAGGGGGGAAATCTTAAAATAGATCATAGCACATTAATATTTCTACCTTCTAAGACTGCAATCATGCATTTGGTGGCAGAAACACACATAGCCAAAATGACTGAGCATGAAATTCTTCTGGGTCAGTTTTATACTTTTAAAAAATTACCTTGCTTCTTGATAAATTCCAAGCAGCTACAAATTAAACATTTATGTATATTTTTAATTGCATCATAAATATTTATTACTGTATTCTGTATAGTATTATTAAATTGATTGTTTAATTAACACTTCATAATTTAGATCCCCTCCACAGAGGGCTAGAAACAGTGCAGAAGTTACTTAGCTTTTGTGTGCAGTTAAATTCCATTTTTGATTGTATGACAGCACAATCCTACATCTACTGTATTCACTGAGCTTTACTCCCAGATAAGTGTGCACAGAACTACAGCCTAAGGATCCAATCCTATCCAACTTTCCAGTACCAATGCAGCCCCAAGGTAAGGGAATGAACGTTCTCTTACCTTAAGTAATTGGCATTACTACTGCCAATGGGAGAAATGCTACTTCTGTGTAACTCAAATGGTGAACTTTTGATTTGGCACAAATTAATTTTAAGCTGCACGTTCTCTCTGAAGAACTTATAGACTTACTTAGACTTAGATCCTCCCACACTGTTCAGAGCATTGGGCAGTAAGCGCTCTCTATAGTACTCAATCAATTGCAGCAGCCTCTGCTTTATCCCATGACAGGTTGATGGACATTAGGTCTTCAGTGAAGGTCTTCCATGTGATCTTTGGACATCCTGGTACTGAATACATTGAGTTTCACATCCTGTTTCTGTAGCGGTAGGTATTTTTATGGGGTGGGGTTGCTAGCCCCATGCCCAACCCTTCTCTTTTAACTGGGTTTGGGACCAGCGATGATGGCAAACCACCAAGGGCAGACTTGAAGAACTTATAACTCAGTTAAAAAAAAACAATATTTAAAGTAGCTGCTACCATAAAATATCAGGGGTCCTGACTCCTTAGGGTTAATATTAAGTCACTCCACTGACACCCTTCTATAATATGAGCACTCCTCTGGCTTTAACATCAGTCAGAAATGCATCAGTCAGAGGTCCTCCCAGACAAGATGGGAAGATACTTTTGGTTCATGCCAGCAACATTAGGTCATGTCCACTGGTGTCCTGAGGCCCTCCTGCAGCAGATTTCATTATCCACAGAAATTAGTATCTGTCAGGGGTCCTGGAATGGATCCCCTGCAGATACCAAGGGCCTACTATATATTTCTGTCTGTCGGGTTGTTGTATAAAGCATGGCAGCAGGGTCAGTTTGAGAGACATGTCATCACCCTGGTATAAGAGCTGCTGTCAGTCAGCTGAGGGCAAGGAGCTCTAAATGAGAAGAGACTTGTTTGGCAATTGAGCTTAATTCTGTTAAGTAGCTATTTCACCATGCCTGGTTTAGGGCTTTCACTCTGATTGATATAGAACCTTCTAAAACAGAAGTCATGGCATGGTTCCCTTTTCTTACTCTGAGAGAGGCAGCTATAAATCCATCAGTATTTAATTGCTGTAGTTTTTATGCCAGCACCTTCCTTGCCCCTGTCTTCACCGTCACATCTTCCTTTTCTTTATACTCTGCCAAAGATTTACTTTTCCCAATAATTAAATTAAATTAGATAAATTAAAGCCTAACTGAAGCTAATTTTGCATAATATCCCAAACCATTTGTGTAAAACTTCTAAAAAAAAATAAAAAATTCTCTAAGCTATTTCTCTAGGCAGTAGGTTAGCTAATTATCTACCTCTCCAAGCAGCCTTTGAGCTCTCACAGATCATGTTTCAGGGAGGGAGGGATGAAGAGTGGAATTTCATTCCATTGCAAATGAATGTCCATTACATTCCTAATATATCATAAACATACAGCTTTTTCCCCCACTGGGAATAAACAATTCTTCCTCACTGGGATATATTTGATCACCTAACATAATAAGCAGATTACCCATTATCATTATTCTATGAATATCATCATCTTGGCAATTTATTCCTGAAACTTTTGGGAGATGCAAATTTGGTCAAAAGTTTAGAACGGTGGAGTTTTAAAGTGAACCCAGTCTGCCAGTGGCCTACAGATATAGGCTATTATTTGGGCCCACACCATTTCCCCAGCACATTTATTCCCCACAACATACCCCAAATTCTACCCTATTTAAATCCTATGCACATTTACCTGGCAGTCAAGCTCAGTGAATATAGTTGACCTTACTTCCAAGTAGATGGGTAAAAGATTGCACTGTTGTTTAATTACTGCTATTGTAATCCAATGTGTGCCATCCAATGGATTGTGAACCATACTTCCATACTCAGAAACTTGTCCCACAGATTTCTCCCTAGTCAGAGTGCAAAGGATTGTGGATATTTAATCCTATGTCAAGGATCTACACATACATGCTTGTCTAATATTTATCAATATTATTACTTACCCTTATGCATTAAGTTCAGTTGACCCAAAATAGTTTGCCCATAAACATTTGGTGAATTTCATGATAAAACTGTCCCATTCAGATTCAAAACTCAAAATATTTCACTAGTAGCAATGGCTAAGGGTAGCAAACAGCATCGCATTATTGATAATGATAGGATAGATACTTTCCTGATACATAATAGATTACTATGTGTTGTCCAAATCTCTTTAAATAGCAGCTTGAATATTCATCTGAAGGCCAAACTACTTGTTTCGTTAAGCTTGTTATTAGGGCCAACATGCTTATTTTATTCTGTGTAAAAACTAGCCATGCGGGAGGCAATCTGGATCTGGACCATGACATAGAGGTAGGAGGGTTTTGTTTCCATCATGGTCCAAATCCATATGATAGCAGCTCCAATGGCTGCTATTTGCATCAAGTGAGAAACTTCCATGAAGTTTGGCACCAATGGGAGCTTCTGTCTCTGGGTTGAGACAGAACTGCTGGGGGTATCGGTGGTCCTGATCCAGACTGAGAAGACTGAAGCAAGGGAAAAGGGTTAAAGCCCCATGATTTATGATTTTTTATGATTGCAACCCAACCCCAAACCCCAAACCCCTTCGTGCTGCAACATAGTGAAAGAAAAAAAATGGCAGCCCCAATAATGGCTGCTAAAAAATGGCAGTGGGCCCTCAGTATCCTTAGGACCCCCTGTAGATACCAAATTCCATGGATAATGAAATCTGTAGCTGTGGGCCCCAGAAGTCCTCCAGACACAACTGGAAGTCACTGGGGTGAACAGGAAGTGATTTCTGGTTGCGTCCAGGAGGTTCTCTGAGGTAATCAGACTTCAGAAATCTGAGGTTCTCAGATTTCTCAGGTTCTCATGCGGAGCCCACAGATAAGGAGAGCCATTGTAATTCAGATATGCAGATCCAACCATCACATTAAAATTGTATCACCAATGCCGTGTATCCAGTAAGTTCAACTCTCCTTCCAGAAGTGAGGCTTTCAGCTGAGGCTTTTTTTCTATGGCAAAGAGTGGTGGTAGGAAGTGATTTGGTTTGGAACCATGATGGAGGCAAAGTGCTAAAGCCCCTCTGCCCCCACCGCATTTTTGATCTGTTCTTCCTCCTCCCTGTGTGCTCCTTCCTCCTCCCCATATTTCTAAGAAAGGGAGGAACCCAGTCAAACACATTCATTCTACACAATGTGTAGTTCGACCCTATAATGAGTGAATAACGGAAGCAAATTCTTTGAGGAAAAACTGAAGTATTGGGGGCTAATTTAGAAAAAAAGACAATTAAAGGAGGACATATATGGGTTTATATGATTATACATGGAGTGGAGGAACCAGATAGAGCTCTCTCTCTCTCTCTCTCTCTCTCTCTCTCTCTCTCTCTCTCCCCACAGTAAAATTAGAGATCATACATGACATCGACTGGCAGTTGATTTTGGGCAGGCAAAACAAAACAGCATACAATTAATTTGCAGAATACTACCACCTTGACTGCCACTAGCTTATGGCCCGGTTCAATCCTGGACTGGCTTACATCTTGCAGATCTGCCAATGCAGCATCAGCTGCATCCTGCAGGCCGGCTGAGAACCACTTACCTTCTCTGCCACTCCATGATGCCCATAGGCCTACTCGATCTACATCAGCAATTTTGCTAGCATATGTCTGTCAAGGCAAAAGGGCATGTCAGGCTGGCGACAGGCGCATGGGATCCTGCAGGCACCACTGCCGCCAAGATCCACCCCTGCCCCAGCCTGATTCATTCCGATCTGCCCCCACCAGCAGCAGCATCACGCCAGCGGACAGACAGTGTGGCGCTAATGCATGGCCTCACAGCCTTTGCGTCAGCAGCTGCACTGCACAAGACTGTCAGAGAGGCAGCTGTGATGGCCACCGCATGGTATGGTGGCAGACCTCAGAATCCACCAGCATATCAGGCAGATACAATTGGACCGTTAGATTCTTTAAAAAGAGGTTAGACAAATTTGAGGAAGAGAGAGGTCTACAACAGCTGTACGATGCAATGGCTACATGGAATCTCCACAGGATGGAGGAAGTCATTGAACAGGATGTCATTGAATGTGACTTGACTGGGAGCAAAAGTGGCAAAGGTACAGCTTCATCCTCCAGATACCACCAGGAAGGACACAAGCAGGCAACATTCCCCTCAAGCTTAGGCTTCTTGGAGGTATATAGCTGTGGCCATTAGGATGCTGGATTAGATGGGCCACATGTGTGGTCCAGGACTCCCTGGAGGGAGAGAGGCACAGTTCCCTTCAATCAAGATTATGCTAATGGCTCCTTGAGTGGCTCCTTGATGATAATGATAATGGCTCCTTGAACATAAAGCTGCAACCTCCAGACTGCCCCAGACAGCACCCTGCAGGACACAGCTTGCACTCCACTGGCACAGTTGCATCAGTGGCACAGGTTGACAGCCCAATCCTAATTGGGCTGCCTACAACGTGATACAGTGGTGCTGAAATGGCCCCCACTGTATCCAGCATGGGCAGAAAGGTAGCCACCGTTCTCCTCAAGTAAGGGAATATTTGTTCCTTACCTTGGTCAATTCCCAGCAGCCTCCATGGGTCTTCTCAGAGCCATGCCAGATAAATTGCTGGCACAGAACAGAGTTGCCCCATGTAAGGATTTCAGGGCCAAGGTGGGGGTTTGGATGCGGCAAAGGCCCACTTCTCAATTTTTGCCCCCTCGCAGCCCAGAAACACCCTCCCCCTCACCAACCTTCCCTGCCTTGAAACACCCCAGCCCCATCCCATTCAGTCCTCCCCCTTCATCCCCACTGCCTGGTGTTGTACTGACCCTAGTCCATGGGCGCTGCTCCAACACTGGCAGAGGCCTGCCAGTACAGGCCTCTCCACCAGCTGCACTGGCCTCCACACATTTGCAATGTGCTTTATGGTATGTTTGTGACAATGTGCATGCCCTTCCCACCAGCAGGAGCCAACTCAGGATTGGGCTATTAGGACTGGACTGTTAGTTCCTTTGTTATTTTCCTCTTGCATATCAGTGCTGTATGTGTGTTGGCTACCTTGCTTGCCTTTCTCCCCTTTCTCCCCCAGCTCTCCTCTCCCATCCTGCTTTGGCCCCAGTCCTCCCTAGGTAACCCTCCTTATTTCCCGTGGCCCTTTCTTGCCTCCTCGCCTGTGCAATCATGTACCATCTTTCCCTTTTAAGGATTTCCTTTCTTTCTTTCCTCTTTATTTTTATTTTCAGTTCCCCTTGCCTGCATTTGTGTTATGATCCCCATAATAAGGTTCTCATTGTTGCACCTTCATCCTCACCTTCCTCTTCACTGAACCATTGAGCTGTGCCATTGGCCACTTGCACACAGTCCCAGCAAATGTAATAGATGTTCCCTTTGTGTGCTTGTTATGAGTGTTGTACAAAAAAACACCAGGTAACATCCAGGTTTGTCACTATGTAACTTATGAAACTGTTCTGGAAAAAAATCTGTTGTGACAGAATGTAGCAGAAGCATTAAATGAGACTTTTTCTTTTCTTTTCCTAAATCACAAAGTTCCACTACCAGTTTATCTTTCTCTTTTAGCAAGGGCTTAAAGGTTAAACTATCCATAAGGTATATTTTGCCACATTGGAATCAGAGAAAATATTTTAATTTCCCTTGAGGACATGTTACAATGTCTCTAGTAAATCACAGCCTTGCCTGACTATATCTGTGGGTGTATCATCTGATACATGGATGACTTAGACGAATAGTCAAAGACCTCCAAGGGTGCGGGTAGCAAGCCAAGTTATCATCCCCAAAGCTGATGTTCAGAACAAGTAATCGCACCTAAAGTACAGAGCTTATAAAGGTAATTACTTTTAAATCCAGCCACATAATCATGTTTTTACCTGGAACACATAAGCTGAATTTAGCTGCTACTTCTTTTTTTTTTTCATTCCGATGGAAACCACATCATTTCCGAAAAGATACCTTCGATGCTAAGGGATGAATTACTCAAACTTACAGTCCAATCCTAAACTGCATGGCGCATGGCCTCCACTGTATCCAGCACAAGAAGCTGGAGGCCTACTCTGGGTAAGCCCCAATGGGGCTACTTGGATCTTAGGATTGTGCAATCAGTGAATAACTGCTTTTTTCCATCTGGGGGTTTACTGTTTTTACTGTATTTCTCACATTGGCAAGCGAAGAGTTCTGTTTTTATATATGGATGCCAATCAGTATTCACTGGTATCACTTCATCCATATTCTTGGTGCTTTATGAGAGTCAGGAAGATAAAACAGGAAGGGAAGCAAGTGGGATGCCCAGAAAGAATGAGGAAGAACATGAAATTATTCCACGTACAATATTTTAGGCTTAGTTACAGTGTCGTTACAGTTTAGTACAGGAACCAGAAGTTTAACTAATGTCTTCATGAAATAATAGATTTGGGGGGGGGGGGGACTTAAGACCAAATCCCTTTCGGCCCAGAGCACGCCACTGATGAAGCATGGGAGGACAGGGGAATGGACACAACCAGATGGGCTCTGAAAGGTATGTAAAAACTTTTTTACTTACCTCCCTGCAGGCTGCCTGGCTTCCAATAGATATCATTGAACCTACACATTGATTTAGCTGGTTTAAGTCCAAAGAGCCTTAGGGGGCATAACAGGCCAGGGAAAGGTGGATAGGATCTTGGCATGTGCCACTACTCCGAGATCTTTCCCATCCCACGCTGTCCTTCCCCCAGTTTGGTTCACTCCCCACCCCGAACCAACTCAGTAGGCAATTTACCTGCTCTGAAAAGGCATCTGGGTGCTACTGGTGTGCACTCAAAGCCTCCAGCCATTTGCACTTGTGGTTCCTAAGCACCGTGGCGGTGCAGCTTTCATGCTGCTGGAATGCAGCTTCCACTGATGCATTGCAAGATCCATTCTTGTAAGCCCATGATATTATTATTATTATTATTATTATTATTATTATTATTATTATTATTATTATTATTATTATTATTATTATTAACAGTATTTATATACCGCTTTTCAACTAAAAGTTCACAAAGTGGTTTACAGAGAAAAATCAAATAACTAAATGGCTCCCTGTCCCAAAAGGGCTCACAATCTAAAAAGATACAAATGAATACCAGCAGACAGCCACTAGAACAGACAGTGCTGGGGTGAGGTGGGCCAGTTACTCTCCCCCTGCTAAAAAAAGGAGCACCCACTTGAAAAAGTGCCTCTTACCCAATTAGCAGGGGTAATATGATATGATTGGGATCTTTACAGCGCAGTCTCATATAAGTCAAGATTACACCATTCCTATCCCCCATCAGCCTACGTAATGCAGTGCTGCCAATGAAACCCATACTGCATCCTATGGTTGGTTGGGGTGACCCAGCAGCATGGGAGAGGTAATTAAAAATATTCTTTCTTACATTTCTGTAAGCTGCCTGGCTGCCAATGTGTCATCTGAGACCTATGCCAACTCTTTACCTAGCATTAGTCTAAAGAGTTTCAGGAGGTGTGTTGGGCAGGGAAAAGAGGTATAGGATTTTGATGTGCATAACTACTGCTGAGTGACAGCAACTGTTACCCTGCACATGCCCAATCTCATCTGATCTTGGAAGCTAAGCAGGGTCAGGCCTGGTTAGTACTTGGATGGGAGACCACCTGGGAATACTGGGTGCTGTAGGCTTATACCATAGTCTTTCGAGACTGAAGGTTGCCAACCAACTACTGCTGAGATCCACCTCCCTCCTGCCTTCAAACCATCCCCTGCCCACACCACTCCCCATCCTGATCTTGCGCTGAACTGTCCACGACTCACCTTACCTGCTCTGGTGCAGCCGTTGGCTGCTGTTGGCATGCACATGGAGACTCCAGCCATTTGCATCAGCAGTCTCACAGCACACAACAGTGGCACTCGTTTTGTGACAGCATGCCAGGATTTACAGTACGGCAGATCTGCTGCCGTAAACCCAAAATTGGATTGGGGTGTATGCCTATTCAGAAATAAATCCCACTAAGTTCAATGGGACTGATTCCTAGTTTAACAAATATAGGATTACAGGCTTAATGACTTCCAAAATATTGGAATCATTTCTATATTTCTTTTATATGGCTGTTACTCCGGGAGTTGAATGGGCTTGTCTACTCATTCCATCGCTCTCAAAGGGTCTCTCATTTCAGCTGGCTTGAACAACAAGGGCAGTGGCATCACTAGAGGGGTGTGGGGGGTGCAGGCCAAACTAGGTGACGTGCATGGGGGTAACACCACTACTTGGCAAAGTTTTTAAAATCTTGGTATTTTTGAATAATACAATCGTGTTGTATATCAATCGATGCATAATTTCATGCAGAATGCAAGGAAACAAATCATGTTGAAATATCTCCATTCTAGCAAAGGTTATATCCAAAAAAAAAAACCATCACCATGCCCATTGCCCAGGGCATGCCATTCCCACTGAATGGGAGGAGGTCCATCGTAGGAGTGACTTGCTGACCTTCCCCACCAGGTGACCAAACCCTAGTAGAGTGGCGGGCCTGGAAGGGGGCAGGGGGGCAAATGCCCCAGGCGCTGCATCTGAACTGTGCTCTTGACCCTGCAGGAAGCCTTGTGAAGCTCCCAATGAGATCTTAAACAGTACTTCCAGTTTCCCAGAAGCACCGTTTAAGAATGCAGGGAAGCCTAGAATGCTTCCTCAGTGGGTCCTAACGTTTCATGAGGCCCCGTGGCAATGGGTAAGCAGGAGGGGCGGCAGGATGCGGGGGTGGCATTGCGGACCTTTGTCCTGGGGTGCATAGCAGGTCAGGACCGTGACTGTCCTAGTGATGACACTGAGCAAGGGAATGCCTAATTCCATTTTGAAGCCGAACAGCAGTATCTTATAATACTCCATTTCTGTCCCTAAGAAGTAATAAACTGCAAAAAAAAAAAATCTGTAAAATAAAACAATTCAAGCTTCAGGATTTAAAAAAAATGTAAAACAAACTATGGGCACATTCACCTATAAAACAATGAAATCCAAAGGAAAAACTCCAAGACAAAGGATTTAGTCAGGAGAGTGCTTGTACTATTATATACATGTGCCTTGACACAGGCATAATGAAAACAATATGCTGAATTAGAGCTTTGAGTGACAGAAGAAAATTGGAATGTGAGGGTGAACAGAAGACCTCGGAGAATAGGGAAATTTCAGAACCCTCCGTTTGAAGGAGAAAATTGTCAAGCAAGAAAACTATTTAGAAAGTGTATAATAAAGATAGCAATTAAGCCAATCATACTCATAAAGCATCTTGTTTGAAGAAAAAAAAAACGTACAATTTATTTTCACTCCACTAAATTTGTACTTCGTTTGTAATGCATATGTTGTCGGTGTCTCACGGAATCTAGAGAATATATTGAATGAAATCCCAGTGTATACATTTCCCATGAAGGTGACTTGTATGAATTGTAGCTCAAGATGGAAGTTTCTGCTTTGGAGCAGAAACAAAATAATCTTACTAATTTCCTCCTCCAAATTCCTCACTGCAGATTCAGTTTGAACATCTATTGAAAAATCCCATTGGTGGCATTTAGATTTACTCTTACTCCAGAGCAAGCAACTCTGGGTGCTTCCCAATCACTGACATTTCCCGTCACATGCCATACTGCTGATATTTATCATTAATATTTGATATCTGACATCCAGTATTAGATACCATCCTGGCCTCTTAGGTGTGGGGTGTAGCAAGGCTCCATTCTGTCCCCCATGCTGTACAACATCGACATGAAGCCACTGGGAGAGGTCATTCGGAATTTTGGGGTGGGGTGCCATCAGTATGCGGATGACACCCAGCTCTTTCTCTCCTTTCCTGCTGATTCCGAGGAGGCAGTCAAAGTCCTGGATCATTGTCTGGAAGCAGTCAGGAGCTGGTGGACGAACAAGCTGAAATTGAATCCTGATAAGAGAAAAGTTCTCCTGGTCCAGAAGTCCATGACTCAAGTATTGAACTATCGTCCTGCTCTGAACGGGATTGCATTCCCTCTGAAGGAACAGGTCCGTAGCTTGGGGGTGCTCCTGGATCCGCAGCTTCTCCTGGATTCCCAGGTGGCGGCTGTGGCCTGGGGAGCCTTTGGCTGATTCTCCAACTGTGACCATACCCGAGTTGCTCAGACCTGGCCACAGTGACCCATGCCCTAGTGAATCCAGATTGGATTACTGCAATGCCCTCTACATGGGACTGCCTCTGAAGACAGTCTGGAAACTGCAACAATTGCAGAACACAGCTGCCCGTGTGGTTTCGGGGACTTGTCGGTTTGGCTTAGTTGAGTTGCTGCTTCAGCAACTACACTGGTTCCCAGTTTGTTTCCGGGCTCAATTCAAAGTGCTAGTTTTGACTTTTAAAACCCTATACGACTTGGGTTCAGGGTATCTGAAGGACCGCCTCCTTCCATACAATCTGACCCATCCTGTCAGGTCATCAGAGGGGGGCCTTCTGACTGTGCTACCACCAGTGGAAGGATGGCAGCAAGAAAGAGGGCCTTCTCAGTGGTGGCTCCCCGTCTGTGGAACTTCCTTCCCCTGGAACAGAGAACAGCTCCCTCTTGAGAGTCCTTTCAGTGGGGGCTTAAGACCTTTTCATTTAAGGAAGCCTTTTTATGCTGACACTAGGGGGCATGGTGTTTTGTTTTGTTTTGAACTTATTTTAATTTCAGGATCCAAGTTTTGTTGTGTTTTATTGTTTTTGTCTTATTTTTATACATATTTATATATTTCATGTTTTTAATATGATTTTATTTGTCAGCTGCCTTGAGTGCCCTTTGTTGGGATAGAAATGTGGAATATAAATTCTATAAATGAATGAATGAATGAATGAATGAATATGTGTATCCTAACAAGCATGGCCCCTGGAGCTCCCAGAGTGACCCATGAGTGCCTAGAGTGCCTAGTAACACACTAGAAATAGCACTCAAAAAAAACTAAAATACAAAACAGTTCATATAAACTACAAATCATCAGCAGTAGAGTAAGGGCCCAATCCTGAAGTTGGCACGCTGGCTCATCACCAGTATGCACTGTTGCACCACCAGCATGCACTGCCTTACTGCAAGCCCAGTGCTGGAGCTAGCCCAGCGTGAGCCTGTGCTGGTCCATCTCCGATGCTGGGTCTATGCAAAGCACTGGGCAGTGGAGAGGAAAGACAGGGTGGGGGGAGGAGGCATTCTGGGGTGAGCGGAGAATGGGGAGGAAGGCATAGTGGGGGGAGGGAGCGGGGTGGGACAGGTGGAGCTCAATTCTGCTGGATCCAGAACCCTAAGTTGGGCCGCACAGCCCAACACAGGACTCCTTGATTCTGCACCAGCTAAACAGCCGCAGAATCGAGTAGCCCCATTGTGGGGCTACTTCTCTTCCTCCAAGGAGCTGCAACACTGCCTGGAGCACTCAGGATCCCATGGTAGCCATGCTGCGGAAGCCCCATGGCTGGAAAATATTTCATATCAGAGTGGCCAATTTTGGAAAGCATAAAGAAGTACACTAGCTGAAGAAGGCTTTGACTCTACACAAGAAGTCCATTGAAAATGAAACATCTGAAGACCATGGACTGGCCTGGCAGCCCTCCTTGGGAAGAGTGTTTGACAAGAATACCAACATGGAAAAGGCCTTGCTTTTTACAGTCATTGACCTACTGTTGGATTTGTTACTTGGGGCAGGACCCTAGTGCGGAGGGATTCACATGGAACATTTCTTAAGATGAAAATAGACCAAGATCATGTAGGGTTTTAAAAGTGAAAAACAGAACTTTTAGGGTGCAATCATAACCCACTTTCCAGCACTGACATAAAGGCAATGCAGCTCCAAAGTAAGGGAATAAACATTCTCTTGCTTTAAGGAGGCCTCCATAAATGCCACCCAACTGCAAGATGTAGCACATGTTCCATTGGGACAGCTATGCCAGTGCTGGAAAGTTGGTTAGGATTTGGGCCTTAGTTGTGTTTGGAAACAAATTGTGTGTCATACATAAATTAGTTTAATACTTGGTCTACTGACTTCAATGGGATTAAACTAGCTAAAGCATAGTTATGCTGAAATAATAAGCCAAACTTTAGTCCTTCATAACATTATTGGAAACTGGAAAGCATTTTGTAAGAGCCAATATTATCAAGTATCTTTTTTTTTTTTTTTTTTTACTTTGGGAAGGGGTATTTTTGGGGGGATGGAGACATTTGTTATATCATCCTCTGTGTGAATCAATACCATTAGTTGGAGTGAAAGACATCTAACAGGCACTGTGGAAAGACCAGCTGCGTTTATAAATCAATATGTTACCTCTGACATTTACAAACATCTTTCAGAAGCAAGGCACTATTTTCCAACTCTTTTAATATCATAGTGTGAGACTAGACTGTCCTCTGAAATGTCTCTTTGCCCCTCCTGAGAACCTATACAATTGAACAGATGACCATTTCGGTTTGATCATTCATGATATAGGGAGAAAATTAAGGTGGCCCTCTTAATCTCTCAGCAATAGTCTGTTGTTATTGAAACTATTGACCAACCTCTTTAGCCCATTCTCCACCCCCTTCTTTCTTTCCTACAGTGACACAAAAGGGTACTTTTAAAAATGTACAAATGGTGTGATAATGAAAGCTGTAGCAGCAGCCTAAAAATAGCACCGAGAAAGAAACAGATATAGTGCAAGCATTTCAGCACCAAGGGAGTGGACAGCTCCATGACAGAAACAAGGTATATAAAAACAGACATTTATATACCAAGAAGCCCGCACAAAATGAACCTCAAGTGTGGAGGAAGGAGGACCAATATTATTAGTCTCTCACCCTAACCTTTTGAAACCCCCTATATAAAACGTTCAAGAATTACCAGATGGTTTTAAAAAGCCCACTATAAAACTATTAAATATTTGCCCATTCCACTGCTGACAGTGTGCTTCAAAACATTTCAAAGTATTTAGATACACTCTGAAAAGGTATCTCACCTTGGAGGGTAAAAGACCCAGCCATGCAAAAGATTGTGGAGCTTCCCTCTGACACAAGGGAATTTGTCATTTGACAGTCAAAGGGGCAAAAATCCAACATGAAAGAAGTCCTCCTGCTGTTCCCTACCACTGAAGAGAAAGTCTTGTCAGGAACCCATTCGTTGAGTAAACCTGAAGCATTTGCTTCAGGATTGAGCAATGGCTTATAGGGGAAGAAAGTGTGACACAGTTAATAAGATAATTTTTAAAGTCATATTTTATGCAAATTTAGTGCTGGATGATAGAATAGAAGGTTGTCAAAAAAAAACTGTACAAGGTTTTCCAGGTATAGTTCTGGTTTTTGTTGGTTAGTTTACCAACTGCTTTGCATAGTGTGGATGGTAAAATTAAGCAAGTAGGTTCTAGCTGGATAGGATTTCAACAGACTTTCAAAAATGTAATTCCCAGTTATTGCATTCCAAACATTTAAGTGCTGAGATCTTGCATCTCCCACCAAACTAACAGCCCAATCCTAATCCTAAACCCACGTGGCAATGCAGCAGTGCTGGTGCAGTTTCTGCTGCATCCTGTGGGTGAGATTTTTGGCTGCTGGTCATCTACCTGGAGTAAGGGGACAGTTTTCTCCTTGCCTTGTGGTAAGCTCCAGCAGCCACTATGGGACAACTCAGACTTGTGCCAGCACAACTGGGGATACAAGAATGTATTACTTCATGCAGGCAGATTACAACTGGGAAGGGGCTTGGAATTCAGTGTGTATTGTCACCACTGAGCCCACGCCCCTCCCAGGCCTGATCCTCCCTCCTCCCTGCCCCATCTTTATGCAGCACCAATTGCTAACAATGTTCACAAAAATCTGTCCCCAAAATGGTTTTAGAGAGTTTGCATGAATAATTTGACAGGATCTACAGTGCAGTCAGCAAGAACTAGGGATGTCTCTCACCATAGAAATCTGGGCGTAAAAACTCCCTCTACTGGGATTCACATTTTACTTCCCGTCAGTAATACTTGCTAATATATCTCTTTCAAAGCCAATCCTCTACAAAGCAACCAGCCCCCTACCAATGTCTATTGAAACAAGGCATTTTAAACATCAAAGGCCTTATTAAGAGCTACAAATAGCCCAACTGGTGGATAAAGCATGGGAAAAAATAAAGATAACACTTAATCTGCTGTGCAAAGAATGAACTTTAGTAATACACATGATGGGTGCTGTGCATTGAATGGGAGCCTGACTGGAAAGGTTCTAAGAAGAAAAGCAGGTTGATTTAATCCTTGTTCACCAAGAGCTGGATTTTCCCCAGGACAATGGACACTCCAGGTAACCGACAGAATCCGACTGCCAGCTTCGAAGAGTTCAATAAATTTCAAGTCGCTTTGGTGTCAAAGGGTTGAATTTAGACAAGCTGTGTTGACGCAAAATGGAGATGCTCAAATTGTATTTTGTGCCTCTGTAAATGTCTGAACTGATTTTTTTTAAAGGGAAAAATATGACCCCTTTTAGAAATGGGATATTTAGGAAGGCCCATTCAGTAACTTCAGCCAAAGCATGTGGTGGTCATGCTATATTATCTTTCATTATCCAAACAAGCCTTTCCTTTGAGAGTGCTAATTAGGCTGGGCTTTGTTTTCAGAAATCTCATTCGTTATATGATGATAGTATCAAGACCCCCAGACATCAGGACTCTGCTATGCAGGCAGGTAAACTGATCTGTGGAACTATGTCCAAAAATAAAAGGCTAAAACATCATAAAATAAATAGTGGCAAAGGCAGGAAGCTGGAATAAGTGTGAAATTTCACTAGGGAACTACTCAGTTCCATTTTTTTGTTTTCCTCCTTAAGGTTTTTCATGATGAGGAATTCCTTTTCTGTGGGTTTCATTTGATTCAGAATAGCAGCAACATTCAGTGCCAGGAACATGGGATGTAATAATAAACTTCCCATGAACATGTATAGTGTACCTCGATTGCATTCCTCAGCAAAACTACGGCCTACCTTTTCCAATATCTGGGATAGAAGTCCCTGTTGGGACTGGTGTGTGACTTCCAGAAGGACTTGAACTCCAAAACCTCTCTCAGGTCCACTGAATCATCAGCAATGGCACAACTGGAAAAGTTATGTTAGAAGAGGTTGACTGGTCTGTGTCATCCTGAATTAAAGTCAACATCTAATTGATTGCATTGTTCGGGGATCTAAAAGGAGTTCCCTGTAGTTGGCATACAATGAAGCCTCTTGGGGATTTTGCACTGCCTCTTGCAGTACAACTTGCTCTTGGAGCCTTCTAGTTTAACCTACTGCACCCCACTCTTTCACTACCTGATGCAAAAGTGCACACATGTACATGGTGTTGGATGCAGGCCAGGAGAGCATAGCTGAGGTCAGCCTCATGCTGCTTTGCTTGAGCTGATGGCAAGGAAGCATCAGGAAGCACCCCACAGATTTGGGGGTGAAAAGGACCACTTTGGTTTGTTGTTTGACCCCCTTCCCTCCTTCCTATTTTGCAAGAAACCATGCATTCCACAACCAGCCACACTTTGCTCGGTCATCCTATTCAGACCTACAAAGAATTCCGCATTTGGAGAGCTTTCTGACCCTGAGATAGAAAGGACCATTTGTGGTCACAAAGATGATGATGATGATGATGATGATGATGATGATGATGATGATGATGATGATGATGATTAACAACAGTATTTATATACCACTTTTCAACAAAGAGTTCACAAAGCGGTTTACAGAGAAAAATCAAATAACTAATGGCTCCCTGTCCCAAAAGCGCTCCCAATCTAGACCTTTTAGCCCTTGGCTTTCCTCACTAACGTCATTGGAAATTCAATTAAGGGCTTTATGCTATTCAGGTCTGAGCTCTGTTAGCAATTGAGAACTCCCCAACTGCACCCTTCCTGGGGTGCTACATAACAGGCAATGATTATCTCCACCAGGAATGGGCAATAGGAAGCCCATCAAGGATTCACAGAACAAAAGAATGACCTGGGATGAGCTCACCTCACAGCAGACTCTATGTTAGTCAATGGCAAAAAATTTTATATAAGGACAGGCACAGAACCCCAGTGCGTACACACTCTCGTTCTTTATAACATATGAGTTTTACCCATTGATGCTACATCGAGCACCACTCTCCAATGATTCAAAAACCGCTGGGCCAGCCAGTGTCCAGAACAGGTTTTTCGAGGGCTTCCTTCTCTTTCCCACGTCCATTCTCCTTTTCTATGTGCCTTCTTTCCTCTGAGTGAAATAGTACATGACTCAGCACTTCTGCATTGCTTTCCATTGAGGCTTCCCCTCTTGGATCCTTTGGTTTGGTTCTCTCTCTGAAAGTGTGAGGCAAGCCCCTTCTGCCAAGCCCCCTCTTGGTTTGTTGATTGAATGCTTTTTTGCCTGTAAGCCCCTCTGATGCTGGGACAGGTTTACATGGACTGGCACCAGCGATTTTGTGTGGACCTGGGAAGGCAGATTGAGGCCTGGAAAGGAGTAGGAGATCCACAGCACTGCTGCTGCAGATACTGCACCCTTCCAGCCCTTGTTTCACCCTCCATTCTGCCCCATCTCCTCTCTGCTCCACCCATTCTCCACCCCATTCCACCCCCACCCCGCGTACCTCCTGCCCCCATGCCTGCTTACTGCCACCAGGGGATGTGATGGCTCTGCTGTTGGGCCACTGCTGCTTGTGACTTGCAAATTGGTCCAGCGTCTCTTGACAGCAGGTCATATTGGCAACCATTGTAAAGCACCTTAAGCCACTGTAATGCAAGTTCCAGCAGCATACAGGCACCATAGGATTGGGCTGACTTACAGTGAATTCCCCCATTGTTTATCCCATCTCTCCTTCCTCTGCTGTAGCACATATTCCTGTTCCTTTTCTTCTGGCCTCTCTGGGCAATTTCCTTCCTTTCCCTAGCTGTGAATGTGTCTGTCACCTGGGCCTGGCTCAGGTGGCCAGGAGTTCCCTGGACACAGGGGTCTCCTCGGGAGTCAAGGCCTACTCGGGAGTAAGCCCCGAGTGTCAGCAGGACTGGAGGCCCGTGCAGGACACCTACACAGAAGTAGGGACAGGGAACAGCTGGGAGCAGGAAGACACGTGGGCCGGAAGGGTGGGGTTAGGCAGACCTGAGGTAAGCCTCATAAGGGAGCTGGAGAGGGAAGAAGGAGCTTGCTCCTCTCCAGAGGGAAGCTGGTGGGAGAAGGTGACCCAGGCCAAAAGGAAAGGAGAGAGGCCTCCATAGGGAGGGGGCTGGGACAGAGACCTCCCTGACCCAGGGCCTGCCTAGACCCAGAGGGTGTACCCTGGAGAGCCTTGGTGGTCGAGACAGGCGCTAGATGCCAACTACAGCCCAGGAGAACCAACGGAGAAGGGAGCCAACCCCAAGGGACCGTGGGTCCTCCCAAGGCCAACCAGCCTGACCCCAGCCAGCCGGAGCCGGGTCTTCCAGAACACAGGCACAGGGCCAAGGGGCCCAGGCAGGGAGGCCCAGGCTACAAGCTCCAAAGAACCCGAAGGACCGGGGCCTGAGCTGCTCTGACGGCAACGACAACAGTCAGCCTAGACGGAAGGGGGTCGTGAAGTAACGAGCCCCCATGAATGTAAAGAGGTTGACTCAAATAAACCGTCTATGTAAAGCTGCCATACCTGCTTCCCGCTTGTTTGTTCATCACCGACCACCATGCCTAGACCGGGTAAGCCCCTCGCCTCCTCCTGCCATGGATATTACAGTGTCCCATAAACATCCCATTTTTCTCCTCCCCTCTCAATCTTCCTCACATATTTTCCATGTGTACACACCCCCTCCTCCCCAGGTTCTCTCGTTTCTTATACTGCCTAGCAACCACCACTGTTTAGGACTTAGCTCGGTGTGGGTGTATTACATTGCATATTCCTTATTTCCTCTTCCTCTGATTTTATCCCCCAAGAAAACTGTATTGTGTTGCACCCATATTGTGTTGCACCTCTCATCTTTATCCAATGCCTGTCTACTGAGGTGTGTCATAAGTCATTGCACCTAGCTTCTCTGCTCATGTGTCAGTTCAGTTCAATTCAAAAACCTTTATTAGGTACATGTGTCCAAATCCCCCATGTGTGTTGGATACATGAGTCTCAGAGCATGCCAGTAACACCTTAATACACTTAATACACAAAGTATGTCCCAGGGCCTCCGAGAGGAATTTTATCAGGGGGTACAAAGTTTCCTTGGGGCCTGTTCCCAAAGGGGGAGGGAATAAAACAGGGGGAAGTGGTGACAGGAGTGGGCAGAATAGAATGGGGAGGGGACAAAACAGGGTGGGGGAGGGTGGCAACAGCCAAAAAAGTATTTGAAGCCCAAAGCCCAGGCCCAGGAAGCACTAGGCTTCCTGATGTGGATCCCAAGTCTACCCGCCCACATGGCATTGGCAGTTAAGATAAAGCAATACAGAAAACCAAACACACTTCTAAGTTTCTCCAAAATCTTTTAAATATAGAAAACCATGGCAGAAAATTGGCATCATTGTATTTAGGCTCATACTAGAATGGAAAGTGTCCTGTGTGTACCAAAACTCACTTCTGCAGCAGCTGTAGTCCTTCAGCTATGTCCCTGAGCTCCTACACATGCCTCCATGGTAATCGAATCCACAGGCCAAAGAGCTACTGTAGCAGGCCAGTTTCCTGACAGATCTGACACTGTTTTAAGGAGTGTAATGCATGCAATTGTCAGCCCCATGCTAATGGCTTGTGACAGCAGCTGCATTCCACACATCCCATGTTCAGGGTGACCAGATACAATGGAGGATAGAGTACTGTGCCTTTAACTACTGTAGAGAAGCAGGAACTTTAGCAGGTACAGTTCAACATGGAAAGGTTTTAAAAGCTGCACCTGCCAAAATTCCCTCTTCTATACAATGGTTAAAGGTATAGGTATTCTGTCCTCTGTCGTATCTGGTCACCCTGCCCATGTGGGCTGCGAGTCTGAGTGAGATTGGAAAATGTAAGATCCCAGAAAATTTCCAGGGCCCCTACTTTGACTCCTGAGCCCCCTTTTGACCCTGGGCCCAGGTACAAATTGCCCCCTGTATCCCCCTCTCATGGGCCCTGGTAAGTCCCAGTGATTTCCATGCAACCTATTTTCCAATATCCTTGCTTTTGATCACAGCCTTAATAATGAAGCCCAAGACATTCTAGTTCTGGCCCATGCTGTTTCTGTTTTCTGTTTATGCAACACAATAATTTGGCATAATTAGCAGATGAAATTCAGTGACAGGAAGTAAAAGATAATAACATTGGGGAATAGGCAATGGTAATAAATATTTGTAAATATATATTAGTGAGCCTGGGAATCATAACATTCTGGCCTGCTTCATCACTAGTGTTTAGATTCCAGATAGTTGTACAACAGAAGTAAATGTCTATATCTTTATTGTACAGAGATTTAAATAATTGGAGCACAATCTATCCAAACTAAGACTTTTACATCCCATTGACTTCAGGAGGAGAGTTAAATGGATGCTGAGACCCTTCCAGTTTAATCAATAAGATTTAGGGTGCAATCCTAACCCATATTCCAACATTGACCTAACCGCAATGCAGGCCCAAGATAAGGTAACAAACATGCCCTTACTTTGAGGAGGTCCCCCTTGACTGCCTCCCACTGCAGGATGCAGTGCACGCCACATTGGCACAGCTATATCGGTGCTGGAAAGTTGGTTAGGATTGTGCCCTTAATCCTTAACTATGGGTGGATTGTGGCCTTCATGTTTAATTCCCATGAGCTCAACTTTTCCCCTCTACTCACATCTGAATCCCTTGGTTGGGTTTAGATGACATCATATGCAAAGACAAAAACCAAGTAGAAGCCATTTGGATTTCATAAGGCTGGAAATAGATAAGAACTGCTAACTAGTCATACTAAGTGAAACTTCATTCTGATAAAACTGCAATATTTGGCATGAATTATAAATGGTGATGACCACTAGCCAAAATTCATGCAAGACAAGTCTTTCAGTGGCTGCTCATCATAATGACTCTATAATACCTGCAGGTTCAGGAGGAGTATGTCTCTTAATACCAATTTCAGGAGAAGGGTTATTTGCCCACAAGTCCTCCTTCTGGGCTTCCTAGAGGCACTTGGTTCACCACTGGGAAAAACAAGGTCCACAGTAGGGGAAAGTGAGTTGACTTTTGTTCTGATCTAGTAGGGCTCTTCTTGTGTCCTTTAATATGATGTCCAAATACTGCTTTACTCTGGGTATCCAAGACTTTCTGGAGTTAACTACTGGCAAGAAGAGACAACCTGACCTTGCAAGGCTCTTTCAGTTATGGTAGGGAGCTGGGGTAACAGAGGGTGAGCTTTTGAAGAACAGAGCCAAAGAGCATGAACCAAAATGAACATTAAAGGCACCTTTAATGCAACCATGTCTAGGGACCTCCCTTTCTTCCAGCCCAGTGGAGATTAACAATACGTTTACCTACTTAGAGTAATCAAGCCAAATCAATGTCCCACCATTTTATTAAGCTGACATTTATAATTATATCTGCAAGTTATTTGCAAATATGCCCATTCCCTGATTACACAGTTTGCATAAGATGTTCTCACACAGAGTGATACAAAATAGCACACAGACCGTAGCATAATGCTTGGCAGCTCTGCCAGCAAGCTGTTGGAGCTACTGCTTCAGGCACGGAGCTGCCACAAAGCAGGGGCTGGTCCAAAGTCACACTCCCTGCGGTTCTTCCCAGCCCTGCAACGGTCACAGTGACAGCCCAGCACCAGAATCTCATCACTGATGTGATTGCCATCTGTTGGAACAATAGGAAATCTTCTCCGATCATGGAAAGGCACACATGACACTGTATTTGAAAGGAAGTGTCCTGGAAAATGGTTGTAACAATTGCTTTGAAGCATGCCTCCTTCTGAGGGAAAATAACAATAAAAGGGAGTCAAAGAATCACACAATGAGCTCCACATGACCAAGTGTACATTGGGATTATGTTTCTTTAAAAAGACACACACAATTTTATTTCTATCCCATTCTTACTTGGGGCTCCCAGTGGTCTTTCATTCAAGCTTCTGATCAGGCCTACACTGGTTCCGTATCAGCCATAATGCATAAGTCACTCTCCTGCAAAAGGACTTCTTGGTTTAGAAAAACCAGAGGATCACTTGGTGTCCTTTAGTTAATTCCAGCCAGTGCAATCCAAACCAGGGGTTAGGTTGGCGCAAGTCCCTTGTGCCAGCCTAGGAAGGTCGCAAATTACCGTAGAGTATGTTTGCACCTCCTCTCGAGCAAGCTGCACCAGTGCATGGAGGTGCGCTGGCACAGGGAGGCTGCATTCAGCCTCCATGGTGGCTTGCGGAGCGAGCCTTGCATTGGCCAAGCTTGGCCGATGCAAGGCTCTGGGGTGGGCAGAGAGGAGGCAGAATTCCGGAAAGTGAAGGGCAGGTGATGAGTGGCCCTGGGGGCAGGCAGGCAGGGAGTGGGAGGCAGGGCTGAGATCCGACTGTTGTGCCCAATCCCAGCCCCCTTTCCTGAGCAACACAGAGTAGCTTCAAGCCGCTCCTCTGTCCTTGGACTTGTGCAATCCTAACTTGAGCTGGAAACAGGCAGGCCAGTGGGCCTGCACTGCTGACAGCACAAGTTTACCTACAGTCCTGCCCACAGTCCTGGAACAACAGGCAGCTCAGGACTGGGCTGCCCATTAGTTAGATAGTAGGTTAGTTAGTTAGTAATTTAGTTGGTTTTTAGCTCCTTTGGTTGATCTCTTCCCATTTTGGGCTACCTGGTTTACGTTTACATTAATAGCCAGACTTGGAAGGATGGTATATGTAGGAATGACACATGACCTTTAGACAAAAGCGAAACTGCTAGGATCGAGTTTCACTTCTTCTGTGCACTCTGAAGACCGAAGGCCTAACACATTTGCTCATCTGTGGCCTGAGATCTGTAGGTTCTGTCAGCAGCACTGCTCTCATTGGCCCTGAGAGTTCCATGTCCCTGAATATTACAGTGCTTGTCTTTCCTGCTGCGCTTGCCTTTGCACAGGAGATGACAGGAACCAAGGATAAGGGATTTGAGGGAACATGTCACATAAGGAGTCTCTCTCTCTCAAATTTTATTTTGCAGAAATATTGCAAGAGATACAATAATTTTGTGCCTGAAATACACACATTGAGAAAAAGGGCCTCTATTAAATCTCCTCAAAACAAATTAAGGAAAGTATAAAACAAGTGCAATAAACTCTAAGGGCGCAATCCTACGATGGACTTGGGCCAACGCAAGTCCCTTGCGTGGCACAGGAGTGTCGCAAAAGTGCCATAAAGCACTTTTGCGTCACTCTTCTGGGAGATAGGCCAGCGCACAGACAAGCATCGACCTCCCCGCACCACCCCAGGGATGAGGTGAATTGCGTCAACCGAATTGCGACCCCTGATGCAGGGGTCTGGGGGGCATGGGGAGGGTGGGGAAGAGACAGGAGGGAGGCATTTGAGGGCAGGGGAGGGTGGACAGTGGGCGTTCCCGGGGCAGGCAGGCAGGTGGGGAGCAGGAGGCGGGGCCAGGAGCCAGTGGTTATGCCAGATCCTGACCCCATTCTCTGGTGGCCCAGGGCAGTCCTGGGTTGCTCAGATTTGCACCATCTCTGGAGGTGGGGAGGATCCAAGTAGACCCATTGGGACTTCAGTGGCTCTCCCTTGAGTAAGGGGAAAAGTTACCCCTTGCCCCTGGCTGAGCATCTGGCTGTCTGAAACTTACACTGGATACAGTGCAGGCATGCTGGCTGCCTGTTTCCAGCACAAGTTAGGATTGCGCTCTAACTATTAAATGCTGGTCTAGGATCAAAACATGACCAGCATAACTGGGACTTTGTCAAACTGTACAAACCTCTCAGCCAGAAGTCTTTCTTTTGGAATATTTACAAAATGGGTAGCCCAAACATAATGGGTTGCCCTGCCAGAGTGCCTCCAGCAGCCAAAACTCTCCTGCAGGATGCAGCGTAAACCATGCCAAAGCTGCTGCATGAGGAGTTGGATAGGCCAAAAGAGTGTTATCCTGAAGACTGACTTTGTAAATGCTGAACTACATATTCTGCAGAATCACATGATACAATAAAGAACGGAGAGCCCAATCCTGATCTCGGCGCACCACCGGCATACTGTCATAAATGTGCCATGAGGCACGTTTACTTGCCCTAGCGCTGAAGCCAGTTGGCGCTGGGCTACAACCGGGCGAGTGCCAAAGCTCCGCCACTCAGTGGTCACACAGACTGCCAAGCAGTGGTGAGATAGGTGGAGGCGTGGGGGGCGGTGGGGGCGTTCCAGTTCAGGGGGAGGTGGAGGGAGGATGGGGCAAGGATGGGGAGGAGGGCTCCAGGGGGAAGAAGCAGGGTGGGAGGGAGGCAGGACTGGTGGAGCTTTGCTCCACTGGATTCAGAGCCTCCGTGTCAGGCTCACAGACTAACCCAGAGGCTCTTGATTCTCCTCCAACCTTTGGGTTGGTGGAGAATTGAGTAGCCCTATTGCAGGGCCGCTTGCTTTACCAGGGGAAGGGGACAAAAGTCCAGTGCAGCTGCCTGGAGTGCACAGGATGTGGTGGCAGCCATTTTCAGTGCTGCTGCAGCCCCATGCTCTGGGCAGCTCAGGATTGGGCTGTAATTCTGTTGCTTGAGATTGTAGCTGGAGCACAGTAGTTTGGAATATAGTTTGGGCAGAAGGTCTGGTTTAGAGGGTAGAGCCACCATTAAGCCCAAAGATAACATCTGGAGGTTGCCAGTTCAAGATCACCAGAGTGATGCTTCCATGAGTGATGAGACCTCTAGAAGAGACTGACAAGCTGAAATATTCCAGCTGCTCCTTCTGCCCTTCGGTGAGAGAGAAGGAGCTGTTTGTCAATCAACGTGGGAAGCAACTGCGGCCAGAATTGATACCACATTGTGAAAGATCCATCTGGAATGTTGTTTGTTCTTGAAAGGTTAGAACTTTCAGTCAGATCTGGGAACAGTGGTCCATGTCTTACATCCCGTTTGGACTACTGTAATGTGGGGCTGCCCCTGAAGATGGTTCGGAAATTGCAGCTATTACAGAATGCAGCAGCCCATGTGGTTGCAGGGGCTCGACGGCTTGACTCAGCTGAGCCACTGCTCTGGCGGCTACACTGGCTGCCCATTCGTTTCTGGGCCCAATTCAAGGTGCTGCTACTTACCTTTAAAGCCCTATACGGCGTGGGACTACGGTATCTGAGGAACTGCCTACTCTCATATAATCCTGCCCACTCTCTTAGGTCATCTGAAAGGGTCCTGTTGAGAGTGCCACTACCAGGAGAAGTGAGGTGTGTGGTGGCAAAAAACAGGGCCTTTTCATGTGTGGCACCAATTTTATGGAACTCACTACCAGAACATCTAGAATCTGCCCCTTCAATAGAAAGTTTCCAGCGAGACCTAAAAACATTTTTATTTACATAAGCTTTTAGGCATGGGTAGGGGGGAACATTCCTGGTTGTCTTTTTATGTCAGTTTTTTATTATGTATTCAAGTGTTTTTTAGTTGGTTGTGTATTGTTTTTTACCCATCACCACCTATGGGTTTTTAGAATTATTATATTACTGCTGTGCTGATTTTTAACTATCTAGATTTTCATTTTTTTTAATCATTTTATGCTATGTTTTTATGTACTAAGCTTTGTAAGCTGCCTTGAGCTTTTTGAAAGGCAGGGTATAAATTGTTTAAACAAATAAATAAACTTCTTTGTTATGGTAAAAATTCTTCTGGGGATTTAGAGAAAGTCTGCATATGTGAACCACCTTAGATTAAAGTCAGAGGAGTAATCCAATGAACAAGAAAGGTGGTATACAAATATTGGTTATTATTACTCCACCTAGCACATCAGACAGAAAAGATCTAGCCTATTCCGCTTTCTGTGATCCAATTTTCCTATGTGTCCAGAGTTTTATTAGAAGGCAGATGCAAGCAAGAGTGGGATGTCTCACTACCAATCTCAATAGTCCCAGAAGAACTCAACCACATTCTACAAAATGTATAGATCAAATTCAAAAGACCAGCAGTGCAATCAGTAGAATTACTCAGTGCAACCTTGAACTATATCCACTTGCAGTTACCAGTTGTATGTTAACACTTTCCTCCATTAAAGAATTAATAATAATAGAATCCCTGCACACAGAAGATGAACAGGTGCAGAACTATATCAAAGGAAAGCACGCAAACATGTGTAGTCCCTCACATTCGGTCTCAGGTGGTATAAAAAGCCGCACTGATATCATTCTACTCATTGTAGAGGATTTGAGGTTCTTCAGTCTCAAAGAAGTAAGAGAGTTGGCAATCTACTCACTGGTGTTAGAAGTGCCCTCTGCATTTTCTGTTTCAACTTCTGTTGAGGCAGAGATTAAACAAGAGAAATGTGTTGTTTTTCATGGTGAATTTGTGCTACAAAAAAATGATGCGTTTCTGGGCAAGGTAATGGTGTCAAAGAACAAAGCTTTTATAGCCGTTACCTCTGGATCCATCCAAATGAATGGCAGCCTGAATGGAAGCAGCACTTATAAATACAGAACAGCAGCAAAGCTCTGTGACCAAAATCCTGGAAGCGTATCAACTGGCTCATGCAATCGACCCCAAAGCAGAAGACATTTTGTTATTTTTACCACTGAATAAGAGCCCTACTGAACAAAACATCTATGGGATGATGTCAGATGTGCTCAGTTTAACCAAAAACAAGTGGCTTCAATCAAATCAATTTAATCAAAGATCTCATACAGTGAGGGGTGATTTTAGCATTAGAGGTCTAGGCACACACTGTTTATGGGAAAGCTGTAAATGTTCCCTTGAAAGACTGTGTTGAGCCATAAATACAATAACCCTGGATTCATTTCCTCCACAAACAGAATGCAATGTTGTAAGAAACGAGTGCTGGGGGGTTATAGCAACCAAGGCCATATCATTCCAAATGGTGGTGTTTATAACCCCCAGTGTTCCATTCTTTACCGAATAGTGTACTCCTGTTGTTGTCTAATTAATGAAATAGTAAAGTTGGATTTATGTGATTGTGAAAAGCCTGAATGGAGGAGAAAATGAGAAAAGTATATTTACCAACCTGGGATGAGATCTTATCCAAGCCGTTCCCATCCTATCTAGTTTGAATGCTGCCATTAGAGAGCATACAAATTCCACCACTTGATGAAAGTGCTGAACTAGCCCCCATGTCCCTTGCCCCAGGCAAAATATTGCTTAAGGTTATTACCAATTGAAATTGCATTTGCTCCAGATAACTTCCAAGGGAGTTTGGAAGATGCTTGTTATCAGGGTGTTCTAACCAGCATCGCAGTTCCAGAATGATGCATTTATATGCCAACTAGTTCCAGGGGATTTATCGATAGGCCATTTCTGAGTATAAAACAAGCCCTGTGTTCACCATGAAAGCCACTCAGATGCAGCTCAAGAGGATCTGCTACTTGAAACAATGTAGATCTGCCAACCCTGCCAGCATTCCCCCTAGACACACCCAGTTTAAGTAACGCCTGAGATGACATCATAATTTGCCCCCTTTTTTTGTTCTCGCGTATGCAGTAGCACATATACCCTGTTGCCACACACCGCTTCCTCCACCTTGCTAGCACAAAAGTACAGTAGGAGGACTGAAGCAGGTCAAAAGAGTAGAAGGAGCCAAGCAGGGAGAGTCAGGAAAGGGGGAGTTGGCACCAGTACTGTAGCCACAGGGAGGTGGCATGGTAAGTATTGCAAGTGCCACAACATGCCTTGTAAGTTGCCCCTCTTACTCACTGTTGGAGCCATTCTGGGCAGTGATAGCAATGTTACCATTTTTGCCCAGAATGGCTCCAAAGGCTGGGGGAGGGGCCACTTACATGGTGCATTGTGGCACCTGCAATACCTACCACGCCACCCCCCTGTAGCTACGCTACTAGTCAGCAAAGAGATCCTGAGGCACCTCCCCCCCCCCCGCAACCTTCACAACTATCTTAAACTTTGATGCTTCTCACTTGCTCCCATCCAGCCACATTAAACCACGCAGGATGGGTGGAGCATGCTAGGAGAGGGGTATGCACAAACATGCAGTTCCCATTTTTCCAGCCAGACCTGCCTGTCTCTCCTCAGATTTATGCCAGCAAAATAGCTTGTGCGTCCGAGAAGACCCATTGGCAACCAAGTGGCCTGCCAGGATGTAAGTAAGAAAAATTATTACTTACCTCTCCAATGCAGTCTGATGATCCCCCCCCCCCAACTGTATGCAGTGTGTGCTCCATCAGCATAGCTGCACGGCAGAAGATGGTGGGGGGTAGTTAGCTCTTAGTTACACCTATATTTGCTAGATATAGCACACATGGATAGCCTAGAGAACTGGCTATTTGCTTCAGTTAGTGCAAAAAGCATGTTTTGAATGCAGAAGGTCCCAGATTCAATCCCAGATATTGCTAGGCATGATTGCTAAATACCCTGCCCCTTATACTAGTCTACATTTTTGCCCCATTCCTTGCTAGTATTTTGTAATAAATAGTTCCAATTTAAGCACAGAGGTATATCAGGTTTGTTTATTTAAGGATTTATATCCTGCCTTTCCACCTTCAATAAAGCACTCAAGATAACTAGCAGGAAATAGCATATGTAAATACAGCGAGGCATTAAAAATGCAGCAACAATAATTAGCAATGAAACACAAAGTGCATAAATCATAACAAGGACAAACATATCTCCAGCAGCATTAAAACCACAGTGAGTCAAACAGCAGATGTAAAGTCTGGTGGAATAGGAAGGATGTTTTTGCCATGGGCTGTTCCTGCAACAAAACAGTGACTATCCAAACCAGTGCTTTCCAACCGTGGTGCCATAGCACATTGGTGGGGTGGTGAATATTCTGCCAGTGTCCATGGGAGTTTGAGGGAAGGTCATATATTAGTAGGGACATTGGGGGAATGTGAGCCCCTGGCAGGCACTGTGGTGTGCCTTGTCCACTGTAAAAAAAAACTGACTGTGTGCCTTGACTATTTTAGCACATTCTCTGTGTGCTTCTGTTGGAGCAGGATCGATGCTCATGTACTGAAGAACCAAATGTTGCCTTTTCTGCTTCCTTTGACAGGATACAGAAGAACGCACCCTGGGATGAAAGCTCACAGAAGAATGGCCATGATGGCCAGCAAATCATATGATTCACAAAAACACACACAACACATGGACCTTGTGTTTGGAACTACCAGGCGCTTCTCAACTCCATCTGTTTTCCAAAGTTGAAGCCAGCAGCAAAAACAGGAGTCCTTTTTGGGTAGCCATTTATGGATGGTGGGTAGTGTTGCCAGTTTCTGAAAAATAGCCCTATTTCTCAAATATTTGTGTTTGTTTTCCTCCAGCAGAAGGGCAGCAAAGGTGAATCATGGGCCATTTGGGGACTTCTGTTGGGTTCTGCCTCTTTATCTCAAGATTCTAGCCTGGTATCAGAATTCCCCCCCCCCCCCCATATTTCAAGGTTCATTTCATCAGCAGGGCGCCACTTCAGAAATCTCAGACCTGACAACTCTAATGGCAGGCCTACATTTTCAGGTCTATGTTTGTTTGTTGGTTTGTTGGTTTTCCAGCTTTCTCCCCAAAGGGCACCCAAGGCGGCTAACAATCTAAACATTAAAATACAAAATAACATACAAATAAACATTAAAAATAAAAACAATTAAAAACAAGATAAAATACAGAGTAGTCAGCAATAAAATACATTGTAGAAAAATTAATTTGTAAAACGCAACCCTTATAAGGCCTCGAAGGCTTTCCTAAATAAAAATGTCTTCAGGCCCTGCTGGAAAGTTAATAACGAGGATGCTGTCCTCAGTTGAAAGGGAAGGAATTCCATAATGCAGGGGCCACCACCGAAAAAGCCGTTTCTGGTCGCCATTCCCCTCACCAATCTCAATGGTGGCACAACCAACAGGGCCCCCTCTGATGACCTCAGAGAACAGACTGGACTACACAGAAGAAGGCGGTCTCTCAAATGCACTGGTCCCAAGCCATTTAGGGATTTAAAGGTCAAAACCAGCACCTTGAATTCAGCTCAGAAACAAACCTGCAGTCAGTGGCATCACTAGGGGGGCGTGGGGGGTGCGGACTGCACCGGGTGACACGCACAGGGGGGGGTGATGCGCACTGGGGGTAAGATGCTAAAATCGTGGTGATTAGGAGTAATATCATCATGTTATAGTCCATTGGATGCAGAATTTTGAGAGGAATGCAGTGCAAAAAACCACAGTGAAATATCTCCTTTCTATCAAAAGTTATGGACAAAAAACTGGAGAAAAAAAATGCATGGATTCCTATAGAAAGTGAAAGTGAGCCGTATCGCAAGTTTACTCGCAAGTAGGCAAACATGGCTTAAACCATTGGATAGGGCAGGCTGAGAGGAATCCAACAACACCAGAATGGTCCTGATCCAAAGAATGCAGCCCCCAAAAACACCTGGAAAGGAAGTCCCTCCCTCCAAGCAGATGAATGTATTGAGCCTGATGGAAAGAGAACTAAGCCTCATGGCCCCATTTATTCGCAAGTAAGCAAGCATACCTTGGCTAGTGTGGAAGATCAGGTGAAGGAGAATGCAAGGCTACCAGAATGGTCCTGATCCTATGCACCTGGAGCTAAACAAGTGCTCCAGAAGGCAGCCCCCCCTCCCACTAAAAAGGATCAAAACAGGCTGCAGCTGATAAGGTGAACATTTTTGAGACTTGCAAAGTGAGGTGGTTCCTGACAGTGATCTGGTTTAAACAGAAGTTCTTAAATTGAACTGGGCACTGGGTAGGGCTGAAAATCTTACTGGTTTTGGAGGGGGTATGTGTTATTGCAGGCAGGCTACAGAGGAAATTCACTTGGTGGAACAGGGCTGGCCTCTGCTTATTTAATTATTTGTTTTCCTTTAATTATTTATACTTATTTATTTTAATTTGCCTGATGATGTTACTTCCACCATGACATCACTTCTGGCAGGTCTTGGACAGACTATCATTCTAAAAAGTGCGTCTCAGTGCTAAAAGTTTGAGATCTGCTGCAATAAGGTGTTAGTAAGTTGACATCCTTGGGGGGTGTGACACCACTAGTGACCAAAATCATTAAAATCGTAATTTGGAAGAATAATACCATCATGTTATATATGTCAATGCGTAATTTCATGCAGAATGTGTTCTATCTTTGTCCTATAAAAACGTACAGCCAAAAAACCAGTGGGGGTGGAGCGATGGTACATCACCACCTGGGGTATTGCCCCACCCACTGCATGGGGGGTGACATGCTGGCATCCCACACTGGGTGACACAAATTCTAGTGATGCCACTGCCTGCAGTCCTTAAAGAAACAAGCCCTTTCCAGGGGTCAAGAGCTAGCAACTCTAGCACAAAACTATCCTTTCCCAGTCTCAAAGGAACATCATACACAGGCATTATACACAGATTCACTAAATAGCCACCAACAACATAGCCAACTCTGAGCTCAATCCTGTGCTCGGCCGCACGGCTCCGTGCCGCCGAGCACTGTCACAGACGTGCCATAAGGCACATTTGCTAGCCTCACCACCGGGCTCCCACCTGTGCTAGCCTAGCGCCAGTGCAGAGCAGTCGCCCAGCTTCCACAGCTTGGAGGTCTCCCAGACGTGGCATGGTAAGCAGAGACGGGGGCGGGGAGGAGGTGTTCTAGGGAGGGGGGAGGCTGGCGGGGGCGGAGAGAGGGCGGGGGAGGTGTGATGTGGAGGTGTGCCAGGGGAGGGAGGGAGGCAGTTCTGTGGAGCTCTGCTCCGCAGGATCCAAGTCGCTCATGGAGGGCTCTGCGCCCTACACGAGCACCTTTACTTTACTGCGACATTTTGGTCAGCGGTAAAGTGAGTAGCCCCATTGCAGGACTGCTTACCTTACCTGGGAGAAGGGGACGAAAGTTCCCTTCTACCAAGGCACCTCCGCAGTAGCCCAGGGCATGCAGGATCCGGCGGCAGCCCTTCTTGGTGCTGCCAAGCCTGAGCGCCCTGGGTAGCTCAGGATTGGGCTGCCCACATGACTTCAGTCATTGCTGAAAGTGCTTTATTCTTTTCCTGAAAACGATATCAACTCCAACTTTCAGTTTTTATGCAAGCTCTGAACTGATTTACCCACAAAATATAATGCTGAAGTTATTTTCATATATATTTGGTGAAGTGTTTTTTTCTGTCACTCTATATTCCGATGCTGTTTTAAAAGAGGGTGACCAGACGTCCTATTTTTCCAGGATACGTCCTCTTTTTTTAGCCCTGTGTCCTGGAAAAGAAATGCCTTCCTTTTCCCTGTGAGCAGGCAGTGCATAGCCTTCTTGTAATTAATAAATTATATGTAATATAGTTTTAAATGTACGTAATAATAAGTAATCTAGTGTTTAAATTAACCACATGAAATCAATGAAACCACATGAAATTTAGCTTTTATTTTGTCATGCCCTACATTTTTCTTGGCTGTCCTACATTTAGGGTGCCTTGGTCTCTTTTGTGATTATGACATCTGGTCACCCTGTCTCAGTGGGGAGGGGGGGGATGGCAGTCCTCTTCTGTTTCTCCCTAGCTGTTGCCTTGTCCTCACTTAAGAGTTCGACAAAATGAGACAAGGTGACCATAGTCTCTCAATCTTCCAGCAGGGAATGAAAGGCCAATAATGAATGGAACTCTCTTAATCTAGTTAAGCACCTTCCTTTCCCAACACAAGAAGGAATGGTCACCTGCTGGGAAGGCACAGGCGAGAGAAATGAATTTGTGCAATATTTGACAATTGGTTACCATTAGACCTCAGACACCCAACCTATGCCTATTTTTTTTTAATCATTGGTACAGCAATCACCAGCCGCCAGGCACCACAGCCCTATGAGCAATCTGAAAGACATCCTGCAGCAGAATCCGACCTCCTTTCAGGTAGTTATTACCATGACCTCAATGCCACCTGCCCTCCCACCAACATATTCATGCTGTTCCCATAAAAGCTGCCAGTACTTCTTGCACAGAGCCATTCAGTGTTGCCAAGTCTGGCTCTCTGTGGTTAACAACATTTTGGAGCTCTTAGCAACAGAACTCCTGAAATTGGTGGCTTTTTCTGGCTATTTTTGTAGCCTTTTTTTCTGCAAGACAAGTCGTTAAAACCTACTTGACAATGTTCTACTATTCGCTTTGGGCTTCAATCCTATACACACTTTCCGAGGAGTAAGCTCCACTGAACACAATGGGACCTTCTTCAGAGTAGGCTTGCACAGGTGGTGTTAAAAGCTTTATCCTCTGAAATGAGCCTGCATACTACTAGGCATCCCCACCTACCTACCTGCTGCTTTTCAGTCTAATGGCACAATCCTGTTCTCCCATTGCAGCAGTGCAGTGACTGCTGAGCCAGAGCATGCTGTAGCAAATGTGCTGTAAAGCAGGTTGCAACAGTGCAGAAGATAGGGGTGCCAGCAGGAAGACCTGTGCAGTCCCACCAGCACCAGTGCAAGGAGCAAGGCGTGCCAGAGCAGGTAACAGCACATGGGCAGGGGAGGGCGAGAGTGTGGGACACAAGGATTGTGTCCCAGAATGGGGACTTGATATGGCTCAACTCTGACTTGCACCAGTGAATTAGCAGGCACAGGTCCAAGCAGACCCGTTGTACAGGCTTGGGCTTTCCCCAGCGTACGATTCCCCACAGCTGTGCTGACCCCATTGCATTGGCAAGGTTTGGGCTATAATTTATCTAATGGGAATGGTGTTGGTACTTCCTCTTTATGAGATTGGTTCAGAAGGCAAACAGCTTCATTCTTCAGTCTCAGGCTCCCTTTAGGGCATGTATTTAGTAAGTAGAATGGCAGGCAGAATTGCTTGCAGTATTTAAACTACTGTGTTTTTTTTGTTTGGGGTTTTTAGTTGGCTGACTGTATGAAGGTGAACTTGTGCGAGTTTATCGTGCACAAGATGAGGGCAGCCCGTAATTGATTATTATTAATGATGTAGTATTGTTTCATTAATGTTTTTAATGGGTCAGTTATAAAAGCCACATTGAGCACCTCCATTTTGGAAGGCGAAAGGCAGGAGAGAAGTTACTGAATAAATCAGAAAAGCAACACTGTCTTTTCCATCACTGTTCAGCCGTCACTCTAACCCAGGATTCTTCTCTCCCCCATACTGCCTTTCCTGCTGTGCTCTCCTTTTCCAAATTCAGGAACTGGGAAAAAGTAAAGCTGCAGCAGAGTCTGGCCAGTCACTAAGTAAGGCGTGGCAATTTTTGGCATGACAAGGGGTGACATTTGATGGGTCATCCTGGCCACTGGGAGATCTTAGACCAGCCAGAGATCAAATACCCATTCAGTTTGAACTGCTTTCTTTGCATCTATCCTTAGAACAGTTCTGTAAGTTTCATCATTAGTCCTTATTTGGATTTAAGTTTAGGAAACTGAGGTAGAAATAAAGTGACACATAATGAGATAATGTTCGAGCAGAGACTGTTGTTCCAGTTGCAAGCCTGCCTCTTGATTCACTTGACTATGTGGGTTGTCGGTGGGTAAGATCACCCATATATATTGCACATATCAATTCAAAGTATAAAAATTTACCCATTGAGGAAATCTTCTAAGTATCTCCTGAAGATGTATGAATGTGCATACCTCAGCTCCAGGATGAGAGCAAAAAATAATGTGGCCAGAACAAAAACTATCCCCTCTGCCAGGATATACAGTATTGCTGTATTTTGGGAGGATGCATACAAATTTCTTCATGAGTCAATGATATGCGCAGGAGGAAAATGCATTCCAAGGATACAGCTTACCTGATTAAAACAATTACACACAAAATCAAACTGTATACCAAAAGTGTTTGACAGTGGCCATTTTGGCATAATTTAAATGTGGTTATTTTAGCAGCTCACTTATTAATAGTTTGATGTCCTACCAATTATCTCTGTATGAAGAAAATTTGCATGGAGATAATCTGACAGTTGTGTGCTCACGCTAGGGTATTAAGTAGGAATTTTAAGAACTGACTTCAAGGCATAATAGATAGATGTCACTCAAACATTAGGAGAAGATCAAGATCAGCAAATATGTAAAATAAGAATGTAGCCACAAGTGTCCCTGCAAAGTTAGGGTTTTTACAATTTTGGATGCCCTTAAACAGGGTTTTACATTATTCGTCTCTTTGGACTGTCATCATACTGATGTCACCCCCAAGTTCCTTTTCCATCTAAGCAGATTTCTCCAAAAAATATTTTTGGATGCAGGGCAAACTACAGTTCCCACTGGAATCTCTAGCCTGATTGCCTAAAATCAAAAGAGTATCAGACCCAGAGGCGTCCCTAAGGTGGGTTCCACCCTGTGTGGTGCATACCTGAAGAGACTTAGGGCGCAATCCTAACCCCCTTATGGTCAGTGCTTTCCAGCACTGGCATAGCAGTACCAATGGGACATGTGCTGCAGTTGGGTGTCGCTCACAGAGGCCTCCTCACAGTAAGGAAATGTTTGTTCCCTTATCTCAGAGCTGCATTGCCCTTATGTCAGTGCTGCAAGGCACTGACATGAGGGGTTAGGATTGCACCCATAGTGTTCTGGAAGTTCAGAAGTGACATAATCAAATCACCCCTGAGCTTCCAAGCTTAAATGAACATAACATAAGAACAGCCCCACTGGATCAGGCCATAGGCCCATCTAGTCCAGCTTCCTGTATCTCACAGCAGCCCACCAAATGCCCCAGGGAGCACACCAGATAACAAGAGACCTCATCCTGGTGCCCTCCCTTGCATCTGGCCTTCTGACATAGCCCATTTCTAAAATCAGGAGGTTGCGCATACACATCATGGCTTGTACCCCGTAATGGATTTTTCCTTCAGAAACTTGTCCAATCCCTTTTTAAAGGCGTCCAAGCCAGATGCCGTCACCACATCCTGTGGCAAGGAGTTCCACAGACCAACCACATGCTGTGTAAGGAAATATTTTCTCTTGTCTGTTCTAACTCTCCCAACACTCAATTTTAGTGGATGTCCCCTGGTTCTGGTGTTAAGTGAGAGTGTAAAGAGCATCTCCCTATCCACTCTGTCCATCCCCTGCATAATTTTGTATGTCTCAATCATGTCCCCCCTCAGGCATCTCTTTTCTAGGCTGAAGAGCCCCAAACGCCGTAGCCTTTCCTAGTAAGGAAGGGAAAATGTAAAAAGCCTTCCTCTGGACAACCTCCATTCAGCTATCTTTGGCCTGCCCTGGACCCAATTGCTTCATGTTCTCACCAGCGAGTGGCAAAAACAGGATCATTGGCAAGAACATGAGACAGCTAGTCCTGGATAGCCAGGCCAAAGATAGCTACATGGAAGCTCGGGAATAGTGGTGTCACCCCTCCAAAGGGAGACACCTGATGCAACCAGCACCAGCTGCACCTCCCTTGTGATGCTACTGACAGGGGTTTAAAATACTGGTGAGCCAAGCAGACCCTGGGTGTTGAACAGACAGAACAAAAAAAAAAAGTTACAAAATCATGAAAAATGCCTAGATTTCTGTAAGCAGTACGGACCTGAGTGTTCAGCACTTCTCTGACAGGAAGTGTAAATTACAATAGGTGCTACCAGCCTGAATTCCTATAAAAAGGATAATTAGTTTAATTACCATGATATTCTTAAGTCTTGCCAGGGAACAGTTTCACTCAGGTACTTGCATGACTACAAAAATGCAATATTAACTTCAGCTCCCTCCTCAATATGTCAGGGTGACAAAAAGTGTGAAAAGCAAAGAAAAGTTCATTTTTTTTCCTCCCTTGGCCCCCGTAGTTTGCCAGTCAATTAAAAAATATGGCGTGCAGCTTCCTTTCCTGACAGGTTGCTATGCCTTTGGAACATAAAGAACGCTCTTTTTAGGAAGAAAGCTTCCACACAAAATCTTTCCCCCCCCCCCTACAATGGGAAAAAAGTAAATATATCTATTTCTTCCTCCTTACAGAATAGAAAATAAAACAGTTTGGACCATGGCTTGAGTGCCTGCTAACAATATTTCACAAATATTTCTCTACTGGATTGCCTACAGCACTTCATCCATTAGACATGCCACACACCACTTCCCTGAGGGTGGTTTGCTCAACTGTAAATATTTGGGGTTTTCATTTATTTGTTTCCTAGGTGAGCAAACCCTGAAGTAAAGAGGTTAAGGGCTTTTTCTTCTCAAAAGAAGCAGTCGGTTGGAGGTACCTCTGATCTAGGTATCCCTTCTCAAGTTTTCATCGTCGATCCTACCAATGACAGCCCTTTGCCATGCTACCTGATACCAAGGAAGACCAGGGGAAGCTGTTTACTTTTCAGTGTTTAAACCTGAATGTCACACCCAAGGCCAGCAGTGGTGTACCTACAGGAGGGCAGCATGGTGAGTATGGCAGGCGCTGCAACGTGATGTATAAGCAGCCCCCTCCCACTCACTATTGGAGCGGTTGCTGTCACCGCCTGGAATGGCTCTGATGGCGAGTGGGAGGGGCCACTTACATGGTGCACTGTGACCCCTGCAGTACTTACCTTGCCCCCCCATTCTTATAAGTACACTACTGCCCATGGCCAGCTGGCTGGGAACAAGGCAGAAGCAGAGGCAGAGGTGTCTATTTTTGTCTCCTTTGTATGCCATGGGTTAACGGGGACAGCAAGCTGAGGCAAGGTGAAATCACACAAGAAATCATCAAGGAGATTCTACCAAAAGGGAGAGCTGGATACAAGTAGGATGGATGAGTCTGTAGAGGATGAGTGAGCGCTGTGGAAAGGCAGTGGAGGACTCCAATTTCCATTACAATTAAAAAACCATCTCCCCTCATTACCATTCAAAGCTGTTTTCTATGCCAAGAAAAACTGAGATCTTTCTTGGGTGTTGCAAGCTGCCCATAAATCAAAGGGGCATTTCACCCAGCATGAAGTGGTAAAGCTCTGTTAAAGCTAAGGGAATTATGAAAGGCAACACCAGCCAAAGGCCTGGCTGCCAAAACACCTCCTTCCAGCTTGCAATATACCTCCCTGTAGAACAGTATAGATTATGTACTTGATGAATGAGCATCACCACATCAGTGGGCAGGAATCCTCTATAAAAGGGAAATGTGGTACATTTTAACTCCTCTGCTGTCCATTCATTTTGAAGACATTTGGATTCAAATTATTGTTTTGTTCAATCGCGCAGTCCGATCATGATATCCTTCAAAACAATGCGTTTGTTCAATGACTCAAGAAGAACAATTCAAAACAATGCCATGATATACTCATACGTGTCTCCGAGAAGGAAGGAGAAACATCAGGAGACATTTCTGATTAATGTGGAAATGCAGAAGTGGGCGAAATATCTCTGATAAATATTTCACAGCTTTTAGGTGGCTTATATAACCGGCAAACATGAAGTCGCTCCTAGTTACAGCTGATGCAGTCAGGCCTCATCCTGTATAGTAAAGTACTTGTGAAACTGAACGTGCAACATGTCACATTCCAACAACCCAATACTATCCTCAACCATTAGCTCCAACGTAACATTAGCACAGCTTGTGCTGCATCTAATGGTGGGAGGTGCAATAAGACAACCAACAGGAGGTAAGCAAAAAAACTTTTTTACTTACCTCCTAATAAGCTGCCCAATCAGCTTGGATCTACTCCATCCATTTTGTTGGCATACATTCAAGGAGAGAAAAGGGTGGGAGAGCCTAGGAAAGAGGAGATAGGGTCTGGTGCAAGCTGGTGCCTCTGAAATCAATGCCCTGCCTCCACTGCCCTCTGCCTTCCTCCTGACCTGCCCCCCAAATTCCCCTAACCTTCCCCTCCCCACTCATGACACACCTCCACTGCCAACTTACTGGCACTGATGGAGGCCTCTAGATCCACTGCTGCATCTGAGAAATTACCAGAGTGACTGTAGTGTAGCCACTTGCACAAACATTGAAGACTGAGTTGGGAGGTCCCTCATTCAAATATTCTCCAGAGACAGAACTAGATGTTAAACTGGATACCAGGCTGCCACTCAAAATGGTGTTTGTGACTTAATCATATTTTATATTTTACACACACACACACACACACACACACACACACAATGTCATTGGCTGCTTCTGTCAGAGGCAGATGTGGAAACAAGAGCATGGATAACACCTAAATGTTATGGACACACATGAATAATTCAACGCAGAACTTTCATTTGGAGTGCAATGTCTTATTCTGCTCTTAGTAATCAACTCACCAGATACTTTTAGGATCAAAAACACATCTGTTTTGCTTCCCTATCTTTTCTCCTATTACCACAGTCTTTGTCTCCCCATACAGATGGGAGATATTTCAGTCACACTTGAGGGTCCAATCCAAACTTAGAGCCCAATTCTGAGCTCGGCGTGCCAGCTCACCGCGAGCGTGCACTCTCACAAATGTGCCATAAGGCACATTTGCAAACCTTACTGCAGCACCACCACCATTTGTAGCAGTGAACTCAAAATGACAATTGGTGACACTGTGTGTACTGCAGTATAACTATTTGCAAGAGTTAAATTGTCTTCCAAGGGCAGCCCAGTCCTTGTTAGGGCTGAGTTGCCCATTCAGTATCTGGTTCCCTGCTGACTTTTCAGTCATCGCTAGCAATCAGCTTCCAGTTAAATTAACATTTAACCACAGAGACTACTGAAATGCATGAAGAAATGCTCTGGAATACAAAGATCTTGGCAAAGTAGTAAATGTGAGACTGTTCAGTCAAATGGCAGAGTATACAGAAAGATCATACATGAGAGTACAGAAAAGTGGAGGTCAGTAGCAAACCTCCCATTATGTTCTATGGGTCAAATGCCCCATTGTGAGACTGTAGGACCCTGCGGAAGCCTCTCTGAGGCTCCCAACAGCATCAGAAACTGTGCTAACTTTGTGTTAACCTTAACCTGTAATGTGAGGATAATAATATTGTACCACTTTTCAGAATTATTATGAAGATTACTGAGATAGTACAGTTGACTCTGCTCTTTCACAAAGGTTATGTTCTAGAGTCAGCACATAAAGCTACAATAGCATATACTCACATCAGAAAAATATATATTGTCTCTTTAAAAATTACAAGAAGCCTGAGGGTACAGAGACTGCCTGAGGGAACAGCAGCTTCATTCTCTGATCTTAGGCACATATTTAGTAAGTGGAATGGCAGGTGGAATCTCTTGCACTACTTCGACCTTTGTTTTTCCTTGTTTTGTTTGTTTGTTTGTTTGCCAAGACATGTAGTTGAATTCATGCAGCTAAAGGAGGTCTGGTCTAGAGGGTAGAGCCTCCGTTTGCCTGAAGATAACATCCGCAGGTCACCAGTTCGAGGCCATCGGCACCGTGCAACCTTGAAGCAGCTGACAAGCTGAGCCGAGTTATTCCATCTGCTCTGAGCGTGGGAGGATGGAGGCCAGAATGTGAAACCAGATCAGAGTGAAACATCTAGACTGTTGTGGTTCTTGAAAGATAGAACCTTCTTTCAATTGTAAAAATCCCTACGGGGATTTAAATTAGCCTGACTATGTAAACCGCCTTGAATAAAGTCTGAGGAGAGATCTGATGACCAAAAAAGGCGGTATATAAATACCTGTATTATTATTATTATTATTATTATTATTAAAGTGCTCCTAAGATGTGGGCTATATGTATAAATGACACACGTTGCACACAGAGGAGAAATTCTATCCACATGTGACATATTATTTTTCTTAGATAGCGCTGCATCTAATTGTTGGGAGAGGGTGATCAGGAGGCCTGCCAGAGGTAAGTAAAAATATTTTCTACTTACCTCTACATGGACCTCTGGGTGGCCTATAAGTCTCATTGGACCTACTCCAGCTACAAAGTTGGTGTAAGTCTGAAGGTAGGTTCGAAAAGAGGAGATAGGATCCTGGCACATGAATGTGCTGCAGGGATCCACTCCCTCCCCCCTCCCTGCCACCTGCCCTCCCCAATTCCCACTCTCAAAATTCCCCTGCCTTCCTCCTCCTTGCCCATAACACTCCCCCACTACTAACTTACTAGAGTCAGCATAGCCTGGGTTCTGCCACACCAGAGGCATGAAGCTGCTGTTGCCTTGTAGCAGTGGCTGCAACTGGCCCAGCTGCACCATGATCTTTGCACCATCGCCGGGTACATCCATAGGATTGGACCATAAAAAGCATCCTTGCTTCCCAGGGCTAAGTGATAGGGTTACATGCCTGCGGTCCAGGGAGCCCTCTTTCACTAGCCCTGTTGTTGCAAAGGATACCAGTACCACTTCTCCTAGAAAAACTCCCCCAGTTCTATCACACACACACACACACACACACACACCCTTCTATTGACAAAAAAAAAATAGATCAAGTAAATGGAGCAGAAGTTCTGATGAGCTGACTTGGGAACAAAGTCCCAAGGGCACAGGAATCCATGAATTCAAGTTTGTGGAGCTATGAAAAACAAAGGAGGGTTCTTCAGGATGTGACCTAACAACACTGCTACAAAATATAAGGGGAAAAAACTCCTGCCCCTTTCATCTGAATTCAGAAGACATTGCAGCTATTTTCCCAGCCTGGCAACTAATTGTAGCATAGAACAGCTGTCTCTTGGATCAAAGGTTGTGAAGTCTCCATTTGTACTCCATTGTTAACACTTGTAATTTGGCTAGTCTGAGAAAGTGGTGTATATACAGCTGCATGTACAGCAGCTGAAGTGATCATTAAGGCCCTTTCCAGACAACATGAGATCAGCTATTACTTAGTTTGTGGTCTTATGTCTAGCTAGGGTGTATTTACAACCCATAAGTGACTTTCACTGGTCCAGGGATAACCAATGAGGTCCAAAACACAACATGAGATGACTGAAATGTACTTCCTGAAATTGCCTGTGAAAGGCATAACGAGCACCAGTGCTAACCTGCTATAGCTGTGCTCAGTGCCACTTGCTGAACACCTCCAGGTCAATGATATCAAAGTTTGCTAAAAGGCTTCAGAAGAGAGATCCCTTCTCAATCTCCCTCTCATCACAAAACATCACCCAAAGCCAAAGGTGTAATCACAGTGTCATATTTAGGAGGAACACCAGGTTGATGAGAGCCCTACCCATTTCTCACATGTGTAGATGCACCAAGACAGGAAATTCAACACTGCCAAAATTCCCACCTTGGCGCAAGAGAAATATGCAGCAGAAGCTCAGGACAGTGGATTGTTCTTCATATTTTTCAAGGGCAGGCCTATACTACAAAAGACATCACATCCTGTAACCAGTCAAGCTACATGAAGATATTAGGAAACAGATTTAGAATCAAGACCACACTTCCTGCCTTAAAGAAAAAGCAATACTGTCATGTCTGCTTCAAATTGTTGACATTTCCCTGTCAACTTTTTGTCAACCTCTGTGACAGGGACCCATCTTTTCTTTTCTTTTGCAATGTAAACCGCTTTGTGAAATTTTGCCAGAAAGAGCCAAGGTGGGCTACATCATCTTAGCTAGCTTCAAGGAGGAAAGCTAGGCAAGAGACTCAAGGTTGCTTTCCTGAGGGAGGGCTTCTTGAAAGATAGCTCAGCAGGTGCTGGAACGATGGTTTGCAAAAGGGAATGTGGTTCAGTGGGCACTGGAGCTGTAGTTTTGTGGGAATGCTTGGGCAAAAGAAGCTGACAAGAAAGGAAGAAAGTTAGAAAGGAAGAGAGCAGTCTGATACCTGTCTGGAGTGCTGATTGGCATGGCAGTTCTTGGGTTGTAGGTTAATGAGGGTGCTTGACACAGCAGCAGATTCATGAGCAAGTGTAACAGCAGCAAAGCTGGGGGAAGACAGATTAATGGGTCTGTGACCCAGGTGTTTTATTTTAATTTTTAATGTTTGACCTTAATATCACATAGCATGGAGACACTTGTGAGACATGAAGGATCTGTGAGGCATGAAGGGTCTTATTCCTGGTCAGGAAGCTTCTAGAATGTGGCTCAAATCTGCTGCGCCAGCAAGGTGTTGCCAGTTGTAGAATTTTCAGACAGAGAAGGCTTATCTTGAGCCAACCAGTGAGGGAGGGGTGATTGCTCTGACAAACCAAAGTTTGACCAACTCTTCAAGGCCTGCAGGACCTGAGATCTCCAGCCATTAGCCCAATTCAAAATGCCACAAGGCATCCATAGCCTGCTCTCCTGTCACCCACCCAGGATCATATATGCATGCAGACAAATGCGTCACATATCAATTAAAAGAAAATGTGTTGGGCAACAATAGCTGGTTGCATTTGTGATGAGGATCTGCCCCTGGTTCCGGGAAATTGCTCTCCACCAATACATAATCCTATTGCTACATGGGCAGAAGGTGGCACAAATGTGACCCCCAAGGCAGAGCTCTGGCTCAGTTTTAAATGTGGACAGAATTCCAAATCATCTGACAAGCTTTTAGACTTATTAGGGTCAAAGTCCATACCTTGTAAATTTGTCTTCGCTGTTTTCTGCTTCGTGTGAGGTTTGGGTAATAGAAACCAAGGTGACACCTGCAACTCCTGGGCCTGGTGAACATAAGAACATAAGAAGAGCCCCACTGGATCAGGCCAAAGGCCCATCTAGTTCAGTTTCCTATATCTCACAGGGACCCACCAGATGCCTTATGGGGCACACAAGACAAGATACCTGCATCCTAGGGTCACTCCCTTGCCGTGGAGTGGAGTGGAGAAGGCATGCCTTTCGTCCCATACCATTCTTAGCTGGAATAGAAGTTGACAGCATGACATCCAGGTGATTTCCATGTTTCATAGTCATCATGGTTAGGGAGTACTAGAAAGTATGTAATAATGGAAGATGAATATCAATAAAGAGAAAGATGGAAATTAAACAGATCTTTTTGGCTCAGTTCTAATTATGGAATTCTTGGTGGCTGAATCTCACTCTGTCTCCCATCCTTTTCCTAGGGACTCCTGTCACAAATTGGCTAACACTGTGGCTTGTAGATTGCTTTCTTTTGGTGGGTCTGGAAAGGTCACAGGCCCAAACACAGCATTTATTATGCCATTCCTCTTGCAGCCGACAAATCTAATTTCAGTTCTAGCCAGGGTCTCTGGAGAGAAGAGTTAATAAGGAAAGGCTGAATTGTGTCTAGGTAGGGGAAGAACCAGGCTTAGAATACATGCCAGGGGAACTTACATGAGGATGCTTCCCTGTTTTTAATTTTGAGACACATTAACTTTTTATGATACCTCTTATGTGTAGTTAAAAATAAAATTGTAATAAAGAGAAACAAGGCCGCATTATCCTCACTGTGAAATATTGGACGCCTGCTGCAATATTGTGCATTTTTATTGTCCCGGACATACGATGAAATTGTATCCAAATAGTTTTATATCAGGGTATGAAAATTTATGACAGATCTCTTTAAAAAAAATGCCTTATCTCAATGTGTTTAAATTGTAACCTTTGGCTCAGGGAATCAACAGACTCCCCAAGTACCTACCGGATACCACCTCAGGCTATCAACTCCTTCCCACATTTAATATCTTTGAGATACAGCTTCGAGCAAGCCTGTATGAAATAACAAACAATGCTTTGAAAAGATATTGGATTGTCATTCATTGTTCACTTATACCAAACTGGCACTTAGCCAGTCTTAGTTCACAAGCAAAGTCTTCCCTGAACACATGTCATGATGAAATGATATGAGGCTCAGGGACTGGTGGAATGCTGACAGCCGCTTCTCTCCTCTCCTGGTTTTCTTGAGAGTCATCATGGCAAAACTGGCCTCAGTGTGATCGCTGGGAGAACGCTGAGTGATCACTGGGCATTGGCATGGTCTGTACAGGCTAGTGCAGGGTCCATCAGTAGAATAAAGGTGTACAGTGGGCCCTCCTTATCCACGGGCTTGGCATCCACAGATTTGAATATATATGGGCACCGAACCAACGACTGGAGGGTCTCAGAGACCTCCCAGATGTGACATCCACCTGGGATATCTCCCAAGGGACATCCACTAAAGTTGAGTGTTGGGAGAGTTAGGTCAGACAAAAGAAAATATTTCTTTACCCAACATGTAATTAGTCTCTGGAACTCCTTGCCACAGAAAGTAGTGATGGCATCTTGCCTAGATGCCTTTAAGAGGAAATGGGACACATTTCTGGAGAAAAAGTTCAACACAGGTTACAAGACATGGTAGGTAGGTCCAAGCTACTGGTTTTAGCAGTAGGCTGTCTCTAATTGCCAGATGCAGGGGAGGGCATCAGTACGCAGGTTGTGTCTGTTGTCTTGTGTGCTCCATGTAGCATTTGGTGGGCCACTATGAGACACAGGAAGCTGGACTAGATGGACCTTTGGCCTGATCCAGCGGGACTCTTCTTATGTTCTTATGACCGGAAGTGCCTTCCTGTCATATCTGGGAGTCCACCTGAAAGGCAGTTCCAATTTGCCAGGAAAGGCTGTCCCATGGATTCCATTATCCATGGAATTTGGTATCCACAGCTGCTCCTGGAAAGGATCCCTCTTGGATACCAAGGGCCCACTGTATAAGCAAGAACTGCTAGGAACAAAAGTTCCTTTGACAGGATATGGAGGTTTAGTTACTCCTCCAAGGCTGCAGGTTCAATCAGAGTTCCAAAGTGTCTGTCAATAAGTGAAGAAGCTACAAGCAAGGGAGCTGCAGCTATACTGATCCATGGTAAGGCACTGTTGTGCCTGTTTGGTATACCTTCTCAAATCAGAATGAGCTTTTGGGGTCACTGAGTCTTGGAAGTCTCAGGATGCTATATAAGGACATGAGCCCTGCTGGAACAGACCAAAAGGTTCATCTAGTCCAGCACTGCTGGACTGATTCCCTACTGGTTTCCCACAGTAGACAACCAAATGGTTTTGGGAAATCTACCAGTCAACTTACTATGAAGGCAACAGCCTTGAGTTAGTTATTCCGTCACCCCAGCAACTGGTATTCACCTGCATGCTATCTTTGAACTTGGAGGCTCCATTGAGTTGTCATGGCCAGTAGCCATATCTTCATGAGCTGCTGATGAAGATCACTAACTAGCTTGACGCTTCATACTTGCTTCATAGCTGCTGAAACCGAACCAGAGATATCAGCAACAGAGGAATTGCATGGCTTTGTTTCATGTTTCATTTCCACCATACAAAAAGAAGGCAGTCATTTGTACAACAAATAGAAGGCCGTGAGCCCCAGGCCAGAGAAGGTAGAATGGGCAACTGGGTGATGAATTTCTCTCTTGGTTACAACTTCCCACTTGAAGAAGAAGAAGGTCAGGTCGACAAGTAACCCTGGCAATATTCTTCCCCTTCCCTGAAGCTTCTGGCTTGGCTTCCTGGCATGGAATTTATTGCTGTGTAAGTACCTCTTGCAGTGTAACTAACCATTCTCTGCTTCTGGCATGCTGTGGCCTGGATGATACATGCTGGTTTGCTGGTAGGTGGACGGGGTCTATGCATGGTCCTGCCTTTTGAGCATGGAATTCAACATAATGGCCTTTGAAGCTCATTGAAAGCTTTCTTGTTTCTGGAATTCCGCTTTAGAGAGTCAGCGAGGAGTCAAAAGGCTTGAAGCTGGGGGAAACAAACCACTCTGGGGTGTGGGCATTTCATGTCCACACCCCAGAGACCCATTTTTATTTACCTAAGCTCTTTATAAGCCCCAAATCTAGAAAGGAGAAAGAATGAAATCAACTGTGAGCCCAGTCCTAAGCATGTCTATTCAGAACTAAGTCCAATTATAATCAATGGGACTTACTTCCAGGTAAGTGTAGATAGGATTGCAGCCTGGGTCTATTTTGTTTCACTACTATATGCTACCAATTTCTACCAGCTTAGAAGACCTATTAAAAGTCCATGAAGAAGAGCTGTATCAACAGAGATATGCCATGATATCTAAATGAAATCATACCCTCTACTCCCCCCATGCAGCCATGCCAAAAAGACACACACTGAATCCAGCAGGGGGAAGCAACTCAAGGGCAAAGAGGAAGTAGCAAGTGTTCATACTTACCTCCCAGTAAGCCCTGGGAATGCCAATGGGTCTTCTTGGACATATGCCACAACTTGTGGTGGCATATGTCTGCAGAGAGAATAGGTGTGGGGAGCTCATCAACAGAGGTGATTAGATAAAGCACACACCATTGCCTTCAGATCCCTCCCTCCTGCCACTTTCCACCCCCATTTCTCTCTCTCCCTCGCCCAATTTTGCCCCAGTCCATCCCCTCCCTTTACTGCCCCACCACTGCCTTACCTTGTCTGGCAGCTGCAGCAAGGTTTGGCAGCAGAGCTGTGGTGCTGCCACCTCTTGTGCTGCCTCTTGTTGTTCCATCAGCAACCATTTTATGAATGTGGGAGCAGTGGCATCGCTAGGGGGGTGCGGGGGATGTGGGCTGCACCAGGTGACACGCACGGGGGGGTGAGACGCTAAAAACGCGGTGGTTAGGAGTAACCCCATCATATTATATAACGTTGGATGCAGAATGTCAAGTGGAATGCAATGCAGAAAATCAGAGTGAAATATCTCCTTTCTATCAAAAGTTATGGCCAAAAAACCAGAGAACAAAAAATGCATGGAGCCCTATGGAAAGTGAAAGTGAGCCATATTGCGCGTTTACTCACGGGTAGGTGACCCTTAGTCCTCCAGAAAGGGCAGGCTGAGATACCCGAATGGTCCTGATCCAATGAATGCAACCCCCAAAAACACCTGGAAAGGAAGTCCCTCCCTCCAAGCAGATGAATGTATTGAGCCCGATGGAAAGCAAAACTAAGCCTCACGGCCCCATTTATTCACAAGTAAGCAAGCATACCTTGGCTGGTGTGGAAGATCAGGTGAAGGAGAGTGCAAGGCTACCAGAATGGTCCTGATCCTATGCACCTGGGGCTAAACAAGTGCTCCAGAAGGCAGCCTCCCCCCCCCCCCACTAAAAAGGATCAAAACAGGCTGCAGCTGATAAGGTGAACATTTTTGAGACTTGCAAAGCCAGGTGGATCCTGACAGTGATCTGGTTGAAACAGAAGTTATTAAATTGAACTGGGCACTGGGTAGGGATGAAAATCTTACTGGTTTTGGAGTGGGTATGTGTTATTGCAGGCAGGCTACAGAGGAAATTCACTTGGTGGAACAGGGCTGGCCTCTGCTTATTTAATTATTTGTTTTCCTTTAATTATTTATACTTATTTATTTTAATTTGCCTGATGATGTTACTTCCACCATGACAACACTTCTCGTGGGTCTTGGACAGATTGTCATTCTAAAAAGTGCGTCTCAGTGCTAAAAGTTTGAGAACTGCTGCAATAAGGTGTTAGTAAGTTGACACCCTTGGGGGAGGTGACACCACTAATGACCAAAATCACTAAAATCATAATTTGGAAGAATAATACCATCATGTCATGTCAATCAATGCGTAATATCATGCAGAATGTTTTCTATCTTTGTTCTATTAAACACACCCACCACCTGGGGTATTTCCCCGCCCACTGCTTGGGGGGTGACGCGCTGGCATCTCGCACCAGGTGACGTGAACGCTAGTGACGCCACTGTGTGGGAGTAACTTCCGCTGTCATAATGGACTCTGCATGGCAGCTGTAAATCCTTGATTTGTAAGATCAGTCCCTGATCTTACTTACCCCCAAATGGAGGCTCCTGTCTGCCACATCACCTTTTTTCCCTAACAGTGGTCCACATCCTTATAATGCACTGGTCACTGAGTCAGAGGTAGGATCAAGAACCAAGAACATCCTTTGGCCTAATCTTATATCCTCTTAGTTTAATGATGTCGCCATTCTACCTCACTGGTCAGCTTATGGTCAGTTGAGCATCCTTATGTAACTCTGGATCCCACTCAGGTGAGCAGGGGTGCCCAAGTTGGACTCATGCCAACTCCAGCAGGAAGAATGCACTAACCTGGTGCTTTTGGAGCTGAAGAAGCTTTATTCTCAATAATACACCATGAACTACTGACACCTAATGGTGTGATTCTAAAGTATTCCCTGGCCCATTTTGGGACAGAGAAGAGGAAAATCAGGGGATTTTTACCACAGCAGGTATTCTGGGAAACTTGACATTAGTGTTGGGATGATTGAACATGAAGCCAAACCAAATAACCTTGAGGGTGGAAGTCTAAACACCCTAAGTGGTTGCATTTTGGCATAATTTGCACACGACTCCTTTCAAATTACTAGAAAAGGCAAATTGCCTATGAGTCCTTATAATATCATTTCTCCTCAAAACACCCTAATGTGAAGTTTACAGCTGCAAGCAGAAGGAATGGAATGTGTTGTGATGATTTCTCCTGGCATTTGCATCTAGAAATATTGTCACCCCAGGGTGGGAGATGACTGGTATCTAGAAGGCAGTCATTCTGCCTAAACAAGTCCAGCTGCAGTTAGATGCAGATATATTTTTCCTTTCATTGAAAAGAAGGGGTGGGGAGAGAGTCATAAACCACAAAGCTGTAATATTTACAGATAGTGCAATTGTGAAGGCCCACAATCCTCCAGTAATGTGGAGCTCTAATATGCAACTCACCGAGTTTGGCAGCATCTTAATTTTTTGTAGACCACATTAATATACACAGTGGATGCAGCTAATAGAATGTTCCTGAAGATTTTTGGGTGGGTTGTTGAAAACTACTTTGGGATAGTCAAACACACAAACCTAAACAGAACCATTGTCATTGAGCAGGTAGCCAACAACAATTTGCCTCGGACGTCATCAAATATCCCAAGCAGCTGTATATCACACACAAATACATCACAAAGGAGATAGGAAATGTCATGGATAGCCCAATCCTATCTAACCCACCCACTCCCACAGATGAAGCCGTGCCACTGGAGCACACACTGCATCCTGCAGGGGAACAGTCCCACAGGTCTCCTCTAGATAAGGGAACATTTTTTCCCTTGCCTGGGGGTAAGTCTCCACTACCCAAATGTATCTACTTGGACCTGCACCACCAATTTTGCTGGCACAAATCTGAGTGGACTCAGGAAGGCAGATCAAGGCCAAGAAGGGGGAGAGGATATCAGCAATGCTGCTGCTGCCAACAGTGCCCCCTTCCCAGCTTCAACACACACCCTCCCCACTCTACTTTCTGCTCTGTTCCTCTCCTTCCCCGTTCTGCCCACCCTCCACTCCCTGTTCACCCTCTGCACTGACTTACCAGTGCCAGGGCTTTTCCAGAGGCCACTGGCATGTAGCCACAGCCATTCATCACTCTATGGCATGTTGCCTTTTCCAACAGCAGTAAAGCATGCTGTGCCACCGGAATATAAGTTCTGGTGGCACAGCTCTGAGAGGCATAAAGATGTTCAGGACGCAATCCAGAAAAAATGATGCCAGTGATTTTTACTTTCCACCTTGAGTGAATCCTAGCAGAAAGTCCACTAAAGAAATTTACATGCCTACCACAGAACCTCTGTACATCAAAGAGGATTCTGGGACTTATTCTAGAGCAAACATTCAGTTCATGAGGGACATTAATGAGGGACACTGAGGGCACAATCCTAATCAAGTCTACTATTTTGTTCAATGGGGCTTACTCTCAGGAAAGTATGGTTAGGATTGCAGCCTAAGCCTGTAAGGTTTAATTGTTGTGTGAGAATTGAGACCACATTTTAGGATTAACCCAATGTTCCCCTGAGGCAGAGAATTGCAGGACTCATTGTGATGAGTCTTCCAGAGTTTCAGTGCCATTGCTGACATTCTCATTGAGAAACCTACTGCTAGCTTCTGAGGAACCCCAGAGCTTCCCAAGACACAGTTTAAAAAGTTCTGATTTCAGCAATTGGTAATGAGTTCATCATTTTGGTTGACTGGGCACAATTCTCTTCCCTCACTTCTCTTTTAAGGCCACTGTAACTCTGTATTTGAGTATGGTTTGCATGCCATGGAGACAGCACACACAAAAGGATGGCAACTGCTTAACTGAGACATCATACCTGTTGCATAATAACCTAGAGCTTACGGTGTCAAGTTGCAATACAAAGGTTGGCAGCTCCTGTCTGTGGAAAGAAAAACTGTTGTATGAAGATTAGCCAGACAAACTCTGCCTGAGATATAATCACTTAACACCTAATCAGTTACACTTCACCTGGGATACAAGCAATCAGTCAAAAAAAGATAATTTTTGCTTCAGTGAATGATTTCTTTTTTGCTTGGAATGTGTTTATTTTTCTATAAAATAATACTACAAACTTTATTGTCCCCAGTTTTTAAGATTTTTATTATATCTGACACTATGGCATCGCTTGCTACTTTTATTTGGGTTTTTGTCCTTTTTATTCACTATTCTATTGTCTTTTTGTCTCCTATTTTATTCTGTTGTTTTTACTGGTTCTTAGAGTTTCATTATACATTTTATGGCATTTTAAAATTGTAATTTTTTAAAATTGTAAGCCATCTTGCAACTGTCATGAAAGACAGGGTAAATACTAAAACAGGGGCAAAAAGCCCCCTCTCCCAATTTCAGCACCCCATTCTTAGGCTGCAAAAATGGATTAGGTCATTTGAGGGATTTTCAGGGTGGATGTAATTTTGGGTGGGGTGGAGGGCAAAACTCACTGGCTCAGCATGGTACTCCTTCACTCCTCCCCATGCCAATCTTAATGACGATACAGTATCATTAGATGACCAGAGCATTGTTAGAGCATAATTTAGAACAGTGTTTCTCAAACTGTGGGCCGAGAGCCAATTTCAGGTGGGTCTCCATTCATTTCAATATTTTGTTTATTAGACTCGATGCTACCATGGTATGTGACCGCATTTGGGGAAATGTGACAGAACTGTAACATTTTAACAGGCTACTCTGTAAATGATTTTAACAATGACAGTAAATGGGACGTACTCCTGGGTGTGAGTAGGATTGCAGCCTAGAACTGTCAAAAATTTTCCTGCTTGATGATGCCAATTCTGGTCATGACATCACTTCTGGTGGGTCCTGACAGATTCTCATTCTAAAAAGTGGGTCCCACTGTGAGAACCACTGATTTAGAACACCTTAATGATGATACAGCATCATTCTGATGGGAACTTTTCAGTTAAAAAATGATGGTTATTATTTTCAACTTAAAAATGCACAAACATAGCAATGGGTACCATTCAGATGCTTCCAATGCATAGCCACATGCATGAGAAGGACAGATCAAACTCAACGTCTATAATTATATATTGGATAAATGACTAAAACCAATTAAATAGGGAAGTGAATTATACTAGAGGTGAAAAGGCCGTCGGAAATATGCGCTTAGTAAAAAGAGGTCAGAAAAAAACAGTAAAACATAAAAACAGTGACACAGTTTTAAGTCAATAGGCGAACATAAAGATAAATAATATAATACTTGACTTGTTAAGTGGTGTCAAAACTCCTTTTGTTGAAAGTAATGAATGATGACCATTTTCATAGGTAATCATTTCCCTTTTGTGTCAATGAACTAATTTGGTCTACTAGCTTTTCCATGATTAGGCTTGCCCACAATGGAGGATTTAGATATACCTCATTGTACAGCCACCTGTGTAAATTTAGCCACAAAATACAGAATTTAGCCATCTCCAAACCCAATCTGGTCCAAATTTCCAGCAACGATGCAGCTGCAAAGCAGCCCTGAAATAAGGGAGCAAATGTTCCCGTACCTTGAGAAGGCCTCCGTGACTCCCCTCCCCCATGCCCCGCATGCCACATTGGCACAGCTGCATCAGCGCTGGAAAGCTGGTTAGGATGTGCCCTCATGCAGTATTTTGCAACTGATTTCAATGCTTAATTTAAGTGGGCCTCAACACATTGCCTGAACTGACCTCATCAAGTAAAATGATAGTTTATCACACAACCTCTTGGTATGTTTAAGGATATAAATTTTTTTAAAAAAACTGAAAGGAAAAAATAAAAAGATTGAAAATTGTCCTTTAAGTTTGAGGGTAATGACCATTGGAGCGGGATTGAGTTTCCAGAGGAACCCTGTCACAATGGACCAAAACTGTTTGGAGTTTTTATGGTTAACTGCTGTTATTAACTTTTCCCATTGCACAAGAGCTTATCTCTGTTTATTTTCTTGAATCGGCTGTCTTAGTTGATTTTTAATGGCAAAATATATATATAACTGAGATTGTAACTTCCCCAGAAAGTTGATACTGATGATAAACCTTCCATACCTGGCGTGTGCTGTGATCCTCGACCAGTCAGGTTTGTTTCATAGGATCAGTATGAAGCATTGTACTTTGTTCTGATCTAGTTTTTCCTGCACTTCTGTCTGGGTTTCTAATAACCAAAGGAAGTCCAACACTTGAACTTTTAATGCAGTGCCTCCCAAACTCCTACAGGGGAGTTGGGAGCACTGTGAGTGGGGAAGGGGTTATGGCAGCAACATGATCCTCAGGATTGTGCGTATGCTGGGGGGAGGGATTTTTCAACTTATCTAAGGAGGTGCTGGCTTCTGGGGTGTGCGAGGAGCCCTACCGATGCCTCTGCAGGGTTTCTCAAGCCTCCAAAACTATTTAAAAAAAAACAAACCTCAATTGAAAACCACTTCTAGTTTTTGATCAAAAACCAAAAGTGGCTTTCAATCGAGTTTTTTTTACTATTATAGAGCAGGGGTACCCAAACCCCGGCCCTGGGGCCACTTGCGGCCCTCGAGGCCTCTCAATGTGGCCCTCAGGGAGCTCCCAGTCTCCAATGAGCCTCTGGCCCTCCGGTGATTTGTTGGAGCCCACACTGGCCCAATGCAACTGATCTCAGCATGAGGACAACTGTTTGGCCTCTCGCGTGAGCTGTGGGATGAGGGTTCCCTCCACTGCTTGCTGTTTCACATCTGTGATGCAGTAGCAGCAGCAAAGGAAAGCCAGCCTTGCTTTGTGCAAGGCCTTTTATAGGCCTTAAGCTATTGCAAGACCTTCATTCATTCATATAAGTTCATCTTTAATATATTCATTTATGTAAACGTATGTAAATTTATTCAAATTTGAAATGTAAATTAATTCTTTTTTTCCCCCGGCCCCCAACACAGTGTCAGAGAGACGATGTGGCCCTCCTGCCAAAAACTTTGGACACCCCTGTTATAGAGGCTTGGGGAGCCCTGCAGAGGCCGCACCCCCTGAAGGCTGGCAGTCGCTAAGGTAAGGTGAAAACCTCCTTCCCTCCCTCCCCCACAGCAGTGCAATCCTGTGAATCGTGTTACTGCTGCCCCTCCTCCCCGCCCCTTAAGGGGCCAAAGCTTAGTGGTCACAACCCACCAGTTTGGGAACCACTTATTTAATGCATTTATATACTTGGGCAGGATCACTGAAGAGGCATAAGTCTTATTTTCCCCATGTGAGCAGTGCTAACCCTTCGCTCAAATCAACCCCAACCACAAATGACCTCATTTCTTTGTTCAAGCTGGATTGAGCAAGTGGGTGGGCTGGACTAGAACAAGCCAAGAAAGTGAAGAGAATGGGAGAGGGAGGAGGGGACATATTTCTGCTAAACATTCACACACACCCCTTTAATATCCATTCATTTCAATCCACAGATCCTTGAATGTAATTGTATGCCCACTCACTGAACAGATGGTTGGTGCTTGGTTGGAAGAAGTCCCAGATAGTAGAATAAGTTGAAAAAAGGAGTCCCAAGTTCAACATTTTTGACAAACATGAAGTCTTCTGATGTTTCTCCAACTTAATATTTTTACCCTTTTATTGGCAATCACATTTTATTGGGTAAACTCAGTTCTTAAAACTGTAGGTTATGTGTAGTTTGACTATCCTTACTAGGGCTGGCATTGGTGCTCTTGTTTAGAAGAACACAGCCAATAAGGTTGCAGTTTGAAAGGAAAGATTGACATGGGAGCAGGAGAGAGCCCTCTTAACCCTTCCTCTCATGCTGTTTTCTCACTGAGAATTGCCTCCCCAAGCTACTTTTACCCACACTGTGGAAAAGATATGGCTATGGAAATATTTGCCTCAATGGGAGGGGCAGCACAATCCTATCCTGGCTTCTGGTGCCACGGTACAGCAGTGCTGCAACAGCCACTGCTGCATCCTGCAGGGCCAGGAAGGCAGCCAGGGTAAGGGGGCGTTACCTTACTCTGCATCAAGACCAGGCAGCTGCAATGGGGCTACTCAGATCTGCACCAGCTCAATTGCTGGTGCTGATTAGAGTAGCCCATGTAGGGCTTTCAGGTGCAGGAGGGAGGATCGGATTTGGCAGCAGCCTCTGCTGCAGCCCCCACCCTCCTGGGCCTGAACCGCCCCCTTGGTCACTCTCCCCTGCCTAGTTTTGCCTCCTCCCCACCTTCCCCTCCACACTGGAACACCTCCCCACTACTCGGCAGCCTGCTCGCCACCACAGACTCCCACAGGCCATCTCACCAATGCAAATGCCCACTGCCGACTGGCACTGGCAAAGAGGCAAAGAGGCAAAGAGGCAAAGAGGCACTGACAAATCTCCCAGCGTTCTCAAAGTGCTTTATGGCACTCTTGCCTGGGCAGCGCGTACAAGGGTGGCACTCCCAGGCATAGGATTGGGCCCTAACAGTAGTTAGGAGTCATTATCAGTAGAAAAACAAAGAGCATGAAGGAAAGGGATAAGGCTTTCTACTTCCCCCTCCACCTCAGTCTTCCCCTTCAGAATCTGGACTCAGTGGCTGGACTCTTTTTAAATAAAACTGCCCCCCTAAAAGCTATCCTGTAACTACACAGAACTTGATGCACTACAGACTGCATTGTTTTTGTTTAAATGACAGGGGCACAGTATGCCATTTAAAAATAAGGAATAAATAAATAAATCCAATCAGCCACGGTGTCCCTGCAGCAGCTCATCAGATGAGTGAATCATCATTGCTTTCTCCTCACCGAGGCCAGCCGGCAGTGTTGAGCAAAAGTTAACAAAATATTTGTTTGCTGCACTTTTCATTATCTGGTGTATGCTATTGATTAAATAGATACTTGCCGAGTCAAATTTCAGGCCCTCGTTTGACAACCCATATTGTTCATAGACAGAACTCATTGCCATTCTGCTGGAGGGATGTAAAGACGCAAAACAGAAATCATTTCACAATCAGAAATGAAATTCAGCTTCCCAGGCATTTTGCCACAGCAGGGAACAAAACAGAGTGAAACCACGATGGGGGGCGTGTGCTTTGGAACTTTGCTGCTGCCAAGGTTCCACACTCATCATGCGCACATACCCTATTGGGCACAATGGGGCTGGCCCAAATTCTCTGACCTTCCCTACCAGAGAAGAGAGAGCTCTCAGGTAACCCATGCAGCTATGAGTAGCAACTGGAATTGCCAAGCCTCCCTCTCCTTCTCTCCCCACCATATGCCACTATTAAAACAAAATTTAAAAAAAGATTCTAGTAACACACAGCAGGCCATGTTATGCATTATGGTAATGTATCGCTTGGCCCTAAGTTGGGTGGACTATTGATCTACTTGTTTCATCAGTTAAAATTGCTCATGTTCCTTTTTTTCCCCAGACTTGTAAGCTGTGAGCGTGTTCCAGTGCAACAAACATCTTTTAGCCAACACAGCGATATGAAATTTTGATTTCAGATACCAACATACAATTGTGGGTACTGCTTCTTCTATAGGTGTGTGCTTAGGCTGAGTTTTCCTAGCATATGGATCAATTAGATAGTTGTCTTGCTGAAATATTCCGCAAGGGTTGTCTTTCAAGGAGTTTCTGTTGAAAGCAGAGGTGTAATGCACTGTCTCAGTGCCTGGGGCAGTGACATCATGACATTATGTAACATTGTGTCACCTGAAGTCACTTCTGGGTTATCCCGGGAGGAGGGCACTCGCAGCTGCAGCTTTGCACCACTGTTTCTTCTCCTGGAGGCTGACCCTGAAGAAACGGGGGGTTGGCTAAGTCTCCAACACTTCCTCCATAGCTAGGGTGAAGCCTGGGGGCAGTCATGTGCCCTCCCTTGGCGTAGTGCCCGGAGCATGTGCCCTTCAGCCTCTGCCCTAGTTACGTCTGTGGTGGAAAGAAGCTTATGGCAGTGAACTTCCCAGACACCTCCTCAGAACAGCAGCCTTCTGACTTACTAAAATCTATTCTGGAGGGTTGGGGGCTGTTACCACCACTGCATTTTTGAACTAGTTTCCATGAATCACCTATACCCATCAAAGGACTCAAATATGAACTCTGGACACTGCTTTTGCTAAGATTCAGGTCAAGCTGAAAAGCCATCTTGCAACAGTCTGCAGCAAGCCATCATCTGTAACAGCCTGTAATAAGCCATCTAAACTTGTCACAAACCTAGGAAGAGGGGAGTGAGATTTCAAAATCCCTGGCTGGAACAGGACCCAGGAATTCATGTGACAGTATAACTGTGATTAGCTCTGGAGCAAAAAAACATCTACACTTGGATCTTCTCTGGAGGGCATATTTCATGGTGGAACCAGGATAAGCCCTATCAACCTGCAAATATATTGAATGCACAAACACCAAAAGGAAATATTTAAACACTAACAGTCCAGTCCTAAAGGTGCCCAGCACTGCCAAAAAAAAAAAGCTGTTTTCCACCTGTTGCAAAGGCAACACACAGGAGTGCGTGGCCTGCCTGCCTGCCTCCTAACTCTGTGTACCTGTGGCCACCAGATGCCAACCAACACAGGTACATGTGCATAGCAGGCAGAAGGAAGGTGTGAGTGAGTGGAACAGGGTGGAAACAGAGTGGGCAGGAGGGCAGATTGAGACTGGGAAGGGGGCAGGTTCAGTGGCAGCAGCACCAAATCCTAACCCCCTTCCTCTTCTCAATCTCCCAATCAGACTTGCGCTGGCCATGTCCCTCACCCTGAGGAGGCCTCCAGAGGTTGCAAGTCCCTCCCTCCCCTCCCCAGTTTACAGCAGGCACCACATTGACACCAAGGTATCACCACATGGGGAGTTAGGATTGGGATGTAAAACAGGAACAATTAGCTTTCTGTTAACATCGTGAATAAGGGGATTATCTATTAAGAAGCCTGTTCCTCAGGAGGGTGCCTAGAATTTCATAGGCACATTACCACTAGTTCCAGCAGCAGTAGTGCCCAACCCCAAGATTGGGCTGACAATTTTGTATTACCCATGCAACAAATTAATAGGCAATATACCTAGTAACTTTCTGCAACTGTCAAAACAGCAAGTCCACAGCTTGGGGGTCCACAGTTTGCCTGGATTCGAAGCTGCTTCTGGACTCACAGGTGGTGGCTGGGTTTTAGGAGTTTTTTAAAGATTTATTTATCTTTTTAAAAAAAACTTATAATGGATATTTTTTTTTATCATGTTTGGAAGTTGCTTTGAATGCCGTGAGGGAGATAAAGTGGAGTATAAATAAATAAATATATCCTCACTAAGCATGCAGTATAGTTTGAGAGTCTTAATAAAGATGAGATTTGGTAAAATATCAATTAATATTTTCTTTGATTCCTGTTTAGTGTTGTCCAGGTGTTTTTTTTTTTTAAATCTGGCTGTATTCCCAATACAGGCGCACAGAGACTCACTCACACACACCATGCTGCTGGACAATCTGTTACTGAAACAAAAGCAGTCTCTGATGCAGAGCGAAGAGCAAAGAACCCATGGAAGATCCAGTGGGCATGCAGAAGCCTTGGCATGCAACCAAGAAGCTTGATGAATCCCAGCCAAGCTCCTTTTTTCTCTTCTTCTTTCGTATTGAAAATGTATTCAGATGACAAAATCAGTTAAAGGTTTCAGAAAACAACGCAATCATATATGATAAACAAGCAAAGGGAAGAGATCAATTCCAGATCGGGGTCCAGTTTCAGGGAGATCTGAAGGGGATCTGGCCCATGGGCCAGGTATGGAGAACCATGTTATAGAGAGTTTATTCATTATATATGTTGGAGAATAAGCCGGCAGCTCCCTGAACGCCTGAGAATGGCGAGACCTTGAAGCAGCTGACAAGCCAAGCTGAGTGATTCCACCTGCTCTTGGTGTGAGCAAGAAGCTTCTTGGCTGCCCTCCATGTGAGAGATGGAGCTGCTTGTCAGCTTGCCTGGGAGAACTGGAGGCCAGAAGTGAGACCAAACCAGGAAGATGTTGTTGGGCTGACAACAACAGCCCAACAATCCCTTGAGGGATTTAGAAACGCCTGCCTATGTAAACCGCCTTGAATAAAGTCAGAGGAGTAATCCGATGACCAGAAAGGCGGCATATAAATACCTATTTATTATTATTATTATTATTATTATTATTATTATTATTATTATTATTATATTATATATAATATAATTATATATATTATATTATATAAAATATAATAATAATAATAATAATAATAATAATAATAATAATAATAATAATAATAATTAGCATTTGGAATTTTAGGTTTCTGATAAAACAATTCCATGCCTTCTCCCTTTCCACCCTTATGCCTTCAATTCACTCCCAGACTACCAGCATGATTCCTCCTCTCTGTCTTCCTCCAAATCCTCTCCCAAAACCTATTTTTTCTACAATTCCTTTGGCATAATTCCCTTTACTACACCTTACCCTAATTATACATACATGAGATCATTGCATATTGACTGCATACCTGAATGAGACACTAGACAAAGTGGTTTGGATAATACATAGACCACAATGTACTCTGATAATGCATAATGTATAGCTATAGATGAGACCTGTAGCAGGTTCTAACTCCTTGCTCTACCCTCCTTTAATGTGGGCTCTTATATTGGAGAAGACAGCCATCTACTGTCTGTTCCCCCTATTGAGCAATTCTGTCCTCACTCAAAGATGTAGACCAGCTGACAATTCAAGCGTCTTATTGTCAACCCCTGGAAAGGGTGTTGAGGAGGCTAAATTGCACCACCTCTCTCAAGCTCAACTGCCTTTGAGGTTGACTTTGCTAGCTTTGCCCAAGGAGCTTCCAGCCAGCATCTCTGAGCCGAGCTGCCAAGGATCGCAGCTGCGATGGGTTCTAGGTCCTTCTCTGACATTTGCTTACTAAGGGTCACACCAGTCCTATTCTAAATCCCTGTATTGCACTATTCCTGTCTTATTAGGGAGGGGGGGGTAAACCTGGTGTCTGCCACTCCCCTACCACATGCTTCTCTACACAAGCCACATTGTTTATATCATGGAGGGGCTGGCGATTGGACATGCCCCTAAAGAAATGAATGAAGCCATTGTGAATTGAAGTGAGGAGAGAGAAAGAGAGAGAAGATAGCTCCTTATAACGGCAAAAAAAATGTTCATCAGATCTCATAGTTTGCTTATAAAGCGCTTTCATTTATAAACATTTCCTCATTTAGCTTTTTTTTCTCTTGGAATAACAGTTGAACAGATCTCACACATCTAAACAATCACTGGTTCAGTACAGGCTGAAACAACAATCTGATTTCAGCTTCTGTGCTAAGACTGATCCAAATATTTATTCCATGAAGCAACTTGGCTTCCACCATCTGGACTTCAGTTCGTTGTGGAGGAATGGAAAGCAATATGCTGAAAGCAATCAGGGAGTGAACTCTTCCTAGACAGGCATCATGTAGAGGCACTGTGGTTTATAGAGCACCTGACTTGGGCTGCCGAGATCAAGGAGATGCAAATCCTTGCACAGCCCTGAATCATACTGTCTGATCTTTGGCCAGTTGCTGTTTCTCAACCTAACCTGCCTCACACACACAAGTTCTACCTTGCCCTGTATAAGGAGAAGCCCAATCCCAGTGTAACATCTGGATTTCTGGGATGTTATCATGAGGCATGGCCTGATGATGTCAAGGCCTGCCAACTCTTTCAAAATGGGAGGAGGAAATCTGAGGTGAACAGTAAAGTGGCAGAACCCAGCAACAGCCCAAAAATAAGATGAACCACCCATCCACCTGAGGAAAAAACTAGAGAGAGGGGCAAGTGCAGGCTCTAATGTCATGTGCCCTCAGCACCTCTCTCAGCTATGTCAGCACCAAGGATGAGCTAGAACAGGAGACACATTCTATTTTGGCCTATTTGAGGCCAAAGACACTGTCACAGAGCAATAGTTACATCAGGTGATTGCCTAACAGTACAGTCCTGGAGGGGGAGTTATTCTCCTGGGCTTGCACAGACCCCAAAGAATACAGTAAAGCAGTGGTTCCAAAAACTGTGCGTCGTGACACCCTGGGGTGTCACAAGACACTCTCTGGGGAGCTGAGGTCTGCAACAAGACTGCTCAGGATGCTGCAAAGTTCAGTAAGAGGCTCAACCCAGCCAGGCGAGCTGCCGTGCATGGTTTCTGCATGCTGTGAAAGGCCTTCCCACCTGCCCCGAGCTTCTGACCGGCCTTTACAATATCCTGTGCAGTCTCTGAACCCAGAAGTGACTGACAATGACATAAGTGCTGGTCACTACATGCAGCATTTAGAGAGCACGGAGGCATCATGGGCCACTACAGATTGGGAACTGCTGCACTACAGTGATAGAAACACCAATGAAGGAGAGATTTTTTACCCATGTTCCCCTCTGGCATCTCTTACATTGCTGCCATATATCAAGTCCAGCCATTGGTCCGTATGCTCAGGATGGTCTCCATAGGCTGACAGCAGCTCTCCAGAGTTTCTGAGAGGAATTTTTCTCTGCCTCATCTGAAGATGCTAAAGAGGACCTTCTGCCACACTCCTTTTCCCTTAGTGGTCCCAGGCAGCACAACTGGGACAGCTTTTATTGTGTAACTTACAGTTAAGTTGCCTTGGAGGTTTTTCTGGTGGAAAGGTGGGGTAAGTTTCTTTCAGTGCAGAGAAAATGGAGGCGGAGAGAGCATGCACTCTGGCCTAAACGCCTCAGCGAGAGAGAGGATGTGATTAAAACTGCCATTGTAAATATGTAGAATAAATACCCGTCCAGTGAGCTCTGCACAGAGTGGAAGTCGTCAATATATGCTTTGGAATAGACTTGGGACCACCTGTGGCAGCCAACTGTCAGCTCTGCTTTCAACACCACCACCTGCTTCTCCCATTTCTTTTTTTTTAACACACATTTTTTTTTTAAACCATAATCGCAACATTCCCACCACGTCGAAGATGTGATATTCATTAGGCAGTTTCCCCCAATAGCATTCGGTGTATTAGTGTCATATATTTCATACGTTCCTCAGTAAAGGACATCCTTAATCCAGCCTTATCTAAGAGGAATTGTCTCCCTTCATTAAGGCTGGCTAGGTGGGCAGGCTGCTACGCAGGTAGATCTGGAGTCAATTCAGAGGGCAATAAGAGTCACAAGCAAGTTCTCCTCATTTCATTTTCTCACCATTCTCTTCTCTCCCAAATCCAAGCCATTCAAAGGAAAAAAAGGGGGCTCACCTATCACTCATCGGTCATGGTGCTTCTCAATCATCATAGTGACTTTTTTCTTCCCCCCCCCCCTCTTTTTAAGTATAAAAGGAAAGCCGCTGTGTTTGGAGTGGAGAAAGCAGGAATGAAGGACGTCTGTGAGGAGAATATATCCTTTTTATTAAATTTAGGAGATTTTTCTTTTCCCCTTCTTCTCTCGAGCAGCAGTTAGTTGCTATTTTTCACCACCTGCTAATTACTTAGAGCTGGTTTGTGGGAGGATTCGAGCTTCACACATCAGCCCACACAGGTTGTCATTTTGTCAAAAATTCCTTCATTAACAAGCTGTCAATACAGTGCCAACGTCGACCATTTGGTTTGTGAAAGGAACGGGGTCTCTGGTGTGGAGAGCTGGCTGTATGTTTTTGGGCTTTAAAAAAAAAACAAGAAAAAGAAGGCAAGAGGCATATGTCTTCCAGTCTGTTCTTCCGTGACACATTACAGGGTTCCCCCCCACCACCTCATTTATAAAGCGGAAGGCAGACAGGAGAAGGAAAAGGCTGGCACAGATTGTATCTGATGTCTCTCCACCAATTTCTTTCCCATGCTACCACTCCCCAAAGAATTTTTGATTCCCATTAGCACATACTTCCCCACCATCTTATTCCTACCCGCGGCTGCCATCTACTCCCTGACATTCTGTAACTTCTAGAATAGCATTACAAGGAAAGGCCAAAAAAAATAATAAAAATTTAAAAAGTCACAATTTGCTTCAACCTTTCAAAGACACATTCTAATGAAATATGAAGAGAGGCTGCCAGTCACATGGGTAGATCCAGATGAGCTCGTCTAGCCCTCTAATTAACTAGATTAATGCGGATGCCGACAGGCCTTTCTGCCATGTCCTGCTATCACTGTTCTGCAGAGATTCTAATGATGTGGAATAAGCTTTCAGGAAAGGAGGCACTTGCTGCATCATTTCGCTCCCTCCCCACTGAATCAAAATTCAGGCTGGTTTTCTGGATGAGTCTTCTTTACTGTACACAGGCCCCGCATTGGGGTCAGCATCATGGAGCAGCTGCCAAGGACCCAGGACCCTCAGAAGAACGTGCTGCTAATCCCTGAGATCACTTTGAACCTAATCCTGTCCTTCTCTCCCCCTCCTCCCCAGCCAATGCAACCACACCAAAAAGATGTGCACTGTATCCAGTGGGGGGAGGGGGGAGAGCAGGTCAGAAGGCTTCAGAGGGGAAAGGGGAATTATTTCTGCTTATCACTCCGTAAGTCTCTCATTCACCAGTGAGTCTCATCAGACCTATGCCAGCTCTTTAACTGGCACATGTCCAAGGAGAGAACGGGCAGGAAGGTTGTTAAAATAGGGGATGGGATCTGGCATGCACCACTGCTGCTGGATCCATCCCTTCTTGCGATCTCCCTGCCCCTGTTCATCCCCCCTCCCCACCCAGTTTAGTCCCTCACTGCCCTTCCCTGCCCCCACCACTATCTTTCCTGGTCATAGCTTCCCAAGCACGGCAAGGTCTGCCGTTGTCATTGTTGGATTGTTACCTCTAGTGGCAGCACTCACAAAATGGCTACCGACTGAGCACTCCACAGTCCATCAGCAGCCATTTTACAACCTCTGTTCCACTATCGTAACACTTTCCATACAATAGTCCAATCCTGAATAGGATTGGGCTGTATGTCCGTAGCCTTCAGACAGTGGTGGAGTGACTCTCTGAGCTGAGAAAGTTCCTCTTGTCCTAATCTCCTCTCTCCAAACTCAGGTGGAGGATCCAATGATGCAGGAACCTCATGGGAGGAAAACTTCCATTTGCAAATGAGAGACACCTCAAGAAAGCAGCAACAGAGTCTCTCTCTCTCTCTCTCTCTCTCTCTCATGTCTCCAAACATTTTGGGCAGAGGGCCGCATCAAATATCTGGCATGGTGTTGAGGGCCGGGGAAAAATTTAAATATAAAATTTATATAAATAAATTAGAGATGGAAGTTAGATGAGTGAATAAATGAATGAATGGGCTCATTCATTCAACCTCTCTGGCTCTTAGAACACCCTCCAGACACAACCAGAGCAAGTTCCAGTCATGTGTGGCCAAGTGGGCCAGAGGGACAAGAGGCTGGCCATGGGCCAGATAGAGGCTTGCCACGGGCCGCATCTGGCCCCCAGGCCAGGGTTTGAAGACCCCTGCTCTAAGGAAAGAGAGTTATTCTGTCATTCTTTCTCCTTTCCCATCATACCTGCGAAGGTACCACCAACCCAAAACTTTAGCAGGAGCCCAGTCAGGTGGCAGGGGATGCCTATAACAAGCCCTAATTACACTGCACTTACCATGTAAGTCTGCAAGCTTAGTAACAGAGTTACCTGGAGGATCTGTCAAGAGATCCAGTGCCTTGGACATTTGTGAGAAATGATGATACCATTTATAATACATCTGTAAGGTTGTGAACAGATCCTGAAAGTCCAATCCTACGCATGCCTTCTCAAAAGTTAGTCCCATTATAGTCAATGGGGCTTACTCCCAGGTAAGTGTGGATAGGATTGTAGTCTTTTTGTAGAAAATCAGGACAGGGGATGTAGATGTCTTCTTTTCTGATCATGCTTCTTGAGTCTGAAGGCACATAATGTAACCACTGCACAGAAGCAAAGCTAATCTGGGTCTGGACAATGTCTAAGACCAACAGTGAACCCTATGTACATCACCTTGAATTCAATTATGGAAGAAGTGCAGGCTAGAAACATAACTACATAAATAGACCAGTTTACCCAGCTCTCAAACCATAAATTTTTGTAAAACTCAATCTTCCCGTGAGCCTTTCATACTTCAGTATCCACCCCCTGCCTCTCTCTTTCTGTCTCCTTTTTATGTTGAGGGAAGTCAAGATGACCAGTTACAATGGAGGACAGAGTGCCTATACCAGCCATTTTCAATCTTTTTCATCTCATGGCACACTGACAAGTCGCTAAAATTGTCAAGACACACCATCGGTTTTTTTACTATTGACAAGGTACACCATGCTACTGGTAGGGGGCTTAAATCCTCCAACTGCCCAACTAATAAATGACCCCCCAAAGTCCAGTGGGACACCTGTGGACCATCTGCGGCACACCAGTGTGCCACAGCACAGTGGTTGAAAATCGCTAGCCTATACCTTTAACAATTGTCTAGAACAGGGGTGTGCAAATAGTTTGGCAGGAGGGCCACATAATCTCTCTGACACTGTGTCGGAGGCCGGGGAAAAAAAGAATTATTTTACATTTAAAATTTGAATAAATTTACATAAATGAATTTATTAGAGATGGAACTTATATGAATGAATGAAGGTCTTGCAGTAGTTTAAGACTTATAAAAGACCTTGCACAAAGCAAGATCAGCCTTTTGTTTGCTGCCATTCATCACAGATATGAAACAGTAAGTAGTGGAGGGAGCCCTCTTACCACAGCTCAGGTGGGAGGTCAAACATCCTCATGGGGCTGTTCTTATGTTCTTATGAGAGCAGTTGGGTCGGGCCAGCATGGGCTCCAGCAAGTCTCTGGAGGGGCAGAGGCTCATTGGAAACTGGGGGCTCCCCAAGGGATGGGTTGGGAGCCCCTGAGGGCCGCAAGTGACCCCTGGGCCAGGTTTTAGGCACACCTGGTCTAGAAGAAGGAATTTTGGCAGGTCCAGCTCAACATTTAAAAGTTGCACTTGCAAAAATTCCTTCTTCTATCTAGACCAGGAGTCTCCAAACCCTGGCCTAGGGGCCAGATGCAGCCCGCAGCAAGCCTCTTTCTGCCCTGCAGCCAACCTCTTTTCCCCTGAAAGCGTCTGGCCCACTCAACTGAACATGACCAGAACTGTGCTCTGATTATGTCTGGAGGGTGTTCTGAGGGCCAGAGAGGTTGAATGAATGAGCCCATTCATTCATTGATTCACTCATCTAAGTTCCATCTCTAATTTATTTATTTAAATTTTATATTTAAATTGTTTTTCCGGCCCTCCACACCATGCAAGATATTTGATACGGCCCTCTGGCCAAAAGGTTTAGAGACCCCTGATCTAGACTATGGTTAAAGGTATAGGTACACTGTCTTCCACTGTATCTGGTCACCCTGAGGGAAGGAGATGAAAGTTGTCTTGCGGGGGGGGGGGGGGATGACACATAGCCATTTTGTCAGTCAGGCAGAGCCATTTTGTCCACTTGAATGTTGCCTCCTAATGTACATTTATTCCATGGAAGATGCTCATTGCAATGTGGGTTGCTGCATATGTGGTTTGTGCTGAAGTTATAACCTGGCAACAGTAACCATAAATGCTGGAGAAATCAGCAAGATGTGAAGTGTTGAACAGGGACTGGAAGATCCAAGATTAAATCCATATGCAACTATGAAGCATGCCGGGTGACCTTAGATCAGTCATTGTCTCTCAATATAGAGTTGTTGTAAGGATAAAATGGAGCTGTGGGAAGGGCCACACAGTGTTCTGAGTTATCAGACAAAGGGGAGGATAACAATGTCATAAAATTAATAACGTGGAATTACCTTCCCCCCCCCTCCACCCCACCACTGTATTAGAATACATGGATTACTAGGTAACCTTTCTGCTTCTGGGCAGCTCCAGTGAAGATTTATTTCACTGAGGTGCAAATGAGAAGCTCTTGCTGGACAGTGCCCTTTGCTCTCAGTTTCGGATCTGTTTAAAAACTGATGGAGCAATAGGATCATTTTCAGCCCCCACCTCTAAAAGGAGATGCCTTTACCTTTAAGCATCCACTGCTAACAGGGTTTAGAAGCTTTCAAACAAATTGCAAGGGGAAAGCATTTCAAAAGTTAGCAATGAGCCTGATGAGATGTGAAAGTTGCATAATTAACTTTGGCAAGCAGTTAATTTTCTTCGCCTCTTAGTTTACATAGAGAGTGAGTCTGTTTTATTATTATTATTATTTGTAGGGGAGGGTGTTAACATGGGTGTTTTATTTGCATAAAAATAAGAGTTGGGATAGAATATGTCTGATCACATACCTTGCCAGAGGCCTGTGGTGCTTTTTAAAAACACACACACACACACACAAATGTTAATCTTCTCGTTTTGTTTTAAAGGGGAATTTGACTCAAAAATCTTTGGTGCAGATAGGAAATACTATTAACCTGCAGGCTGTAGAAGAATGAGATTTTCTAACCAAAATGCAAGGTTCATTTTATTTGCCTTCTGCTCTCTCAGTCTTTAGAGTTCACATTTATGAGCAAGCAAGTCTAACAACTTACTTTTTAATGGGATTTGAAACACAATTATGAAGGGTGGTTACTTTGAGTTGAAGCTTTCAGAACAACAGAAGCTTATTAATGTATTGTTTTAAAAGGCATTTTTTTTAAAAATCCTCCTACCATATTCTACATTAGTGCAAAATTAATCCTAATTTAAACTGAGCCCTGAAAAGAATAAGGAATCTTGAAATACAGTATTTCATCCTGTAGGAAGAATCCTGTCTACAGCTGCATCTAGCACATGGCAATGAGAAAATTTCAGAGGATGCAACTGCTTTCTCTGAATAAATATATTTAGAGAAAGATGGATGATTCTGGTTGTGACTAAACCAGAATCTTCCCTTGCATCTTCCTCAGTTCTAGGTCTTTCTTACTTCTGGGAAGTAATTTCATTAATAAATACATGCTTCATTGATAGTATGGATGTCTTCCAAAATGAGTCAGCTCCTGATACAGTCATACACGACTGAAAAAATCATGATACAAACAAGAACTGGAGCTCAAAGAGGAGAATGGGGACGAGAGAGAAAGAGGGAAAGGAATCTATCAGGGCCAAGGAATTCACAACTAAGAATGGAACAGGGGAAAAGTCTGAGACCAGAACAAAGCTTATGTCACATTTGTCCAAATGTCTGCATGTGAGCAACGGCGAGGCTCTGTGAGCTTTCTTCTCCTGAATCACTTCACCAGATTGGCCTGAAAGATCCAAGCTGAGAGGAATGGAGAGGTAATTGGCTGATTCGGAGGACCCTGTGATCTTTGACCCAGGAAAGGCACATCAATATGCCTCCTCTGCAGGAAAAGTAGCAAAAAGACAATCTCATGCAATATTGTGGGCTGATGTGACATCAGCTGCTGTAGATCAATCCTTTCTTTCTCTCCCTTGCCCTCTTTGTACATCCAAAAATACAGAGCTCAGGTTGCCAAACTGAGCCATGTTGCAGATGTCACCATTTCAGACCATTTGGTGGGCATTTTGCTAGTTTCACAAGATGGCAGGAAATATAGCCCTGTTTATTCAAAATGTTCTCTTGTATTCCAAATGTTCCGTGCACTTTCGGTTGTCATGTAGAAAGACAGAACGACCTGTCTGAATTCTGAACTGTGAAGATAAATGAATATTCAACAATTACAAAAGGGGGAAAAAAAGTATAGAATATATCAGCTGTATTGATGGAACACACACACATACAAAATATTCTCAATAATTCTAGGAGGTTTGCCACACAGTCTAAATGGAAAGAAGGCACCATATGAAGTGTTCAATGTGAGGAGCTGTGTTAATAATAATAATAGCAACTTATTATTATTAGTGCTTCTTGTCCAAGTTACTGAGCAGTAGCAGTAATAACAGCATTTGTGATGGCTCACAGAGAAAGTGATAAATGTCAACTCACTCCAAATGGCTGTTGCTACAGACGGCACGCAACCCTTCAAGACATTTGAAAATCAATCATGGGTTCATCTCTTACATTACTGTACATGTCACTGTTAACAGATGTTCCAGTGAAAAGTCAGCGACCTGACACACATTACAAAATTCACACAGATATGGAACCTTTAGTCCAGGTGCCAAAGGAAAAACTAACGTTTTGTAATTTTTTTTAAGGCAAGCACACAAAAAGATTTTCTTTTTCAGTTCCAGTCAATTGTACACAAGCTGTTTAATGTGCAACTGTTGTTGGCAACCGTCAGTCTCGAAAGACTATGGTATCGCGCTCTGAATGGTGGTTCTGGAACAGCATCTAATGTGGCTGAAAAGGCCGATTCGGGAGTGACAATCCCTTCCACACTGGGAGCAAGTGCAGTCTGTCCCTGGTCTGTCTCCCTGGCTATGGGCCTTCCTTCTTTGCCTCTTTGCCTCAGACTGTTGGCCAAGTGTCTCTTCAAACTGGGAAAGGCCATGCTGCACAGCCTGCCTCCAAGCGGGCCGCTCAGAGGCCAGGGTTTCCCACCTGTTGAGGTCCACTCCTAAGGCCTTCAGATCCCTCTTGCAGATGTCCTTGTATTGCAGCTGTGGTCTACCTGTAGGGCGCTTTCCTTGCACGAGCTCTCCATAGAGGAGATCCTTTGGGATCAGGCCATCATCCATTCTAACAACATGACCGAGCCAACGCAGGCGTCTCTGTTTCAGCACTGCATACATGCTAGGGATTCCAGCTCGTTCCAGGACTGTGTTGTTTGGAACTTTGTCCTGCCAGGTGATGCCGAGGATGCGTCGGAGGCAGCGCATGTGGAAAGCGTTCAGTTTCCTCTCCTGTTGTGAGTGAAGAGTCCATGACTCGCTGCAGTACATAAGTGTACTCAGGACGCAAGCTCTGTAGACCTGGATCTTGGTATGTTCCGTCTGCTTCTTGTTGGACCAGACTCTCTTTGTGAGTCTCGAAAACGTGGTAGCTGCTTTACCGATGCGCTTGTTTAGTTCGGTATGGAGAGAAAGAGTGTCGGAGATCGTTGAGCCAAGGTACACAAAGTCATGGACAACCTCCAGTTCATGCGCAGAGATTGTAATGCAGGGAAATGAGTCCACATCCTGAACCATGAACTAGATGCACATTAAACGTGGGTGGGGACATGCATTTAAAAATGCATTTGAACACACAACCCATTTGCAGCAATGTAGTACAATAGCCTGTATTCACTGAGAGCATTAAGGATCAAACTACACTACCTGAAATGTGTCAATAGCTCTGATTTGCTTGTTTGTTTGCTAGTTTGGTAAATAGAAGCCATGGATGGCCTATTCAAGATAAGGACATTGGCATGGGGACCAGGACAATTCATAAGGAGAGAAGAGACAACTCATAAGGAGAGCTGGCTGGCATAGAGGCAGGGCTCTTGCCCTCAGTGTTGTAGGTCCTGAGTTTGAATCGCCAGGACTGGCTATCCATAAGGGTGAGAAGGGGCTCACATCTTCAGAAAAAAAAACTGATCTTCAGTCTAGAAATAAGGCGCCTATGGGGGAACACGGTTGAGACATATAAAATTATGTATGGGATGGACAGAGTGGATAGAGAAAAGTTCTTTCCCTCTCACAAAATACCATAACAGAAGGCAGGGGAAGGAATGGGGGGCAGGAAAGCTGCAAGTGGGAGTGGACCCAGCAGCAATGGCATGCACCAGATCCTATTCCCCTTTTCTGCAGCCTCCCTGCTCCATTTCTCTCCTTAGATTTGCACTAGCAAAATGGCTAGTGCAGGTCCAGGGAGACCTATTAGAGTGAGAGGCTTATGAAGGTGTAAGCCCCATTGAACACAATGGGAAGTACTTCTGAGTAGACATGTATAAGATTGTGCTGTAAGAAAAGCAAATTGCAGAGTGCTGATCTGGTGTTTATTTTATATTGTCTGTTGTGCTTGAGACATTTTTGGGTCCAGACCTCCATTTGGAGAGCCTGGTATGGGCTAGGAGTCAATTCCAGGACTTAGGACAGGACAATTGGGCCACAGGGGCAGGGAACATTCAAAAAAGAGGCATGCACAGCAGTCTGTGACCATTTGCAGAGAAAGAACCTCAGCAATAAACTCTGCATTTTGTTAAGACCATGCAGCAGACCTACAACCCAACTTTCCAGTGCCAATAAAGCTGCAATGCAACCCCGAGGTAAGAGTACAAGCATTCCTTTACCTTGAGAAGGCTCCTCCATGACTGCTCCCTCCAAGGTAGGACACAGCGCAGGCCCTGTTGGCATAGCTGCATCAGTGTTGGAAAGTTAGGATTGGACTGCTAGTCTTGTTTTCCAGCATTCCTAGCATGCTACTACTTTAAAAAATGCTTCTTTTTATTATCATACTGGCTGACGTGGATGACTTTAGAGCAGGTTGCAAAGCTGGTAGAATTTTATCATTCCTATGAAGGAAACAAATATTGATGAAAAATGTCTTTGTCTGGCTTTCTGCTAAACTGTGCATGTACAACATGTGACCCAGGAAAGCAAAACCAGCCCCCATGTGTCCCATAAGGTGCTTGGCCATTTCTGTTTTTGTAGTCCAAGGCAGCAAAAATGGACCTTTGGCCAACCGCCATAAATGTTTAGCACAGTGGTTCCCAACCTTTACTCACAGGTCAGGGAATGACTGAATGCTTGTTCAGTGGCATTGGTACTTCTGGGTTGGCGCTACTGCTGCCAAAGTTAAAAAAGCAGTTTTCAGACTTTCAGGGCTTTGGGCATCTCCAGCCAGGTAAGATCAAAACCCCTTTTTTTACTTCAGCGGCAGCTACATCAGCATGAACATGGATGTGCCATTGCCAGCATCCTGTAAGTTGCAAGATTGCCACCCCCCTTAAGGGGGAAGGCAATGTTTCCCATGGACCTGCGGGGTTGCAACACCCTGGTTGGGAAACATTTGTCTAGCAGGTTCAGGCCTCTGTTGAAACAAGTACCTCAGTATGGAAAAAAAATGAGAACTCACAACCATACCTTATCCATGCTGTGGACGCCACACTAGACAGACAAAAATTACCAGCAAAGGCTGCAGTACTTACCTAGTAGTATGTCCCATTGACCTCAATGAGACTTAATTCTGAGTAGAGACATGCTGTAAGACTGTATGGCAATCCTGTATGCACTTTCCTGGGAATAAATTCCACTGAATTTAATAGGGCTTACTTCTGAGTAGACTCCTATAGGCTTGCACTGCAAATTATGCAATGAAGTGAACACGGTCATTTAAAAAAAAAAATTCCTAAGAGGGAAAACAAGCAGAAATAAATTGAAGATGCATGCAATTCCTTTCTCACAAGTTATGAAGACCCACAATTGAGGGCACGAGTCAATTTTTCTTTCCTTATGCATGTTATCTCTAGTATTCTGGTCCTCATGCAGAACTGCCAATGAACTTCATTATCTGTGTGCTGCCGTTGACGCAGTCCTGCCTATCTGGCTCACGGCTGCTGCACGGCATGACCTGTTTTTCCAGCTGTGACAGGTGCTTCCATTGTGCTGACATTAATAGTGGTGCAGAAGTGTCTGGGAACATAATGTGAAAAATGCGGTTTAAAAAAAATGAGAATATAACAGCCCTTTCTCTGGAACTCCACATTCCAGAGGCAGAAATTCATTCTTTATTTATGTTGTTGACTGCACGTACATTACGTTCAGCCACAATCTGTGTACATCACATCCCAAACTGACACAGAGCCTAACTATGTGCAGGTGGATTTGTTCATGTTCATTCCTTGTTAACTTTGCCTTCTCCTCTCTCCTCTTCCTTTTGTTGTCTTCCACTAGTTGACATTTAAATTGTAAGCTATTTGGGGCTGTGACCTGCTTGTTTTGTTTATATTGGGTTGTGCTGTGCACCTTAGTGGTACCTATATAAACAATAACAAGAACAATGGGTTGAATCCAAAGAAACGTAGTCATAGCTAAGTCCCCTTGACTTCGGGCTTCAGTTAGTCACATGACTAACTGCTCTCGTTGATTTCTATGGTGCTTAGTCATGGCTAACGGTTCCTGAAAACAACCCAATAGCAATAATAATGAAGATGAAATTAAATCTAATTTAATCCTATTGACCTCAATAGAACAGGGTGTTAGGAAGGTAGTGAGATAAATTCTTGAAAAATTATTAGTCCTAATATTGCTGTAGTTGTTTTTGTAGTAACCTTTCCTGACTATTCTGAGACAAAAGGAGATTAGAGGAGAAGCCCACTCCATGAACTGAGGACAACCCTGGGAAGTCGACCGGGCTACACGACAGACAAGGGCCGGCTTTGCCCCTCTCAGATCACCCAGTAGAAAAGGAATGTGTAGCAGGACTTCCTCAAATGATCTCAAAGAGCAGGAGGAAGCATATGGGAGTGAATGCTTCCTCTGTTGTGCTGGATTGATGCCCTGAACCTGATACCAGCGCTTTGTGTTGTGTCCAGAAGCATGAAAACTGAACCAATGTGATCTTGAGCTCTAATCAGAAGAAGCACTGCTGCATTCTGCTTTCAACTGGGGTGCCACAGCACATTGGTGTGCCACAAAAGGTCCACAGGTGTGCCACAGGAATTTGGAACACAGCGGTTGAATATAACTGAAATACTCTTCTGGGTTCTTCTACTCTGTTTCTAGGGCAACTGTCTCTAGAAACAAATGGTCCCTTTTCCTCTGCCAGCTCTGCAGACAGACAGACAATTTGTTACAACAAGACAGTTGCCCTAGAAACACAGCTGAAGAACCCAGAAGAGTCTCCCGGAAGTTGGAAGTGATATCACAAGAGGTGAAGAACATAGAGAAGACTATAGAGGTCACCACCACCACTTCTCACCATAGAGGCGAGAAGAAAAAGGCTGAAAGAAAAACGTTGAAAATCGCTGCATTACAACATTCCAAATTAAAGATGATAGGCACATGAATGATGAAAGCAAAGCTTTAATCAGTGAGCTATACAGTAAATATGGTAGGAGAACGGAGCAGAGTTCTTCATGTGCTACCACCACGTAAACAGGTGTATGAAAGTATGGAGGCAAGGAACAAGCCCTTACTCCCACCAGTCTACTGCCCAAGGAAACTAGCTCAATCCACTTCATGGGCAGGTCAGTCCTGAAAACTTGCTTAAATCACTTTCAAGGCCTATCCCAAGCAAACATTATGTTGCATCACACATCCCTTAAGGTAGCACCATTTTTGAAGATGATTTTTTCTGAACTCACAAAGCACAGTATTTTGTACTTAGGAAAAATTAACACTGTCCCGAGAGGGAACATGCATTGTTTTATACAACTGCTACACAGGAAGTAGCAGTTTACATAAGTACTCTTGCATGAAGCATATATCTAGCCAGGGTTCTATGGCTATACCTCCCACACACAGCACTCGTAGACCATTGTGTGCAGAGAAGATTTCTCACTGTTGTCACTGAAAATGTCACCTACAGGAGTTTTGTGCAACAGTTTTAAAAGTAACTTCTGACACATTTTCAGCATTCATGCTAAAACTGAAATGCCTACATTTAAGCACAACTTGACTCTACTATCAGTGCTGCTTTATTATGTAGCTTTCAAGTATACCTGCAATTGCAGATAAAGAATTGGGGGACTGGTCCAAACAGGCCCGTACCGGCCCAGCACAGCACACAGTATCACAATGTGCCATAAGTCATGCCTGTAACACTTACCGGTGGACCAGTGCAGGCGCTGGCTCAGAGCAAGCCCATGCTGGGCCAATGTCAGGCGGAAGAGAGACAACCACTGCCTGGAGCTCCAGGCAAGAGCTGGGCTGTGGACTGATAAGTCAGGGTGGGGGGAGGCATTCTGGGGCAGGGGGAGGGCAGGGGGAGGCAGGGCAGGGGAAGGAGTGGGGCAGGAGGGGGCGGAGATGGTGGCATACCCTACTGCCTTATCCTAACCCCCCCTCCCGGCCTGGGAGACCCAACATGGATCTCCTCGAATCTGCGCCCACTCAATAGCAGGCACAGATCCAAGGAGACCCCTTGGGACCCAAGCTCCCTTAGGTCCGTGCTGCTTCCAACCCCATGGAATGCAGCAGTAGTCCTTTTGGCACTGCCACAGCCCTGGGCATTGGGAAGCACAGAATTGGGCTGTGGTTTGTTTCCTGAAAATAGCTCAGAGAATTCTTTTCTCCTCTGTTTCATTCAATAGTACTATGGGATAGATTGTAGCTATCCAAGTGTGCCTACACACATGTGCCTGATGACAATATGGGATTGAAATTGTGTCCCCAAAGGTGAAAAGAGATGCAGCATTTCTAAGTGCAGTGAATGTTGCTTGAACGCACATTTGCTGCATTCTACGGCATTTGTTTTCAGGGCAGAGGCTCAAACTACTACCTTCAACTCTGCAGATTGTCTTCATTCACTGTGTTCCAAGCACAACTGTCAGGTCTACTACTGCCCCTGCATGCGCTACAGAGCTGATCTACAGGATGTGGCCATGCAATAATCAGCAAATCCTTATTGATCCAACTTTACCCCTGGATCAGGTGCACTTGACCCAGAACCAGAATTGGATCAATTAGATTTGCTGATTGCATTTTCTGTCTCCGACATTTCACTCAAAGCCCTGACATGCCAGGTTTTGCCAGTGCTAAAGTCCTAAATCAGCAACAATCTTGAGCCAATCAGGGAAAGTTTGTTTGTCGAACTGCTGCACTTGCTTCCAATTCAAACAAGTATAAAGAAATGGAAAGTTCCTAAATTGAGGGCCCAATCCTATATAACTTTCCAACACTTATTCAGCCATGCCAATGGGGTATGCACTGCTTTTTGTGACAGACTGCTCAAACAGTACATTATCTAGAATACAGATTATATCTCATTTTTTATTCATATACCATCACCTATAAGGTGAGAAATTTCTGCCAATAAATCAAGCTGAGATCATCTCCTTGCCTTATCTGTGAGGTCATTTGGGAGTCAGGGCTGTTCAAGCATGTTGGGACACAGGGAGAAGCAAGAGGACAATACAGAGATAATTAGAGGGCTATGGTCTCTACGGCAAGCCCTCCAGGGCAAAGCTGTAGCCAAAGTTAGCCTTTTATTCTCCTCCTGAGGAAAAAAAAGTAAGCCAGGGCTCAAGACTTCCATTTAAATCAAGCAAGACTCATTCTCTTTAGCAGGCCCTTCTGCACTCTTAATCCATTTTGCAAATGTTTGGTTTTTTAAACACCAGGCTGTAATCTTCATTTCCATCTGAAACAAGATCCCAATTCAGTGCACCATTACTTAAGAATAACACTCATGGAAAGCAATGGGTCTATTTCTGAGTAAATCAGGTTGCAACTATATACAGTTGCACTTGCTCGTGCTCATTCATTGTTGCTTGTCTCTCTGCTGTGAATTGATCTGAACACTCCCAGTTATGTGTTATATATTGTATGTTATATGTAGAGACTCCAGCTTAACACACCAGGCACCTTAAAGAAAGATTTGATTAATGGTTCTACTGATATGTTGTTTACAGTGCACTACTCAGATGTTGCGAATTTAAAAAGTTGATGAATAAAAATGTATCTTACAATCTTTTACTATATTTTTAATGGAGACTGTACAGTTCTTAGGTAACAATGACTGGTAGGTTATTTTTTAGGATCTGGCCTGGGGTAAAAGACAAAACTACAGTCAGTTTAAATTTAACACACACACACACACGCCAACTAATCTGAGGGTCATACTATTGGGGGGGGGAGTACAGGAGGTCTCCTCTGGGTAAGGGAATATTTGTTCCCTTACTAAGGGAAAGCCTCCATGGCAAGGGAGGATCTACTTGTACCCACAGCAGCTAAATAGCTAGAGCAGGACCAGTGCTGCAGGATCAGGTCTGAGAAGAGTGCTAGGATATTGGAGGTGCCAGCACCACCAATTCCACACCTCTCCCAGGCCTGATCCTCTCATCCCTACCGCCTCCTCACCCTCCCCATGACATTTTGCCCCTCCCGCCATCCCACCCACCTATCCCGCTGACTTAACTTCATCATTGTTTGGCAGGAGAAGCAATGGAGCAGATGGGAAGGCATAGGCTTTTCTGCTGGCACTCGCACAGCTTGCTGACAGAGAACCTATTGCGACTGGCACTGACCACTATATGGCAGTCAGCACCCTAAACACAGAATATTTTAAAAACATTATATATAATTGCATTTCAACTATCAATGTGGTCAAATTCTTAATATCACTGCATGCCAACTATCAAATATTGCCAAGTTCCAACTGTCAGGTATAAAACATTTTAACATTTCTTTTTATTTATTTATGGGTTGCTTTGCAGACTTTCATTACATCTACTAGAATTGGACGCCCTGGAATTGGAAAGGGCGAGGGAAGGAGGTTTTGTGTTTGTATAAAACATATGGATGGATGATATTCAGTGACTGTTCAGAGAATAACTGAGCATCCGGAATCAGAATGTCAGAAGAATATTTGCCGCTAAAATTGAATGCTGGGAGAGTTAGGACAAAAGAAAATATTTCTTTACCCCTTTTGTAGTTTGTGACACTCCTTGCCACAGGCTGTGGTGATGGCATCTGCCCTGGATGCCTTTAAAAGGGGATTGGACAAATTTCAGGAAGAAAAGTCCATCACAGGTTACAAGCCATGATGGGTATGTGCAACTTCCCGGTTTTAGAAGTGGGCTACCTCAGAATGCCAGGTGCACCAGGTTGCAGGTATCTTGCTGTCTGTGTGTTCCCTGAGGTATCTGGTGGGCCACAGTGAGATACAGGAAGCTGGACTAGATGGGCCTTTGGCCTGATCCAGCAATGCTCTTCTTATGTTCTTATGTCATCAACACTCACAAAGGCACAACTTTGAGGACAATATTTGAAAGTGAATTTATTTCTTTTCTACAATATTTCCCAGTATAAAGTTTTTTGTACATTTCCACAGGTTTCCATCCTGGAAATGTAATGAAACAACCTATTTGTGAAACCTGGTTTTATTTCCTACCCAATAAAACAAAAGCAGCTTTAACTGCAGCACAAGCCTCCTTCACATGTAGCAGGCTTCAGGATTGTGATTAAGCTGCTAATGGTGGCAGAAATGTCCAGCCACATAAAGCAGCCGGCATGTCATGTCTGTAGTTTTTCCTCTCACCACAGGTAGATCAGTAATAATAAACTAAATGAGGGAAAATGCAGTGGTGATTCTTACAGGTAAACTTGAATAAGAAAGCCTCCTAGTAGTCCTTCACAACTGAAAATGTCTTTAAAATAAAAAAGGTGAGTGCTCAAGACACTATAGTGATGAAACTCTGTGTACGAAATACATACAAAGAAAGACTCACAGTAGTCACAAGATTATAGGCTAGTGCTTCAATTGACTGCTGCCAAGTAAAGGTTGGGCATAAGGCACTCAAGATCTACACAGCCTGTCATTATTCTGTCATACCACCCTGGTAACAAAACTTGCTTTTGGCCATGGGAAGCCATAACATCCCATAAGTGCTTGCCATTTGGCTCAGATTTGTTATTCTTCCATATTGGATGAAATATGGTCAAGTGTTTTGTTGAATTTTCAGTGTGAGGAACCTTTTTTTTTAAATAAAAAAAGGGCTGAATTATGCATCACTGAATTGTCATGGCCCTAACTAGCATCTCAGTCACCTCAGCTCAAGATATTAGCTCAAGATACCTTTTTAACTCAGCTCAAGAAGGAAGCAACTGCCAGTTCTGACAAACTGGCTAGTACAGCTTGGAGATGAGGAATTTAACTGATGCATTAGGACACAGGGATGATTGAAGGGGCTTAGGAATTGTTCTTGATTGCTATTTGTGAGATGCTTGTTGTTCTTCAGCACAGTTATGTACAGAAGGCAGAATAAGAAGGTTAGCTTCATAATACAAAGAGAAAAAAAATCCAAACTTGAAAAGAGATAATTGTAGCACTAATGGCCCAATTCTATCCCCTGCCAGGCCATAGCAGGCAGCAATGGTGACAGAGCATGTGCTGCATGCTATAGTGGGAAAGGGACAACCAGATTGCTTACTTTTTACTTCCCTCAATCACCTGGCCTCCAATGGGTCACCTCTGACCTCTGCCAATATCTGACTAATTAGCAATTTAGTTGGTGAAGGTCCAAGGAGCTTCAGGGGGTGTGTTGGGCCACGGTAAAAGGGATAGGATCTTGGCTTGTGCTGCTGCCACTGAGATTCTTCTCCTGCCCCTGTTTTAGCCTGCTCCTCTCACTGATCCAACCTGATCCTTCCTCAAATTGCCCCCACCATCAGTTATGGAGTTAGCCCCTGTGGCACCCCGGAGCACAGGTACACAATGCCACCTCCTTGCATCATGCTGCCCTCTGGATACTTACCTAGCCACATGGAGCCTCACTCAATGTTCGGGACCTCTCCAAAAGCCTTCTGAGGCTTCTGGACTCTTAAACAGTACTTCTGGTTTCTTGGAAGTACTGCTTAAGAGCATTCCGGAGGCCTCAGAAAGCTTTTGGAGTGGTCCTGAATGCTCTGGAGGGCAGGTGGAGGCAGCGTGGCAGGCAGAGGTGGCAGCAGCAGCACAGTGGATGCAGTGGTGCCACCCCCACAAGGCCCACAGGTATGGCACCTGGGGCTTTTGCACCTCTGCCCCCCTGGCCCGCCACTGCCCACCGTCACCTTACCTGCTCTGGCTGGATGTCCAGGATCCAGCAGTGTATCTAGAGAGAGATCAAAACACTAAGTATTGATGACACCACAACGTGCCATGTAAGAGGTCCCTCCCTCTAGCCCCTGGAGCCATACTGGGTGGCGAAAACAACCCGGAGTCCTCTCCTCCCAATTGCCCATGCTGCCCCAAATGGCTTGGAAGGCGAAGGGGAGGTGCAGCTTACATGGCACATGCAGTGCCATCAATAGCATTTTGTCCCCCTCTAGGTGCGCCACTGCCAGGATCCGCTGGCATAAGAGAGACTTCCAGTCATTTCTACTAGCATCTCTGCAGTGCACAGTGGCAGCACTGCTTTCGCACCACTGGAACAGGGCTTCTGCTGAAGGATTGCAAGATCCATCAGCATAAGACCAACATTGAATTGGGCAGTAAAATAAGGTTATTGAAAAGCTGGTGCACCATTTGTAGGTGGGGTGGAAATGTTGGAGCATAGCGCATCCATATTGTCCAAGATTTCAAACATTTGGGCAAGTCCAAGTTGAAAATTCATTCCCGTAACTAGCAGCAAGTTTGTAGCTGGGCATTCAGACAAAGCTGCAGCAATCCATATGTCCCTAACAGGTATGCGGTAATACAGCTTGCTCAAAGAGTTCAGTTCTGGATCACATTGCCTTCCTTAGCAATGTCCAGCATCAACTACATCCCATCTTAAGGGCTTTACACAATGAAATGCCAAAAGACCTGTGTTGATAACAAGGCCACACAGAGAGAATCACGCTCTCAGGCAACCATGTTTGTCTGCTTTGTATAGAAGCACAGAAACTGATGAGGAGACCTTTCTGTTGTACCAGCCAGGGCTGAGTTTCTGCTCATTCATCCTTCTTGACAGCTGCCAGTCAAACTGAAAAACCATTTAGCATTCACTCAGCACTCATCCCTGCACCAGGATATCGTGTCAAGTTCTCCAGTTCATACTCACTCTTCCTGACAGCTGCCAATGACTTTAGCATTCAGCATTCAGGCTCCTGTTCAGATTGGCAGACACTACTCAAACTTTTCCTGACCCTGAGGAGGTTTGCGTCCCATACTTTTCTGAGGGTGCAATCCTAACGTGCACTGGAACAGGCAATCCAGGAGGCTTGCACTGTATTCCAGTGCAAGATAGGGCACCACGGTGGCTCAGCTGAAGGTAAGAGGAAACTCTTCCCCTTACCCCCAGGTAAGACACTGCAGCCCCTATGGGTCTCCTCGAACTTGCGCCACCTCCTGAGGTTTGAAGCTGCTCTGTGCTGCTCAAGGAACAGGACTAGGATCTGGCATAACAGCCGAATCCCAGCCCCACTTCCTGCTGTCCGCCCTCCCGCCCCCAGGACCTTCCTCTGCCTGCCTTCCCCTCACCCCAGAAAGCCTGCCACCCGCCTCCTCCCTGCTCTCCACAGAGCCTTGCGTCAGCCAAGCTCAGCTGTTACAAGGCTCGCTCCCTCCATCAGCACAGAAACTGGATTCAGTCTCCGCAGGCCAACACAAGAAGGTGCAATTGTGTCTTATGGCATATTTGTGACCCTCCTGGGTCAGCACAAGGGACTTACGCCAGCCCAAGGGCAAGACAGGATTGAGCCCTAAGTGTTTGGTGCAGTTACGGTTTTCTGTCCTGATGCCAGAGTAAAACATTTCACTACATTTTCCTTCACACAAAGACTCCATGTTTCCTCCTTGTTTTTTCATTCCCAAACTGCAACCCAAATATATCCCATCCTGCATGTTGACCAAAGAACAAGCAAGGCAAGCATAATGAGACTTCCACATGATTCTGACTGTGAATATGATGGCATGATTGGAGGATTGTGTTTGAGAATGGGCTGAAAACCTCAGTCATGAAGCTTATTGAAGGGCTGTGGACAATCCTCTGGGACATGGTGACCAGATACAATGGAGGACGGAGTGCCAATGGAGGACGGAGTGCCGATACATTTAACCACTGTAGAGAAGGGGGAATTTTGGCAAGCACAGCTCAACATGGGAGGGTTGAAAAAGCTGCACCTGCCCAAACTCCCTCTTCTATACAATGGTTAAAGGTATAGGGGTATAAACCCTTGCTAACTGGGTAAGAAGCACTTTTTCAAGTGGGTTCTCTTTTTAGCAGGGGAACTGGCCCACTTCACCCCAGCAGTGTCTTTTCTAGTGGCTGTCTGCTGGTTTTCTTTTGCATCTTTATACGTAGAATGTGAGCCCTTTTGGGACAGGGAGCCATTTAGTTATTTGATTTTTCTCTGTAAACCTCTTTGTGAACTTTTTGGTTGAAAAGCAGTATATAAATACTGTTTTGTTGTTGTTGTTGTTGTTGTTGTTGTTGTTGTTGTTGTTATAGGCACTCTGTTCTCCACGGTATCTGGTCACCCTGCTCTGGGAGCCATCACACAAATGACCATTTTACCCCCTATTTTACCACACAGCTGAGGCAGCTGTTTGCATTACAGAGTGAATGGGGCTAAGGTACCATGATTCAGTGATCTCCTGTTGCAAATGTGGAAAGGCAGCAAGGGGTTCAAAAAGCAAACCCTGGTGAGCTAGGCAGTAGCCTAGCTTCCAGTCTATTCTCTTGCCCCCTCCCACTGCTGATGCAGGGATGCCAAAATGGTGACTGCTGCATTTTATAATGACATGGCAGTCCAGTCTGTGGGTAAGGGAATAATCTTCTTTTACCTAGGGGTAAGCCTCCATGGCCGGGGGGGGGGGGTGTCTGCTTTTACCTGTACTAGCTAAATAGACTATGCAGGTCCATGTGGACCCATGCTGTGGGATCCAAAAAGGGGGCTTGGATATCAGCTGTGCCAGTGGTGCCAATTCTGCTCTCTCCCTGCTCCATTTTGCCCCTTCCTTGCCTCCGTTCCACCCTCCCTCACCTCCTCCCACCTTTCCCACTGACTTACCTGCTCTGGTAAGTGGCAGGCAAAGGCCTCTTTAGCCTAGAAAAGAGGTGCCTCAGGGGGACATGTTTGAGACATACAAAAATATGCACGGGAAGGATAGTGTGGATAGAGAGATGCTCTTTTCCCTCTCACACAACACTATAACCAGGGGACATCCACTAAAATTGAGTGTTACAAAAGTTAGGACAGACAGACAAAAGAAAATATTTCTTTACTCAGCGTGTAGTTGATCTGTGGAACTCCTTGCCACAGAATGTGAGAATGGCATCTGGCCTAGATGCCTTTAAAAGGGAATTGGACAAATTTCTGGAGGAAGAAATCCATCATGGGTTACAAGCCATGATGTGTATGTGCAACCTTCTGATTTTAGAAATAGGCTATGTCAGAAAGTCAAATGCAAGGGAGGCACCAGGATGCAGGTCTCTTGTTGTCTTGTGTGCTCCCTGAGGCATCTGGTGGGCCACTGTGAGATACAGGAAGTTGGACTAGATGGGCCTTGGGCCTGATCCAGCAGGACTCTTCTTATGTTCTTAAGATTTGAAACAGGCAAGGGGGCACAGACCTTCCCACCAGCACTCCTTGGCAGCATGCTGACTTGCAGCATCGTTTATGACTGGCATTGACTGCTTTATGGCAGGGAGGCGCGCTGCCTGTTGGCAGTGCGCATAACATTAGGCTATTAGTTGGTTCAGAGAAGGGAAGCAAGGCAAGGGACCTGAGATTGCTTTCTCAGGAAAAGGTTTTTCTGAGACGTAGGTGAGTGAGTGCTGGAGCGGCAGCTTATAAATTGAAGGTGGTCCACTGGGTGCTGGAGCAGCAGTTTTGCCATAATGCTTTGCACACAAGAGCAGAAAAGAAGAGAGAATTGTTGGAGAGGAAGAGAGTCCTGTCCTGGACACCAGTTGGCACTGCAGTTATAGGGTAGCAGAGCATAGGGGTACTTCATGCAACACATGACGTCTATGAATTACAGAGACAGCAATGAAGCTGGGTGGAAGACAGTTGAGCAATAGATGAAGACAAAAATGATGAAGAACATGACTGGTCTGTGACTCTGCTTTTTATGCTTAAATTCCCATTCAGAGGCTATTGTGGAATGAACTCATCAAGGACCTTTCTTTTGAGCCTTGATAGCTTTTGACTGACCATCCCCAGCTCAAAATAAGTGTATCAATTGCTTTGCTCCCAACTGAGGGTGCGACAATGAACTTCTTGATGGTTCTGGGGGATGGTGCCTCCATTAGTATGAGTCCCTTGATTAAAGTTTGACTTACCCTTATGGGCATGTAAGACCTGAGGCCTTTTGTCATCAACCCAATTGAAAATGCCACAAGGCTGATCCGGATCATGCACTTCTGGCAGGCACTAGCAACAACTAAATGTGTACTTGCCACAGTATGTCAGGTAACAGATCTGAATTGTAGAACGTCCTAGTAGATGCAGCCAAATGGAAGAAGTAACATCAGACCCCTTGTTTCAATGGGCAGTTTCCACTTCCCAGCAGAACTTTGTTTGTGATATTTATAACCCACCTTTATGATATATTTATACCCCTTGATACTGGAACACATGTTCTCCCATCCAGACACTGACCAGACTCAACCCTGCTTAGTTTCAGTAAGGTTGCTGCCTCATGGGCCTTTAGACCAGGCTCCAGGATTGATTTGGTAAGTGTCACTGTATATCAAGCATTATCATACATGACTGCCTCCCTCATGCTGCTCTGGACAACCTCCATAGAACTGTTTATTAATGTCTGAATCAACCCTATGGGCCTTTTGTGTGAAGGTGTAGGGTGCTGCTCCCACATCTGAGTTGTTATGATCTCATTCCAGTTGCTGCTCTGACTTTACATTTTAGTGAAAAAAGTGAAAAAGAACATGGAGCGAACACAGAGTGAAAAAGAACACAAGGTCTCGTTTTCTCCTCTAGAGCTCTGGCTGCAAATAGATTCTGTAGCTGCTGATCTTGTAACTTCACATTTGTTAGTCATCATTTTCGCAAATTATGGATGCAGCACTGTGACAATGGCAAAATGAAACTCGCAGTTATGTCATCACAGCTTGAGGCTTAGCAAATGAGCATCCCTAGCCGAGCCCCTGGCAATTTATTTTTTTCCCCAGAAATAACTGCACCTACAGGTAGATAGCTTGAAACAAATCTTCTTGTGGGATCATCAACCTCCAAGTGTTTGCTTCGAAATATTCCCTGGAGAGTTGTCCTTTTAGTCCTAAACTTCTAAAAGTAGAGAAATGGAAGGTCTGTAGTCACCATAACTAGCTGTAGCTAATCAAGATTACTGGATGACAAAAAAAGGCATTCTGTGAGTTAGACATTTTATTTTTAAAAAATCATTCAAAGACTTGTGCCTTCATTTTGGCATTGCCAGTAGAATGAGCATTCAGTTCAAATGGAAAGGTTTGCATCTCTTTGGAAGATTCAAAGCAGAAGATGAAAAAACAATCTTGCATCACAAGATAAATGACAAAATAAAAAAAAGTCAATGATTTTCGACGTGGAGAAACCTTCAGGATAAAGAGCATAGCTATGTTTTCTTAAGCTGATATCACAGTTCAGGAATCTGCCCACAGGTGTACACATTTGGTCCCTATTGCATATATGCAATGTTGGGCAGAAATGGCTTAAGCCAAGGCCACGTGCCTGGGTGAAGCAAAATCTCAGGGGATTGCATCAGCTACTTCTTCTTCATGAAACTGTATAAAAGGGCCAGGAGGGCTTTTTTGAGTGTACAAAAAGCATGCACTGGAGCTCTGCCCACCAAGTCAAGCCAGGATTCCTATTGGCCTTGCTGGTCTTGCTGCAAGTGGCAAGAGTCTGGGAGTCCCACAGATGCCATCAGATAACATCTCAAGTACCACAAGTGGTGTTGGGGCCCCTCCCAGATGCCCTGACCCCCAACTTACCCTGGAGCAGGCACCCCATGCCCAGGGTGGGGAGGCTTCCCTGCCCTTGAAGGGGGCAAAGAAGGTTGGCTCACCCCAACCAGACAGAGGGGGCTGGCAGGGCAAACAAGGAACACTGCAGGAAACAAGCCAGGAACAGGAAAGGCCTTTTCTGCCCCACCTGGAGGAAGGGGAGGGGCCAAAGGGGGCAGGCTTTCTCCATAAAACAGGGAAGCCAGGGATGAGAGGCAGGCAGTGTGAAGCAGGGAGCTGTGAGATAAATGGCTCCTGTTCCTAGGCCAGGTTTGGCAGCTCTGCTAGGAAGGAGGACAAGAGTGCTGAAACCCCCTCCCCCCTCCAGCCAATCTGAGGCCTCCCTGGGGGTGGACAAGCCTGCTCCAGGTCCCTCCAGGGGTGGGCCCCTACAAGTGTTATGAGTACCACTGGTTGAAAAGCACTGCTCTATAGTACCCTACCAGACTTCTGCCAGAAATGATGAACACTACTGGCAACATGGCAACAGCCGCCCCCCCCCCAGATCCCCCAATGCCTTCCCCCAGATCCCCCTATGTCAGTGGCAGGGGTGGGCCATGGGCAGGGAGGGGATGAACAATGCATTCTGGGGGAGGAACCCTGGGCCATGCTGGGGGAGGAAATGGATCCAGCAGCAATAATGCATGTAGGATCTTACCCCTCTTTTGAAAACCTCCCTTCCACTTTTCCCTCCTTGGGCATACACCATAAAAATGGCTGGTGTGTGTCCAAGGTGAACCATAGGTGGCTGAAGGATTACATGGAGGTAAGTAAAAATGTTTTTCACTTCTCCCATTTGTCTTCAGGTCCCCGTCCCCACCATAGCATGCAGCTCATTTCTTTTTGATGCATGCTATAGCATAGCAGTGGATAGAATTGGGCCCTCGTGTTTATTGTTACACCTGTCATTCTTTTTGTTATTTGTTTGCAAAGTTGATATTGGTTTATTCACTTATTTTCACATTTTATAACCCCTAATTCAGTTTCACTTCCTCTTGATTTTAAAGGGGGATCCCACTATTCTGCTGCTCTTCTCTGTTTTACATTTGGCTGGCATGTAATGTTCAGACCTTCTAGTGCCTCTCCAGGAGAACAGCCCTGCCAAATTTCAGACAACTTGAAAAATGGGCCCCCATTATGTAGTCAACAAAAAAGGCACATGGACTGCTTTCTAAAACTTGAAAAGTGGCACAGTAGAGAAGTGACCAGATAGGCAGTCCTGGGTACCAGTCTTTGACATAAGACTGGCATGGCTGAGGATCAACCAGCAAGCAACCCAGCAGGGCAGAAGGAGTAAAGGGTGTTGAAGCTGACATTTTCTGAACAGGCAGTCAGACCAGGCACAGACTGGCATGGAAGAGAATCAAAAACAACTCACAGACAGTGATTAACTCAAGGTTATCATTTCTGAACACCCCATAGAGGCAAACTCAAGAAAAGAGATAAAGGATACTGAAGCTAGAAATTTCTTTTTTTTTTCTTTTTTCCCAAGAACAAGATAATAAACCAAAATCATGTGAATAAAATCAGAAAGCAAAATTACATTGTCTTCACCTCCCCACTCCCAATTCTATAAATTCAACCAAGGTGCAAGATATAACAAAAATTCGTATTAATATAATCATGATGTAAATTATAATCTTCATCAGACTTTTTTCATTTTAAAACAGAGTAATGATACCACTTGCCGATCTATTCATGTATTATATTTGTAATATTCTCCAAAGCACAACCATTTGTGCCAAAAACAATAATAATGGTCAAACGCTTTATTACATAATTCCTCATTGACAAAAGACTCCATTTAATTCTAACTTATACTTTTGTTTCACAAATTCTTAAAAGGGAGATCAATGCTGAAAAAAGAGAAGTTTCTTTTTTCCTTTTTTCTCTTTTTTTTAAAATATATTTTATTCATTCATTACAGATACAGGAAAGGAAATAGGCTTAACTTTGGGTAGGGTACAACACAGGTTACACATAAGGTTTGGCCCCAGATTCCAACATACCTCATTCAATTAACACAAAAAAACACACACAATAATCATCAATACAAAGGTTCGCATATTTATCAATATAAAAAATTAATTTTTATGAAACACTCAATTTTATCTAACTAGATTTATCTACCCAATCATAAAAAACTTCCAATATTTTCTTACTCTATCTAAATCTCTCTCTCTCATTCTTTCTGTTAAAACTTCCATTTCTGCTACTTCATAGATTTTATCTATTAAATCTTCTTTAGTTGGTGCATCTATAGATTTCCATTTTTGCGCAAACAATATTCTTGCCGCTGTAACAATATTTACAATAAGGTGTTTCTTAGGTTGGTCTTTAATTTCTGATGTCACATTTAGGAGGAATATTTCTGGTTTGAATGGTAATACACAATGCAATATCTCTTGCAACACTTTATGTATCATTTTCCAATATTTCTTTGCTTTTTCGTATGTCCACCACATATGATAAAAAGTTCCTTCTACCTCGTTACATTTCCAACACTTATTTGATAACCCAGAGTACATTTTTGCTAACTTCTCTGGTGTTCAATACCATCTATAAAACATTTTATATAAGTTCTCTTTAAAAGTCACTGCTTTAGTTATCTTAATATTTGTATTCCAAATTTGATTCCAATCATCCATTAATATATTATAACCAAAAATTTTTGCCCAACGCACCATTGCATCTTTAACTATCTCATCTTCCATTCTCATCTCCAGGAGAAAACTGTAAATTTTTCTTATATACTTCCCCTCATCAATCAAAAATATTTTATCAAAACTTATATCTTCTTCATATAGACCTATTTTTTGGTCTTCTCGTAATCTTATTCTTATTTGCATTTCATTCCACCAGTCCAGCTTTATTCCTTTCTCTTCTAACTCAGACTTACTTAAAATCTCTCCTTTATTGTTCAGCAAGTCACTGTATGGTTTATTTTGATCTTTTTTAATCCAGTTCGGATTGGTTACTATTTCGAGCGGTTTTATCCATCTAGGTAATTTAAAATATATCTTATATTTTATCTGATCCCATATCCAAATAAGAGATCTTCTTAAAATATGTTGTTTAAAATATCCATGCTGTTTAACTTTATCATAAAAGAGGAATGCATGCCAGCCTATTTGTAAATCGTGTGCTTCTAATGTTAAGATTTTTTCGTTCAATACAAGTCCCCAATCTTTTATCCAGTTTAAGGCTGCTGCTTGATAATATAATTCCCAGTCTGGTAATCCAAATCCTGCTCTTTTTTTATCTTCTTGCAATAATTTCAGTCTAATTCTCGGTTTTTTACCTTGCCAAACAAATTTTGTAGTAATTTTGTTCATTTCTTCAAAAAAAGATCTCTTCAAAATAATCGGAATAGTCTGGAATAAAAACAATAATTTTGGTAATATTTTCATTTTCAACAAAGCTATTCTTCCCATTAGAGATAGTTGCAGTTTATTATATTTCTCCAAAACTTTTTTTTATTTCTTTCATTAATTTGATATAATTATCTTCCATTAATGTTCTTGTCTTTTTTGTAATTGTAATTCCTAGATATTTTACTCCAGGGGTGCTCACACTTTTTTGGCTCGAGAGCTACTTTGAAACCCAGCAAGGCCCGGAGATCTACCAGGGGGGAAGGAAGCATCTGACAGACACCCCCTTTAATGTATGGAGCCCCTGCTGGAGTCTAGTCAGTTTCGTCAGTTTTGTTGCTGCATGCCTGAAGAGCAGCTAAAGTGTCAGTTTCAGTGTCAGTTTAGCTAAATATGTCAGTTTCGTCTAGTCACTAGACAAAACTGACATATTAACAGTTTGGAGAGACAGGGCTCCGCGATCTACTCATTTTGCCTCGCGATCTACCAGTAGATCGCGATCCACCTATTGAGCACCCCTGTTTTACTCTGTTTGTTATCTGTAGTCCAAATGCCTACAGATCAGTCCAAATGCATACAGATATAGATCATCATTCTATATCATTATTTTTTATGTTTTTAAGTATCATTTTGGTCTTCTGGTAATTTATTTTTAAACCTGCTACTTCTCCATATTGTTTTAAGTCTTCTATCAAAAATTCCATGGAGTTGAGTGGATCTTCCAAAATAAATACCAGATCATCCGCAAACGCTTGTAATTTCTTCACTTTTAATTTTGAGCGGTTTCACCCTATCATCTTCTCTTATTACATTATTCAATATTTCTAATGTCAAGATAAACAATAATGGTGAAAGTGGACAACCTTGTCTTACTCCTTCTTGAATATTAATCTCTCTCGTCAAATCTCCATTTACTCTTATCCTTGCTTTCTGGTCAATTTTTTTTTCCTTTTTTCTCAAATGGCTTCTGTAAGCTTGAACATCTTCAAACAACCATTCCATCAAAACGGTAGCCAAAGGATCACTCCATGTCTGTGCTACAAAAATTCTACCAGCTTTGAGAAGATTCTATATCTGCCCTCTTTTTTTGCAGATTCAACCTGATAGTCTAAATGCCTAGTCATACCATAAGTGAATTGAGACACAGTTCATTGTACCACAGTACTCATACAGGTGGCACATAGCAACTTTTCCCAGAAGTGTTCATTTATGAACATGGATTATAATCTACCTGCAATTGATGGCAATGTCAACAACTGTCGCCGCAGATACTGTACATCTTATTCAGTTTATAATGGGCCAAACACCACTAATAAATTAATTTATGGAAATTTTAGCTAATATTAATATATGCAGTATAAGGGAATCATTGTAAAAAAAAAAAATTCCAAATAGAATCAGAAATAACATATACTGAAATTTTATCCCACTTTCTTTCAAACCATTATTCCTACCCTCATCTAAAGGTAGCAGCACACTGTATAGCTGGGACAAAAGACCTTTTCCTGTCTTCCTACAGAAAGACATATACATAAATAACAGACTCAAATACAGAGAGTTTACCATTCTTTATCTTGTCTCTGGCATTCTGTTTGTCTGCTCGAAGCTGAAAATATCGGAACCACAGAGGGGCAATTCCGTTTAGTAACCGAGCTTTTTCATTCAGTTGTGAATGTCAGGGGCATGCTACATCAATACGTTTGATCACCACATATCTTATCCAAAGCGAAAGGTTACCCACCTTCTATTATAAATTTCTCATTATATGTGCAGGAAGGAAGTAAAGAAAAATTGGAAGACAGTATATTTTCATTGATCCCCTATTGTCATTACTGCAAAAAACACAGTAATTTTGGCTTAATGATCTTTTTAGTTTACTGTATATTTTTTTCTGTTTGTGCTATATGACAGAGGCCTAGAAAGTGGGATGATGTTACTTTATTGCTCTAAAAATACAGAGGTTTCTGCAGAGGTATTTAACATAATGCAATGCAATGCAGTGGATCCCCAGAAAGCCACCGTCCTGAACTGATTCCTCATGTTGGTCTCTATCACTATAAAGCCCCTGGGGGCAGTACTTCCCTACCTAGACATTCATCAACCATATGACTGATCATTTCCAGTATGTTAACTATGCCTTATCAGTATCTCCCTATTAGCACAATCCTCAGAGCTTGTTGTGCTGGTGCAAGCCCCATGCACTGGCCCAGGAGTGTCACACACATGCTGTAAAGCACATTCACAGCTACTCAAGAGGTGGCTAGGCTCACACGAAGGCCCACACCAGCTCCCAGAGGCCGCATTCAGACTTGGAGAAGCAAAGTTTGAGCCAGCCTCAGCAGGCTGGCACAGGGGATGGAAGAGGGTGGCAGAGGGTGGAACAGAGGCAGGGAGGGGGCGTTTTAGGGCAGCGAGAGGATGGAGGATGGAACAGGAGGCGAATTGGATCCAGGAGAGGGGTGGGATCAGTCACAGCAGCCCACACCAAATCCTAACCCCCATCCCTGGCCCAAGCAGCTTTACAAAAGCTGCTTGGATTTATGTGCGAGCAATTTTGCTGGCACATATCCAAGTAGCCCCATGGGAATGGCTGGGGCGCTACTCAGGGTAAGAGGAAAAATATCCCCTCTAGTTGGCACTTAGCTTGCAATGGATACAGAGCAAGCAATGGATGCATAGCAATGGATACACAGCACTGCTCTAGCTGGTTCAGTGCAAGTTGGGAATAGGTGCCCAACTGCCAGCTGTTCTAGAGACACCTTCACCTGCTACAGTGAGAAGTAAAGAGGTGTGCTGTGTGCTCTGGCCATGCCATATGCCTATGATGATGCCCTCCTGTTCATCACAGCTGCACCTTCACCCTACAGCTCCCACTCCTCCTCTCTTTAACCTCAACCCTCCACTAGTAGAGAGAAAAACCAAAGCGATTGTAGCATTCTGCAGATGTTGTTCAAGTGCTCACCATCCATGTAATGGGGGAAGTGAAAGCATGTCAGCAGGCTCCACCATCTACAGACAAATACTGTCTACTGAGAGAGTAGAGGATGGAACTCTGAGCATGTCAGTGGGCGTGGCGCTTGCAGAGCATGCTCTCAGCATTCTGAAAGCATGGAGACGCTCGACACTTACAGAACATCTGAAAAGGGCTTAAGAAACAAATACAATGAAAGAGAAACAATTGAACAATTCATTCCCATTTGAATCCATTCCTTGCTACCCTCATCTATTTTGTTTCTAGACACATAAGAAAATGAAGGTACCTCATTTATCTTCTTTTCCAGTTGCAAAAAACAAATGCACCCCTCTGTAATGTTCTTGGGCAGCCTTGTACAAGTGTGACCTACACTGAGCATTTTCCCGCATCTGTAAAATGGGCGATAACATCACTTTCTTCAGTCATGATAATGCGGTGAGGAAAAGGAACACATCTTGGATAAGACTAATTATCGTTGAATTGTGGTCATGCAGAGTAAAATGTATATTTGCCCACAAATAAAGGAGAACATGAGCATTTATGGCAAATAATGGTTTCTCCAAAACTATTTCAGTAAGTTTTGGAGGAAATACTAGAGGAGGCTTTGAGGAAATACTAGAAATTTGCACATACGTGACTTTTCGTTTGCTTACCTACAGTTCTAACCCTTTCAAAAGGTTCTAGGTTTGCAATCTTGTACATATTTTCCTGGGAGTAAGTCCCACTGAACACAATGAGACTTATGGCCCAATCCTATTTGGCCATAAACCCTTAACCACTTAGAGCGCAATCCTGCCCTTCACATGCCGTAAAGCACGTTTGCGCCTCCTCAGGGGTAAGCTGTGCCACCGCACAAAGGTGCGCCGGCACATGGAGGCTGAATCCAACCTCTGTGGTGGCTTCTGCGATGAGCCTTGCTTCAGCCTGGCTGGGCTGACATAAGGCTCTGGGGTAGGCAGGAAGGAGGCGTTCCTGGGCAGGGGGCAGGGCAGGCCATGGGCGGCCCCAGGGGCAGGTGAATGGGGAGCAGGAGGCAAAGCTGGATCCCAACCTCCATTCCCAGGGAGTTCAGAGCAGCTTCAAGCTGCTCCACTCTCCTTGGATTTGTGCCACCTCCAGAGGTTGCACAAGTCCAAGGAGAACCATAAGGGCAAGGGTGCCTTACCCAGAGGTAAGGGGAAAAGTTTCCCCTTGCCTCTGGCTGAGCTGCTTCGGGCCCCTATCCTGCGCTGGATACAGCGCAAGCCTCTTGGCTTGCCTGTTCCAGCACAGGGCAGAATTGCGCCCTTAGGCTCTAGTTCACTGACTGGTACGATTGTTCCACCAGGAACACAAACCACACTTACAAACCAGGTAGTATAATTATGTGACATTTGTCCACACCTCAGATGACAGCCTAGCAACTGCAATGAGATTGTGATGTCTGTTCAGACATTTATGTTCATGAAGAAATTTACAAGCATTTCTTCCTGCTCATAAGAGGAGCAGAGCAGAAGGCTACGAACATAGGAAGCTGCCATTGCTTGATCCATCTAGCTTTGTATTGCCGCCACCAATAGGTGGTGACACTCGTAAGGTTTTGGATTTTTCTGCCCTGTGTGTCAATGCTAAGGACTGAACCTGGGACCTTATGAATGGAAAGCGGAATTACAGCCCCTCCCCTGAGCTCTTCTTTCAAGCTTAGTTTACAAATGGGTCAACCCAAGTTAGCCAGTAGAAATGTTTGAGGTCTAGTACCTTTTGAAGACTTACCCGAAAGGCAATATCATATCAACATACACACAAAACTGGAAGTAATCTCTTGTCACCTCCTTGACAAAATATGTAACATAAGAAGCACTGTGTGGAATAGTGGGGGTACTACCCAGTTTTGCTAATCCATGGAAGAGGAAGAATTAATAGTTTATTTTCATAAGTGCAATCAGGGTGGTGTAGTGGTATGGGAGGTGGACTTAGACCTGGAAGATCCAGGTTCAAATCCCCCCTCAGCCACAAAGCTTCCTGGGTGACCTTGGGCCAGTCACTTTCTCTCAGCCTCACCTACCTCACAGGGTTGTTGTGAGGACAAAAGGAGGGGAGCAGCTGTATACACTGCCCTGAGCTCTTTGGAGAAAGGGTGGTATAAAAATGTGAAAAATAAATAAAATAAATTTAAATGTATTAAAATATAAAATAATTCATTGCCTAGCAGTGAGACAGCAATCAATACATCCGGTCTGAAAGAAAAGACAAAGAGGGGCATATTCTTTCATTTTAAACCTGGCCATGTGGCAACCTCAAACATCTCTAGCCCCTTGTACTCCCTCAACTAGTGTAAGAGAACATTTGCATAACAGGGAAGTAGGCCCATAGGTTCAATGTCTGATGTTAATGATCCATTAAATTAACAGGCATCTATTTTCTTTACCAATTAACCTAGCTCATTACTTGAGGTAGGCGTACCTGCTGTTAACTAACCTTGTTTGTTTACTCTTCCACTGGAGAATAGTTTAGAGATAGTGGTGTGCTTTTCTCGGAGAGTTAATGATTCAAAAGTGAGGAAGAAGATGTATGTAGGATCTCATCCCTGCTGGTTATGGAAGCATCGGACCCTTCTTGAAGTGTTCTGTGCAATTGATATTTGTTGTCCTAAAGGTATTGATATTTTGCAGTTGTTCTTTCATGCATACATTTTGGCAAACCAATTCTGTAGATCTGCTGATCGTTAGTACTGTATAGCGCTACTATATACATGTAGATAAAAACAGTCCCTTTGGGAGACAATGCCTCTCTGAGAACTCTGCGCATTGCAGTCCTCTGTAAAATCCCTGCTAGTGCAAGGGAAGAAGGATAGATTCCCCCCCCCCTCGCTTCAACAATGCTCCTAACTTCAGTGCTGCTTTTTCTCTCTCTCTCTCTCTCTCTCTCTCTCTCTAAGATCACTGCAAATGCAGCCATTTGCTTATATAGGAGAATGAAAAAGGAAGTGTTGGAAAGTGAGTAAGGACCCAGTCCTAGCTATATATTCAGCTAGTGGAAAGTATATGCCGCTGGTGGAAGTTCTGGCCCAGTGGCTTAAATTACAGGAAATAATGTTCAGGCTTAGTGGCATAATGTGCTGGAGGCATATGCAATGAGGCCCCCAGAGCACATGGCTGGCAGCTGTGCACAAGTCAGTGAATAGGCCTCCTTCCAGCAGTGCCAGTAAGTTGGTGGTGGGGGTGGGTGAAAGGGGCAGGAACAGGGGAGTGTCTGGGCAGGGAGGGGGTGTACAGGAGGCAGAACAGGGGAGGGAGGGGTAGATCCCAGTAGCCTCAGCATACACCAGAATCCTATCCCCCTTTCCTCTCCTCCTCCAGCAAAATAGCTGGCACAGATCTGAGAAAATCCATAGGGGCAGCAGACACTTGCCCCAGGTAAGGGAATAAGGCCTTACCTCAAGAAGACCTCCCTGCAGTATATAACACATGCTCTGTTTGCACAGCTGCATCAGTTGTGGGATTTTAGTTAGAATTGACAGTCAGACTGCAGTCCACTACTGAACTCAGTAAGACTTCTGAGCAGACATGCATAGGATTATGCTATAAGCCTGTTTCCTGACCCAATGATGTCAGCTTCTGGGGCAAGGTCACCTTCCCTTTCAGCAAACTATAGCCCATTTACTTTCTTCTTGTAAAGCTTAGGGCCACACTAGACATTACAAGGGAGATGCAACTGTCATATGACTATTTTTGGAATTAAAAAGCAGTTTGCAGTTTCAACACTGAATGACAGCTGCAACCCCCCACCCCCTTCCATCTGTTTTTGCATTCAAAACCACCCCACCTCAAGCTGAATTTCACCCATGGGGGAATGATACAATCACCTCTGTCCATGACTCCATGGGAGGAAAAGCAGTTTCAGTCCTTCTCCAAAGGAGATTTTAAATGGGAAAACCATCAAAAGTGAAAAGGTGAAGCAGTCCTTCCTGCTACCATTTCTCACTGCCAACTGCAGTCTCACATGGCAACTGTTCATTAAAAAAACAACCAGGAACAGTGGCTTTGCTAGGGGGTTGCAGGGGGTGTAGGCTGCACCGGGCGATGCACACAGGGGGTGACACCACTACTGGCCAAAATCTTGATATTTTTTATTAATGCCATGATGTGATACCATCGAATAATACCATTAGTTAATACCATCGGATAATACCATCTCATTTGATGTGTAATTTCATGCAGAATGCAATGAAACAAACCACATTGAAATAGCTCTATACTATTGAAAGCTATTGCCAAAAAAAAACCCTGGGAGTGGGCAATGGTGCATCACTGCCCCGCCCACTGCATGGGAGGAGGTCCATCATAGGGGTGACTCACTGGCCTCCCACACCAGGTGATGCAAACCCTCGAGACACCACTGACCAGGAGGATGCTGCTGATGCGTGTATCCTGTGGAACATCTGATTTGACCCATAACATTCCCTTAACCTGGTGATTTTTGAGAATGAGTACCAAGCCTTCTCCAGTCTTCCTAGTGTCATCCTTGTGTTCTTTTTTTTTCTGGTCATATTAACATTTGTCAACTAAAGCTATTTGCGTTCACTTCTTTGGATCATTTTCTCATCTGAACGCTCATCAGAATTGTCCTTGCAAAAATCAGAGGCAAACAATTGTCTTGATCTGATCATTCAGAACAATAACACAAGAAAAAAAAATTAAAATTCACCATGAGTGCTCGATTCAGCCCATTAATGTGGCAGAAATGATGAGAGCAGTCAAATAAATACAGGATCATTCTCAAAGTTCTGTAGCTCTCAGGACCCGCAGTGCTGAAAATGGAAACTGTGAGATTGTGCTGACAGCTTAGCAGAAATGTTCAAAGCCCGGAGTTCTGGTGCCAGAACCAAAAATGGGAATAGGCAGGGCCCATAGTAATCATGGCACTACATTTGCAAAATAAGAAACACTTCATTTGAACTAGAGAACATCCCAAGGGGAGGACATCATATGTACAATGGGGGAAAAAATTCTCCCTTGTCATTCAAGTGACTATGACTGAATAATTAGAGAGGGAAAGTATTCAAGAGAGAATTAGATTTTTCACTGGCAGCTCTCAATTTGGAACCCCATCAGAGGAGAAAAGAGAGTGACAGAGACTGCAAAAAAGGTCTAGATATAGCAGTTTCAGAACTATGGCTCTGCTCAACAATATTGCCAGCAAATCTTATTGTTACACAACCGCTCACATGTCATAAAAATCGGCTTGCTGTACACCCACTTCATCGCTTACCGCAACTCCCGAGCCTCACACAGTGTCATGGATCTAATCTCTGGGGTAATGACAGCTACTTCTAAATTGCATGCCTTGTAATAAATTACATCAAGAGTTTTAACGCATTTTTCTGCCCCCACCTTCTGTATTCTTCTGAACGAATGGGGAGGGGGTTAATCTGGCAAGCTGATGTGCAAACCGATACCTTGATGCCCACCTTTCCCAAGAACCAGCTTTGTAATAATCTGTTTCATGTGGAAGGGTTGTACTTAATAAAATAATAGAATTGTTAAACCAGTTAACTTTAAAAAAAAGATGATCAAAGGCAGATGCAAATTTTTTTAGTAACCAAAGCAACAGATCTAAAATATACTACATATTGAGAGTTGGAATTTAATTGGACATAAGAGCACTGTTGAGGGTACTAGAATCATCTATTTCTGTATAGTCCATTGGGACATTTAACATCCTTGCTTTCCTTATTTGTGTTCAAAGCAGATGCTAGGATGCAGCTGGACAATAGGATCTATTGTGCATCCTTGTAAAATGAAAATAGCAAGAAACATGTTTAAGGATTAGGGCTGCAATCCTATTCCTGGGAGAAAGCCCCATTGAACACTAGGACTTTTCTGAGAAGACATGGAAAAAACTGCTGGAAGTTCTAGGTGCACTTCCTAGGGAAATTCAGTCCAATCCTATTCTCCTCTCCCCTCCACTCCCGTTGGTGCAGTTGCACCAAAAAGTAACAAAACACCCCCCTCCCCAACTGTATCCACCTGGGTGGCAGATCTGGAGACTTTGGAGCAGAAAAGGGATTTGAAACTCCTTACACCACTGTAGGGCTCCCACTCCACAATGGGTCTCCTCAGAGCTGTGCTAATAGTTTTGCTAGCACAGGTTCAAGGAGAGAAACAAGGTGGGGAGGCTGCCAGTGAAGGGTATAGGATACAGTGTGTGCCATTGCCACCAGATTTAACCCCTCCCAAACCACCCGCCTCCCAAACCAGTTTCATCCCCTCCCTGCCCCCTATTCTTCCCTTCTCCACTCCTCCCTACAACTCCCCTTGGCTTTACCTGCTCCAGTTGGTGGCCATAAAGTCCAATGACATGGGCAGGAAAGCTCAGGTCTTCCTGCCAGCACTCTGGCAGTGCGCTATTCAGTGCACTACTGGAGCACACTGGACGCTGCTTTTCAGCAGCCGCCACCAGCAGAATTCTGTTTACCCCATTCTGCTATGTGCAATTTATTTCTGAGTGGGTTCATCTTGATGGAGTCTTGCAGTGTGACATTCTTCAGTGAGCAGAAGGGTGGAGGGACCTGATGGGAGGCAGGACAGATGCACCTAATGAGGGAAACAGATTGCCAAGGTTGCCGAGGGTCAAATATACAAACCTTGATCATGTTTTCAAGATATGGGAGAGATCGTGCAGGTTACTCTTTCAGCAGTGTCACCTCAACACAGCTCAGCAGTAGAAAGCAGCTGAGAGAGCCCAAGGGCCAGATAAAGAGCTTTCACAGGCCACACCGGCCAGCAGGCCTAATGTTTGATACCCCTGGTCTAGGGGCTAGGCCCAGTGGGGTTACTGAAGCTGTCAGAGCTAAGATAGCAACAGAAAAATCAACTGAACTGCAGATATCCCTCTCCACATATTTCTTAATATCCAGTTTGGATATCCTAATTCCTAACACATCCTAATTCCGACACATCATAATATCCAGTTTGGATATCCTAACACACCCTAATTCCAGCAAAGAAATTCACAGTGAAGCCATATGAACACAGCATCTGTTCTCACTCTTTGGTACCAAGGGATTCATTTCTCCATGGGTTAGTTAATCCCTTAAATAAATGATTTGTGCCAGTGGCCACCACAACATCCTATAGCACAACACCACAGGCTAATTGTGCATGATCCAAAGGAGGCCTTCTTTGGAACTATGGCTCTTGCTCAGCATTTTTTCCCCCACTCAAAGCTATTTGTTTGATTTAAAAAATTCCGTGTTTGACTTATCTCCTGATGAAGGACAAATGCTTGCTCTCTAGCAACTCCAAAGAAATGGAAAGATAATCAAAAGGAACATGACCTATATTCAAGCACTGGAACTTAAGTCTCTTTCTGCAGTCATTATGACTCATCTTTACTACTGCAATGGTAGCAGCATCATGAGGAAAGTACTCCTCAAAGTACAATCACCGAAAATAGACCCTAACTGAGCATCTGGTGCTATTGGAATTACAGCCATAAAGGGTAATCGATGTAGACGACCCTCCCATTCAGCCAGCTTGTTTGATAACAATTTGTCGAGCTGTATTGGCCTTGATGCCGTCATTTCCATTCACAGAAGAGCTCCCCAAATCATTCATATGGATTTTTATGGTCCCTAATGTTCTGTTAGGAAAACATGCATTGAAAACCCCATGGCATGCGAAGTTGCTTGGAAAGGCAATTTGAAGCAGAGGACCAATGAATGAAGAAGGGGTAAGAGCCGCTTCTCCACATCACCTCTCCAGTACCCTCAAGAAGTGGATTTTCCATATTTGAAGGTACCATGCACACATTGTGTCATTGGAGCCTGCATTCCATTTCTTGTTCCAAAGAGTCAGAGCACAATCCAAGCTCTGTGATGAGCCAGTGCAGTCCCCCTGCCCCAGCTCCTGAGTGTTGCAAACGTGCCGTAAGGCACATTCGCACTGATTCAGGAGTTGGCTGGGCTGGCACAGAGACCTGTGCTGGACCCAGAGGGCCAGATCCAGGCTCTGCACTGGCCTGACAGAGTGAGTTTGTGTTGGGCAGCATGGAGGGTGGGAGAGGGTGGTGGTGTTTTGGGGTGGGGAGAGGTATTTATGAGTGGGGGAAGACAGACAGGAGGTGGATTGGACTGGGAAGGGGAAGTGGAATCAACCACAGAAGCGCAGGCTGAATCCTAACCTCCATCTTAAGCACGAGCAGCCTTATACGGGCTGCTTGGAATTATGCCTGCTATTTAGCAGGTGCAGATCTGAGTAGCCCCATAGAGTGTTCCTCAGCGTACAGGGAAAAAATATCCCCTTATCCCAAGATGACCTCCAGTTTGCACTTAACCTGCACTGGATACAGCACAGGCCCCTGTGGCCTGCTTGTTCCAGCATAGTTTAGGACAGGGCTGTCAGTTAGTCTTTTTGATAATACTGTTTATTGAGACAGTGCCAGCAGCACCTTTGGGATTTAGCCTGCCTTACTGCTAGTTCAGTGGTTGCACTATCAAAGAGTCTGTATGGCATCTTTCTCTGGGAGGATAAAAGGATTGATGATTCTTAATCATGAATGAGCCCAGGAGATGTGGCTTATTTTGGTTTAGTGAACAATAAAAGGATGTGATCTGCATACATAGACCCAGAAATTGATTGATGGTGCAGACAATATACTTGGGCTGGACTGGTATATGGAGAGTAGTGGAGCTCTCCTTTAATTTTACCTCAGAGAGTTGAGAGATGGCATTTATATTACCAACTCACATCAACATGCCCTGTTTGGAAGTTGCCCAGAAGCATAAGAACCAAGATCCATCTAGTGCATCATATATACCAGCATATATTGCCATAAAAATGTAAGAAGAGCCCTTCTGGATCTGGTCAATCACCTACCTAGTCCAGTATCCTGATATCTCTGGGAAGTCTACAAGTGGGAAACACAGGCAAATAGCCTGTGAGAGCCAGGATAGTTCTGGTGTTGCACTAAGACTTGAGAGATCCAGCTTCCAATAACTGCTCTGCCTTGAAGCTTCCTGGGTGACCTTGGGACAGCCTCACCTAGCTCATAGGGTTGTTGTGAGGACTAATAATAATAATAATAAACTTTATTTGTATCCCGCCCTTCTCCCCAAAAGGGACCCAGGGCGGCTAACAACATGTAAAAACAGATTTAAAAAACATAAATTGGCAATAAGTAGCAGATAAAAAACATATTAAAAACACATTAACAGAGACCATAAAAACAGTAGTCAGATTAAAAGACAGAATAAAAAGAGCATAAAAGAGCAAATCACAGAGGAATCAGGCCTGTAAAAAACTAAAAGATGTATAAAAAATGTTAAGAAGGCCAAGAAATCAGAAGGCTTGTTGAAACAGCAGTGTCTTCCAGCCTCGCCGAAAACTCTCAAGAGAGGGAGCCATTCTCAAGTCAAGGGGAGGGAGTTCCATAATGTTGGTGCCACTACCGAGAAGGCCCTATTTCTTGCCGCCGCCCCACAGACCTCCTTGGGTGGCGGCACTTGTAAAACAGTAAACAAAGGAGGGAAGGAGCTTCTAGGAGGCAGAAAAAATGTGACAAATTAATAACCATCTCTCAGTGAAGCTTCTTAGTAACTGCCTCTAAATCAGAGGTCATATATCACCATCATGACTTGTAGTGATCTGATCGGTCACTGTTGATAGTTGAATGTTAGACTAGATGGACCTTTCAATCTGATCCAGCAGACCCCTTCTTATGTGCTCACCCTGAAATACATTACTTTTCCATTATGTTTCCATTCCGTTCACTTGCTTCAGTCTGGAATCTTGGCAAGTAACAATATACAGCAGATTGTTTATACACATCGTGGGATGATTGTATTCGGGACAGGGAGTCATCCGATGGAAAGGAATCAAAAAGGAAGCCCACCTCCTGGACTCATATTTGCACCGATTCACATCATGCTCATCTGTGCTCTGTTTGGCAGGGCGCAGGTGGGCAAAGGATTGAAGAGATAGGTGCAATCCTGGCCCTTTTCTACAGAATGGCCCTGTTGATCGTGTACATTTTGATCAGTTTCATTTCCCTCACTCTCCTTGTATGCACATTCCTGAAATGTAGATTGAAAGTGACGGGGGGGAATTATTGTTTGCTTCTTTCCCCCATTTCTGTCTGCCTCCTCTCCAACACTTTATTTCTGCTCCAGGTGCTGTTTAAATAAGGGAAAAAAGAAGACTATGTATTTCTTGTAATGAAGCAAAGGCATCCAGGTGCACCTCACAGGCTGCATGGAAAAAACAAAACAATGCATCGGAGATAGACTTTGATTCTCTCTCCCATTCTTATGCTTTAGTTGACAACCCAATGTGACACTGCTGAACCACCTACCCACACCCGCACCTTGAACATGACAGGTTTGCTTGGCTGCCGTACAACGTGAATCTTCTCAGCTTGGTACCAAGTTATTTCCTGCAGCTGTCTAGAGTGCTTTATTATAGCAGTAAAGCTATGCAGCATTTGGGAGCCCTCTTCCCCATTCTCTTGCTCTCTCTCTTTTCTTACATGGTGTGGGTAGTTAGCGCTGTCACAAACTTAACACATCTGCTTTCCCATTTTATTACTGTACATGATGCACTCGTCCAACTGGTTGTTTTTGTTTGCACTATCACTGTGCAGAAAACACATTTATTCCAAAGGCACAGATTATCACCAACTTTTCCCTTTTCTTAAAAGGGCTTCTTTCTTTCTTTCTTTCTTTCTTTCTTTCATGTTGGATTTTGCATATTCTATGCATTCTCATCATGTTCTCTGCCTCAAATGCCATCAGGGCATGCTATCTAGATGCCAATCCCCACATAAAAATATGTGCAAAGCAACAGCCTGATTCTTCAAAAAGAGCTACACCTCCACACTGAAGAAGTTTTCACTCCCTTATTAAAAACAGATCAGTATATCCAGCACTCTGATTATGAGGAGAGTGATAGGAGACCCTTCATGAAGCCTGTAACTACAACCACTTAACTTCCATTCCCTTAATTTTAGCCAAATTGTTGCCCCTGTACTTGCCCAGGGGTTTTCCCCATAGGGGACCATTTGTATCTGGTCTGCATCTTCAACGAGCAGTTACAGTCACACTCAGAATATCTGGGGCTGACATGAGGACGGCCGCCATCTTGTTGCCACATCCCTTCCAATGAACTACTGTGAAGAGAAAGGGGCAGAGCCTAGAGACTTGTTCAGTGCTATGATAGGTTGAAAGAGAAATACCAAATGAGACATAGTAGTTGTTGCCCATATTCCCCCTAATAAACACACCAGATAAGTTGCTTAGAATATAAATTGGACCTCTTTATGGAAAAATCAGTCACATGCTTGAACATATCCTGCAGTTTATTCATCTCTAAACTCCTCCCCACTTTAGTGCAGGCAGCTAACTTAGAGGAGACAGAAAATCTTTGTCTGTTCCCCTTTCAGGTATTCCCACCCTGGCTCAAAACTGTGACCCATCTACACAGAACTGTGACCCAATCTCGAAGGGTCAAGGAAGCTGGACTGCACTGCTTCTCCCAAGCTGGAATGCTTTTGAGGCCAACTTTTCAATCCAAGTCTGAGAACTCCCTAGCCAACCTCTCTGAGCCAGGCAGCCTCTATGGATAGGGACTGGCTCACCCACTGACTTCTGTTTACATCAGGGTACATATCAAAAGCCCTACTCCTGCCACTCATTTATTTCTGAGTAGGCATGCATAGGATTAGGCATGCTATGACACTGTCTTGAGCCTACACTTCATAAGCCAAGCCTTTCCATTAAAGGTGTCTGACTCAAAGCACCATCCTTCCCCCTTCCATCTCATTTTTTTTAAAAAAGGGGAGTTAAATCAATTAATTCGGGCAACTAAAAGGAACAGAGCAGAGCTGTGCTGTAATTTAAAAGCTGTAATATTTTTAACTATATAAAAATGACACAAAGGTAGCAGAAGCTGAAGAATTATCACTGTTCAACAAGGAAGGAACTGTCCATGCACATGGTACCCTGTGGTGTTCAAAAGGAAAACTGTTAACTCTAAAATTACTCTATGCACTAATATGATAGAAACGCCCCAATACCCTTCTCCAGTTTGGATGCCCGTGGGCTGTAGCCCTTCTCAGAACGTTGACTGTGACAGATCTTCTGGTGAACTTTATTTGCAGAAGACAAAACTTTTGCAGCAGATGAGACCCGAGTTGTTTCACACACTCATGGTCATCTCCTCATGATGGCGGCATCAAGTGGTGACTTGTGTCCTAGTAGGCTATCACAGATGAAACACCACAAACAGAACTGTAGTAACAAATTACAGCACTTTCCATGGAGTGAGTTCAGGGTCATTCAATCCAATCCAAAACCTTTATTGGCATAATAGATAATACACAAAACCAACAATAACTAGCAAATAACATAAAGCAGAACATAGTAAAAACTTGACAAAAATATTAACAAATCCTAACCAACATTCCCAAATCCTAACCAACTTTCCCAACGCTGGCATAGCTGTGCCAATGGGATCCTGCAGTTGGGTGGTACTCATGGAGGCCTCTCAAAGTAAGAGAATTTTGTTTCCTTGCCTCAGAGCTGCCTTGCCCTTAGTGCTGGAAAGTGGGTTAGGATTGTGGCCTAAGTCTCAGAAATAGATTCTAGCTGCTTACAACATCGCTGCATGATAAGTTGGATATAATAAACTACACTCTTGGTCAACTCCTTATTAGTTCCTCTCAGCATGTATTGAATTTCATCCTTATCGGCCCAGCTGAGATGGAAAGGAGAAAAAACAGAGTTCAAATAATGCAAGCAAATATTCTGGTACCAAATACAATAAAACAGCATGTGCTGCAATGATTCAACAGCCCCCTGACCACATGCACGCACACTCAACTCCAGGGCTAAACTTCTAAATTTCCCAGTCAAGATATTAGAAGGTATGACATTGCATCTAGCCCTGGTAAATACCCATCAATCGAGAGGGTGAGCCAAAAAAATAGAAGCAACCTGGACTCTTACAATAGTGTAGAGGCAGCTGAAAGTGTAATGGAGAGCATGTCTTGAGAGCCGCTTTGTAAAGAGCTTGCCTCTCCATGTCCAGAAGCCTGGTTCTAAGTGTACCCAGCACTCAGGTCAGGGGCAATAAGCCCAGCAACTTGGGAGATAGCCCCATTGTTCTTATTTTCTTGTAAACAGGACTAAACCGGAGGGCGATACCGAGTCTGAGAGCAGCATCTGGAGTAGGGTATCCTGAGTCGAATAAAAACAAATCCCCACCCAAAATTTTAAAAATCTAATCCAAGCCAGGGAAAAGGCACTCATGGGGGAAGGCTTGAGCACTGTGCTACCATGCTTGCTTTGGTGACACACGTCTTGTGTATCTACATGAGCACCCAAACCAAACAAGTATAAAGGGATCTTGGGACTGATTGTTGGCTGTGATGCACCAAATGGCATTTTAAAGATTTTAAAGAAAAGAGGTAAGAATTCAGAGTAATGAAATGAACTTTACCGAGGGATTAATTACAATATTGGAAATGAGGAAATAATTTGAAAGGGAGACTGTAAACAACAAGAACAAGTGGAGTACTGTCCTATCCCAATTTTCCCTATCCTGCCGACTATGCCAATTTGTCTTGCCCAAATTCCCCCTATCCTGCCAACTACGCCAATTTGTCCCGTCCAAATATTCCAGCTCCCTTCTAATGCCCACTTTTTGGCTAATTAACACCCTCCTTTTCCAAGAACAACAGCTGTGGTGTGCAAAGAAACGAACAGAGCTCCTTATTAGTTGAGTAATTAACAAGAATTTATTGCTACAAACACTGACACTCCCTGCAAGTCCTCTTGTCCAGAGGCTTTCCCTCCCCAAAACTCCACTTAACTCAGTGGGTAAAGGTCTGAAGCCTCCAGTCCAAGTCCAATCCACTCTCCAAAGCACAGTCCAGTCTTCTCAGCCCAGTCTTCTGCAGCAGAGTCGCTCCTCTGTGTCCTCTCCAGCAGAGTGTCTCCTCCAGCAGGATCGTGGCAGTCCTCTCTTCTGTATCCTCCAGCCGAGTCCTGGCAGTCCCCTTCTCCCATAGGTCTGGGTCAGGTAGCTCTGTCTTGTCATGTTCCCTCTGGGTCAGGTTAGCTTTGCTCCTTCTGAAGCTGCCTTTTATCCTTATATGTCCCATTAAGTCCAAATTAGGCACAGGTGAGCCATCTCTTCAGTCCATGTCCATTCAAAGTCCCATCAAGATCAAATGAAGCTCAGGTGTCCATCAGAGTCTCCATTGGCCTTGATTGATTACAGCTGTGGAGCCAGCCCTGCCCTTCCCAGAGCTGTCAAACAGCTGTCAAAACATGGAATCACTGTCAACACCACATCATCCACCTGATGATCTTCTGATCTTCCATTACAAGTACTCCGTATTTAACTGATCCATGACAGTTGTCTGTAAATGCTGGACAAAAAGAGATACACAAAGCCAGTGTGTAGTGGTTAAGCAAGAGGGAGGAGGGGGGAAAATGGAGACTGGAGAAATTTTGTGTGTTGAAATTGGCCAGGAGGGAAAAAAGTGCTGTGGAGGGAGGACAGAACCAGAAAGAAAGAACCAGAGAGAGGGAGAAAACTGAATGGTATGTAAATAAACATGTTTACCCTAGAGACAAAGAGATGGTGGTGGAAGCAGGAAGGAGGGCAGATAAGGCCCAGAGGGGGGCAGGATCAGTGATTGCAATGCACAGCGAATCCTGACCCCCTTCCCAGGCTTGATCCCAACCCAAAGGTGGGCGGTGAATCAACTGCCTCCGTGTAGGCAGTGAGCCTCCCCCCCACTCCCTCCCCCAGCACGCCTCCCCCCGCCTCCCACTTCCCCAACACTCCTCCTCCCTTCCCTCCGTCTGCCCTCCGCTCACCCCCCTCCCCAGAACACCTCCTCCCCGCCTCCCCCCCACCCCCACTTACCTCTCCGCTGCTCGGGGGTCCGCGTGACCACCAAGCGGCAGAGGTCAGGCGCCCACCCGGTGGCAGGGTCCTCAAATGTGCCTTATGGCATGTGCCCAGGACTGAGCTCTCAGGCAGAATTGGGCTGCCCCTCACTTCAACAGTTTCATTGTAACAAGTGAAGCCAATGGTGCTTGCACTCAGCAAAAAGCTGTGAGATTGAAAAGTTCTGTTAAGTTCAAATAACAGACACCAGTAAGCCTTCTACTCCTTTGGTCCAGAAAAGCAAATTGTTCCCTGTTGTTACTGTCATTGCCTATAACAATAAACTCTGTGTGTTTTATTCTTTCTCAAACAGACCTCCCATGGGCTTTTGTGTCCTTAAACTCAGTACGTTGCCTCAGTGTTCCGCTACCCTGAGACCTCACAGATTAGAACCATTGAAGCCACATTCAATATTATAAACAGTGTCATGCTACCCAGCTCGCAGCTTTTGTGCTTACACACTCATTTGACTCCCTCATTTGAGAGAACCTGTCACAATGAGTTTCAGCATTAAGCTGCAGTCACCCCTTCAGGACATTCCAGCCTCCATCTGGTGTTCATGGAGAGGACTGGGGGAGGGGGAAAGAGAGGAAGGGGGAAAAATGCTCTTTAAAATCATGCCGAGGCTTCATGCTTTCCTAGCTTTAACCCTGTGTAAAAAGGCATGCATTTAATGCCCCATAGGAACATAGGGACGTTCCATAGCAGCCTTTTCCTTTGCAAATGAGAGGGGACCATCAGAGTTTTGATACACATGGCTATGGGAAAACATGGTGTGGTAAATGGTCAACATTTAGGGTTAGGATCTACATGAATGGGTTGTTGTTGTTACTCTGTTGGTTTGTATTATTAAATATGTTGTCTATTTCATAATTAATGTATTAAAATTACACTCATTTTGGGAGTTCTGTCACTCACAGCCTGATCCTAACCTACCTTGGAGCAGGCAGGCCAGCTGGCCTGTGCTACATCCAAAGCAGGGTTGGGACTCTCTGTGGTGCAGCTTGGGGCAAAGGGAATTACCCTGAGTAATGCAGAAGTGGGCTGAATGGGGCTACTCGGATCTGCACAACCTAAAGAGGTTGTGCAAATTTGAGCAGCCCGGCATTAGGCTGGACTGCTCGGGAGGGGAGTTAGGATCTGGCCTACATGCCAGATCCTGGCACCACTCCCTTCCCAGATCCACCCGCTGCACCAGCATGGGGGAACTTCAATGAGATTGAGCTGAGAATGAGTCCTGGCAGAAGTAAGATGCAAACCAGGGGTGACCTGTTTCATAAGCCCTGTCATTTAGTCACTATGCTATATTAACTCACTCAGCATCTGACCCCTCCAAAGATGGCTGCCCAAGAAGCATCCAATCACAGCAGAGGTGCTGAGTCAGGGAGAAGAGTTTGGAAAAGATTTCCTCACTAGCAAAATGAAGGCTTCAATATTTCACTTCAGCGAGCGGGGGTGGGGGGCAGCAGAGGCATATCCTCTTTTTATCACTTCACTAGGCAGGGACATTATGAGGGTTATTGAGGTGGAAGGGCCAAGAAGCCAGAGGCCTGAAAAGCATGACTCTGTGTACTTAAAAATGAAGATACTTAAGGCAGTAACCAGCAGGGAGCAGATGGTTTAAATCTAAGAAAGAGAGAAGTGGGAAATGGTTATTTAAGAAAGAACACAGCTGATGAATCCAGTAAGACGCATGTTGTTTCTGGCAAGCTCCATGCGAAAGTTCCCTCCAAAACCATTACAGGCTGATTGTTTGTCCACGGACAGAGAAAGAGCATCTGGAATTGGCCAGCCGGTATTTCTGGATACCTCATTCCTTTGGGTTACACGGTTCACTTGTTTGCCTACTGTCTGTATCATTGACTCTGACGATATTCGCAGGAACACACACAACACTTATGTCAGAAACGGTTTGAAGCCTGCTGAGGAGCTTTCATTAGCAGCCTATTAATATCTGCCTGTCTCTCACACCCCCCTGAACGAACGCCACCTCAGGATGCGTCAAAAATAAACACCCCCAGAATAAAAGTATAATCTCGTCAGCAAAGGGTTGTCACGTACCAGAAGAAAACAAATTGCGGATGGGGAGGGCTGCAGTTTTGTTCCTCATCACGCTCGCATCACTCTGAGAGGCAGAGGAACAATAAATCCCTCAGCAATCGCTAAATGCCATTCAGAAACCTCACCACGGCATGCACAGTGCCAGAATAGAAGCACTGGAAGGGGGGCAAGCACTCTCTAGACTGAAGGCTCACCCCCCTCCATTGCGGGTCTTTTCTCCTGCTCAGAGTGCTGTTCTTTAGCATCTATCAAAATATCTAAAATGCAGTTCTCTATTATAACTTTTTTTTAACTGTCAATAACAGAACAGGGATGGGGAAGATAATTTTGGAGCTGGAAAGGTCCCTTCCATGCCTCTGTCATTCAGCTGTCCCCCTTTGCTTCCTCTTTGTCCCCCTTTTCCTCCTCCCTCCTCCTTTTTGGGGGGAAGATCTGTAGCACTCACTCCCAAATGGTTTCACTCTTCATCTCCTTTTTTGATAATGACAGCCCCCTGCCCATGACTGGGTGCAGCAGTGTCCTTTGCCCAGTCAGTATCCTATGTGAGGCAGGGGACAGGACTAGTACCTGATTGGTGCTCAGTCAGCCAAGGGACACAGCCAAAACAGTGCTGGGGGAGTAGACAGTGCTGGGGGAGAGGTAGCGGCTGTGGTGCATGTCAGCACCAACGACGTGGGCAAGTGTAGCTGGGAGGTCCTGGAGGCCAAATTTAGGCTTTTAGGCAGGAAGCTGAAAGCCAGGACCTCAAAGGTAGCGTTCTCTGAAGTGCTACCTGTTCCACGCACAGGGCCAGCTAGGCAGGCGGAGATCAGGGGTCTCAATGCGTGGATGAGACGGTGGTGTAGGGAGGAGGGGTTTAGATTCGTTAGGCACTGGGGAACTTTTTGGGACAAGCGGGGCCTGTACAAGAGGGACGGGCTCCACTTGAACCAGAATGGAACCAGACTGCTGGCGCATAACATTAAAAAGGTGGCAGAGCAGCTTTTAAACTGATCCCTGGGGGAAGGCCGACAGGAGCCGAGGGGCATCCGGTTCAGGACTCCTCATCCCTATGGGATGAGGATGGGGAGGTTAGAGAACAACAAGACAAAGGCAGAGTAGGAGAAGAAATTGGGAAAGGTAGTGTGATGGGATGTGATAGACAGTTTGGCACAATGAGAGGATGCGGGGACAAAGGAGCGAATAAGCAGCGCATCCTGGGGCATTCCATGTACAAATGCTTTTATGCGAATGCCCGAAGTCTATGAGCAAAGGTGGGAGAACTGGAATGTCTGGTGACAAGGGAAAATATTGACATAGTGGGCATAACGGAAACCTGGTGGAATGCGGAGAATCAGTGGGATACTGCAATCCCGGGCTATATACTCTACAGGAGGGACAGGCAGGGGCGTGTTGGAGGTGGGGTGGCCATTTATGTTAAGGAAGGGATGGAATCCAGCAAAGTAGAGATTGAAGGTGGGTCCGACTCCACCGTAGAATCTCTGTGGGTTAAATTACCAGGCTTGTGCAGCGATGTAATACTGGGGGCGTGCTATCGTCCTCCAGACCAGAAATCTGATGGGGACCTTGAAATGAGGAAACAGATCAGGGAGGTGACAAGGAGGGACAGGGTTGTAATCATGGGGGACTTCAATTATCCTCATATTGACTGGGTCAATTTGTGTTCTGGTCACGATAAGGAGACCGGATTTCTTGACGTGCTAAATGACTGTGGCTTAGATCAGCTAGTCACGGAGCCCACCAGAAGACAGGTGACTCTGGATTTAATATTGTGCAGTACGCAGGACCTGGTTAGAGATGTAAACGTTACTGAGCCATTGGGGAACAGTGATCATGCTGCGATCCGTTTTGACATGCACGTTGGGGGAAGAATACCAGGCAAATCTCTAACAAAAACCCTTGACTTCCGACGGGCGGACTTCCCTCAAATGAGGAGGCTGGTTAGAAGGAGGTTGAAAGGGAGGGTAAAAAGAGTCCAATCTCTCCAGAGTGCATGGAGGCTGCATAAAACAACAGTAATAGAGGCCCAGCAGAGGTGTATACCGCAAAGAAAGAAGGGTTCCACTAAATCCAGGAGGGTGCCCGCATGGCTAACCAGCCAAGTTAGAGAGGCTGTGAAGGGCAAGGAAGCTTCCTTCCGTAAATGGAAGTCTTGCCCTAATGAGGAGAATAAAAAGGAACATAAACTGTGGCAAAAGAAATGTAAGAAGGTGATACTGGAGGCCAAGCGAGACTATGAGGAACGCATGGCCGGCAACATCAAGGGGAATAATAAAAGCTTCTTCAAATATGTTAGAAGCAGGAAACCCGCCAGAGAAGCGGTTGGCCCTCTGGATGGTGAGGGAGGGAAAGGGGAGATAAAAGGAGACTTAGAGATGGCAGAGAAATTAAATGAGTTCTTTGCATCTGTCTTCACGGCAGAAGACCTCGGGCAGATACCGCTGCCCGAACGGCCCCTCCTGACCGAGGAGTTAAGTCAGATAGAGGTTAAAAGAGAAGATGTTTCAGATCTCATTGATAAATTAAAGATCAATAAGTCACCGGGCCCTGATGGCATCCACCCAAGAGTTATTAAGGAATTGAAGAATGAAGTTGCAGATCTCTTGACTAAGGTATGCAACTTGTCCCTCAAAACGGCCACGGTGCCAGAAGATTGGAGGATAGCAAATGTCACGCCTATTTTTAAAAAGGGAAAGAGGGGGGACCCGGGAAACTATAGGCCGGTCAGCCTAACATCCATACTGGGTAAGATGGTGGAATGCCTCATCAAAGATAGGATCTCAAAACACATAGACGAACAGGCCTTGCTGAGGGAGAGTCAGCATGGCTTCTGTAAGGGTAAGTCTTGCCTCACGAACCTTATAGAATTCTTTGAAAGGGTCAACAGGCATGTGGATGCGGGAGAACCCGTGGACATTATATATCTGGACTTTCAGAAGGCGTTTGACACGGTCCCTCACCAAAGGCTACTGAAAAAACTCCACAGTCAGGGAATTAGAGGACAGGTCCTCTCGTGGATTGAGAACTGGTTGGAGGCCAGGAAGCAGAGAGTGGGTGTCAATGGGCAATTTTCACAATGGAGAGAGGTGAAAAGCAGTGTGCCCCAAGGATCTGTCCTGGGACCGGTGCTTTTCAACCTCTTCATAAACGACCTGGAGACAGGGTTGAGCAGTGAAGTGGCTAAGTTTGCAGACGACACCAAACTTTTCCGAGTGGTAAAGACCAGAAGTGATTGTGAGGAGCTCCAGAAGGATCTCTCCAGACTGGCAGAATGGGCAGCAAAATGGCAGATGCGCTTCAATGTCAGTAAGTGTAAAGTCATGCACCTTGGGGCAAAAAATCAAAACTTCACATATAGGCTGATGGGTTCTGAGCTGTCTGTGACAGATCAGGAGAGAGATCTTGGGGTGGTGGTGGACAGGTCGATGAAAGTGTCGACCCAATGTGCGGCAGCAGTGAAGAAGGCCAATTCTATGCTTGGGATCATTAGGAAGGGTACTGAGAACAAAATGGCTAGTATTATAATGCCGTTGTACAAATCTATGGTAAGGCCACACCTGGAGTATTGTGTCCAGTTCTGGTTGCCGCATCTCAAAAAAGACATAGTGGAAATGGAAAAGGTGCAAAAGAGAGCGACTAAGATGATTACGGGGCTGGGGCACCTTCCTTATGAGGAAAGGCTAGGGCGTTTGGGCCTCTTCCGCCTAGAAAAGAGACGCCTGAGGGGGGACATGATTGAGACATACAAAATTATGCAGGGGATGGACAGAGTGGATAGGGAGATGCTCTTTACACTCTCACATAATACCAGAACCAGGGGACATCCACTAAAATTAAGTGTTGGGCGGGTTAGGACAGACAAAAGAAAATATTTCTTTACTCAGCGTGTGGTTGGTCTGTGGAACTCCTTGCCACAGGATGTGGTGCTGGCGTCTAGCCTAGACGCCTTTAAAAGGGGATTGGACAAGTTTCTGGAGAAAAAATCCATTATTGGGTACAAGCCATGATGTGTATGCGCAACCTCCTGATTTTAGAAATGGGTTATGTCAGAATGCCAGATGCAAGGGAGGGCACCAGGATGAGGTCTCTTGTTATCTGGTGTGCTCCCTGGGGCATTTGGTGGGCCGCTGTGAGATACAGGAAGCTGGACTAGATGGGCCTATGGCCTGATCCAGTGGGGCTGTTCTTATGTTCTTAAAACAGGCACATCAAGCACATAGCCTCAGGAGAGGACTTGCTCTGCGTCTCTCTTAGGTTGGTGTTGTCTTTCTGTTTGTGGTCCCGCTCAACCAACAGGGACAGTCACTCTTGGCCTTTTCCTCCACCACTCATCCTGCACCTTTATCCCTGATCGGGGGTTGCATCTACAAGGATTTGCAGAACTGGATGCTTCTTTGCAGGCTTACTGCCTGCCCATTCAGGGCACCCAACCATTGTACCAGCCATACTTGACATGTGGCCAGGTGTGGCAGGAAGGAACTCAACGTCCCACTGTGGGGAGGCCATCTCTTGGGCCAGATCTCTTTTCAAGCATTCCTGCCCAGCCAAACCAAGATGGCATGCCTGGGGCACAACAATTGTCATATGATGGTATTGACTTTGGATGGACCCTTGGCTCCTAAAATAAAATACATGGCAAGGTGAATTTGTGTGGTGTATTTATTTTGCTACTGCATGAGCCAGAACCTGTTCCTATGGTAGGGGAGCCCACAACAGTAAACAGTGTTAAAGGTGCTGGAGTCCAGAGAACAATTGGGTGACCCTATTTGATGTTCCTCCTGCACCTCCTCCTCAAACATATGCATGCAGGAGGGGGAATAGTGAGACCCCCTCAGTACACACACACCCCAACAGCCACCCAGTCTGGACATATATATGAAAGAGTGAAGGGAAGGTCCAGCAAAGGTCTCTTGCCCAAGTCCCACAAGAAGCTGAAGCTGCCCTCAGTTTCCCACATGGAATGGCACCTCTGCCCCTTTGTAGTAGTTCTTCCCAGGGATCATGAACACGCACATGGGAGGAAACAGCATCTTGTCAGTAATTTCCACCCCCTTTCTATGCACTTTCAATAGGACATCTAAAGACAATCCCCACATTCATTATCACTGGACAATGACTTACACAGTCTTAGTATTCAAGAGCTACCAGCCAAATAACACATGAATTGAATCAACAGTAAAATCAAAAGTAGAGAGCCAGTTTGTCATTTCACTGACCACTCCCTTTTCCTTCTGTTTTTTAATGTAAACATTCACTGTAATCACTTCTTGGACAAAATATTCACCTAATTTTCTTATAGTACAATCCTATGCATATATATTTAGAATAAGCCCTGCTCGTTGGAATAGAAATTACTCCCAGGTAACTGTGCATAGGACTCCACCCAATCATTTTCTTACACCATCTAGGCATCCTTGAGGACTCTTATGTAGAAACAAGCCCCACTGAAACAAATGGAATTTACTTCTATATGTGTAAGCAAAGGATTGTGCTGTTGATCTTCTCCACTTATCATTTGGAGATAGCTGGGAATGTTTATGTATTTTAATTGACTATTTTTTGCGTATTTTGCAGCACTGCTATCTTACTGGAGACTTTGGAATTAAGTAGGTGACATACATACATATTCACCATCCACTCTAATATCAAATTAACCCAGTATTTATCCTTCACATATAATAACAGTTCAATAAGATAATACAGTAATATTTATTCTGATCAAACAGATGGGGAACTGATGCTTGTCCAAGGCTACCTCATAAGTTCCTGAATAAGAAAATCTTATCAGCCCAGGCCCAAGTGCAAGATTCAATGCACTGCACACACTGTAGCTCCACATGGTTTACTACCAACTTCTTTCCATAGTCAGCATGATGCACTTAGTGGAAATCAGCAGTTAGTTTAGCTCACTGATCATGAAGAGTCACAGGTCAGCTTGGCTGATGCTCAGACAATTTGCAATAATCAGTCTGTGGTGCCATGTAAGTGGACACTCCGGGACTTAAAGCTTTGGCTCCGTGAACAAAACAAGGAAGTAAGCTTTGACCCTCTCTTATTCATAGATTCTCAGTGCATTTCAGTTTCAGGAATGAATGCAAACTTCTTTTTAAAATCAGAAACCTCATACCTAACTCCTTTGCATCACCAAAAACTTCACTGAATATATATCCAGTACACCATAGGATCGTATCCAGGACACCATAGGATGGTTTTTATAGATTTATCTCACACTGGTGAAGACAACCACAAAGATTCTGTACCTGTTTTTTTCAAATAAGTTTGTTCTTGCTGGATAAACAAAGACAAAAAATTCTGACCATATTCTTAGGGTGGCTAATGCAGGGGCGGGGGGGGGGCTTTTCTAGGGCTTAGATGAGGCCTGGAGAAAGATTTGAGTTTGAGGGAGAAACCCAGAGAAGTTCCAGTAGTGGAACGGGGGGGGGGGAGCCCAGAATTTTTGTTTTCAGTTGATTTAGGAGTCGTTCCAAGCTCAAAGGTTGTCTATTCACCTATAGAATACAACTAAAAAAAGAAAATGTTGAAAAAAATAGAAACCAATGTCATCCATATCCACCCATTGTAATTAATGGGGCTTACTCGCAGGTAAATATGGATAGGATTAGCCTGATTGCATAAGCAGCTCAGGGCCAAATCCAATAGCCCTCCAGCACCAGCACTGAGCGTCGTAAATGTGCCATAAAGCACGTTTACGGCACCCCATGAGGGAGGAGCACCAGCACCAGCCCAGCTCCAGTCGGCACTGGGCCCAGCACTGGCCAGATGTTGCCCAGAGCAAGATAAGAGCTCTGGGTGGCAGTAAGGGCCTTTTGGACAGGAGGAAGGAGGGGTGGGGGGAGTGACCGGTCTGGGAGGGGGGTGGGACTAGTGGAGCAACTCCTTGTTGTACTGCAAAGCCTGACATCAAGGTTCTCAAGTCTGCGCCAGCAAACTTGAGAAAGCCCATTGCAGGGCCTGGGACTTTCCTCAGGGGACAAAAGACCCTTTCCCCTGAGGAGACCTCTGTTGGTCCTTGCGGGGTCACAGGATACAGTGCTTTTTGGCACTGCTGCACACGAAAGTACCACCAGGGGATAGGATTGTGCCCTCCGGGAGTTGCAGCACAATTCTATGCATGTCTACCCAGAAGGAGGCCCCATTGAATCCAATGGGGGCTTACTCCCCAGAAACAGTGTATAGGATCATAGCCTTGGTTAGGGAAATCATATTTTTAGGGACACCGTCCATGAAGAGGTGACAGAAGGCAGTAGATTCAACACAGCAATCAAGTATACACCAGAATTTCTTGGAATACTATAGAGGATTTTGGGATGCTACTCATACATCACATATTGCACCATTGATAGATGCTGGACACATGCTGGGAATTGCACCCAAGGGCCCCCAACAACCCTACAAGATATTCTGGGGTGCTTTGATTGTATGCTGCAGATGTTTGGGCAGCAAAATAACTCAAGGCCGCACAAGAAAGAAAAAGCTAGGAAAGTCCTAACTTACTGGATGTTTCTTTAGCAGAAAAACAAATTTGCTGCCCAAGACAAAGAAAATTGTCAGTTACTAAAGGAATTGGTCCTGCAGTCATGGGCATCTATGGTGCCTGGAGGGGAGACCGGAAGTTGCTGACAAATTGTGATAACCCTCTGTGAGAGACAGGTGCCACTGACGAACTGTGGTGAGAAGGTAGAAGGAATGTAAAAGAAGTCAGTCAGCAAGAGTGATAACTTGATCCTGTCCGGCTTGATATGTAGCTGTCTGCAGATAGCTTGAAAGGCATGAGCTGTGCAGCCAACCACACCAAGAAGAATAACAGCCGGTCCGTGTGAACTGCCTTGTGTAAGTTTAATGAAAATATGATGAGTAAGTAAGTAAGGGCACAATCCTAACCAACTTTCCAAGATTAACATAGCTGTGCAATTATGGCATGCACTGCACCATGCAGCAGGGAGGCAGTCAAGAAGGTCTCCTCAAGGTAAGGGCATGTCTGTTACCTTACCTTGTGACTGCATTGTGGCTAGGCGAGTGCTGGAAAGTTGGTTAGGATTGTGCCCTAAGTAAGTCATGCACAACAACAGATGGTTCTGGATACAGATGTTTATCCAAAACATGCATCTAATAAGGGAAGGATGAGCATCACAATGAAATGGAGATGTATGCTCAGGTGCACGTCAGCAGTGGAAGGCTGTTTATACAAGCAGATCTCATTGGGACAACGGCATGTGTTGTCCTTGAATGGAGATGATTGCTGCCCCCCTACCTCCATGTGTGTCAAGCTAAACGAAAAGTGAACATATCCTTCAAAAAGCAATTTGCATGGAATTGCTCCCCAAAGATACATGTGTGACAGTACTTAACAAGCACACACATTGAATATAACTGGAAGCATTGTAAAAGTCTATAGCTTTATTGACCCTAACCAGAACCTGTGTACTGCTGGACTACTCGGAAAGCTGTACAAGATGCTGGGCAGCACAAGCAGAGTGTAAAATAAGTAAATGAATAGAATTCATTTCATTTGCGACTTAAAACACAGTACACTAGTTAGCCAAATAACTGTTTTTCTTGGAAACGATGCTGTGCTGGGTGAATAGGAACAGTTCTTTCTCCCCCTGCTAAATATAACAGAATCATAGCTTTAAAAGGTGCCTCTTAATAGGAGTTAATACTTCCAGGTCACTTTTTAAAACAGTCACAATATCAGAGTGACACATTTTCACCAGGAATTTTGGTGTAATAGCAAATTCCTTAACATCCTAACAGATTTAAAATCTACTCTACAGAAATAATAATCTTCTAGCTTTTCACCCAGTAGCTAAGTGAGAAAACCAAATGATGAAAAGAAAGAATCGCAGCAGGTGCCAACTATTCATTTCATAGCTTTCACTGTTTATCCTTAGTCATGTCTGTTTGGAATACGATTTATCCGTTTTGGAAGCAGTGCTTTGCTCTTGACAGATTTTGTCCTTTTCCATTTGGTCAGGAACAGTTCTTCTCCAACATGGCACGAGCCAGGACTGTTTGATTTCATTTAGATCTATGTTTATGCACTAGCACACAAAGAATGTCAGCCAAACTGTACAGTCATTTGAGAATGTGATGTGCAGACCAGTAAATGGCTTTATATAAACCCACCAGGGCCGGCAAAAACATGCAGACAAAAGAGTCAGGGGTGTGTGCTTTTGGCAATCAGGATTTTTCTTTTCATATTCTGGCAACAAAATGACGATATGAAAAGCTGAGGAAAAAAAAAGTGGCACTGATACATTTAAATCTTGGAAAGTGCATCAGGTGCTCAATATGGCCTCCTCCTGAAATAATTTGGCTAAAGCATAAATTCAGTATTTTTGTACAGTTTGTGAAGCCTATCCAGTTTAAGACTACCTTGGTGTCACAACATATTTCACAGCAGCCTTTGCTGACAGCTCTAATTAAACAAAACAGACAGAGGTATTTCCTTCTTTGATACAGTTTCAATGATTAGGCAAACTATTTGCCAATTTCCAGATTCAGGTCAGGATTTCACTTATCATACAATTTGATCAGTTCATCACTGTATGATAGCATGTTTCCCAAAATAAAATCATTAGCCCTCATCAGAGAATGCGTATAACTGCAATTATTGGATCAGGCTTGGGAATCATGCACAAGATACTCTATCCATCTAGGGAACAGGCAGGGCAGACTGCTTTTCCAATGTAGAGGCCTTAACTGAACTGGGGCAACTGCAAACTGTGGTGCAAACCCTTAGATGTTTAATCAGAAGCAAGTCCCATTATGGGCAGTGGGGCTTACTCCCAGGTAAGTGTGTTTAGAATTGCAGTCTTAATATGTCAGAATACTGCCTTTTATTAGCATGATACATGTGTTTGATCATGCAAAAGTCACTGTGATGCAATACTAACCTTATCAGTGAAACTTGTGTACTGTCACAGGGCTGATTGTCAGAGGCAAGCAGATGGCATGGCAGACATTCAAACTGGTAGCCTACAAGCAACTCAGACTGAGGAGCCAGTCCAATGTCAGCAACTTTACAGGGACACATGGGACCTTTCTTGCTCCTTGAGTCACTTATCCCTGCTAGAGATTTCATTCATTTCACAATAGGGGGGAGGGGGGGAGAGAGAATAAGGCCCATTCAGTTCAATTGTCATTTGTTCCAAATGAATATGAACTGTTCTGGCAAAAAAAAAAAGTTCATTTCATAATCCCATTGGTTACTTATTAGAGTGGGGGGGGGGGGCAATATCTTCCTGGCAGCAGCCAAGTTTGGTGGCTGTCTCCTGGTGACTAGCTACCATTTTTTCCCCAGAATGCCTGTGGTGTTATATCATTCCAAGGTAGAGAAGTATGAAAAACAAAAGGGTTTTTGTTTTCCCAAATCATGTATGTTTTGATCAGAGTTCTGTTTGAGCAGAGTTCCTAATCACAGAAAAGGGTATATGCCCACATTTTTTCATGCACATAGAAAACCAATGGTCACTTTCACCTCAGCATGGGAAGACTGGCTTTAGGGCCAGTTGTCACAATTCTATTCATTGTCCATCCATAGGGTGAACATGGAAAGCATTCATTAAAATATAGGAAGTTTCCTTATACTGAACGAAACAATAAGTCCATCCAGCTCAGCAGCCGTGACTCCCCAGAGTTTCAAACAGGACTTTTTTTCTACAGATGCCATGGATTGAACCTGGGACTTTCTGCGTGCAAAGAATGTATTCTACCACCAAGCTATGGTCTTCCACTACAGTCAAGACATGGGGGCTCTGGCTGAGTTCTAGATCTCATCTTTAGTTCACAGAAGTGAGGGTGATACCCAACAGGATTTGCCAGTTCCCTGTATGAGCTCTGTGCACACTAAAGCATTTCCCAGAATCCTCCTGCCCTATTCCACATAAATACTTTTCAGATGGGGTTTTTCAGATGGATTTCTGGAGATGTTGACATTCCTAGTTGCCGTTGGGGTTCTTTAAAGGATATACTGCATGGCAAATCTCACCACACTGAGAATCCACAGAGTACCCATTTTTAAGACTCACAGTGGCCATCTCAATCTTCTATATGGAAGAGACAGCAAACTTGTATCTGGAAAGCAGGCTAACTGGAGGAAAGAATGAAAAGGAAGTTGGCTGTGAACGGCTTCTGAGAAAGATTCATTTCCAACCTGATGAACTGAGAGGATCAAACTGCATGGATTCAATCCAGGGATAGAACTGGGTGGGTGACCTCATTTCATTACTTTCCCCAAACTGCGTCTGTGCTGTTCTGTAAAACAGCACAAATGTAAACGAGGTGTGAACTGCTTTCACATCTCATTTAGGTAACAGATGAGGCATGAAATGCATTTCACAAGCACAAGTACTAGACTGGTACTGCTAAGGCTTGTGGCAATGAAGGACTGTTTTATCCCTCCAGAGTTCTGGATTAGCTCAGGAAGTAGTTACTGAATGGACGGAGCAAGAAGGGAAGGGTGGAGTATTATCAAACGATGGTATGCTTGCTATTTTTATTTGCTCTCTCAGAATATCCCAAGCCAGACTGAAGTTCTTAAGTCTTCTGTTCAAGAGATTGATATAGTATCAGTCTCACAAAAATCACTCCATCCAGATGGTACCAAAAAAGGAATCCTAAAATGACAGTTTAAGCAGTGGCATCACTAGGATTCGCGTCACCCGGTGCAGGAGGCCTGCGCATCACCCCATGCAGTGGGCGGGGCAATGCCCCAGGTGGTGGGCGTGGTGATGTGCCATCGCCCGGCCCCCACTGGTTTTTTGGCTGTACCTTTTGTTAGAACACAGATATTTCAATGTGGTTTGTTTCATTGCATTCTGCATGAAATTATGCATTGATTGATATATAACATGATGGTATTATTCCTCCAGACTCTAATTTTAGTGATTTTGAAACCTTGTAGAGTCACACAAACATGCACCCGTGTCAACTTACTAACACCTTATTGCAGCAGTTCTCAAACTTTTAGCACTGGGACCCACTTTTTAGAATGACAATCTGTCCAGGACCCATTGGAAGTGATGTCATGGCCAGAAGTGGCATCATCAAGAAAATTAAAATAAATAATTATAAATAATTAAAATAAAATAAAAGAAATAATTAAATAAGGGGGAGCCAGTCCTGTTCCACCAAGTGAATCTACTCTGAAGTAAGTCCCATAGTGGTCAATGAGGCTTACTCTCAGGAAAGTGTGGGTAGGATTGCAGCCTGTGAGCCCAATCCTATGCATGTCTATTCTGAAGTACGTCCCATAGTGGTCAATGGGGCTTACTCTCAGGAAAGTGTGGGTAGGATTGCAACCTGTGAGCCCAATCCTGTGCATGTCTACTCAGAAGTAAGTCCCATCTTGGTCAATGGGGCTTACTCTGTAGTCTGCCTGCAATAACAACCCCCTCCCCCAAAATCAGTGTGATTTCCAGCCCTCCCAGTGCCCAGTTTAAAGTTCTTCTATTTCAGGCATATCCAGATAAAGACCTACCTGGCTTTACAAGTGCAAGATAGAAAACTTCCCCTTACCAGGTGAAGCCTCTTTTTTTGTCCTTTTCAGTGTGTGGGGGGGGGGGGGGAATTTGTCACAGCAGCTGCTTGTGTCTTACTATTGTTGTACCATTGAGAGTGTCCTAAACTTGGTGTGGTATGGAAATTGCTCTGCAGGGGACAAAAAAGCTCTGCAGAGAATTATTAAGATCGCACAGCACATCATCAACCTTCATCTACCAGCTTTGGAGGACATCTATACATCTCGCTGTCTGCAGAAGTCACATAGTATTTTGAGAGACCCCTTCCATCTGGCTCATAAGTTCTTTGAACTGCTGCCTTCGGGTAGACGATATAGAACTATTAGAGCATGCACCACACGATTCCAGAACAGTTTTTATCCCACAGCCATAATTATGTTGAATAAGGCGATATAGTTGTTTACCATGCTCCTGGGCATTATGGTCTGTTATACTGTTTTTATATTATGATGCATGTCGTATAGAATGTGTCAGTGAGTTTGCAGAGTGTGATTGTTGGAATTGTAGTATATATTTATGCTTGTATCTCAAAGGTGCACTAATTTCGTTGAGCTGTAGCACAATGACAATAAAGTTACTACTACTACTAAAGAGGCTGCCTTCTGGAACATATGTTGAGCTTCAGTTCCATTGGATCGGGACCGTTCTGGTGTCCTTACATTCCCCTTTGCCTGGCTTGACCACCAGCCAAGTCTCGTCTGCCTACTCACGGGTAAACACAACCATGAGGCTGCTTTGCTTTCCATAGGACTGGGAGGGAGGGACCTCCTTCTCCCTTTTGTGGGGGGCTGCATTCATTGGATCAGGACCATTATGACATCTTTGGAGTCCTCTCAGCCTGCCCTGGGTCCTCTCAGTCCTTGCCTGGACTAAGGTAAGTTCACCTACTTGTCAGTAAACGCGGCCACATGGCTTGATTTCGGGCTCAATAGACGCAGCTGGGAGGGAGGCAGGGACCTCCTTCTCATGTTTTTGGGGGCTGAATTCATTGGATTGAGACCATTCTGGTGTAGTTGGATTCCTCTCAGCCTGCCCTTTCCGATGCACTATGGCAAGTATGCCTACTCACGAGTAAACGTGTGATATGGCTCACTTTCACTTTCCATAGGGATCTATTCATTTTTTTCTTTGCGGTTTTTTGGCCATAACTTTTGAAAGAAAGGAGCTATTTCAATTCTGCACTGCACTGCACTGGACATTCCGCATCCAATGGTGTATGGCATGACGGGGCAGCTCCGAAAGCCACAAAGGGTGCATCCCAGGTTCGGCCTCCCCCAGGGCGCATCACCCCCTCCGGCGCGTCACCCAGTTCGGCCCACACCCCCTGCACCCCTAGCGACGCCAGTGGTTTAAGCATGCAAGCTGGAGTTTCAGGTCTTTTGCGAGACCAATTGGCTACTTCTTGTACGCAAACACCCAGAATACTGATACTTTTACTTAACCTTTCTCCCCTCCCTAAATATACATAGATGAGTTTTTCCATCAATTGGCCAGGAATAGAAAATGAAGTTTTAGTATCAGAAATGAAGTTTCTACAAGTCATTTGTGTGGCATCCAGATCTATACAACTATGGAAGACAAACTGGGTTGCCAACCCGTTAAGAACGGAAAAGAATGAAGCTAAATTGCAGGTCCTACTTATGTTTATCTACGCATAAGGTATCCAGATCTTCTAATGTTTTATAAGATTTGCTGAAGCTAAACACAAACAGTGTTATGACAGAACAAGCAACAGTTTGAAGAGTAAGGTGCAGGCCATGGATCTCCTTTGTGTGACTCCCTATGACATGCTCTCTCCAAAATGACAAGTCCATAGCCCTAAACAGGTGCTGTTTGTTCTTGTGTGTCTGCATGATTCAGAGGGGGGCAGCAAGAGAATGCCATTTAGCCCTGTCCACACAGATGCATTCCTGAAGCCCCACCCCTCCCCACAACCAGGATTTGTCTGCAGCAGCAAACACTGAACATGAGCCCTAGAACGTTCCACATTTGTCACGGCAGATAAACACTGGTCATGGGGGAGGACAGGAGGCAAGTCTTTGGGAGTGCATTTGCACGTGAGGACACTAAGCAGTGTGTTCTTCCCCTTAATACTTGGACAATATCAGTGCAGAAGGATTCATGTGTGCCTCTCTCTCTCTCTCTCTCTCTCTCTCTCTCTCTCTCTGTGTGTGTGTGTGTGTGTGTTTGTATACAGGTTGAGCCTCATTATTCGCATGGGTTCCGTTCCAAGCACTCACCTGGATGGCAAAAAACACACTATAGGAAATCAATTTTAAAAACAAATTTTCTTTGCTCTGGTGATTTAAAAACAGCCTTGCTGACCTTTGCAATGTAAGGTGAGAGTCATTAAGAAGACAATCCATCAATCAGTCCTCCTCCAAGCACTTATAAAGTGCTTCACTCAGTCCCTCCCTTCAATGCAAAGTGATCACCTTTCTTTCACTGCTCAGGGGGAAGGGAGGGGTCGCCTGGAGAGAGAAGGATTGATAGTCAGCCAGCCGCTCGTGCCTCCCCCTCTCTCATTAATGAGGCTATTGTTAAAGGACTGTTCAGTTTTTTAAACTGATTTTAAAGGGATGCATTTTTCCCCTTCTCCAGGGATCAGCACATTCCTTCTCATTTGCAGTGGCCTTTTGTGTTGAGTCAAATCAGTGTATAAAAAATCCGTGCATAAATGGGCTGAACCTGTGTGTGTGTGTGTGTGTGTGTGTGTGTGTGTGTGTGTGTGTGTGTGTGTGCACGCGCAAAAGCACAGCAGATTTGTTCCATGCCTGATGTATAACATGTATTTTGGAGGAATACAGAAAGCTGCACATGTGATCATTTAAAAAACAAAACAAATGAAAGATCAATTTGGGGAGCTCCCCCCCCCCCCGCCATGAATATGTTTAAAGTCCTAAGGTGTGAGTGTTTTTTAACTTTAATATTTCCCAAGTGACTGCAGTATCTTCCACCTTCAACAGAGGAGCCATCTGGGGAAATGTTAACACTTACGAATGGAATCTAACTCACCTTTGCAGAATTGCAAATACAGTCCACTGACTGTTTACTCAGGAGTGCTGTTAGCTAGAAGGCCTCTCAGCTCCAGTTGTCAGAGAGGATTCATTACAGTGGCATCTCACATAAAAATCACAAGAAGGAAGTAAATGTGACTGGGCAATGTTCTCCGTGTTACTTATGTAACTGCCTCTTGGGGCTAATTAGAACTGCTTTTGTAGTATGCAAGCTATACATTCCTGGAGATGTTTTCAAAAACAGTGTGTGATCTCCTCAACGAGGTCTTGGGCTTTGTGCTGAATCGGCAACTCAGCAAAGCATCCCAAAGAATGTAACCATCTCTCTGATTAAGGTTTAACGGAAAGCTGGGGGAAGAAACAGAAAACTGGCCAGTGGATTGTTAAATTGCTGCTTTTCTCGTTCTAATTCAGTTAAGGTTCATTGTTGTGCCCCATACAAACCTGAGACCTATTATTTTGCAACCCCTCTTTTAAATTCATTTGCTCATGCTGTCTTCATGGCATGGAATGGCTGCCCAAAGCTCAGGGTTTGGGCTAACCATTCTTCTGCTTTCCTATCAGTCAGTCCATTAAAGGGACTGTCAGTGGTGGAGCACCTGCTTTGCATGTGGAAGGTCCTGGGTTCAACCCACAAAGACTGCCCCCCCCCCCAGCAAAAGCAGAGCACAATGTTTCAAAGCATGACAACAGAGCAGGTATTTCCAACAGCATGTAACTGTGTATATTGACCATGGATTCAGTTTTTTGTTTTGTTTTGTTTTCTCCTGAAAAGGGCTTGAGGAAGCCAGGAAAGAAGAAGACACTCAGGTGAGACCTAAACCTTCCCCTCCTCATGCTGAAGTAAAAGGGGCATGGAAAATGGATATGTATTAACAAAGGAAATTAGTCTTGACTCATGCAATATTATTATTTCATAATTGTTTTTCTGAGTGGTGGAAATTCTAGGGCTGTTGTACAGAGTCAATTTCCTTTAGAGGAGAGAGAATAGGGGAGTTTTAAATACTATTGTGCCATATGACTGCAAATATACAAGCTGAGCAAGCAAAGGACAAGCAACCAACATATAGGCTGACAGCATCAGTCCCAGGGTCAGCTTCAGAGGGCATCAGAGGCCCACAACCACTTAGAGGCCTTGGCTAATTTGCCCTACCCCATCAATGGCTGTCGCCCCACCCCATCAGTGACTGTCAGATTCATTTCCTAACTTCTAAACTGCCCGAGTCCCATGAATGCCAATGGGATTGCTCTCAGGAGCTCTCTGGGGCCCTTGCAAGTAATCTCTATTGACTTTTGGGGGTGGGAGGGAGAATGAAGTGCCCTTGTGCCAGGAACACTTCCTGTTGCCTTACCTTCCCAGACACCAAAGTGACCCAGACCAGAATGAAAGAGAGAGATCCAGGTAGAATAAGATATTGGAAGCCTTTTTATGACTGGATAGATAATTTTAGATAAACAATATTGATTGTTTAGATAATTAGTAAATATCATAATGATAAATATTGTACATTTGCATCGACAATTTTTTTTTGATAGTCGCTTTATTTTGTTGTTGTTTTCTTTTAAGTATACCTGTTGTGATCCATGGCCAATATCCTGATGTGTAACCTGTGTAGACCCATCCCTAAGTCTCTCCCATTTCCCTGCCCTGTATCTGTAATAAATAAATTTAAAAAATAAAAACCAATGTGACCCAGACCATGGGAAGGAGAGGAGGCAGAAGTATTGCCCCTTCCTGCCTGCCTGCCCACCCCCACCTTCCATTACTGCCCCAACACCATCAGGTAAGAGGTGAAATGACTGAGAAAGAATACCAGAGGCTGGGGTATATCTGTGCTCAAAAGGGACCAGAACCAGGTTGAGCCCTAAACAACATTACTAAAAATTTAAAGAGACAGCACATATCTAGACATATTATACCTTTTATGTACTATACAGTCCAGCATGGTGTTCAGCATACTGTAACAGGTTAGAACTCTCTGGGAGTTTGGGAATTGCTGGTAGCGCTTGTGGAAGAGGGGCAAAGGCAACGACGCATTGCACCACTGCCAGGGACAAAAGTGTTGTTTTTTTTCATTTACCTGTGGCAGTGCTGGCCCTCCAGAGGGTCCAGGGAACCTGAAGACCCCTCTGCAGGCTCCCCCATGCCTCCAAACCGCTGTGAATTGTGAAAAAGGCCAATTCCACTGTCACTATGAAAACCGCATTTTGTGTTTAGAATATTTGAATAAAAACACGGATAAAATAAATTAAATGTTGGGGCCCCTCCCAGATGCCCTGGCCCCCGACTTACCCTAGAGCAGGCACCCCATGCCCAGGGTGGGGAGGCTTCCCTGCCCTTGAGGGGGGCAAAGAAGGTTGGCTCACCCCAACCAGACAGGGGGGGCTTGCAGGGCATACAAGGAACACTGAAGAAAACAAGACAGGACAGGAAAGGCATTTCTGCCCCACCTGGAGGAAGGGGAGGGGCCAAAAGGGGGCGGGCTTGCTCCATAAAACAGGGAAGCCAGGGATGAGAGGCAGGCAGTGTGAAGCAGGGAGCTGAGAGGTGAACAGCTCCTGCTCCCAAGCCAGGTGTGGCAGCTCTGCTAAGGAGGAGGACAAGGGTGCTGGAACACCCCCCCCTCCAGCCAATGGGGGTGGAAACAAGCCTGCTCCAGGTCACTCCAGGGGTGAGCCCCTACAATAAGATTAAGATAAATTAAAATAGATTGCTTTTCCAGTTAGAAATAATACTGTGGCTACATCTGCTGACACAATGTCACCTACCTAGGACATTTTTAAAGTGAGAACTTGGAATGAGAACTTAGAATAAAAATACACAGCTGCTTTCTACCTTTCAAATCAAGAAATCTGCAAAAAAAATAAACCCATTTTCAAACACTCCTATGAATGGGGGTTTAGAGGAAGTGCGAGTGTCAAGTCTTCACCCTTTTGTGCATTCAGTGAGAGAGACAAAGGCAGTGTGAGCTGTAAAGAATGGAAGAGACAGAGAGATGACATCTGAACTGAGAGAGTGCAATGGAAGCTAAGAGAAGGAACTGGCAGGCAGCAGCTGCAGACATGCTTAGTTAGAAGACACATAAAGCTAGCAGATGTTGCTTGTAGGAGCACTCCATCCAATGCTCAAACCTGAGTTGTCAGAAAAAGCTCTGCAGCAAGACCTACCCATTACTGCTGTCACTACAAGGGAAATGGGAAGGGGAATAAGATGCTGCAGTGGTGAGACTTCACAGGTTATGAAGCTGGCAAACTGATCACAAGCCGGGTCCAAAGGTTCCCGGAGTTGGGGCTGCATTTGTAAATTCAAGGAGACAAACCTATAAGTTTCTAAATGCAGGGAGACAAACCCTGATCGCTGATGTTCTCTCCCTGCTCCTTTTCATTGGGCTTGTTCCACTTAAGGCAGAGCTACCTGTTATCACAACCACCATTAAAACTACCACAAAGGAAGTGGAGGAATAGAAGATTCCATTTCACAGAAAGATTAGACCATATTTTTCATTTCACAGGATACTTTCTTGGTCTGCCAATTTCCTCCAGAATCAAACAGGGACAAAAATAGTTTGCTGCTGCAAATTTGTATAAATGTGATACAGCTATAATAGCATGCAAGTTTTGACACAGTGTGAAATGAGTCACTGCCAGAAATGTACAAAGCATACTAGGGAGAAATGTGATCTTGGCCCTTTGCTTGACAAGATAATGTCAAAGGTAACCAAGGTAGAATGGCTTTTGTTATCCTGCCACTGGAACCAAATCTATGATCTCCCTATGGAAACCTATTATTAAGTTTATTGTGGAGATCCCAAGATGACCATCAAAGTGAAGATGACATGACCTCCCATAAGTAAAGTTCAGTGCGAGTGTTCTGCCAGGAGAGGAGTAGTCGAAAGTGAAAAGATTAAACGAGAAAATGATATCTTTGGGTAGCAACAATGCCAAGTGATAAGAGCTTACACTGAGACGGTTCCATATGACTTGGCAAAAAACAAGTTATGTGAATTCGCGCAAAGGGGCAGAGCACAGCAAGAGAAGCATTGGTTGGTCTGTAATTACGTTGCTTGTTCTAATGACCACAGCTGTACACCAAGTCCAATTGCTTTCAGTGGAAGAAATTCCAGGATTGCTTACCACTACCCACACATCCTGGATTCCTAACAGACATGTAGATGGAAATCACACTAAGAATAACCATTTTCACTTATGTGCTGCCTTTCCAGACTATCAATTTGTAGTGCCACAAATACAGTTGTTGCTTGTTTGTTGTGCTGGACTCACAAACCTTCCCCTAAGAAGGTGTTTCTGTTAAAGGGATATCTACATTTTCCCAGCATTCACAAAGCAAAATACATGCAAACCTCGTCACCTGTGGGTTTGCAACCCACGGGTAGCACTTATCCGTGGGGAACAGAATTGCCTCTTACCTCACTGTATGTTTTCATACATGTATGGTCTGTTTTCAGCTATCTGTGACATAGTGAAGGTCTCTGCTGCATTCAGAATGCCAGCAGAGTCTTTCAGAATGCAGTGGAGACCTTCAGAATGGTGTCTATGAACAGCACAGGCAGCTTTAAAATGGCTGTGGGAAGCTTTAAAATGACTGTGGGAAGCTTTAAAAGATTCTAATGCCAGACTTCTGAAACTATCTGAGCCATTTTGAAGCTTCCCGCGGCCATTTTAAAGCTCTCTGCGCTATTCATCAGTGCCATTTTGAAGATCTTCACTGTATTCCGAGGTCTCCATAGCAATGTGACGGTCTCTACTGCATTAGGAATGCCAGCACAGACCTTCACAATGCTGGGGAGACCCTCAGAATCCAGTGGAGAAACTCAGCAGGATTTACTTCGGAGTAGATGTGCATAGTTTTGCACTGCATAGGGACTGATTCCTAGAGCGTTCATTCCCAAACCTAGAGGCTGCTGTCTGATTTATAAATGCAGAAGAGTGTGGCTATAATGGTGACTGGGCAGCAGTGCTCCCTACCCCAAGTAGCAGCTTGTTTAACCCTTGATGCACATATCTTAATCTAATCCCTAATCCTGGACCCACAGTTTGAGAACTGCTGGTCTAGGGCTCACTGTTCCTGAAAATTGTTAGAAAATGTTTTATTGAAGGACTTGAGGTTTTTAACCGTGCTCCCCTCTTTCCTGCAACTCTCTAAATTCTGTACTTCTCAGTAGGAACATGAGCCTTCGGTATACAGTATACAAAAGTAGTATTGACACTGCGCCATGCTTTTTGCACATTCTGAGATAGTAAACCTTTTTTTAAGTGAAGGGCAAAATTGGCTAAAATGCCAACTGCAAGAGTGATTACATTATCTTAACATTTTAAGAATCTACTTTGCAACCTCAACAGCTGCCAGAGGAAAGGACAGAGACATTTTCTTCATTGCATCAACTGAGATTAAACTAGTACAAACTGTTCCAGTTTAAATAAGAAAAAGAAAGGGGGGAAAAAACACCCTCCTGTTGTTTTCCTATTGGGTTATAATAAGAGATACTCCACTACCCTTTAGTGCTTCATAGAACAGCACAACAGTACGCAATAATCTGCAGAAGTATTGGCAATTTATTAAATAATGACATAGAACTAAATGCAGGGAAGAAAACTCAGTTCAAATCATGTGCGCACGTAAAAGGAAATGGAATAAAACCCCTTCACTCTTTTGTCTTTTTACAGGTAGAGAAAGGAATTCCTTAAAAAGAGAAGAGGCAGAACAAAGAGGGGGAAAATAGGGGGGAGAAGGGACATGGTAAGATTAGGTGGGCTCCCAGAAGAACTAGAGGAGGAAAGGAAAGGTTGGGGGCTTCAGGGAAGGGAAAAGAGGGGAGACTGCCCAATTAGAAAAAAGAAAACAGAAGAGCTAGGCTGTCTGCCACCTCAGCAAAAGGGCTGCAACTGGAAGGGCACAATCCTAACCAGCAGTTATGCCGGTATAGGTGGCGCTGGAGGGTTGCAAACATGCCATAAAGCACGTTTGCGCCTCCTTAGGCAGGAGCTGCATCGGTGTATTCAGATGCGCCGATGCGCGGACAGAGGCAGAAGCCTCCGCCGCAGCTCCCGCACCACCACTTGTGTCGGTGTGAGCACGCCGACATAAGCGGCAAAGGTAGGCATGGGGGGCGTGGGGAGGGGGCAGGAGGGGGTGTTACTGGGAGGGGGAGGGTGGGGGAGGGCAGGCCCAGGGGCAGGAGTGTGGGGAGCTGGGGCGGGGCTGGGACTCGGGCTGGGACCCGGCGGTTATGAGGACCCGGCCCTTCGGCGGTGGCACAGGTCCAAGGAGACCCATAGGGGCACGCAGCCCTTATCCACGGGTAAGGGGAAGAGCTTCCCCTTGCCCGTGGCTGAGCCGCTGCTTGCTGCAATCCTGCGTTGGATGCAGCCAAGTCTCCTCGCTTGCCTGCTCCAGCAAGGGTTAGGATTGCACCCGCAGTTAGTTACTCTCTGTAATGACTCCAGTAATGCTGGTTCTGGCAAGAAGTAAGCCCCAGAGCAGGCTGTAAAAGTACTTTGCCCACTTGAGTTAGGGGAGCTAGTCTCTCCCACCAAAGTTATTTCACTTTGGCCCTCTAGAGGTCTTGCAGGATTGGTTAGGTGATTGGAAAAGGGGGCCTGAAGCTGATGTCAGGCTTCTGACTCAAAAGGTTAAGAGGGAAAAGGCCTTAGGGAAAGCTTTACTCACACGCACATACACACACTTACCAACACAGGGAAAGAGAGAAGGACAATCACTAAGTGTATGACCAATGCAACTGCTTGAGGCAAAGACAAGGAAAGATAAAGGGATTTTGGTGTGTCTGTGGCACTGGGGCTGCACCACGGACTAAGGTTACCTGTCATTTCCAGCATAGTTTGGGAGCTGAAGGCAGAGACTTAAGTCAAGCATTAAAACAAGGTAGAAGCAAGACTCAAGCATGAGGGGGTAACACCTTACCCCAACCTGGCAGTCCCATGTACAGCTTGCACAGGCTACAAGCCCATAGGCATGAGAAAAGAAAAAGGAAGCTAAACAGAAGCTTTGGCTTTCCATCAGTTGAAAAGGTCCTAAGGTATCCTTTTCATTCTTTTTACTGCTACTGAGCTCTTATTCTTCCAAGAGATCTTATATAAGAAACAAAGTTTCACCATCCATAAATAAAATGGCTGGTCTGTAGGCCTTAAAAAAAAATCAGTATATGAATTTAGTGCAGACATAGAAAGAACTAACAAACAAAACCCAGCAAGGAGCTGGCACAAACCTCAAGCTTCAAGCAACTTCAAGTTTCTCTCTGACTGCCCCCGAAGGGTTACCTCATTGCCACTGACAACTCGTCTTCACAGAGAGTCATTACTTCAAAGCTTTCCATCAAGGACTGCATTCTGCAGCCCCTGTAAACAAGGGCAAAGTGGGCACTTTCAGGAGCCCAGCGCCACGAGATTTGCTCCTCTTTTATCTGCTGTGCCACAGGAGCTGACAACTGCTGTGAACCAGCATACTGCAAGGCCCGACAAGGAGTCATGCTAATTATAGTATGGCAACTGCAGGTGAATACAATAAAATTTTATACCTCTGAAGTCATCTCAAACCCTGCCGGCAGCTCATCAAGTACAGTGCAAGAGGTGTTGCTAATGGGTCCGTTTAGAAGTATTTTTTCCGTGATTGATGTGGTGTTTACTGGACCTGCTTTCATGCCTTTTCCAGCATCTGCTGCATGCCCAGAACTTCCACAGATAATCTCTTAGAATGGGAGAGGGTTGCAATAAACCAGGGCAAAAAGGGCATGGCCTGCTCCTTTCCTGTCAGGCCAAGTGCCTGACAGATCTGTTCTTTCTGCAGAACCGAGGGGGTTCTCTTCCGTCAGTTTGTCTGTAAATGTAATACTACTTTGCATTAATACAGCATCTCCTGAGTCTGCTATGTTTATCATCTAAATTGAATCCTTACAACAATTGTGCACTAGCAGTGGGGGAGCTGAGGATGAGAGGGAATGGCGGCCTCCCAATGAGTCCATAGCACGGGTGAGTTTCAAACCATGAAGGCCCTGGTACGCAACTCCTGTCTCTCAGCCATTATGCTGCACCAACTCTCATACACTTCCTTCCGCCATCATAGGTGCAGCAGGTGTCTACAGGGTGTAGGGCCTTTTGGGGAATAGTGCCCAGGTTGTGGAATAGCTTTCCTGAAAATGGGTATCTAGATCAGGGGTGTCAAACTTGTTTCGTACTGAGGGCCAAACAGCATTCATTATGCCTGCTAAGGGCTGGAAGTGATGTCATTAAACAGATCATAACCAAAAATAAGCACTTTTTCTCACTTAGGAACTCATTAGCTGCAAATGACAGAAGAGAAAATCTTGAACATATTTCAAGATATGGGAGAGCCTAATTTTCATGTGGGCTGCCTTTATACCAGCAACACCTCAACACTACTCAGCAGGTGAGTGCCTGAGGGCCAGATAAAAAGCTTCCATGGGCTGCATCCGGCCCCTGGGCCTTATGTATAACACCCCTGGTCTAGATCTTAGGGTTTCAATATGCTTGAAAATGCGTGGAACCACAGTGAAGCAGGTAGAGGAGTTCCTGAATAAGCGTCAAACTACATTTAACATGCTTTTGCTCCATGATAGGGACAAATTGATAAAGCCAGTAGTGGACCTGTCCCCATTATGCCCCAGGTCACAGGTCTGTGCCACCCCCCCATCATGCCACCTCCCAAGATACCGATGCTCACGGAGCCTTGTATGGCACATAGCCCAGCTTGAAAAGCCTTCTGAGGCTTCTCAGACCATTTTAAACAATACTTCTTTTTCCCAACAAAACCTGAAGTTTTGTTGGGAAGATTGCTCAAGAAGCTTCAGAAGGCTTTCTGTGCGCTGCTGAGTGCCACATGGAGCTTCATCTGCCCATGGAATGGCTCTGATGGTCAGACTGGGTGGCGTAGCTGGCAGTGGCAGCGAGAACATGGCAAGCATGGCGCCTGCGACTTTGCCTCCCCTGCCCTGACCCACATTCGCCACTGGTTAAAGCTGCTGCTCCCCACACACCATGGTCCAAATCTAGACTTCCTCCCCCATTGTTCCTATGTTGTAATACAGGCATCCCCCCATATCCACAGGAGTTCCATTCTAGGGGGCCGTCACGAACACGGAAACTGTGATATGGGGGAATCCTATATAAACATTGTTTACGATATCCCACATGCCCCCACACCCATTTCCTTCATTTATCTTTACTTTTTTATTGCTTAACACAGGAACATGACATGAAGGACAGGCACTCTCCTGCTTCCTGTTAATGTTTGGTTAGTCTCCTCCCTCCAGCATGCAGGCTTCCTGCCCGCATGTTGCTTTCCTATGTTAAGCAAGAAACTCCTTCAGTATTAAGCAAGACAGTAAAAGCAAGACAGAAAAACTTTGGTAATGGACATGGGAGGAGGGCAGAAATCTGCAGATGAGTGAAACAGCAGATACCAGTTCCCCGCTATGAGGGGGATACTTTTATTTTGTAATATTTGCTATTTGAGGAAATGGTGGAGAAAATACATCCTCCAATAGCAGTCGCCTCACCCATTTTCTACAGAGGGCCATTTACACTGGATTTTCTACTTAAAAGCAATGTGTAGCAGGAGGAGTTTAGCAGAATGCAGCTTTTCCCTGCACAGTTTGTGGGTGCTGCACCTGCTACAGTGGGAGTGTACGCTCTGTGCATTCAGGAAACCCCAGGTTCAGCTCCTGGCACCTCCAAGTAAATTGAACAAAGGAAGCAGAACTGGGAAAGTCTCCCACTAAAGACTCTGGAGAGCCAGCACTAGCTAGACCAGAGAGATAACTGACCAGGATGCAGCTGTGGTCTGATGCAGTCAGCCAAAGAAAGTTCCTGTCATTTATTTAGCCATGCAGACTTCTTTGTGGACCACTTTGTGTTGAAGAACAGTATAGAAATATTCCTAATAATAATAAAGTGAATCTTGATAAGCGCCACTGAAATCAATGAGACAAATAAATCACAACTCACTTTCATTATTGATTTTGATTGTATGGGCAGCCCAATCATACGCTGCCTGGCACCTAGAGAAGCAGCCACACTGAAATGGCTACCACTGCATCCTATGAGTGTTGTGCCAGCATCAGAGTCTCCTCAGGGGAACGGGACATTTGTCACCTCCTCCTGGGTATGGGTACAGGCTCTGCAAAGGGGCTCCTCCACCCTGCTCCGGTTATTTTACAGGTGCAGACTGGAGGAGCTCCATGTCAGGCTTTTCAGCCCGACACAGAGAATTTGATCTAATGGAGCAGGGCTCTACTGGTCCCCCTCCCATTCCGGTTCTTCCCCCCCACAAACACACACCCTCCCCCCACCCCCCACCCTAACAAACCTTACTGCTGCCTAGAGTTCTTTCCTTGCTCCGGGTGGCATCCATGTGGTGCTGGGCTTGTGCTGGGCCAGCGCAGGCAGTCCCTACAAGGAGGGTCCCATATACGGCACATTTATGATACCCAGTGCCGGCAGTATGCTCATACCACTAGTGCTGAAGAGCTCAGGATTGGGCTCTTAGGGCCAGATCCTATCCAATTTTCCAATGCTGGTGCAGTTGTGCTAGTGAGGTGTGCGCTGCATCCTGTGGTGGAGGGGCAGTCACTGGCGCCTTCTCAAGGTATGGGACTGTGTTCCCTTAGCATGGGGTGCATTGTGGCTGCACCAGAGATGGAAAGTAGGATAGGATTGAACCCTAAGGGCCCAATCCTATCCAATATTCCAGTGCCAGTGCAGCCAAGTGCACTGTGCCCTATGGTGGTGGGGCAGTCACAGAGGCCTCCTTAAGGAAAGGGAACATTTGTTCCATTACCTCAGGACTGCATTGCAGTTGCAGCGGTGCTGGAAAGTTGGATAGGATTGGGCCCTCAGTCAGTATTCAAACATGACTTCAATATGCACATTCCTGTATAAAGCAGCCTCCCATGTCCTGGTATTCTTCATCGGCTAGCTAGAATTACTGTCATCTTTGAAATGCAATATTTTTGTCTCTCTCTTGGTGATGTCACTGCTTTTGATAAGCGACGTGGGCATCCCTTTGATACGTATGACACTTTCTGTTATGGCAGCAAAGAGTGATTAGAGACGTACATAGAAAAATGATTGTATCATTGGGTGTCTGCCATATTGAAGAATTTGACAACAGTGAGAAGGAAAGGGCAACTGTCACTCACTTTCTATTGTGTATATATGTATCTGTTTATTTATATCTCTCCAGCTATTTATACAGTACAGCCTACAAGGTGGCTAGCACTGATACATAAAAAACTATTCCAATTTTAAATCTCTCTCTCTCTCTCTCTCATTAATAATGGGAAAATTCCAGTTGCAACTGGGCTTAGAAAAAATAACTCTCTCTTCAACTCTGAAAATTACTGTAGGGAGGGTGTGCTTGAAACCAATGCCAAACTTGTTTTGAACCCTGTCATGACCCCAGTGATGTCGTTGGAAGCATCACAGTGTTTAATACCTCCCATACGCCCCCTTCCAGATGCCCAACACACCTCCCTCGTACCCATCTGCCTGCTCCCCAAGCCCATCCCTCCATGCTTACCTTTCTTTTGTTCTGGCTGCCCCAGAAGAATGACAGGACACATTTCTCTCTTCCCCACCTCCCCACCCCACCTGCAGCCTAACATGCTGCAAGGATGTTTGCCAGCTGCAAGGGTCACAGGGAATTGTAGTATTCCCGCTTGATATGAATCAGTGCCATTGGAAAAAACTACAAATCACCAGTGACACTTCACAGCATGTCAAACATCAGAGAGGGACAGGGGTGAGAGATTGCTTCATTCCCTTGATGCTCCTTGGGTAAAAGGTGCCTTGGAGGAAGTGCTGTTGGGTAGGAGGGAGAGACGCTGGGCAGAGGTTCCTACATATGCAAGAAAAGTGCTCTCACTGCTCAGCAAACTGGTCCTTCTACCACAAACTAGAGAAGGACCATAACACACGTACATATGGTGCATAAGCCAGTTGTCAGTTGCCATGATCGCTGCAATAAGCCATTTTGTCTGGGCCCGTATTCAGAGCTTTTTTCTTCCTGCAAATGCCAGAAATTATCTATTGCTATTATTTTTCTTATTACTTCCTAAGCCAATGAAAAGATTGCTCTTTTTATAAATGTGCTACCTCCACTTGACCTAGCAGATGAGAGATTATTCCTGCAATGAACCGCCCTCCCCAGCCAGTACATTCTTCTGACCCAGACAGAAAATAAGGTTATCTAAAGCCTGTAATGAACAATGGCTAATTGACAGTGGCATAAACTACACTCGCCTGAGAAAGATTATGGGTTTTTTTTCCTTGCAGACAGACATCATTCATATACTCAAGTAAATCCAATGGCCACTTTATTTTATTATAATATGATTTCACAAAATGTCAAATAGCTTGTTGTACTAACTGTCATCTGCTCCAGTGTGTATTTTTCCTTTTCCTGATGGATAGTTTTACTGCTTTCCAGATAATGAGCTTCAGTCTAGACCAGATTCAGGATTCACCTTTAGCCACAACTTTCAATATGGATCCCAACTCAAGCTCAAAGGACTATTTACCTGTTCATGGAATCCGTTAATAGAACCAAGTTGTATCAGGAGCTAAACACTTCCAGCAGTACAAAGGAATGTCAAAAGGTATCTGCAGTATAACTTGCAAGTCATTAATTATTTTCACATTTTCATGTGTATCCAATTTATCCTAAACGCTTCCTTTTTCATGTGATTGCTATGTGTATTCTGGTTATTCTTTCACAATCAGATGGCCGTTTGAACTCAGAATTTTTATGTGCACGCATTGTAGTCTGTCTACCTTCTTATATTCAATGAACTCTTAAACACATTACAACAGAGTAACCCCCTGAACTCAAGGAGACTTAAGGTCCAATCCTAATGGTCCATAGTGCCAGTGCTGAGCTCCAGAGCTGGTGCTGGGTGTAATAAACATGCTATAAAGTAAGGGAATGTTTGTTTCCTTACCTCAGAGCTGCATTGCCCTTATGTCAGAGCTGAAAAGTGGGTTAGGATTGCGCCCAGGCATACTTACCATACCACTGGCATAGAGACCCAGTACTCACACTGGCCTCTCCACCAGCCGGTGGCAAAGTGCCTTATGGCACTTTTGTGACAGCGTTGTTCAGGTAGCGCACAAGCATGCCCAGAAGGAAGATAAATAATAATAATAACTTTATTTTTACCCCACCTTTCTCCCCGAAGGGACTCAAGGCGGCTTACAACAGGTTAAAACAGATTTAAAACATAATTTAAAAAAACAGATAAAAGCATATAACACATATCATAAAAACAGTAGTCAGATAAAAAGTAATCAGGTAAAAAGAGCATAGAGCAGCAAATCATAAAAGAATCAGGCCTGTAACCAAGTAATTTAAAAAATATTAAAAGATGTTAAAAAGATGTTAAAAAGGCCGAGAACTCAGAAGGCTTGTTTAAACAGAAGGGTCTTCAGGCCTCACTGAAAAGTCTCAAGAGAGGGAGCCATTCTTAAGTCAAGGGTAAGGGAATTACATAGCATTTGTGCCACTACTGAGAAGGCCCTATTTCTTGCCACCGCCCCACGTACCTCCCTAGGTAGCGGCACTTGTAAAAAGGCCTTCTCTGATGACCTAAGCAGACAAGCCAGATTGTACGGGAGTACGTGATCTCTAAGATACCCTGGCCCAGTGCAGTATAGGGCTTTAAAGGTCAAAGCCAGCACCTTGAATTGGGCCCGGAAATGAATGGGCAGCCAATGCAGCCGCTGGAGAAGCGGACTGACAGAGTCAAACTGCCTACCTCCAGTAACTACATGGGCCGCCGCATTCTGCACTAGTTGCAGTGCAGGAGCAAGGAGCAGTGCAGTGCAAGATTGGACTGTAAATGTACCATTACTAGCGCACTAGTTCTCATGAGTATCTGGGGGGGGGGCTGATTTTAACTCATGCACATTCTGCTCACCCAGCATTTTATTTTTTAAACCAGGTTGCCTCACCTGCACATGCTGCATTCTCATGGCACTATGGCAAAGACACCATGCCAGCCTACGAACAATGCACAGATTGTTGAGCAATGAAGAATCTGGTTTAAAAGGGTACATAAGCTATACACATGGAACCCTGAACAAGTCAGTGGATTTGACATGCTCAGCATTAAGTTTAAATCAATCCTCAGAAAGAAGAAAGGCTGTTTCATTCCAGTACTATTTCAAAGCAATGAGATGTTGTAAGACAAAAGATCCACTTACAGACATCAAACCCTCCTGCTACAGTTAGTAATTAGCACCCCTGTCTGACTATACCAGACAGCATAATTGTTTGCCAGGGAAATTGCTCATAAGACAAACAAACCTTTGTTTCCCAAGGATGCAGCCAGGATGGCATGAATCAAAATAACTATCGACTGTCCCCGGCAACCAGGCACTTTGAACCATTTCAATAGTTATTATTGATACAAAGTAAATACAGTGCATCTAACATTCAGATGCTACTTCACAAACATTGTCGCAGAGCTGTTTATAATCTACGATTGCAATGAGCAAGCATGCAGTTTCGAATGGGACAAGAAAAGCAGCATCCTGAGCTTTTAAGCTTTGGAAGAAGCAAGTTTCTAACTTCTATGGCAGCTCTTGGCTTGCAAGTGTGTCTAGTGAAATCCTGGAACCTTGAGGGTGACATTGAGCAGGAGTTTTCACAATGGGAGTTCAGGGCTCCAAAATCCTTCTGCTGCCCCAGAGGAAGAGGGAGGCTTTTTCTTCTGTTATTAGTATGGAATGTAGTAATGCTCTGTAGTAATGCTCTTATTCACATAAGCTGTGTAATGCATGAACTGAGCTAGAAAGCTCACAGATTTTCAGCTGTGTCAACTTGAACGATCTCCAGGACACCAAAGTGTATATTAGAGAGATCAAAGAAGTTGCCCTGGGAACTCTGCAGATCATCCATTATGTGATTTGGGAGAAAGAAGATGTAAAGCTAGTTGGAAAAAGTGACTCAACACTGCATCTAAATAGGCCCAAATTTAAATCAACCTGAACTGTATTCCAGTGGAATCTGGGTCAACAGAGATGGTTTTGCTCATGGGGCATTAGAGGAGACACATTGCCTGCATACCCCCAATACAATACAAAAAACAGTGGTTTGAATTATAAATAAACCACAGTTTATTCAAATTAGAGTACAGGCATCCCCTGGTATCTGTGGATCTCATATCCTTTACACAAGCCAATCAGGTGAAAAGCAACACAATTGCTCAGGACCTTCTCAGTCCCAGTGGTGTCACTAGGGTGCGGGCTGCACCACGGTGTAAGGGGTGCAGGCTGCACCAGGTGACGCACGTGGGGGGTGACACCAGTACTCACCCAAAAATTTTAAATCTTGGTATTCTTGAATAATACCATCATGTTGTACATCGATCAATGTGTAATTTCATGTAGAATGCAATGAAACAAACTGCATTGAAATATCTCTATTCTATCAAAAGTTATAGCAAAAAAAACCAGTTGAGCCGGGGCAATGGTACATCAGCACGCCTACCACCCAGGGCATTGCCCCACCTACTGCATGGGAGGAGGTCCATCCTAGGGATGATGCATTGGCCTCCCACACCTGGTGACACAAACCCTCGTGACACCACTACTCAGCCCCCAAAATATTACCACCTAACCTCACAGTGATCCCCTTGCTCTTCAAACTCCACTGTGTGGCTACCACTTGTTATAGGTCTAACAGCTACACTGGTTCCATCCTGTTCCACTTGCCCATCAATATCATCTCCCCCTTTTTCCTCCTTGCCTTATGCAACAACCCACCCTGGGGATGGGCAGCATTCTTACTTAATCTGCTCTTAATTGAAGTAGTTTGACATTCTCCAACACCAGGGAGGGAAGTTTTTCTACTGCATTTTTACAGTCAAAGGGCTTAGTAGGCTAGAGCAACAATGCTACACTACCTATATGAATGTAGCCATACCCATGCGAATGAATTTCCATGCCAGCTCCAACACCCAGGAAAGAAACTGGTGTCTGCTCAGCCTTCTCGTCCCCTTCTCTCTTCCTTCTTCCTCATGCCTTCCTCCTTGAAACAGAAGAAGCCTACAGCCAGAGCCCAGTGGCATTGCTAAAGGGGGTGCAAAGCACTAAGTTTTTCAGGGAGCCTCACCACAGCATGCAAGTAGTCCCACCCCCCTACAAAGCCATTCTAGGTGGGAGGGAGCAAAACAGAGGCATTACAATCTTATATAGATAAACGATATTACTGAGTTTTTAAGAATTCAGGAAAAAAAAAATTAAAATTGTTGCTGCGCTCTATAAAACCTGTAATGTGGTGTTAGGTGTCTGTTGCAATGTGTTGTTGTGTGTATTTGACAAGGCTAGAGTAGATTACCCTGGCACAGGGGCCCACTGGGGAGCAATTGGTCCAATTGGCTTAAAGCTGGGTAACCCCAATGGGTAACCCCTGCTAATTGGGTAAGAGGCACTTTTTCAAGTGGGTGCTCCTTTTTTTAGCAGGGGGAGAGTAACTGGCCCACCTCCCCCCAGCAGTGTCTGTTCTAGTGGCTGTCTGCTGGTATTCTTTTGCATCTTTTTAGATTGTGAGCCCTTTTGGGACAGGGAGCCATTTAGTTATTTGATTTTTCTCTGTAAACCGCTTTGTGAACTTTTAGTTGAAAAGCGGTATATAAATACTGTTGATGATTGTTGATAAAGCTGGCCCTGCTGCAGTTCAGTATCTGCTGAACAGGCCAGCAATGACTCTCCTTGCCATCTGCTCTGAAAAGAGTTTCAGCTCCATTGCCTTTTTTTTTTCCATTTCTCCTCCTCTCCCCCCCCCCCGCTTGAACCCATCCTTTGTACTTCCCCAAGGAGACATCTGAATCTCACCTACCTAGCCTCATGGCTCTCTTCCATCTCAACATTTCAAAGCAACCATCACAACAGCTGAGGTATTTTTGACTGCAAAGCCCTAGCTCACTGTCTTCATATCTCAGCCATCAGCAGCCCATGGGTAAGGTGATCTAGTACTTGCTTGTCTAAGTTCTTCTGCTCACAGAAGCGTCTGTGAAAGCCTATGCAATCTCTCTCTCTCTCTCTCTCTCTCTCTCTCTCTCTCTCTCTCTCTCTCTGCGATCTATCCTGTTCTTTTTACCTGTATGACTGGGAGCCCAGGGTCCTTCCTCCTGTTTCCCCTTTCTATAACGTCCTTAACTAATTTAGCAAAACTTATGAGTGTAAAAAGTTCCGCAGCCTTGGCTTGCCCAGGAACAAAAACCACCTATTTTTCTCAATTCTCCCATCTCGGAGGAATTGATACATTGTCAGGAGCATTATACAGCAGAGAGCTAACTCCCTACTGCGAATGAATTTTTGGCTGAATTAAATAGGTTTATGTCACTTTTTGTGACTCACCTCTAAATTATAGAGAATTCAAGCTGCTGCCATGTCTCCACATCTCAGCTTGAGTTTCCACTTTCTCCTAACTTAGTCTCTGGTCCCTTTTGTTTCTCCCTCCTGCTCAAATGCCCGTTTCTACCTCTAGCCCTTTACCTCCCCACCCCTAGTAATCTTCTAACATCCACAAGACAGTAACATTTCTCCCTCACCTATGTTCAGCTTTCCTTTCAGCCCTTCCACTCCTCCATGTTGCATACCCATGTTTCCTTCCCCTTTCAGAGTGGTAGGCTTTTCAATTTGGAGGAATTAGCATACTGGCTCGTATTCAGACTTTACTCCTAATAATAAATGGGGCAGAGAAGGAGAAATATTGGAAAGATCAGGATTTTTTTAAAAGGCACTCTGAATTTGGCTCACAGGCTTCACTTTGGCCTGGCCTTGACCAGTTTCAAACATGCATCTAGGGCCACCATGCCAATATGGGTGCTGATTCCTAAGATTTGTTCACCATTCAAAAGGTTTTTGGATGTTTTGTTCTTTGAGCAGCAGAGTGTCCCTCCATGCCATATCAGAAACTGCTTTTCAAAAGCCCCTAAGTTTCAAAAGGGATTTGCAATGTAACATAGAGAGCTGCTGTTTCTTAAATAGATGTTTAAAGTTCCCTTGGCCATATGAAGTCGGTAGTGTTATTTCTTGGATCCTGACCACATTCTCCAATGGTATGTCCAAGAACTCTTCCTTCACGCCTATACTTCTACAAAAGCTAGGGATGTTGGTCTTTATGTTAATGACCAGGGCTGGCCCAATACCTCCTGGTGCCTGAGACAGTGTGCCAAATGTTGCCCCCTTATCTGGTGACGCACCAGCCTCTGCTCCATAAACACTCTAGCCCACCACTGTTCAAAACTCCATACTTCCTCTTCTATGTCTCCTTCTTCCTCTTCCAATCCAAGTGGGAGGAAGAGGATCAGTGGAGAAAGCCAGTTGATGGAGGGATCTCCTACCAATCTACTGCCTTGGGCAACTGTTTCAGTTCACCTCATGGCTGGGCCAGCCCTGCTAGGTTCTTCCCTTGTAGGCCAATCCACTGGTGTAACTAGAGGGGGGCAAGGCACTAAGTTTTGCAGGGAACCTCCCCGCAGCATGCAAGCAGCTCTTCCCCCTCTCCTTGGGAGCCATTCACCTCAGTTTTGCCCCCCCCCCGCCCAAATAGCTCCAAAGGGGAGGGGAGGAGCCACTTGCAGGCTGCAGTGAGGTTAAACTGAGGCAAATGTCTCCCAAGGGGAGGTGAAGGGGCCGGTTGCATGCTGCAGGGAGGCTCCCTGCAAAACTTAGTGCCCCACCCCTCCTCTAGCTACACCAGTGGGCTAATCCTATCCCCTGCCAGACCAAGGCATGCAAACATGCCAACAGATTAAGCACTGTATGTTATGGTTGGAGGATGATCACAGGGCCAGTGAGAGGCATATAAATATATTTATTTGTGTAAAATATAAAATATAAAAAATAAAATATTTTACTTGCATCCCAGTTGGCCGCCTCATCACTAATGTGTCTCCACAGACCGATGCCAACTATTTTGCTGGCACAAGTCTACAGAGAGGGTAGGTGCAGGTCCAGGCTGGGAAAGGGAGATAAAATCCAGCATGGGTAACTGCTGCCAAGATCCTCCCTCTGCCACCCTCAAACTGTTCCCTGGTTCAGCCCACTTCCTACCCCAAACTTCCGATGAACTACTTCCACCACTACCCTACCTGAACCAGCAGAGTGTCCAGACAGTACTGGCACATGCACAGAGCCCCTGACCATTTTCGCTGTTGGCTCCATCAAGCACGACAGCGACGTGACCTTTGTGCCCTCACTGGCTTGCTTATAACAGCAGATCATGAGATCCAGAGCCAGCCTTAAGAGCTGCGGGGCCCAATTGAAAACATTTTTTCCAGGGCCCCAGGTTCACAGCCAATGTCTGTAGAATCTTAGAGATACAAATAAAATTTATTATAGACCTGATATCTCTATGGTAGAATGGAAAGCACTCAAAATTTGAACTTAAAAAGTGCATGTGAGTTAATGGGCCAAATGGCTCCAAGCACATTTTAACATAAAATTGAAAACAAAACTAGAATAGATTACCCTAGCACAGAAGGGGGACCCTCAGACGCGTGGCGCAATTGGGAGTAATTGGTCCACTTGGCTTAAAGCCATCCCTGATGAGATCCAGTCTCATAAATGGCCCATAGGATTGGGCTGTTTGTCAACCTTTTTCAAAACTAATAAAAACCCGAAGTGTTGAAAAAAGTTGCTCCATCCCCTGATCATTGCTGTTGCACTCTTTTGCACTTTTTCCAGCTCCATACCTTGAACCTCCAAATAACAACATTGTAGTTATTTGAAATCGCACATCTCAACTTAATTATTCCCTCTTCCTTCTCAGAGTGATGTAGGGTTTTAAGAGTTTACAGTATTTCTTTTAAAAAAACATCCTTTAGCTTTTTGAAGCTAACCACTTTTGAAGTGGTGGCTAACAGCAGCATATCAGGAGTCTGGGTATCATTTACAGCAGTGGTTTTCAAACTCTCCAGGAGAGTTTGAGCCACTGTGAGTTCTTGCGGGGGCGGGGGGGAGGCAGTGGGGGTGGGTAGAAGGCAGCTGCGCAATCCCCAGGATCACGCTGCTCCAGGGGCTGCAGGAGCTTGGGAGCACTTATCCAAGCCTCCTGCAGCCTCCCCAGGGTGCAGGGAGCCCGGTGCGAACCTTTGTTAGAGCTCCCTGCAGCAGTGAATGTAAAAGCGGAGCGATCGCACCCTGCCTCCACTAAAGCGGAAGTGGAGCTTGATCACTCCACTTTCACTTTTACTGCTGCGGGGAGCCCTAACAAAAGCTTGCACCGGGCTCTCCGCACCCTGCAGGAGGGTTGGGTAAGTGCTCACATGCCCCTGCAGCCCCCTGAGCAGCGCGATCCTGGGGATCATGCCGCTGCCTCCTCCCTGCCTCCAGGCTGCCCCTGACCCTTAAAGGGGCAGAGGCCAGGGCTCACAGGCTGGGGTGTCACAACGCCCCAGTTTGAAAAGCCCTGATTTACAGTCTACCCAAATCTACGTATCATAGCTATCAAAAGTAAGTGTCATCCTAGTCCCTTCTCAAACTTCTGGTTCACTGTGCCTAAAAGAGAAGTTCATTCATTAAACCTCAGCAGCAGAAAGAATGTTTATATTATACTAGATTAAAATTATAGTGCAGTTTCTCAGAAATATTAATAGGCATATACCAATAACAAAAATCTATCTATATTTTATTTTTTTCAGATGAGATCTCTTATACCATCATTTGTTAAATCATCACAAAATACTGAGGACTTTTGAAAAAAAAATCCCTTCTGTCATCAGAGTCTATTAAAAAGTAATTTCAAAGTTACTACAATTTATTGCTTAATAATAATCCCATACACAATGAAAAATGTACAGGGAAAGATTGTAGGAATAGAAATCCCAAGTGAGCATTTTCAGTTGGGATCTACCTTTTCTATCAGCACAAATGTAGGGGAAAAATTTTTTAACAGTATGCTTATAACTCCTGAAAAATAAAATAAACTATATACAAGTTACAATGGTAGACACTGGCTCTTTAATTCAGAAAGTGTAAATTTTAAACAAATGCGGTGGTAGATGAAAAATGCTGTTGGGCAGAAGTGCTGAATCTTATTAAAAGGGAACACTTCATTAGTCCACATGACCCATTAAATACTTTACTAAAACATGTGAAATCAAAAAGACCTGAGAGCATCAGGTCAGAATTTCAACCTCTGTCTAAAACAGAAACTATGTTTTCAGGAGAAGCTAATGTATTTTGCTTGTCCCAGCAAGATTCATCAAAAATGAAAATGCATGCGTGACATCATAATAAAACAGGAGAGGAAACTGAACGCTTTCCACATGCGCCGCCTCCGATGCATCCTCGGCATCACCTGGCAGGACAAAGTTCCAAACAACACAGTCCTGGAACGAGCTGGAATCCCTAGCATGTATGCACTGCTGAAACAGAGACACCTGTGTTGGCTTGGTCATGTCGTGAGAATGAATGATGGCCGGATCCCAAAGGATCTCCTCTATGGAGAACTCGTGCAAGGAAAGCGCCCTACAGGTAGACCACAGCTGCGATACAAGGACATCTGCAAGAGGGATCTGAAGGCCTTAGGAGTGGACCTCAACAGGTGGGAAACCCTGGCCTCTGAGCGGCCCGCTTGGAGGCAGGCTGTGCAGCATGACCTTTCCCAGTTTGAAGAGACACTTGGCCAACAGACTGAGGCAAAGAGGCAAAGAAGGAAGGCCCACAGCCAGGGAGACAGACCAGGGACAGACTGCACTTGCTCCCAGTGTGGAAGGGATTGTCACTCCCGAATCGGCCTTTTCAATCACACTAGACGCTGTTCCAGAACCACCATTCAGAGCGCGATACCATAGTCTTTCGAGACTGAAGGTTGCCAACACTGTATATAGACCATGAAGAATGAGAATGTAGTCAGATGAAAACATACTTTTAAAAATCTTGCTCCTATGGTGGAAATAAAGTGGGGCAAGCAAGGAAGGAAAGCTGTATGCAGAATCATATGAAGAGTCAACATTTGTACAACCATCAAGCACAACTGTGCTATCAGGACTACTATCCCCAATATGCAGCATCTTGGGCTGTTCTGGAAGATTCTAGAAACACTTATCTAGCAGAGGACATGAAAAAAGCCAAAGGGGACAGCATCAGCACAAACCAAAACTAGCAACACAATTCAGCACATGCAGAAGACACATTTATTTAGAACATATAAGGCTGCAATCCTATGCACACTTTCCTGGTTCTATTGAATGCAATGGGACTTACTTCCGAGAAGACATGCATAGAATTGCGCCCTAATAGTCTGAAACCATTTCAAGTGTGAACTTTTTGTGGGGTACAGAATATGCAAAAAAAAAAAAGGAGCTAGGAACCTGGCTCAAATTGCTGCCACCAGGATTCACCTCCTTCCTCCCCAAACCGCACCATGTCATCACTTGAACTGCCCCAAAACACCCCATGCCTGCTCCCTGCCCACAACACACCACTGCTGCCAACCTAGTGGGAGCAGTAGAGCCACTGGAAGCCACTGCTGCACAAGCCACACTGCTGCCCATTTGCGGCAGAGGCCCAGATGCATGCAATGGTGGCCTGACTTTTGTGTTGCCATAAAGGGCCTTGTGCAAGGCCCAGGAAGAGCTGGGTCCTAATTTACCTCATAGAATTATTCAGAGGGAAACATATATGCTACCCTCTATTTATTTATTTATTTATTTATTTATTTATTTATTTATACATTCCTCACTTTAAATCCCTAATGGGCTTTCAAAGCAGCTTACAAAAATCATAAAAATATAAACATTATAAAAAATATAAAGTATATACATATTAAAATCTCCTAAAACAGTAAACAGCCTAAAGAAACTCATTAAAAGCCAAGAGCAAGAAAAAACAGAAGACCAATAGCAAACAATTTTAAAAATACATATAAAACTAATTAGCATAAAAACCCTAAATATCCATATAAAAAAGCCTGAAGCTCAGAAGGCTAGTGTAAAATTAGGTCATGCCGGAAAGCCTCTTTTTTTTTTTGTTGGCAACCTTCAGTCTCGAAAAGCTATGGTATCGCGCTCTGAAAGGTGGTTCTGGAACAGCGTCTAGTGTGGCTGAAAAGGCCAATTCGGGAGTGACAATCCCTTCCACACTGGGAGCAAGTGCAGTCTGTCCCTGGTCTGTCTCCCTGGCTATGGGCCTTCCTTCTTTGCCTCTTTGCCTCAGACTGTTGGCCAAGTGTCTCTTCAAACTGGGAAAGGCCATGCTGCACAGCCTGCCTCCAAGCGGGCCGCTCAGAGGCCAGGGTTTCCCACTTGTTGAGGTCCACTCCTAAGGCCTTCAGATCCCTCTTGCAGATGTCCTTGTATTGCAGCTGTGGTCTACCTGTAGGGCACTTTCCTTGCACGAGTTCTCCATAGAGGAGATCCTTTGGGATCCGGCCATCATCCATTCTAACAACATGACCGAGCCAACGCAGGCATCTCTGTTTCAGCAGTGCATACATGCTAGGGATTCCAGCACGTTCCAGGACTGTGTTGTTTGGAACTTTGTCCTGCCAGGTGATGCCGAAGATGCGTCGGAGGCAGCGCATGTGGAAAGCGTTCAGTTTCCTCTCCTGTTGTGAGCGAAGAGTTCATGACTCGCTGCAGTACAGAAGCGTACTCAGGACGCAAGCTCTGTAGACCTGGATCTTGGTATGTTCCGTCAGCTTCTTGTTGGACCAGACTCTCTTTGTGAGTCTGGAAAACGTGGTAGCTGCTTTACCAATGCGTTTGTTTAGCTCAGTATCGAGAGAAAGAGTGTCGGAGATTGTTGAGCCAAGGTACACAAAGTCATGGACAACCTCCAGTTCATGCGCAGAGATTGTAATGCAGGGAGGTGAGTCCACATCCTGAACCACGACCTGTGTTTTCTTAAGGCTGATCGTCAGTCCAAAATCTTGGCAGCCTTGCTAAAACGATCCATGAGCTGCTGGAGATCTTTGACAGAGTGGGTAGTGACAGCTGCATCATCGGCAAAGAGGAAGTCAAGCAGACATTTCAGCTGGACTTTGGACTTTGCTCTCAGACTGGAGAGGTTGAAAGCTTTCCATCTGATCTGGTCCAGAGACAGATAAACTGAAAGGGAGGGAATTCCATATAATTGGTGCCACCACAGAAAAGGCACTACTCTTCCCTCCATAGGCAGTTCCACCCATAAAAGGACCCTCTCCAATGATCAGAGAGGATGAGCCAGATTATATAGGATAAGCCCATCTGAATTCTGTGTCGGATGGGAAGCATATGGAATATATGAAGATGCCTTATATTGAATGAGGCTTTTTGTCTATTTCAGTGGTCTCCAAACCAGTGCAATGGAAAACCCTTCCCAGCATAAATGGAGCTTACCGTTCTGCAGGGCACCCTCTTATCTCTGGCTCCAATCTCCCCCAAACGTCTTGCTGGGAAGCTGTGTTTGCCTGGAAATCCATGCACACAGCCTGCTGGGGTGACAGGCAGCAGAAGCTGGCGCAAAGTTTGCAGGTGATTGGAGCCAGTGATAGAGACTGCCCTGTAGAACAATAAGCTCCATTCATGCAGGGGAAGGGTTTGCATTGGCACCAGATCCAGGCTGCGGGCTAGGGTTTGGAGCCAGCTGGTCTGTTTAACCAAGGGTTGAGTACTCTAACTGACAGTACTCCAAGAATTTGGACAGGCATTTTTTTGCTGCTATACATGGAGATGCCAGAATTCAACCTGAGACCTTTTGCATGCAAAGAAAGCATTTGACCATTGAGCTACAGCCCCTCATTAAAGTGACCTCAAATCAGGTCTGCACTCCTTGAATTTCCTTCAAATTTCCTCCAGAATCAATTACAATAAGCCCAAAACTTTGACATAATATTATTGCAGGAAAAAGATAATGAAAAGTATATTCATTAATCAACATTACTGGCTTAAAATAAAACATACATTAGGACACTTCACTGTTTCTGTCTCCGTTTCATAGCAACCAAGCTTCCCCTTATGCAGTTGTCATCTCTAATTATCATCTCAAGAAGACTCTTTAAATCTTTCAACAACTTATCTATAAAACTTACAGTGAAATTTTTTAAGCAATTGTGCTTGACTGCTTATCAAGAGAGGTTTGTTAAGACAAACTACCCAAGGTTCATCCCTGATTACAACTGAAACAAACTATATGTTCAATCTGGGAAAAGAAAGGGAAGTTTCCATTTCACTAATGAAACAAAAACAAAAAAACTTTGAGGTTGAACATTGGCACCAATGGAAAGCATGATGCTTATACCAGTTACGAAGGAAGGTACCCCTACCAGGGCTGTGATAAAATGCCCCATCCCCATGCAATTCCAATCCTGAGGTGCACCTGCGGCTGAGAAAACATCACAACTGGTTTCCTAATGAAATATCCTAAGGATATGGACAATGGATTGAACAGATCCTAAGACCAAGAGGAGAGCATTTTGCTAATGCAAAGAAGGCAGATCTATGAGTTCTCCCACAGACACTGTCTTCAGTGCCAGTCCAGAGGTGTGTCCCCCAGCCTGTAGTGGTACAGGGAACTGTGGGCCCAATCCTATCCAACTTTCCAGCACCAGTGCAACTGCAAAGCAGCCCTGAGGTAAGGGAACAAATGTTCCCATGTGTGCACAGGATGGCACACACAACCCATCGGCATGGCTGCACTGGCACTGGAAAGTTGTATAGAACTGGGACTTTTAGAAGGAATAAAGAACTCTAAGTAAACCTGAAGCCTTAAGTAAGCCTACTGCTAAGGAAGTGTATATTCTAAATAATCGCATATTCTTTTATAATTGCAGTCTTTCCCTGCACCTACCTCTCTCCCCTTCCTCTGTTGCCTCCCTTGTGTCCCTTTTGTGTCAAGCCAGGAGACTTGACAATGTAAAGTGCCATTTGTGTGATGGCTAATCATAATAGTAAAAAAATGGCAAGTCCATGAGTAGAAAGTGACTCAAGCTACCGAGTCATATATTCAAAGAAAGTGAATCTTAACTAAACACCAGCATGACCATGTTGTGTTGTTATTGACGCAGCTGCATTGGGCATCAGTTTGTTTCCAGACACAATTTAAGGTGCTGGTTATTACCTTTAAAGTGCTATATGGCTCAGGACCAAAGTATCTCAAGGCCCACCTCCATGATGTGAATCTGCCTGGCCTATAAGCTCTTCCAGAGAGACAAACTTGCAGGCTCCGCCTCTTTTGCAGTTGGCTGTGACCTGTGAGAGAATGTTCTTTGTGTTAATCTCACACTTGACTATAGCATTCCCTGCCCTGTGGTCTGTGACAAGCATTCTCTCAGTTTTTCAACACTAACTCTTGGCAGGGTTTTGCCTCCTTGCTACGTCGCTACATGATTTTGTTTGTCTCAATCATGCCCCCCCTCAAGCGTCTCTTTTCTAGGCTGAAGAGGGCCAAACGCCATAGCCTTTCCTCATAAGGAAGGTGCCCCAGCCCAGTAATCATTTTAGGGTGCAATCCTAAACCCTTATGTCAGTGCTGGAAAGCACTGACATAAGGGTAATGCAGCTCTGAGGAAAGGGAACAAACATTCCCTTACTTTGAGGAGGCCTCCGTGAGTGACACCCAACTGCAGGATACAGCACACGTCCCATTGGCACTGCTATGCCAGTGCTGAAAGCGCTGACATAAGGGATTAGGATTGCAGCCTTAGTCACTCTCTTTTGCACCTTTTCCATTTCCACTATGTCTTTTTTGAGATGTGGTGACCAGAACTGGATGCAATACTCCAGGTGTGGCCTTACTATCGATTTGTATAACGGCATTATAACATTAGCTGTTTTGTTCTCAATACCTTTTCTAATAATCCCAAGCATAGAACTGGCCTTCTTCACTGCCAATTTGTTCTTTTGTTTTATATTTTTAAATGCAATGTTGTAAGCCACCCTGACTCTAATTAGAAGGATGGGATAGTTGTTTTTTTTAATCAATACTTTCATTACAACAATTATTCTTTCTACTACCACTAAGTGCTGTGGCACCGGATGTTGAACTACTGACAGAAGTTAATCGTGCCTTAGGCATGCCAAGTATGCTATCCAGTGCTGACCTTATAGCAAACACATCACCAAGCTTCAGCATCATAACATCATAAGCAACAAGCAACTGGCTATACAGCATCAAATCAGAAAACTGGAGACTTAAGGGCCCAGTCCTATTCAATATTCTAGCGCCAGTGCAGCTGTGCCAATGGGATATGCAGTGTGTTCTGTGGTGGGGAGGCAGTCTCAGAGACCCCCCCAAGGTATGGGAACATTTGTTCCCTTACCTCGGGGCTGCATTGCAGCTGTACCAGTGCTGGAAAATTGGATAGGATTGGGCCCCAAGGATACAATCCTAATTTGTGCTGGAATAGTATGCACTAGCATGCACTGTATCCAGTGCAAGATAGGGGCTAGCTGGAGTGCAAATTAGAATAAGGGGATATTCATACCCTTACCCCATGTCCCCAGCCACTCCTATGGGGTTACTCAGATCTGTGCCAGCAAAATTGCTGTAATGCCGAGCTGGCCAGGAGGCTTAGGATCCAGCCTACGTTATCAATGCGGGTCCCACACCCCTCCCAGGCCCAGTCCACCCACGGTTCGAAATATGGTTTGGCTTGGTTCAGATATCTCAACAGACCATGGTTTATCATTATAAGGTTTATGCTCCTTCCCATCTCCTTCATTTCCTCCTTTACACGAGTCTCCTCATTGGGAAATGAGTTTGGGAGTTTGGAAACTATGGTTTCTACCTGTGAGTGAAAACAAGCCAGGTTCTAACTGTGGTTTCAGATACTTGTTTGTGACATCACCCCAGTATAAGCCATTGTTTCCCAAGTTTGGAAGTATTGAGAAACCACAGCTTGATCAAAACCAGCTTTTCAATCTCCCCCTTCATACTTGCCCCTTCATGGAAGTTTTACATCTCTTTCCTCATTCATGCAGGAAAGAGAGGAAGGAAAAGGCAAGACTGGGGTTCACCAGGACTCAGTCTCATAACAAACATGGTTTGTCAATACATCTGTACGGGGTCAGAGCTACGACTGTCTCTTCATTATTGATAGCATGTCCAATAAAATTGTGCTATTATTTTACACCACTTCTCTAAGTCTGGAGAGCTTCATATGGAAGCTATTCCAATTACCATCAAAAAAATGGTAAGCCAAGAGACAAAATATTAGCAAATGCCATGCTTTGATTGTTTCCACTTCTGAGATTCTCTGATCTCTCTGCTGTTGTGGTTCCTTCCGTGAACTTTTCTCATAATCTCTACACGGATTTTTTAAAGCTCTTCTAATTAGATCCGAAGCCTTTTTAACCTCTGTGAAGAAGTTCTCTATATCCTTACTGTATTCAGGAAAAGAAAAACACAGACGCATGGATGGTGTGCCAATGCAAGCATCTTCCCCAAAAATAATAATAAAAGCCTTATTGGAGTCTAGTACCAATAACTCTGTTTTGTTCATGTTTTATAGTGCAGTGCAAAGTGCAGCCACTAAGCTTCCCTGTGACAGTCTGGAAATGAGAAATTTTAAGGGCTGTTAAGCATTCTAAAAATGTTCCCAGTGGACCCATATAAACTTAGTACCTGAATTTCCGTAATCGTGGTACACTTGGAACATTAGAGAGCTTCAGTGGCTTATTCAATCAACTAATATTTCTGACTTGCCCAGAAGGAGTATGTTAAACCTATAGTGCAAGAAATAAATCTGAAAATGGAAGCTGGAGAGTTTTCAGTCCAAAGCTATTTGCTGACAGAGTGAACTAACCAGAATTGGAATTGGGAACTTATGAGGAAAACCTGCAACAAAATGTTCGGTCTCCTCAATGCTAGTGTCCAGGATACAGAAAAGCTGGTAAAGGTCAAGCAGGCCAGTTCCCTCTTCCTCCTAAACCCTCATATTTTACTGCTGTTGATTTTTCCCAATACCACCAACATTCTGTGGTTCTTGGGGATCCCTGGGCATGCTTAATCTGTTGCATTAGGCCAGCAATTTGCAGTGTTTTTCTCCTCACAGCACACAGACCTCTGTGGCCTTCTCTATGGTCTTTGCCTCTTGTGATGTCGCTTTTGGCTTCTGGGAGACTCTTCCGGCTCCTGTGGCTATGTTTTTAAGGAAACTGTCTAGTAAGGAACTGTCAGTCCCTCTTCCACCACTGGCAGAGCTGCTGGAAGTCTACTTGGGGTAAGGGGATATTTGTCCCCTTGTCCCAGGGTGTGTCTTAGCAACTGCTATGCATCCACTCAGACCTGGGCCAGGTCAATCGCTGGCGCAAGTCCGCATGATCTATGAAGGCAGATCAGGCCCAGGAAGAGGTTCAGGATTCAGCATGCGCTGCCACTGCCAAACCCACCTGCTCCCAGGCCTGATCTGCTCACCTCCCTGTCCCATCACTGTCCTGTTCCACCCACCCCCACCATATTCAACCCCCTCCCCACCTCCTGCCAACACTCTGTGCCAGCTTACCTCCTCTGGTGGGTATCCAGCATCCATCAGCAAGTAGAGTTGGCCACTTCCCCCTTGCGGTGGGGGTCAGTGTTAAATTGGGATGTAGTAGGATTGGGTCATGAAGCATATATAGAATTGACCAGATCATCCTTCTTCAGAAGTAGCTGCAGCTGACATCAGCTAAGAAAAAGTGTTGCTTGCATATATTTCACCTGGCATCCAGGAGTAGTGCTGGGTACAGAAAATATCCAGACTACTCACTGTCCTCTCAAGTGGAATGCAGCCCTAACCAGAACAGAAGAACCACCAACTCCTTAATTAGACCACCCCCCATTAACTTCTTTTTCACCTTCATCTAGTCTTTCATTGATTTCATACACCTGTTCAATGCTTTCAATGCCTCGCATGGGTCAGATGAAATGGGGAAACAGCTGGAGTATCAATTCCAAGAGTTTCCATGGAGATGTTAAAGAATATAAGGGGACGATGGAATTTTATTCCACAGTGGAGCAGCAGTACCCCAGCACCATCTTCTGAGAGTTCTGCCTTCCAAGTAAGAACAGAACTACTACAAAATCCCACCTCCAACCAGTTAGGCAGCCTAAAGAAGGATATAATCATTGATGATATCAAAAGCAGCTGAGAATCCAAGAAATTCAAGGTAGGGTCACACTCCCTCTGTCTCCTGGCAAAGGTTTCCACCAGGGCGACCAAAAGAGTTTGCAAAACTGAGCTGATGTAAGATTGAAAAGTCATCTACACCATCCATTTCATCCTGAAACCCCTGCAGCTGCACAGCTATTCTGATCACCTTGCCCAAATTCGGATTGATAACTATCCAGTCAAAGGGAAGCAAAAGTGGTCTTTTTCTTTTCAAACACAGTCTTACCACTGCCTCCTTCAAAGTAATAAGAGCCCAGCCACTCTCAAAAGGAGTTCTTCACCACTCCCAGGACTATCCCATTCAGCTTCCCTTGACTAGCCAACATTGGTCAAGATGGAAAATGACTTGTCCAAAGCTTCCACCTACAGCCTTGGGTGTCACTCACTTCTGAAACACATCTAGGTAAGCAAACACAGAAGCCAGACAAGGCTGACAATACTTCCTTTGGTATACTAGTGCCTTACTGTCGGGTGGCTGGGGACAGGCATCACAGCAGAGGTGTGTTATCTTGAGATAAAAACCTAATGCTGGCTGTTTCATTATGTATTTATCTCCCACTCACTTGCTCATATTTCTCTGTCCCCCGCCACCAGACCTGATGCAGCCAAGCCAAAAAGAAAAACACTGTATCCTGGGGGGGGGGGGGGGGCTCTGAAGGCAAACAGAGGTAAATAACATTTTTACTTACCTCCATGTAAGCCCTCAGTTCCCTATGGGACATATGCCACCTATTTGGTGGTGTATGTCTGAGGTGGGATAAGGGGCAGGGATCTTTACAGAAGAGGGGATGAGATTGGACATGCGCCGTTGCCACCAGATCCACATTCTCCTGCCTCCTGCTCACACAGAAATGCCCCATTTTTCCCACTGCCTGCCATCCCCACCAGTGTGCTAGCCATTGCACTGGGAGCCTTGCGGCAATCACTGGCAGAGTGTCTCTTCGGCCGTCATCATTGCACTTCTGCTAGTGGAACACGCATTCCACCAGTGGACAAGTGATTGGGCTGTCACTCACTAACTCCCACCTATTTCAACCCATGGGGAAAAGCCATGTGTTTAAATTAAGACATTACCACAAACAGAATCTCACAGCCTATTGGTGGGAGGCAGTGATGAATTAATGCCATGGCTCTGAGTCTTCATCAGAGTAGACTTCATAAGGCATAAGCTTAAATGCCTTTGGGTGCAATCCTAAGCACTGACCTAGCCATGATGCAGACCCAAGGTAAGGTAACAAACATTCCCTTACCTTGAGGAGGCCTCCTTGACTGCCTCCCCACTGCAGGATGCAGTGCATGCCACATTGGCACAGCTATGTCAGTGCTGGAAAGTTTGTTAGGATTCTGCCCTTTATTAGTGGACCCAGATGCAAAATATAATGTTGTATGAGAATTGTGCCTCCTTGTACTTGTTCACTGCATCCAAATACTGTCTTACCAGGTTCCTGGTCCAAGCTTCACTTATCGAACTTATGCCCACTTTAAGCTAATTAGCTCCCCTTCATTCCCCAACAATGGCCCTAGTTCCGCACTGCAGCACTGCTGGACCCCACTACCAGGGTAGCTTGCCTGTTCAACCTACAGAGGTCCTCCCCTCTCCTGCTAGCAGCTTCTCCAGTCACTACAGGAACAACCTGGTCCTCAGCAAGTCTTGGGCATGGCAACCACACACCAGTCTCCAGTAGTCTCTTTTCCAGCAGTTCCCATTCCAGCAATGGTCAGAAGTCCATTTGCCTGTCTCTCCATTAGTCAGTTAGTCCATGGGTCAATCAGTCCATTAGTCCATCAATTAGTCCATTAGGTCCTCAGTTTGTTCATTCGTGTTTGTTTCCTCCTTCTACTACCCACACCCTTTTCCTTCCAGCAGATGCTGCTTTTAACCCTGTGGGCCTTTTTGGCTTCAAGTGGCTGCAGCTGTTCAGCACACTCACTGCAATCTAAGGCTCTGGAGGCCCTGGTGTTAACCAAATGCTTGCCTCCCGGAGCAAGGGGCCACTGTTGACACTATACCCTATCTCCTGAAGGGATCTTGCACATTTCCATTACAAATACCACCATATCTACAAGGAGTTTAGAGCACTGGTGTAGTGAGACTAAGGGCTAAACCACACATTTTGACATGTGCATAACATGGTCTTGTGTGTTTTGCTTTTTCTTTCTATATTGCACAAGGGAGGAGCCACAAAACAAGGTGAAACCACAAGGGGGGGGCTTTAGGACTTCGCCCCCACAGAAGTTCCAGTCTTGATCATGGCCAACTCCTATGCATGATTCCTACTCTCTCATCCTCAAACAGCTCCCAGCCTGACCCACTCTCCAGTGCAAACCATGCATGATCCTCCCCTGAACCACCTTTTCTGCTGACTTAGTAGCAACGGTGAGGGACAGAAGAGGTTCAATGGGCCATTCTCACTGATGCACACCCTCTGGCCATTTGCCCTAGAGGTCATGGGTTGCTAATGGCAGAGTGGTTTTAGTGCCATCAGTCTGGAAAGTAAGAGTCCAATCCTATGAGCTATGGGTGTCACAAACATGCAATAAGACAAGTCTGTGGTGCCCAGAGAGGAGGGGCCACTGCCAGTAGGCACTGAGTACCACATGGAGAGCTACGTCACTCCTGCAGCACTGGCCAGTGGTGAGTATATTTGTGATGGGAAAAGGCAGGGAGTAGGCAGAACAGGGAGGGGAGGGCAGGGGGAGGAACCAGGGCAGGAGGGGGATGGGACTGGCAGAGCTCTGTTCCACCATATCCTATCTTGTGTGTTGGGCTGTAAAGACCAGTGCGAATCTCTCAAGTCTGCTCCTGCAAACTAGCTGGCACAGACTTAAGAAACCCCACTGCAAGGCCTGGAGCTTTCCCCAGGGGAAGTGGACAAAAGTCCCCTTCCCCCAAGGTGACCTCCAACAGCCTCAGCTGTGCCACTGGATGCAGCAGTAGCCATTTTGGTGCCGCTACTACTGGTGTCATCCCTGGGGATAGAACTAGGCTGTAAGCTAATGGGTGGTGCATTCCATCAGTGTAAGACCTGGATAGGATATCAGTAAGTGGATGGCCTGAATGAGCAGATAGAAACACACACAGCACTGCTATTCTCTCTTTGTTTGTAGGTGGACACACACATTGTATTCATATGAGATATGGACATGAAAAGGAATTGTTTATGGCTGAGTAATGTGTTCACAGAAAACAGACCACACTGAATCATAGACTGTTCTGGTGGCATATTGGGAGCTCTGGATGTTTAGCGTGGGCTAAAGAATGTAGACCAGAATGTGCTCAACTCCGAAAGGTATGTCATTGGCAAAGGAGAATTAAACTCTCATTATCACATTGGTGGGTTTCAAAATTAAAATAATAATAATAATAATAACATTCTCTACAACTGTCAGTGTCAAAACAATCATTTGCATGCTTGAGCAGATGTCAGATACTGTAGCGGCATGTGTATGCATGCAAATGGAAACAGAACATTTTCTAAAATTGGAGGTATAATCTGTTACCTTAATTATTACACATTCACAAAACATGGAGGAATGAGAAGGTAGTGCTTTCCTCTTTCTGTTGTTTTTCTTTTGTGCCTGTACGTGACTACAGGTGTACAAGAAGGGAACTGAAAATACCAAATAAATCTTGTGTGCTTGAACAGGCTTGCCTGTTTCATCTGAATGCAGCTCCAGGTTTGAAAGGGCCCTTGCCCAAATACCTGTATGGCTCCCTTTAGTGATGAGGGAGAGGGCGGGAGGAAGCTGTGCTGCTGTCTGCCATCTTTATTACCTATAAAATACAATGACTCTACCATTAGAGACTGGATGGCAGAGTTTTCTGGCACCCATTAGTCTGAGCACATCATGCCAGTGCCCATGATCTGCACTGGCTTCTGGTTTGTTTCCAGGCACGGTTCAAGGGGCTGGTTATGTACATATGGTGAAAGAGTGGCAGACTCCATCTCCATAATACATGTGTTCTGAACTAGCACACACATTTGCAGTCTGCCTATATGAGTGTTTTTGCTCTTTGCATGGCTGGAAATACTGCAGAGGCACAGTTACTGATTCAAGGAAGAAGAAGCACCAATGCACATGAAATCATAGCTTTGTTGCAGACACGTGCCAAAACTTGCGTATGACAAAGTGCAGTACCAGCCACTGTGATACCCCCTATGCACATTTGTTCAGTGCAAGGAAATCCAAGATGAACCTCTGAAAGGAGCCTTTTGTGCTCCAGAATTGATGCTCAAAGGCTCTAAGGAACAGGTTTCTCAGTTTACACATTCCCTGTTGGCTGGTGCTGGGTCCCTCTACATTGGATCCCCGGAAGCACTTGAATGCAATGTACATCAAAGCCCTTTCTGCCATAGTAAAACTGTTTCAAAGAAAGGGCTGCTACAGTTATAAATGTATAACTCAGGGGCGTCAAACCTGTTTCATACAGTGGGCCGAATAGCATTCACAGGGACTGCTAAGAGCCAGAAGTTACATCGTTAAGCAGGAAGTGTTGTCATTAAGCAGAAAATGAGCACTTTGCTCCCACATAGAAACTCTTTAGCTGGAAATGACAGAAGAGAAAATGTGCAAATCTGACCATATTTTCAAGCTATGCGAGAGCCCAGTTATCACACCGAGAGAGCCCAATAATCACTAGGGTCGCCCTTTAAGCAGCACTACTTCTGCCGCAGTGTCACTTTGCAGGTCAGCAGCTGAGGAGAGGTCTGTGAAGTGATGCCTTGGTAGAAGCAACCCACCCAATCACTAAACTCCCTCAGCATCTCGGCAGCATCCTCTCTCACCCCCCTTGGTCTGCCCCTTACACTGTAGTGTTCCTTGCCTTCTGAGGCCTCTTTCCATCTCTCCCTCCCAAAGCCTAGACAGAAGCGGTGCTGACGAAAGGATGGAGCTGAGAGGGCCCAATTATAATGGGGGTTGGATAAAGAGCTTCTGGGTCCGCATCTGGCCTGCAGGCCCTATTCTTGAGACGCCTATATAACTCTTCCCCAACCCCGACTGTCTTGCAGAAAGGGATCAGTTCCCCCCTGAGGCTGGCCCCTCCCACATTCCTCTTCCCCATTCTTTCTCACTATGCTACCAATATTATCCAGAGCTAGCCTTACCAGGGGACAAGGTGAAGAAGCTGCCATTGCCTTGTCCCCAGCCTCCATCTCCATGTATCCGTTCAACATGTCGCCTCAGATGCAAACATGTCTAAGGGCTGGCCTGTCTTGTGCTGCGTGTGACGCAAATGCAGAAACACTGAACTCCTCATTAAAAGTCTGTTGCGGAAGGAACATTTTATAAGCTAATAGGGGAAACAGAAGAAAAAAACTTCACGCACACAATACATGCTTAATTATGCACTGCTAACAAGACTTATTTGCACTTGATATCACTTTCCGTTTGTGCAATATAGCGAGGAATGTTGCCACCCTCTCAAGGGAACGTATCAGGGAACAATTATTTATTTGTGATTGAGTGCAAATGACAGGACTCTTCTCTTTTGTATACTGCTGCTGCATGCCTGGTTTTCACTCATAAGAAACGGGAACCCGGAGAATGTGTGAGTTAAGCCATAGGAGCTTTTTCTGGTGTGAATTGCAGCTAGGTCAGGGCCCCCGTGGATCAGGACTGTGCGGGAGCTGGATCTGCATGCTCTAAACAAAAGAAAAACTGAGTCCATCTGAGTAAGAAAATACTTCCCGTGTCATGTGTAGTCTGCCCTGAACACAGTGGCGTCACTAGGGTTCACATCACCTGGTACGGGATGCCAGCATGTCACCCCCCATGCAGTGGGTAGGGCAAAACCCCAGGTGGTGGGTGTGGTGATGTACCATCACTCCACCCCCACTGGTTTTTTGGCTGTACCTTTTGATAGAATAGATAGAACACATTCTGCACGAAATTACGCATTGGTTGATATATAACATGATGGTATTATTCCTCCAAACTCTGATTTTAGTGATTTTGGTCACTAGTGGTGTCACACACACACACACACACACACACACACACACACACAGAGGATGTCAACTTAACTAATACTAATAATAATAATAATAACAACAACTTTATTTTTACCCCGCCTTTCTCCCCGAAGGGACTCAAGGTGGCTTACAACAGGTTAAAACAGATTTAAAACATAATTTAAAACAAATAAAAACATATTAACACATATCATAAAAACAGCAGTCAGATAAAAAAAATAGTCCGGTAAAAAGAGCATAGAGCAGCAGCAAATCATAAAAGAATCAGGCCTGTAAAAATATAAAAGATGTTAAAAAGATGTTTAAAAGGCCGAAAACTCAGAAGGCTTGTTTAAACAGAAGGGTTTTCAGGCCTCGCCGAAAAGTCTCAAGAGAGGGAGCCATTCTTAAGTCAAGGGGAAGGGAGTTCCATAGCGTTGGTTCCACTACTGAGAAGGCCCTATTTCTTGCCGCAGCCCCACGTACCTCCCTAGGCGGTGGCACTTGTAAAAAGGCCTTCTCTGATGACCTAAGAGGACGAGCTGGATTGTATGGGAGTAGGCGATCTCGAAGATACCCTGGCCCAGAGCAGTATAGGGCTTTAAGGTCAAAACCAGCACCTTGAATTGGGCCTGGAAACGAATGGGCAGCCAATGCAGCCACTGAAGAAGCGGACTGACAGGGTCGAACCGCCTACCTCCAGTAACCACACGGGCCGCCGCATTCTGCACTAGTTGCAGTTTCCGAACTGCCTTCAAGGGCAGCCCCACATAGAGCGCATTACAGTAATCTAACCTCGATGTCACCCAGGCATGGATCACCGTGGCCAGGTCTGCACGATCCAAGTATGGACGCAGCTGGCGCACCAGCCGAAGCTGAGCAAAGGCCCCCCTAGCCACAGCTGCCACCTGGGAATCCAGGAGCAGCTGCGAGTCCAGGTGGACCCCCAAGCTGCGGACCTGCTCCTTCGGGGGGAGTGCAACCCCATTCAGCGCAAGCTGATAGTCCAGCACCTGCATCGAGGATTTCCGAACCAGGAGAGCCTCTGTCTTATCCGGATTTAATTTCAGCTTGTTAGCCCCCATCCAGATCCTCACTGCCTCCAGACAGCGCTCCAGGCCCTCAACCGCCACCCTGGAGTCTGGAGGAAAGGAGAGATAGAGCTGGGTGTCATAGGCATATTGATGGCACCCGACTCAAACCCCCGGATGACCTGTCCCAGCGGTTTCATGTAGATGTTAAATAGCATGGGGGACAGAATTGAGCCCTGTGGCACCCTACACCTCAAGGGCCAGGGTGTCGAACAGGCATCCCCCAGCACCACCATCTGGGACTGATCCTCCAAGTAGGAGCGGAACCACCGCAAAACAGTGCCTCCAACTCCCAACTCGGCCAATCGGCCCAGAAGGATACCATGGTCGATGGTATCGAAAGCCGCTGAGAGTTCCAGCAGGACCAACAGGGACGCACTCCCCCTGCCCAGTCCCTGGCATAGGTCAGCCACCAAGATGACCAAGGCAGTTTCCGTCCCAAAGCCCGGCCTGAAACCAGATTGAAAAGGATCCAGATAATCCGCTTCATGGGGACGCCACCACCCGCTCAATTACCTTGCCCAGAAACGGGATATTGGAGACTGGCCAGTAGTTATCTAACACAGTGGAATCCAGGAAGGGCTTCTTCAGGAGGGGGCGAACCACTGCCCGTTTCAAAGCAAGTGGTAACATCCCCTCCATCAAGGAAGAGTTGACCACCCTCCCCGTCCACTCAGCCAGTCCACCCCAGGCAGCTCTTATCAGCCAAGCTGGGCAAGGGTCAAGCAGGCAGGCAGATGGCCTCACACTCCAAAGGAGTCTGTTCACAGCCTCAGGCTGTACAAGCTGAAAAGAATCCCACAACACTGGACAAGTAGTTGCCAAGGGGACATCATCAGACATTGTCAATGTGGCATCCAAGTTGTGACGAATACGATCGATTTTATCTGTGAAATGTTGCACAAACACGTCACAGCAGCTGACCGTGTATTCCTCCTGGTCTACTGGAGGGGCCTGACAGAGGAGGCCCCACACCACATGGAACAGCTCTGCCGGACGGTTGTCAGCAAACGCAATGGTAGCAGAGAAGAATGATCTCTTCGCTGCTACCACCACCATGGAATAGGCTCTGTAATGAGCTCTACTCCGTGTCCGATCGGATTCATCCCGAGTTTTCTGCCACCATCGCTCTAGACACCTGCCCTGCCGCTTCATCATTCGCAGCTCCTCAGTGAACCAAGGAGCCGCTCCGAGTCTGCAATAAGGTGTTAAAACTAACACCTTATTGCAGCAGTTCTCTAACATTTAGCACTGGGACCCACTTTTTAGAATGACAATCTGTCCAAGACCCACCAGAAGTGATGTCATGGTGGAAGTAACATCATCAGGCAAATTAAAATAAATAAGTATAAATAATTAAAGGAAAACAAATAATTAAATAAGCAGAAACCAGCCTTGGTCCACCAAGTGAATTTCCTCTGTAGCCTGCCTGCAATAATACCCTGCTTCCAAAAATCAATAAGGTTTTCAGCCCTACCCAGTGCCCAGTTCAATTTAAGAACTTCTGTTTAAACCAGATCACTGTCAGGATCCACCTGGCTTTGCAAGTCTCAAAAAGGTTTACCTTATCAGTTGAAACCTGTTTTGATCCTTTTTAGCAGGGGGGGGCTGCCTTCTGGAGCACTTGTTTAGCTGCAGGTACATAGTATTAGGATCATTCTGGTAGCCTTGAACTCTCCTTCACCTGATCTTCCACACCAGCCAAGGTACGTTTGCTTACTCGTGAGTATAGGTGACCGTGAAGCTTAGTTTCGCTTTCCATAGGGCTCAATACATAGGGCTCTTCTGGGAGGGAGGGACTTCCTTCTCAGGTGTTTTTGGGGGCTGCATTCATGGGATCAGGACCATTCGGATGTCATTGGATTCCTCTCAGCCTGCCCTTTCCAACGGGCTAAGGCATGTTCGCCTACTGACGAGTAAATGCGCGATGCGGCTCAGTTTTATTTTCTACAGGGCTCCATGCATTTTTTGTTTTCCTGTTTTTTGGCTATAACTTTTGAAAGAAAGGAGCTATTTCACTCTGGTTTTCTGCATTGCATTCCGCTGGAAATTCCGCATCCAACGGTATATAATATGATGGAGTTACACCTAACCACTGCAATTTTAGCCTGTCACCCCCAGTGCACGTCACCCCCCCCCCGTATGCGTCGCCTGGTGCGGCCCGCACCCCCCGAGTGATGCGACTGCCCGAACAGCAGCAAAGTCATGCTTTGGCTGTGTTATAATATGTCTTACGTTCTTTTGGACTAATCAAATGAAAGGAGAGGATTTATGCACTGAAATACTTTAAGAAGTCAGCTTAGATGATTCCTAAAGTAATTCCATTTGGCATTCAGAGCTAGTGCTGAACATTTGCATTCAGCATGTGGTAATCAGACTTTTGCAATGTTTCGAGGTTGTCACATAACAAGGGGATTTGCCTTCCACCCATTCATCCACCTTGTTCTGAGGTGCTGATTAATTGCCTATTAACAAAGTGAAGTAGCACATTCAACACTTGGTTTAAAAAAAAAAGTATATAGAGCAGGTCTCTAGCCCTTAAGTCTGAAAGCACAGTTTTAAAAGTATGTAAGATACTCATGCAAGTTTAGAACCAAGATGTGGGTTAAGCAAGTTTTCCAGAGAATTGAGGGATGGCCTTCAGTGACCTGCATGTCTCTTTACCTTTCTCCATGGCTAGTAAAAACAGAATAACAGCCCAATTTTATCCTCCACCACCCACTGGTGCAGCTGTGCCAAAAACAGGTGGGCTGTATCCAATGGGCAGCAGATGGGGAGGCTTTGGGAGTACAAGGAATTTACTGTAGATACTGAAGTAGTCAATTTCACAAATAAGTCAAGCACAAGCATTGAGCCAAAAATCATGGAATTTTCTATGACCCTTTTGTCTGATTTTACCCAAGACCATATCATGAAAAATAACCTACCTGTAATTGTTACCTAAGAATTGTACAGTCTCTAATTTGTTAAAAACATAGTAAAAGATCATTTTTATTCATTAACTTTTAAAATTCTGGTCTTTACAACCTTTTTGTAAACATCTGAGTAAGTGAACGTTAAACAAGATACCAACAGAACCATTAATCAAATCCCTCTTTAAGGTGCCAGAGGCTCAACATATAATATACAACTTATAACACGTAACTGGGACTGTGCAAGTCAATTCACAGCAGAGAGACAAGCAGCAAGGAATTAACATGAGCAAGTGCAGCTACACATAGTTGCAACCTGATTTACTCAGAAGTAGACACATTGCTTTCCATGGGTATTATTTTTAAGTAATGATGCACTGCATTGTAACCTCAGACTTTGTTGCAGATGAAAATGAAGATTACATCGTGGTGTTTTAAAAACCAGACCTCTGCCAAACGTTTGTGATCCTGCGAAAAAGAATCAGGCTTGTTTGATTTAAATGAAAATGTTGAGCCCTGGCTTACTTTTTTCTCAGGAGCAGTGAAAAGGTTATCTTTGGCTGCAGCTTGCCCTAGAGCCCATCACCATGGATATTGATTAGCCTGTAATTATCTCCATATTGTCCTCTTGCTCTCCTTTGGGCTTCTCCTTGCTCCTACAATGTACCTGAACAGCCCTGATCCCTGAGCAACCCACAGACAAGTCAAGGAGATGATTTACACTTGATTTGTTGGAAGAAATTTTTCACCTTATAGGTGAGTATCCAAGGTAAATCCACTTATGCCTCAATAAGACTCCACAATGGGTCTCCTCAGACATGCACTAGCGTAAGTCCAAGGAAAGAAAGGGGGCAGTGAAGCTTAAGAAAAGAAGGACAGGATCTATCCCCTCCCACAGCCTCCGAACTTCAATATGCCTGTTCCCCAACCAGTTTTACCTCTTCCCTGCCCCTGTTCTGCCCTTCCTCACCATATTTCCCCTGCTACCTTACCTTTCTCAGCAGGCAGCTAGGGATCCACCAACTTGGGCAGAAAGGCTCCAGCCTTCCCATCAGCTTCCCAGCAACGTACTACTTAGTACACTGCCACTGCTGGAGTGCTTTTTACTGCTGGTGATGACTGCTTTACAGCAGAATGTGAATTCCATGTCACCTGGTTCCATTACTATTGGGCCATAAATTATGCAAATTAAGCTTGCATGCAAATTCGCTTAATTAATAGACTATATATGTATGGAAACCTTGATAAAGCTACAAATATAGACCCACCCTGAAATTACCATAATTCCAGTGAATCAGTTTTCATCTGTGTCCAGATCTCCATCCCCAAGTTTCAAGCAGAACAGATCATGACTGCATCTACACCATGATTTAAAATTTGTTTTACAGAGGCAATGGCAAATAGCTTGGCTGATTTAAAACAGCTGATAGGTGTTTGCAATTTTTTTTTCCTTGCAGGGTGACAGTGAATTGGATGATCAGCCAAAAAGTAATGAGAAACAGGAAATTTGTAACAAAACTTAAACTTGGAAGAACTGCACCAGCTTCTTTTCCAATACTATTTCCATGTGTGGAAACTAATTTGGGAGGGACTTTTTGCTGTATTTGCCTGTACAGTTTTTTTTTAAGAATTTATTAAAATATCTATTTTAAAAGTTAAACAATCTACAAAATATAAATTAAAAATACAAAAATATTCCAAACATGATACAAATAAAACACAACAGCTATTTATTCATATTCTTTAAATATAGGAAGCAGCCTCCTGTCTTATGTCTTTCCCAGGCATATGTCTATTCCAATACAATCTGAAGTGTGTCCACTCTTGTACATGACCCTGAACAGGATCTGTTTCTCTTCCCACATCTCTTTTGATGGCACCAATGTTCTCATAAGCTTAACTTGTCAGTTATTCTTCTTCAAGATATTGATCCTGAGCAACTGAGGCTGTTTTCATTCCTAAACTATTAATAGTTTAGCCAGTGGTGTCACTAGGATCACCTGGTGCAGGAAGCCCGCGCGTTACCCCGCGTTACATGTAGTGAGCGGGGCAACGCCCCAGGTGGGCGTGGTGATGTACCATCGCCCCACCCCCACTGGTTTTTTGGCTGTACCTTTAGTTATAACAGATATTTCAATGTGGTTTGTTTCATTGCATTCTGCATGAAAGTACGCATTGATTGATAAATAACATGATGGTCTTATTCCTCCAAATTCTGATTTTAGTGATTTTGAAAACTTGTAGAGTCTCACACATACACACCCCTGTGTCAACTTACTAACACCTTATTGCAGCAGTTCTCAAACTTTTAGCACTGGGACTCATTTTTTAGAATGACAATTTGTCCAGGACCCATTGGAAGTGATGTCATGGCCAGAAGTGACATCATCAAGCAAATTAAAATAAATAAATAATTATAAATAATTAAATTAAAATAATTAAATAAGGAGGAGCCAGTCCTGTTCCACCAAGTGAATCTACTCTGAAGAAAGTCCTATTGTGGTCAATGGAGCTTACTCTCAGGAAAGTGTGGGTAGGATTGCAGCCTGTGAGTCTAAGCCTATGCATGTCTACTCTGAAGTAAGTCCCATAGTGGTCAATGGGGCTTACTCTCAGGAAAGTGTGGGTAGGATTGCAGCCTGTGTGTCTAAGCCTATGCATGTCTACTCTGAAGTAAGTTTCATAGTGGTCAATGGAGCTTACTCTGTAGTCTGCCTGCAAGAACAACCCCCCAAAAAGAATCAGTGAGATTTCCAGCCCTCCCAGTGCCCAGTTTAAAGTTCTTCTATTTCAGGTATATCCAGATAAAGACCCACCTGGTTTTGCAAGTGCAAAATAGAAAACTTTCCCCTTACCATTCAAGCCTTATTTTGTTCTTTTGGGGGGGGGAGGGTGCCTTCTGGAGCAGCTCCATCAGACCAGGACCCTTCTGGTGTCCTCACATTCCCCTTTGCCTGGCCTGACCACCAGCCAAGGCACATCTGCCTACTCACGAGTAAACGTGACTGTTAGGCTGCTTTGCTTTCCATTGGGCTCCATAGACTGGGAGGGAGGCAGCTGGGAGGGAGGAACCTCCTTCTTGGGTGTTTTTTGGGTGCTGCACTCATTGGATGAGGACTATTCTGTCGTCCTTGGAGCTTCTCAGCCTGCCTCAACTAAGGCAAGTCCGCCTACTTGCAGCCATGTGGCTTCGTTTTGGGCTCAGACTGGCAGCTGGGAGGGGGGAGATTCTAGGGTGTTTTGGGGGGGCTGCATTCATTGGATCAGGACCATTGTGGTGTCGTTGGATTCCTCTTAGCCTGCCCTTTCCGATGGACTATGGCAAGTATGCCTACTCGCGAGTCAACGTGCAATACGGCTCATTTTCACTTTCCATAGGGCTCCATGCATTTTTTCCTTCCAGTTTTTTGGCCATAACTTTTCAACAAAAGGAGCGATTTCAATTCTGTTTTTTGAACTACACTCCACTGGCCATTCCGCATTCAACGATGTATGGCATGACATGGTAGCTCCTAATCCCGCCATGTTAGCGCATCACCCCCCAGGGCGTGTCACAACCACCCCCAGCGCATCACCTGGTGCAGCCCGCAGCCCCCTAGCGATGCCAGTGAGTTTAGCTTCTGTTAACAAACTGACAATTAATCTCCTATGTTCTTTCCTCACAGAGCAAAGCATCATAAGGGGGGGAGGGGGGAAAGCAGCCTGTAAATACTTTGCAAGACTGTAGGTGATGTTAATAAGACCTACGGTTAGTTTAACTCCCACCTGCCTTCTCTTCTGATGTACGAAGCAATGTACCAAAAGTGCATGAAATATTCACCCAACGTCTTGTGAAATGCATAAGGAACATTGTAAATCCTATTCCTTGGACACAGCATCTCCTCTAAGATAATATGAGCCTGCCAGCACAATCCTATGCATATCTGTTCAGAACTAACAGCCCAATCCAACCCCCGTGGCTCCTCCAGGTGCAGCGGTACCAAAATGGCTACTGCTACATCCAGCGGCATGGCCGGGGCTGCCGGAGACCTCCTCAGTAAAGGGGACTTTCATCCCCTCCCCCTGAATAAAGGTGCAGGGGCTTTCTTCAGGAAAGTGAGGACAGGATTTCAGCCTATCTAAAGCAAGTGTACAGTACTTGCCAGCCCAACAGTTTCTATTTTATTATTACTTCACTTTTTATTACGTTCAAGGTTCAAAAATGACGAGTTTCATTTACTGAATGTTCTCTGTCTTTTCTTGGGATCAATGGGGAATGTTCTCTCTTTTATCCTTTACAGCGGTAAGGCAAAGTGTTCAAGCAGGTTTTCCATAAAAACTTCATGGAGCGTCAAGTTGTTTGTGGAGCAGACTGAAAATGCACCTGTCCTGGGGTCCCGGTCCACCTATTTTTCCCCACAAAAATGTTTTGCACCACAAGTTTGCAGCTCCTATATTTGTTTCCCAAAACCCACTAAGAATGCCAGTTGGGAAAATTGAGGGACAGTTCCCTTCTTGAGTTTTGGAAAATGTGATTATTCTGCAGGATCAACTATACCTGGGCAACTGGAAGAGCAGAGCCTGGCACATCATCAGGTAAAGAGGGGCATATTTCCCATGCTGCCTCAGACTTCAGAAGATCTTGGACTGGCACATATAATCTAAACTGATATTCCCATTCCGAGGTTTATTTTAAGCCATCTAGTTTATTGCCCACTTTGGCAGCAAATGGTCTTCAGGCCCCACTTTCAGCAGCCCAACAAATTAACCTGTGCATCATCTCCCCACCACCACCATTGTTTCCCTGCCTAATCTTCCACTCAGGAGCTCAGATGACCTCACCACCTGTTCCTTCTCCTAATAAATATAAGACTGACTGGCAAGTACTGTTCTAATAGACATTTTCTTTTTCGACTCCAAGTGAACTTGGCAAGTCCCAAATCTGCCTCACCAACTATGACCTGATGTATGAAGATTTGGTGAGAAGGAACAAGATGGTCTGAGCATCTTCCCATTTCTACTTAGTCTCAAATTACTCAGGTTGATTTTCTGTAGGGTGTGCTCAATAATCACTTGGAGTGATGGCAGTCAGGCAGCCTGCAAACCCTGGATCAGTTGCTCCCATCCAGCCATCCCTTGCTTGTGAGAAAACACAACTTGCATGGTGATGGGTTGACATAGGTTCAATCATATTGCAGCACTCTCTTTGTGGTGGTGTCACAAATGTTCTCCCTTTAGTGAACATGCTTGTGTGGGGGTCCTTTGCTGTTTTGTTGTTGTAAGAAACTGGGAAGTAATGAGTACTTTGGGGTTCTCTGCCTTCTAGGGAATATTTTTTTATACTTCCCTTTAATTTGTATGCAAATTTACTTCAATGAAATCTACCCTTACAAAATGAGATGCTATGGAGGTTGCTAAGCAATCTGCCTGGCAAGGTCTCAGAGCCTGTTAGAGACATGATTCGTTGACCTGCTTGGTGTGCCCCATCTTAGAACTCAGGAAAATGTTGCTCAAAGAGTGTCCGTAAATGCTGATTCCTAATGGAGGAAACCAAGACCTTGACAGATAGCCAGATTTTGTGGGTGTGGATGTGTGTGTGAGAGAGAGAGAGAGAGAGAATTTTGTAAATCCGGGTTTTTTGACTTGTCAGAACAAACACATCAGTACTTTTCAATGTCATATGAAGTTTTATGCAGAATGTTTTTAGTATCCCACTCCCAGGTATGCAGCAGCTTTAGAGCTCTCTTTTAATGCAGGAAAGAAAAAGAAAAACATTTTAAAGCTATTAAACCAAATGAGGGGAAAACACTAGTATAACCTTTTACTACCACTTGCGAGCGCCTAGTGGGTTGATCTAAAATGCAATTAAATGTGTTCCATTTAGTAGAATGAAAACCATCATCTTACAAGAGGCTATAATTATATTGGCTGTATTTACTGATAAGTGTTTGTGTTGGGTAATCTTTCCTGTCTATCCTTCTACAAATAGAGTTGTGCTAATAACAGCAAATACTTTGATGGATGCCACCTTTTTACTCTGTGCGCTCACTCTCTCTAGGCAGGCCATGTCATCCTTTCAATTTAGCAACAAAAACAAATTAGGTTTCCTTTTTAACAATTAACTCAAGGTAGATAGTGCATATCTGTGATAACTCCATTAATGTCTGAAGAATCATTCTGTTCACGGTCAAACCCAAAAGTTAGTCACTTGCTCTGACCATGTGCATAAAAAACCTGCTTTTTCTTTATTTATTGTATTTATCCACTGCCTTTTTCATAGGAAGCTTACATTAGCAGGCTGGCCAAAAAACCCTTTTTTTTTTTAAATGGGATTTTTACAAGTATTGTTGTAAGTGGAAACTCATAGAACACTTCATTTCTCCAGATTTCCCTGGGGAAGGGAAGGAAGTCATCTTTTCCAAGCTGTGGCAGCTACAAATCAAGCCTACGCAGGTTCACAAGTGGTTACAGTATTAATCTTGACTCCACATACTGCTCTGCCCTCTTACAGTAGCTTGTCAGCTCCATTCTCTTACAACAGCTTTATAAGTAACTTCTAGTCCCCATCCAAAGCCCAACCCAAGCTGACTCCACTTAGCTTCTTCAGGAAAGGCAACAGCTCAGCCTCCAGACAACACCTCCTGCCCCTGCCACTTTTTTTCCTTTCTGTTTTTATGCTCCCTTTCCTCTCTGAATTCAGTTTATCTAAGTGGCTTCCTTACATAGCTCCCATTTCCCTCTTTTTTTTCCTAAGCGTGGGTACCATTTCAAGCAGACATCAGAGAAAGGTGCAATTGCTTCCATTTCAGGGGAAATTGCAGTTTGCCTCTCTAATGAGTGCCTCATGAAATGTGATTGTGTAAATGTTGCACCTCTGTTGATGCTAAGTGACACACATCCATATCTATGCCTGTTGATGAACTTTGGGGGGGGGGGAGATGCTTCAGTGAGAGGGAGAAAAGGCACTGACTCCTTTTATACATTTGCCTCTGCTTCATCAGCGCCAGCACCCAGTCAGGGGTCACCAAATTATGGCCCATGGGTCACATCTGGCCTCATTTTGTTGACCCACTGATCTCAGTGGCACTGTAATTATCTGTGGGTCCACTTTCTTCTCTCCCATTCACCATGCACCTCCTTCCTTCCAAAGCAGTTGTTGGGCTGGGTCAAAATATCAATCAACCCCATAGCTGCAAATATTTTTTCTCCCATTGAGCAACAATCCAGGTATTTGCTGGCCTGTTTGGCAAGGGATGAGGAGTCTGAGGGAAACAGAAGCAGAGGACAATGGCCAATTTGCTAGTCCACCAATGAACCCAGTGGCTCAAGGAGCAGAGTGAAAGCTGAGCGGCAGTGTGGTTACTGTGCCAATGACAACACTGTGGTGCTTCATGGGAATCCCAGGTGTCTTGTGGGGGCTCCTTTGGGACTCCTGTGCATGATATATCTGGCCAGTAGGCCAAGCGTGAAGGATGATTGACAGAATTGCTCTCAGGAAGAAGGTCCCCAAGGGGCTAAGAACAAAGAAGCAGAAGTGGGTTCAGTCTCCCTTTAGACTCCTGACAACAGGCAGCACTGTGGAGATCACCAAATGTGTTAACTGCAACAAGTGTGCTGGTCGTATTCTCATCCTCCTCCTGAGACATTTCAGCAGCTGATGGCTTCTGCTTTCAGCTGTTTTTACCATTTGGGAAACTGCCTGCTGTACTTTTCTTTAGTGTGCTTAGGCTTTTAAACTCCCCCTTGCAGTATTTAATAATAGATCAAACTACAACAGTGTTTCACCATCTTGCACTTTAGTTTTATTCCTGTATATTTATTTGAAGGCATTTATTCTTGCAATACAGAACACAAATCTATGTAGCCTTTAAACTAGAGTCAAGCACAATCTGCACTGCAACTCCTCTAAACTAAAATTTCCTCCATATAAAATATAATGCAGCTTTCTTTGAAATTGATGGCAACATTCCTATTAAACTTAACAGAACTGGATTACGCCCATAACATGCCCTGTTTCCCCACTCTAATTTTGGTTATTACCTACCTGATTAAAAGTTCTGTAGGACTGAAAAGCTCAGGGCCCAATCCTATGCAGTGTGCAGAGGCTTTTGGGCCTCTTCAGCCTAGAAAAGTGATGCTTGAGGGGGGACATGATTGAGACATACAAAATTATGCATGGGAAGGATAAAGTGGATAGAGAGATGCTCTTTACACTCTCACATAACACCAGAACCAGGGGACATCCACTAAAAATTGAGTGTTGGGAGAGTTAGGACAGACAAAAGAAAATATTTTTTTACTCAGCGTGTGGTCGGTCTGTGGAACTCCTTGCCGCAGGATGTGGTGAAGGCATCTGACCTGGATGCCTTTAAAAGGGGATTGGACAAATTTCTGGAAGAAAAATCCATTACGGGTTACAAGCCATGATGTGTATGTGCAACCTCCTGATTTTAGAAATGGGCTATGTCAGAATGCCAATTCAAGGGAGAGCACCAGGATGCAGGTCTCTTGTTATCTTGTGTGCTCCTTGGGGCATTTGGTGGGCCGCTGTGTGATACAGGAAGCTGGACTAGATGGGCCTATGGCCTGATCCAGTGGAGCTGTTCTTATGTCACAAACGTGCCATAAGGCACGTGTGTGGAACTTAGTGCCGGCCAAGCACCAAGCACTGGCCAAGCTAGTGCCAGGTGATAGCCAGTGCTCCACTGCTTGGTAGTCACCCAAACCACCAGATGGCAGAGAAGTAGATGGTGTGTGAGGGGAAGCAGGGAGGAGGTGTTCCGGGGCAGGCAGAGAGCAGGGAGAAGGTGTGGCAGGGGAGGGAGTGGGGCAGGTGGAGGCAGGACCAGTGGAGCTCAGCTCCACCAGATCCTGAGCTCTGTGTTGGGCCACATGCACAGCTGCTGCCAAACCCACCCCCCTCCTGGGCCCAATCCATCCTCTTCCCTGACACTGTAACCTCCTCCTGTTCCACCTACCCCAACCCTGTTTAACATGGGTTCCTGTTCCACATGACCCAACATGGACCTTTTGATTCTGCACCAGTCCAAGGGTTGCCACAGAATCAAGTAACCCCATTGTGGGGCTACTTTCCTTACCCAGGGGAAGGGGGCGAACATCCCTTTCTCCCAAGGAACTGCCGGTGGCTGCCCAGTTACGTGTTGGATGCCACTGCAGTCATTTTCGGCGCAGCGCACTCTGGGCAGCTCAGGATTGGGATGTCAGTGTTTTTTCACTTTGTTACATTTGTTTGGTCCTAAATAAAGCATTATCTGACCTTGGATTGTGGCTATTACCCATAAGTCATATCTTAAAACATGCAAGTATTATCAGGAAACTCCTTTCCTATAATTGTCTGAGCTACTATGATGTCACAGAACGCTCACTAACAATCCAACAACAAAATCCTATGCACGACTCTTCAGCACTCAATGGGACTTACTTCCAGGTAAGGTATGTATAGAGGTATGTATAGGACTACAGCCCAAGTGTTCAGGAGAATGGTCAGTCTTATAGTGACCATTGGTAGTGACAGTCAGAGGTATTGGTTTTGTGGAGACAAAGAGTCTAAGAATAAACAATATACCGTAGATATGCACGTATAGTACGTGAAATTTTTGCCAAGTAATCAAGCTCCAATTATCACTTTGCCTTCCCTCCAGGTCAATCAGAGGGCAGGGCCTTTTAACTCTGAAAAGTTTCGTTTCTCAAACAGCAGACAGGCGCCAAGTTTCTCAAGCAGCAGGCAGGCACCAGGCAGGCAGGGCAGAGATCCTTTCTACAGCAACTGGGAAATTCCAGCCAAAGTTAACCTTTTAATCTCCTTCCTTCTGCTGCAGCCTGGTTCTGCTTTGCAAATGCTTGCAAAGCAGGTCTGTTTTTGAAACACCAGGATGGGACCCTCCTTCTTAGGCTACAATTCAGTGCACCTTTACTTATGAATAACAGCCATGGAAAGCAGAGGGTCTACTTCTGAGTAAAAAGGGCTGCAAATATATGCAGCTGCATATCCCTGCTTTGAATTGAATTGCACACTCCCAGTTATGTGTTATGGGTTGTACGTAGAGCTTCTGGCTTAACACACCAGACACCTTAAAGGTGGATTTGATTCATGGATCTCCTGCAGTGGTTCCCAACCTCTTTCACTTGCATATCCCTTGGCAGCCCATTTCCATAAATTGTACCTTTCCTATTAGCAAAATGTTTGTAAGTAGTATGACAAGCCCTCATCTCCTCCATACGAAAGCCCAGACTTCATGTATTCATCACATATTTTCTCTTTTCACCTGTTTGAAGAACAGAAGACTCTGCCTTTGCACTGTTTTGCACCAGAAGTATGCTGATAAATTCTGGGTGATTGATCACTTTCCCTATTATGTTTCAGCTTTTTTACTGTGCTGGTTTTCAATCACTGGTTCATACATGAATTTATGACCAAAAACTAGCTATTGGTGGGGCTTTCACAGCCAACTAGCTACCTCCCTTCCTGCCTTGCTGGTCCTTGCAAGGCATTCTGGAGCATGGTCTTTTTCTGCCATTATTCCATTCTTTTTCAAGTACCCCTAAAGGTCCTGTTGAGTGTCCCTGGAGTACATGAATACCAGGTTGTAAACCACTGTTTTACTGATATGTTGTTTACAGTGCACTTTGATAGTGTTTACAAAAAGGTGGTGAAGACCAGAATTTAAAAAAGAATAAAAATGTATCTTATGATCTTTTTACTGTGTTTTTAATAAATTAGAGACTACTGTTCTTAGGTAACAATTATTAGGTACCTTAGGTAGGTTATTTTTCAGGATCTGGCCTGAGTTAAAATCAGACAAAACTATAGTCAGACACCCCCTAAGCTTAACCCCCGACTTATCCGAGGGTCATAGAAAATTCCATGATTGTTGGCTCAAAACCTGCGCTCAACTTATCTGTGGGGTCGACTTAAGAGCGGGTATCTGTGGTAAGTAGGAAGAAGACCCAAGCTACGAGACATAGGAGCCATGAGGAAGGGATGGCTGAAGAGTAACCTAATAGGCAGTGGGGAAACAAAACTACACACTACATTAAACATGTAGTTGGCCTTGACTTAATGCTTAATTTTCAGCCCATTCCTATCTTCCTCCCCTGTAGGCATAACTAGTGTGGCACCAGAAGAGGCTGCTCAATGGCAGTCATAAAGCAGACTGCCGAATGGCAGTTCACCAGCACATGATGCAGGCCCACTGGCAGAGAGGCTGGAGTGGCCTCTCATGCACCTGTGGATCCAGAAAGGCCTGCCAGAGTAAGAGCTTGCAAGGGGTTGGAGGGCAGTGGGGTTGAACAGGGTTAGGATAGGTGGAACAGGAGGTTACAGTGTCAGGGGAGAGGATTGATTGGGCCCAGGAGGAGGGTGGGTTTGGCAGCAGCTGTGCATGCTGAATCCTAACTCCCATCTCAATCCTGATCTGCCTTCACAGATCAACAGGACTTACGTCAGCAATATTGCTAGTTCAGGTTCATGTTGCCCCATAGCAGCTGCTAGAGCTTACCCAGGCCAAGGGAACCTCTTACCCTGAGGAGACCTCCAGCAGCCAAAAATCCCCTGTGGGATACAGCGGTAGCCACACTGACACCACTGCATCACCACACAGGAATTTAGGTAGAAGTGGGCTGTCTGTTTACTAAATAGCAGCCACCAAGAAACCTGATCCAGATAGAGTCCATGACCTGAGGAAGGGGGGGGCGCACAGGGGGCTTTAATCATTTGCCTCAAGCACAGTCTGGACCAAACCAGCCACAGTCCAGCTGCTGTTCACCCCAGGAGCAAAATTCTCATTGCTATAAATTGTAACTTTTCTTCTGGAGCAAATTATAGTGGGGGCTGATCTGACTTGGGATTGTGGTGGGAGCAAAAGATGAAAGACCTCCATGTCATAATCTTGCTCCCAGTTGAGATCCCTTGCAACAGACAACTGTGTTTTTGACATAGGATGCAGTTTGGCCATAAGAGCAGTCTTGAGGAAAAGACTTAGGTTAACGGGGCAGAGAACAGAGGGAAATGGGTGGCAGAGGCAAATACAGTGGTTGAGAACAGAGCGGTAAAAGAGAAAGGGAAGGCAGAACTGTGTACTAGATATAAGAGGAGAGACTGTGGCTCTGATTTCAGGAGGATGCAGGGAAGCAAAGGAGCTGTGGAGATAAGGGAATTATGGGCCAAAAAGATAGGGCAGGGGTTTTAAATTCATTTCTTACAGCAGGCCAAATAGCATTCATGATGCCTGTGAGAAGTGATATCATTAGGCAGGAAGTGAGGTCATTAAACAGGTCAAAACCAGAAATAAGAACTCATGTAGGAACTCATTAGCTGCAAATGACAGAAGAGAAAATATTCAAATCTTGATCATATATCAAAATATGGGAGAGCCCAATTATCGTGTGGGCCACCCTTTCAGCAGTGACACCTCAGCACTGCTCAGCAGCTGAGAGCCCGAGGGCCAGATAAAAAGCTTCTACAGGCCACATCTGACCCTTGAGTCTTATGTTTGACACCCCTGGGATAGGGAGCTAAAGGAATTGACCGTGGGTATGAATTGGATTTCAAGTATTGATGAACTAGCCAGCTATTTGGGCAATCTAAGGGTTCAGGACTTCCCCCCCCTTTTTTTTGTTGTTGCATATGAGTATGCAGGCACATGTACATGAGTGCATTCCTGTCACACTTGTAGCTGATAATGACATGCAGTTCCAAATGAACCGAGAAAATGGAAATTACTTTCAAAAGGAAAGAAAGCACATTTGACATTCCTCTTGTTCCAGCTCTTGCAGGGCTCTGATATAATTACCACCAAGCACGCACAGACAGATGGCAAACTCAGCAACACCTTGTATGCAGGCAGCAGGGCACAGCTGAAATCTTGACATTTTGCTCAAGATATTTCAACACACAAATCTGAGATCTGGTGACTGGGACAGACTTACTCTGCTTATCAGATCGCTTTCACAGATGAGCACATTGCACCTCCACTGGTCTGCAGTCACTTGCAAACCATCATCACCTTCCTATGCAGCAGTTGAAACAACAAGCATGTCAGCTCTTACATTCAGGTGGCAGAGGAGACATCATTGGCACCATGCAAATGCACAGTTGCTAAGTGGACAGATACCCTGCACAGGTGTGGATCACTGATGTAACCAGGGAGTCAGGGATACCATTTGCTTGGTGCCAATTGCACCCCCTCTGCCACCTCCCTGAGAGCAGAGATTCCCTGCTCACCTCATTAGCCCCTTAGCAGCAGTTGAGCCTCTGCAAGGATTAAATAAGGTTAGAGAACAGGGGAATGCTAGGGCCAGGGAAAGAAGAGATGGAAGGAACAGTGATTGCCTTCTGTTCCACAGCAATTGAAGTGTTAAACATAACTGTGTTCCACTAGCTGAGTGATCTCGAACCCTAAATGTGGAGGAGAGGGGAGTGACAAGATAGGGTGGCAAAAACACTATAACCCAGCATTTCTCAAACTGTTAGTCAGGACCCACTAGGTGGGCCGTGAGCCAATTTCAGGTGGGTCGCATAGCACCTAGCTCAGCAGCCATTGAAAGTACAGAGCTAAAAGTATAGCATACAGAGCTGCTGGGCAGGATAGGCTCCCACAGGGAAACAGGCAGGCTGCTCTGCCCTGAATAGGTGGGAAGATGGGACATTGGAAACGGGGGAGGGATGTGTGGTTGGAGAAGGATCCAAGTCTGCATTCTGTGTTGACTTTCAAGCTGGAATGTTTGAACTCCGAGCTATGCAAAATAACAGGACAAGTATGCTGTGTAATGGGACCGCTAGCTGATTGTGGCTTAGGTTTGCAGCCTAAATTGATGGTGTCACTTCCATCCATGACATCACTTCCAGTAGGTCCTGACAGACTGTCATTCTAAAAAGTGATCCGAGTGCTAAAAAGTTTGAGAACCACTGCTGTTGCCTAAACTGTGTGAGTCACGATACCTGGGGTGCCACAGTGAACTCACAGGGGTGCCACAGGATGTCTCTGGTGGCCTCTTCTTCCCAGCACCACCACCTTGGCTGCACTGAGCGTGCACTATTCACACATGAGTTTGCTTATTCACACAAGATCTCAGGGGAGCGTGGCACAGCACCGCCACAATGGAACACTGTGGAAAAAGGGCACCATGATCACAGCAAGTTTGGGAATTGCTGCTATAGTCCATTATTCTCTTCCTTTAAATTTCTTCTTCTGCTTTGTTCCCTTTATCCTTTTCAAAGACAGGAAATGGGGAGGGTGGAGGAGGTGGGCAGGTAGAGAGAGGCAGGCACCCACTACCACCAATCCACCACCTGAGATAACCACCTCAGTTGGCATTATGGCACCTGCCATAATTTAAATTCCTATCCAATATAAGAAACAATGTAAAAAGTTTGCAGAAGTGGAAAACAACAGAGAGAGAAAATTCTGAGGCATTTACATTGGCAGAAAAAGATGAAATGCTACCTGATTTTTTTTTTCCAGTGGTACATTGTATTCAGCTCTGGAAGAGGAATGGCTTGTGGTTCTTTTCGTAAATGAACACTAAACAGTAAAATTGATGCTTTACTCAGGAGTACAAGCTAATGCAATGTGTTTAAGAAACATACAGAGCACTTAAAGTTGAACCCCTTCAACAATCAAATACCACATTAGCAGCATGCACTGGGAAAAGACAGTAAGAGTTTGGTAAGGGTAATCTGAATTCCAATTATGAAGATGAGGCAGCTCAGCAGAAATCCCAGGTAGTAGATTTTGATGCAGAAAGTGTATTGGTTCTAAAGGCCTGGACTAATGTAAATTTGGTACAAATACTTACTGTAGATACTCACCTATAAGGCAAAAAATTTCTTCCCAGAAAAGCAGCCTGAATCATTGCCCCACCTTATCTCTGGGGCAGGCAAGCAGCAAGGGTGGGGGGGAGGCGAGTGAGCCAGCCAATCACTATTGAGGGAGGGAGCAAGTGATCTTCTGCTGAGAGGAGGCTGTGCAGGCTGGGGCTGCTGCTGAGCATTCACAGCTGCCTGTGGGTGTGGTGTGGGTGTGCTCCACTTGCTCCTTCAGGCTGTTGCCCAGCTGCAGAAGTTCCAAGGGCAGGGCAGGGCAATTGCCACCATAGCCATCAGCAGCCCCCCTTGCTCAGCACCAGTGCCCACGGAGGCATCTCTGGAGCAGCACCCAAGACAGAGCAGGAGACAATGAGCTGTGTGTGGGAGGGGCGTCTGAGTGAGGGAGAAGCAGTCATTTGAAACAGCTGAGTCCATCTCCTCTTTCCTTCTTGTTCCCCCTTGCTACTGTTCCCCCTTGCTATTTAAACTTCAAGCACTCCATTAGAAAGCCCAACTTGCTAACCCCCTTCCCATCTCCCCGCAGATGTAGTTGGACAGGGTGAGGAAGGGGGGAGAGTTATCTTTTTAAAGAGAAAGAGAGAGAGAGAGAGAGAGAGAGGTAGCCTGCAGAAGGCTGTACCTTTGTTTCTCAAGCTGTTGAAAGGGTTAAGTCCATCTCCTTTTTCCTTCTTGTTTTTGCCCCCTCCCCCTTATTGAATCCAAACTTTAAACTCTCTTTGGGAAGCTGAGGCTTGCTAGCCCCTCTCCCCATAATCATTCACACTGATGAAGTTGTACTGGGGGGAGAGGAAGAGTTAACTTTTATAAAAGGAAAAGTTTGTGTGTGTGAGTGTGTGAGAGAGAGAGCACTTAAAACAGTTAAGGCTACAATCCTAGCCTCACTTTCATGGGAGTAAGCCCCACTGACTATTAAGGGACTTGCTTCTGAGTAGGCATGCCTAGGATTGGGCTCCCCGTCTATTCCCTCCTCTTGCGTTCCTCTCCACCTCTCCCCTTACTGTATACAGTCACACTTCAGTCTCTCTGTTGCAAAACTTTTTGCAAACCTCCTCATTTCCCCCTATCCTCACCAATGAAGTTGGACTGGAGGGGAAAAGTCCCTGCATGTGGGGGGGAGCACATGAGAGAGAGAGAGAGAGAGAAGCAATCTCCCTGTGTGTGTGTCCTTTTCACTGGAACAGTCCTGCAGACCTTGCACAGATGCAAAACACAGGAAAAGCAAAGAGTAGAATTATTCTGCAGCAACAGGTATTTTAGCCAGAGATCTTAGCTGCATGCTGGCAGGAGCTAGGAAGCACTTGCAACAGCTGCTTATGTAGTAAGCTTTTTGGAGAGCATGCTTGCTTCTGCAGTATCCCCAGGCAATCAGGCATTCCTCCTCCTCCGCCACTGCTAGTCTTCGAAAGGACAGGAAAGGGGAGCAGGAGCCTGGAGCACGTCCCATGCGTGTTGTCAATGGGGCTTACTCCCAGGAAAGTGCATGTAGGATGGCAGCCTTTGAGCCCAAGACTGTGCATGCCGTTGAAGAAAACAGGCCCAGAAGATTGATGATTTGCTGGTATGGAATAAAAAACTGTGTTTCAAGGCCCTGCAATTGTCCATAAAAATAAATTCCATAAAAATAAACCCACAGGTGCCACCAATAGTACATGTACCTTGGAAGGTTCCAAAGGGATAGAGATCAAAGAGAACCAAAATGTGTGGGGGGGGGAGAGATTAAGCAAATAGTTAGGGCACAAAAACCTATAGAATGAATTAGTGGTGTGGCAAGCTGGGGCAGGGCAGTCTGCCCCAGATACCACACCAGAACAGGATGCCACTCACTAGTATTTTGGTATTTCATCTGGGTTTGACATCTGAGTACCTCATAGGTTATTTTCAAGTCTTTTTGGATCTTGCCTTATTAAATGCACAACTCCAGCTCAAAACTTAGTATTACCCTTTCCATGCTAATAGGTGCAAGATAATTTCATTCTAGGCTCCTCACTTATTAAAAGGGAGTGCTATGGGATAAACAAAGATTTTAAAACACATTCTTGTTCTATAGGCAGTTTTCAGTCGTAAAAATTATCTGCCTTTTTGCACATGCTGAGACAAACTTGGCTCTTAGCTATGCCAGTGTTAAACCAGAATAACTGCTCTCTACAGATGCCATCTCTGCTCCTGCAGCAGAGAACAGAAGGCAGTGCACCATTTGTGTAGCGGAACAATGAAAATAAAATTTTCCACAAAAGTTCTGAAATAGAAGCTACCAGCAGGGTAACGATTCTACTCTTTATAGATTTGACTAGGGTTTTTGCAAATATAGCTTTAGATGACAGTAAAAAGGTGTTCTCAATTAATCATAGTTCCCAGGAAATTATTCATTGTGAATTGCTATTATTATTTATATAGCAATGTTTAAAGTGCTGGGCACCCCAATCCTATCCAACCTTGGGGCAGTGGGGCTGCCAGGCCCACACTGCATCCAGCCTTTTGAGCAGGTGGGGAATCTCCTCAGGGTAAGGGAATGTCACAGATATTTAGCTAGGGCAAAGCTGAGTAGCCCCACGTAGGACTTCCAGGTCCAGGTCAGGGGTTAGGATATGGTGGAGACCTGCTTTGTTGTCCCTGTCCCCGCCTGGACCTGAAACTTTCCCCTCCCTGTCTTCCTATAGCACCCCACCTTACCTCTGGAACGTCCGCCCACAATCCCCTCTGCTACTCCACTGCCTAGCATTTCACCTACCTGCCCAGGTGGGCAGGATGTGGCGCCCACAGAATGGTGCAGGTCTTCCCACCAGCACTATTTACTCACTGGGTGTCAAAAAGCACTTTACTTTTATGTAAAGTAAAAGGCTCTTTTATGACACCCAGCACCCTCACTCCAGTGCTGCTGACCTGGCTGTTGGGCTGTTAATGTCTTTATAAAAATATATTTCCAACATCTTACTGTTGTAGGTCTTTATTATCCTTACTAACTGGGCACTTTTTAAAGTGAAGTACTGTTATATTTTGTGAGGGGAGAGCAACTATCCCTCATCACCCCAACGTAGTATCTTTCCCAGTGGTTGTTGCTGATGTCTGTGGACTCAGTTAGAGTTGGTGAGGTCAGGTATGGTTGAGGAACCTTCTTTTACTCCAAGTCAGGAAGCTCCCAGGAGGTGGCTTGTGTTTACAGGGTCTAATGTGCTGTGCAATCAAGGTGAAACGAGTCATGGAATTTTCCAAAGAAACAAACACAAGGCAAAGACTTCTCCCAAGGCAGCCAGTTAGAATGGTGGTGGGGAAGGGAGGAGGTAGAAATTGCTCTGACAGACCAAGGTTGAGGCATTCCTTGAGGCCTGTGAGACCTGAGGCCTCCTGCCATCAGCCCAATTCAAATGCCCTGAGACTGGCCTGGGTCTTGCTCTCCTGGTTTGCACCCAGCACCACATATATGTGCAAAGCGAAATGTCAGCACAAGCATAAATAAACAGCTTGTCAAGCAATAACTCTGCTCTTCATCTAGCCCAGGGGTGTCCAATCTTTTTGGCAGGAGCGCCACATCATCTCTCTGACGCTGTGTTGGAGGTTGAGAAAAAAGAGAATTGATTTACATTTTAAATATGAATAAATTTACAAAAATTTATGGAACTTATGTGAACCAATGAAGGTCTTGCCATAGTTCAAGGCCTATAAAAGGCCTTGCACGAAGCAAGGCCGGCCTTTCCGTCACTGCCCCTGCTGCATCACAGAATATGAAACAACAAGCAGTGGAGGGAGCCCTCATTTCACAGCTCATGCGAGAGGTTGAACAGTTGCCCTCATGCTGAGTGCAGTTGCATCAGGCCAGCATGGGCTCCAGCAAGTCTGCGGAGGGCCAGAGGCTCATTGGAGACTAGGGGTTCCCCAAGGGCTGGATTGGGAGTCCCTGAGGGCCGCAAGTGGCCCCGGGCCAGGGTTTGGGCACCTCTGATCTAGTCAAACATCTTGTTTCCTACTAGATGCCTCTGGGAAGTCCATGACCAGGAGATGAGGACATACCCCCATCACCACCGCTGCATCCCTGCAACTAACATTCAGTGATATGACACACTGCCTCTGAACTTAGAGGTGGGCCGCATACAGCCAGCAAGACTTCTGGCTACTGATAGACTCATCCTTCATGAATTTGACTGATCCCCTTTTAAAGTCATCTAAGCTACTGGCCATCACCATATCCAGTGGAAGCAAGTTCCATCAATGATGTGAAGTATGAAGTACTTCCTTTTGTCCATCCGAAGTCTCTCGCCAGTCAGTTTCATTGGCGGACATTTTAACTTGAGAAAGGGAGAAAAACTCTTCGTTCACTCTTTTGAACCATCCATAATTTTGGTACACCTAGCTGGGGGATGGGTATCTTGTTAGGATTGTGAGAGTATACATGAATGTGGAGACCTAGTTCTGACAACAGTAACATTCTTCAGGATAGGACATTCCCCCACAGGCTTCTGACAGCTCAGTTTCTATTGATGTACACAATAGGAAGTGAGGACAAAAACAAATGCAATACTGAGTATATATACTCGTGCAATCCAGCTAGATTTATAGACTAGGGAAAGGCTAAACCAACATTTCTCGGAAGAAACAAAAGCTCATTATTCCATATGGAATATATATAGTAGGTGCCTTAGCCAGAGGTCACAAGAATTGCATAGGAGAAATAATTGTAGGGGGAGGAAAGTTTCTGCATTTTAATAAGCTTTGCATAATACGGTGACAAGAACAACGGTGAACAAAATATACTGCACATAGATCAAGCAACCCACAGGCACACACACAGCATACTGAACAGAACAAGGGTGTTTGGAAAGCACAAAAGCTCCTGATCAAAGCCTAACATCCTTCCATCACAAGCGATACCATTCCTCTGCTAAAAGCCCTTTAACACAACATAACAGGAAGCTGGTCCTTTGAACCATCCCGCAAACCCTCTAACTTTGAACTAGACAGGCACAAAAAGGCTTCACATATTGAAACAATTACTATGGGAAGCAGATTTTCCTTGCTGCTCACTGTGCCTTTTATGCCATCAACAGTGAAACCCATGGAGGATCCATGAACAAATGAAGGAAGGTCACCGGAAAAGACTCAAAAGCAGACCTGAAGCCAGGGATAAACTTTGACAAACAGATCACAGTAAACAAAAGGTACGTGCAAGTATCATCCTTTGTCCATGAGGCTGGCTCTCTGGCAATGCTTCCCTGAACACTGGTCTTCTTGCCAGGCTTTTCTGGTCTACTTGGATTTTTCTGTATCTTGACAAGTCACAGTGATGTCAGAGCTGTCAAAAGCCATTGGGAAGCCAAGGCCACAAGCAGTTGACAAGAGGTGATGATTGGCAGGCTGCTAGCAGAAGGTGTGGGTAACAAAGACCTGATTCTCATAAAGAGCAGATGGTGATAAACCTGCCCCTAGGCCATACCACTTGAAAGTATGGGTAGGAACTCACATAATGGAATGTTCCTTCACACACACACACACACACACACACACATTAGACAGGGGCAGTCCAATCCTGACTTTTGTGCCCTTTCACTGGGGAAAGTCTCAAGCCCTGCAATGGGGCTTCTCAAGTCTGCATTAGCTATTTTGCTGTCACAGACTTGAGAGACTCCATGTCAGGCCTTCTGGCCCAACACAGTTCAGGATCCAGCAGAGCAGAGCTCAACTGGTCCCACCTTCCTTCCACCCCTCTTCATCCCCCCACTGCATTATGCCCTCTCCCTGCCTTCCCCCTTCCCCAAAACTACTTACCACTGGCAGGCACTGTTGGAGTGCTGGCTGCCCTCCACACAGTGCTGAGACCCAGCACCAGCTGCCCCTCCTTTCTGGATGCTGCCTTACAGCACATTTGCAACACCCAGACCTGGCGCTGGAGCTCAGCACCAGTGCTGAGAGAGTTCAGGATTGGTCCCAAAGTTCGCATGTTTGGGAAAAGGCTGGGGTGGAACACATCTCCCCTAACATTTTGTTTTCTGTTTGAATCTATTTTTGTTTGTATGTTTTGGATGAAGGAATATTCCATCAAGTGAGCCTCACCTGCAGTCACAGCGTTCACACACAGATTTTTACCACTACACCTGCTGTGAAAATTAGGCCAAAGGAGCACAGAAAGGAAAAGAAAGTCAGAGCTGACATAAAATTTCAACGGTCTCACACATTGTGTCTGCTGAAGCAGTTCAGACCATAGGAGGAGAATTTCATGTTTGAAAGATCTCTTCCATAGACATACATGTACACACCTACAAAACTTTGGGAAAGTTTTGGTCAAGTTGGTTTAGATTATGGTATATATGGGGGAAATCTCATGAGCAAGCAAGCAGGGCAAAGGTGAGTGTATTCTACCAATCTTCTTGAAGTGACCATCTCTTCCATAGACATACATGTACACACCTACAAAACTTTGGGAAAGTTTTGGTCAGGTTGGTTTAGATTATGGCATATATGGGAGATGTGGAGGAGGCATTTCAGGGCAGGGAGAAGGCAGGTGGCGGGAGGGGCTGTGGGTGGGTGGGCAGGGAGCAGCAGGCGGGGCCAGGTTTATGCCCCATTCTGGTCAGCTCCAGGCTGCTCAGATTCGTGCCACCAATTTAGGTGGTGCAGATTCAAATAGACCCATTGGTGCTGCTGCTGCTCTAACTGGGGTAAGGGGAATTTTTTCCCCCTTGCCTTGGGCCAAGCCACAGTCAACCCCGAAATTGCACTGGATGCAGTGCTGGATACACCGGCCTGCCTGTTTCAGCACAAGTTAGGGTTGTGCTTCCCATTCTGAAGAATGACAGGAGTTCCTTCAGCTCTCCCAGTTAAAAAGTCTAAGGGCACAATCCTAACCCCTTATGTCAGTACTTTCCAGCACTGGCATAGCGGTGCCAATGGGACATGTGCTGCATCCTACAGTTGGGTGTCATTCAGGGAGGCCTCCTCAAAGTAAGGGAATGTTTGTTCCTTTACCTCAGAGCTGCACTGCCCTTATGTCGGTGCTGGAAAGCACCGGCATAAGGGGTTAGGATTGCGCCCTAAGTGCTTTTTCTTGCCCCAAGCAGCCACATTATCTCCTGAACATTCACAGAGTGTTTCATTCATACCCTGCCCTTCCAGGGTAGCATTTTAGCCATCAGTGCTGGTATCAGACTGCTGGAGGCCCTGGGGCAAAGCTGTGAGTTGGACTCCCTCATCTTGTTCCTAGATAAATCATCAGGTACTACCACTGGTATTGAATGTTTGGGTGGGGGGGGTCAGCTTAGCCAGGCAAGTCCACTGATGGATATGGGCCCTTGGCCAGAGTTCAATCTGATCAACCTCTGTCTGCCCCCCATTAGCCTCACAACAATCAGTAAAGTAGGTTAAGCTGAAAGATAGCAACATGCTGAAGGCTGTCCAGTGAGTTTCCGAGCTGAACAAAATAGTGTTTGTGAAAAATATATTTGTTCTCCTTTCAAAAACTGGAATAGTTTGCCCTACCATATCAGAGAATCCTGAGGCAAAAACATATTAGCAGATAGCATTAAATTTACAATTCCTACCAAGGTAGAAAGAGGGCAAAGTGCTGCAGTTTTATAATGGATTTTCACATCTTTACCTCAGTAGCATTTTTTGTGAGGTAAGCATTTTTGGAATATTCAGCTTATTTCCTCAGGTTCTGGGTCAGCTCTTCCGAAGGTATAAACCAGTACCGCTCCATTATAATCAATTGTTATTGCACCTGTATGAAGAGGAAATTTTGCTCAATGCCTCCTTTTATTGGACCATTTGTATATTCTCTCAATTTTCTTAGCATCAAGCATTCAGAATATGATGGGCAATCAGCCACCCATATTAGCATATTAGCAAATGAGGTTGAAGATCAACCAGGCACCCAAATTTTTGATTCCAGTCAGCAATTCTCTTTCCAACAAAGGAGCCATTCTTGTTCTTATGCAAATATCATCTTTCACCAGAAGGCAAATTCTTGCTTCTTAATATTTAAATTCCATCTCCTCATCACTGATCACTAAACAACATTCTGTCTGAATTTTTCTTAAGAACTTTGTAGGAACTGAAAGAATTCATGGTTCTCTCATCTGTAATAGTGTGAAATTGTTTCCTGATTATTTCACTATTATGTTCTGAAGCAGCATACTCCACTTGCAAGACAGAGAAGGGAAGAAAACGAAAACTAGTAAAGGATTTACAATGTCAACTAAATAAAGATCCTGTCCTTAGAGAAAGTACGAAAGCTTGGCAAAGAGCAAAACAGGCAACAGACTGACTGTGATCAGAGCTTTGATTCTCTTTTTGCCAGGGGGAAAAAGAGAAGCTGCATTACCAGGACACAATTAAATGTCACTACCTCCTGGAAGAGTGTGAACCTGGTGGGAAAGACTCATTCACACATACTTTTATGGACTGATCCTACTGAAGAACTGTGCTGGGTGAACACACATTCGCCTGAAGCACAGTGTTGCAAAAGTGGCATAAAATGCTGTGCATCAGTGCTACTAGCAGGCGCACCAGTGAGACGGTCGGAGCCAGCTGTCACAGGGATGCCCACTGAACTAGGTATGTCCGGCACAGGGGTGGGTGCAGTGGAGGACAGAGGTTGAATGGGGCAAGGGAGGGCAGAATGGGGCGGTGCGGAATAGGCAGATGGAGCCCAAGAGGGGTGGGATCCACGGTGCTGGCACACATCATATCTTTACCCTGTTTCCGCTGGCACATGTCCAGATTGACCCATTGCAATGCTGGAGCTTACCCAAGGGCAAGGGTACAAATGTTTCCCCTGCTAATTGGGCAAGACACACTTTTCAAGTAGTGCTCCTCTTATATTTAGCAGGAGGAGAGTAACTGTCCCTTTTCACCCCAGTACAGTGTCTTTTCTAGTGGCTGCTTGCTGGTGTTCTTCTGCATCGTTTAAGATTGTGAGCCCTTTTGGGACAGGGACTCATTTTATTATTTGATTTTGTCTATAAACTGCTATCTGAACTTTTTTTTGTTGAAAAGTGGTATATAAATACTGTAATATAACAACAATAACAACAGCAACATGTCCCCTTACCCTGTGGAGACCTCCAGCAGCCAAAATTCCCCTGCAGGATGCAGCATAGGCCATGCCAGTGCCACTGCATCACCTCACAGGAATTTAGTTAGGACTGGACCGCCACATACACACTTCCTAGCACTGTGGAATGGCATCATGGGAAAGCAAGACCCACAAGTCTGCAAGCTTGTGTGAAGAGGGCTTAGGTGACATTTAATTGTGTCCTGGTAATGCAGCCTCATTGCTCTCTGTAATTGTTTTGCTATAATTAAACTGAAACATTAATTAAATGTAAGCACAAAGGAAGTGATTGGCTTGTTACACAAGGCCCAAAATCATGACATTTGATTGGCTAACGTAGATCATTGCTTTCTGAGAACAAAACTGGCCAGTGATGATAAATGGGCAGCCCTTGTTCATATTATGACTGAAAGAAACTTAAACAGCTATTCTTAGAAAACTAGAGTTTGAATTGACTTTCCATCAAAGTATAGTTTGATAGATCTACTTTCAAAGTATAGTTTGATGGGAAGAACCAAAGTTCAGGACAAAATGGAGCCTTTCTTAACCCTATGGGCCAGCGCTGGGTTTCTAGGGAACCTGGGGAAAAGTCCAGCACTGTGCCCCCATGGCATCCTATGCCTACCTCCAGTGGCACATTGGGCACTACCACCACCAGCAGTACTTCAGGTTCACAGGTCAGCATAGCTATGCTGGCCCTCCAATGGGTTCCTGACCCAACTGACCTCTGATACCAAGTCTGCTAGACATGTGCATTCATTTTCAAAGGCTGGAATAAGAACTACATTCCTCATTCATTGTCATTCAGTTTGCGTTGAAAATGAAAGTAAAATTGTCAATAGATGAAAATGAATGGGAATCCATTAGTTTTCATTTTTACTGTACATTGATTTTGGTGGAGTCCCACCCCATCTTCTAATGCTTATAACGCCTGCAATTTTCAGCCAAATTGCATGCAATTTGCAGTATTTTGTACTACTTCCTTGGGACATCATCTGTGCAAACTTTCAAGGAATAGACAAAAAGAACCCATTTTATAAACAATTTAAATTCACACTCATAAATGTAAGTTTTCCATCCATTTTTCTTTTACATTGAGTTCAGTGGAGAACTGCCCTAGCTTTTGATGCTCAAAACTGTGGTATTTTTCTACCTGAATTGTATGAAACTTTCCGGAATTGCAGTACTACATTAAGACGTTGAACCTGAACATTTTCAACAAGATTGGATCCTTGGAGCCAGTTTGTTAAGCAATTAAAAAGACACAAAGTTTAAGATTCAATGTACATTGATCTCCGCAGATATCCAGCAGAACCTCTGCTGTTTGCAACATCTGTGTTTCTCGTCCGGTTCGTATGGACATTTCAGGTATTCTGATATTCTTTAAGGCATTGTAACTCAAAAAAAAAAATCAGATATGTAGCATAAAGGTTTCTCATTGTGCAGGTAAGGTAAAAGACTTTGTCTTGCTTACAATAGAAAAGATCCAATTTCTCATTAAGCCCAATACTGAAAGGGGTTAAGTCCAAGGATACCCATAGGCAGCCTATGGGCTTCTGCAAAGGTAAGTAAAAATATGTTTCCAAATTGAGAAAGGCCACAGTGTGAACATAGCCAGAGGAGAAGGGAGTCTAACAAAAACGTAGAATTGATCTTCAATTCAAACTCAGCTTAATCATAAAGTTCATCCATAGTCGAATCCTATCCCCCAGTGTACGGCATTGGGACAACGTCCTCCTGTGTCACACAGAGGCCTCTGACAATGCACAGAATGTTCCACCAGCAGTCATTTTTGAGCCACCCCACAAAGCAGTGGCAACATCTGCAGCCTGCTGCTGCAGCTGGCAATCTGCTCTGGCGCAGGTAAGGCAGTGCAGGGAGTGGATCATAGTGGAGAGGGGAAGGAACAGAGCAGGTTGGGGAAAGAACTGGGGCAGGGAGGGCAAGGGAAGTGGCAGTCTTGCATGCTGGATCTTCCCCTCCCCCTCTTTCCAAGCTTTCCCACCCCTTTTCTCTCTTTGGACATATGCCACCAAACTGGTGCCTCATGCCACTGGTAGCCACTTTCCAAGCACATTTGCAAGGAGCATTGGGGTAGTCCTTTGTCTCTCCCAGTGCTTATAAACTGGGGGGAGGGTGTAATGGGGTGGGCCAAATGGAGCAGAACATGGGTGAAACAGGGAGGAAGCTGGGACCTCCAGAGGTTGTGTTGGGGGTGAGCAGAAGGCAGGTATCAGTGGCAATGGCTCCACCAATGCCCTGTCCTTCATTTCACCCTGACATTCCTCCTTTTCTCTACTGAACTTGCACCAGTTAAAAAACTGGTGCATGGCTGAGTAGTCCTATTGGGGACCATACAAGAGGAGCTGGATAAGTAAAATAAATTTTTACTTTACCTGTCCACACCCGCATGGTCTCCAGCTGCCTGCCACTGTGCCCTGTGGCACCACCACAACCTGTGGCAGCATTAAATTAGGACTGGGCTGTTAATGCTTAAGAAATGCAGGGAGGTAGCTCTGCCAATTATTGGTAGATATGCTTTTAAACAGTGCAATAAGTAAACAGAGCATTTCACCCATTAGGATTTACTGCTGTCAGAAACACCTGTTGGCAGATAGTTTTCGGAATATGCTTCGGTTTTAGAACGTAGCATTAAATGCAGCAAAGACAGAGATGTCGAGATTTCTTTTTCTGCCTTTCCTTTTTTAAATTCAGCACAAATGTGTCTGCTGAGTCTATGGTCCTGAACATCTGCTACCAGTGGATAATGTCAATGGTTTAATGTTTCTTTGGGGATAATTGAAGTTTATCAAGTGCATGCAATTTTGTCAAGTTGGAACTAACTTTGTCTTTTCTTTGTCACTGAAGACAGGCCAGCAGTAGGTCTGCTTTGAAGCTGCCAGCACACATACAAATACCTTTCATTTTAATTTTACTGATAATTCTGAACATCATCGTTTCATCATCATGGCTTCCAGAGCTCTTAGCATGTGTGAGGCACTGTGCAAGAGATAAAAACTGACAAAGATTCCTGCTTGTAGGTTGACAACCTAATAAAGAAGGAGACAAGAACAAGGGAAGGGAGGGAGAGAAGAGGTAACAGCCATGTCAGTTCTAGTGTAGTGTAAAAGCTAAGAAACAGAACTGTGAATCAGAACCTCTCCGGTGTGAATTTCACTTTTGCTGCCTCAGCCTCAGGTCTCCAGCTGCAGGTCTCTGCCCCTCCCCTTCATATGGGAGGGCAGTTAGAAATACTTACTTTACTTACCAGGTTATTGTAAGGATTACATCAAGATAATAGCGGGCCAGCCCACTAATGAGAGTAGAGCATCCTGCCTGACATGTCCTCTGTGCCCATCAACTGGCTTCCAACTCACCCATCTCCCCTTTCCTGCCCCTGCTCCTCTTCACACAAATTTTAAAAACCAAAGACCAAGGGAGCAGAAGAGGAAATATGTGGAAGACAGAAGAGTGGTGGCCTTCTAGGTTGTCTTCCAGGAGACACTCTAGGCTACTACTCTTGTCTCCACTACAGATTCTCTCTTCTGCTCTCTCAATCTCTCCCTTTTTCAAACCACAAGAGGAGGCAGAAGGGCAAGAAGAGTAGATGCACTGCCAAGTAAGGTGGGAGAGAGATGAGAGTGTGTGTAGTTGGATAGGGACCTGCACAAAGTGAGAGATGACTTGCCATGCCACCTCAGATGCAGTGGAGGTTTGGGCCAGCCCTGTGCTTTTCACATTCAAAGGGTGCTGGTGCTGCCACTGCTGATGATTAATGCTGAGTCAAGAAGAACAGAATTAGAATGGAGAATAAAGCTATGAATAACATGAGAACAAGAAAGACTTTGTTTTAAAGTGAGGGGGTGACCAAGAAAATATGAGAGGAAAGAGAGATTGATCAGTATGGCACAGCACCAGATAAAGAATGAAACTAAGGAACAGCACAGGAAATAGGAGGGTGATTTTCTTTATTTGTTATAATAGTTTACAAGATCACAAGGAATTTTTCATCATAATAAGAGAAATCCGATAGTACCATCATAGTACAGTCATAACATAAAGACATGAAAATTAGACAGAACTAAAAAGACTGATGCAAAATTAGCTGGCAGCCTTGGACAAGAGAGACGGAAAAGAGAAGATGAGAAATGTCACTGGAGCCATGGAGGCATATTCTGAAACTGAATCTGAGTGGCTGTCAACACTCTCTCAGACTCATAAACACAATGGCAACATTTATATTCTAACATCATAAAACTCTGGGAGATGCTATTAAATGACCAACAGCCCAATCTTACAGAAACCACCACGTGAAACCTACCGAAACATCCTGCAAGGGGGTTTTGACTGCTGGAGGTCTCCTCCGGCTAAAGGGACATTTGTCCCTCTGCCCTGCTGTAGAACCTATCAGCCACTATGGGTCAACTTTGACCTGTGCCGGTGATATATCTGATGCAAGTCTGAGTTGACCCATGCAGGCATATCAGGCCCAGGATTCCTATCAGTCCCCCCTCTGGCCAGATCCACCCACCCCATCTTTCCCTGTTCCACTTACCCCACCTTGTCATCTCAGACCCCTTCCAGTTGTCTAAGGAGGACCATTTCAGTCTGCAAGCATTGCATGGTCACTATTATATCTGTGTGGCTGTCTGTCTCTCTATTGTTACCTCATGAACTAGCCTGGCACAGAATAGTGTTTGGTTTTTCAATGTGCAACGCCCAGATTGAAATCTCTTTTTAGTCCTGAAGCTCACCTTGGGCAAATCTCTCTCCCATGCTTACCTGGTTATTGCTATAAATATATTATAGAGAATTATACAGCCTGAATAGAGTGATAGGAAATACGAATTGTGTATTTTCTAGAGCTAGACTGAAAACTTAATTCCTTACTATAAAGACTATGGGGTCACTGCTACCCTCATAAATGCTTGGGATGCTATACCTTTTGATAGGCCTAGAAATGTCTTCTGTAGTTTATGCCTAATTAGGTCTTAACAAATGCCGAAGACTTTTACAATGCAAACATACTTACTCAGAAGTAAATTCCATTAAGTTCAAGGGAATTTATTTCTTGGTATGTATGCCTATCATACAGGCATGCCCTTTATCCTTGGGACTTCCGGAACTCCCCACGGATAGCCAAAACCACGGATATGGGCAAATACCCATCCCAACAGCCTGGATCCTCCAGAGGCAAAGGGAGTCCAGCTTCCCTCCCCTCTGGAGGGGTTTCTGAGCACAGCAGCAGCCGTGTACTTCCATCCATGGCCTCTGCCAGGCTCAGATGGAGCTCAGCACTGTTGAAAACATGTGATTTCCAATTTCATGGAGAAACTAGGAGTGATGTTTTTAATGCCTTACAACAGTGTTTCTCAAACTGTGGGTCGGGACCCACTAGGTGGGTCGCAAGCCACTTTCAGTTGGGTCCCCATTCATTTCAATATTTTATTTTTAATATATTAGACTTGATGCTACCATGGTATGTGACTGCATTTGGGGAAATGTTACAGACCTGTACTTTTAACAAGCTACTATGTATATTCTTTTAACAATGATAGTCAATGGGACTTACTCCTGGGTAAGAGTGGGTAGGATTGCAGCCTAGGATAGTTAAAAATTTTCCTGCTTGATGAAGTCACGTTTGGTCATAATATCACTTCCTGTGGGTCCTGACAGATTCCCATTCTAAAAAATGGGTCCCGGTGCTAGCTGTGTGAGAACCACTGCATTACAAAGCATTGGGAGTTCTGACAAAGCCATTCCCTAGGCCTCCTAATGCCTTATAAGGCATTAAAAACATGACTTCATCTGCTTCCTTAAAAGGCATTAAAAACATGACTTCATCTGCTTCCTGATAGAAGCAGGAAGCAGATGATGTCAAGCACAACTTGACTCACAATCTGCATGGAAAGTTTCCATGGGTCTTAGGTACAGGAGTATGAAATCCCTATGAAATTTCATTGGTCTTTTGAAACAATTGTGGCTTCCTTCACAACATTCCAAATATTTCAGCCAAGAAGGCGTGTCTAATTTTGCTTCAAATGCTCACCAGTATCAACTCAATTTGGGGTGATTGTGTAATTAGCTAGATCATTGCAGTGCTCTCAGTGTTCACCTTCAAGCTATGCTACATAGGCAATGCTACCTGGAACAAAATAATAACTCATGCTCAGTTTGTTAATGACAAGGGATTTGTGCGGCCTGTTGCAATACACCCCCATTAAGCTCCAAATCATGTTCCATTGCTAAATAATTCAAAGCAGTTTAAATACACTTGATCTTGGTTGCCCTTCAGGATTTTATTGAGGCTGAGGACTGAAGCATAACCTAGCTTGAATCTAAGATATGTTTTATCACACACACACACACAGAGAGAGAGAGAGAGAGAGAGAGAGAGAGAGAGAGAGAGAGAGAGATTTCAGGGCAGAACACATTGATCAAAGCAATTGCTCCTATCTGTAATTAAACCAGCATATTGTGCGTATTTAAAAAAAAACATACATTTTTACCTTAACTGTCACTACTCATCACAGTAAACTACACATTTTGTAGAAAATTGCACAATACCTTTAGATTGGTATATGTTCAGTGCTATTCTCATTTACAGCTCTATTCCTTCTCTGGTTTTCATTCCCTCAATTATGCATTCCTCCCCCTTTCAATGGCTCACTGTCAGGAAACAGCATCATTTCTTTATCAGAGAGAATTATCTGAACATGTAGTTCAACCTCTTCGCTATTTCACTTCTCAGCTGCTCCATCACCCTCTATTGTTTTTGCGTGCTCCTAAAGATAAGATAGTTGAATTTATCAACCAAGTTGTATCTCACCATAGAGACAGAACCAATTCATGTTAATTGTGGTTCACTGCATGAAAGATTAGGGCAACCTAAGATTCGGTTAGCGTCATATCCATACCTATATCTATGAGGCACATTATAGATGTACAACATTTTTTTGGCTGGGAATAAATGAAATCCACTGAAAGTATAAAGCAGGGTTTCTTTTAAACAAGAGAGTGAAGATAATAGGTTTCATGCAGAAGATTCCAAGGCCAGCCTTGGCTATCTGCATAATGATACTTAGTAGTTATATAGCACATTTCAAGTGTTCTGAGTGATTCTTGCACAATGACATCCCAACAATCACCTTAAGCAAGAAAATTTGCAAGTGGAAGCTGAAGCTGAGAAATAGTGCCTTGCCTAAAGCCATCTAATGAGCTCACAGCTTAACCAGACCCATCCATGAGCTCACAGCTTTACCAAGCCCATCTCATAGACTTTAGGCAGGGCCCATGAGAGGGGGATTGCTGAGGGTACATTGTATCTAAGCATGGGGTCAACAGAGGGGCCAAGGTGCCAAAGGAGTCAAAATTTCCTGGGATCTCAGAAAATGTTTGCATTCATTGTTTGAAGACTAGCATTCCCATTGTGTGTAAACCTTCATAGATATTGTAATTCATAGAAATTATGATCCAGTGGAGAAGAGAAGCAGTCCAAAAGTAACTCTGTACCCTCAAAAGGGGCCCAAAAGAACCTTTGTACCTTGTAATAAAATTCCTTTCAGAGGCTCTGGCCTTAGGCGGCAGGTTGGTCGAGGCACCCTCCATTTGCCTACCTGCTTCTATCACTTCTCCTTTCTCTCTCCAGTTCCCTGAATTAAAAGAGAGGAACAAAGTAAAAATGAAAATGTGGAATAGAGGAGAAGTGGTCTCATCTCCTCCACACTTCTAATCTATTTCCCTTTTCCTTTTCAAATCTAGTGAAGAGGAAGAATGACAGAGGCAGCTGTTAAAGCATCAAGCAAGGTGGAGGCACTAGATTACTCCTGCATAGACTTCCCAGATTGCAGTTCACAATCTTAGCCACTATGCTATAGCTATAGCCACAGTATAGCACTATAGCACTATTCTATAGCAGCAGGTGATAGATAGATAGATAGATAGATAGATAGATAGATAGATAGATAGATAGATAGATAGATAGATAGATAGATAGATAGATACTCCGCAAAATCAGGAGCAGAGCCTTCTGGGGTGATACGGAAGTGGCTCCCTGGCGCAAGTTTCTGCAGTTACTCGGTGTGACAAACGGTGACTGCAAGGTGGAATGGAAGGCCTTGCCACCAGTACGCCATGCCTGGATCGATAATCCTGGGGTGCCGCAGGCCAGTTTGAAGACCACTGCTCTAAAGAATCAATTGAGTTGAGTACTGAACATTAGTTGCTGTTAGCGGAACCTTTTTTTTTGTAAATGTTTTAATTCAGAGTAAAAACAGCGGGATTAACATTCATGGCATGCTCTCAGAATCGTTTTCTCACACACTTATAAGCAACACCACAGAGCCTGGGGGAGTGATGGAAAGTTGAAAGTACTCATTTACTTAGATCATTTATTTAAATGCAGGTAATATTTGGCTCTGATCTATATGAATGAGTATTCTCAACCACTTTATAAAAATTTTAAAAGACATTTCACATTAACAGTGATGATGATGAGGATGATGCGGATAATGAAAATATTTCTATCCTACTTTTCTGTCCTAATAAGGGGGTACTCAAGGTCACTAACAGCATATTTTTAAAAAATAGCACAATAAAATAAATGGAAAATAACACAAAAAGAAGCAATGGCAGGCAATACCAACCAAATGTTCCCATGCAAGCAGTATCAAATTAATATATGAACAGCAAAACAGCCTACCCCATAATTGACAAAAATTTGGCCCCAAAAACTGAATGGAAAGAAGTCTTCAGTCATTACCAGTAGCAAAAATGGAGACAGCATCACTTTTGGGGGCAAGGATTTCCACAGACAGAGTGCTACCACAGAAATGTACCCCTCATGCATCATCACCAGGTGCACTTCTACCAATGGTGGAACACACAAGAGGGCTTTCTCAGTTGACCTCAAAGGACAGGAAGTTTCCCTGTGGGGGTCTTTCAAGTATAATGATCCCAAGCCAAGTTGGCTTTTCTTGTGGTTCATGGGCCTGATGCTCCCATGGCATCAAGGAGGCCTCCGCTGTATCCTAACCCCCATCCTGGGCCTGAAATCCCTACACGGTGCTTCTCAGATTTGCGTCAGCAATTTAGCTGATACAGATCCAAGTAGCCCCATTGGGCAGTCTGGGGCTTGACACAGGGTAAGGGAACAATGTTTTCTTACCCTGAGGAGACTTCCAGATTGCTCAATTAAAGCACCGGAAACAGCTTAAGCCATGTGGCCTGACTGCACAGGTACTGAATACAATTGGGCTGCCCATTTGAATTAGGCTGTTAATCCTGGCTCAACACTTCAACATAAAAACATACAAGGAGCTTTGCTGGATTAGGCCAAGGCCCATCTAGTCCAGCGTCTTATGTTGCACAGTGGCACACCAGCTGCCTCATGGAGATGTAAAGACAATATGATACCTGTCTTGTTATCGCTCCCTCACAATGACATTCAGAGAAAACATCTTAACTAGTCATCAGTTAAATACAACTGGACTAGAATGTTTTCCATGACTTTTACTATTAATTGGTAGCAATCCTTCCTGAATAGCTTTGGTCAATACGAAATGTGGCCTCTTGCATGCCTTCCCGCATCTTTTTTCTCCTTCGTCTTATTGCATCTTATGTGCTTCTAAGCATTTGATTTGATAACATCTGAGTGATAGTAATATGTTCCATCTGGATCACTGAGCATTCCCAACTAGAGAGCTGAACTCACTCTTTGTAGCAGTCCAACTGAGCTCTTACCAATGAGCTCCCACGCAAGATTTTGGCTAAGAGGAATGCAGTTCACATAGTGCAACAGATTTTTTTTTTTTTTTTTGGTATGTTTATCAGAAAGTTCTTGCAAGTGAGAATTTAAATTAGAGTGTGATCACTCAGTCACCCATGAATATGATATGCAGTGGGAAAGACTTGTTCAGGCTCTCATGTTCTCAGAGCTAAACTAGATGGGTAGAGGTGGAAGAAAGCAGTGATTATGAATTGAAAAAAAAGCGCATAGTACCACTTTCTGCACTTCTCATTTTTGTAAAAAAAAAAAATCTGTGAAAAAATAAAACAATTTTATTTAGTTTGTATTTATTATTTAATGGGGGGGTGCATGGGTAATTACTACAGCTGACTGTGGCTGCATCTGCTGACACTATACCACCTACACTGCCTATCCAATATACTTTTAAAGCTTTTATGATTATAATGTAAATTTTGAATAAAAATACATTAACACTGCTTTCTTCAAATTTTTGGAGATCAAAAGCTGCAAAAAACAGAACAAAACCTGTTTTCTCCCAACTCTATAGATGGGGAATGGGTTATCAAAGAATCATATCTTCCAAATTTGTCAACAATATTGACAGCAATCATGGGGAGCTCGGTTTAGTTGATGGGGTCCATTATGCCGGGAAAGGGGACATTTTATCCTTTACACACACTGGCAAACCATTCACAGCTCAATCCTGAGCTGCCTGGTGCGTGGGGCTGCAATGGCGCCAAAAAATGGCTGCTGCTGTATCCTGAGCACAACCTGGGCAGCGCCAGTGGCTCCTCAGGAGAAGGGGACTTTCGTCCCCTTCCCCCAGGTAAGGCAATTAGCCCTGCAGCGGGACTACTCAATTCTACGGCGACCCAAGAATCAAGAGGCTCCATGTTGGACAGGTGGCCCAACACAGAGGCTCAGGATGTGGTGCAGTAAAGTTCCACTGATCCCCCTCTGGCACGCCTCCTCCCCGCCCTCTTTCCGCCCTCCCCCTGCCCCAGAATGCCTCCTCCCCACCTCCCCCCATGCCCCTACATACCTCTCTGCCGCCCACACAACCACAGAGCACTGGAGCAGCAGCATTCTAATGGTGTTAAGCTAGCACCAGCACTGGACCGGTGCTGAGGACTGCAGACATGCCTTAAGGCACATTTGCGACAGTGTGCACTGGCAATAAGCCAGTGCGCACTGGTCAGAATTGGGCTCTCAGATATTTATCACTTCTTCCTTGATTATCCTTCTGCCTGGAACCACTTCCCAGAATACCAGTGTGATGCCACCTCTTTTAGACCGGATGCAGACATTACACACATCAAGTTTGTATCCGCTGGTGTGGTAAATGATCTGTATCACAGCTACATGTAGTGGTTACATTGTTAATGTTCAATTAAAAAAAAATCCTATCCAGTCTTGTCCTCCTTTTCCACTTAGAAATATCTCATGGTGCATGGAAGGATGTGCTCTAGGCATTTCCTTAGTTTCTGTCCTCTCCCAAAATGATGTTGCATTCACTGGATAGTTGCACATAGAAGAGACCAGTATTTAAAGAGACAATCATTGAGCTATAATGACCTTCTATCACTTCTAGTATCTCGCCAAGCTAGCACTCTCCCATGTACCACCAGAAAGGATAGCAACAAAAGCAGCAAGTCGTAACTTTTCTTTAAAAATAATAAATATAATACAACTCTAAATACCATAATAAGCTGTATGTAGTTCCAGTTTTAAGACTGTATCATACATCAGCTGAACCTGATTTCAAAAAACTATGCACCTCAAAACAAGCTTAGGGATCACTGAACATTTGTTGTGTTTAAAACATTTGTTGCATGTTTTATAAAAAATTATTCCATTATTTTTTCATCCCATTACTGGGACATTTATTTACAGTTATAACAAATAAATTTGAAACAACAGCAACTACATTAATTGCAAACATTTCACAAAAATGAGGGGTACAATTTATGGAAGTGAGCTGCCAAGCGGAAGGTTGGGAACTACTGCCATAAGAGATCCCTTGCTTGCAAGATAATGACAGAATCCATTCGTGTGGATCCCTGAGGTGGAGACAGGAGACTCAACAGCCCTCTACACATCACACATCTTGCAAATGTTTAAAAACATCTCGTAAGAAGAAGAAAAACTTCACAAGCTAACTTCTATCTAAAGCACCACATACATACATACATACATACATACATACATACATACATACATACATACATACAGTTCTAACTTCCTCCATATACCACCTCAAAACTCACCTTTTCCATGAAGACTTGGGCATAACTAAGCCTAAAGCTGCATTCCTATATACAGTTCCCTGGGAATAAGTCACACTGAACCAAATGGGACTTATTTCCAAGTAGCCGTATAGGATCACACTGTAAGTACACACAACTGAAAGAAACCTGCCTCCATCTCCAAGCCCTGCCGCTGTTGTTACTTCTGTGTTGAATTTTTATAAGCAAACTCAGTTAGGCTGGCCCATTCATAAGACTGGGTGAAGCAGCCACTTGAAGCAGTGGCTCCAGGTAAATCAGACTGGGAAGTCTGTTCACTGCCCAACTAACATTCACTTTTCAGTTTGCTCCCTTTTCCATCTGTGCTGTCACAATGCTCCTTCTCCTCAATCTCTTTCTCACTCCTCAAGGGAAGGGAAGGGAAGGGAAGGGAAGAGAAGTGAGTGTGGAGAGGGTCAGAGCAGTAGTGCTGGCAGAAGAGTGCCACTACCATGATCCTTTTCTCTCCCACTTCCTTCCCCCTTGTTGTAAAGAGAGCAAAGGGGAAAGAGGATCTTGGTGGCTCATCCTCCAGTGTGCCCCACTGCAGGCACACTGCTCTTCCCAGCTCTCTCTTCCAAACAGGCTTGGTGGAAATCTCTCTCTCTCTCTCTCTCTCTCAACCTGTTTGAAGGAGAGTGCCAATAGGATAACTACAGTGATGAGGGTAAGCTGGGGCAGATGAAGGGGTGCATGCTTGCAGACAAGGAAAGAATAAGCAAAGTAGAGGTGGAAACTTGGTGCCACTTCAGCCTCAGACTTGGCTTGGAATAAAAAGCTGAAAAGAAAGAGTGAATGCCTGCAGGGCCGGCCTTAGGAGCTGCGGGTCCAACTAGAAACATTTTCTACCAAGCTCCAGGTTCACAGCCGAGATCTGCAGAATCTCAGGGCACAATCCTAACCAGGCCTACTCAGAAGTAAGTCCTATTTTGTTCAATGGGGCTTACCCTCAGGATTGTGTGGTTAGGACTGCAGCCATAGAGATATAAATAAAATTTATTATAGACTTTATATCTCTATGGCAGAACAGAAAGCAATCAAAATGTGCGCTTAAAAAGTGCGTTTGATTTAATGGACCAAATGCATCTAAGCACATTTTAATATAACATTGCATACATGTAAGCCTACAAGTAAACAAACAAAATGTGTAGGTTATCTTTGAAAAGTGAATAGTTGCAAAACCACTTTTTTTTAGTGACTGTAAAATGATGTAGTAATTTTTTTTTTTTTTGTCCTAGCAGGTGTCCCTTAACCACAGGACCCAACTGGGAGCAATTGGTCCAATTGGCTTAAAGCCGGCTCCAAATGCTTGCATGGCATTCATCTCTTCAGACAGAATCCTCTCTGCACTAGATCAGTGGCAGGATATCTCTCTACTTCTGTTATTTTCCAGAACTCCGAAACACACTGAAAAGAGTGCTTTGTATCTATAGTCCTTTCTCTTGCCACACATCATCTTATTTGTTTACCACTGTCAAATTAGCCATTCTTGTTATCCTCCTTAATTATCCCAAAGCTTTTTTTTTTTTTTTTAATTATCCTTTAAATAATGAGGACTAATGCTATTTCTGGCAGGAAATAAGTTAAGCTTTTCTTTCATTTACACTGCTGTAGATGTAGAAAGATGTATTATTCAAGCAGTGTTGCGGCTAGAATGCATTTACCATAACAATATTTAAGAATTACACATAATCCCATCTCTGCATTATCTTTCTAGCATCTCAAAAGAAATGAACTAATGCTATGTTTGACTTTACGAAAAAGTACATTCATTTAGTACAATTAAATTTCACCTTCGTAAATCTCCTTTTGTTGCAAGTACTCATCAGGAAGATGAATGTTTGGGTTATGAAGCCAAATTGATTGTCTCGCTTTGGATTTAAGTACATCAAATGAAAAGTAACGTGTTTTTAAAAAAGCCTACCTATTTACTTTTCAATCATTCCTATCACTTTTAAGACATAATAACGAAGACTGCTATGGCACCTACCTTTATTCTGCAGGAGCTCTAATAAGGAAAAGCCTACTATATCAGATGCAGGAGGCAGCTTGTAAAAATGATAGCTATAAAAGATACTCTTTGGGTCCAGTTCAGAGATGTGGAAATCAGATAGAACAAGGCGGGAGAGCAAAATATTATTTATTGGAACTAGTCCTACAAGCACCAGATTGCTTGTAGAAGCAAAGCCTTACACAGGCCTCCATCATGGTATCCCCACATTGGGCACTACTGCTACCACCATTACTGAAGGTTCAGAGGGTAACAGCCAGGTGGACTTCTAAGGGGCTGTCAGTCAGAGCCCAGCATGGTTGATTTCAAAGCCTTGTCTATGAACAAATGAAACAGACCCCCCCCCCACTTGCCCTACATGTTAAGCAGACACATAACTTGCATGTTCTTAACTTTAGCTTCTGTCCTAATAAGTCCTGCGCCAATTGTGAGCCACCAAGTGAAACATAAACCACCATCCATGGATGGCAGCCACCAAGGTCAACTTCCTGCTTTTTCTGCATGTCTATGACTCAAAAAACTGGAAGTGTCTGTACTTTGTTTGGGCTTGATAGATCATAGATTGGGCAGGTTTAGCCTATTCATCTCCCTTTGTCCTGGTTTGTATATCTGTAATTTAAAGTTGAAAAAATCAAGACTGCACCCAAAATGTGTGGGTTAAAGTCTAAACAATATTTATAGCTTTACAAAAGGGAAGAGAATGTTCTTAAGAGTTTCTTTCCTTGGCAGTTAGATAGAATATAAGCCTCTTGTTGACTGTGGTCCCAATCTTAAAGACATTTACTAATGAAGTGCCTTATCTGAAATCAATAGGACATCAAGAAGAGTTTGAGAGCTTAGTACTGAATCAATATCATCTTTGTAAGTTATTATTATTTTAAATCATACAGGCAGAGTCCCTTTGATGCACAAATTCTGTTAAAATTGAGGAAACAAGATAGTCATGACTAAATTGAAATTCCATTGATTAACAGCCCAATCCTAGGCATGCCTACTCAGAAGTAAGCCCCCTTGAACACAACAGGACATTCCAAAGAAAGTATGTATAGGATTGCAGCCTAATTTTCTCACAATCAAGGCTATTCATTTTAATTTTCTGCTTATGGCTGGTAGCTGAGTTGTTCCCAAAACAATGCACAGTTATATAAAACCACTATATTGCACATACAAGCAGAAAACAAAGCAAAAAAGAAAAGCTGGGCTGGAGAAATAGCACTTGGTGCTATGTTTGCCAGGAGAAATGTGATTAAAATGCACTAAAGCTGAAATAAGTAATCTATAGCAAGACTGAAGTTCACTTCTCTGGCTAAACAATCTTCTGGGTTGCCTCAATCTATGTGTGGAAGATTTTTCCTTGAATACAGTGCATGCAAATGTGAATTAACATCTGCACATGTATCCCTGTGCTGTTCGAGGTCATAGTGCAGTGGCTAGATCAGCGGTTCCCAATCTTATAGGCAACATGACCCACCTTGTCATCCGTGATAGGTCACAATGCTCCTGGTGGAGTCAGGGAAAACTCTTCCGACAACCCAGTCTACTGACTTCCTCAGGCCTCAGAATGACCCACAGAAGCTTCCAAAAGCCATTTCCAGTTGTCAGAGAGGCAAACCAGAATTTTCAGAAAACCGAAAGTGGCTTTTGGAGGCTTCTGCAGGCCATCCTGAGGCCTACAGAGGCCTGTAGAGTGGTCACCAGCCTGGTGCAACCCAGATAAAGCTTCCAAGGCTGCCTAATGCCTGAGGAATGGCTCCTAGTTGGAGCCATTCAGATGCAAGGGCAGGCAGGAGGGTCCAGACCACAACTTACAGTTTGAGAAAGTCTGGGCTAGATACACTGTTTGCTGTGGATAGAAACGAGCAACCCCATTTGGTTGCCATTAGTTGTTGCACATGACCAGCAAAATCTAGCTAGAACTACCGTAGATTAGGTCCACCATGCTCAAAATTAATGGGAACATGTCTTCAAATATATAATTGCTCCAACAAACAAATCTCAAAGATAGTGACAAACAGCCTGCTGCAGGCTTTTTTAAGGGAAATGATCACATTTAATGAGTACTGAATACTTAATCTGTGGATTTTTTAAAAATTGGGTTGTATCCTATGGTTAGCTAGTCGTGACTAACAGCCCAATCCTATCTAACCCACCAACCCCTGCCAATGCAGCCACACCACCAGAGAGCTTGCTGCATCCTGCAGGGGAGCAAATCCCCAAGGTATCCTCTGGGTAAGGGAACACTAATGCCTGAGGAATGGCTCCTAGTTGGAGCCATTCATATGCAAGGGCAGGTGGGAGGGCCCTGGTCCAGGGGTAAGCCTATCTGAATAGGTGTACCCAGACCTGTGCCAGTGATTTGGCTAGCGCAAGTCCAAGTGGACCTGGGAAGGGAGATCAAAGCCAGAAAGGGAGATAGGATGGCGGCAAGACTGCTGATACTGCCCCCTGTGTAGCCTCAACTCACCCCATTCCCTGCCCTGGTTTCCTCCTGCCTCCTCCTCCCTGAGAGAGAGAGAGAGAGAGAGAGAGAGAGAGAGGAGTAAGGTATTTCTGAATGTCCCAACACTTCTGAGCTGAAACTCTTAACAAATATGAATAATTTTGTGCTTTTGTAGCTTTGCTCTGAACAGAGCCATAAATTAGCACAGAAATGTATAAATTGTTACTATCTAATGTGTAATTCCTTCTACTCAGCCTGGCTCTGTTCTCCCCCCCCCCCCCATTTTGTTCTGTAAGTTTTTAATTGCCTAATGTTGTACTGTCTAACATACAGAGCAGATGTTCAGCAACCACGTAGCAATAAAAAAAAAAGGGGGAGAGCAAATATCCAGGTTTTCTTTCTCAGGAAACATCTCCATTGGTGTTTGGAAGATGAGTAAAAGATAAATGGAGAGCAGAGTTCATCTAGCACTTTTACGGGCAGTGCTATGCGCTATTAAAAAGCGTAGGCTATGAATAAAGATGTGCAAGTGATACTGATTAGGAAAACATCACATCGCCTCGCACTTCCGGCCAATTAGAAACCTCTGAAAAGTTGTCGCTTGCTGTGAGAAGGTGAAGATGGGCCCCATTTTTGAAAGCATGATTGATTTCATAGGAAAGCAGTGTCAAAAAGTATGTTTAAAATGTTCTCATGCTTCAGAATCCTAAGTGGCATTCATATACTTAGAGGAACTTTCAGGCACAGAAGAATCTCACAGTAACGTTTAGGCTGTTGCAGGATTAAAATCTTATTTGTACCCAGCCCAGGTCTCTGACTGACACTATTCCTGTGGATGTTTCCTGCCCACCCACCTCCCCCCTCCTCCGCAACACATTGGAAATTCCTGGAGGCTCTGTTAACCTCACCAGGATTGCTTTCAGGAGTAACCCAGAGATTGATGCTGATTCCTGGAGACACAAGACCAATTCTGGAGGATTAATCACCCTACATCTAATAGGGTGAGTATGTCCTCTCCTGCTGCATGTCTAACCTTTAAAGTGAACTGGGTGCTATGCATATAAACACCCACAGAGGGTGGTTCAACTCACACAATGTGTTGGGTCTAATGATCCAACAATTCATGGGTTCAGTCTATACCAGGGACGGGAAAATTCAGCTGGGTTGACTATAGTCTAGAGTCACCGTCCCCTTGTGACTTGAAAACGAGTCATAACGCAGGCATTTGCCAAGTTGCTGAGTTGCCCTTTCATGACTCTAAAGGACTTGAGTCAAGTCACCCCCTTTAAAAAGTCAGCGCTGCCTCCGAGGGGTGTGTGTGTGAGTGCTCTTCAAAGACTTCCCTGCTGTCCCCGCCCATCTGTAAACAAGGCAGGAGAGGTAAGCTGCAAGGCTTACCAGGACGACCCAATCCTTGGCAGCTCTACTCAGAAGTAGTCCCATGTGCATCAGTCATTCAATGAGGGTTCTTCCCCCCAAGTAACAATGTAGCTTAGGGCAGCCATGCCATGTGATGGAAAGCATGATCGCTATGAACTGCCTCCCTTCTCTGGCTTCCCTGCCTCCTCTCCCTCCCTGGGCTTTTTCAGCCAATTCTTAAGAACATAAGAACAGCCCCGCTGGATCAGACCATAGGCCCATCTAGTCCAGCTTCCTGTATCTCACAGTGGCCCACCAAATGTCTCAGGGAGCACACAAGACAGATGCCCTCCCCAGATCCTGATGCCCTCCCTTAAGCCCACTTGGCTTCTCCTTATGCCCTACCTCAGCCAAAGAAAATATCAGAATGCCCATCCTTGGTCCATTGAGCATTGTTTCCTTCCCATCAGAGATGGGCAAAAGAGCTTGCTCCCCCGCCCCCTCCTGCTCGGATACATTAACACTTCCCTGCCTTGTGGCTGAAACCTCCTTGCTGCTCACCTAGTCTGAATGATGGCCCCAAGAGGCTTTTCACACCACGAAACCAGTAAGCAAGCACTCCCAGATACAGGCAGACTTGAGTCAGCAAGTGTGGGGATGAATGCCAAGTCAGGGGACCCTTGACTCAGGTGTTATTCCGAATCTTCCACATGTGCAACTCACAAGTCCACGAGTCAGCAAAAAATGTGCATTTTCGCCACTGGAGTCTGAGTCATCTGATTTGAGTTCCCATCCCTGGGCTATAGTTTCTTGGATCATGAGCACAGGCCTAATTGTGAGCAGAAATTGTGAGCATGAGCCAATTTTCTTTCCTTTCCCCTCTCTTCATCTCCAGTGTGAAGCCATGACAAGGAAATTCTGGTTAGTTTAATCACAGTCCCATGTGTTGTCTGATTCTAGGAGCTGTGGATTTGCTATGGTTTACTAACCAGGATATGAATCCAGGATATGAGCCCAGTTTTATATCCTTGTTTGTATGCTGTAACTAAATCACATCTCCCTGAACCAAATAAAGCATAGCTGTGATTTAACCCACACAGATTCTTCCCCTTCAGGCAACCATGCAAGGGGGAAGGTGTAAGGGAAGGGAGAGGGAGGAATGCACACACTTGGGGTGCCTAAGGCTGCATTTATGATCCAGCAAAACATGGTTAGTTGGATCATCTGAACTGGGTCATCTAAAATGACACCTGCCAGACACTAGCAGCAATTAAAATACACTTGCAGAAACAAAACACTGGAACAGGGCAGGCATTCATTCAGTGTGAACACATGACGTGTGAACTCATGGAGGACAGGAACTGCCTCTCTTGCCCAGCTTTGGTGCCTCTGGTTTGAGGGACTCCTCAATAATTGATTCTAGCTCCAGCTTGGGCTCAGACTCAGGTACAGAACTGGCAGGTGCCAGGGACCACAGTTCAAAATCCTGAACTTAGGCCCTGCATGTCATTTGCATTGGGCCCTACCATTGACACTAGCATTGAGTGTTTAGGAATCAACTACTCCGGCCCTCATAATGCATTATAAAGGCCTAAAACGTCACTTCTGGTTTTGCCAAAAAACTAGAAGTGATGATTTTCGCTTCCAACAGTCATTCTGAGTACCACAGAGGCAGTGGGTGAATGTCCATGGCCTCTGCTGGTCTCCAAAGAGCCTCCGGGGGTGAGGGGAGCTTTTTATGTACCCCTCCCCATCTCTTCAGCTGCAGCAACCCATTGTGGCTTCCATGTCTTGGCCAAGCCAGAGGGTGATGCTAGAGAACATGACAGAAACTTGGGAACTGGCTTTGATATGTAGATGGGGGTTCAGAACATTTCCAAGCAAAGAACCAGGTACGCCGTCACACACACACACATATAGATATATCAAAGATTTGATGTGTAAAAAGCAGGTAAATGCAACACGCAGCTTTCCTCAGATTATGTATATTAGCAGTTTGTCAGATCAGGCTTCATAGCAACAGCAGCGACATTCCTTTAGCAACTGTCACATTTTTCTGAGACACTTTGTTCTCATTTGAAAAAGGGTCACACGCGTGGCAGATTTGATTGGAGCAATGCGCTGAACTGTGCGCTCGGCCCCTGCTCTTTCATTTGAGAAGCAGAGCCGGTTCCCCCAGCAGCCTATGGCAGGCAGGCTCATGCATCTTCCCCACTAACCACCTCATCGACCTATAAAATTCAATCACAGCTGTTAGCGAGTTGCGGCCAATGAGTCCAAAGTTCTAATAAAAGAAGCATTGCATGCTAAGAAGAATGTCCCGCAGATGAGGTGACTCCGAAGGGGGGCTGGCCTTGATTAAACTAGGTTGTTCCGCTAAGAAGTCCTCAGTGTGTTCTCTGAGCTATAGCTGTTAGCGCTGCAGCAGGGTGACAAGAATTGCCTTTTATCTAATTGGAAAACTCCTGCAGAGTTTCAAAATACTCATTTAGATAGGCAAATCAATAACGGGAATGGTGAGCAGGTGAATGTTGAAGGACGATGGCGCCTGCGCAGGACCTCTATGCATCCATTAATTCTTGCTGGTTTGTTGCCATTGTTCACGTTGAGAGCCTGCATGATTTCATCAGCATGCCTGAAGATAATACTGGCTCTGCCAAGTTTTGTAGCTTGTTCCTTCCAGGAGGGCACACCAGGTAGAAAAACTTGGTTTACCATGAACTCCTTTTCCACAGTCCTTGTCCTTTTACTCCCTCCATCTTTTTTCCTAGTTTCTCTCTTTTTCTCCCTGAGCATCTTGAGAAGTCTGTTCCTGAGGACTAGACAGCATGAGAAATTGAAGGGAATTCACTTGTACCCTATGCATGGGAAAGAAGGGGGGGGAAAGGATTGATTCTAGATGGGGTGTTTGATCAGGGATCGACACACTTTATTCAAACATGCTTTACAGATGGCTGTCATGACATTGCTATCCATTTGTTCTCCACCTGTATTCCATATTTATCAGCTCAGACAAAGCAACTTCTTTAGAACAGTGCAACAGCAGCACGACAACCACACACATTGACTGCTAGCACTGCTGGTGTGTCTTCTTTTGAGAAAGAGAGCAAGATACAAAACACAATGGACCACAGCAGAACAAGAAGGGTTGAAGGGAGTGGATCCATCTACTATGACTCCAAACCTTGCTTTATTTGCTGTGGTGTGTGGAGGGAACATTGTGATTCCATACTGAAGTAGAAAAGTACGACAAGGAAATGCCAGAAGGAAGGAATTTTATTACTGAGGGATCTGCATAGGCTTTATTACTGAAGGATGTGTGTAGGTTTGTTGTTGTAGGGGTGGTGCTCAACCACATACAGAGGATTTATTGCACTACATACTGTGGGGCTGGTGCCAGGTTGCTGGGGTCTCTAAGATATTTCTGCACTGGGCCCCCCAATGGTCCCTCCTAATCACCCCATGATGGTGCATTACAATGCTACCATTGCCACTGGTATTGAAGATTCAGAAAGTGACTTGGTCAGGTGGACACTCTGATGGGCAGTGTCTAGCCTGGCCAACCTCTGACATAATTGCTATGAGAGCTATGGAGATTTTGGTAGAGGCATGTTGGCAGTGGGCAGATCTTGCTGGCATGTACTGTAACTGAGGAGAGTGTCCACAGTTACTGCAACATCCCAACAGGGCTAGGACCATTAAATTATTCCAGATTTATGGTCAGTGAGCTTCAGTGGAGGGAGTAACCATTCATGTTACTTACTGAATGACTTCTCCATTGAAAGCAGTGCAATGCAGAAAGACAACTTCTGCCCTCAGAGGCATATCTGAATGCACATCCCATTTCCCATGAGTCTGAATTTGTGGGATGGATTTTGTCAGCAGACAAGAAGATGCAACCAGAAAGCATAGGACATAGCACCAACAGAGATTCCTGTTGCCCAGTGACAACTTAGCCAGTATAGTATTCCACTCTTCCAAACTCTGAAGGGGATTCACAACATAAAGGACCTTCTGGAGGAAAGCAAAACTCACATGACGTATGCCAAATTTGTGCTAATTTCCTTCATTCCCCACTTTGTGACCCAGGTTGAAGGGAAGGTAGCAGCAAGCCAATTGCTTCTCTTCATACAGTGGCGTCACTAGGGTTCGCGTCACCTGGTGCAGGATGTCAGCGCGTCACCCCCCATGCAGTGGGTGGGGCAACACCCCAGGTGGTGGGCGTCGTAATGTACCATCACTTCGCCCCCACTGGTTTTTGACTGTACCTTTCGATAGAACATATTCTGCATGAAATTATGCATTGATTGATATATAACATGATGGTATTATTCTTCCAAATTGTGATTTTAGTGGTTTTGGTCACTAGTGGCATTACACCCCCTCCCGGGGGGCCAATTTACTAACACCTTATTGCAGCAGTTCTCAAACTTTTAGCACTGGGACCCACTTTTTAGAATGACAGTCTGTCCAAGACCCACCAGAAGTGATGTCATGGTGGAAGTAACATCATCAGGCAAATTAAAATAAATAAGTATAAATAATTAAAGTAAAACAAATAATTAAATAAGCAGGGGCCAGCCCTGTTCCACCAAGTGAATTTCCTCTGTAGCCTGCCTGCAATAACACCCCCCTCCAAAATCAGTAAGGTTTTCAGCCCTACCCAGTGCCCAGTTCAATTTAAGAACTTCTGTTTGAATCAGATCACTGTCAGGATCCACCTGGCTTTGCAAGTCTCAAAAAGGTTCACTTTATCAGCTGAAGCCGCTGTTTTGATCCTTTTTAGTGGGGGGGAGGCTGCCTTCTGGAGCATTTGTTGAGCTCCAGATCCATCAGATCAGGAGGACCATTCTGGTGGCTTCACATTCCCCTTTGCCTGGCCTGACCACCAGCCAAGGCACGTTTGCTTACTCGTGAGTAAACACAACCGTGAGGCTTAGTTTCACTTTCTATAGGGCTCAATACATTCGTCTGCTGGAGGGAGGGACTTCCTTCTCAGGTGTTTTTTGGGGCTGCATTCATTGGATCAGGACCATTCTGGTGTTGTTGGATTCCTCTCAGCCTGCCCTTTCCAATGGACTAAGGCAAGGTCACCTACTCATGAGTAAACACATGATACAGCTCAGTTTCACTTTCCATAGGGCTCCATGCATTTTTTGTTCTCCAGTTTTTTAGCCTTTTAGCAGTTTGTTCTCCTTTTGATAGAAAGGAGATATTTCACTCTGGGTTTTTTTTTGCACTGTATTCTGCTGGAAATTCTGCATCCAAAGGTACATAACATGACGGTATTACTCCTAACCACCATGATTTAAGTGCGTCACCCCCCTGTGCGTGTCAAACCCCCCCCGTGCGCGTCACCCAGTGCAGGCCACACCACTGGCACCCCCCTAGCGATGCCACTGCCTTCATATCACTTTGCTTCCTTTCAACCAGCAGTGGCCTTGCAGCTGCCCACTGCTTTCTGCCAATAGCCTTTGGTGTCAATGCGACAGAAGCTCACATCTATACCCCTTGGCCTGTTCAGGTTTGGGCTGACGTGACTTAAAGAAATTCCATCCAGCGAGACACCTTTTTGAAAACAGAGGGAGTGATTTCTGCCCTGTGGATTGCACAGCAACAAAAACAAGCAGGAAAAATGTCAAAAGCAAGCAACTCTTTTAGACATTATAAAGCTAAAAATCATGTGGCAAAAGTCATCAAAGGGTGCATGCAGAAATGTATTTTTAAAAAAACAAGAGTCACAGCACATATTTCCCCAGTGGGGTAAGATTGGCTTCCTCCTGTGTTCAAAACGCCAATAGCAGATGTACTAATCAGCATACTGAATGCTGATTCAGTCAGCAGTCTTGCTTCTTCCCCTAAGCTACAGGGAAGCAGTCTGTCTTTTTTTAACACTTTAAAAAAAATATGCAGCATGTATGTTTACTGAATTGAACACCTGAAAAAAAAATAGAGAAAAGTTCAAATGTTCAATTCAGGAAACCATAATAGTGTTAAAAAAAAAAACAGAGAGAAGATCAAAACACTATTAAGGTTTTTTAAAAGTGGGAACAGAAATTGTTTTGGAGTAGAATAGAGAAGTGGCCTTGTAAAAATACTAGCCAGTCAGTACTGTGCACAGTTTGAATGTAAGAAACCACCTTCTATTCAGAACGTTGGTCCATCTAACTAAGCAGTGTCTAAAGACCTCAGAAAGTGGCCTCTTCCACAGAAGTCTTTTCTAGCCCTATTGGAGATAGCAGAGATGGGCAGCCAAATCCTATTGAAATTTCCCTGAGCCAATGCAGCAGGGCCAGCATGGTTTGTATTTGTCCCCTTGTCCTAGGAAAAGCTAAGGCAATGGGTCTTCTGGAACTTGCCCTTGCTAAATCACTGGTGCAAGTCCAAGTGGATCCGTGTTGGCAGATCTGGCTTGGGACCGGGGTTAGGTAACAGCGCATGCCAGAGGGCAAACAAAATGATCAGCGCACTGCAGCACCATCTTTATGAGGAAAGGTTACATTGTCTGGAACTTCTTAGCTCAGAAAACAGGCAAGACTGAGATGTATAAAATTACACAGGGCGTGGAGCAAGTGAATGGAGAGTTCTTCTCCCTTTCTCACAATACTAGAATAAGGGGTAATTCAATGGATACAATTGGTAGGAGATTTAGGGTGGGCAAAAGGTGCTACTTCTTCACACAGCACATAATCTACTATATATTGAATTTTTTTTTATCTACAAATTGTAAGCCGCCTTGGACATCTACTTTCAGCAGAGGAAAGGTGGGATAGAAATATTTTAAATAAATAAATAATTTGTGTGTGGAACTCATTGCCACAAGATGTGATGACGTCCACCAGGTTAGATGGCATTCAGATAAGACAAAGGAAGAGGAAAGGTCTACCAATGGCTACTAATGATGGCTATGTGCTATCTCCAGGATCAGCAGCGGTGTTCCTCTGAATGCCAGTCGCAGGGCAGCAATGGCAAGACAGAAGCATGTGCATTTCCTGCTGATGGGCTTCCCAGAGGCAGCTGGTGGGCCACTGTGGGAAACAGAACATTGAACTAGATCGGCATTTGGTGTGATCCAGCAGGATTTTTCTTTACACTCTTCTATTTTAATTAACATCAAATGACTCTTTAATCCCCCGTTGCAATCATAGTCCAGTGCTTTAAGTACCTGATTGTTGCCATGGAAATATTGCAAATAACAAGGCTTTTTCTTTTTCTCCACAAGTGTGGAAGAAGGCCAGGTTGTTGAATATCAAGTTTTCACAAAAATAGCTTTTGTTTTAAACAAAAAAATGAATTGTTTGGGGGGGGGGGGAAACTATGGGCTGGCATGATGATGTATACGTAAGATTTTGTTTTTCTACAGGAGAATTCAAATGAAAGTCAAGAAGAGCACATGCAAATTATTGCACAGACCATGAAATATCCCATCATATACTTCCAAATTTACCTACCGGTATTTCTTCTGTAATACACAGTGCTTTTTTTGTAAAAAAAAAAAAAAAAAAGGTGCAGGAACTCACAACTTGTTAATCTTTTAATTATTTATCCCATTTATCCCATGGGACTGTCCCAGGAGCAGCTGTGTTGAGGGAAGTCCCGCAACCGTTTCTGACTCATAAAGCGCTGTGATTGGCTCACCCCGCCCTGCCTCCCTCAACCCAGAGCCGAATCTCAACCACCCAGCCACCCGCAAGCCCCAGGGTTCTGATTGGCTGAGAGAGGAAATGTGTGTGTCCATGAGAAGCACTGCCCTCCATGGAATTGTGAGTACCTCGTGGGGAGAGCATTGCAGGGCAGATCATGCGCCTCTTCTCTCTCCTTGCAGTCCTGCCCTGGTCTTGATTGCTGCAGGCAGTAGATTGTAGTCCTATCTAAAAGGTGCCAGAATGCTGTTCCGGTGCGTTCTATTAGGAAAAAAAAAGCCCTGGTAATAGATATTCTCTCCTGAGCTCCTGCCCCTCTATATGGTTTTTCTTTAGACATTGTCTTGAATAGAGTTTGGAATCTTGTTTCTCTTCTGAATCGTTTCCATTTCAAGTCTGACCATAATGGATACAGTTGAGAAGTCAAAAGCATTTATTTAAAACATTTCAGTGGCTTGTGTTTATTCCACAAGGGATGCCATTTAGGGAGATGGGACCTACCACCCTCCTCCATACATTCCCTACACTTTAAGGTTTCTCTTCAGGAGCAGCTATGTTTCTGACCAACAAACTGGTTCTACATGCTTGAAGGGCAAATGAGATCCATCTGTAGCAGACCCATGCATTCAAACAGAGAACTGCCTCATTGCATAGGCAAAGGGTCATTTTAACCACAAAATGGTACAAACATGAGGAGCACAGAGTCCTCCATCCATCTTTTCTCATTAGCTGAGCTCCACTACAAGAAGCATACTTGGTTTGGGGGGGGGGGAATTTAGGAAAAGGGTCTACAGGGAAGTAAGATGCAGGATGGGAGAAGGTTCCATTCTCTTCACTCATGTAGTTTTTGCTGTTAAAAACAGATCATCCTACCCCCCCCTTTTTCTGCATGACTAGGGTAGATGTATATGCTCGTGTATAAGTCTAGAAATTTTAGTGTTATAATTTATCCTAAAAACCTGGGTCAACTTTTCTAAGCAACCTCCCTGAGGGACATTCCAAGGCCCCCATTCATGGATCCAGCCACAACAGCTGAGCCCAGGTCTGATCATTTCTGGGTGGGCCAGGCGTCAGCCAGCACAGCACAAAGCATAGTGGGGCACTGCCTTCTGCCTTGCCATCACACCTTGGGTCCAGCTAAGACAACACAGTATGGGGGGGGCCTCACTCTTGAACCAGTTAAGGGGGCAGGTGACAGAAGGCAGCAGGAGAAATGCTCCCATATGGATGTTCAGAACCCAGTCTGGGACCCCACTTGCCTGGGTTGCCTGACACCCTGACAGTGTCTGACACTCTCTCAGCCAGCAGGCTTTTCCATGGGGGCAGTAACAGCAACACAGGGCCTCCCCACCTCACCACCAGTGCCAGCCCCAAAGAGGCATAGGATGGTCCCACTGCGATCGAGAGAGAAGCCCAGTCTGGCAACTGACATCAGGAGTAAGGGGAGTACAGCTGCCAAGCTCCAGAAAAGCAGAGGCAGCAAGTGCTTGCAGAATCGGGGGCCTGGAGGGCCAGGCTTCTGCGCGGCCAGGAGGAAGGGGTGGAGCAAAGGGATGGAGACGCTTTGTATAACCCCAGGCTAGCCACTGATGAGGGCAGTCTGGAGGAGGCTGATTAGCAGGTAGGATGCTGGCCTGTGATCCTGAATAAGGCAGGAAGGAGGACTAGTGAGTAATGGAACCCCCTCCCCCTGCCTATCTCTGAGGCTATTGGATCCCTTGACAGACTGGAAGACTTGAGGGAGCCTGGCTACAACCTTCTCCAGCTCCAGTGGCAACCTCTCACAACATTCCAATATCAGTCACCCCAAGGGCAGCCATCTCTCCCCCAGCAGCACTGACACTGGAAAAATGGGTACACCTCTCTTATAATGATTAAATATAAAAATACCCAGTCTCTCCCAGCATTTTAAGTTCATCTAAACATAAAGTCCTAAAGAAACTCTTATGCTTACTGGAATCTATCCTGCCCTATTCGTCATTTGCTTCCAGAGGCATTTTAACCATTTCTGCCCAATGTTGCATATACACAACAGGGATCAAATGTGTACACCTGTAGGCTGGGCAGAAATGGGTTAAATCTTAAAGAGCACCCCAGCATCAAAAGGTCCACTCATATGGTAGATCTTCAGTAACCTAAATCAAGTACCCTCCAAGAAATGAACATTGGAGTTAATTTTTAAAGACTCCTCTTCAGTTTATTTTCTCCTTTTTTAATTGAAACTAATTTTCCTGTTGTTACATCAAACACCTGGAATGGGATTGATATTTCCAAGAGCTAATTATGAAATTAAAATGATAACCAGATACTTATTTCCTTAATTACTAAATCTCCATAAACTGGTGCATATAAGTAACACTTGCAGATTCTCCTGCAAGGCGGGGAAATGCAAAATATCTCAGTCTTCTTGCTTATCTTATTTGAAGGAAAAGTCCTTCGTGATGTCAGTGGGCAAAATTGCTTTTGGCGAACTAAACATTTCTAAAACATCACTCGTTCCTGAAACTCAGTCATACCTGAATCCAAATTTTTAAGCAGCTAAGAAGTTGTTTTACTTGTGTATGCAAACTATATTTTAATACTCTCCACAGGATACATCAGCAACTGATGGTGTGCTTAGGTCGCAAAAGTGTTTTAAGACCTGGCCACCAGCACAAGGGATGAGTGGCCAACTCCATAGGCCTGCATCACCAGACACGCACCAGCACCAGTAAGTGTGCACAACAGGTGGGATGAAAATGAGAGTGGGCAAAATGGGGCTGCAAGAGTGGCATGAAGGAAGGTCAGTCAGGACCAGGCAGGGATGGGTTTGGCGGCAGTAGTGTCTCACAAATCCTAACCCTTTACTGGTCTTGAGCCATCTGGTGCAGATCCAAGTAGGCCCAGCTGCCCAGCATGGGCTTAACTCAGGACATGTTCCCTTACCCCAAGGAAACCTCCAGAGGCTGGAACTCCCCTGCAGGATACAAAGAGTGACATGTTGGCAACACTGCATCACCACACAGGGAGTTAGGATTAAGCTGTAAATCTAATAAGGTTAAGGGGAAAGCAAAAATTATGCAGTCCCTTTGTTGGGAAATTTTGTCCAGCTTTCTCCAGCCTTCTCCATGGGGTCCAACTGTGTCACCTTGCCACTCTCAGAAATGAACTAACAATAAGAGCAAAGAACAATTATGCTGAAGCATAACTTGGGGGAGGAAAAAACCATCGTTTTCAATATTGCTCTGGCTGAACTCTCTTATTTACATGCATGTGCTCTTTCGACAGCCTGAAAAAATGTTTCTCCTTTTCCTCACACTGATGTCAGAAAGCAAATGTCCACATATGCTTTGTTTGCTGACCTCCTTGACACCACGGCTTTGTTGCTTTCATTACAACGGTGATACAAGTTGACACCCACCACTTTGTAACATTTGCACCTGCATCAGAATACCTGAGACATGAGTTTCGGCAAGCTGGAGAAGGACTTTGCTGTCACAGAACTGGAAACCCGACAGTGTCAACCAAAGGGCAGTTACCATACTATTATTTTGACCCCCTTGCTGCTGTTGTACATTGTTTCCATCAGGCTCCTAATAACAAGAAGCAGAGAATTCCTAACTGCAACATAAAGCATCAAGTGTCCTGGAATTGGTAGCAGAAAACATTGTTAATCAAGTACAATGGCAAGTTAACCCCAGCTGGCTGCAAAACAGTCCGGTTTTGAAGTGCTGGCACATTTTTATTTTTATTTCAGGCCCTTTTATCTTGCTTTAATTGTCCATCAACATTAGTGTTGGGTTTCATTATTAATAAAACAAGGAGCCCTCAAGGTTTGTGTTCCTGGCCCTATTCTTTCCTGCAGGCAGCTCTGGGAGCCATTTGGAAATGGTCTAACAAGATCCTGAGGTGCGGATTGTTTCAGGAGGAGCATTTGAGAAGTGAATCCTTAACCATCAACAGAAGTACCAAAGAAAAAAGAAATATGTGTGTAGGGAGTATTGTTTGGTTTCACAGAAGACTGAAAAAGGATGCTTTGGCTACTTGCGACTCAAACATTCAGCTCCCCAGAAGAGGTACAACAGGCCAAGCAAGTGATACAGGTGAACGGTGGGACTGATTCATTACTCAGTTATATTGAACTTCACAATTAAATGAGCAATGCCATGCTGTTTTAGAGCTCAGAGAAGCAGCCCATAGCTGGAGTGAGTAATTCTTTTCACTGCCCAATCCCACCTAACTCCCCTTCCTGCTGATACCGATGGAGCACTCGATGCCTCTAAGGGTGGGGAGGGGCAGTTGGAGAGATAACCTCAGGGTAAGTGAACTTTTGTTCACTTGCCCTGGGGAAAGCCTCCTCTTTCCCAATGATTCTCCTCGGTCCTTCACCAGCTATTTTTCTGGTGCAGGACAAAGAAGTGTAAAGGTGCTGGAAGGGAAAAGAGATAGGATTCAGCCTCATTGTCATGCTGCTGAATTCACCCACTCCCTCCCTCATTCTGCCTCCCTCTCCGACCCCTTCCATCCAGAAATTGTCCACCCCCCATTCCTCTCACTGACACCAGTGGACACAGTCAGCTCGGCCAGTCAGTGCACCAGGCCACAACCAATTATGTTGGTGGCCTCACATCACTTGCCAGCAGAAATGGTGTTCCGCTGATATCCTCCTCCTTCCACCAGTGGCCACCAGGGCAACTCGATAGGATCAGGAGTAGCATGGCATGATTGCATGCCTTTGGAAACCGCTTTGCAGTCAAATGCTCTGCCACCGAGTACCCTATAAAAGGATCTTCTGCTTTGTGGCTCTACATACATTAGACCCCCCTATTCCAATAGGTTATGAGCCCAGTACCCCAGTACAGAACCCAGAGTCCAAACTTTTTGTCTCCCCACCAGGTTTGTTTGTCGGCTTGTTTTTTTTCCTTTTTAAACTTGAGAAGTCTAAGCATTTCTCCAGAACTGTGGCACAGTGAGAGAGGCATGATCCACTCTCAATTACCAAGACTAACTTCTCATTCCTTTGAGCAGTGGAAATATCGTATAACTTATACAGTACCAGGTGCAATTTGGAAGAGCGGAAAGCAATAGGTGCACTCAATGAGATGAACCAAGCTCAGGAAATGAGCAGATTCTACAAGGCAATGCATGTACTACAGAGATCTAATGCAAAAGCTAGAAATGGTTTTGTAAAAAGCCTTACCAACTCTCGGTTTGTGCACGTCACAGAGGCAAAGACAGCAAAATAAATGATGCAGACTCTAAATAAAGTTTTTGGAAAGACTGGCTTAAAGGATCAAATTAACTTGATGAAGGGTGTCTGCAATCTTATACTCAGAACAAAAGGAGATTTGCAAAACACACTTAACCAAGCAGACCACACTTATTGAAAATTTAGCTTTGTCTGGCTTTGAGCTCACAAAAAAGCAAAAACTGGGATTTTTACTTGGATCTTCAAGTGAACAATTTATCCCAGAAGTAGATTTCCAGCTCCTCATTACAAAGACAGTAGGAAAAAGTAGAAATAGGGGCCATGTAGAAGCAGTAGTATTATGCAACTCCTAGTAGTTGCACTAGTAGTACTAGTACTACTAATACTAGTAGTATGCAAATAGTAGTATACTACACATATTTTCATGTAGAAATAGAAGCCATATCAGCAAGGAGCATAACTCTAAACAATCCCATTCCTTAGCCACAGGCAGCTCTTCCCTGACTACACAACATAGAGAAAGAAAGGAATTTTACAGGTAGAAATAATGGTGGTAGAGAGAACCACTCCAAACTAAACAAAGAAAGAAATCTAAAGCTTAACTATGCCAATCCTGCAAATGAAACCTGAATTGTGGATTCAGGCTATACCAATCGTTCCACAACACCCAAAAGATCTTTCTTTCTTTCTTTCTTTCTTTCTTTCTTTCTTTCTTTCTTTCTTTCACTGGATATAAAGGCTAGCCAGTTTTGTGGCAAATGGGGCTAGTCAGAAGATTCATGGAAGAGGCCACAGAAAACTGAGATGCAATGGCAATGTCATGGCAATGCCAGTATATTAATTAACATCATGGTTAATGATGTTCAAGCCAGAATTGGATAATATGCTTGGTGTACCTACATTAGAGAAAAGAAGTCATACAATAGAATTCCATAATGGGAAATGCTCTTTCTATAGCTAAAAATAATGTCTTAGTAGTGCAAGCCTTTGAATGAGGAGGTGTCTATGATTTTGATTAGGCAGGTGAACAAACCAAAGTCTCCAGGGATTGCAGCACCTATTAACTCACTTCTACTTCAAGTTAATTGCATATTGCAGTAAAAGCCCAATCTTATCCTTCCCCCCCCCGCCGCCAATGTAGCCACGCCAAAAATGAGCACGCTGTACTCAACAGAGGACAGATCAGGAGACTTCAAAGGAGGAAGGGGAATCATTTCCCATTACCCTCTCATGGCCCAATCCTATACAGTATGTGCTGGCTTATCGTAAGGACCGTCAGGCAGCAGAGAGGTAGGTGGGGCATGGGGAGAGATGGGGAGGTGAGGCGAGGTGGGGGAGGTGGAGGAAGAGTGGGAAGAGGGCAGGGAGAGGGCATGGAGGAGGCATACCAGGGGGGAGTGGGGCCAGAGGGAAGTGGGACCTTCATGTTGGGCCACCTGCCTGACACAGAGGCTCTTACTTCTACGCCAACCTTTGGGTCATCGTAGACTCAAGTAGCCCCATTGCAGGGCTACTCTCCTTACCTGGGGGAAGGAGACAAAGGTTCCCTTCTCCTGAGGAGCAACCAGCGCTGCCCAGGTTGCGCTCAGGATGCAGCGGCAGCTCAGGATTGGGCTGCCCCTCCACAATGGGTCTCCTTGGACTTGTGCTAGCTCTGTATCTGCCTCATATCCAGGGAGAAGAAAGAGGCGAGGTGGCTCAAAAACTCCTGGGCTCACTCTTAGAGAAGTCAGCTAAGGAACCAAGATGGAGTTAGGGGAGATGTGCACATTTTGGAAAGTTGAGGTAATTGGCAACACTTGCTCTGGAGGAAGAGAAAATGTGGGTTTCACTATGGGAAACCCATAGTGTTTTGTAGACAGAAAGTCATAGGAAGCTGGACCATGCTTCTGCCTGATGGTATCAATAGCTGGGAGGTATTAGTGGCTGTTACATACTAGTATACAAGTCACAGCTTATGCTAAGGTGAGTTCTGAAAACAAGATTGCAAACTTTTTCTTAAGTACTTGGAGGAGTACTGGAGAAATGCTTACTGTAAAAGGCAGGTTCACATGGGGTGTAATTACTTTGGCTCCGAAAAGTGGCTTACTGTGAACAGGTGTGCAGTGCTTTATTGACATTGTCGCGCCATCGGAGAGAATATTTGGCAGAAAAGTGTAGACGATGTCAAGACCGCGATTGGGTTGAGTTGTGAGATGTCATTCAAGGTGGGTTCAGTGTATTCCTGGATGCACATAAAGTGATCAAAGGTGGTCCAGGTGATAATCCTTAAATTGTATCATTCTGAAGCTGTTCACACAGTCCCATCTCTTCCTCCAGAATCTACATAGCTGTCCCTTTTCATTGCTGTTTTTCCCCCACCGCTCCTCAAGGATATTAAGGAATGCTATAATGAGAGGTACAATACTAGAAGATGCAAAACAGAACACACACATGTGCCAAGTTTCCAAACCCTTTATGCCATTTGAGCATCAGTTTTGATGCCAGGAAAGAATTCTCATTCAGGTCAAATTGGCTAGGGATTCTGGAAGACCAGAGGTGATGGCAAAAGTATTCCTCTGTACAGTAACCATATTTCTCCCTGTCTCCCATCACTGAGAAACTGACAGTTGTGCATTTGCTCTGGCTTGTGACATGCTGTGGTTGAGACTGTGTAGGCTGATCTGTGCTAAATGATGCTGTTTTGGAGGGGACAGGCAGTTGAATTTAGAAAGCCTTTCAGGGCCTTTCAAGGTTGTAATTTTAGGATTTGACTGGCTGTGATCATGGCAGAATTATCAGCTAACAAGATCGTAAACCAATTATGAAACATTTCAGTGAGCTGGCTCAGACAGTACACGTTCAATCAGCCCATCTTCACATGATTTAATATGTGAGTGGGCCATGAATGCACACATCCTGCTCCCTGCATCATCCCCTGATGCCAGTCCAGCCTTGGCATAAGAGTGGAACAGCCCTTGTCCAATCAACTTCAGATCACAACTGCTCCACTAAGGCATAATGTTGTACTAATACTTTAATTTACAATGTAGTAAATGTATTATGTGTAACAATTTAAAAAATGAAAAAAAAGATCACAACTGCTCCATATGGCTGAGCAAAAAAGAAATATTTGTCTATATTTTTTTAAAAATCATGAACATCCTTTTAGGTTGGACTGAAGTGGTTAGTGATACTGCCTTTCCATTTTACACAGACCATTCCATATGGAAATTCATGAGTTTTTCAAGGTAATACAACAACATACTGTGAGTGCAATCCTGAGATTGGGCTGGGCCGGCATAAGTCCCTCACGCCAGCCTGGGAGTGTCATAAACGTGCTGTAAAGCACATTTGCTCCTCCTCCTGAGTCAGCTGGGCTGGCGCATGGACATGCACCAGCCCACAGACATGTGCCAGCCCACAGAGACCCAATACAGCCTCCATGCTGACAGGAAGCGGTAAGTTTGCGCTGGCTGAGTCAGACTAGTGCAGGAGTTTGGGGGCGTGGGGAGGAGGCATTCCAAGGTAAGGGAGGGGTGGGCCTGTGGGCGGACCACGGGAGAGCGTGGATGGGGCCAGGATCCAGCACTTATGCTGAATCATAACCCCAGTCCCGGGCAGTCTGGGGTAGCTTGGATATGTGCCACCTCTTTAAGCGGCGCAGATGTGAGTAACCCCATTGCTGCGGCTTTACCCAGGGTAAGAGAAAGGAATTCCCTTTGCTCCTGGCTGAGCTGCAAATGGCCCCAACCCTGCTCTGGATGTGGCGTAGGCCAGCCAGCCAGCCAGCCTGCTCCAGGGCAGGTTAGGATTGGGCTGTGTATAACATATCATTCTGCTCTTATACAAGAACTCTATTTTCCCCCCATCATTTAAAGAGCATGAATCCCTCAGTACTGATAAGATTCCATTAGACATGTTAAGGCAATACTCTGCCTGAGCACGTGACATCTGAACACAGCCTTGCACACATATTTAACACACTTCAGTCACTACGCAACTTCTCTCTACATAATGCTTCTTCCTACCAGGTTTGCCGGGCTTACAGGAACAGAAGACAAGGATGGTTGTTGTTTGGAGAAGTACATTATGTGAAAGAGCCAGTGTTGTGCAGTGGTTAGAGCACTGAACGTGAGCATGGAAGACCTGCATACAAATCCTTGTTCAGCTGTGAAGAAGCTCCTTGAGGAAGGGGGGGGGGGATGGATGGATGGATGGATGGATGGTCAGTCATACGTGGCAAACTACTGATCCTGTCTAAGTTTAAGTCTTGTAAATGAATGATGGGGTTTAGAATTAAAACTGAAACATTCTTTTCTGCTTGGGGGAATTTTCCATATGTCACTCCCTGTCCCCACCTTCAAGACACTTTCCCTGCCAGCCCTCATCCTTCAAAAACCCACGCACCCTTTCCATTTACTTTTGGTCCCCAGCAGCAGTGAATGTAGGGACGAGACAATGTGTGCACCGTTTGAAAAAGGGACAACACTTCCAGGGCACAGAAGAAAAAAATTCCTCCATCCCTTCATTTTCCAGCGTGTTGATAATAAAGGGAGAGGCACAATGACTTTTGGGGATTGTAGTCTCCTGCCATTGCATCAGTATCAGCTACTACTTTGTAATCTCATCATTTTTGCCAGCACACTGTAACCAATTCAATAGAAGAGTGTATAGATGCAACAACTGAGCACATTCTGCATTTAATAATTCTTTTAAAATCCATTTTAAAATCCCAGCATGCAAATCAGAGAGGAAAGGGAGTGCACATGTATGGGACAAGCACAAAGATCATGCCAGGCCAGCAAATAAATCAAATTAAACAAAATGAAATGGGATTGGAATATTGGCATGGCACCCCATTCCACATTCACTTGGACTACTGGAAGATTATCCCACAACTTTTTGATTCTACTATTTACAAAAATATTCATACTCATCCAGCTACAATGACTGTGATTTGCGGCTTAACTCCAGGATGATCTTTTACCCTAGTATTTTCTAAGGAAGAAATTTTAAAAGTCTTGTTTCCTGGTTAAAAAAAAAATAAATGCCAGTTTTATATAAATCTGTTATATCAGACTTAATTCTGATGTAAGTCTGTTAATTCTGCTGGTCTCCTGCAGTAACTTCCTCACCATTTACTACACAGCAGAGAACTATATCTTCTTGCTGAGACAAAGTAATTTTTGCCTGCTCCTTTGGGTTCCTTGTATTCCTCCGAATTATTCTGATTGATATAGACCTCGATCCATGCTAATTATCCAGGGCTTCTCTTATAAAAGTGGAGTTTCCATGGTAACAGCATAGAGAGAACAGGTGCGTGAAAAGCTGTGATATATTAAATGACAGTTACCCTCTGCCTCTGCTATGCAGATTGCCATTCTCAGAGTTTATTTATAGCAAGTAGTAATTAATCTGTGTGAATCTCATTTCATTGAAGGGGGGGAGATGAAGAATGATTAACCAGAGTCCTTATTATCTCCATACCTTTGATTCTGAAAATTTTTTCACAATCAAATATTTCAAACGTGCTTATCACTTATACAGAGATGTCATTACAGGAATCTTTAGGCTAATGCGTATAACAAATACAATGGATCACAACGTTCGCCTTGATGACGCTATATCTTGCGCTGATGTGTAGAAATGACCGAGGGACCAGTCATGCATGAAGATGGAGGCTGCAATCCTATACACACACTTTCCTGGGAGTAAGTCCTATTGAACACAGTGGGACTTACTTTTAAGTAGACATGCAGAAGGCTGCTGAAAGTGTGCCTTGCCTTGCACTAGGGACACTGTAGATGACAACATTTGCTAGACAATCACAGAACAGCAACAGTCCCAAGCATGGAGTTTGCCGTGGAAAATGGGCCGCGTATTTCCTTTTTTCAGTGGCTAGAATAATCTTTAAACTATTAAATGTTTTCTTTTAGGTTTTGAATAATCAAACAAGGGGCATAATCCATCCCCCTGATGTGCAGCTGCGCACATGAGAAGAGATTAGCATAGGGCTTAATTAGCTTTTTCCCTCCCCCTCCCCAGATGGCCTCTCTGTCAAACACATTCAGCAGCGCATCAGCCATTGCATTCACAGGAGGAGTGTACCCTCCAGTATCTATTTTTAGTATCTATGTTTAGCAACTATTTTTAAAAAATATTTATATCTGACTTTCCCCTCCCTATCAGGAGGTGCCCTAACAGTATTTTTCGCCCCTACATATTAGTAGAATATGAACGTTAAAGGGTGCGAAATATGCCTCTCTGGCTTCTCTTTACTGTCCTCTCATGGCAGTTGGTGTTTCTCTGTGAGAGAAGGCCACAGTTCAGCTTTCAAAGGTGCCAGCATGGAGAGGTGGCAATGCTGACTCTTTACCTTGCTGGTTTTTCCTTCTTCTACTCCTCCTCCTGCCCCCAAGGCAGTTTGTGTTTCCCCAGGGACAAGGATGATTGGATGAGCAAATGGAAAGACCACTGTAGATGAAAACATTTGCTAGGCAGTCCTAAACACAGCAAAGCAACAGTTGCAGACATGGAGTTTACAAAGGAAAATGGGCCACATATTCTCTTTTTCTATGAGGTTTTAGGGCACCCATCTTCCACAGTACTTGTGATTGTCTAGTTTCTTCGTCACCGTTTCAAACAGAATTGTCATGAATGCTCCCTACAACATACTTGGTACTCTCCTGCAGCTGTGGTGATTGACAATTTTGTTGAATGAGTCGACAAAGTGATTCGCCAGAACCATGGGTTCACTTTCTGAACTTTCCATTGTCCATGAAATTGGAGGGAATTCAATGGAAAGTTCAGAAATAGTGCAGGGAGCATACACAACAGTTCAGTATGACTGTGACTCTAGTCCTTACGGGACATTGTCACTTAGTCACACAGGGATAGTTAGGTGCAGTTAGGTCAGAACACAATGTTATGCCGCCCTTATGTTTACTGGATCTAGCTGGGGATTTTTAAAGCCAGCTCTCAAATTTATCTGGATTCTCTGGAATGCAGAGAAATCAAGACAACGTCCCAGTGGATAAATGTAACAAGTATAGGCAAAGATCCTTGTGGTTCTATCCTAAAGCTACTTTCCTTAGATTCTGGATGCAGAAGATGTAGTATCGCAGTTATGAGACTGAGCATTGAATCAGGAAGTTCTTGTGGATCTTACTATTTTAAAAAAAAGTTCCCAGTTTGAATCTCACCTCTGCCATTAATTCACTAGGTAGTCTTAGGAAAACCTTTCAGCCCCCCCTCTGGAACTTGGAGACAATACTACAGGGTTGCTGAAGGAAATATAGAATGTGGAGTGCTCCTCTTATATTTAGCAGGGGGAGAGTAACTGTCCCTCTTCACTTCCAGTGGCTATTGCTGGAGACTCTTCTGTATTTTTCCTTGAAGAGTGTGAGCACTTTAGGGACAAGGAACCATTTATTGATTTATTTCTGTGCAAACCATTTTGTGAACTACTCTGCTGAAAAGCAGTATAAAAATATTCTTAACATATTTTGAACACTTGGAAGGGCTACACAAATGTCACATTATGTTAGGAAGGGCTCTAGATCAGCATTTCTCAGACTGTGGATCATTACCCATTTGGTGGGTCAGGATCCACTTTCTGGTGGGTCCCACAGACCCTCCAATGAAAACATGAGTTTCATTGCCTCAAGCCCTGAGGCTGTTCAAAAATAAGATAGCTGCTAACTGCCCTGCCAACAGCTGAGCTCCTGCAGTTTGCAACCTTGTGTAAATATAGGGAGATAAATGCTGGAGCATCTTTTTACATAAGAACATAAGAATAGCCCCACTGGATCAGGCCATAGGCCCATCTAGTCCAGCTTCCTGTATCTCACAGCGGCCCACCAAATGCCCAGGGAGCACACCAGATAACAAGAGACCTCATCCTGGTGCCCTCCCCTACATCTGGCATTCTGACTTAACCCATTCCTAAAATCAGGAGGTTGCGCATACTCATCATGGCTTGTACCCCATAATGGATTTTTCCTCCAGAAACTCGTCCAATCCCCTTTTAAAGGCGTCTAGGCTAGACGCCAGCACCACATCCTGTGGCAAGGAGTTCCACAGACCGACCACACGCTGAGTAAAGAAATATTTTCTTTTGTCTGTCCTAACCCGCCCAACACTCAATTTTAGTGGATGTCCCCTGGTTCTGGTATTATGTGAGAGTGTAAAGAGCATCTCCCTATCCACTCTGTCCATCCCCTGCATAATTTTGTATGTCTCAATCATGTCCCCCCTCAAGCGTCTCTTTTCTAGGCTGAAGAGGCCCAAACGCCGTAGCCTTTCCTCATAAGGAAGGTGCCCCAGCCCCGTAATCATCTTAGTCGCTCTCTTTTGCACCTTTTCCATTTCCACTGTGTCTTTTTTGAGATGCGGCAACCAGAACTGGACACAATACTCCAGGTGTAGCCTTACCATAGATTTGTACAACGGCATTATAATACTAGCCATTTTGTTCTCAATACCCTTCCTAATGATCCCAAGCATAGAATTGGCCTTCTTCACTGCCGCCGCACATTGGGTCGACACTTTCATCGACCTGTCCATCACCACCCCAAGATCTCTCTCCTGATCTGTCACAGACAGCTCAGAACCCATCAGCCTATATCTAAAGTTTTGATTTTTTGCCCCAATGTGCATGACTTTACACTTACTGACATTGAAGCGCATCTGCCATTTTGCTGCCCATTCTGCCAGTCTGGAGAGATCCTTCTGGAGCTCCTCACAATCACTTCTGGTCTTTACCACTCGGAAAAGTTTGGTGTCATCTGCAAACTTAGCCACTTCACTGCTCAACCCTGTCTCCAGGTCATTTATGAAGAGGTTGAAAAGCACCGGTCCCAGGACAGATCCTTGGGGCACACCGCTTTTCACCTCTCTCCATTGTGAAAATTGCCCATTGACACCCACTCTCTGCTTCCTGGCCTCCAACCAGTTCTCAATCCACGAGAGGACCTGTCCTCTAATTCCCTGACTGTGGAGTTTTTTCAGTAGCCTTTGGTGAGGGACCGTGTCAAACGCCTTCTGAAAGTCCAGATATATAATGTCCACGGGTTCTCCCGCATCCACATGCCTGTTGACCTTTTCAAAGAATTCTATAAGGTTCGTGAGGCAAGACTTACCCTTACAGAAGCCATGCTGACTCTCCCTCAGCAAGGCCTGTTCGTCTATGTATTTTGAGATCCTATCTTTGATGAGGCATTCCACCATCTTACCCGGTATGGATGTTAGGCTGACCGGCCTATAGTTTCCCGGGTCCCCCCTCTTTCCCTTTTTAAAAATAGGCGTGACATTTGCTATCCTCCAATCTTCTGGCACCATGGCCGTTTTGAGGGACAAGTTGCATACCTTAGTCAAGAGATCTGCAACTTCATTCTTCAATTCCTTAATAACCCTTGGGTGGATGCCATCAGGGCCCGGTGACTTATTGATCTTTAATTTATCAATGAGGTCTGAAACATCTTCTCTTTTAACCTCTATCTGACTTAACTCCTCGGTCAGGAGGGGCCGTTCGGGCAGCGGTATCTGCCCGAGGTCTTCTGCCGTGAAGACAGATGCAAAGAACTCATTTAATTTCTCTGCCATCTCTAAGTCTCCTTTTATCTCCCCTTTCCCTCCCTCACCATCCAGAGGGCCAACCGCTTCTCTGGCGGGTTTCCTGCTTCTAACATATTTGAAGAAGCTTTTATTGTTCCCCTTAATGTTGCTGGCCATGCGTTCCTCATAGTCTCGCTTGGCCTCCCATATCACCTTCTTACATTTCTTTTGCCACAGTTTATGTTCCTTTTTATTCTCCTCATTAGGGCAAGACTTCCATTTACAGAAGGAAGCTTCCTTGCCCTTCACAGCCTCTCTAACTTGGCTGGTTAGCCATGCGGGCACCCTCCTGGATTTAGTGGAACCCTTCTTTCTTTGCGGTATACACCTCTGCTGGGCCTCTATTACTGTTGTTTTAAGCAGCCTCCATGCTGCTCTGGAGAGATTGGACTCTGGAGAGATTGGACTCTTTTTACCCTCCCTTTCAACCTCCTTCTAACCAGCCTCCTCATTTGAGGGAAGTCCGCCCGTCGGAAGTCAAGGGTTTTTGTTAGAGATTTGCCTGGTATTCTTCCCCCAACGTGCACGTCAAAACAGATCGCAGCATGATCACTGTTCCCCAATGGCTCAGTAACGTTTACATCTCTAACCAGGTCCTGCGTACCGCACAAAATTAAATCCAGAGTCACCTGTCCTCTGGTGGGCTCTGTGACTAGCTGATCTAAGCCACAGTCATTTAGCACGTCAAGAAATCCGGTTTCCTTATCGTGACCAGAACACAAATTGACCCAGTCAATATGAGGATAATTGAAGTCCCCCATGATTACAACCCTGTCCCTCCTTGTCACCTCCCTGATCTGTTTCCTCATTTCAAGGTCCCCATCCGATTTCTGGTCTGGAGGACGATAGCACACCCCCAGTATTACATCACTGCACAAGCCTGGTAATTTAACCCACAGAGATTCTACGGTGGAGTCGGACCCACCTTCAATCTCTACTTTGCTGGATTCTATCCCTTCCTTAACATAAAGGGCCACCCCACCTCCAACACGCCCCTGCCTGTCCCTCCTGTAGAGTTTATAGCCCGGGATTGCGGTATCCCACTGATTCTCCGCATTCCACCAGGTTTCCGTTATGCCCACTATGTCAATATTTTCCCTTGTCACCAGACATTCCAGTTCTCCCACCTTTGCTCGTAGACTTCGGGCATTTGCATAAAAGCATTTATACACGGAATGCCCCAGGATAGGCTGCTTATTCGCTCCTTTGTCCCCGCATCCTCTCATTGTGCCAAACCGTCTATCACATCCCATCACCCTACCTTTCCCAATTTCTTCTCCTACCCTGCCTTTGTCTTGTTGTTCTCTAACCTCCCCATCCTCATCCCATAGGGATGAGGAGTCCCGAACCGGATGCCCCTCGGCTCCTGTCGGCCTTCCCCCAGGGATCAGTTTAAAAGCTGCTCTGCCACCTTTTTAATGTTATGCGCCAGCAGTCTGGTTCCATTCTGGTTCAAATGGAGCCCGTCCCTCTTGTACAGGCCCCGCTTGTCCCAAAACGTTCCCCAGTGCCTAACGAATCTAAACCCCTCCTCCCTACACCACCATATCATCCACGCATTGAGACCCCTGATCTCCGCCTGCCTAGCTGGCCCTGCGCGTGGAACAGGTAGCACTTCAGAGAACGCTACCTTTGAGGTCCTGGCTTTCAGCTTCCTGCCTAAAAGCCTAAATTTGGCCTCCAGGACCTCCCAGCTACACTTGCCCACGTCGTTGGTGCCGACATGCACCACAGCCGCTACCTCTCCCCCAGCACTGTCTACTAGCCTGTCTAGGCGAGAAGTGATGTCCGCAACCTTCGCACCAGGCAGGCAAGTCACCATGCGGTCCTCACATCCGTTGCAAACCCCCCTCTCTATGTTTCTAATAATCGAATCCCCCACTACAAGAAGCCCCCGACCCCCCTCCCGCCGAGGAGTATCCCGAGTGCGCTCGGATACGGGCCCATCCCCTGGAGAAGGGGTCCCCCCTAGGGGATTTTTTCCCTCCTCTGCAGGGATTTTTCAGGTGTATTTTCTTTTTCCAAGTCTGTCAATGGCAGGTAATGAGGGCAAGTGAAGGCTGGGTCACATAACTAAACCCCTGAAGAAATAGTGCAGGGAGCATATACCACAGTTCTGTAAGACTGTGACTCCACCCCTTACAGAACATTGTCACTTGTCAATGTTGTCATTGTCATTGCCTTGAGGATATTCATTATGGCTGCCTCATTACAACAAATGGATTGAGTTTTTTGCAAATAAATTTAAAAAAACACAAAATATTACTTGTAAATAAATAAAAAATGCTATTTCTTTCTAGATCACCTTTTCTTTATGGTTTCCTAAAGCTAGGTGGGAATTGAGAGAGTGTCATTTTAAAAAGTGGGTCCTGTTACTAAACAGTTTGAGAACCACTGCTCTAGATCAGTGGTTCTCAAACTCTCTGGGAGTCTGAGAACCTGAAGTAAGTCCTTGCAGGTGCAGGGACGGGAGGATGTCCCAATGGCACCACAATGATTGCAGCATCGCAGGCACCCAGGCACATTTAAACATACCTGGGAGGGCTACATGGCCTTGTGGAGGATCCTGGAGGCTCGCAGACCTGCCTGTGAACCTCCCCTCCGCTGCAATGGGCTCCGACCCGCAGTTGCAGTCCACTTCTAGTTTGCAGTTGGACTGCGGGGTGCAGAACTTCCAAAACTGGAAGTGGGCTTTGACTGCAGATTGGAGCCCTCTCAGCGGAGGGGAGACTTGCAGAGGGGGCTGCAAGCCTCCAGGACCATCCGGGAAGCTACGCAGTCCCCCCAGGTATGTTGAAATGCTCCTGGGTATCCTCAGAGCCATGATCACTGCAGCACCATCAGGGCACACATTTACAGGTCACTCCCCCTAAGGGGAAAGTGACCCTTTTAGGTTCCAATGCTGGGTCACGACCCATCACTTTAAGAACCACTACTCTTGATTATTCTGTTCTCCTGACATAGCAAACACACCTTAAATCTTTATGCTGCAGGGACCGGAACTCAAAACAAATAATCATGCAGAAAAGTAGAACAAGTTTTTCACTGTAATATTGGTACTTCCAAACACACTTTTAATTGACTTTCAGAGGCAGGTATAGATTCTTCTGTATCGACTTTTTCAGTCTCCCTCTTTCACGCACATGCACAAGCCCAAGAGTTTCTTGTTTGGGCAATGATTTTTCAAGGCCTCTACTCTCCCTGATGTGGCTACATCATCCTTAATCAGTGAGGATGCAACAGTGAATTCACATTTGCCTCCTCCAAGTTTTTGTTGCTTAATCACACATATCCACAGCTGTTCTCAGGCTTCAAGGTCTCGAGGAGAGGCAGCAAGGCCTCAGTCCTTTTCCCTTGCTGCCAGCTCAATGTTTTTAATTGCCATCTGGGAAGGTGTTACTTCAAAATGTTTCTTATTCAAAAATGGTTTTTTAAAAAATTGCTGACAATTGCCAGAGCAATGGGAAGCTGCAGAACTGAGGGGTGGGGTGGAGTGGGGGGGGTTGAGGAAGAGTATTCACAGCTGTGCTGCTTCTAGCAATCCCCATATCTTTGATTCTGAACAGCTCTTGAACTAGCAACACTGTTTAGGCAGCTATTTGCCCTGCCCAGACAACTTTGTAAAATGCAGGAGATCAAGCAATCATTTTGTAAAACAGAGGATACCAATCTCAGTGACAAGGAGTCCTCTGGCACCTGGAAGGCTTTTAAAAGAATGCTTGTGTCATCTCTGCCTTTGTCATGGTGTAGGCAGTTAAAAGCCTATGGAATGAATTAATAAGGCCTTGAGTTTGAAGCTCAACTCTCCCACAGGTAGACTGTAGCTTAAAGCCAAACTCAATGAGATGTTAAAGGTGCCATAGTCTAGTCCAGGATTTGCTTTAGAATGAAAATAGCAACCGTATAGAGGTCTAGTCCAGATTGGGACCCCAAAATATGGAACATGCCCCATTATTTTGTGATCTTGTTTTAGCCAGCCCTTCCCATTTTGCACTTCTTCAGTGGGTGGACAGTTAGCTCTGAAAAGGAAAGACAGCAGAAAACAGTGAGCAAAAACCATGACAGAGAGGGTCATAGGGGCTCACACAATCCCTGGTCCTACATCCTTCTGGGATACAAATTCCCTCACCCCTTCAGATCTGATCCAAAAATCAAAAGTACTTCTGTGCAGTTTTTCTGCTGCAGAAATACACCACCCCACCCACCACCTACACTCACAAAAAAACTGGGGGGTCCTGAAGATGTCATTTTGTTCAATGCCATTTGCCTCCTCTTTCCTGACCCACAAAGGCTGCCTGTCATGTAGGTTTGTTGTGTGTGGATTACCAACAACAGCATCATGAGAAGTAATAGGGTTGTGTTAGTCTGCTTTAGTCAGACCCCACCTGAAATATTGGGTCCCATGCCCAGCGCCACACTTTAAAAGGGCTATTGAGAACTGGAGGGGGGTCAGAGAAGGATAACAGTGGTATAGCAAGGGAGTGACAGCAGACACACCTGGGGGGGGGGGTGTAAAAAGCAAGTAGCCAAAATTGTAGAAACCTTGGTATTTATGAATAATACCATAAAGTTACACATCATTCGATAGGTAATTTAATGCAGAATATAATGAAACAAACGGTATTGAATTATCTTTATTCTATCAAAAGTTATAACTGAATAACCAGAAAAAGAAAACTCAACTGCTTTATGTAACAAAAAGTGGATTTCTTTAACTCAGAACTGACCAGTGAGACTGATTACTTTGAGAGCCAATGAAGTGTTATGGCACAGCATAGAACCAATAAGGCAAACTCCCAGGGAGTTTGAGAACCGCTCTAAGTTCTTGTAGGGGAGCGGGGAATGCAGCAAGGGCAGGGGTAAGGTAGTGATGCAATCCCCAGGATCTCATAGCTAAGGGGGGCACAGGGGCTGGCATGTACTTTACTGGTCCCTAAAGCAGCTTCCCAGGGGTACAGGGGGACCTGCGTGACCTTCTGCAGGGCTCCCCGAGCTTCAGAAAGTGAAAGCAGAGCTATCATGACCCGCCTTCGGTTTACGATCTCAAACTGGAAGTGGGGCACGACCTCTACTGTTATATAGTAAAATAAACAAATAAAGTTAATGGGGATGACATCATGAATTACTGCACCAGGTGACACCAACCCTAGTGATGTCAATGAGGGTAACTAGGATGGTGGGTGCGTTGGAAACCATGTTCTACGAGGATAGGTTGAAAGAGTTGGATAAGTTTATTTTGGAGGTGACATGGCAACCGTCTATAAATATCTGACGCACTCTCATGTGGGAGATGGAGCAGATTCGCTTTTTCTTGTTCCAGCAGGGAGGACCAGGACAAAGGGGTTTAAATTACAACAAGGGAGATCTCAATTAAAAGTTGAGAAGAACTTGCTGATGGTACAAACTGTTCAGCAGTGGAACAGTCTGTCATAGAAGACTATAGTCTCTCCATCATTGGAGGTCTTTAAGGATAGGCTGAATAGCCATCTAACAGGGAATTGTAGTTGTGAATTGCTTCATTAGCAAGGGGTTGAACGCAATGATCATGTAGCTCCCAACTCTATGATTCTCTGATTCTACCCCTACCAGATAAGAGGGCACACTCCTACTGTGTTCGATGGGGCTTCCTCCGAGAAAAGTATGCATAGGATTGCACTGTTACAGTCCAATCCTGAGCTGCCTGGAGCGTGGGGCTACTGCAGCATCCTAAGCACAACTTGGCAGCCACTGGTGGCTCTTTGTAAGGAAAGTAGCCCCACAACAGGTCTACTCAATTCTGCGGCAGGTCTGGAGCTGCTGCAGAATCAAAGAGTTCAGTGTCAGGCCACATGGCCCGACACAGTGCTCAGGGCCCAGCGGAGCTGAGCTCCACCAGTCCTGCCCTCCTCCCGCCCCACTCCCTCCCCACAACATGCCCCGCAAACATGCCTTATGGCATGTTTAAAACAGTGCGTGCTGGCAGTGAGCCCAATCCTGAGCTCGATGTGCCAGCTTACCACTGATGCGTACTATCACAAACATGGCACATTTGCGAGGCCTAACACCAGGCCAGCGCCCTAGCGCCGGGTGGGCACCCAGCTTCTGTCGCTCAGCGGTAAGGAAAGCGTGGGTGTGGGAGGAAGCGGGGAGGAGGCATTCCAGGGAGGAGGGAGGCAGGCGGAGGGCAGGGAGAGGGTGGGGAGGAGGCATGATTGGAGAGGGAGTGGGGGGAGGGAGATCCTGTCCGTTCGTGTGGGGCTTGGCGCCCTACAAACGCCTTTACCCATTGTGGGGCTACTTCCCTTACCTGGGAGAAGGGAATGAAAGTCCCCTTCTCCCAAGGTGCTGCCTGCAGTAGCCCGTGGCGTGCAGATTCGGTGGCAGCCATTTTCGGCTATGAGTCCTCTATTTTTCTTCATAACGAAAAGCAAAATTTGAGGGGACTTCATGCCCAGCTAAATCCAAATATAAATTTGATACAAAATAATGCACACAAGGAGTAAAACTTTTGAAATTACACATTTGTGATTTTTCCATTTAAACAGACTGAACTTTCTTGAAATGTTAACAGCGCAGTATGAAAAGTGCTGAACATTCTTGGTTTATAGTGCTTATTGTTCAGCTAATTAGAATTTGCCTGTCAAAAACATAATATATAAATAACACTTCCCAAAGGAACACAAATAGCTAAATTTTGGCCCCAATCCTATTCAACTGTCACGCCAGCGGAGCATGCGCTTCGCTGGTCCACCAGGCCTTTATGCTGTCACAAAAGTGCTGTACACCACTTTGCAATGGCGTGAATGATATCTATATTATACTTGTTGGCATCCTTCAGTCTCGGAAGACTATGGTGTCACACTCTGAATGGTGGTTCTGGAACAGTGTCCTCTCCAGTGCGTGAAGCCTGGGTAAAGTAGGTATGGTGGATAGGCTGTTACCCATGCAGCAAATCCCCCCTCTCCACGTCACTGAAATGGTCCAACGGAAAGGCAGAGGCCAATACGGTTGGTTCCAGCAGCGTCGCAGGAGTTGCCAGAACGTGACTGTGTTCAGCCATGAACTGCCTCAGGGACTCCGGCTCTGGATTTTTCCTCGAGGTTGACTCCTGAAGCCTTTTCCATAACTGGATGTAGCCACAAGGCAGTGGAGGTTTGGGATCAGAGTTTTCCTTCTCTCAGATGAGCTGCCTTCCCAGGCTGACGAGTCCCATCTACCCGGTGGCTGTTTAGTCGCCTCTTACGACAAGTACAGCCAAACTGAGGGCCTATTCTTATCCCCAGCCTTATCTTATCTTATATTATATTATACTTATCTTATCTTATATTATACTATGAAAATAGTATCCTGGTCAACTAGTATCATAGTAAATTGGAGGTAGGGTGGGGTGGGGCTATAGCTCAGAGGTAGAATGCATGCTTTAGCTGCAGATGTCCCAGTTTCAATCTCTAGGTAGGGACCCCTGAAGAACAACCGCCAGCCAGAACTGACTGAGCAGATGGGCCAAGGGTCCAACTCAGAAAAGGCAGCTTCCTAAGTTGGTAATTCTTTATCCTTTTAATATGCTATTGCTAAGATGCTCAGTGCATAATACAACATAATCAGAAGTGAGAATCTTGGATCATTCCTGATTGACAGTTTCCATTTTCCTTAATACTGAAGGTAGAGTCCCATAACAATATTTGGTCTACATTCAACTCACTTGCTTACTACTTCACATATAACTCAGGTTTGTTCACCATTCATATTTTCAGTATTAAAAACAATGTGCTGTTACAGTTCTTGCTTCTTTGAAGATAGAAGCCCTGTTCATTCATTCCCCCTCAGATATCAGGTGAATGCATGAGTTGGAGGCCATCTCCTGCCCCAGTAACTATACATTTAGGGTTGCTATGACTAGTTCTCCTTCCTCAATATGAACTCACCAAATGCACTGGGGAAGAGGATAAGTACTGGGGAAAAGAATAGACATACTCAAAGCATATAGTGAAGATGATTTTACTGCATGTTCTCTGCATTGCCAAGCATTTATTTTCAGGGTAGCAAATGTGAGTCGAAACCACTTTCACCACACTTTGGAACACCTGTCTGTCTTCACCCTAAATTACCTCAATGTCTTTTACATTTCCATTGGCAAAACAAAACAAAGACCTATGCTGAGCTGAAGTTAAGGCTAAGTACATATTAAGAACTTGAAGGTAAAAATCGTTATAGTGATGTTTTAATTATCTGCAACACAAGCTTTACAAAGCAAGAAAATTGGGAGTCATCATTACAATTTTCCAAAGCTAAATGTCTCAAAGTAGACAAAAGTGTAGCTTGCGCAGCCAAACAACTGTATTAACTCCCACTTCCAGTGACCTCATAGATAAACTATACAGTTATAATTAGTGCCTTTAGCATTTGTGGTCCCAGACAAAACAGGGTTATTTTAAAGACATTGATTACGGTTATGGCACTGCAGGGCATGGGGGGAAAAAAAAACACAGAGAGAGAGAGAGAGAGAGGAAACAGGAACTTAATGCAGATCATTTTAAAGAACATGAATTCTGAAAGGCAAATATGGGTTTTAAAAAGAGAATCCAAGAAATTAAAAAGGTAAAAAGTCATGCTCTTGTAGTTGAAACAACAAAAAGTCTTCTGGCTAACACATTTATTGCTGCATAAGCTTATGTTACAATCCATTTGTTCAGGGCCAGCCACACCTCCTTGGCATTTTAGGTGGCATGCCAAATGCCTGTATAGTAATGTGCCTGTAACAACACTGGGAGAGACTAGAGCTGTGGCAGTGAGAGCTCAGCCTCCCATGTGATTATGCAACCACTCTGAAACTGAGTGAAATGTATGCACAATCACAGGGGAGGCTTGCGGCCATAGCTCTAGTCTCTGTATAGTCCCTGTATAGTAACAGCCACGTGAGGCTCTTTCACTGGAGTATGACAGGTCAAGTGAGGCTCTGCCTAACCTGACCACATGTCCCTGGATTTTTGGGCTGGCTAATATACACATGTTACTCGCTTGATGACTGAAACATCAAGTATTGACATGCACATGTGAATGGGCCTTATAAAACACCATAAGTAAGACTTTTACAGCCCAGCATATTACTTTAATATTACATGCTTGCCAAATTGGGTCAAAGCATAAATATATATTTTAAGTACATGAGGGCGCAATCCTAACCTGCACTGGAACAGGCAAGCTAGGAGGCTTGCACTGTATCCAGCGCAGGATTGTGGCCAGAAGCGGCTCAGCCAGAGGTAAGGGGAAACTTCTTCCCTTACCCCTGGTAAGGGCTGCTGACCACAATGGGACTCTTCGGACTTGTGCCACCTCTGGAGATCTGCCAGATCCCAGCCCTGCCTCCCGCTCCCTGCCCACCCACCCCCAGGGCCGCTCATCGCCTGCCCTCCCCCGCCCAGGAATGCCTCCCTCTCTCCTCCTCCTCCCCACCCCCTCCATGCCTACCTTTTCCACTTGTGTCGACGCAGGTGCACCGACCCAAGCGGCTGAGGGGAAGCTGGTGTGGAGGCTTATGTCAGCCTCCACAGGCCGGTGCTTCTCGGAACACCAGCCTGGTTTCCCCTTGAGGAGGCGCAAATGTGCTTTACAGCACGTTTACAACCCTCCTAGGCCGGCCCAGGGACTTGAGCAGGCATAGGGCGCAGTTTGGATTGCGCCTGAGATGCATTCCAGACAATTCATTTTATAACACAAGAAATGCATAGTTCTAACTAATTCATTGCATGCAATCCAGAACCTTCCTTATGAAAGCACTTTTAGTTCTGGGGATATCTCATTTTCACAAGATGAGTTAAATTGCAATATATAATTTCTGGCAAAACACCATTCTTTACCCCATCTGGTGAGCCATTGCAACTGACAGTGCTGTGTAGAACTGAGTTTGCTGGACTGGAAATCTCTGAAATCCCAAATCCAGGATGGGGCTGTCAGGTGTAGAGATCCATCTTTGTTCTGAACTCCATTTTGACAGGCCAGGATCCATTTTGATCAGCTGAGAACTGCTGTGCTTTGCTATACTAAAGGAAGAACTTATTAGCAGTTTTCTAGACTGGGCACCTGTGTGTTAGTATGCTTCTTCAAGGCTGAAGTAGCTGACTGCTAATTAGGAATTAACTACAGTTGAGATTCTCAGGTTGGGAGGAGGTGAGTGAGGTTGCATCAGCCAGTGATGTCAGTGTTCTGGAAAGTTCAGATAACACTGAGTCTGGATTGGACAAGACAAAATCAAAAGGTAGCCTCTCAGGCAATGCACCCAGAAACATGTGGGGCTGAGATATACTCATCTCAGTGTGCCATTTTTGTGAACCAGCTCCTTACACTGCAGTGCTTGCATTGATGGCTCCGACACGAAGGTGCTGATTCATGCAGATGACACCCCCTCATGAGTGTAGCCTGCCTGCAAGCTGGCAAGTGTTGGTCCCCAATCACTTACTGCATTCAAGGCAATAGCCAAAAAGGTGCCCTCAATGCTCATACAAACACATTCCACACAGCAGTTGCAGGAGACCTTGAATGCACTATTGGGAAAGAAAACAATCTCATTTCCTTTATAGAAAATGCTGTTATATGAATGCTAGGAAAATATAATCTCCCTGCAACAGAAGCACCATCTTGAGGAAAGCTGTGTGCAACAAATAGGACCAAATGCACATTTACGAGAATTTATGCAAAGAGTTCAAGGTGAGGTCCTTGAAATCAAAAGCTGAGACTCATGGAAATGAGTACAAAGCTTTATAATCACTCTGACAACATTCAATTACAGTAGCTTTCAATCTATGTTCCAAAAACCTGAGGTTCCTCAGATGCAGTGCCTGGCACCAGGTTGCTGGAGATCTTGAGACAAAGCCCTGCACTGAGGCTCCTACAGCACCCACTGCCCACACCCTGATGGTGCTGGCTACTACTGCTGCGACCAGTTCAGGGGTCAGCCTGGCCAGATGAGTTCATTGGTGGGCTTTGGTGCGCATGTGGCCAACCACTGCTGTTTACATACGTATCAAGGGTTCATCAATGAGAAGTTCAGTAGTATTGGATGAGCATCCCTGGAAGTCATCATGTCCACCACTAGTTATCTCCCCATGTTGGGTATTTATAGATAGCACCATCCATGTATGTGGCACTTTACACAGTATGAGACAAGAAGATCCTGCCCAAAGATGTTTGCAATCTAGGAGGTAGACAGAAGGGAGGGGAGGTAAATGGAAGTGGGGAAGCATCTGTGACTGTTTCACTTGCACATTGCTAAGTTTAGTTATAGTGGGGGGAGAGGAGGTGCTGTGGTGAGAGCTTCACAGAAAAGATGGGTTATAAGAAGGTACACAATATGACAAATGCTCTAGTGCAGTGTTATTCAAACTGTGGTTGGGACCCACTAGGTGGTCTACCATTAGGGACCCACTAGCCAATTTCAGGTGGTTCCCCATTCATTTCAATATTTTATTTTTAATATATTGTATTTTTCGCTCCATAAGACACACTTTTTTCCCCAAAAAAAGTGGGGGGAAGTGTGCGTCTTATGGAGCGAATACTCTGGGCCAGCTCCTGCCAGCAGCACCGAGTGGAGCGCTTTCCCCTTCCCTGGCTGCGGCTGCGAGGAGGCGCCGGGCGAGCAGCGAGTCCTTCTGCTGCAACACACACTGCCTGCTACTGCTGCTGCTGGTGCTTGGCCGGTCCACGTCTGCGTGCGCCGCGGTGTGCCCTGAGCTGCGAAGGGGCTGGAGGTGCAGTGGCTGCGCTGCCTCCCCCTGTGCTTTTTGTTGCTCGCTGCTGCTGATGTCACGACCCCGGGGGCTTGAGGCTCGCGCGCCAATCACAGATGGCCTGTGTGGGAACTGGGAGACGGCGAGCTGCTGCTGCTGCTGAGAGGCACAACGGGGCGGACGGCTTTTAAAGGGAATGCTGCCCCCTTTTACCTCTCGCCCCCCCTCCCTCGGTCAAGCTTCCGAGGGGCATTTAGCGCGCTCGTCTCTCTCTCCGCTGTAAACTTTCCGCAGGACGATCAGTAGCGCTGGCAAGGAGACAGGGAGGGAGAGGAGGAGCTGCTGCCGCTGCTGCTGCCTTGGCTTCCTGTGCTGCCACCCGAGCTCCAACTCACGACACTGGACGTGCATTTTCAAGTACACCCCGCTCTCTGGCCAGCGAGAAGCGGGACACTTTCTGCTTCTTCGCAGTGGTCACATAGTCCAAGGGTGGAAACTGTTCCAAGGGGCATCTGGCTTCTCCTGAGAGAAGGAGAACACTTGATTTCATTTGATTCTCCCCCCCATCTGAAATATATTTTTTTCCTGTTTTCCTCCTCTAAAAACTAGGTGCGTCTTATGGTCAGGTGCGTCTTATGGAGCGAAAAATATGGTATTAGACTTGATGCTGCCATGATATGTGACTGCATCTGGGGAAATGTTACAGACCTGGACTTTTAACAAGCTACTATGTATATTCTTTTAACAATGATAGTAAATGGTACTGACTCCTGGGTTAGTGTGGGTAGGATTGCAGCCTAGGAGTGCTAAAATTTTCCTGCTTGATGATGTCACTTCCGATCATGACATCACTTCCGGTGGGTCCTGACAGATTCTCATTCTAGAGAAGTGGGTCCAAGTGCTAAATGTGTGAGAACCACTGCTCTAGTGTGTAAAGTGCCATTACTGCCATGGGGACTATGCAGCACTGCTCTGCTTGTTCTGATCTCACCTCAGGAGCAGTTGGCGGGGGCAGCAGTGGGCTGGCAGAAAAAGTATTCTATAGTGGCCTAAACTCTGCCCTTCAAAGGACAGGCAGGTTGTATGAGAACCGTGTGGAGGAGAAAGCCAGCAGCAACTCTTCCTCCCTGCAGGAGTGACCATGTGGTGAGCTGCCCACTCCCTCATATAGCAGTAGTCCTCATATAGCAGTGGTCTCTTCCCTGCATTAGCAGCAGTAGCATAGCTATGGGGGGCACATCACTAAGTTTTGCACAGTGCCTCAACACTCTGTGCAAGCGAATCCTCCCCCTCACTATCTGAGCCATTCCCAGCATCGAGCGCAAAGAAGAGAAGATGCCTCCATTTTGCTCTCACTTCCAGGAATGGCTCCAACGGCAAGGAGGAGGGACAGCTTGCATGGCACATTGAGGTGCCCTTCAAAACTTAGTGCTGTGCCCCCCTGTAGCTCCACTACTGATTAGCAGAGTAAACACTCAAGAACAGTGTTTCTCAAAGTATGCTTCTAGGATCCCTGGGGCTCCCTAAGACCCCTTCAGGGACTGCGCAAACACACCATAAGTGGCCGCCATCTGCCCCCTGCCTGGTCTGTGCCAGCACTTTGGGATTCCCTGAAACTCCTTTTAGAAGCATACAGGGCTCTGGAGTCCAAAAAGTTTGAGAACTGCTGCTCTAGAACATCTGCTCATTCCCAGAAATCTCTGTAACATGCAGTGGCTCTGTGGCAGATATGCTGCCAAGTCTTTGTAGAAAGGGTTCCATGGAAGCAGACAATTTGAAAACGACGGCTTTCAATTTTAAAAAGTAGTTAATTATCAACTATCTAGGAGCAAGTTTATTTATTCATGCCAACAGTATTAGCTACACTTTCGTTGTTAAGTGTGTGTGATGGGAACATTTTTAGATGCTCTAAGAAAAGCTTTCACTCTTGGCAACGGCTTATGCCAAAATATGTTACTTTGGATACCAACCTTTCCTCCAGAAGGTAATCCATGGTTTAGCAGCTGAAAGTAATACCGTATTTTTTGCTCCATAAGACACACTTTTTCCCCCCAAAAAAGTGGGGGCGAGGGGAGTGTGTGCATCTTATGGAGCGAATACTGCAAAAAAAACAAAAAACAAAAAACAAAAAAACTCCGCCCCAGCCCTGGCCCCACCCCCTGCCTGCTCGCTCTGCTCTGCTTCCCTGGGCAGTCATAGGCTACTCAGAAATAAGTCACAGAGTCACTGGGGCTCACTCCCAGGAAAGCGTGGGTGGGGTGGCAGTCTCGCTGCCCAATCCTGTGCATGCCTACTCTGAAGTAAGTCCCATTAGAGTCAGGGGGGCTTACTCCCAGGAAGGCCTCTCTCTCCCCCCCCCAAGCCTGGAGCATCACAGCCTCTCTTTCCCCCCCCCACCCCAAGCCTGGAGCATCACATCCTCTCTCCCCCCAAGCCTGGAGCATCACAGCTTCTCTCTTCCGCCCCCCAAACCTGGAGCATCACAGCCTCTCTCCCCCCCCAAAGCCTGCAGCATCACAGCTTCTTCCCCCCCCACCCCAAGCCTGGAGCATCACAACTTCTCTGCAACACAAACACTTTCCCCCCTCTCTCACACACACAGGCTGCCCCCTTCTCTTACACACACAGATGCTCTGCCCCACACACACACACTCACACAGCAGGGGAGGGGCGCTTTCACTCACCTCATCCAGCATCTGAATGTAAGCCCCCCCCCCAATCACAAAGAAAAAACTGTCTCCTTGGTCAGAATGCCAGTGTTTGCTTATTGCACAAGCCCCAGGTAAGGCTCAGTTCTCACCATAAATCCAGAGGTTTGTTGTGTCTTGAGAATTCAAGTTGTGGTTGGACTTTCCACTTGTTCATTTGTATTGGAATCACAGAAGAACTGGCGAGGAGGTAGATGTGGTGTCAGCAGTGGCCCCTTTAAGGGTAAGGCCTGGGCATTCAGCCCAGTGTGCTGCACAGCTGCAGCCACTGGAAGGCAATAGGGCCCTCAGGGATATAAGGAGTACCTGAGGCAGAAAGGGTTTTTGGGTTTTGAAGGAGTGTAGGTTGGAGGTAGGAGAGGAGACTGACTGGGTTTATTGAATTTGGAATCTGACTGTGGATTGTGACTGGACTTGGATACCCTGATGGATTTGACTGACCTTGGACTGTAATTTGGCTTATTGGCTCTGGACTCTGATTTGGCAACTCTGATTGATGGGACTGATTTACTTGGCATCTGTGGACTGGAACTGGACTCACTTTTGCTTGCTGCACTGGTGAGTTGCACAAGGGGAACTGATCAGCCTTAAGCGGGCACAAGGCCCAGTGGATTGGGATTTGGCAGACCATCATTGTAGCAGAAAGACTAATGTGACCCCCTATTTGTGTGCACCTGCTTTTGTGAGCTTCATAAATTCTGACTCTCAAGATGATGAGTTCTTGGGGTTTCCAGAAAACTAGAGTACTCAAACCTTTAAGTCTCTCCATTTGTTAATGACAGTGATAATGGTTCTTAATGCCACTGTTGACTGCTGTTCACTTTACATGGTTCAAATGTTGTTCTGCTATAGTTTATTAAATATTTTATTACACTATTTGGTTCAGAATATTTTTTTCCTGTTTTCCTCCTCTAAAAACTAGGTGCATCTTATGGTCAGGTGTGTCTTATGGAACGAAAAATATGGTACTTTATAACCTTCCCAGACAACAGTAAGTGCAGAGCATGTTTCTTTTCATAGCTGTCATAAATCAGTTCCAGAAAGTTCTAGAAATGTGAGCTGTCAGACAACAGAAAGTTGATGGCTGCTTGCTGACTCATAGCTAAAAGCCAAAATGACTTCCTATGAGTGGGGTTTTAATAATATGTCAACATCTGCCTCAAATCAATCATGTGATTTAATTTGGACCCTGACTTTGTAGTTATGGTACTTACCAGATAATATTAGTGAGCCAGCTGAGTTGACGCCCTGGATAGTACATTTATTTCTCAACAAGAACTTCTTCAATAAAAATAAGTTCAGAACAACAGCACTATAACCCTGTATTGAAGAAGACTCTACCTAGAAATGAAGGCATCCAAACTTGGTTTAATTACATTTGGCCTGTCATCAAGCACAGGGTTTCACTGTGACTTTGTGAGTTTAATAATTGGCAACTAATTTAACATTTTCCCATCACACAAGCTTAATGACTGACTTTCTGCTTCTGGGTTTTTGTTTTCATGTTTGTTTAAATCATTTGTTTGGCTTGTTTTTATGCATTTACGTTGGCTTTGTTAGCTGTCACGGTTAAAAAAAAATAGAGCATAAATTCTGAAAATAAAATAAATACACAGCACTGTCAACATCTGCCTAGATTTGCCTAGTGGTAAGGTCATCATAAGAACAGCCTTGATGGATCAGGCCAAGGGCCTATCTAGTCCATATTCCCGTATATCACAATGGCCCACCAAAAGTCTACAAGACAACAAGATACCTATATCCCCTTGCCACTCCCTTGCACCTGACATTCAGAGAGAGGCTTCTTCTAAAACCCCGAGGCTGCATGCAGTCACCCTTGGCTAATGTTAACAAAAGATGCCCTTAATATTTAGGCCCAGGGGTAGAACCCTATGTTTGAAAGGCTCAGAAAGCCTTTCCTGCAGCCTCAGCAGAGAAGTACCTAATTAAAGAGCCCCAGCTAGAGGAGCTGGAGCAGTTGTTCTCAAACCTTTAGCACTGAGACCCACTTTTTAGAATGAGAATCTGTCAGGACCCTCCAGAAGTGATGTCATAACCAGAAGTGACATCATCAAGCAGGAAAATTTTTAACAATCCTAGAGCCCAATCCTATATAACTTCCCAATGCCAGTGCAGCTGCAATGCAGCCTTGAGGAAAGGGAACAAACTTGGAGGAGTCTCCATTATTGCCCCCCCCACAGGATGCAGCGCATGCACCAATAGCATAGCTGCACCAGTGCTGAAAAATTGGATAGGATTTGGCCCTTAGGCTAACCAAAAACAATACAGAAAGAAGATTTAATTCAGTTGGTGCTCCTGTATTATAGCAATGAAGGAATGTTAGCACCTGAAGACAGAGGTTTGCAATCCTAAACATACAGTGGCACTGTCAGAGGTCAAATCAGGCATTGGTGTATGGCTCATCAGAGGGTCCACCAATCAGGCCAATCTCCGGAACCTCCCAGTACCAGTGGGAGAGATGGCATAAATCTCCTGAGAGACTCAAGTTGCCACTGTACCCTACACCGCCATCTACAAAAGGCAGTATCTGTCAGAAGCCTGTGCCTCATCACAAGGCCTCTAGAGGATGCTCTTGATGGTCAGTGGAGAAGAGGAGGAGCTGCTGCTGTTAAACTGGGGTGGACAGTGCCAGATTTTGTCCTAGGGCCTCCAGCAAGCTGGCACCACCACTGTAAACCTACTGTACTGTTAAATCCGATTGAACTCTGGGATTTACTTCTGAGTAAACATGTTTAAGATTGTGCTATCAGGCATTTGCAGAATGTATTCCCAAAGATGAAATGAAAAAGACAGAAATTGGATCAAAAGGATTTTATGGGAATTGATCAGGCATCATCATAGCATATAACTCCTTATACATTTCCACCAGTTTAGATTTGATTGGGTTATACCATTCTCTGAAAAAAAAAAAAAAAAAAAAACTGTAGTGGAACATCCAATAAAGCTTGCTCAGCAGAGCAGGTAGACCTGATCTTGTTTTGCATAAAAGCATTTCATGAACCGCAAGAAAAGGAGGCAGTTATTCCATCACATTCTGATAAATGACCATGTTCACCCTTGCTGAGCCCTGTGTATCCCTTGCCTTCCTCACAGGACAGTGGTGAGATTTTATTTAATCCAGTCGAAATCTAAAAATATGCTCCTTTTCTATGCAAGAAAGAGGCAGGGTGCCCCTACTATACCCACAATCTTGGCCATCATCTGACTTTAATTAAAGTGAGAGATTAAAGATGAATGTTGAAGATTAACTATAATAAACTGCTTTCTTTGGAGTGATCTAATATAATTCTGAGTGAATTAGGAAGCAGATTATTGACCTGTCATAGCACTCACAAGTCACAAGCTTATTATAGTTGTTTCATCAAATAAAAGAAGAGTTTATTAAGACAATTTATCCTGTCTGTCTATGCATTGCAGCATTCAGACCACTGCATTCCAACCACACTGTCTTGTGGCACATGGAAATGTCCAATTGCATGCAAAATAGGTGGTATCTATCATGGATCAAATGCTGTAATTTTCATATAGGGGAAGTTTCCTAGAAAATTTCCTTGATGGGGGGGAAATGGAAGAATTTCAGTGCCTTTTGAAAGCTACTGGAATGATGTATGAATATTTGGTCAACCAACTGGGAGACATTGTTCATCTATGCCCAGGCTTTGAACTTCTGTAACCAAAGGAAGGCATTACATGGAGTTGACAAGTCATAAGAACATAAGAACAGCCCCACTGGATCAGGCCATAGGTCCATCTAGTCCAGCTTCCTGTATCTCACAGCGGCCCACCAAATGCCCCAGGGAGCGCACCAGATAACAAGAGACCTCATCCTGGTGCCCTCCCTTGCATCTGGCATTCTGACATAACCCATTTCTAAAATCAGGAGGTTGCGCATACACATCATGGCTTGTACCCCATAATGGATTTTTCCTCATGAAAATTGCCCGTTGACACCCACTCTCTGCTTCCTGGTCTCCAACCAGTTCTCAATCCACGAGAGGACCTGTCCTCTAATTCCCTGACTGTGGAGATTTTTCAATAGCCTTTGGTGAGGGACCGTGTCAAACGCCTTCTGAAAGTCCAGATATGTAATGTCCACAGGTTCTCTTGCATCCACATGCCTGTTGACCTTTTCAAAGAATTCTATAAGGTTCGTGAGGCAAGACTTACCCTTACAGAAGCCATGCTGATTCTCCCTCAGCAAGGCCTGTTCATCTATGTGTTTTGAGATCCTATCTTTGATGAGGCATTCCACCATCTTACCTGGTATGGATGTTAGGCTGACCGGCCTATAGTTTCCCGGGTCCCCCCTCTTTCCCTTTTTAAAAATAGGCCTTAGCCCTTAAAAAAAAGTCGTAGCACTTTGCATTACTACCTGTCAGATCCAAGGCACTTCTGTCAAGACCCTCTTTGACCTTTGGTGGCTGTATTTGAATCTGATCCTCCTTAACACACCCAAGCTCCGTGGGCTGAGCTGCAGTACAGCAAGCAGAATTTGCAGCTCTGTTGACCAGGTGAAAGCAGAAAGCCAAGATCCTTGTATTTACATCAGGCCTGCCCCATCCAAAGGCACCATACAGCCTGCCAAACATAGTAAGGAATGACAAAGCCCAGTACAAACCAAGAATAGGGTGAAAAATGCAGTGTAACTTTGGCTCTGGTTTGATTGACCTACTTATAAAGTTTAATTCAGTCCCATTGTAAATAACCATCCCATCTAGAGGACTGATATAAATGGAAAAATGGAATGGAAAAAAATGGGAAAAAACCAGTCCTGGGATCCTTTCAACAGGAAAGGCAAGTTTGCATTCAGAATGCAAGCAAAGCATGTGGCCAACATTCTATAGGTTTAAAGATTTTCCTTGATTATCTCAGTGATATTTTCATTTACAAAATAAAACTATTAGTCTACAAAGCAGGAAAATGTGCTTTGTGTATCTCTGCTGAGTGATCGCATCCCTAATTTCATAGAGAAAACTTAATTTTTCAGAAATCACATTTCTGAAGAAAAATTCAGTTCTTTCCTTCAGCGCTGCGTCTTTCAAACTGATAAGTAAAAGAACCACAACAAGTGATGACTGACCATTTCAGTCTGTGCAGAGTTTATTTTCCAGACTTGAATGTGTCATAATATGACAGTAAGTGAAGCCCAGTTCATTATCTACTCATAAAACTGACATCGCTGCTGCTAAAACAGTTCATGAAATGGCACGTGGCTGGAGTTGGCAACCATGATTTTTTTTTAATCAAGAGCAATTTCTTTTGAATGTGAGTTCTTTCATTCAGCTTAGCTGCCTGCAAGAATGGGAAGTAAGGTCATCCACAAGTGTTTGGAAAGTGACGGAAGTCAAACTCTACCATGATGGACCAAGTACATTATGACGGCACATGATTTTAGTACAATTATTGAGTGCCTGTTAGTGGATCAGAAGGGAATTATTATTTCATCCAGATTATGGAGGCTCAATTTAGAGCACAGGACGATAAGGTCACAGAAGGCCTGAGTCATGCATCAGATCAGGTGATGATGGGCCAGAGGCAGAAAGTATAATGAGAGGTGAACAAAGCAAAACAAAGCAAGATGATAGAGTCTGTGTCGCTACACTTGCCAAGACTATTGTTGCTATAGTCTGTGTTGCCAAATTGCTCACTAATCTGTGTACACTTACCTAACGTCACCAGAACTCATGATCCAGAAGCATTAGACACTTTTCAACAGTCGCAAATGTGATCCGCAGTTGGGTTGCAAGCAGCAGCACCAGCTCGACAGCAGTCCCTGAATGTCCCCTGTTCTGCTAAATCAGCACAGGAGCAGGAAAGAGGCAGGGTGGGTGGAATGGGAAAGAAGGAGGGTGGAACAGGGTGGCAGCAGGGGCAGGGAGGAGGGTGGATCATGTCCAGGAGGTGGGCAGGTTTGGCTGGTCATTGGAACAAACAAGTATCTACGTTCTTATGGAGCACTAGCAGAAATGGAGCAGTTCTAGTCCCAAGAGGAAGGTAATTCCACAGGCTGGGTGAAATATCACAGTAGGCTTCATCACAGGTCATTGCCAATTGTCCGTCCCCGTCCCCCCCAAAAATGGCACTTGCAACAAAGTCTCCTGAAATTCCTCAGGGAATAGGCAGATTCAAGCGGAGAAAGGTCGTTCTTCAAATACCCAGGTCCAAAACCTCTATGTGTCAAATGATGGCTAACCAATCTCTGCATGGGTTGCTATGAACTCTGCCTGCATATTTAACAATCAAAGTTGAACACTAGAGTTGAACACAAAGTTGTAGCTAGAGATTCATACCTGGAGTTGCTTCCTAAGTCTCTTCTACAAGAAATGGAAACACTTCATTTATACATACGCATTTTTCATTGTATGCCCTAAGTATTTCCATTCACTCAATAGAAAAGGATGCATTACATGGTAGCTTTAGCTCATGGCTATAAATTACAGCCTGTCCTTCATAACAGATGGCAGCTCCAGCCCATGACTCGGAAACCAAGGGAACCTGTACTAATGGAATTCAGGAGGAGGCATATTTGGAGGCCCTCCATGGTCTAAGTTCTACCAAACCATACTTAGAGGCCGAAGAGCCCACATACCTATTTGAAGAAAAGACCTCAACTCTAAAGTCACATAGAAGATTATGATCACAAGTATAAGCAACTTGAACCCAGTTCCCTAGTCTATATTGCCCAAGACACCTTGCTTCCTATAAACCAACACCAGAGATATCCCTGAAGGAATATTACAGAACATTCTGAGCTCCAGGGAAAACACTGCTTCTCTACATTTGTTTCTGAGAGATTACTCAACTGAAGTGAGGGGTACGGCCTGTGCAGTCATGAGACCATGGCCCCAATTCTAGCTAACTTTCTAGCACCAATGCAGCCACAATGCAAACCCAAAGGAACACACATTCTCTTACCTTGAGGAGGTCTCCAGGTCTGTGTCCCCACCACAGAATGCAGCACACACTCCGTTGGCATGGCTGCACCAGTGCTGGAAAGTGGGATAGGACTGGGCTGCACATCAGGATATAAAAGTTCAGTGCTGGGCTCTTTTGTATGTTGAAATAACATCTGCAGTATCTTGGAGCTGTCCCAAGACCTGCAGTTCCTGACTTTAGCACTGCTACCCATCCTTGTGTTACTTGTTACCAGCTAATCACTACCTGTGACCACTTAGCTGCCACTCCCAGTCCAGACTGGTCACTCATGTCCTCAGGGGCACACTCCCATGGACTTACCTAGCTGAAAGAGGACACAGTCATGTTTTCACATTCATCTGCTTGAGTTCTGTTGATTTCAGTGGGACTTGTGTGGGCATGGGATTTCTGCTATCCCACCTATTCTTCATAGTGAGTGCAAATATATCCGAACATTTCCACTGACATTGTTGGGGGAATTTTTATTTATGTTTGTGGGAAAAGAAGAAGAGATAGTATACTGATGATGTCTCTGTGAGGAAATTAAAAGACCAAAGTTCTTCTCTAACAAAGCACAAGCAGAAGAATGCAAATGTGGTCAAAGCTTTTAATTTTATCTCATAAATACCCTGAAACATCTCACAGCGCTAGACCAGACAAAACAAAAGACAATAATTTAAGTAGGCAAGTTAAAAAAAAAAAATCACTAACATAATCTCTGAATAGAATTAAAATAAAAATAGAGTAACTACAATGAATGTTTCCTAAACAATGGAGCAGAACATAGCCAAATCTATCTTTTTAATATTGTACTCAAGGTCAAATATCATTGTAAGGCAAGTACTGCAAATTGAATGCCTTAGGTTGAGCAGTTGATTAAAGGTAGAAGGGATCTGTTCTGTTTAAACAGTTTTATTGTGTATAGGAGCATGGAAAGTTGCCTTCTTCTGAGTAAATCCATTGGTCAGCCTAGCTCTTTATATTGGTTGACAGAAGCTTTTCGGGGTTTCAAATGGATTTTTTCTTAGTCCTGCTTGTGGATAACAAGGTTTAAATCCAAAACCATCTACACACAAGGCATGTGCTCTTCCACTGCACTACAGTATCATCCCCACAATTCCATGTCATTTCATTTTCATGCATTTAATGTCACACAGAAATTTAAACACATACAATTTGTAGTTAGCATGCTTTCAGCCCAATCCTAACTAAACTCCAATGTAGCAATGCAGTCATGCTGGTGCAGGTTTTGTTACATCTCACAGGGGAGTTTAGGCTGCTGGAGAACTCCTCAAACGAAGCCCCATCGGCCACAATGGGTCATCTCAGACCTGTATCAGCAATATTGCTGACGCAAGTCCGACCTAATCCATGCAGGTGGATCAGGCCCAGGAAGGGGGTTAGGATACAGCATGCACCAGTGCCTCTGATCCCATCCACTCACCATCCGCTTATCTCTGGCTGAGCCTGTTTGGGCACTATCCTGTGCTAGATACAGCGCAAGCCTCTTGGCTTGCCTGTTCCAACGCAGAATAGGATTGCGCCCTTATTCAGAATTGGGTCTTTAGTCTTCTATTATCAAAATGGCATTAAGACTTGATCTCCAATATATGCCAATGCAAAATCCAGGGCCAGCCATTTTTATTTTCTTGGCTGTAGTCCACTTTGTGCATCAGAAGATGAACAACACTCAAAATATATGAAGGCTCCAGGTGCAATAAACCACTTACAGCACAATCCTATTCCCACCAAGTGCAACGGCACCATATGGCCAACACTGTTTTCAGTGGCACCACCAGGCCACCAAAGGTCTCCTTTCATCTCCATTTTCGTCCCCTTGGGGAAAGCCCCAGGCCCAGCAATGGAGCTTCTTATGTCTGTACTGGCTATTTTGCAGCCTGACACAGAAGATAGGATCCAGCAGAGCAGGACTCTACAGGTAACACCTCCCTCCTGTCCTGGCTCCTCCCCCACCCTCCCCTCACCCCAGAATGCCTCCCCCCAAAAAACTGCTACCCGGAGCTCTTCTCTTGCTCCAGGAGGTGTCTGTCTGGCACTGGGCTCAGTGAGGACTGGCGCTGGACTGATCCCAGCACTCCCTCTTCTCCGGGTGTCGCAGACATGTCTTATAGCACATTTGCAACACCCAGCACTGGTGCTGGAGCTAAAGACCCATAGGATTGGGTCCTTGGTCTCTAAGGTGACACAGTGCTTTCAAACATATTAGATAACTTATTCTTTGAACAAACAAACTGGTTCCTGGTTCACATGAAAGGCACTCGATTTTTTTGCAGCTGGCAATAGGAAAATAAGCCCTCTTTTCTAATCTGATTTGTATTTAATCGCCCCACTCTTTCCTTCATATTAAAAATGTGCCGTTTTGACACAAGCTTTCTAACTCAATTCACAAACTGCAGAAGAGCAGGGATGGCAATATTTGAGGCTCTAGAGAGCTCTTGCTAAAGTTGTGAAAATTCAGTGAAAAATGGGCAGCACTTTTCTTTTTGATAGGCACCAGCATTATCTTCCATCACTAGGAAAAGCTATAAAATGATAGTCTGTGAGAATACCTTGAATTGATATTTCAAAGGGCTGCTTTTGAAAGGATGATTTATAGATCACAAGACCAATGGGGCTTTTATCAAAAGAAAATGGATTCCTTTGTTGAACTATTGAGAAAAGATTGATGATGTGCTCGAGCCAGGCTTAGTTTTGGTGACTTGGTAGTGCGTAAATTACGAACATCATATAAACTCAATACGTATTACGCTGCATACCAAACAACAAGCACACTAATTGGAGGCAAAGTCCCTTCTTTCCGGAAGGGGCCAGAATGCATGATTTTAGTATAAGAGGTAAACTCCATGTGATTTATGAGCCTGCAGATGCAGATCAGTGGTCTACGCAATTATGGGGTATGTAACCAGATAAGCAGTTAGAAACATTTCTGATGTATGTTTTACAGGGTTCCCCGCACCGTGGTTGAGTTAAAAAATATGTAGAAGCATCTATTAGACACATACACATAATTACAAGCACATCAAAAAAATAAAATAATAGACACCTTCCGTTATCATCCCAAGTCAATTAACACTATTTGACACTCCCACCCCAATAGTCAGTCTCCCAGTATAGGAACCTGCCCTACGTGGAGATGCCAGGATTGAACCTGAGATAACCTCAGGGCCGTAGCTATGGGGACCAGGGGTTTTTTGCCGCCGCCCCCAGCCTGCAGTTGCCCCCCTTGGTATTTTTTCCACACTTGCCATGTAAATGTGGTTGAATGTCCTCCAATTTAGCTCCTGTTCCTTGAGAGCTCAGCCCCTCCCTGCAGGCAGCCTCCTCCAATCAGCTCAGGCTGCTGATGCTTAGTAACTCACCTTACGGGCCAATCATAGCAACCTGCTGATAGTCACAGGACACCAGAGAGGCAGGCATGAAAAAGCCTGGAGGGAATGTGCTCAGTGACTTCAATCACCTTCCTCGGAGCTGAGTGACTGTGCAGGCACTTTGCAGGACCCTGGAGGCTGCTGCTGAGTGACTCTGGCATCATTTGGGGGTTAGCAGGCAGGAGATTTGGGATGGGTCATTTCTGCTGTTTGGGTCTGATACAGCCTTTCTCTTTGGGGGGGAAGAGAAAAGCATGGCTCTGGCATCAGATTTTGGATGGACCATTTGTGCTGTTTGGGTCTGGTAGGGCCTTTCTCTTTGGAGGGAAGAAAAAAGCATGGCTCTGGCATCTGAGATTTTGAATCTTTCCTAGAGATCTCAGAGTTTTTTTTCATGGGTATTGGATATATGCACCACCAAATAAACAGACATTTACTTGAAGAACCTGAGTACAAAAGAATTAGTGTTGAAATCTTCCAACATGGACCATTTTGTTGTCAGAACAAACTGAACTTCAAACTCGTGTAATCAAGAAACTTTGGAAACAACAGGTGGAGACAGAGATATCATTGCTTCTGCTAGCACCAGTAAGGCAATTAATGAGAAGACTCCTGATGATTTAGCACGAGTAGGAGAGCCTATTAAACAAATTAAACAGGGTAAATAGCCAAAGAACAAAGATGACAGATCATTCAGATCAGAGTGGTTTCAACATTTTAAGTGGTTGGAATATTCTTCAAAACTAGATGCTGCATTTTGCTATCCATGTCGCCAATTTGTTCCATTTACTAAAGAGCAAGCTTACATAAAAAAGGGATTTAGCAATTGGAAGACTGCATTGGATAAAACTAAATCAGGATTTTTCAAGCATGCTTCATCTGAGACCCACATGCAGGCTATGTTAATGTGGTCTGAAAGAAACCAAAGAACTGATTCAAACACATCTATTTCAACTCTAATTAATGACAATGTGCTTGAAAAACATAGGTATTACATTTCAAGCATTGTTGAAATCATTCAGTTTCTTGTAGCTAATGAGCTTCCAATGAGGGGAATATACAACATTGAATAACATGTGGAGGAAAGTTTATTTAAAAACCTTTTCAAATATACCCTCAAAAAGGACCCAAAACTAGCTGCATCTTATAAAATTATTCCAAAGAATGCCACTTACCATCCCCAGAAATTCAAAATGAAATAGTTAAAGTAATGACTGATCTCATTCAAGAGGAAGTTTCCAATGACATAAAGAATGCAGATGTCCCATTTTTTTCTGTCTTGGAGGATGGAACAAAAGACAAAAATCAAAGAGAAAATATAGCAATTGCTACTAGATATGTTAATGATGGTGAAATTTACGAATCCATGCTATCCATAGCGACAACAACTGCTTTGGATGCTGAGACTTTTACAAACACAACTTTAGATACGTTCAGAAGGTATGGTTTAAATCCTAACAATCTGTTGAGCCAATGTTACGATGGAGCATCAGTTATGAGTGGCAAGAAAGGTGGTGTCCAGGCATTAATTTAAAAAAAACTGAAGAAAGAAATTCCATGATGTAACCACAGGCTGCATTTAGTTGTAGTTAAAGCAGTTGAGGTTGTGCCAATGGTGAGGGAATTTTTTGGACAATGTGTGGAATTATACAACTTTTTGTCCTGTGAGGTAGTAGCTGTTGAGTATGAAGGCAAAGCTCTTTCTCATCTGCTGGAACAGAGATGGTCAGGACATCTTCAGGTGTGTAGGACAATTTCTGAAGAATACAAACAAATATCAGAAACTCTTGAACTAATATCAGTAAAAAATAGGAAAATATTTGCTGGGGAAGATGTGGTTCTTAGCACTGGTCTCCAACTTATAATGCGGAAGCAAGAGTTTAGATTTTGTCTAGTGCAGGGGTCTCCAAACCCCGGCCCAGGGACCAAATGCGGCCTGCAGCGATCCTCTATCCGCCCTGTGGCCAGCCTCTTGTCCCTTGAAAGCCACTGGCCCACTTGACTGAACATGACCAGTACTATGCTCTGATTGCATCTGGAGAGTGTTCTGAAGGCCGGAGAGGCTGAGTGAATGAGCCCACTCATTCATTTATTCATTCATCTAAGTTCCATCTCTAATTTATTTATTTAAATTTTCTATTTACATTTTTTTCCAGCCCTCAGCACTGCCCAGATATTTCATGCGGCCCTCTGGTCAAAAAGTCTGGAGACCCCTTGTCTAGTGGTAATGAAAAATATTTTGGAAATTCTTTCTCCAGTAGATAAGGGACTCCAAAGTCATGACATTTTCTTGGAGCAGGCCTATAACTTAATTGAAACTACAGAAAGTTCACTAGAAGACTTAAGAAACAGTGAGACTTTGAAATCAATTCTGCAGGAAACATCAAAACTGGCTAAAGAGGAAGAAGTAAAAATGCCAAGGGAAAGGAAATTTAATTCCTTACTTGATGATTATGTGGTGTCTGAAACAACAGGTAACAGAGCATCATGTAGTGACACCCACAGTAAGCATGCTTCTGACTTTTTTGAAATTCTGGATGTAGTGCTAGCCGAAATGAAAAGAAGATTGCATGACAATGAAGAGATTCTTCAGGCAATAATTGCAGCAGAAAATTTAGATCATGAAAATGTTAGGCTTAATTATCTAAAAAAATTCAATATTACCATTCCAAGTAAAGAAGAAATGAAAGTAGTAAAGCATTTCCTTGAGAAGAACAAAATTAAAAAGCAAAATTTCTTCAGTGAAATATACAAACACCGGAGTGCCTTTGAAGATTGTTACAGTATGTTAGCGGCAGTAAGAACTTTTGCATGTAGCACAGCAGTTTGTGAATTGACCTTCTCAGTGCTTACACGAATTAACAGACCTCAAAGACTATCAATGTCTCACTCAAGAATGGCCAATTTAGTATACCTAGCTTTTGAGCTAAAGAGAACCAAGCATCTAAGTGTGGAAAAGGTTCTAAGAAGATTCAATTCTCAGAAGATTCAATTCTCAGAAAGATAGGAGAATTCAGCTCTACTAGGTAGTTTCAAATCATCTGTACCTTACTTTTTAAAAGTAATGAATAATGTAAAAAAAACTAATATTCCATGGCTATGCTATATTTTACTTCAATATCTTTCCTCTTGCTTTTAGGTAAAGTAAATTTACTTTTGTCATCAGCAAATGAAAGGCTTTCAATACAAGTAAATACTACCTGTATCATAGTGATATGTTTTATTTTTGCAGTGTTGCAAGTCTGTGTATTACACTGGTGTCCAAAATGAAAGGACAAGTTGCATGTTATTTCTATGTAGACAAATCGATTTTACATTGCATACAGAGATGCATTTATTCTATGCAGATCATTGTTAGATTGCTTTACAGATAATGAATGCATCTTTCAAAAAAAAAAACAACACCCCAAAATATTTCCTCCTAATGAAATTTGGGTTAGTTATGGGTCTTTGATGATTCTCCATACTTATCCTTCATTTTGCACACCAGTATAGATACCTGACATAATTGCCCCCTCTTAAAAAAAATGATTGCCCCCCCCACCTCTAGAATCCTGGCCTAGACCACCTACATGTAAAATGTGTGCTTTGCCATTGAACTATAGCCCCTGTGCAGGGACTTCAGCTCCCTTTGCTCTGGTATGTCCTTTGTGAGTGATAAGGCGTCCACAACCATCACCTCTAGACTGCAACTTCTTAATGTACCACCTGGAAGGCAGGAGCTGCTTTCCTTATCTCTTTCCCTTGACGAGCTGCTTGGCAAAGGAGGAAAGTGGAGACTTCCACATGTGTTTGGACTCCTGGAGAAGCAGATTCTGGGAAACTTCATTGTGCCCCCCCCTTGTCCCCTTCAGAGCTTTGGCATGGATTGATAGGTCCTCCACTGACATAAAATAAGAAAAATAAACTAACAGAATATCAACTGTCCAGGAGTTCACATAAGTTAGAATTTGAACAATTGCATATCACAGTCAACAGAGGTTTTGTATTTGTGTTTCATTAAGGGTATGTGTTTTCTTTCCCCTAGGAATGTGTGTGGGCCATTTTAAGGTGGCAAATTCTGGGGGCTTGTCATTTTCTTGAATCCAATGTCTGTCTTTGCGTATCACCATCGAGGGATCAAGCATGAAAGCAACCCTCATGTCATCTTCTAACACTACATATCATCAGAGGTCCCACCTGAGGGTTTCCAGTGAGGCTTGAATCTGGGAACTTCTACAAAAAGAATGGGAAGAATGAGTTTTGTCACTGAGCTGCGCTCCTTTCCTAACACTGGGTTTTAGATGTGAGACAGATTTAGGTTAAGCCATTTCTGTCCAACATTGCATATATGCAACAGGGACCAAATGTGTACACCTGTGGGCCAGGCAGAAATGGTCTAAAGATACCAAAGGGTTCTTAACCATTCAATTGATTAAATTCTGGAACAAATTATCCAGGGAAGTTGTAAGATTTTTTTTCTGTCTCTGGAAGTTGAGTTTTTTTTTATGTTTAAATATTGCATTGAAGATAGATCAGTTATAGTGCACCTTGTCTTGATGTGGAATGGGTTGGATTCAGTGATCTTTTGAACAGTCTTGAAATTCTCTGTAGCTCTGATTAAACCACATCCAGAGAAAAAAAATAAACTCACATGATAAAAAAATACTGCAGAGCACTGGGTTTTTTTGTTTCAAAACCTGTAATAAACATCATGTACCACTGTATGTATTTTATTAACCCACTTGAGTGGACATTACAATGAGGATGAGGGCAAAATTAGGACTAAATCCCCCACAGAAACCACAGTGTCATGCACAATGCTCCTCAAACAGACTTCTTCAACAGCTTTGTTCCCTTATGATTTATTCTTGTTTACTTTCAAATCCCTAAACTTGGCTGATGCACTGAAAAAAGGATAGGTCCATAACTAATAAGAGCCATATGTTTCTCTAGCATTTGTTGCCTGTCTTTTGTTCTGCTGCGTTAATGTGGCGTGTCTCCAACCTACCCATCAACAATAATCCATAATGCAATTTGGGTTTAGATTCATTAAACTTGATTAGCACAACATACTAATGAAAATCCAAAATTAGCTTGTGAAACAAGACAAGCATCCTTGCCAAGTCATTCAAAGGACCTCACCTTCAACTTAGTAGAATTTTGCTCAACAGAAGACAATGTTTGCATTCAACCACTTTGTAAAAAGTGTTTTTCACAAGCTATTCCAAATCTTCTGGAACATTCCACTAAAGATATACATTGTTAATTTTTCCCCATCCAAAGTTGATGAAGTGCTGTGTTCATTTGTGCTCTGTTAAAGATACTTTGCTTACTTACAGCCCAATCCTAACTAATTTCCTGCATGGTGATGCCATGGTACTGGTGTGGGCTTCGCTGCATCCCACAGAGGAATTTTGGATGCTGTCCCCTTGCTTCATTGTAAGCCCCAGCAGCCGCTATGGGTCAACTTTGATCTGTGCCAGCAATATTGCAGGCACAAGTTCAAGTTGGTCTGTGTAGGTGGATCAGGCCCAGAAAGGTGGCTAGTATACTGTGTACATCAGCACCCAACCTTGCTCCCTTCCAAGCTTGATCTGCCCACCCCACCCCACCCCATCTTCTTCCCATTCCACTTGCTCCTCGCCCTCTCCCCACCCCTGCATTGGACTTACCTGGTCTGGCAGGCGTCTTTCGTTCTGGCGGCATGCAGGCTAGTAATGCCGTTGCAAAGCACTTTATGGAGCTTTTGCAACTGCACTCCACCAGCTTGAAGAAGGATAGGATTGGGTCATTAATTTCCTACATGTTTGATTTTCCTAAATGTAACTTCCACTGATTAACAAATTCATAGGCAACTACAACACCATTCCAAGAACTTGGATTTCACGGATACATATATTGTATGAAGCAGTGCTGCATGGTGAAGCAATGAAGCAATCAAGACACACTCACATGTTTAGGGTTCATGAAGGGAGCAAAGCAGGCTGGCAAACTTCAGGCAAGCTCACACACACCCAGCCAGCCTCCTCGCCTTCCTTTATTAACCTCCTTCTCAGCCCAGTGCAAAGTCCAGTAGGTAAACACTGTTCCTCAGCTACATTCTAGCCTAGTACAAAGGTCAGTCAGGGAACAATGCAAGTTCCTCAAGGGATTTGGCACTTTGTTGATTCAGCCTGTTTACTCAGTCTGCTTCCAAACTCAGGCATCACCCAGACCAGAGCTCGGACATCACCCAGTCTGCTTCCTGACTCAGACCTCACCCAGTCTGCCTCATGACCCGGGCGTCATCCTAGAGTGTGCCCCAAGGGGGTGAGTGTGATCACTGGCCTTTGTCATGTAAGCACAAAGGGTAAGGTCCAGGTAAGGTCCCCTGATTATTTCCTTCAGCATGGCACACCTACACAAGTCCCAAGAGAGCACTTTGAGGATGGTAGTACCCATTCAGGACCATGATCATCACCCCATTTAGTGATTAATAACAAATGAAAAATTTAGTATATTGTATGAAGCAGTGCTGCATGGCACACCTACACTTTGAGTTTGTCCCAAGAGAGCACTTTGAGGATGGTGGTACCATGATCATCACCCCATTTAGTGATTAATAATAAATGGAAAAGAGCCTGTATCACCTTTGCCGTGAACACAGGAAGGTGATATTTTGTTGTTTTCTTTTAATTTATCATAAACACACCTTTGGAAGCATCCTCTAAGTGTCACCACCGAAGACGGAACAGAAATCCTCTCCCTTTAGTAATACAATGCTGTCAATTAGTTGCACGCAGCAATTACCAACCCCTTTCTTTAATATTTGTGAAGAATTCAACCTTTCCAAGGATGATAAATGACTCTTTGAAGCACGTAGTGCCAGGATTTGCTAAATGTGCATTTCTTCTCTCTCCTTTTATATTTTTTTTAATAATTTCCCCCCAGTTATTTTGCACAATCAATAGAGAAAAGACACCCCTTAAAAAAAAAAGAGAAAAGAAAAAAAGAAAAAGCACAGCGGAATAGTTTTAAATGAAAATAAAGTGCCTTCCATTCAGGAAGTGGGCAGAGCAGAGACGTTCTTACACCTAGGCTAATTAATGGAAGAGCTAACATTGTTAGCCAAATTAGGGACTAAACCTCATTTTAATTGTTTTGAAACTGAAAGGAAAAAAAGAAAAGTACCAATATATTCCAAATATGACCTTTGAGAATTCCAGCTTCATTAGCATTTCAAACAGCACAGCACAAATTAAGATGGGACATGTTCTGCAAGTGAGCTTTACACTGTACACAATTAAAGAGTTGCCAACACGTGTCCCTTTGTCTCCATTAATTGTGGGATAATATGCAAGGAGTATTTTTAACCTGGTTGGTTTTATTTGGGTGGCTTGCTTTAAAATGGCAGTAATTTGCCTTTGAAATGCCTCAATAAAAGAAAAAAAAGTGCTGCGGCCTGGACTGTGACAAGAAGGACATTCCATTGGTGCATCAGATGGGGGGGGAAGAGTTTGGAAGAGAACTGAAAGTTACACCATGTAGTCCTGTAACATTTTTGGTTATTACAAGACTAACTAAGAGGAGGTCTTGTGGCACCTTAAAGAGAAACAGATTTTGGGTGGCATGCCATGGACAAGGGCCCACGTCATCAAATTGGGCCCACTTCAGTACTTTTGATGAAGTGGGCTCTCACTTAAGCGCTATGCCAAAATAAATCTGTTAGTATCAAGCTCTACATGATGCAGAGTGTGTCAGCATTTAGTTGCAGGTTCAAGTCTACTTGGGTGCAGCAACCATGTGGAGTCACAATTTGGACTGGGGTCACAGCTCAGGGTAGAGGGTATTTAAGTCTTTACCTAAGCATTGCTTTCTCCCTGAAAACCTCCTCTCCAAAGAAGCCATTTCACCCTGAAAGTGTCATACTCGACAATATCCAACCCCAGAACCCCAGAATCTGCTCTCTCTAATAAGATTTTGTTACAATGAACTATGTTGGGAGGGCATTGGGGGGCAGGAAGTGGGAGGCGACAGGCTGGGTTGACAGTGGGTTCTCAGTCTCTTACTTTATTTATTCAGGGCAAAATCCTAACCAATATTCCTGCACTGACCTAGCTGTAATCTGTTGTTGGCAACCTTCAGTCTTGAAAGACTATGGTATCGCGCTCTGAATGGTGGTTCTGGAACAGCGTCTAGTGTGGCTGAAAAGGCCGATTCGGGAGTGACAATCCCTTCCACACTGGGAGCAAGTGCAGTCTGTCCCTGGTCTGTCTCCCTGGCTATGGGCCTTCCTTCTTTGCCTCAGACGGTTGGCCAAGTGTCTCTTCAAACTGGGAAAGGCCATGCTGCACAGCCTGCCTCCAAGCGGGCCGCCCAGGGTTTCCCACCTGTTGAGGTCCACTCCTAAGGCCTTCAGATCCCTCTTGCAGATGTCCTTGTATCGCAGCTTTGGTCTACCTGTAGGGCGCTTTCCTTGCACGAGTTCTCCTCTTGCAGATGTCCTTGTATCGCAGCTTTGGTCTACCTGTAGGGCGCTTTCCTTGCACGAGTTCTCCATAGAGGAGATCCTTTGGGATCTGGCCATCATCCATTCTCACAACATGACCGAGCCAACGCAGGCATCTCTGTTTCAGCAGTGCATACATGCTAGGGATTCCAGCTTGTTCCAGGACTGTGTTGTTTGGAACTTTGTCCTGCCAGGTGATGCCGAGGATGCGTCGGAGGCAGCGCATGTGGAAAGTGTTCAGTTTCCTCTCCTGTTGTGAGCGAAGAGTCCATGACTTGCTGCAGTACAGAAGTGTACTCAGGACGCAAGCTCTGTAGACCTGGATCTTGTAACAAACATGTCCTTACCTCGAGGAGGCCCCCCCCTTGACTGTCTCCCACTGCAGGGTGCCGTGCACGCCACATTGGCACAGCTGCGTCAGTGCTGGAAAATTGGTTAAGATTGAGCCCTTATTTATTGATTTATTTAATGGGGTTATGCAAATGAAAAAGGTTGAAGTTTGCTGTAGTCTGTGCCATTGTGACCCTCACACCAGGGCTGCAGCCAACAATAAGAAATGATTCCAAATTATAGTCCCATTCGCCACTCTCCTATCCACTTCCACTTCCAGTCCATCCCCATCTTTGTTTTCAAATCCAGGAAGCCAGAGGGAAAAATGGCAGAGAGAGCACTGGTGCCAGGTTGGGGGGGGGGGGTGTCATTGGACCACGAAATAAGTGATATGCAGAAAAGGGAAGGAGGGTATTCTACAGCAATTGTTTATTAAACTGGAATCCATGATAGAAGCAACTTTGAAAGCTTCAGAAAAAAAAATATATATATACAGGATATATCCACACACACAGGCTGATGACTGGATGGTCAGCATAATAAAGCTGGGGGAGCGGGAGCTGAGATCCCACGGCTCTGACACGATTTATTTTTGTCACAGACAATGTACTCTGGGATTAAGAAAATAATTACAATGGGGCTGGGAGACTTAGTAAACAGTAATAGCCCAAGGATGAATCAGATTTGCTGATCCCAGCTGCGAATGACAATTAAGATGTAATATTTCCCCCCAATTTTTCCCTTACTGTTCATCAGTGTTGAAAAGTCAATTTAGTCTTTGAAGTCTCTAGGTTGGCCCATGTGCTTCAGAGGAGACAAGTAAGTATATAAACTGTCGATCACACTCTGCTGCCATTTCCCTGTTGTTATTGTACTAGGCCTGTGGAGATTACAGTCAGTCGGAATCAGGAAGAAATTCTTTCATTTGCTTCGAGTTCTGCAGCTGATCGCATTAAGTACCAAATGAATGCTAAGGCGTCCTCCGAGAATAAAGGGGCATCCTCAAAATATCAAGCATATCAGTACAGAAAAGTAATTGAAAATTCTATTGAACTACTACTGGGACAGCTGGAAACTGACCAGCTCTCCAGAACTCAGTGTCCACTCTACACTGAACTGACTGGAAGAGGGGAACGAGGACCAAGGGAATCTCGAGGCATCCTCTAGCTTTGTAAGGCCCGTATAGACATGGTGTAGGTGAACGAGGAAAGAGATAAAAAAACATGTTCAAGGCAGCTGAGGTTTTAGTCCTTTCTTTTACAACAACTTTCCAAGGTTAACAGCTCAATCCTATAACCCTCCCTACCGCCAACACAGCTGTGCCACCAGAGTGCACACTACATCCTGGAGAGGGAATCCCAGAAGTCTCTTCCTGGAAAGGGAACATTTGTTCCCTTGCCCAGGAATAAACCTCCAGTGCCCAACTGGGTCTACTCAGCTCTTTCCCTAGCACAAGTCTGACTAGACTGGGAAAGGCAGATCGAGGCCAGGAAGGAGGATAGGTTGATGATACCCCCCTTTCCTGGTCTCAAACCACCATCTCCGTGTCCAAGTCTTTGGCTTTTTCCTCCTGCTCCCTGCTCTGTTCTGACCATTCCACCTCCCGCCTACCCCCTCCTTGCTGACTTACTGCCACCAGTGGCATATCTAAGGGGTGCAGGGGGTAGCAGATGCACTGGGCATCAAGCTGTAGGGGGGCAACAAGTTGAACTTGACACTGATGACCAAAATTGTGAAAATCTTGGTATGTATGAATAATACCATCATGTTATAGATCATCAGAAAGGTAATTTAATGCAGAATGCAATGAAACAAACAGCATTGTAATATCTATATTCTATCAAAAGATATGGCCAGTTAACCAAAAAATGAAAACACAACTGCCTTTATGGAACAAAAAGTGGATTTGCTTAACTAAAAACTGACCTATGAGACTGATTGTTCTGAGTGCCAATGAAATGTTATAATGATACAGCATGGAACCAATAACTTTTTATTTATTTACTTCATTAAGGGCGCAATCCTAACCCCTTATGTCAATGCTTTCCAGCCCATGGGACATATGCTGCATCCTGCAGTTGGGTGTCACTCACGGAGGCCTCCTCAAAGTAAGGGAATGTTTGTTCCCTTACCTCAGAGCTGCATTGCCCTTAAGTCAGTGCTGCAAAGCACTGACATAAGGGGTTAGGATTGTGCCCTAAATCTGATTTTGTCAAGGAGGGGAAGCTACAAAATCTTCTTTGACCCCAGGTAGCAGATAGATGCCTTAGCTATGCCACTGACTGGGGGGAGGCAGCAGAACAAGCAGGTGGTGAGCTGCTGGGGGGAGAAGGTTGTTCCGACCAATTTTCTCCTTTTAAAAAGCCCGGGCCTGACATCACTTCTGGTTGTGACATCACTTCCAGGGCAACATTTTGAGCTTGGCACTGGGCTACACGATCATTAGCTACACCACTGACTGGTGCTAAGGTTTGTTGAAAGCTGCTAACATGGCCACAGCCACTCAATGCTTGCAGTGGTGGCCTGGCTGTGCAAAATGGCATCACTGTTTGTGACAGTTGTAAGGCATGCTGCACTACTACCAGAATGTGAGTCCTAGTAGCATAGCAAGCCCATAAGATTGGGATTAAGGGCGCAGTGCTAAGCCAGTGCTGGAAAACACTGACATAAGGGGTTAAGATTGCGCCCTTAGTCACACATACATCCAAGTTGATATTTGCCCCTTGGAGCAAAACATTCAGAAACTTGTAAGAGTTAAAAGTTCCACATTCCTTATTATCCTCCCAGTTATTTATTGATCTGAATCTAGATTGTGGAAAGACCTGCCTGTATCTCCAGAGCATCCCTCCTACCCCAATGGTGCATTGGTGCTACAGTTGCCCCTGACACTTAAGATTGAGCAGACTATGGTTGAGCAGACCTCTGATGAGGATGGGCTCTCAGCTAGTGTCCAAACCAGATGACTGGGTGCCTCACAAATTAATAAAGCTCAGCAAGTACACAGAGGTAGGATTTGATATGCTTACAGCACAATCCTGTGCATGTTTAACTGGCCACTAAGTCCTACTGAGTTCAATAGTGTCAATAAGCAGCTGCATAGGATTTCAGTCTTCATGATGTACAAGAACTGGCTGAAGCCCTGGCCACAGCTAGACTAGGCCCAGATACAACTAATCTAATTTCCATGCTTGTGACTTAGCTTGAGAACAGTGGCTGTATATTGAATCCCCTGGCTCATCAACCTTTGCCTAGTCACTCCACTGGCTTCCACTTTCTGTGAAAGGATGCTATTAAGACAATGGCCATTTGTGCAAGTGACACATCAGCGTATGCTCTCCTCCCTCTCCATAAGAAAAACCTACATTGATTAGAATGTCCATTAAGGTTTAAAGTGCCTCCTTTCTACTTTCTATTGACTGCATTCTATTTATTTCTGTTGTACAACAGACACAAGTGATGTATGCTAGCCTAAAAAAGAGTTCTTCAAATCTCTTGTAAAAAGCCTTCCTTATTTTTCTCTAGAAGGCTGCATAGAGTCTTCCGTCCTGACCCATTTTTCCAAAGTCCTTAAGAATGAATGAGAAACATCCACCCTGGAGATAAAAGTGTCACCTCTGTGTAACATGCGATGACGAGTCATAGTGTTGCCCAAGACCTTGCTTTTGTATATGTGAATGTGGTGCTGAGCACGTGTTAGGAAAGCGTGACCCAAGCCAGTCCTGTGGCATTTGCAAATTGGGTTGATCGAAGGAGGCCTCAGGTCCCACAGGAATTAGGGAAAGTCCATACGTTTAGAATACTGGTTCCCAACCTGTAGTCCGTTGTCCACAAATGGTCCATGAGACCCTGAGAAGCAGTCTGCAAAGACTCAGGAGAAAAAAAGATAGCTTTTGATCACTTCCAGTGTCTCACTGAGCAAGCGCTTCCCCACAGACCACCAGAGAGGGCAGAGAATGGACCAGCTGCAGTCAGGACTGTTTGGGATTGGACAAATTTCTGGAGAAAAAGTCCGTCACAGGTTACAAGCTATGATGTATATGTGCAACCTCCTGATTTTAGAAATGGGCTACGTCAGAATGCCAGATGCGAGGGAGGGCACCAGGATGCAGGTTTCTTGTGGTCCTGTGTGCTCCCTGGGGCATTTAGTGGGCCACTGTGAGATACAGGAAGCTGGACTAGATGGGCCTTTGGCCTGATCCAGTGGGGCTCTTCTTCTTAGGACTGCATATGGCCCATGACAATTCCACTTTTTGCTGCAGTTGTCTGCGGCTCCTAAAGGTTAGGAACCACTGTTTTAGAGAAAAGACCAGACTTATTAGCAATGCTTCCCCACCCTGCATTGTACCTGGCTGGCTTAACAGAAGCTTTGCCTGACTTTGCATTTAGGAAAATTCCCTGACCAGCTACACCGTGCCTCAGTCAGCAGATCTGAATCTGTAAATAAGCCACATCCTGGGAGCTTCCTGACTCAGGACTAAACAAGCTTGTTAGCTGCACAGAATAGGTGCCTCCAACTTCAGTCTCACTCACCAATTTCCTGCAAATTCAATCAAGAGTTGTGTGATCTTTAAGGCCCAGGCTTCCTGAGCAATCAAGGAACCCTCTGCTGCACTCTCAGCAGGGTATAAAACAACACCCATCATGAATCAGGGATGGGCAATCAAGCAACAACCCTTGATGAACTCACTCCCTTAACCAATCCATCAAGAACCCCAAGAATATGGAATCAAGGAACCCTCTGCTGCACTCTCAGCAGAGTATAAAACAACAGAATCACCCATCATGAATCAGCGATGGGCAATCAAGCAACAACTTGATGAACTCACTCCCCTAACCAAGAATCCCAACAACAAGGAAGGGCAGGGAGCAGGTGGATCTTGATGGCAAAAGCATACATCAGATCCTATCCCTGATTTTCAAACCAACCTCACCTCCTTCCTCTCCTCAGTCTTAGGCTAACAAAATAGTCAACATGGGTCCAAGAAGATATACGGGTCCAAGAAGTAGCCTACCAAGAGGTAAGTAAAAAGGCTTTTACCTGCTCTAGCAGCATGGCTGGATGCTATGGAGTGGCAGGAGATAGAATTGGGCTGTTAATGTTATCTTGCACTGAAAAGATTTTAATGTACTAATGCTCACATATGTTCAATTTTTTATATCCTCTCAAATAATTGGCCTCTGAACCATGTACTCTAGCGAAAACAACACTCATCCTCAGCTTCAGAAGTGACATAGTTTTCTGCAAAAGGGATTAGCTCTGTGTAAGGAAGAATGTCATGTGTGAAGCAAGGCTGTATTCCACATCAAGGGTAGAAACTTGTTAGAATCTGTTACTTTTATCTCGCAAGCGGTGTTTTTTCCCATCACCATAGCAACAAAACTCCTTCACCACATACCTACAGGACATCTGAAACTGTGAAAAAAGAATATCTTCTTTAAAAGTAAACATAGCAATAAATGTCTGTATCTAGCAATTTAGGGATCCAAGAAAAATATCCAGAGATGTGCTGGTGTATCTACTGTGGAGCAAGATAGGACAAATGCCTCAGGTGCCAATTGGAGAGGGTGCCAGCGCATACACTCCAGTTGCTTCTGCACTTGGGAAGTGATTGGAGTGCATGTGGCCTCTCAGCAGTCTGTTTGGTGATTTTGCCCAGACACTGCTGAGAGTGCCCATGATCTCCAGCCGCTTCATGGCTCAGGAAGCAGCTGGAGAACCCGGAAGGTGATGTGAAGTGACATCATGACTTTGTGTGATGTCATGATGTCACATGACCTCAGAATATTGCTGTCCAGGTTGCCACAGGCCCTGGATACACCTACGGTCCCAAGTTTTGCAGTAACTCATTGTGTATTGTTATTTTTATATGCTACTTTTCAACAGAGTAGTTCACAAAATGGTTCACATACATAGATATAAATCAATAAATGGTTTCCTGTCCCTGAAAGGCTCATACTCTTAAAAAAAAATACAGAGAAGACACCTGCAAAAGCCACTGGAAAAGATGCCATGCTGAGGTGAAGAGGGCAGCTGCTCTGCCCTTGCTAAATATAAGAGGACATCACTTTAAAAGGTACCTCTTCTGGCTGGCTTGGAGACCCCTCGATCTAACAGTAAGTTCAGCTGCTAGAAACAGGGTGCCCAAAGCCAGAAATAACTTTGCAGTGCTATTATTCCAGTGTGAATGACTCTCATGTCCCATAATACACTAAAGGAAGGCTGATTCACTCCGCCACAGGTTATTAAGCTTATCTGCAAGCTGCCTTGCCTCTTTTGTACTTCTTGATGTCAAGGCAGATGTGGCCAAAGAACAAGCCGGCACAGATAAGGCTCCAAAGATGATCACACTGATGGAAATGCTCAAATGATCCGATCTAATCTAAAGAAGGGTGACCAAGTACTTGTAAAGCTGTCACTCGCGGAAACAAATAACCCTTCTTGATCCAAAGACTGCTAATCACTAAACTGAAGAGAAAGGTCTTTTCCCTGCCAACCCTAGTGATGGCTTACACACCCCAAATTCATCATTCTTTGGGAATAACTGACTACATCAGTGCCAAGCTGAAATTCTCCCCAACACCTGCCATGCCAAGGACCAAAAGTGGCACTTTTCCCATTATCTCCGGATGATACATTTGTTCTGTTCATAGAGATAAGGCTCCCAAGAGACAGGAAGGCTGAGAAACCCGAACAATCCCTTACAATTGCAGCAACGCAAGTGACATGTGTTCGTACTCCCCCCTCCCTTCCCCCCCACCCCAGGCATTTGTCCAAATTTCCTCTGAGTTGACGCCTGAGCAATTGATGAAAAAGAAAGGTATGTTACAAGCTCACCTAATTATTCGAGAAGGCATCAGTGGCCTTTGTGGAGTTGGCTTTTTTTAGAGGTGTTTATGAAGTGTAACTCCTTCCCGGAACAAATAGCAAGGGGCTATTATCGTGTGTGTGTGTGTGCGTGCATGTATTCCTGTCTGTCTGTCTGTCTGTCTGTCTGTCTGTCTACCATATAGTTAATGATTTACCAGTACAGGCTCTTTGTAACAAAACATATGCAGAGACTTGGGAGGCCAAAACCCCAGCTGTGGATTTAACACCCAGAGCTCCCAACTCCATTTATTTTCCTTGCATGTGGGTAACACACACACACACACACTCCAAATTTGCATTCAAAGTTTTTGTGCAAAGCCTTGGTAGGATGCACACACATCACTGTTTCAACTAGCAGCAGACAGGAAGTGAATGACCTTTGGTGTCCTGGGGATATTAGCAGTGCAGGCAGTGCATGGCGGAAAATAAATACAGCTAAACAGTAGGAAGTAGATTGCTTTTGCTTTTTTTAAGCTGTGCTCTGGAGAGGATGATGGTAAATGCAAATCTGGGATGGGGGCTGCACTGTTAATGATCCCCTTGGTCTGATCGAATGATCAAAACCCCCTTTATAATGCTTGGAGACATGTGATCATAAACAATTACAGCAACTGAGCATAAATTTTCACGAATCCTCCAGGACCTCTTTTACACCAATCTTCAGAAAGATTCAACACATTTTCTGGCTACATTTATGTTCGAGTTCCACAGGTGACTTTTCAGGTTAGGAAGTTAATGATGTAGAAGGATTAATCTGCCAACACAGATGCAAACACCCTATCAGGTGAACTATGAAGATGCCCTGTAGAAATTAGATATACATCTGCAAAGTTGCTTTGCAAAAACTAACAGAAGTAAAAACACCAAAAGAAGTAAGACCTGGGCATGCCTCTCACCATTCTACAAAGATTACTGACACATATTTTTGAAGTATAAGGGTGCAATCCAAACCTGTGCTGGAGCAGGCAAGCCAGGAGGCTTGCACTGCATCCAACACAGCTTCGTTGGCTGCAGCAGCTCAGCCAGAGGCAAGGGGAATCTCTTCCCCTTACCCCTGGGTAAGGGCTGCTCACCCCAATGAGGCTTGAAGCTGCTCTGTTCTCCCCGGGGACGGGGGTTGGGATCTGGCATAACTGCCGGGTTCCAGCCTGCATCTAGATGTGCCGATGCAGCTTCCTTCCACGGAGGCGCAAACGTGCTTTATGGCACACTTGCAACCCTCTGAGGGCACTTATGCTGGCCTAAGTGTCAGTTAGGAGTGCACTCTATGAAGCTTAATTCCCTCTAGTTCAGTGGTTCCCAACCTTTAGGAGCCCACGAACACTGAGGCAAAAATTGGAATCATTTTGAACCACATGCAACCCCCTGCACACAAAAAAATACAATTAAGTTTGGTAGTCCATGGAGAAGGGCTTAGCGAGACACTTGAAGTGTCAGCTGCAAGTGGTCCGGTCTCCATCCTCTCTGGTGGTCCATGGTGGTCCTGTTCTCTGTCCTCTCTGGTAATCTGTGGGGAAGCTTCCCCACAGATTATCAGAGAGGACAGACTGCCCACAGCTGCAGCTGACACTTCAGTGCCGGCTGCTGGCAGTCCTTTCTTTGCCCTTTTTGGTTGTCCATGAGGGAGCGCTTGCTTGGCGAGATGCTGGAAATGCCAGCTGTGGATGTTCATTCTCCACCTTTTCTTGTGGTCCTTGAGGAAGCACTCCCTCAGCAAAATGTTGGAAGAGATAGAAGGTGACCTTCTTTCTTTGGAGACCTCACAGATCACTTCTCAGGGTCTTGTGGACCACCTATGGTCCTCAGACCACAGGCTGGAAACAACTTTGATACTAGTTCCATAAATAACAATGCAACTAATGCTACCCAGCATTGCTACCAAAAGAAGTCTCCAGGTGCTTCTTGTAAAAAACAAAAGCAGAAAAAATCCTGACATCTTCAAAAAAAAAAATAAACTGGGAAATCTGTGAAAAAATAAAAAATGGACTGGACTGGGGGGTGCATGGTAATGGCTGTGGCTGCATTTGCTGACACTATATCACCTAAATCACCTACCTATCAGTGGCTTCACCAGGGGGTGCGCACTGCACTGGGTAATGTGCACAGGAGGGTGACACCACTACTGGCTAAAAAATTTTAAATCTTGGTATTGCTATGAAACAAAGCACATTGAAATATCTCTGTTCTACCCAAAGTTATAGCCAGAAAACCAGTGGAGTGGGGCAATGGTGCTTCACCACACCCACCATTCAGGGCATTGCCCCATCCACTGCATGGGAGGAGAACCATCCTGGGGGTGGCACTCCCGCCTCCTACCCAAGGTGATGCAAACCTAGTGACGCCATTGCTACCTAGTACACTTTTAAAGCACTTATAATTTATAAAAATGCACCATTGGAAAAATGCACCCACTTTCTGCACTTTTCCTCCTTGGGGGAAAAAAACAAAATCTGTGAAAAAATAAAACCATCTGTGAACACCTCTAAAAATAAGATAATTTTTATTTTGGTACAGTTTGTATAGAATAGCACCCTGGTCATGGAATGTCCAGCAGACCAATTCAGTAGTCAGCATTGGAAAATGTAGTGTGCCTAATCTGTATGTAACGGCATATTATTAAGCAGCATCCAGGGTCATGGAGAAAATTCATGTGAAGGAAATGAAAGACAGCATGGAAATTTGCTGAGTCAAAAATTGAGGCTTCTGCAAAAGAATTCATAACTGGCTATACTTATTTGCCAAAGCCAAAAATCACATTTCTCCTGTGGCATTGACCAGAGTGGTGGTTCTCACACATTTAGCACCAGGACCCACTTTTTAGAATGAGAATCTGTCAGGACTCACTGGAGGTTATGTCATGACCAGAAGTGACATCATCAAGCAGGAAAATTTTTAACAATCCCAGGCTGCAATCCTACCCACTCTTACCCAGGAGTAAGTCCCATTGACTATCGTTGTTAAAAGTATTTGCATAATAACCTGTTAAAGGTACAGATCTATAACATTTCCCCAAATGCAGTCACATACCATGATAGCATCAAGTCTAATATACTAAAAATAAAATATTGAAATGAATGGGGACCCACCTCCAATTGGCTCACAACCCACCTATTGGGTCCCGACCCACAGTTTGAGAAACACTGGACCAGAGAATGGAGTTGCTGCAGGGAAATCACCTCTCCCTTCATACCTGCATAAAACTCTGCTCCAACTCTGCTCCAACTGGAGAAGTGAGTGGAAGCATCCTCTGGTCTTCCATTTGCCAGAAACCTAATGGCTTCTCAGGCCATATTCTTCCCCCATAACCAGGGGGTCTTGGAGGTCACGATTTGATTGTTGGTGGGTCCTGAAACGGACAAGCTGCTAGCTGACTAGGAAAATGTATTGAGCCCTATGGAAACTGCAATTGAGACATATGCACATATTTACTCATGAGTAGCAGACATGCCTCAGTATGCTTGAAAAGGAAGACCACGAGGAATGTAACACCACCAGAAGTCTCAATCCATTGAATGCAGGCCCCCAAAAACACTCAAGAAGGAAGAACCCCCTCCAAGGTGACAAGGAAAATGTTTTGAGCCCTATGGACACTGAAACAGAGCAGCACATGTGCGCTCACTTGTGGGTAGGCCAACATACCTCAGCTCCTATCAAAGGCCAGGCAAAGGTGAATCCATAACCAACAGAATAGTCCTGATTCAATAATCGCAGTGCTCAACAAATGCTACAGAAAGTGCCCCACCTCTACCAGAGTAAAAAGGATAAAAACAGAGGCAGCAGGTAGTGAAACATTTTAAAATCACATAAAGTTAGGTAGGTCCCAATAGACTGTTGTTTTAAAAAATGAGTCCAGGTGCTAAAAGGTTTGGGAACAACTGAATTAATGTACAGTATATCCTACCCCCATAACCTTGGCCTCCACCCTACTTTCCACTTCCCCTATTCTTTCCCTTTCAATCAAAATTTAAATTGCAAGCTCCATGAGGCACAGACCTGTATTTATATCTATGTTATTAAGGGTACAATCCTGACTGGCACTTGGGACTTGGGCTGGCCTGGGAGGGTTGCAAACATGCTGCAAAGCACATTTGCACCTCCTCAAGGGGAAGCCGTGCCAACGCAAGCAGAATAGGTAGGTGGCGGGGAGGGGCAGGCAGGCAGGCGTTCCTGGGTGGAGGGAGGACGAGCAATGGGCAGGAGGGCTGGCGGGTGGGCCGCAGCGGCGGGGGGGCAGGAGGCGGGGCTAGGATCCAGCAGTTATGCCGGATCCCAACCCCCGTTCCTGGAAAGAATGGAGTGACTTCAAGCCACTCCGCTCTCCTCAGACTTGTGCCACCTCCAGAGGTGGTGCAAGACCGAGGAGACCCATTGGGATCAGCAGCCCTTACCCAGATGTAAGGGGAAATGTTTCCCCTTGCCTCTGGCTAAGCCGCTTATGGCCCCTATCCTGCGCTGGATACAGCGCAAGCCTCCTGGCTTGCCTGTTCCAGCACAGGATAGGATTGTGCCCTGAGTCATAGTTTGACGTGATGCAGGAGGTCTGTGGTGTGGATCTCCCATGACTTTTGAAAAAGTAATCGAACAAAAAAAATGAAAACATGTAGATATTTCCCTGGGGTACAAATAGCCATTTGTTTTGGGCCACAGTACAGGAGAAAAGAGTTAAATCTTCTCCCCCAAGTGCCACCATGTCAATCAGGTTCAGGATCCTGCAACTGTTGCTAATTTTTTTTTTTTTTAAATAAATGACAGGAGCTCATGATCTCCAATGTTACATCTAATTAGGCAGTTTGTAGCATGATGGTACCTTCATGGTGCTATATAAATAATAAATAATAATACATAGTAGAATGGGGAATGATTTCCAAAGAAGTAAATGGCACTTGGACTCAGACCAAAGAAAGGCAACAAATAACTTTAATTGTATGGCAGAGGAAGTAACTACAGCTAAAACAAAATGGCAGCCTTTCAAGTAATTCCATTTATATACAAACCAACAAAATTGGGGACATGTGCATAATAGCATACACAGTATTTTCATCATGCATGCCCACTTCTGCCTAATTATATGTTTTGATTATAAATAAGCATGCTCCCTATATGGTTATTCAAATCTAGAGGTGCCATTTATGAAGTTTTGGATATTTATAAGCAGAATCCTTCCCATTGCAGAAGTGCTTAAATTCCTTGTGCAACTTCTGTAGCCTGAATATCTCCTTACCTTGTGCCTTGCAAGGTCAGTTAAGAATTTCTAAATTTAGAAGAACTCATTAAGGACTGCCAGAGCTGTGAAAATATCTGAACAGAAATCTCTGGGTGGTTTAGGTTGGATCTGTCCAAAGTGTTCAATCACGGAGGTTTGTATCTGCTGAATACCTTGGCACAAAAGGACTTCACTGTATCAAACAATCCTGAGCCCAGAGAAAACATTTATCATCACTGCTGTGTGTTGCTACATTGTTATATCTGACTGCAAGGTTTGGAGACAGGAGAGGGGAAAAGGTCCATAGGTTAATTTTTGGTGTACCAACTGCCTGCTAGTTGCTGGAATCCTTGCAAAGAATGTTGGATTAAGTGGAGCTTGTTCTGATCCAGCAAGGCAAGAATACACACTCAGGAGCATAGCTGCTAGCTGCTAGCTCATGAGGAGTGATTCCACTCCTAGTTCAGTATTATTGTTGATGGCGATTGATCGGGGCTTTTCCAGGGTGACCAGATACAATGGAAGATGGAGTGCCTATACCTCTAACCTGAGGTACTCAATCTGTGCATGTTGCCAGGCATCTCAGGAGGAGAGAGGTGGCCACAGTTGCTCTGCTGCACGTGCTGCCTCCTGACTTGCTGCTTTTCTGGGGCTGAGAACGAGATGGGTGGTGCAGCATGAGGTGGGGAGGGCTTGGGAAACATGGTGGGGGAGGTGGGAGAGAAGGCTGGCTGGGCAGCTCAGAGGTGCTGCATCTCATCAGCACAGGGCAAGCTCCTGGCAGGCTTCAAACTGGGAGGGAAGCCTGACCTAGAGAGAGCAGCGAAGCGCTTGGGAAAGAGGGAGCCCAGCCTGCTCTTGGGGGGGGGGTGTCCAAATGCCACCGCCTGCATCCCTCCATCTTGCCTGGGGGGAATAGGGGTAGCATCTGCGTATTGGGGTATGTGTGTGTGAGCAGCACCCATCTACTTTGGGGTGAGTTGTAATCTTGCTCTATGTGGCTGCAATCCTATCCACTCTTTCCTGGGAGTAAGCCCCATTGACTGAAATGAGTAGACCTACATAGGCTTGGGGTCTGGTGTCAGCTTAACCCAGGATCTTCACCTTTCTCTTTTTCCTCCCCCTTCAAAAAAGAAAAAAAGCCACTCTTGATGGCTTTGTCTCCAAAAATTGATTAAAAAATAAAAACACCCATTCGTTTTCAGCCACCCCCCTTTTTCCTCCTGCCTCCTTTTGAGGGGGGGGGGGTTACTTCCCATGTTAGCTGCTATTATAAGACGAAAGGCACAATCCTAGCTAGGTCTACTCAGAAGTAAGTCCTATTGTGTTCAATGGAACTTACTCCCAAGAAAGTGAGGTTAGGATTGCAGCCAAACAGTCTCTGGGTCTCAGTTTGCAATTAGCAGATACACACAAAACAAAGTCTTCCCATCCCCCAGCAAATTCATCACTTCCCCCCTTTCTAAAACCCTCCAGGTGTGCTGCTAACAAACTCAGGGCACAAGCCTAACCAGGTCTACTCAGAAGTAAGTCCTGTTTTGTTCAATGTGGCTTACTCTCAGGTAAGTGTGGTTAGGCTTGCAGCCTCAGAGTGCTGGCAGCTGTTTTTTTTTGTTTCTAGTGTATAATTATAACACCTTCATGCCCATTTTGGGGGTAACTGAGGTGAGGTGATATAATGGGGAGCCGTGGCCAATGGCCACAAGGATCAGGGGCACTCTGTCCTCCATTGTATCTTGTCACCCTGGGCTCTCCAGTGTTTCAGATGCAAGGGACTGAACCTGATTGACATGGTGGCACTTGCATGCAACGTGTGCTCTATCACTGAACAATGGCCCTTTCCTCAAACATTAACTATGCCTTAAATTTTAAGAGATCCTGAGTATCCAGCAGTCTTACTTCCAATTGTTAAAACATATTTATGGATTTTTTTTTTTAAAGGAGGCCACAGAGGTTGGCTCACCCATAGTGCAAAGGTGGGGCATCCAAGGCTCTTCCTTCCTCAAAAAATCTTGATAATACTGGATAGTTCTTCTTTACAGCAAATATCATTCTATGTAATCCTGTATGCACTGTCATGAGTGGCAAGATTCTCATTGAGCTTAATACCAAATGATAAATCATAAATGTACAGGATGTTAAATGTACAGCCAATATCTGTACATGCACCACCATGTGCAGCAATGAACACAAGATGGTTTCCTTTTACTGAGACCTATCTAATTCTAATATACAACATGTATACTAAAGGTTAAAAGGTTGTCCACAAGTGTACACTATGAGTTAAGTCAAAAGTATGAAATACAGCCACTCTAGTTCATGGTACTGTAAGCCACTAACCTTCCTATGTCTTGATGTGATTTTGCCTCTGTTCATTAAGGGAACAGGCAGCAGTGCAATTCCAGGGAGGCAGTTGGATATATAAATTTAATTCTGTCTATGCCATCAGGGATGACCCAAGAGTCCTACGATAGCATGCCAAATGCTGCCCCTCATTCCTGGTGATGGGCCAGCCTCTACTCCTCCCACCCCTTGGGTTGGAAGAGGGAACAGAATGAATGAGAAAATGTGAAGGAGTGGTGAGCTAGAGTGTCTCATACTGTCCCCCACATTTCCTCATCTACTCCATTCCTCTCTTCCTTTTCCAAATGAGGGAGGAGCAATGGAAAAGAGTAATGGAAGAGAGCGGTTGGATGGAAGTGGTAACCCCCCTGTCAATCTGCTATCTCAGGTAATGACCTCACTTGGCTTCATGAATGAGTTGGCACAGTATGCTAATCTTGTGGGCTTTCCTGGTCCTGACCTTCCTATGCTCATTTCTATAGAGCTTTTTCATTTTGTTGAAAAGCAATATGTAAATATTAATAATAATGAATTAATAAGAGGTACTGTTGTGAAGGCATACTGCTATACAGTGTGGCCTGTCCAGGGGTACCACAAACTTGGTGCAGGTCACCAGTGACATACAGCAGAGAGTCGATCAAAACCACACCTAGGTCTCTGAGTGATTTGCAATAGATTTGTAAGAGTTTTTGATTCCCAATTGTTCACCTATGAAACTTTGCTTTTCCAAACTTGGTTGATGAATCAAACAAAGCTTGGGGGAAGGGGGGGAAGAGCATGGTGTTTTGTGCATTAAGTTTGGGCACTCATTTCCCATACCAAAAACACAATTGTATGAGCAGAACTGGGCTTAGCATGTGCTCAGACAGAGGCACCCCTAATCCTAAATGTATGTCCACCAGCCCCCTCACTGAGCCATTATGTTGCACTTGGTTGTATTGGCAGACATCAGGGTTTGTTTGTAAAACAACAGAGGAGATCTTGTAAATCTGAAATCAAGCCACCCCTTAATATACTGTGTTTGGGTCAACTGCTCTATTGCTTTTGAGGCTGCACTCCTACCCACACTTACCTGGGTGTAAGCCCCATTGACTATAGTGGGATTTACTTCTGAATAGACATGCATAGGCTTGGGCCCTGCATCGTTCATATCTTGGCAATTTATTAAAAGAAGCATAATTTGCATTTCATCTTTTACACAGATAAAGTGCTTTAATAGAGTCCAAGAAAACCTGAATTCATTTGGTTATCAGCATGAAGTTGGATAAGGACAGGATTTACAGTGCCAGAGGTTCCACAGACTGCAGTTCCTCTGTACAACAGATACCTAACCATGGCAGGAAGAAAAGTTTCATCTGGGATCCATTAGAAGCTAAGGCTCCAGGTGTTTCAGATGTTCTCTGGATCACTCCCATACCAGGTGAGGTTTATATGCTGAAAGCTCAAAATATCCCACACAATCACTGACTGCAATATGAACCAATCTTACCAGGGAATAAGAACCATTTGAGTCAGTGAGATGTACTTCTGACTAAACATGCAGAGAACAGGGCTGTATCCCGTACAACTCAGAATCTGAAGCATGTATTGGCCAGATGTAAAGTTATTAAAAGCACATGTAGATTCTCATTATTAGAAGGACCATAAAACGGACCAAAAAATGTCCTAGTTTTGCCAGGGGGTGGGGTGGGATGTTGAAACAACAGCCCCATTTTGAGCTGCTGGCCCAATCTAGTCTTATAATTCACTTTAATAATTCTAAACAGCCCCATGTGAGTGGAAAGTACCCACTTTTCATTCCGTGCAGGGGGAAAAAAAATAAATGTCAAACTGATTGACAAAAATTATATCTAATCACCTTGTGTGCAGCAGTTGACATGTGAGAGCGTTCGGCTAAGTTCCACAGAAACAGCTTCCTAAAACTGTTCCAACAAGAGAGCAGATTAAATCACTCCTGTCCTTGCTTTTCGTCTTCAGACTTTGCCTAAAACATTGTCCTCAATTTTGCTTAAACTGAGATATCCAGCTGGGGAAGAAAGTTGAGAGACTTTCCTGAGCTCCTCCAAACTAGGAAGAGAAGCAGACATTATTGCCTGAACTGTTTTTGGAAGTGAAGTAACATGCTCATACAGCACCCCCTGCTGGCCACTCTGCAACCATCGCCTTTCAAGCTTTCTTGGTACCCGCCACACATTCTTCTGTGTGTCGCATGTACAAAATACAGACAAAATTGGTCCTTTCTAGTTTCCTTTATCTGATTATTTCACTGAAGGCAAATGGCCTCACTAATTTTAAAAATGCTTAATAATTAAGTCTTCCCTAAGCAGATAGAGTCTCAACAATGGTTTGCAGCATGGAATACCCTTTGTGGTGCATTGTCCCTTGGATGGGCAGCAACCCCCTCCCAAGATTTTGGCAGATAACAGAATGGATCAGGAGGATTACAAGGGCATTAACTACTCTGATTGCATCCCCTGCAGTTTCATCACAAAGGCCCTGTGCTTGTAAGTGTACCTGCAGAAATGCAGGCCCCTGTGAGCCAGAAAAACAAAAGCTTATTAACCAAACCAGGGGAAGGAAAAGTTCATTCACTAGGTGTGATGGATCTGACTTACACTGGGCAAAAGTAACACACTTCCCTAATTACATAACAAGCGCATCAGAAGCTTCTTGGCACAAGCAGCTGTTCTGCCACGGAGACTGCAGATATTGTTCATCCTGTGAGGTGGCGGCTTTGCTGAAAATTTAAATGGCTAAAATAAAACATCATCCTTTTTGCAAAAACAAAAAAGCAAACAAAACAATGTCCTTTATAAATACAGAGTTATTGGTCAAATTATAATGGCCTGATTGATCACCAATGGCCCACTTTCAGTAGTCCTGAAAAACAACTGGGGACTGGGAGAGAAATGGACAAACTGTCCCCCCCTCCCATGTAGCAGAAGTACTCTCTAGCCAGTTCATGGGCCCAAATTAGCTATATAGAAAGGGAAGCAGATGCGCACTGGCTACATGCACAAAAGGCTTCTTCCAAATGTGGGTCTCCCTTGCTAGAAATATGCTAATACCCACAATGTAATTAGTCTGTGGAACACCTTGCCACAGGATGTGGTGATGGTGTCTGGCCTAGATGCCTTTAAAAGGAGACTGGACAGATTTCTGGAGGAAAAGTCCATTATAGGTTACAAGCCATGATGGGTATGTGCCACTTCCTGGTTTTAGAAGTAGGCCATCTCTGAATGGCAAATACAAGGGAGTGGCACCAGGATGAAGGTCTCTTGTTGTCTTGTGTGCTCCCTGAGACATCTGCTGGGCCACTGTGAGATACTGGAAGCTGGACTAGATGGGCCTTTGACCTGATCCAATAGGGCTCTTATTATGTTCTTAAGTAAATGAATTAAGTGTTCTGTATGCCTAAATCTCATTGTGATCATATAGCTCAGTAGTTTTCACACATTTAGCACCAGGACCCAGAATGAGAATCTAACAGGACCCGCCAGAAATGATGTCATGACCAGAAGTGACATCATCAAGCATGAAAATTTTTAGCAATTTTAGGCTGCAATCTTACCCACACTTACCCAGGAGTAAGTCCCATATTCTATCATTGTTAAAAGAATATACATAGTAGCTTGTTAAAAGTACGTGTCTGTATTATTTCCCAAAATGCAGTCACATACATGGTAGCATCAAGACTAAAAAATAAAATATTGAAATGAATGGGGACCCACATGAAATTGGCTTGTGATCCACCTAGTGGGTCCCAACCCATAGTTTGAGAAACACTGACATAGTTGAATTCCATTTATTCAGTCAGAACTTTAGTGCAAGCAATTTTGCTGGACCTCAGCCGATTTATATACACAAATCTAAACACTTTCCAGGATCTGAGTGCAATTGGTGTGTCTGTTTTGAAAATGGGGGAGAGAAGATATATTGGATCTGCAGTGTGCTACACTATGTGGCCTTAGCCAAATCATAACTACCCACAGTCCTCTGCTCTGCTCTCTTTTGTTTAGTACTTCTTCAAAAGTAAATGCTCATTTATCTCTCTTTGCAAGGGCATTTTGTGGGGTAGACAGAGGAGGCGGTGACTGAATGCCATGACTCCTAAAATTACATACCACCAATGAGATTAACATCCTTCCCCCCCCCCCCAGCACATTTTCTGAAGATAATACAGAACTTTAAAAAATCCTGTTGTTCAAATTCCCTGGGCTTGTTAAAGTGCAGGAGACAATCTGTAGTTGCTTATTTTGTATCTAAGCAACTGTCAGACTCCATATCTACTAATAAGAAAGGGTGTAATTATATGCTGCAGCTTTAATTAGCAGCAGATGCCTATGTTTATGAAAAAAATGTAAGATTTTCTGAAGTGCAGAATCCTGATTATATGCAAATTGCAAATATATTTTGTGTGTGCGTTGCTTTTGAAAGCTCTCCTTGGCTGCAGCTTTTTTCGTCTCCTTCAGTGTGTTGCAGATGAAAACAAGGATGTTTTGGTGGGCCTGTTACACCTTCATTCTCAACTCAAGCATCACTGCCTCTACAGCGCTCCACCCCAGCTGCACACTGGTGAAAAGCTCTTCTCTGGTAGTTGCATACCATAGTTATTAACTTTGCAATAGTGAGTGCTGCCCTGGTTTTGGAAGTCCGAGGTCCTAGCAGATTAACCATTGAACTTAAGATCTCATTATATAGGCATGAAAGGAAAATGGCACACTGACGTCCAGCCTGACCTTGAGGTTGACTGACAGCCTGATCCTAACCTACTTTCCAGTGCTGATGTCACTATTCCAAGGGGGTGCATACAGCATTCTGCAGTGGTTGGGCAGTCTTGGAGATCCCCTTCTCAAGGTAAGGGAACCTTTGTTCCCCTACATTGCAGCTGTATTGTGACTGCAATGGGGCTAGAAAGTTGGTTAGGATTTGGCTGTCAGCGATCACCTCATCTGGCAGACTGATGGGGTGCAGAGCCACTGAGAGGAATTTTATCAGGGAGTGCAAAAGTTTCTTTGGGACCCCTTCCCTTCTCCCCTCAAATGTGAATTTGGCTCCCTTTGGCTCCTGAACCCTCTTTTTGACCTGAGGCCCATATACAATGTACCCCCTGCACCTCCCTCTCAGAGGTCCTGGATGAGGGACACCCGCCTTCCCTCCCATTTTCTAAGCTTGTCCTTTTCTTGCTTCCTAGATTTGAAAAGGAAGAAACAAAGTGGAAGAGGAAATGTAGAGGATAAGATCATTGTGCATTAGAGTGTCTTTGCTGCTCTAGCCCACTCATAAGAACATAAGAATAGCCCCACTGGATCAGGCCAAGGGCCCATCTAGTCCAGCTTCCTGTATTTCACAGTGGCCCACCAAATGCCTGAGGGAGCTCACAAGACAACAGACACAACCTGTGGCCTGGTGCCCTCCCCTGCATCTGGCAATCAGAGGCAGCCTGCCAATAAAACCAAGAGCTTGCACATACCTATGATGACTTGTAACCAGTAATGAACTTCTCCTCCAGAAATTTGTCCAATCCCCTCTTAAAGGCATCCAGGCAAGATGCCATAACTACTTCTTCTGGCAAAGAGTTCCACAAACTAATTACACACTGGGTAAAGGAATATTTTCTTCTGTCTGTTCTAACTCTCCCAACACTCAACTTTCGTGGATGTCCCCTGGTTCTGGTGTTTTGTGAGAGGGAAAAGAGCATCTCTCTATCTATCCATCCCCTGCATGATTTTGTATGTCTCAATCAGGTCCCCCCTCAGGCGCCTCTTTTCTAGACTGAACAGGCCCAAACACTGTAGCCTTTCCGCATAGGGAAGGTACCCCAGCCCAGTAATCATTTTGGTTGCTCTCTTCTGCACCTTTTCCATCTCCACTATATCCTTTTTGAGATGTGGCGACCAGAACTGGACACAATACTTCAGGTATGACCTTACCATTGATTTGTACAACGGCATTACAATATTAGCTGTCTTATTCTCAATGCCTTTGCTAATGATCCCAAGCATGGAATTAGCCCTCTTCACTGCCGCCGCACATTGGGTTGACACTTTCATCGACCTGTCCACAAGGACCCCAGGATCTCTCTCCTGATCTGTCACAGACAGCTCAGAACCCATCAGCTTATATGTAAAGTTTTGATTCTTTGCCCCAATGTGCATGACTTTACACTTACTTACACTGAAATGCATCTGTCATTTTGCTGCCCAGTCTCCCAGTTTGGAGAGATCCTTCTGGAGCTCTTCACAACCTCTTCTGGTCTTCACCACTTGGAAATGTTTGGTGTCAACTGCAAACTTGGCCACCTCGCTGCTTAGCCCTGCCTCCAGGTTGTTTACGAACAGGTTGAAAAGCACCGATCCCAGGACAGATCCTTGGGGCAGACAGCTTTTCACCTCCCTCCATTGTGAAAACTGTCTACTGACACCCACACTCTGCTTCCTGGACCTCAACCAGTTCCTAATCCAGGAAAGAACCTGCCCTCTAATTCCCTGACTGTGGAGCTTTCTCAGCAGCCTTTGGTGAGGGACCGTGTCAAATGCCTTCTGAAAGTCCAGATATATAATGTCCATGGGTTCTCCCGCATCCACATACCACATTTTTTTCAAAGAATTCTAAAAGGTTCGTGAGACAAGACTTACCCTTATAGAAGCCATGCTGATTCTCCCTCAGCAAGGCTTGTTCTATGTGTTTTAAGATTTTATCTTTGATGAGGTATTCCACCCCTGGAACAGATGTTAGGCTGACTGGCCTATAATTTCCTGGGTCTCCCCTCCTTCCCTTTTTAAAGATCAGAGTGACATTCACTATCCTCCAATCTTCTGGCACCGTGGCCATTTTAAGGGACAAGTTGCATATTTTAGTCAATAGATCAGCAACTTCATTCTTCAGCTCCTTTATAACTCTTGGGTGGATGCCATCTGGGCCTGGTGAGTTATTGATCTTTAATTTGTCAATTACATCTGAAACATTCTCTCAAGGTCTTCTGCCATGAAGACAGATGCAAAAAACTCATTTAATTTCTCTGCCATCTCTAAGGCTAAGAGTTTAAAAGCTACTCTGCTGCCTTTTTAATATTATGTGCCAGCAGTCTGGTTCCATTCTGGTTCAAGTGAAGTGAAGCACTCCTCTTTTTTCCTCCACATTTCCTCTTTTATTCCATCCTCTCTGAATTTCCTGACTCATGAGATGTTAGGAATAGGAGTTGCAGTCAGTGGTGAGGCTAGAGAGGTGCAGGCCGCACTGGGTGATGCGCCAGGGGGGTGATGCGCCCTGGGCAGAGGACATGCTAAAATTGTGGCTTCAGGAGCTACCCCATCATGCCATACACCATTGGATGCAGAATTTCCAGCGGAATGCAATGCAGAAAAACCAGAGCAAAATAGCCCCTTTTGTTCAAAAGTTATGGCCAAAAAAACGGAAAGAAAAAATGCATGGAGCCCTATGGAAAGTGAAAGTGAGCCATATCGTGCGTTTACTCATGAGTAGGCATACTTGCCATAGTCTGTCGGAAAGGGCAGCTGAGAGGAATCAAACGACACAAGAATGGTCCTGATCCAATGAATGCAGGAAAGATCTTCCTATCTGTCCTCCCTTCCTTTTCCAGTCCAAAGAGCAGAAGGATGAGGAGCAGTGGAGGCAAGCAGGCAGACAGGGATGGGTACACCCCACCAATCTGCTGCCTGAGGGGACCACTTCAGTTGACCTTATGGATTGGCCAGCCCTGCAAATGCAGGAAGTTTGCCAAAGGATGATTGGCAGCCCCAGCAGAGGGACTAGCACAGTTTAGCCTCAGCAAAAGTAGTGCACATGTGGTCACAAAGCCCATCCAAGTCTAAACTCATGGTTGTACTCCAGATGTTTTCCCATGAAATAGCTGCACATGTGGTTTGAGCTTCAGTATACAGCAACTTCCTACATGCTATAAGGCGCAACTGAAATTCTCTACACTTACCTAGAAGAAAACCCATTGACACAGAACTTATTTCTAAGTTGACATTTATAAGATTGCACTGCTAAAATCTTTAAAAAGAAATAGTTAAGTTTCTGGCTCTTGTGAAGGTATGCTTAAAAGCATTGTAGGCATTGCCTGCTAGCAACTGCTTCAGCTCATTGGCATTCCTGGAGGAGGACAGGCAAAATACTAAGTTCCGACAGGTGTTTGGCTGCTGCTGTAAAGCCCCTCCTCCTCTCCTTCAGAACCAGTCACAACTGGCTCTGAAGGTGAGAAGGAAGAGCCACTTTCCAGCAGGGGCCAGGCCTCTAAAGAAACTTAGTGTTCGGCCCCCACTCCAGGCATGCCAGTGCTTCAGCTCCCTCTGAAGATATCTAGAACTAAAAACTGCATTTCAATGCCCTTCCTTGTTGCCCCTCCTGTTGATAAACAAAATCAAAATAAACTGGGAAAAATGGTAACATTGGGAGAATTCAAGAAGATACAGACATTTGTTTAATGTGCATGATTTAAACAGATTACCAAGTTCCTTTTTTCTTGGCATAGAATTTGGGTGAGAGTGGTTTCACTTTTTTTTTATTTTAAAGCACAACATACACACTACTCTTACTCCTTTGTTAGAAGGACCATTCGTTACATCTAAATTGGTTGCTAGTGAACATCCATTCATTTATTATCGAGACTGCACACTACTGCTAAAAGAGCATTGCATCTTTGTCCCCTCCTCTTCTGTTGCTTGGTGGGATCGGGAGTAGGTTTCCACTCTTTCCTGGCAGGACTCCATACTGTTAACCAATGCTCTAGAGGCAAAAATTCACCTGGTGCAGCTTTTCCTGACATAGGGATGCAATTAACTTGACCAGTGGAGCTTCTGCCTGTTGTGAAAAGACACCAAGGCAGAAAAAATTGTGGCAAAATTGGAGGAAATAAAAAACTATTGGCGAGTCTTCCCATTCATATGCATGTATTGCACACTATTCCCTTTTGCAGTGCTGCACATTTAAGGCCAGCTGGCGCCTCAGTACTCTTACACATCTTCTATTCAACAAGACTTGCTCCCACATAGTTAACATAACTAGTGGGGGGAAGAAGAAAGGAGAGAGTAAATGCCAAATCTCTCATCTCAGAAAAGCATCTTGTATGGATTTACTGGTAGCGTTCAGGGTTCTTCCTTATCTGCCCAGCAACCTCCTTTTATAGCTTCTCTGTACTTCTCTTAAGCCTGTATCATTTTATTTTGACCCTCAACAACATTGTTCATAATTTTTCACCCAAGTTGACGATGCCTTTGGGATGCAGAGGATTTAAACAACAGCACAACACATCAGGAGAGTTTTTGGACAAGCACAGTGTGTTTTGTTTCCCTCTGCTGACACCTAGTGCTCCAGAAATAATACTCATTATTCCCCTGCAAGGAGGAGGAATAGGGAAGATGAAAGATGGAGCATCCAGAAAAAAAAACAAATTTCCATTAGAAAAAAAGTTTTGCATTAGAAAAACCAGGTAAATTATATTTCCAAACTGAACACTAAAAGATTGTTGAGTATATGCTGGAGAACACATAACAAAAACTGAAGAACACAACAAGAACAGTGAAATCCTTAAAACACAGAACTAGACAATACACATAAGTCACAACATCTAGAGCAGTGTTTCTAAAATTGTGGATTGGAACCCACTAGGTGGGTCACAAGCCAATTTCAGGTGGGTCCCCATTCATTTCAATATTTTATTTTTAATATATTCAACTTTATGCTACCTTGGTATGTGACTGCATTTGGGGAAATGTTACAGACCTGTACTTTCACCAGGCTGCTCTGTGTATGCTTTTAACAATGATAGTCAATGGGACTTACTCCTGGGTAAGCATAGGTAGGATTATTAAAAATTTTCCTACTTGATGATGTCACTTCCTCATGACATCACTTCCAGTGGGTCTTGGATTCTTATTAGGATTCTTAGTCCCAGTGCTAAATGTGTGAGAACCACTGATCTAGAGAGTGAAGCTATAGCTGTTGTAGCAAAGACAATTATTATTGCAGTACCTTGAAAGCTAACAGATTTATTGTGGTCGAAGTCCATTTCACAGGTTGAAGTCCATTTCATCATAGTATCTGATAAAGCAGCCCCAAGGGCTCATGCAAGTTTACACCATACTAAATCTGTCTATATTTAAGGGCCACTGGATTCTTTGTTATTCAAGTCATACGTATTCAAAACCAATTAAAGAAACAGTATAACATTACCCAAAAGTCAGGAGTTCCGCAAGTAGTACCTCCAAAGCAATTCACTGCAATCACAGTAACAAAGGTGTGTTGAATTTGAGAGGCCATTGCACAAATTAGGCCAATCTATGCATTACAAAATTTTTCTCTGCCTGTTCATCACTGGCGTATTTTATTTAATCTTCCAGGAAAACAAGGTACGCTTCACAAGCGCAGCCAACTTCTGAACCAGTCTTCTATAGCTGCATCTAAAACATGATCCGTAGCTATTAGGCTACACATTTTCAACCACTGTGCCATGGCACACCGGTGTGCCATGGATGGTCTGCAGGTGTGCTGTGAGTTTGAAAGAAGAGCATTTGTTAGTAGGACCAATGGGGGATGCGAGCCCCTGCTGTCAATGGGTGTGCCTTGTCAATTATCAAAAAACAGTGTGCCTTGTCAGTGTGCTGTGAGATGAAAAAGGTTGAAAATTGCTGTATTAGGGATTAGCTAGGCTGTGAGCAGTTTCCTTTGCCAATTGTTCAGAAGGGACTTAGTTTTAAACCAGAAGCCCTGCTTCAAAAACCAGATGAGTGTTGGTTACTACAAATGAAAAGCACTCTGTATGTAATCAGAGTTACAACACTCGGGTTTGCATCACTCAGTATGGGAGGCCAGCATGTCACCCCCTTGATGGACCTCCTTCCATGCAGTGGGCAGGGCAACGCACGAGGCAGTGGGCATGATAATGCATGCTTTAAAAAATCTTACTGGAGATCATCTCTGGAAGCAAATGGGTAGCATTTTTTTAAAGGGTGGAAAGTACAAATGCTTCACATTGTTTGAAGTACCTATTCATAATGGAAACACACTCAATTTGTTGTTAGCAAGCTCATGCAAACCTGGAGCATTGTAACCAGTTTCTCCAATGAAACCTTCATCCTGTTTAATTTCTTCCTTAACGTCTCTCACCTCAGTCTTCATTTTATTCTGATTTTTACACCCTATCTCTGCGAATTCTGCACATCCATACTTTCCAATTTTGTCTTAACACATGCACACATCTCTTCTTTCACTTTTGACCCTCCTTGTGGATGGTTCACTTGCCACTCTGTACAAGCGGCCTCTTTCATCTTTCTCATGTTCCCTGTCACTACTGACACATTCAACACATCTGAAGTTAAAAAAAAAGTTCAGCAAGTCTTTCAAAAATGAAAGATAAAAACTTCACACTGCTAGTTTGTTTGGTTCAGATTCGACACAATGCCACAGCGAACAATTCAGGAGCACCTAGACTTTATTGTTAGACCACTGCATACAGTATTTGCCTTGACTTTAATAGCTTTGGCCCCATTGTTAAGGAAACAGATGCTCTTGTCTAATGCAATGACATGTGCATTTTGGTGGCAAGGTGAAGGAAAGGTAAAGCCTCAAGATATTTGAGTTCCACCTTATTTCTGCACTTAATCAGTGTTTTTAAAAGGTGGAAGGTTCATTCTTTAAAATCCTCTTTTATAACTTGCAACACATAGCTATGTGAATCTTTTTTTCTTTTTCTTTAAGGAATTTCTTTTCCTATGTGTATCACCACCAATATAGACATATATCACCTTTGTTGCTTCAATGTGCATTTGAGTCTAGTAAATATATGGCTTTGTCCAGTATACCAACCAATAAACATTAGAAAAGCTACATATTGAATGACTTTGAAATGCAAGGAAAGGAGAAAGATGGCTGACCAGCTGTACAAAACTCTCCTTACAATTTTTTTAAAAAACAGTATTGCCCATTTCATTTTTTAAACTTACAGCTGTACCACTATGTTCTACCAGAATGTCATTCCACAAGTCACTGAATTCTGCTTGTCCTCTCATGCTTTTATTACTTTCTCTTTTCCACTGATGATGCACTTTTCTTGGGCGCTGCCAGCCCTCTGGGTCCTGAATACTGCTCTATATTTTTATGTAAGCAAATCATAATAAACTTACTTGGCTGTTAGAACTAATACAGACAACTGATCCATTGCAGTGACAGTACAGCCTAAGATGATGCCATCCTACCTATTGTGTATAGTACTGACATAACCTTGCCTCCATTATCACTGGCTGTCATATATAGTGGAAGTGGTCCGAAAACCATGACGGTAAATCAAAGCAACATGAAAACATATACAGACAGCAGAATCTCTTGGTGCAGCTTTCTCTAGTCTACAAGCTTCTAGCATCAGATTGCGGGGGGGGGGGGCACACTCTGCACTTAGAAACCAGCATGCAAGAGAACAGGTCAGCATCTTCTAATGTTTCCCCACCACCACCTTTATTTGTTAATGTGCTAGTTATCTACATGCAGGAAGTTGGGTTAGTGTCACTGAGGCAATGAACATGAATTTGGACAAACCCCAGAAATTAGTGGTAGACATGCATGCTGTGGTCCACGGGGTTACGAAGAGTTGGACACAACTTAATGACTGAACAAAAATGGCTTCCAAGCAACACTTTCTGGAAATTGTCCAGCTACACTCCTTATAAACAACCCCTTAAACCACCATATGAACCTAGACATTGCTCATGTAGTGGGGCTTCACTGAGCAAATCTGGCACTTGTCTGTACTGGAGAAAACTAGATATATATTAAAGCAAACAGAGCAGTGTTTTGTTTTTAAACAAGCAACTCAGTTTTATAAACAGGAAAATGTTTTCCATTTCATGATTTGAGACTGCCCTCTACTGGAGAACTTTATTTTCAAAATCTATACATTTTATACCAACACCAAGATTACATTCAAGAGTCGCCCACCTCTAGGCCATACAACACAGCCATCTTTATTCTACATACCATACTAAAAAACATTTACCTAGTTCCTATTTCCTAGTACCTATTTATTTAAGGTAAGCTAGAAATGAAGGGGTGACATTTTAGAGGGCCATTGTGGTTCAGGAACAGGTGAGTAGTATCCAAAGAATGTGAACCCTAACAAGGCATCACTGAAATGAGACAGTTTAAGTTAGTCATGGCTACCCGCCTTATTGCGTTCAATGACGTTAGTCAAATTTCATTTTCCTTGGGATGCAATCAGTAGATTTTTGAGCTGGAGCAGCAGTTCAACAATGAGGCATTTAGAATCTGAAGGCTATAATAATCCTATTAATCATCAATGGTGAGCCGCACTCATAACATTGTTGCATCTACATACGCTAATCTACCCTCTGCTTCATTCTATTACAGTTAAACTGTATGCTGTGAGAATTCCCCATTATTACTCCAAACTACACTCTCTCACACACACAAACACAGAGAGTGCCTTTTTGTAAAGTTAGACACAGATTCAGACAGCTCGTGAGTCTTCTAGTACCAGCTGAAGTTCTTGCTTGAACTTAGTACTATATCTATTGTTAGTTGATCAGAAGCCAGTGCTGTAGTACATTAACTCACTTAGGCTGCAATTCTAACCACAACTTCCTGAGAGTAAGCCCCATTGAACAAAATAGGACTTACTTCTGAGTAGACCTGGTTAGGATTGTGCCCTTAAAGGTGCAATTTACCAAAGTTCATTTTGGAGCATATGGTTAATTCAGTGTGAAATAGGCTATAGAGGCTTCACTAGGTTGTTTGAAATCTTGACAACTTTGTGAAAGGTATAACTAAAAAAAGTTTCATCAAAACACACAGGTAATGAAAATATGCATACAATTATATGAAACACACTAGGATGTCAAGATTGGCCAGCAGACATTTCCCTCTCTCCTGCAAGTTTGCGTGACACAAATTTGCTGCCATATAATGGAGAAGTGATCCTTTACCTCAAAATTATTAGTGCTGAAACAGTAAACTTTTTTTTTATTTTTTGCTTGCTCGTGTCAGTTGTACTGCCCAAGGAGGATAGGGGTTTTAAGTATATATCAAGCAAAGGTATTATACAGGCCAGGCACATTGTGTGGCTGATGTCAAGGGAAGATCAGGACCACAATCTCTGGAAAGTGGATAATCTTTGGTTCACTGGAAAATTACTCCCACCCACTTCCCTCACTGACTGGAAGATGCTTCCTCAGAAAATTTCACAAGAGGTCACACCTTGCCCTGCCTCCCTATTCAGACCTACTGACATAACTTTGAGATAATGAAGGTGACCATAAATGGTTCTATTTAACAATTCAGAGCCTTATGATAATAGAGTCGCAGATGTCAGGAACAATTAAGCACCTAGTCACATACCTTCCAATGAACAACAGAATAGGGAACAAGCATCGCTGTGGGAGATAGGAGGAAGGAAGCCCATCAAGAGCCATCTCCAAACAAAAGGATGGTCCAGGATGAACTAACCACTCAATAGTTCTCATGCAAGCCCAGTAGTCTCCAAACTGTGGCCATGGTGCACCCAATGAGTGTGTTCAGGTGCACTGTGGTGGTGCCAGAGCCTTACCATTCCAGCACAAAGCAACCCATTTTAGTGTCATGAGTTTGCAGAGCTTTGTGCCGGGCAGCCACTTGCTGAATGCCCCAGGAGGTTCTGCAACTGGAAAAGCTCAATGCATGAAAATGGGTTGCTTTGCGCTGGAAGGGTAAGGGTCCAACACCACTGTGCTACACCAGGACATGATCATTGGGCACAATGGATCAACCCATGGGCTGGAATTTGGAGGAACCTATGGCCAAAAACATATCAAGAGTGTAGCCAAAAATCATTAGTGTGTATTCTCTCTCCACCTACCCTAGCAAGTTTGAATGGTTCACTAGTGCTGTAATAGGACTCCCTCCTGCTGCAACCTAGGAAAGGTAATTTGGTATTTGCTTATTCTTTCTGCCTGGCTTTCCCCCTTTTCCTCTCAAGACCAGATAAGCCAAGGTCCACACTGGGACCCACAACCCAACTCCAACCACTCATTATTCCTAATTGTTTCAGGGATATCACCAAACTTCAGTCTGCTGAACTCACACAGCCCTTCTCCACAATAAAGGTCCAGCTGTCATCTGAATGGACATTGATAGAAATGCAGGGGCTAATGGCCAAGTTTTCTCCCCAAATTCCATCAAATGTGTGGCATGCATTACTGTTATTGCATTTTGCCTTTGCTTCACTCTTACTGTATAAATTACCTACTCAAAAAATAGTACCACAGGCCAACTCTTGTTTTTGTGCACTGTCCAGTTCCTTAGTGGTGTGCAATAACCCAACAGCCCAAAGACCTGGTAAATACACATCAATGAGAACACATATGTATCCCTGAACATGTGTGAAAATAGCTGTTAGCACATCCAGGCACAAGCCTCAGTTTCACCCTTCTCCTTTCCCAGAGGAATACTGACTTACCTGATAAGGCAGGACTGATCAAACCCTGGCCCGGGAGCTGGATGTGGGGTTTGGCAGAATCATTCTGCTCAGTGAGTGAACCATTTCTTTCCACCTTCGCACAGCTGCTCTTTTTGGTAGACCTGGATACCAGGATGTTCCAGGCTGTCACATCTGCATGGATGTCCTGTCAAACAGCCTTCTGGGATGCTGGGCAGACAGTGCATCTGCCCAGAGCATCCTGGTACTTAGGTCTACCAAAACGAGTAGCCGCATAGAGGCGGAATGAAAAGCTGCGGTCTGTACAGGGACCACATTTTCATAGGACCATGGTCACGACTTTAGGTGCTGCTGCGATAACGTGAGGTTGCAAGGATTAAAGATAATACAAAGGTACTTTTGACTACTTAGAAAAAGCAGTATATAAATACTAAGACTAGGAATTCCACATGTACCAAATGAGTCCTTTCCCCTTATGCAACCCCACCCCCACCACACTGCTCTTGAAGATCAGAGGGTCTCCCAAGAAAGCAGTATTTTAAATGGGACAAGATACTGCAGCTGGAAGCAAAAATGGGCCAGCTTTCCCTGAGTGCATGTGTATTTTTTTTCCAAATCTCAGCCTCTATATAAATATTTTTACCTGTGGTCTTGATAAACATGGAAGAACTTCAGGTAATTGATCTTGTGTAATCCAAACCTATAAAGTTCACATAATACTTTGCAGAAGGTTAAAATCCTTTGAGATTCTGGCTGTCAGCATAAGAACATAAGAACATAAGAACAGCCCCACTGGATCAGGCCATAGGCCCATCTAGTCCAGCTTCCTGTATCTCACAGCGGCCCACCAAATGCCCCAGGGAGCACACCAGATAACAAGAGACCTCATCCTGGTGCCCTCCCCTACATCTGGCATTCTGACTTAACCATTCCTAAAATCAGGAGGTTGCGCATACACATCATGGCTTGTACCCCATAATGGATTTTTCCTCCAGAAACTCGTCCAATCCCCTTTTAAAGGCGTCTAGGCTAGACACCAGCACCACATCCTGTGGCAAGGAGTTCCACAGACCAACCACGCGCTGAGTAAAGAAATATTTTCTTTTGTCTGTCCTAACCCGCCCAACACTCAATTTTAGTGGATGTCCCCTGGTTCTGGTATTATGTGAGAGTGTAAAGAGCATCTCCCTATCCACTCTGTCCATCCCCTGCATAATTTTGTATGTCTCAATCATGTCCCCCCTCAAGCGTCTCTTTTCTAGGCTGAAGAGGCCCAAACGCCGTAGCCTTTCCTCATAAGGAAGGTGCCCCAGCCCCGTAATCATCTTAGTCGCTCTCTTTTGCACCTTTTCCATTTCCACTATGTCTTTTTTGAGATGCGGCGACCAGAACTGGACACAATACTCCAGGTGTGGCCTTACCATCGATTTGTACAACGGCATTATAATACTAACCGTTTTGTTCTCAATACCCTTCCTAATGATCCCAAGCATAGAATTGGCCTTCTTCACTGCTGCCGCACATTGGGTCGACACTTTCATCGACCTGTCCACCACCACCCCAAGATCTCTCTCCTGATCTGTCACAGACAGCTCAGAACCCATCAGCCTATATCTAAAGTTTTGATTTTTTGCCCCAATGTGCATGACTTTACACTTACTGACATTGAAGCGCATCTGCCATTTTGCTGCCCATTCTGCCAGTCTGGAGAGATCCTTCTGGAGCTCCTCACAATCACTTCTGGTCTTTACCACTCGGAAAAGTTTGGTGTCATCTGCAAACTTAGCCACTTCACTGCTCAACCCTGTCTCCAGGTCATTTATGAAGAGGTTGAAAAGCACCGGTCCCAGGACAGATCCTTGGGGCACACCGCCTACTTGTATACAGTGTTGTATACCGCCTACTTGTATACAGTGTATACAGTATACAGCCTACTTGTATACAGTGTTTCTTGACCCCTTAGATCATCCAGCAGGGTCCTGCTAAGAATTCCACTCCCACCCAAGGCAAAGGAGATGGTGGTGAGAAACAGGGCCTTCTCTGTTATGGAACTGCCCCTCTGTAGATCTTCTGGAAGCCCCCATGGAGCAGTTCCAAAAAGACTTAATGCACAATCCCAATCCATTTTCCAGCACCAACATAAGAGCAATGCACCTCCGAGGTAAGGGAACAAACATTCCCTCACTTTGATGAGGCCCCACTGGCACCACTATGCCAGTGCTGGAAGTTTGGTTAGTATCTGGGCCTTAGAAATATTTCTATTTCAGCAAGCTTTTAAGGGGGGAAGGTAGGTACTTAATTGTTATAAAACATAATATAAAATACATATATAATTTATATATGTATTTTAATGTTGTAAGCTGCCTTGGGTGCCCTTTGGGAAGAAAGGTGGAACAAAAATTGAAACCTGCCCCAGTGGCGAACAAGCACAAGGCAGAGGAGCAGCCTGTCCCAGTACCAGGCATAAGGGGGTAGGCATGTCTCCCTCTTTTTAAAGGCATGTGCTCTTGCAGCTGCCAGCTGACTTCTCCAGTTTTGTCCAGCTGCTGTGGCAAGCCATGCAGCGCCACTTAGGTTTTGCACATGCCTGTCCAGGGAAGAAGTGTACAGATCCTGAGTGGTGCTGCATGGCCTGGCATGGCAGCCAGACTAATCCAGAAGAGCTGGCTGGGAGCTGCAGGAGAGCACACCTCTTGTCTTGGGAGCATGCTAGCAGGTATTGTGCTCCTGCAACTGCTGGCTGGCTGCCATGCCTACGAAGGCCACATTCATTCGCCTCTGGCCACCTGAGATTGTGCGAGAGCCAGGCAGCTCCAGAAGCAACGGGCACATCCCAGAAGTGACTGGCACACAGGCACAGCCCAGAACAGGCAGGCGGCCCATGGGTGCTACAGGTGTCATCCCCATCAAAACGTCTCTGACCTGTTCAACTACATTTGTCATTTGTCAAGCAATTCTTTTAGTGAAAAGACAATACTGATCTTGACTGCAAGGGACTGACAGATCTCATCAAACTGTAGTACAAATGTGAAAGACTTAAATATGTTCACCATATTCCAGCACATTTAAACTTAACTTTAAGGCTAATCATTCACTGTTATTTATCATCAGCTTCCTACCCATCAGATAGGGTAGGATACTCAGGATAGGCTCTGTGCGCAAGGTTATCTTCACACATATACACGCACCATGAAATCAGATGAAGTTGCAGCATGCAACTAAACTCTTCATTTTAAAATAGGCCAACATCACCAGACAAATCAGGAGCAGAACAGCAACATGAGTGTCTGAACTTAACAAAAATTCATATAGCAATTTAACACAAGATGCAATTCACCGCCAACTGTCTCAATTCAAAAGCTAGTATTTCAAAGTATTTCAAAAGAAGCAAACAAAAATATCTTGATTTATTTTATCTCTCTCAGATTCTCAGACAGCACTACAACATCTGGATTTATGGAACTGTTTTTATATTACAGGATCTTAAAGTACAACCAACTTCGACTGTGCGGTAGAACCATCAGCCTTAGAAACCAGTGCAAACAATGCATCTAACCTGCAGAAACAGACATTGGTCATAGGGCAGTAAGAAATATCTAGTGTTAAAATTTTTAAACTGTTCCTATGCAATTTATCTTGTACTTATGATTTACAATGCCTTGATTAGACAAAATAACATATTGGTATCCAAACGCAAACCCAAGATACAAACCAATATAGGAGAAAATCCTCTTTAAAGCTTGTAGAATGTATCACACCCAGTGCTTGTTCCATTTTGCTTTTTATATCAAATACCTCAATTAATATTTAAAGGAAGTGACAATTTTTGTAAAGAAGCCTTGGTCTAATTTTATGTAAACTGCACTTACAGTTGAATTTTACTGTAATCTAATTCTGTCCATATAATTTTGCAGTAGCTTGCCAATCCCTCAGGTTTAACACAGTCAGAATCCAACTGGGAGCACAGCTTTGAGTACTTAACCAGAGAGAAGTTATAGACCATTTTCAATACAGTGAGGTACACTAACTGGAACTAAAGATTTAGTATGCTTATTGCAAGTTTCTCTTGGTTATAACAAGCAGCACTTCTTTGCAGATATGTTATTGCTGTGGATAATAGGGTTGCTGTGGGTAGGGGTGTCCAGGCTGCTGAGGTCCTGGGTATGGTACTTGTCCAGGATTTGGGTACATAGGCGTTGGTGTATATGGCACATTGTATTGACCATACATGTACGGATTATAGCCCATTGGCAAAGGCATCTGACAATATCTGTGAAAACAAGAAAAGGTCATAAATTACAGCATGCACAAATCAAAATATTGCACAAGAGCAGCAGATAAGAAAAAAGCACAAGTCTGTGAAGCTGAGCCAACCCACAAACATCTACGACAAAATCAAGCTTCTTTTATAAAATCAGTGTTCCTCACTTTTGGTACACTGGTACCTTAATGTCTGAATTAGACGTTCCAACAGAGTCTCCAAATACTAAAGTTTAAATTGAAGTTTCCACTGCTATGAAACAGAATTCTGTTTTGAGTTTACAAATATATAATGTATTTTCAGCAGTTTCCACAGCAATATATACAAGTTTCAGTTCTCCAATATATAGTCTTTAAAGTGTAGAAAATTAGCTGCCTAGGCACACTAGAAGGAATATTGTGCTTTCTATGACAAATGGCTGACAATTGCTTCAAATTAGCCTCAAACCACCAACACGCATTTTAGGCTAACACTCTACACACATTTTGGTGGGAAACAGAAATGCTGCCTTATTAGATGGCTATAAACAAACATTTAAAAAACCATACATGAAAATATTTAACTCTACCATGTTGCAAGAACTGTAATTACAACAGCACATTGTAAAATTCAGAGAATTGCAAAAGATAACCATAAATCAGACCTGTCAGTAAAAAAAACTACCTTACAGCTATAACTGGAAATCTAAAATATACTATGGGGCTGATCCAACCATTTTTAATTTAAAATGCTGAAATCTCCTATTGGAAGTACAAGATTAAATTTCTCCAAAAAATTTAAAGTCAATGAGATTTGACTTTAATCCCATTGACTTTGTCAATGTTGGCCAGACTTTGCAACTACAGAAGCAGCCATTTAATACATAAAGGCACAAGAGCCACCGTTTGCCACATTTTTAGTCACAACAATTCCCCAAAACTAACCAAAGCAGTCTAACTACAAGCTGAAACAAGATTTCAAATGTCATGGTACTGAACATATAATGCAAGTTCATACATAGTTTACTCTTGATTTTATTTTGAGCTTTATCTTAACTTGGTACTGCTATTCCTTAATAACAGAGAAATCTTTTATCTGCACCATAACAGATAATTATCTCAGATTCAAAAGTAACATACTACTTAAATATTCTTGAGAACTTACCCAGGATACCCTGGATATGTTGGATAAGGTGGCCCCTGGGCCTGTACAGGTGCTGTGCTAGCTGCAGGACCAGGTGGAGGAGGTGCTGTCCCAGTAACTGGTGGTACAGGGGTAGTGTGTGTAGTTGCTGCAGAAATCACTGGTGGAGGAGGGCGCGCTGGTGGCTGTGGTTTACTAGCCTAAATAAGTCAGATAGAGTGCAGAACAGAAGTGAAGAGCAGTTCTATTATATTTTACATTTATGGCAGTAATAGCAGCTACAAATGACAACTAAAAGACTAGTAGAAACAGAAGTTCAGTGTGAAGCTGTAGCAGTCAATCAGTAGCCACAATAGCAAGTTCCATCTCACTTACGGAATTCTAACATTTTAGTAAATAAGGCTGGTTGTGTTAATTCTTTTGAAACAGATGTCTTTTAATAAGAACGCCTCTATTCCCTCAGGTTGGTTTATGTATAATTATCTTTACTTACTACACTGGTTCTGGGAGCTGGAGTTGGAACTGTTGATGCAGGTGGTTTGTTTCCTCCAGCAGGACCAGTCTGATATGCAGGCACGGAAGGAAAAGAAGGGGCACTGGGTTCTCTAGCAATGCTTTGTTGCAGATCTCTTTAAATGGAAAATATTTTCATCAAATCTGAAGCATAACATTGATTGTTGCAATATTTTTGTCCAACAGACTGAATATTAGACATTTTTTAATATCCACACTAATCCCCCCCAACAGTGTAAGCTATGAACATGGTCAAATTATACTCGCAATTAGATTAATCCTAATCTAGACAAATTTTAGTTTAGTGAGCCATCACATAAACCTTGAGAATGGTTTTAGATTTTAAAAGGTAGCTAACAGAGCCAAGTAATATCCATGTTGCAAGACGTTACTAATGCTCCAGATAGTACACTATGGCTTGTATTTAAGAGTATGCTTCCTACTTCCAAGGGCTGTGCAACACGAATTCTCTACCTCCCTAATGTTATTCCAGAAGATTCCTCAAAAGTCATGAATAGCCTGGAGCAAAGAGAATGGCTACAGCAGGAAGGCAGGAACAGAAAACTCCAGACACAGTTCTTTGGAGCTGTGCCCATGAAATTTGATGGCTCATGAAAAAGCATGCAGACAAAATATTTCAAAGACTGTAGAATGAGACCACAGAAGATCAAATCTAGAAGATTCAATACACATAAATGCTGCAGGAACTAGAAACCTAGATATCCCAATACCCTGTCTCATTGCCAACGACTCCTATGACTACACTCCAAGGGCTAGACCAATGACATCACTTTTGTTCAGTGTCTCAGCAGTTTGAAATAAGAGAACACAAGCCTACAAATAGCAGACTATAAAGCAGATAGCAAAGGTCAGTATTCTGCTCAAAGAAATGTAAAACAAAAGCTTGTATATTCTTAAACCAACCTAAAACTGGTCCAATGACAGATTTATAGTCCTTTGTTTAAATCAACTATGGAATCAACAAGGCAGCTATTGCTACCCTAGAGACCTTTCAACAATTATATAAGAAATCACTACAGGAGAACAAAAAGTATTTTCTTAGAAGTACAGGACACTGGGTAGCATTTATACCAAAGAGCACAATCATTTGAAAAAGACACCTTCTACTTAGATACCCTTTACCACACGGCAATTGACCAAATGATTAAGACAAAGTACTAGCTCTAATACTTGAAGACACAAGAAGCTTACTTCAGAAGTTCATCTCTTTCCGTTTTGCGTGCAAAAACAATATCACTGCATTTGTTTTGGAACTTCAGAAGGATTTCGGTTAGTTCGTTGTAAAACTAAAAACAAAAACCACAGTAAATATTCTTCTGAGAGTTACACTTTGCAAATGGAACACCGATTACTAACAATCAGCAAGGTTTTCAATAGTGAGAAAAACTGATAAGGAACCTGCAGAAACATAGAGCTGAAGGAACCCAATCCAACATGTCACTGTTTCCAACATCACTACTAGAAAAAGATTGAGATGCTTGTGGAGCTGAATGCTATGGAGGTTGACAGTGTTCTGCATGTATGTGATACATTTACTTAGGCTTACATCAAAATTAAACACATGGAATAAAGGAAATATGACTGTAGGAAGACCAAACACATTAACTGCAAGTTTTCCTGGGTCCTGTCTCCTACTGTGCAGCATAACTTACATCAAATTGAATTTGGAATTGGAGCTCTTGCAACCCAAAGTAATGGCAGTCAGGGACAGCGTGAGCATTTTACTAGCTGCGTAACAGGTCACAAACATGGATCAGACCAGGTATTTTAGGAAAGTGAAGACTTATTATAATATGCAGTTCTAATAGTTATTGTAGTATCTGCTTCATGTGACAATAAGTTTTCATCTGTTCACTTGATATTATGGTACATTCTGCATGATGTTTCCTAAATAAGATGCATGTGGCTCATGTAGTTTTACAGGGTAGGTGACTGGAACTGGAATGCTTGAGTTCATTTTTCAAAAGGGACATACATAATACCTTGCATATAGTCAGACTTCCTGGACTGCTATGATTACAATATTGCCCCAATACAATGGCTGTTAACATGACAGCATGTCAACTCCTTATCCAACTTAGGGTACAATCCTAAACCCTTATGTCAGTGCTTTACAGCACTGACATAAGGGCAATGCAGCTGAGGTAAGGGAACAAACATTCCCTTACTTTGAGGAGGCCTCTGTGAGTGACACCCAACTACAGGATGCAGTACATGTCCCAGTGGCACTGCTATGCCAGTGCTGGAAAGCACTGACATAAGGGGTTAGGATTGCGCCCTTAATGTCCCACTCCTTTTACATTCTCTCTAGACTGTTCACAGAAATGCATTCAAGTGGGCTTCTGTTGTGCATTATAGATATATTTAACAATTTAAAAAAGGACCAAGTGAGAGCACAAAAAAATAAACTTGGGGTAGTGTTAGTATTTTGCAAGTCTTACAGAGTGTATTGTATTACTATACCTTTGTGCCTTCTTTCAGGTTGGCTACAAGTTCAACAAAATTGTCATTGGCTACAGCCAAGTTCTTTAGCACTTCTTCTCTTAAATTGGATTCATTATTTGATTGTTTCATCTTTGAGAATTCCTGATGAGAATTCTGCCATGAAAAGAAACATGAGCAATAAATTTTAAAAGGGTTTCAGCAATTGCATACTATCCCACAGAGTTACAACATATTTAACTGTTGTTCAAAGTTGAAGCACAGCCTTATCTGCTAGAATAAAACAGACTGCATTTTATTTTAGTAATTTTACATACAAGAGCTTTATATTTAAATATTTACTATGTTTCAGGATATGAATTTCTAAGTGACTGAACAACGCTGAAAACAATTATGACAATGTGTCCATTGTCCCAGGATGGCCTTTAGAACATATTCCATGCATTCAAAATACCTGAATGCTGTTGAGCAATTCCTCCTGTTTTTTCAAGGTCTCCTGTACTTTATGGGTGAGACTTCCATAAATCCGATCCAACTCGGTGACAGAAATGGCTTCTTCATTTAGAGCACCATCCTGTGCAAGTGCTGTTAGGAATTTGGTTGTCATATCAAAGTTTACTGACTTCATATCATTTTCAAGTTGCTCTCTCTGCTTTTTCACTTCATCTAGACTAGCTAGCAAGGACTTTAGGATATTGACCACCTAGGAAAGAAAACAATAGTTCATCTGTGGTGTTTTCACTTTAACACTATACTCAATCTTGCATCACAAGAGAAAAATCAGAATTAGAGATCATATAGCAGTATTTAGTACTTATTTTTGCCCATTACTGCAGCATCAAGATTGCATATGAAAGCATGAGAGTTATTAATAAGCCAAACTCAAATTAGAACACTTTCTGCATTTTATGGAAACCTTGTGCTTGAAGAAGCCAACACATTAACCAAATCCTAGAAAACGGGCTTGAACAATTTGTGGTTAACTTAGATGAAGTGTTGAGAGATCTGTGACTGGATCTGCCAACATTTTTTTAAAAAAACAGGAACAAGTACCCTTAAAAACAAACTATTTAAGTGTTGGGAAACACGCAACACCTTATTGTCCAATCTAGCCATTAAAATGAAATTTCTTATTTTCTTACCTCGCTACCCTGCAGAGTTTTTGCTGGATTTGCTGATGGAATTGCTGCATTCAGTTCTGCTTCTGGTTTACATAACAGTGAAATTGTATCCCGATGAGACTGATAACGTTCTTTAACTTGTTTGTCAGCTTGCACAGCTTTATCCAAGATATTACAGTAATTGGCTCCCTCTACAAAAAAGCAGAGAGGTTTGCTATTCACAAGTCTTGTCATAAACCTAATATACAAGTGAAAGCTTGTCTTTTCCCTGTATAGAAATGCACAAATACACCAAATCTGGGTAACTGATAACAGATTAAGTTTGTGCTTGTGTGAACCCAAGCAATTCTACTGATGGGACCAGGGTTTCATGTGACTTACTTCTGAGGGGAACTGGAACTATAAGAAATAAATTTAGGTTCCATCTTCTCTAAAATTGGACAATCCCTCTGCTAAGTATTCCTTCCTCACTGGAACAGTCTTAACATACCACCATTCCTTGTTTTATATGAATTCTAAGACTTTTGGGAATTGGTAGTTACTTCTTGCCTTTTGTTGTATTAAGCCAGAGATAGCCTCCAACAGAGAAGCAGCTTAGATTTTCAAGACTACTGTTCTGTATGTCTGCAGTCATTTGATCCAAAGAGACTGCATCATAAAATACCTGTTCTCTGCTTTAAGCCAGTGGTTCTCACGCATTTAGCACCAGGACCCACATTTTAGAATGAGAATCTGTCAGGACCCACCGGAAGTTATGTCATGACCGGAAGTGACATCATCAAGCAGGAAAATTTTCAACAATCCTAGGCTGCAATCCTATCCACATTTACCCAGGTTACCCAGCTTGGAACAGGTGGCGCAATGACCTTCTGAATTAGCTTTGACCAGTGGTCCTCAAACATTTAGCACCAAGGACCCACTTTTTAGAATGAGAATCTGTCAGGACCCACTGGAAGATATGTCATGACTGGAAGTGACATCATCAAGCAGGAAAATTTTCAACAATCCTAGGCTGCAATCCCATCCACACTTACCCAGGAGTAAGTCCCATTTACTTATTGTTAAAAATATATATTGTAGCTTGTTAAAAATACGGGTCTGGAACATTTCCCCAAATGCAGTTATATACCATGGTAGCATCAAGTCTAATATATTAAAAATAAAATATTGAAATGAATGGGGACCCACCTGAAATTGGCTCGCGACCCACCTTGTGGGTCCCAACCCACAGTTTTGGAAACACTGCTTTAAGAGATATCTAGGCCATATGCTAGAACAGAAGAAGGCTCACTCAGCCTTAATGTTTCTATTCAGGTACTTGGCTAAAAATATAGGCGTCTACCATTATAGAAACATATAAGTGATTTTCAGTAGGTCTATCATACAACTCTGCCTGCCTTGGCCAGTGACAAGGCGGACAGCTCTGAAGAAGGGCAACCCCACCCCAATATCACCATACCCCCTCCACTGAGGCCACTGATATTAATCCTTGCTGCTTCTTTTTTTATTTGAACTTATTTTATTTGAATATCCCAACTTATTTTATTTGAAAAATCTATATCCTGCCTTTCCCATGCCATGGCAAATGCCCAAGGCAGCTTACAAAGTTTCATAATAAATGGACAATGTACATTGCTACATTGTACAAATGAGCAGCGTATCTGGTACTTCCAACTTCTCAAGTTATAACTCATGGATCCTCAGCGAACAGCATAAGATTTCTCCCTTAAATATCTTAGCAATATGGAAGTGTATCTTTTATTTCTAAATTGGTTCAAATAAGTAAATTACTTCAATTCTTGCCTAAACTACTGAAGAAATTATACAAAATGCAAATGTCATTTTCAGATTTTGTAGCCCTTCAGTAATTTTATTCTAGTTTGGAACAGAAGTCATTCCTGGGAGTAGGAAACACTTCAGGATTGACAACTGGCAACACTTTAAGCTGTTAAAGAGTCTGTGGTAAGCCGTAAGATAGAATGCAGCTATGTGCAAATTTATATACTACAATCAATCCAATAAAAAGATTAGAGGGATGACAACTCAAGTATTACCTGCCCTCAGTGGCTTGTAAAGGTCATTTGATGATGTTCTTTGCCAACGTTCCTTAAACTTGCTCTTCAGTTCATTGTCGGTTGCTTCTTCTTCATCCAATATCCTTAAAGACTTAAGAGTTTAAAAAATTTTTAAACAAGAGTTTAAAAACATTTGATTAATGTTGGAAAAACAATCTAAAGTCATGGACAACAAAGTGAAACAACACTACAACTAAAAGCGTAATGCCCTATAATTTCACTGAACACGATGAGCAAACTGTTTATATAACCCAGTTGGTACCACTAAGTAGAAATTAAGATCTGCCACCATCTACTAGAATTATTGTAAGTTTACCTCATCCAAAATCTCTCTGTTTCTCTGAAGCAGTTCAGGAAGATCTTTCATCAACTGATCAATTGTTTGGACACCTCCCTGTTCAATCACAGACTTAGATTTCTGTAGGATAGATTGAGGAACGCTATCCCCTGATACATCTTCAATAGCAGCTGGGAGATTGAGGGATGCAAGTACGCTGAGAAAAAAAAATCATATCAATTCAACTTGTAGTTGCTTGTAAAGTCACATGATACTACATAGTTTGCAGTCAATTATGACTAATTTTTTTAAAGAAATAAAAAAACTGGAACACTTTCAACATCAATCTCTCTGCACTCCATAAAACTATCAAGGATCTTTGGAAGTAATGGATAAATTCTTGAGGATACTTTCTGTCACGCACAAGGTACTAGAAAGTTACTGCTAATGAAGATTCATCTTAAACCAGTATCCCTGCACTCTGGAAACACCTTCCATGGCCATAGCAACACAAATGCTAAAAGTGACCCAAAGACATCCTTAAAGCAATTCCCTCCCCCCAGCTTTGTCAGCAATACCTGTAGTATGCCAAAGAAAAATGAATAAACTCACCCATTTGCCAGATTGGTGGCTTCCCTCATCTGAGCTATTGATCTGTTCACCAGGTCTGCCTTTCTTTGGTTGTAAGCAGTAAGAGCTTGCTGTACCGCCAGGGGAACCATCTTCTCAAACAAATCTGTAAATTAAAGCACTGTTACTAACAAAGACTAAAAAAACCACTGGGTTCCAAATTAACATTTATAGAAGCAAGATTACAAGTGCATACATGCAAGGAGGAGTCTCTTCAGATCAAAAGTGACAACCTGCAAGGCACATTTCTACTTGCAGCTACCTGGAAAGGAATCTAACCTGAAGACGGTCTAATCTGACTCCCTGAAGTGAGACGCCATCACTGAATGAAAGATATGGTTACAGTTGTGCTTCTTGAAGTTGCAAAAAAGTATTTCAGAGAATAGATAGGTCCCAGAGTGTTTAAGCAATACGTGCTTCCTAGCTGCCTAGCCATCCCAGAACAATGCTACTATGATAATGTTACAGATGGCCAAGCAAAAATGCAGCAACTACCCAATGTGAGGTTAGTTGTGAGTTTCAGACCTCACATAGTCACTCTGCTTGAAAGATTATGGACTGCAAAATATGGTGATGTTTTGCCTACAGGAACTTTTGCAAGGCTCTAGAGCAGGGGTGTCCAAACTTTTTGGCAGGATGGTCACATCATCTCTCTGACACTGTGTCGGGGGCTGGGAAAAAAGTTAATTTACATTTCAAATTTGAATAATTTTACATAAATAAATACATTAGAGATGGAACTTATATGAGTGAGTGATGGTCTTGCAATAGCTCATGGCCTATAAAAGGCCTTGCACAAAGCAAGGCCTGCCTTTCCTTTGCTGCCACTGCTGCATCACAGACATAAAACAGCAAGCAGTGAGGAAGCCCTTTACCACAGCTCACACAAGAGGTCGAACAGTTGGCTGTCACTCTCAGTTGCGCCAGGCCAGCACAGGCTCCAGCAAGTCTCTGGAGGGCTAGAGCTCATTACAGACTGAGGGCTCCCAGTGGGCCGGATTGGGAGTCCTTGAGGGCCACAAGTGGTCCCAGGGCCGGGGTTTGGGCACCCCTGCTCTAGAGACTTGTGCAATTAATAAAGAAAAGGTTAGCAAAAAATATTCCAGTGAGAAGTGCTTCTATAGCCCACCAAAACTACCAAAGAAATATTTAAAACTAAAGTGTTATGCATGCAAAAACTACAGAGTAAACCTGTGCATGTCTATATCGAAGCAAGTCCCACAAATTTTAATGGGAATTAGGTCCAGTTAAGTGTGCATAGGATTGCAGCCCTACTCAGCTTTTCAACAACAGAGATAACCCTTTGAACTTTTGGGGAAAAGCTGATAGTCTAAAACCTAGAAAAGCAATTGTGGAAGTTAAAATCTAAACTTTAGACTGCAATAAGAAATACCCTTACCAGTAAATTTCTGACTCAGAGGGACTGTAGCTGGAGTAGCTTTCACAAGACTGGCTTTTCCAATAGGCTCCAGATCTTTAAGATCAGGAATCCTGTCATGATAGATGAAGTCATTGTCCTTCTTAGCAGCTGTAAGTGCACGGCTGATTTTGTCAGACAAGTCTTTTATATTTACATATTCATCATAGCGAGATGCCACTGTTTTTCCTAGATCGGCAGCATGCTAAATTCAAAATAAATGAAGTTGAAGTTAACACACAGTTTCTAGCATCTGCTATAACTAGAAGGCACATAATTGTTATTTAAGGTTTCTCCTTAAGGCAAGCATCTTTGAGAAGTATCAGCAAGATGTTTGCTTGAATGTACAGAACAAGTTGTATAGCAGAAGACATCATAAAATTATTGGTATGCAGAACTACTGAATCTACGGTATTGTAATGCTATCTAGCATAAATTCAAACATTTGCTCTTTTAAAATGTCAACACAGTTAAATACTCAAGGCTGTCTGCCACACAGATGCTCCTCAAATGAGATATTTCTATCCCAAGCTAAGCCAAAATTGCCTAGTTTCAAAACTCAGCAATAATGTTTTTTCCTCTTGACCCTTTAAAAACTGCATACTACTTCCAAAATACACAATTCTCATTATGCTGAATGGTCACAGTTTAAAAACAAAATACTTTTGCCACAGAAAATAGACAAAACTCACTTTTCTGGGAAAAAACCAAGGACAAAAAGAATATGCATATATATCACGCATTATCTTTGCTTTCATATCAATGTGGAGAATATGCAGCCACTCTCACCTTAAAGCAGGTTGCTGGTGATTGCACCTGGCATAGCAATTATGAGAGATACAAAAAACCACCACTGGCAGGATGTGCTGCCCCAACGTCTCACTGAAGTGTCAAGATAAGACACCAGAATAAACCTCAGTGTAAACCGCTTTGCTCAATATCTATCACTAGTACATTTAAAGGAGGAGAAAAAAGCCCACACTGGAATTTGAAGTGTGCCAACATCCCAATCACGATTACTGAAAAAATAAATTCCACTAACTTACTAAATAAGAGTGCTTTGGATCACAGCATTTATGCTAGAAATACCACAATGCAAAAGACACTCCCCACTAACAAAGATTTTTCCAGGTATAAAACCTCATGCACAAATCCCAAAACTCTACTATTTAAATATTTCTCCTTGTTAATTCTTGCTGACAAAATGAAACACTTATTTGTTAACATTAGTTATGATTTGACTTCAGTCATGAGGTTGGATGCTCAAACTTTCAATCTTCCTGCTTTATAAAAAAAAAAGTTACTCACTTGCAATCTTGCTATTTCTTCACCAAATTTCTTCTGTTGCTTTGCCAGTATAGACTGATGGAATTCTGCATTGGCCTGCATTATGCAGTGTTTTGCAGCCAGAACAGGAAACACCTCCTGGAAATAAAAATACTGACCAAGGGAAAGTCCAACCACATAAACCATCACAGACAACATGGGATGCAGGAAGAAAGAGGAAGAAGAACAGGACATTAGAGTCACCCAATTAATGATTTAGATAGGTTAAAGATATGAGAAGTGGTGGACACCATGTGACTATGTATGGATAATGTTTGGTGAAAGTATGGGTAGCACTCCTACATTTAATTTGGGACATTTTAAATTGGTTCAGTGGTTTCAGTTCACATAAATCACTATGTGAAATGAGCAAGCTTACATTAATGACTAAGAACTGAATTATACATTAGGAAGTGCAGTGTAGATCGATAACGTACAAAAAGGCTCTAAGATACACAAAGGAACCATCTAAAACTTAAGCTTAAGAAAAGCCAACTCTTAACCAAATCACCAAGATTCACACATGCATCTGTATAGTTTTATTTCTCTGTATCACTGGTTCTCAAACTTTTTAACAGGGTCCACATTAACTTTTTACTTTCAAAGGAGGGTTTTATCTTTAATGTGGGGAAGCATTTAAAATAGTATTCTCACACTCTGAAGTGGTACATTCCACTTTATCACCTCACTCTGTTACTGTATAGATCAGTCTAAGATGCTGTTACTATCACACTATCTATTAAGAAATATAACAAATTTAAACCTAAACAGAAGTCTAGTTTCACAAAGGTCCATTAAGAATCTATATAGTACAAATGGACATTAGTTGGTTTGCAAAACTTCTATCATGATTTCCACAGAACTCACTACAGATGTGTCCAGACAGTCGATTTAAACGGAACAGTTCAGCCTTCAGGACTGAAATTTCAAGGTCTATTCTCATGCGTATTCTACCACACTTTAAGCAACTATGGGTGCAATCCTAACCCACTTTCCAGTACTGACATAAGGGCAATGCAGCTCTGAGATAAGGGAACAAGCATTCCCTTACTTCGAGGGGGTCTCCGTGAGTGCCACCCAACTGCAGGATGCAGCACATGTTCCACTAGCACAGCTATGCCAGTGCTGGAAAGCGGGTTAGGATTTGGGCCTGTGTGATCTATGTAAGCAAAGGTGCACATTACAAAATGTGCACTGCCATTTACCCTTTGATTAAAAGTAGGCAAGACGTGTTTTAAAATGAAACAAGTAACAGCAACACTAAGGGAAGGATCTTTTAAACCATTTTTGCCCAATGTTGCACATACACAACAAGGATCAAATTTGTACACCTTTGGGTTGGGCAGAAATTGGTTTAAAATGGCATGCTCTTCAGATATTAGCACTGCTAATTTATACAAGTCAGCAGTCAGCCATCTTAACTAAACATTAAACTATCTTTACTCCTTAAGAAATGCACCCCAAAAGAAAGAACACATCAAACCAATGATTACAACATTTGAACAAAGAGTCTAAGTCTAAAGCAAAGAGCCACCTTTTTAAAGACTTCAAAGTTGCAGCATAACCCAAATGATTATCCAAAATGCAAATGAGAATGCATAAATTAAATGTATTATGTATAAAGGAAGAGGTTTATTTTAAGTTGCTTTCATTCTCAATGTTTTAGACTGAGCCTTGAAATTAAACAGCAGTGAACCCATACTAACACCAAGCCTTTGCCAAGCTAGATTTCCTTGATTGTATAAGATGACAGTACAGAGAAACATGAAACCCAATGGGAAGCATGTTAGTTTGAAATCATTTTTAGTAAGGAAGTAATCAGGACACAGGCATAAAGGAAGAGTCACAAACATGCCATGTTGAAGGCAATCAGAAAAATTATTTGAAGGATACACTATGCATTCCAAATGTGTTTAATTTATTACTACATTTTTATCCTTCACTTCTCAAAAGGAGGGCAGGGTAGTGAAAATTCATTCCTCCAGCATTTTGTTGCTTTATTATTAACCTATGGGCTTTTCTAAATTTATAACAATTTGGAAATATTTACTAGATTCATGCTTTATCACTCAAAATAAGCTCCATACCTCAATCACTCACTCTCTCTCTCTCTCTCTCTCTCTCTCTCTCTCTCTCTCTCTCTCTCTCTCTCTCTCACACACACACACACACACACAAGATCCGGAACATTCAGCAAGGATTATGAAGTGTTTGAGAATGCCATTGACAATAGACCTCAAATTATACCATATCTATTCAAAGCAAACTTGTACTTTTCACATGCAGTCTCTACTATGAATTTACAAACCTTGGGTAAAGTGTCCTTATACTGACACTGTTTGAAAGCATCACCATAGTAATCAGCAGCTTGATTTGCAAGTTTAGCTATGATGGCATCTTTCATTTTATCTAAAAACAAAACATTACAGCTATTAACACTGATGCTAGTTTGAAAAGTTATCTAGCATCCAAAAACATGTTCACATATGCAATTTATTACAGGAAACAGACCACAAATTCTCATCATATTCTGCTTATGTTCAATACAAGATAAAACAGCATTTAGTTTTTGAAAATTAGGGCCCAGGTTTGTGTGTGTGTGTGTGTTCAATACATTCAAACATGTGTCATGAAATAAATGATTTCTGATACTTAAATTATTTCTGAAAGGCTTTGAGTAAAGCTTTCCACAGAAAAGTCCAATTAGACTGATTTGCATATGAGGAACAAACTACAAACATCTCATTAGGGTTTGCAAATGTTTATTTTGCACCATTTTCACTTGCACATTTTATATTCCTGTACTCACTAGACTGCATGAATATTGTGATTCAGGCAAGGATCCTCCAAAGTCTGTAGGGCAACAGTACAAAAAAACAGACCTACTAAAAGGCCTACTTTGGTTGATGCTTCCCACCCTCAACACACACACGCACACACACTACAAGTTTTCAGAATCCATAAGCACCTGTTAACTTTTTAGAAAATATGATCTTCATAAAAGAGCAGTCCTAGAAGAAACTTATTTTACAGACCTGCATCTCAGGTAGCTGAAGTATTTTTCTTCCTCACTGATAAAGGATGATATAATTTAAGACAATGATTCTCAAACTGGTATTTACTCCTGGCCTACATGCAAAGCCATTAATGCACATGATGACAGCTGCATAAGCTGCTCTGTAAATTTTTTGTTTAAAAACAGAACAGTCCAATCTCAGTATCTGCAGAGGTTCTGTTTTAGAACACCCTGCAGATACCAGACTTGCCACTTAAATGCTGTTAAAATGAAAGACATGCCAAAATCACATTTTCTTACCCCTGTGCAGTCAAACCATAGGTGTTATTGATTATGCCCTTGTTTCCCCTGATCTCTTACCTTTTCTCTCTGACTTCTCAGTGGGCCATCGTTCTGAGGGAGATCATCTTCCACTTATATTAACATTTTCTTTTCCCCATGATGTCCCTCATTCTTCTTCACTTTCTGTTAACCCCAGTCGTTCTTATAAATGGTCTTCTATTTCACAACAAGCTTTTTCTCAGTGGACTTGTCTCCCGGAGACTACTGTTCTTATTAGTAATCTTTTTTCCCTTTCTTCCCCATCCTCAGCTATAAGAGATTATAATGCTTTAATTGATTCTCTAGTTAATTTTCTTAGTTCCTTTAGTCCCTCTCAGTCATCCAGGGTTCCTTCTAACCATAATTCTTGGTTTGATTCTGACTGCTGGCAATTAAAGAAACAAATACGTTCCCTTTTTTTTTCATTCGCTCCCATCCAATCCCATCATTTTTAAGAGATTACTTTTATTTGCGCAGATCATGCTATGATTTATTTGATGAGAAAAGACATCAGTATGCCCTGCGTAAGTGGGATCAATTATATTCTGCAATTATTTCCCATAACCATAAGGCCTTCTGGTCTTTAGTTTCCAGATCAACCCGCTCAATCTCAAATTTGTTTCCATCTATTTCTGCAGCTACTTGGGTTGATTTTTTTTCAAAAAAATTTTCATCTCTGACTCCAATTTATTCCTCTAATAATGTTCCACAGGATCTTTTGGAATGGCCTCCAGTTTCCCCTGATGAAATACATGAGTTAATTCTTTCTTTAAAACCCGGTAAAGCTCCGGGGCCCTATAACATTTTGAATGAGACTTTGACTAATAATCCCAAATGGTGGGCTGAACCACTTGCATCTTTTTTTACTTTGGTTAATTCCACCGGTCGTTTCCCCGATGCCTGGTTGTCATCCATTCTTATTCCAGTTTATAAAAAAAAGTGACCCTTCATTACCTTCAAATTTTCGCCCAATAAGTTTATTATCTAATATTGGAAAATTGTATTCAAAGTACCTTTTAACAAAACTCTCTTCCTGGGCAATCTCTAAAAACCTCCCTGGAAAGGAACAGATTGGTTTTCAGGCAGGAGCTTCTACCCTTGATCATATTTTTACATTGACTCATTTAGCTGAGAAGTATTTCATTTATAATAAAGCTAACCTTTTTGTTGCCTTTGTTGATCTCCAAGGTGCTTTTGATTTCGTGAACAGAGACCTTTTATGGTCCAAACTACTCAAATGGGGAATAGATCTGCGCTTATTATTTTTGTTACGCCAATTACATTCCCAGAATTTTTGTCAGGTTCGAATTCCAAATTCTAATACTCTCACTGACAGATTCCCTATTCACAATGGTGTTCGCCAGGGTTGTATTCTTGCTCCTTTATTATTTAATTTATTTTTATCCGATTTACCTTCTTTTCTTTCTTCTTCTATTCATTCTACTCCGGTTTTAAATGGGGTCCCTGTCTTTACTCTTTTATATGCAGATGATGCAGTACTAATATCCTTAACTAAATCGGGACTTTGCTGCATCTTGGCTACATTTCAGGAGTACTGTAAACTAAATGACCTAACAATTAATCCGAACAAAACTCAAATGATGGTGTTTTCCCGTTCTTGGTCCCCTATAACATGGACGATAGGTCCAAACATATATAAACAAGTCCAGTCATATACATATTTAGGTCTTATTTTTCATTACAAACTTTCTTGGTCTCTTCATAAGAAAGCTATCATTTCGTCTCTTTTCCCTCAACTTAAAGCAACATTAAAAATTTTTTACAATGAAGGTAATCAATATGTTCCCGCTGCTATTCAGATCTTTCAGTCCAAAATTCTCTCTCATTTGTTTTATGGTGTTCCAATTTGGATTAAAGCAATTAATAAGGATATTGTCCAGATTGCAACATCTTTTTTTCGCTGAATTCTAGGGATCCCAAATTTAATTCGTGTATCCACAATTATCCTAGAATTAGGTATTCATTTACCAACAACTACAGCCTGGTTACTCACCTTTAAATATTGGCTTAAATTGTTTTTAAACTCTCATTCAGGCTCCTTTTTATATGATTTGTTAAGTGATTCTTATTCTTCTCCTTGGTTTCGGTTGATAGAAAATAAACTTGTTTCTTTTGATCTCTCTTTAGAATCCTTGGCAGATTTGAGTCTTACAAGAGCATATTCATTGATAAAAGACAAGCTCTTAGCATTCAAATTTAATTATTTAAGTATTAATCTTAACCCTATTTGTTCCCCTTTTTCTTCTGGCTTGGCCCCATCTTTTAATCATGTATCAAATTATTTTTATACATTAATCACCCCGTTACATAGGCGAGCCTTTATGTTAGCTCATTTTAACATTTTCCCCTCGGCAGTTCATTCTGGCTGTTTTTTTAACATTCCAAAAGGCTCTGTCTCTTTTGTCATGAGTCGCCTGATTTTTTGTTTCATATACTCTTTTTTTGTCCAGTTCATCTTGACATTCGTAATCATTATTTAAATTCTTGGATTTCTCCTGACCTAACCCCTTCTGATATTACCCTCTCTAGGTTCATGAGTGATGTTTGTGACTCTTTAACCGCAGCTGTTGCTGGTTATTTATTCGAGATTCTTAAAATAACATTGTCAGAATTTAAATAATTCTGGTATTTTGTTTTAAATTGTTGGGTCGGTATGCAAGTTGTTGCGACAATTGTAAAGTATAAGTCTTAATTGTGTTGTGTTGATATGCCAATAAAGGTTTCAGACAGACAGACAACCATAGGTTTCCAAGTCTCTCAGGGCTAAAAATAGCTCAGAAGATGCACTTCCGGATTACCTGGAGTTCCTTGCTCCTCCCAGCATTGTCCCAGATTGCATCATGACACTGGAAGGAGCAAGGAACCTTCGCACAACCAGAAGTGCATCTTTTGAGATATTTTTAGCCCTAAGTGCAGTTTGACCATGCAAAGGTAAGAAATGCGATTTTGGCATGCTTTTTCCCATTTAAAAGGCATTTAAATGGCAATCCCAGTATCCGCTTGCACCCGCGGTGAGTTAAACCCGTGAATAATAAGGACGCATCTGTATATTAATATTCTAACGCTCCCAGGCACAATACTAAACCTTTAAAATATAAATCCTACTGTAAATAGTAACTGACATACCTCTGGTAGCTTTTAGAAAAAAGACTTCTTGAGCTTGAGCCAGCATGATAAGACTGAGCGTGCCAACTGTATCTGGGGAGATGTCCACTGTGGGTTCACGATTTAATGAGGAGAGGACAGTGTCTTTAATGTGCTGGAAGGCGCCACTAGCAAACTTGAAAGAAGAATACATTACATTCAAGATGCATTATCCAATGTCACCATGCAAGACACCATGAACTACCTAGTCAGCATGTTCCAGGTTCTGCTGGTTTTGCAACAGCCAGATCTGAGCATGACTGAACTGAATTGAGAAGCAAACAAAGGAAACCCTATGTTGCAATTCTGCACAACTTAGACCGCAAACAAACTATTAGGGAGTAAGCCCCACTGAAGAAAAAGGGATCTACTGAGTAAACATGCACAGGACTGTGGTTAGACTTCTTAAGTCTCACTGAAGACAACGGGATTTAAGCCATCTGTGTACAGAGTTGCAGCCTTAGATTTAGCATAACTAACTTCTTAATATAAAGTTGGATGATGGGATACAGTAAACTACATATTTTTCACAAGCCATAACACAAAACTTTAGATAGAGATCATAATAAAAATATTCTAAGTTAGACAGATTGTTTAACCAAGGCTGAGTGTAATCTATTTTAATACTACACTGTTAGGCACAAAGAAACTCTTATCCTGAACAAAAGAGAATGAACAGATGCCTCCAAATACCAGCTGCTGGGGAACAATGGCAGAAGAGGTATATATCTGCATTTCCTATTTGCATCTAGAAGCATCTAATTGACCACTATGGAAGACAGAATGCTGTAATAGGCAGACCTTTGGTCAGATCAATCATGGTTGTTCTTATGCAAGATTAAGAACATTAAAAGAAATACATTGCTTTGCACACCATATTTAAATTGCAGTACTTGTGCAGTAAAGGAGAAAGGATCAAATTGCTCCATACTAATACAACAATCAAGACAGAAAAGCAAATGCTTTTTTTACACCAAAAGTGCCAGTTCCACTTTAAGTGTTTAGAAGATACTGGCCTTGAACAAGAGAAATGTTGCTAACTACTTTTTAGTTTCAGTGACGGACCATTATCAAGTTATTTTATTTAGAAAACATTCATCCGTGCAGATGACTAAGAAAGCTAATTGGAAAGGTCAGAATATAATGTCTATTATTACACCTTCTGGACATGCTGAAAAATAGTAAGGGACACCTATTGTTCCTTCACTACTCTCATCAAACTATCCCATAGTTCAACAATTTAACATTCTGGATGGGAGACCATGATTGTGTCGAAAGATTAAAATTCATGTTGTTGAAAAAGTCTACCGTTTCATTCTGTAACTTTTTCAGAACTTCGCCAGGGAAACAAGCCCAGATAGGACAGGTTGGCTCATTCCGACAAAGTTCTGAAAAAGTTTCAGAATGAAACGGTAGACTTTTTCAACATGGATTTTAATCTTTTGACACAACCATGTTCTTCCCACCTGGATATGTTAATTGTTGGATTATTGCTGGCCATGAAAACCTGCAGACATACCCCATAGTTGGTGCATATGCACCATTCTCTGCTGCCTAGTCTGTCTTGCCCAGAGGATGTGCAATATTATAACACTGTAATTATACTTTACTAAGAAGCAAATTCAAATCAAAATTAAATTTGCTGAAGCTATCCATTTGAGCAAGAGTAATAAGGCTGAAATACTGCAAGATTCCCAAGGGCACTTAATAGCCATGTCCAAGTTACAACTCAAAACCAGAACTCCCAGGCTGAAATCTAATACCATCCACCAACTCCACAATCCCAAGAAAACTGAATATTTATCCCAAATGGTCTCCCATTCAACTGACTATTTGATACATGTAAAGCTTTAAGATGACTATCCAACATTTCAGTTTAACAACCAACAGTTTCAAATATCTTTTCAATGAGGAATCTGTCATACCTGATAATGTTTAGCAGCAGCCTTTAGCCCTTCATCACTATCAAGATTCTGTTCCGATGCTATCTGACTAGCCAGTGCTCCACAATTGAACAACACACAGGTCTTCTCATAACCCAAACTTGCCAGAGCTGAAACAAAGTACATACAAAACAGAATTCTTCGCTGCACACGAAAAATAGTCATGGTCTAACTCAGTGGTTCTCAAACTGGTGGGTCACAACCCACCAGCTTGTGTAATGATGCCCTGTTCCCTTTAAGGGGCGGAGTCAGGGGGAAAGCAGCAAAGCGATCCCCAGGATCATGTCCCTGCGGGGCAAGGGGGCTATTTTTTTTAACAAACCACACGTGCTCCTAGGGCCCAGGGGGTGTGAGGAGCCCTGCAAAGCGCTTGCAGGGCTCCCCATGGCTTCTAAACAGTGAATGTTCCAAGTCCTACGAAACCGGAAATTCAACTTCTAGTTTAATCGTGCTCGGAACTTTCACTGTTTAGAAGCCGCAGGGAGCCCTGCAAGTGCTCCACAGGGCTCCCCACACCCCCTGGACTCTGGGAGCACATATGGTTTGTTAAAAAATAGCCCCCCTCACACCACAGGGGCACGATCCTGGGGATCGCTTTGCTGCCCCTGCCCCCGCCCCTGCAAAGACTTGCCCTGGGAGTAAATCTCCCAGGAACTTTGAGAACCACTGGTCTGACTGAATTAATGAGATTGTACACAGGAATTAGCATGTTCCAATGACACTGTACAGATACTGTGTAAACATGCATTTCTTGATTTGTATGGCAAGTGGTATCCAAACCCCACCTTCTACTGTGCATCTGGAATCCATAAAGGAATCCATGTGTAGGTTTCCCTCAACCCCAATTATCCTTCTAGCCCCTTCCTCAGAAGCAGATTTGGGAGGGGGGCAAGAAGGAAGAGAAAGGAATGGAGATGGAAGGTGGAAATAGAAGTACAAGGCAAGGTATGATACAACCCAATGTATTTGAGAAAAAAATGAAACTAAATAGTGCTTTCACTTCCACACCCAAAGAAACCTAAAAACCCCTTTTACTTCACCTGATCTTTGTATGACAACACAGGTAGTTTATGAAATATTTACAGCAAGTTAAGGAAATCAAAAGTACACTGAAGTTCCTTCGTCTCTGCAGGAATGCTAAGGCTGCAATCCTATCAATGCTTTCCTGGAAGTAAGCCCCAATGAACAAAGTGGGACTTGCTTCTGGGACACAGAATTGCACTATAAAGCTACAATTCTATGCAATCTTACTGAAGTAAGCCCCACAGAACTCAAGACTTACTCCAAGTAAATATGCCCAGGATCAAACTACATATTCAGCTAAGTCAGCATACGGACACCTAGAAAAATCAGAAACAGAGATCTGCTACTATCTTGTACATTTGATGCATATATAAATGGCATGAAATCTGCATGAATTGGGTCATGAAAATCCAAAGGTCAGCGTGGTATTTTGATATTACTGTACGAGAAATGACTTTTGAACATGTGCTTTTTTGTGTGGAATTATAATTTCAGAAAAAGCATGAGTACACTGGCAAATAAGTAGTCTGTTCCCTACAGGCAACAAACTGAGAGCCCAATCCTATGGATGTCTACTTAGAAGTAACTCCTTACTTCTAAGTTACTTCTAAGTTACTTAGAAGTAACTCCTGTAGTCAATACAGGTTAGTGTATTACTCCCAGGTAAGCATAGGTAAGATTGCAGCCTTAAACAAGTCAATATAAAGCAACCACTCCTTTCAAATGCTATAATTTTTGAATAATCAATCAAGAAATATTAACAAATTTGAAGATGGTGTAGATTTCACCTGATTTTCCATAGTACACTACTACAATATATACCCAAATTCTCATTTCAAAACTGTCACTTACCAAGTTTGACAGATCCTCCAAATAGTGATCCTTTGTCAAAAGCATCTTTCCAGGTAAACGTTACACAGATCTAAAGACAAGAGTATATATTAGTTTATAGTTTTAAGACAAGTTCCTTTTGGTTTAAGATTTAAGCCGAAAAGCCATAAATGCAGACAAAAATTTGCAATGCTAAGACTATAAAACTTAATCAGAAAATTTTGTAGGAAGAAAGCCAACAGTTTGAGACAAGATAAACCAGGGCTGCCCAAACCCCAGCCCACTGGCCATCTGCAACCTGCGGGGACCCCCAATCCGGCCCCCAGGAAGTCCCCCATCTCCAACGGCCACTTGGCCCGCTGGAGACCTGTCAGAGCTGTCAGGGATGTGATGTGACTGCTTGTCGCAGCAGCGAGGGGATGGCTGGCCCTGCACAACTCTCCTGCTCTTGCCTGAGAGTTCTGCAGAAGCCCTACCCATCCGGCAAACACACCAGGTGTTGGTGAGGCCACAGCTGAGATTGCATGTCAGGAGGGGGTGAGTAGCTTTGGTGTGGGGGGGGGGGGGCTGCTGAGCAGGAGGGAGTAGCACCAGTCCATTTATGAAGGGGGTGACATGCCAGCTTGGCTTGCTTTGGTGGGTGAGGGCAGTGCTGAGTGGGAGGGAGAAGCTTGTGAGATCCTTATTCCATGTTAACTTACTCCTGGTGGGTGAGTGAGTGGCTCCTGCAAGTCAGAAACATCCCCCCCTTCTCTCTGTTGCCTGTGAGATCCTTATTCTGTGTTCTGCTGTATTTGAGTAAGTGTGTGCCTCCTGCAATCCACAAATGGTGGAACTCTGTTGGTTCTGAGATACTAGATCTGTGCATTTTTGTAAAGTGCTGGGGGGGTTGGTGAAAAAGTTTTCCTTATGTGTTTCTGCCTTGCTGGGATGAGTTTCTGACTAGAAATATTTTTCCTCATGTGTCCCTGGCTTGCTAAGAGTTGTCTCTGCCTATAAATATTTGTGTTATGAATGAATTCTATTAAGTTTATTTATATATTCCATCTTTGATGTACTCATTTATGTAAATTTATGCAAATAGTCAAATTTGAAAAATAAATTAATTCATTTTTTCCCCGGCCACAGTGTCAGAGAAATTATGTAGCCCTCCTGCCAAAATGTTGGACACCCCTGAGATAAACATTAAGAGTCCCATTTACAGCCAACTGCTCTGTACACAGACATACACACACATTTGGGCTTGTAGCCTTTTCTCTAAAAATTACAGATATGATCCAGTCAAAACCAAGCATTTGAATCCTTCTGACATTTGTAGCAGAGATCTGTAGCACAATCCTAATCCTGTTTACTCAGAAGTCGCACAGTGCAATGGGGATTATTGTCAGGTAAGTTTGTACAGAACTGCAGTCTTAACACTCTCTTGAAATCAAAGAGATTCAAAGTATTTAACTTTGGCCAAGTTGTGCCTCTTTTCAACACCTATAAAACAGGTGCTATTATCTTCAAGAAACCAAGGGATAACACTTCATAATCTTATTGTTGTGATGAGAAAAGTGTGACTTAAAAGTTATCATGCACTACAAAGCAGCTTTATCCAATTCATGAACTCTTTTTTTTGGCATATGAAGGCAATGTTTTTGAAAAGCTCTCATATAGCATATTACCTGGTTTTCAGAAAATGGAAACTTTGGCTCTATAGAGCACAGCTGATCATAATATCTGTAAATATAAAACAAGTAAAAGCGTAAGTATATGTACAGGGTTAACAGTGGTATTTTATATCTAAAAATAAAGCAAAGGCTGCAATACAGCTATCAAAAACAAGAAACCCTTCATATAAGTTGATAACCCAATATACCTGGGAAACACACAGTAGAAGAAAAACTGTAAGCACCTTGCCTATTGATAGCAAACTTCCTCACATCTTAAAGCTACTGCAGAATTTCTCAAACCAGTATAAAGTGGCATATAATGATGCAAACTGAACATTTTCCTCAGCTATTTCTGATCAGCTTCTAGCATAGTGCAAAGGGGGAGAGGGAATTAGTACCTTGGGCAATCTTTAAATTGTATAATTGGACCTCTGTTGTCTCAACGCACAAGCATTTATTGCAGCAATCTCTATGGTTCACAAGCAAGACTGGAAAAATCCAGGTGCCCAAGCCAGAAGAGATCTAAGTACTTAATGAGATGTTGTCATTCAACTACTGCAGAAATTGATATAAAATGTTACTAAAATCTATAAATCCTTTGAGATTTCAAAACTCAGAAGACTTTTTAACAACAAGCACAATGGTTTTTTTAACCAGCCAGTAAATCACTACTTCAGTGAAGTAGCAGATTATAGAATAATGCAGACTGTGATCCCAAAACAACTAGCACAGTCACAGACAAGCGCTCACTTCTTATGCTAGATTCAACAACTATAAATACCATCTAAAAATTTGTGAAAATGACATGACTACAATTTCAACACCTGCCTCATGAACAGGTATGCACTCTACACAGCCACTTTGGCCTTACAGACATCATCTGTCCAAAAGAGAATTTAACACACCTCAGTCACTGCAAAATTCACAGAGAAAGAGTTTAAACAAGATTTAACCTGAATTCATTCATATTTGGAAAATAATATTAGGTGCTAGAGATTAAAATTTGGTTTTACTTTTTTTAATCACTACAGAAAACCTGTGTACATTATCTTTGAAACTTCTATATAAGAGCAAGTTATGTTGTTTGACAATCACATAAGAAGGCAGTTTCTAAACTTCAACTTATATAACACACAAAACTGTTACCAGCTTCCCAAGCATGTGGAAGACTTTATACTATACAGGCACACCCATAAAAAATGCAGAGCTGACAAACCAACATTGCCACCATGCAAGATGTGGAAATGTTACCCCTGTGTGAAGGTGTCATGTAATCAGTCAGGCCCTGGCTGAGGGTGCACCTCGCCCTGAACCCTCAGTACTAGTGGCAATGGTCAATGCATCATCAGAGGACAGATGGCGGAGGGGAAACAGGTTGGTGCACAGCGTAGGATTTTGTTGCAGAGCTGCCAGAGGCCTTCACAGAAAGGTTTGAACCACAAGTTTTGCAAACTATTTGCCTGCAAGAAAATGCTGTTTGCATGAACAAGCAGGCTATTTGGCAGGCTAATTTTCCCTCTTCTTCCCCTCCCCTTTTTGCATAGCATATTTAAGAAAGAAACACTGCCTCATTTTTGTGAAATCATGTATAATTTTTAATGCAAATAATGCTATGTTGTATGATCGTGAACCCAAGTAATGATCAGTGTATTTTTAAAGCAGATACAGTTTCAAAAAACTGCCAAAATTGGGACATACACTTAAAAGTGCCTGTAGGACATTTTGGCAGAAATTATGAACTGGAAAGTTTTCTGGAAAGTTGTCCAATGCTCTATATGGCCTGAAAGCTAATTTAGCAGGCTTAAATTATGCTTTGCAAGTAAGTTTATTTACCTAGTACTGAAAAACTATACCATGTTATTTAGGGTACTTCGTATGTAGAAGTTTTACAAAAGCATGATTTTTTTTAACATTGAGGGTCCTTAGGATCCTGTCTTTTTAATCCAGAGTTTTAAAAGATCTGAAAATATTAACAATATACAGCTTACTAAAGAAAGCCTTTATACAGTCCTTGTAAAGGTGATCTGTTGGGCAAGCTCCCTCAAACTACAGGAAAGCCTCTCATAATATGAGGGAGGGAGCTGTGACACCTGGAGTGAACAAGTCTCTTCACAATCCTCTTGAAGAAAGTCATCATGCGGAACAACAGGTTCTCCTACCTGTCAGAGCGAGTGACTATCGGGAAAGGATAAGGAACTCCTTCGCAGGCCACTCAACTTGCAAAACGGAGCACAACTGATTTTGGGTGCTGGCTCAGAAAACCTGCTACGGCAGCTCTCTGGCTTGAGGATCCGCTTACCCCTGAAGGGGAGAGTCAGGGACTGCAAGACTGCGGCAGAAGTGAGTTTGGGGCCGCAGAGGACGCTTTCTAGTCTAGCATGAGCCTGAATAGGATGATGCTCATTTCCTGCAATGATTTTCTATAGTGTTTAAAAGGTTTTAGAGAGACTTAGGAGGGTGCCTGGCTTTGTGTGTATAGGTGTGGATGCCATGGAGGTGGGTGGACTTGGGCTCCAAAGACGTTTGCACCCTCACATACTCTGTTTCGCCCTTCCCTGCCCCAGCGAGGTGTGGGGGGGCAGGGGAGGAAGAGGCTCCCCGCCCTTTGAAAAGCTCCATGGCAGAGCTCCCACTCTGCGCATGGGTTGAGAGTGCTTGCACACCTCACACAGCCGCGGCGCTTTTCAAAGGGCAGGGAGCCTCTTCCTTCCCTGCCCCCCCACACCACACCTCCCTGCCCTGCCCCCTCTGCTCACCCCATCACCACCCTCCCCCACTCTGCTTCACTCCCTCCTTGCGAAGGAGCCCAAGGCAAACTTTGTCCCCTCTGATAAAACTCCTCTCACAGGCCCTGCCTCAACTCCCAGTGCAGCGCAGGAAGTCCCTCGTTCCCCCCTCATCCGCCAGGGGGCCCCCCAGGGCAAGGCTCAACGGCTCTCACACCTCAGGGCGCGGCCACAGTCCTCACAGGCGGCCCCTCCCCCTCACCGCCCCAACGGCCGCCCCCTCACCTGAGGAGGGTCTCGAGCGAGCTCTCGTGCTTGTCCAGCGAGCGCCCGAGGGCAGCCTTGCGCAGCTTGTTGAGCTCCTCGGCGGCGCGGCAGTGTTCAGCCTGCGACTCCCCGCCCGGGTAGGTCTGCTGGATGAACTTGCAGAGCGGCTTGGCCAGGTCCACCTCGGAGGCCTTCTTCAGCTGCACCGTGATGAACGACGCCATCTTCGCGCTCGCCCAGCCCCCCCTCCCGCACGCGTGGCGTGGTATCGTCCGCCGCTCTCTCCTGCAGAGGACCGGGTGCCGTCTCCGTCCAGCGGCAGGCGCCTTCCAGGCTCACAGACCCTGCTGCTCACTTCCGGGATCTGCGTGAAACTTCTCCTGCCCTTTCTCTATGGTCTCCTCAGACCGGCAGCGTCATGGTCACGCGCGCGCCGCCCTCGCCACGTAGCCCCGCCCACGCCCAAAGGTGTGCTTTCAGTCCCCTCCTCGCGTCGGCCAATCGGCTTTCTGTTCTTCTCCTGGCTCCGCCCCATCCAGGCGATCTCGCGTGGCACGTCCTCGAGTTGGCAGGCCGTTAGAGCGCGGGGTAGGAGGGGGCGCTGTGGGAGTTGCGTCGTTTCCTTGGTCGCTGGAGTCTCAGACCGTGGCTGGGCTCAGGCTGGACGGAGGCCGAAGGTGCTGGGCGCCAACCCTGGGAAGGAAGGAGCCCCTTTCCCTCTAATGGATTCTGCCACTGCCGTTGATACAACACTTAAGTTCCCCTCTTCCCCAGTCGCTTAGCGGTTGGTTAGCCTCCTAACCATTTTCGTTTATATATATATATAATGAAACATACACGCACATATATAAATGAAATACACGCACATATATAAATGAAATACACGCACATAGAAATACGCACATAAAATGAAACGCACACACGTAATACATATTTACATATGCACATATGAGTACCTATAGACATGTAGATACGTATACACGCACATATATATAATGAAACATATATACATATGTAATGAAACACGTGTGTGTGTACATTATTTGTGTGTGTATTTCATTATATATGTGTGTGTTTGAATATATATATATATATATATAACAAAAGTGCTCACAAAGCACATTTACATTGTAAAATAAATGAGAAAGAAAAAGATTTCCAGTCCCCAGAAGGCTCACAATCTTATTTTTAAAAAAGATTCAAAAGAGACTCCAGTAACAGTTACTGAGTTGAGACTGCAATCCTGTCCACACTTTCCTGGAAGTAAGTCCCCTTGATGAGACTAGGACTTACTTCTGAGTAGATGTGCATAGATTTGGGCTCAGCAGATGGAACCCTCACTCTTCCACAGGTTGACCAAATATAATGAAAGACATTTAATCATTGTACAGAAGAGGGAATTTGGGCAGGTGCAGCTTTTTAAACCCTTCCATGTTGCTTCACCTGCCTAAATTACCTCTTCTATACAGTGATTAAAGGTAGAGGCACTTTGTCCATTATATGTGGTCACCCTGCCTGAACATAATAAATTATTATTTATTATAATAAATAGTAATAATGAGAACCACCACTTAAGGTGCCACTTATCCCAGTTGGCAGAGGCAGACTTACTTAGGCAGTCCAGTTGGGTTTTGATATTATAAGTACAGATTAAAGTTCTTTTTTTCTTCAGCTGTGAAACATGGAAAACTGAGACCTGGGCTGCAATCCCATACATACCTGGGAGTAAGTCCTGTTGCACTTAATGAGACTTGTTTCTGAATAAACGTACTTGCAGTGCTGGCAAGTTTTCCAGGGTGAGAATACAATGAACTAAAAGCACAATGCAAAAGTGTAAAATGCAAATGAAGGGGAACCCTAAAATGGTAAAAATGACATTTATTGGAAAATCCTGGTTTATTTTAAGCATCAGATCCTTCTTTAGAGAAGTCATTTTTGTCAACGGCTTTTTAACATGTAAACATGTTGATTTTAGTGAGAGCACTGTACTATGAAAGTACAATGAATAGAGAGTACTATTAGCTAGTAAGTATCAGTTTGCATCATTTTGGAGTTACTCCACTGACCTGTGTCCATTATTTCCACTGTCTTAAAATTGTTCTGTAAGATGAGGGAAGATGAGATTTCTCACTTTGCAAAAATATTGGGTTGCAAATTTGAATAATTTATTGTTTTTTTCTCAACACTTACATTTTGTATGTATAGATCTTTGTAATATCATAGAAATTCTGTGATTCTAAGAAGAGCAGATCATTGTAACACATTCAGCCCAATTCTACTGTAAACTAGGCTGTCACACAGAAGCATTTATGACAGTGGAATAGAGTCATAAAATGACTGCCAGTGAAGCACATAGCTCTCCATTGTTGGTCATTTTCCAAACTTCACCTCTACCAACAGACGCTGCTACTCCCACCAGAGAAGGTAAAGCAGTGGTGAGGGCAAGGGGTGGGTGGGATCAAGGGGGTAAAACTGGGCAGGGAGGCTGAGGAAATAGGTGGCAATGGCACACACTGAATCCTATTTTCTCCTTCACAAGCCTCCCTACCCCCTTGCTCTTCTCAGGCTTGCACTAGCTAAAGACCTGGCACGGGTCTGAAGAGACTCATTGCAGAGCAGGAGGCTTATGGAGGAGTAAGGGGAATTAATCCACATCCCTTCCATTGAATACAGTATATATCTGTTTGGCGTGGCTGTATTGGCAGGGGGAAAAGATAGGATTGGGTTCTTATTATTACAATTACAAACATTTCTCATAGTAAGGGCCCAATCCTATCCAACTTTCCAGTGCTGATGCAGCTGCAATGTAGCCCAAAGGAGACCTCCATGACTTCCCCCTTCCCACGGCAGGATGCAGCACACACCCCATTGGCATGGCTGCCTCAGCACCACAAAGTTGGGTAGTTACATATGAACCCTCAGTTAAATTTGTTAAACCTTCAGTTAAATATGGACTCTCAGTTACATATGAAAGCAACTAAGGTTCAACATCCTTGGCAATTTCTTTCAAAAGAATTTTGAAGGGGGAAAAATATCCAGTTCTTATGACAACACTGTTTCCTTTTCCTTCATTCTAGTCTTTAAAGCAATTAAACCCACGACAATTTGTCCCTTTTAAAAATTCCAGCAAAGGTACAAGCTTCTTGATTTTTGTTACCCTAAGTGTACTGTACTTGGAAAGAAGTGCCACTGTTTTCATTGGAACTTTAAATAAGAGCTAAAGTGTGAGTGTTTTACGAATGAACAATGCTATCAACAACATAATGTGCACTACAATTCTATGTGCGTTTACTGAAAAGTAAATCCCACTGAGTTCAATTGATTTATGTAGTACACTTATGTACTGCCTTTCTGCCAAAGTAGTCAAGGTTATATAACTAAGGGTGCAATCCTAACCCCTTATGTCAGTGCTTTTGAGCACTGGCATAGCAGTGCCAATGGGATATGTGCTGCATCCTGCAGTTGGGTATCACTCACAGAGGCCTCCTCAAAGTAAGGGAATGTTTGTTCCCTTACCTTAGAGCTGCATTGCCCTTATGTCAGTGCTGGAAAGGGGTTAGAATTGCACCCAAAGTTACATAATGACTAGATGGAATTTTTAGTGCAGGAGAGAGTTCTGGAAGGGGTAGATCTAAATGATAGTTGGTTCAGCTGAGGGCCAAATCCTATCCAATTTCCCAGTGCTGGTACTGCTGTACCAGTGGGGCATGCGCTGCATCCTGTGGTGGGGAGGCAGTCACAGAGGCCTCCTGAAGGTATGGGAACATTTGTTCCCTTAATTTGGGGCTCCATTGCGACTGCACCAGTGCTGGAAAGTTGGATAGGATTGGGCCCTAAGTTGATAAAGGGGCTATCAGTTTCTGTGCCCCCAACCTACTGAGGAAGATGATTAGCTGAAAAACTAAGCAGAAACGTAGGTCCATGGAAGCAAATCTGTAAGCAAGTGTAAAATATGAGATCTGAATGTCTTTACTGCTTACATGGTGTAGAAGGTGATTATGGTGCATGAATGAATCTGTGACTTAACTCTTAAACTACAGGTTTTTTAATTCTTTAATCTCCTTGTATTCTGTACAGGGGTGAGCAGGGCAGCAAATTTGAACTTAATTGCAGATCGGTAATAATTAATATATTCACTGAGTTGAATATAGTGACAGACATTCACATATTTTATGACATTAATCTTTTTATCAAGCCTGTGAGGTGCTCTTAGTATCTGATTCTGCACAGTCTATTCAGTGGTTCAAGAGATGTATTAACAGTACAGTATACAGCAGTATAGTATATTATTATACTATTGGAATGGACTAAAGCTGAGACAGAGTGGCATACAACAAACCTGGAATGAATTCCAGCATTAGCAAAAAATGGAAATCAAGTGAATTCCTCATTTGAACTGAAACTCAAAATGCAGAGATTAGTCAAGGGAGTGAGCCAAACTACACAGCACACAAAACAGTTGCATATCAAAAGAAATGAAAAAAGAGTTCCCTATCCTAGAAGGGCATGCTATTTAAAGATATGTAAGAAAGGCACTAGCCACCAGCCACTGGAAAGATGCTGCCCTAGATGCTCTCCCTCTTGTTGAAATCATAATGTGGACTGTATACTCAAAGAATTCAGTGCATAGGAAACTAGTATGCATTTTACAGATAGAAAATAGAGGCAAAGATGAGTTGATGGATGTGATCCCTCATCTACAGAGAGCACTTTTCACATAACCACACGTATGAACAGAAGAAACATCTGTCTTTTATTTCCCCCCACCTTTCTCCTCTCATGGAAGCACCTGTCTTTCTTCCACCATCCCCCACCTCCTTTTTCTCCTGTTTCTCCATCCTCCATGCCCTCCTTAATTCATGCAGCAGCACTGTTCTTTTCTGCCCTGAAAAACCCCTCCCCAAGCACTGCTCTGGCAACTCCATAACCTAACTTGTCTTTAGGTGCATGTACTCTCCAGAAGTTGGCATTTCCTTATGGCAGCAGACCTCAGGCTGTGTACTAGTATACAGGTGACCATGACTCATATTGAGGTCATTCATTTCCTAGCTGCAGATTTGTTCCTTGTATTAACAGTCATCTCTTCCATTTGATGTTAACTGTTAAAAGATGTTACCTGATGCTACTCATTGACAAGTAATAATAAAATCTGTCTGCAGTGCTGAAGGAGAGCTGACTGATTAGAAGGGCTATGTTACTTTTTCAGAGTGTTTATATGTATCCAGTTTCCTGTGTTTTCTTTTTCAGGCATTGCTTATTGGGCATGTGTACAAACAAATCTTGAGCTGTACAGATGAGCAAATATGTCATGCCTGTGACCTATTTCAGTTGTTGGTTGTCTAAAAAGCACTGTACTTACTGCCTACCCATCATTTTTATAATGAATTATTGTACATATCCAATCATTTACTCTTAAGCAATAGAATAAAGGCAAGTAGGGTATGATATGTAGGGGATAAGTTAAATAGCCAGAGCTCAGTGATAAGATTAACATCATCACTGGGCACTTGGGAACTGCTCCTGCACAGCCATCATAGAGCTCCATGCACTCCCTGGAGGGAGTTATAGCTGGTAACTTAATAAGACCTAGTAAGTATGTATGTAAGGCTGCAATCCTAACCAACTTTCCAGCACTGACATAAGGACAATGCAACTCCAAGGTAAGGGAACAAACATTGCCTTACCTTGAGGAGACCTCCATGACTATCCCCCTACTGCAGAATGCAGCACATGCCCCACTGATGCAGCTATGCCAGTTCTGGAAAGTTGGTTAGTACTGTACCCTAAATATGTAAGTATGGCAGTGATCACAAAACTAGATACTATGCTATGTAACAAAACAAATGTTATTTATAAAAATAACAGCTTGCTTTATTTGCTTAGATGCCTTGGGTATGGATGTTCCATTGCTTAAGTCAGTAGTTCTCAAACTGGGGTGTCATGACACCTCAGCCTCTGGCCCCTTAAGGGGTGGGGGGGAGGGGGAAAGCAGCAATGTGATCCGTAGGATCACGCCACTGTGGGGGCAAGAGGGCTTTTTAAAAAAAAACCTAACTTACTTGCTGCCATGGCTTGTATAAAGTGAAAATAACGATTGCAACCCACTTCTGGGTTGTGACTTCAAAACTAGAATAGCTATTTTCACTTTCTACAAGCCACAGGGACACCCGCAGAGGGCTTCCCACACCCTGCCAGCAGGTAAGTTAGGTTTTTTGAAAAGCCCCCTGCCCCTGCAATGGTATAATCTTGGGGACTGCATCAGTGCCTTTTCCCCCACCCCCGTATAAACTTACCTTGGGTGTTTTACTCTCAAGAAGTTTAACTACCCTTGGCTTAAGAGCCTGCACTAATACCAGCTCTGAAGAATGAAGAATACCAGCTCATGTGACTAGATAATTTAAGTAATTTAGGGCCCACCTATCCAACTTTCCATTGCTCATACAGCAGTGCCAGTGGGGCTTGTGCTACATCCTCCGGTGGGGGGCCAGTCTCAGCCTCCTCAAGGTAAGGAAACCCCCTCTGTTTTATTCCTGGTGAATGTGTCTTCTGCTGGCAGCACTCTCTTGAATTCCTGCAATAACAAACATCTAACATCCACTTTCTCTCACTGGCTCTGCTGCCCCTTTTATTTGGTCCCTCTCAGACTCTCTGATCAGTCATAAACTGTGCTCTCTCAGAGCTACTGACCATAGGTCCAATTGAAAGTGTAAATTGACCAGTCAGAACTGCAGATTTTTGATGCCTTCTGGACCATCTGGACAGCTCTGGCACACTCCAAACCTCCACACTTCTGTCATCTTTGAACAGCTGTTGTGCATTACAGGGACTGACAGAACTCTGTCTTCTGTTTCCCTCTTCGCAGCCTGTCAGCTATAAGGTCCATACAGTGTATCCATTTTCTCACCAACTCCAGTAGCTCAGTTTTAATCTGAGGTCCTACTTACAAACAAAATTACCTCTGAATCCTGTTTCTTCACACAGAAGACATTCTGTTGAACACATAGATCCGTTATGTCTTGTTTAATGAGAAACATATTGGAGGCATGGGTGTTCAAAGGGTGCAACGTCTTAGCATGACAAGTTCTAAAACAAGTCTTTCACTTGCCTACCATCTCTCTAGGCACAGAACATAATATCTGAACCAGAAGAAACGGTTTTTGCTCTCTAGTCTATTGGCTTCCCTTGCCGCCTGCACAGTACAAGATAGGAACTGATCCTTGTGGGGAAGAAGAGAAGAGAAATGCAAAAAGGCACAGTGTTTAGCATGAAATATCCAATTCTCCCTCGTTCTCCCCCACTATCCCCACTGGTCAGACCAGGAGTTACTAGGGGAAATGATAAATTTTGCTACTGCCACCCAAGACTGGAAAAGACCAGGTAGGAAAAGACTCCTTGGGAAAAGTACTTTAAGCAAAGTACTCCAACAGGGATCCCACTTTAAAACCCAACAGTAATGAGCAGTCTTGGAAAATGTGGTCATCCCTACTGTTGGAGAAACCGAGACCAGGGAGATAATAAAGAACAAAAATGAATAAACAAGACAAAATTAAAGAAATAAGGAATGGATGTAGAGGATCAAAAGGCAAACTGTTTACCAAAATGGAAATAGGACTGACTAAGCAAACAAATGGGCACCAAGCTTAAAAGACAAATGAAAAAATAATATTCCTGAATACAGCTTGCTGGATATTTTCTTTCCTACATGCCAATGTCAGCAGGGGTCTGGTCAGAACAGTGGTGTACTTGGAGGGAGGGTCCACAGGTACAAGTGACCCCAAGTGGGGTCCAGAGAGCTTTAAAAGTCACTTCCCATTTTCTCCAAGAAACTGAAAGGGATGTTTTAAGGCCTTCTGGAACTCTCAGAAGGTCTCTGAATGCAGCCAGTGGGGGGGGGGGGGCAGCATTTTGCAGCCCAAGCAGCACAGGGGCCAGGATCACCATTAGGCCAGAATCCTTTGTCTTTGGGAAATTCCAGACATGAACAAAGGGAATCCACATAATATTTGCTTGGGATGCCATGTAGTCTTTCTGAAATGGCACTGAATTTAAAAAAGGACAAAGCCACTGAAGGAAGAAGTCCTAGCCCAGGAGTGTCAAACATAAGGCCCAGGGGCCAGATACAGCCCGCAGAAGCTTTTTATTCAGCCCTCAGGCTCCCAGCTGCTCAGCAGTGCTGAAGTGTTACTGCTGAAAGAGCAGCCCATGTGAAAATCAAGCTCTCTTATATTTTGAAATATGATTAAGATTTGTGTATTTTCTCTTCTGTCATTTGCAGCTAATGAGTCCCTAAGTGAAAAAAGTGCTTATTTTTAGTTATGACCTGTTTAATGACATCACTTCTGGCCCCCAGGAGGCATCATGAATGCTATTTGGTCCGCTGTATGAAACAAGTTTGGCACGCCTGTCCTAGCCACTTTTCGGATGTTCACATATCACGGAAGCTGTTGGGCAAGGGGCGGGATTAAAACAGAGGAAAATAAGCCAATAACAAAAGAAAAGGGTAAGAACCAATGATTTGTAACAATCCTTTCCTTTGAAGTGTGGAATGGATTCCTAGATGTCTTGAGAGGGACAAGAAAAGCAGGGCAACAGTTTTCAGCCAGAGCATAGTGTCTTTAACTGGAGGGGATGTGGTAAGTGGGAGCACTACAAACTGGATAGTCTTTTCCCAGGTACCTGAGAACTTTTCTACTTCAAATAAAGATGCTTCTTATAACTTGTCACTAAAAAGAATGAATGTCATTGTATAAATACTTTTTAAAAATTCCTAATTTGATTACACCTTATGATTCTTGCATGACATTAAAATTACTGTAATTCATCTCATGCTATGTTTTTTATTTTGTTTCCAGTGAGGTTGGTGACTTTGGCTGCAGTCCTAAACATACTCAGAAGTAAGTCCCATTGAAATAAATAGGATTACTCGTAAGTAAATATATTTAGAACTGGTTGATGGTGTCGTCCGTACCTGATTAACAATGCAGTACATGCAAAATTCATCTCCTGTTGTGAAAAAGATTAAATTGTTTAGTAGTATTACCTACTAAATTAAAATCTGTCTGTGCTCAGAGAAAACCCTTTCAGTCATTTGAAGTCATATCATAATCTCCAGGACAGAGGAAGAGACAGAGGGTGCCACATGAAACTATCTACAGAATAATTGTAGAGAAAGAGAATTACAGATAAGTCTTCAAGACCAGAAATAAAGCTCCAGATACTCATCAGCATATGTGTTTAAAAATAAACTGGGCCAACTTCAGTATCAGCTAATTAAAAACAGGAGAAGAGGCTTTTGAAATGCATTTAGCTGTTTCATTATATATATCACATACACACAGTACAGTACAACTTATTTTAACCTGTCATATCATGTTGTTACAAAAAAAAATAACATGCTTTACAGTTGTCTATATATTTGGACAAAAAATGTTCTGGCACCTGTTTTCAAGTAATAGATGTGCATTTATCATTGAGAGAAGCGTGCTTCTGTTGTGGCAAGGAACATTGCAAATTCTATATTAAACTGTTTTATATTTTCTCATCAGATAAAAGAGAATCCCGGTAATCAAATCCAGAACATTTGAATGTTCTATGTTGATGGCACACTTCTAAAACATCAGCTGCAAAATATAATGCAGGCCAGTGATAATGAAAGACTCCTACAGAAATGAAAGCTACTAACTCAAATACCATGCCCCAGATTTTTATGCCTGGGTTAATAGACTTCATTTCCAATGTAGTCTTTCCATTTTACTTCTGGAGGCAACACCACCCTTACACTCAAAAAGGCATACTGTGCTGTGTATGTTCAACCACCTTCTAAAACAATAGGCAGATGCCCTCTAAAATTTTAGGACAGGCCGTTAGACAGTATGTTAGTCCCAACATCCATTCTGCCTGTTGACTAATCAATCAGGAACCAGATCATATTTTCTGAACAATGTTGGTGCTTCTGGCAGCCATAGATTGTGCCAGGAAATCCTGTTGTAGTCTTATTCACCCCTTGGATGATGTTACTGTCCAAATGTTGGCAAAAGAAATGAGTGGCCCTAAACAGGCCCTCTCTGTTCCATGGGACATAGAGTAAAAGATGGCTGCAACATGGTTACTTATTTTTCAAGGTACAGGTACAGTCTTAGTGTTTGTTTCCCAGCATATTGTTATGAACTCACTGCTGTAGAAATACTTCATGTGTCTGATTAAATTCCTACTGGTCAATGGGAGTGTCATTTTATTTACTGAAGATACCTTCAGAACTAGGCAATGAGCGAGATTAAATAAACAAACCCCACCCACTCATGCACAGCCTTATGGTCTTAGTAAGAGGACAAGACTTTAAGGAGCTTGATCAGTGTTGAAAAGTTCCTCTCAGTTCTAGAAAGAGGAAGTTGAGACAATGAGGTCAGAATCTCCATGAGTGTCTATGACTCACCAGTCAAATACAAGCCAGGAATAGTTTTATCTGGGTGAAAATAATTTGTTAACTGCTTTTCTCTATATAAAATAAATGTGCTGAAATTATATTTGACTGATGTAACTTGTAAGATTTTTTGTTGTTGCAACCTATTTATATTTGTTTTCAGGCATAGCCCTGAAATCTTTTAAAAATAAAATTCAATCAATCAATCAAACCTTTATTAGGCATAAAAAATAAAATTCCAGATATAGCTGACAAGGTCAGTGTAACTTAATTCAGCAGAATTATTGTTCCACAACACAAAGGCTTGTAGGAATGACAATGTTGATAAATCCTATAACACGCAACTACTAATATAGAACAATAGTAGCTCTATTATTATAGTAAGTAAACTATTAAAATAGTAGTTTAATTAAAGAGACAGAGATGCCTGAAGCAGTGTTTTTGAGATCCCAGTTGGACCTTGTCGAAATGACATTGTTGTTGCCATGTTGTGTTTGAAAATCCTACCACACCGCTCCTGGTGACACCAGCAACTTAAGCCAGCATGGTTAAATGGATTGTGTGGTTACATACCACACAAGTGTTGCTTGCTTAATACAGGATTTTGTTTGCACAGCACCATCAAAGTAAATGGTTCTTTATGCAGAATGCAAAGGCAGGTCACTGTCCCAAGGTCCTTGCAATCTAGAAATTACAATTCAGTTACAATTGAAATTCATATGGGAGAAAACAAAAGAGGGAGGTGGGGGTGAACAGGTGTGTGTGCAGATGTCCAGTTATACATACTTAAATTTACTTATAATAGGGAATGGGGACTAATGTGTGGTGCTAAAGCTTCACGGAACTGGTGGGTTTTAAGAAGGGATTTGAAGGTAGTGAGTTTGGAATCACCCTGAAGGTGTTCCAAAATGCAGGGCCAGCAGAGGAGGGGCTGCAAGGGAGGTAGGACAGTATTGTTTGAAGATGCAGGAGACCTTCAACTGAAGGGTGGTGAAGTTGGAAGAGCAAAAGTCACAGGTACCAACATAGAGGGATATAAGAATTGAGAAATAGGGAGAGTGAGGGCATTAGAGCTTTGGAAGTAACATCAAAGAGTTTGTGCTGGTTCTGAGAGCAAAAAAGGAAGCTGGTTAAAAGATGTAAGGAGGACCTTGATATAACCAGTGAGGTGAATGATAATAGCATCAGGCTGGAGATAAGGGAACTAGTCCAGATGTGTAGCTGGCCTACTACTTAAGCACACAACCCTCACTAAACTGCAGAAATTGCAGGCTTTACCATGAGTGATGCAGGCTCATTTTATGGAATGGCAGCAACCACATAGCTCTAGCAAATGTTTAAATGCAGCCTCAGTATCCATGCACTTGCTCTGTAATATTATTGAAATGCTAATTGTAGTCTTTGAGTACAAAGGGCCACTCTGAACTTAATGTTGGGCAAAACAATGGTTACCTACATGAAGGAATCTTTCCAGGTCATATTATCTACCTGTAATGTAATTCCCTGCTCCCTCCACCCCAAACAAAAATGGTAGTGTTTGCCAGAGTGGTTGCTTGAATATGTCTTGAAAAAGCTACCACTAACCGAGTAGTGTGGATCTAGAGAAACATACAAATTGTACTGCTGATGGAAGACCACTGTTTCCTCACATGAATTTGCCAAGCCACTGTTTTGGTAAATTCACCATTTCTCCACAGTGATCCACAAAAGATTGACTGCAGATATTCAATACACTCTCCACATCCACTATTAATTTGAATGTCACCTTGGAAAGCATGTTTCCTAAGAGAGTGCTTTAAAAAAATAGATCAAACAGCATCCACTGGGAGTAAGTGGGGAAAGAGTACTTGTGACCAAAATACTAATCAGAATGTCAGGTACAGTAAACAAAATGGCCTGCCTCACTAATAAATGTTAATATATTTTGCAGAATCTCTTAATGATCTAAGAACTAAGACCTTAAAAAAGTGGACACCAGAGGGAGCTCCAGTGTAGTCAATAAAAAGAAATGTCCAATGTGCCAAGGAAATGTATGTTAATGTTGTGTATGTGCTTAGGAATTTCGTATCAGCTTAAATTTGTGCCAAGAAGATAATACATACAGAGCTGAACTAAAATCACACTAAATGTATACATGCTACTTCTCCAACAGGCCAAGCAAAAAAGTAGAATGAAGATTATTTCAGCATTTGGATCCACATTGCACTGGTTACTTGATCCTTACTCAAACACTGATGTACAAAAGTTTGCAGACCAGGACATTAGTTATGAAACAGAAAGTACATGAACAGAAATGAAAATACTCTTATTCACTGTATCTTCCAGCTTCAGAATGGCTAATTTTTCTTTTATGGTCTTCTTATTTTCAATATAGGTGTGAAAGTGGCTGAAAAATCTAGAAGCCATACCAACTGCTCTACACGGTCATTTAAATACAGTTAGATCAGTGTTTTCCAAAATGTGGGTCAGAACCAAATAAGGGCCCAATCCTATCCAACTTTCCAGCCTCGGTGCAGCCCCAAGGCAAGAGAACAAATGTTCCCTTACCTTGTGGAGGCCTCAATAACTACGCTTCCACCACAAGATGCAGCACAGACCCCATTGGCACAGCTACACCAGGGCTGGAAAGTTGGATAGGATTTGGCCCTAGGTGGGTTGCAAGCCAATTTCAGGTGCCATTGAAAATATAAAGCTACAGGATATAGAGCTGCTGGCAGGGTGGGCACCCAGTGGAAGAGAGCATGGTGCTTTGCCCTGAATAGGTGGGAAGATGGAACACTAGAAAGGGGTGAGGTTGTGTGGTTGGAGAAGGATCCAAGTCTGTGTCCTGCTTTTATGTCTGAGCCGTGCAAAAATGACAGCACAAGTGCACTGTGTAATGAGACCTTTGGCTGATCATGACTTAGGTTTGAAGCCTAAATCGATGATGTCACTTCTGGCCATGACATCACTTCCAGGTTAATGACATCACTTCTGGTGAGTCCTGACAGATGTCATTCTAAAAAGTGGGTCCCAGTGCTAAACATTTGAGAAAAACTGCCTTAGGCTGCAATCCTAACCACACTTACCTGAGAGTAAGCCCCACTGAACAAAATAAGACTTACTTCTGAGTAGACCTGGTTAGGATTGTGCCCTTAGATGGTTAATTTGGAAGGCCTGGTCACTTGTTTCAGAATAGCAAGGCTTCATCCTGGATTTTTTGGCTAAGAATTTTCCTATTCTTGTACAGTGGATTGTCTACTACACTAAATGGAAAGGCTGCACCTTCAGTAGAAAGAGTTCTCCTTGACTAAGGGTAGAACCCACTGGGAAGTTATCCTGCAGGAGTCCAGCTGAAACAAAGGGGTTATTCAAGAGCTCTACTGTGTTCTTGCATATTAGTGCTATTACAGAGCTCTCTTTCATTTCAGTAGAGCTTGCATAGGAAACCGTCTCAATGGATTTGCCATGGATGTTTGAAGAATTTACAGACAAAATTCCATCCCAGAAAAATAGATGTTTCAGATTCTTTAACACATAGTATAGGCGTCCTTTTGTCCTGCCTTTGAGGTGAGATGTCAAGATGCTTTTATTTCAGCATAAAGATTTATAATTTATTAATCACAAGAGTGATTGTTTAAATTGTTTTGTTTTTGCCCTATTTTTAACATTGTACACCACTGTGGATATACCTCTTAGAAAAATATAAGCAAAATGAAATAAGAGCATGTGTTTATTAAAATATTTATCTTTTGTTTTTTGCTCCTCAATGGGATCCTCAAGTTGGCAAACTCCTCCAATAAAACAATGAAAATATTACTTTTCCTTGTTCTCTTAGGCTGCAATCCTACCCACACTTTCCTGAGAGTAAGCCCCATTGAACAAAATAGGACTTACTTCTGAGTAGACCTGGTTAGAATTGTGCCCTTAATTTGTCTGCCAGTTCTACTGCCATGATCTAATCCTTTCCTCATCTTCCTTATGTCTTCCCTTTAATTCCACTTCCTTCTGTTGGTCCAGTTCCACTCACCTTCCCTTCCACATCTGTCAGTCACTTCACTCCATCTTTCTATCCCTCCATTGCTGTGTCTCATGCTTGCCTTTCAGCTTCTCCCTCTATCCACCCCTCTGTCTCCCCCTCTGCTCCATCATGTGGTGTTCTCTTTTACTCCTGTTTCCATCCTGTTCCTGCCGCATATAAAGGTTGATATCTTTACATGGAGTGATCAGGTGTCCAGGCTCATTAGAGCTGATAGTTGATCAGTTGAGTCACACCAGCTTCCCCATGCTTGATGGCATCCACCGATGACATAATCAGCTGGCTGGTCCCACTGCAGCACACAACTTGCTGTGGCAGGTTGTGAGAGCCCTTGCCACATCACTGCAAGCTGGGCCATATCACAATAATCCAGAATATTTGCTTAATGGAAATATTATCTGAAAGTTGGAAACCCATTTGAGAGTGGGGAAGTAATCGAAAGTAACATATCCTTTCCAACCTTTACCCTCGTATTAAGGAGGCAGTTCCACAGCCTGAGTCTGTGAAAAAGTCATCTCCATACAGATAGAGCACAAGGCTCACCTTTCCAGTCAAAGGATTTTAATGAAAATAAGATCAAAGCCTGCTGACCTACAACAAAAAGGTACAGGCTGCTCCATCTTTCTTGGAATGTCCTCCAGCCCCAAAGGGATTTCTGGTTGTCATCAACTCTCTCAAGTGAAGACATTACACACCGCCTCACTGCAGCTCCAATTCGCCTCCCAGAGAGTGGTTCACATGGTCTAGCAAGATGAATCTTGAGGTGTGTGCACTTTTGAAGGGCAAAGATCTGTATCTCCTTCCTGGCCCCTTGGGGTTGCCATCTAAAACCTGTAACTCTCTAGTTCTGAGGGTTCTGTACAATGGAAACAGTTTCCTGTATACGCAATCACCTCTCTTGCCTTATTCTCTTGACCTCCCCTCCTGATGCTTTCCCTGCCTGTCTCTTTTCCCTCTCTAGGCTGTTTCATCCTCCTTTTCATCCATCATCTGTGTCTTTTGCTCCTGATCAGCAACCTCTTCTTCCACTTGCACAAGTTTCACCCTTTGTTTCTCCTACCTTCTCCCAATATTCTCCTCTGACCATATCTGCTGACTCTCTCACTCCACATCCTCTGTGCCCTGGCTCCTCTTCTGCAGAGCAGGGCTGATACTACTCTCCAGCTGCCATCCATTGAGCTTGATGGCCAGCCAGGGAGCCATCAGTCAATGATGTCATCACCAAGCACCTTCATGAAGGCTTGTTCCAAGCCCGGGGCAGCAGCAGATCTTGTGCTGTAGAGTCATGGCATATACCGCACACGCGGTGGAGAAGAAAGAACCAAAGAAGCTGATTTCAGGCAGCTTCTGAGTGAGCAAGAGAAACAAAGATTGAGTTTTCTAGGAGACTGGAATGAAAAAGCCAACCTTAGATTTGACATACCTTGCACCCAGCCTTCTCTGTGTGCTGTGTGGCTAAGCAACTGGAATTTAAGACCTGTGTAGCTTCCCTCTCTGTGCTCCAGAACTCAGCAATGACAACAGTATTGCCAAACGTCCAGAGCCACTCCACACAGTCACCAAACGGCTCTGTGTGCTCCCCTGGAAAATTAAAAGGAACATTGCTTACAGTGCAAGGTTTTCTCTTTGAGGGTCTGATATTATCTGTTGCTATTTCTGGGTGTGTCCACTCTTTCAACTCCAACTAATGCTCAACCTCTATATTTGAAAATAAAGCAAATATTATAAAGACATCTGGTCTCATCTTCAGATAAATCTTGTTAGTGTTGCCCACTAGAATTTATTACAGCTCAGGAAAGCAAGTAGTCCATGTCATTGTAATTAAAACAGCAAGCTGAATCATAAAATATGTAAAGCCATAAATATATTATTGAAAGACACATCTGAATACAATTTTTAGTTTGTATCTAAAGGTGTATAGAGAGGGCTTCTTTACGTCTAGCAATCCTAGGTTGCCAACTAAGTTCATCCTGAGGTTCAATCTGATGAACCCAGGTTCATAGGAGTGCCTGAACCATGTGTTTATCCACAAATATTGTATGGTATGTGAATCCAATTTCTGACCCTCTTACTACTTTATATTCATCTCATTTGTACTGTATTCTATTTCTATTATTCTTCAATTAACTGCAAAACAATTCTGTGTTAAGTCCCAATGATAGGCATGTGCTTAAGGATGCAAGCCTAAGCAGGCCTGTTTAGCAGTTTGCAATACTGAATTCAGTGAGACTTTACCTGGAAGTAAATATGCTTTGCTTAAATCTCCCTCAGCAAAATCGGGGAACTTAACTTTGGCTGGATTGTAACCAGAATATGACTGCACCTTATTAAAATAAAAACCAGACTCCAAGAAATACCTTAAAGGCTTAAAAAGAAAGGCTTGTTATTTCAGTGATGTTCACATCTTCATTCTTTGACAGAAAGCCAAATTAATGCCTTAAATAACATCACTGAAAACACAGCAGGTATTAATCTTCTGTAAAAAGTTTAAATTATGTTGTTTTTAAAGGCTTCACATGTGTGGGGGGAAGCATAAGCCAATTAATTTCTACATCATGAGTGATTACATTCCTCATTTTTAAAAATTATAGTTCTATAATAAACAGTTTTGTTTCAAAGGAGGTAGATTGAGGGCTCAATCCTATCCAATTTTCCAGCATCGGTGCAGCCACAATGCAGCCGCAAGGTAAGGGAACAAATGTTTCCATACCTTAAGGAGGCCTCTGTGACTGCTGCCCCACCATAAGATGCAGTGCATGCCCCATTGGCATGGCTGCACCAGCACTGGAAAATTGGATAGGACTGGGCTCTAAGAGCCCAATCCTGTGTTTGGTGGCACGGCTCCGTGCTGCCGAGCACTGTCGCAAACATGCCATAAGGCACGTTTGCGAGCCTCACCACCGGGCTCCCACCCATGCTAGCTCAGCACCGGCCGGTGCTGGGCTAGCATGGGGTGGTTGCCCAGCTTCTGCGGCTCGGCGGTCTCCCAGACTGCTGAGCCACGGCACAGTAGGTGGAGTCAGGGGCTGGGGCGGGGAGGAGGCGTTCCAGGGAGGGGGGAGGCCAGTGGGGGACAGAGAGAGGGTGGGGAGGAGGCATGACGGGGAGGTGTGATGCAGGGAGGGGGCGGGCTGGTGGCTGGCTTGCGGAGGGATGGGAGGCGGGTCTGCAGCGCTCTGCTCTGCAGGATCCAAGGCGCTCGTGTAGGGCTCCACGCCCTACATGAGTGCCTTTACGGGGCTGCTTACCTTACCTGGGAGAAGAGGAAGAAAGTCTCCTTCTCCCGAGGTGCCTCCTGCGGTAGCCCAGGAGGTGCAGGATCCGATGGCAGCCCTTCTTGGTGCCGCCAAGCCTGAGCACCCAGGGCAGCTCAGGATTGGGCTGTAATTCTCCTATCTCAATCAGAATGGGGTGTTAGGACATGCCACTAGGAACATGCTCTTAAATCACGGTATTGCGTGAATACTTTACAGCATTTCAGCTTTAAGTGTATTGTCAAGGAAACTGCAGGATTTAATTACTATCCACAACTACCCAAATCATGTACAAAGAATTTCCTTAGCAAATTGTCTGTTTTTAATTAAGGCAGGACAACTCCCAACATTTCATTATCATGTCCTCACTTCAAAAAATACTGAATATTTTGGGTGGCATCCAAAGTTATTCTTTTTCTGGAAGAAGCTAGTGTTAACAATATCCTCCAGTTCAAAATACATTGTGAAAAACCAGGTACTTTTTTGCTTAGAAGTAAGGCCCACTGAGATCTACAGTGCTTACTCACAAGTAAATGAGAAGAAGATTGTCGTTTACAACCAAGTAAGCTTGCACAGGACTAGGCTACATATCTGTTAAAAGTAAATCACAACAAGAATTGCCAGCAAGTGTGGAGTAAACCTAAATGCAAATCAGTGTACTTAACATTTAACCTGCCTTTCCCCCACTCAGTAGTACTCTATTACCGGGTCCCCCAAGTAATATCCCTCAATTCTCTGAGATGCTTGCATCTTCTCACTCATATCTGTGTTAATGTGTCTCCATCGCCTTGCATTTTCTATTCATCTGTTTAGCAACCACTGTCTTTAAGGGCTGAGCTCTTTTTGAGGTGCCATACCTGTACTGTATACCTTTGTGAATCTCTCTTCCTTTAGTATATTTATCCTCACAATAAAGTGTTTTGTGTTGCACCTATAATCCCCGCCCTCTATTTGATGCCAATCCATTGAGTTGTGTGACCAGCCACTGTACTTAGATCCCTGACACGTAATCTGTTTCCCTGACACGTAATCTGTGGGCATGTTATATGCATCTTAGAACACACCTAGTGACAAATACAATGTATGTTTTTTGACCCTAAGGATTGGATCTGTAAACTGCATGGAAGTTTACATGCGAAACCCTAGTTTGAAGAACTGTTAAATTTGAAAGGCCGGCAGGTTTAAAACACACACAAACCACCACCACCACAACCCAGACTTTGTAATCGTTTATTGGTCATTGGATCAGTACTGGTGAATGAGAAACAGTAATGCATGGAGGCCCAATAGTTGCTGCTTGATGCTTACTAAATTGAGCCTGGTGCCTGGCAACCTCGCTTGCTGAAGGTTATGGCATTCCAATACATTTAAGCCTTGGTGTCTCTCAACTAACATTACAGGAGAGGTAGGCAGTGTAGCAAGAGGAGGGGGAGGGACATGGACCAAACTGAATTTGTGGAAATGTGTGTATTAAATTGTATATGTCCAATTGAATTTTCACAAATATTCCTCATCAATAATTATGCTAGACTCTTAGGCAGTAGGAACCAGCTTTAAAAGGATATTGTTTCCTTTATTATATTAAAGTGCTATTAACCTTCTGAGAGGGCTGAGTCGATTACACACAGCTGCCTCTTAGAATGAAATGGCTAATTGTTAAAAAGACAGACTATCTATGACTTATGGAAAGAATGTGTCAGGCTCACACACACACACACAAAAGTTGGAAACATGGCCTAAATGAAGACCTCAAATTTTGTGAATAATGAGGAGCTCTGGAGACCTGGAATCATCTTTTCCACACCCAAGTGAAAATAACAACAACAACAACAACAACAACTTTATTTTTATCCCGCCTTTCTCCCCAAAGGGACTCAAGGTGGCTTACAACATATAAAAACAGAATTTAAAAACAAATAAAAACATATTAACTACGTAGAAAAAGAAGCTACTATTGCGTTTCAACCCCTTAACCAGAACATTTTCCTATGTTTCTCATATTTTTCAGAACATGACACTACATGTAGCTGTTGTTGATGTTCTAACACATTTTGGGTGTGTGCAGAACAAACAGGTTTAGTATGAATTTCTGGTTGTAAATACACGTTGCTGAAATCACTTAGTTAAATTCAGTGCCTTAGCAATGTTGTAATACTGTTTGTCAAATAATCGAGTCAGCATCAAAACTGACTCAGATTTGTATATTGTACTCACAAACACTTTATACAATCAGACACAAACCTGCCAATTTTAACATGAAATGAATTTGAAACATGAAACAATTTGACATGAAATGAAAAATGTAGAGGCAATAAAACCCTTCTCCTACTGAACACAACTGGTTTTTAAAAATACTAGGAAAAAAAATCTCCAGTGACACATTTTTTGCTATAGTTATGTGTTCATCTTAAAAAAGTAGACATTCAGACTGGTGGCTATGTAGCAAAATCTGGTGCCCTTCAGAGTTAAAGAGGAGGAAAGCTAAAGCACAGCAAGTGTTAATTGGATTTCAAATTAACTGTTTTTGCATTAGGTCACCCAAATGGCCACAGCAGTAACGTCCCCAGGGTTTGCATCATCCAGTGCGGGAGGCCAGTGCATCACCCCTATGATGGAGCTCCTTCCTTGCACTGGGCGGGGCAACGTCCTGGACAGTGTGTGTGGTGATGTACCATTGCCCTGCCCCCACTGGGATTTTTTGGCTATAACTTTCGATAGAATAGAGATATTTTAATGCAGTTTATTTCATTGCCTTCTGCATGAAATTGCGCATCGATTGATATATAACATGATGGTATTATCCAAAAAATACCAAGATTTTGGCCATCAGTGGCATCACCCTCCCTGAACATGTCACCTAATGCAACCTCCAGCCCCCGCACCGCCCGATTGATGCCCCTGGGCCACAGCAGCGGAAAAAAAAGTAAGATTTTATGGGTGCACTGTACTCCTATGTACACTTACTTGGGAGTAAGCTCCATTGAGAACAGTGAGACTTCTGAGTAAACATTCTGCAGTAAGTGAGACTTACTTGTGAGTAAACATTCATAGGCTTACACATTTAGGCAACACGTACTGGTTTGGCAGGCCTCAGCCAAGTTTACTGATAAACTGCAGAATTCAGGGCCAGTTCTGGTTTTGAAGCAAGTAGATCAGGATAAACCACAAAGATAACTTATATGGTTGAAGATAGGACAGTGATCTGCAAGTTATAAGAATCTATTTGCTTTAACTACACTCTACTTGTATATTTGTAAATAAAGTAAATGTTGGGAGGAAACACTCCAAGGCTGAATCCTATGCACACTTTCCTGGGAGTAAGCCTCATTGAACATAATGGGACTTACTTCTGAGTAGAATGTATAGGATTGAGCTGTTAGTCTCTACTGCTCTGTTGTGCAAATGAAATGAAAGCCTGTAGCACTCCCTGTGGCCTTCTCCCCTCTCAGAGAAGTGGGGAACACTTAATTATTATGTCCATATTGCAGATAGGAAGGGGCATAGCTGAAATATTTGATAAGAAATCGTGGACACACTTATCTGGGAACTTATCAGTGGAACTTCTCTCTGGGTAAACATATATTGGATTGGAGGCATAGTGTCTTGCCTAAGGCCAAGACAAGACTTGAAATGGAGGATATCTTGACTCACTGCTCACAATTTACCACTGTGCTACCAGTATCATATTTCTCATTTAATTTTAAATCATGATGGCATGTTACTCTGATATAGCTTACTGATATAGAATGAAATATTGTACTACATTATTATATTTGCACCGAGTCTTATATTGCTCACTTCATCTCATTTATTTTTAGCATAGGATTTATTAGTTATGGTGTTACCTTTTGTTAACCCAGAAGGAACAGAGATTCCTTTGTATTGTGGTCCCAAACACATGTTTTTGGAACTCCAGTGTTCCCAATGGGGATGTTTGATCATTAAGAGGTGGCACTAAGCAGCAGCTGATACAGTTATATTAAGAATTCCCAAAATTGTCACACACAAATAATCAAAACATGATCTAAGATTCTCCAAATAGAACTAAAGATTCTCCAAATAGAACTAAAACAAAACAAGATAGCTCGGTTGATGGTGCTTAACTTATCCCAAGATTCTGGGCAAGCAAACAAACAAAAGAGAGACTACATGGTCCTTGGTAGTGCACCAGTTCAACATGCAGAAGGTCCCATATTCAATCTGTGGCATCTTTGGCTAGCTGCCAGTCAGTATAGACATGAATGAGAAAGATGGACCAATGGTCTGATTCAGCTGCATATGTTCATATATGTACAAGACCACTTAGGCATACTTGGAACCCAATAAAGGAGAGACTCTATAGCAGCAGAAAGTAGGAGAATGCATACAGCCAACCAGTTTGCACTAACCAAAAGAAGATAGGTGGGTTACCTAATCAGCTGATCCAATGAACAATCACACAAAACTGATATGAAAGGAGATTGGGATGAAATTATATTTCTCAGCTGCCTTGTCTCCTGAGAAAGACTTGCCATACACTATGAGTGTTCAGCAATTATATTATGCAGTATGTATAAGTGAAACAAAAAAGAATTCAAGGAAAACAAGCACAAAATACTGAAAAGAAACTGGTTAAACACTGTTGATTAATTGAGTCATATGTCTAATCCTACACTTGACAATGTAAAGTGGCTATGCATATATATTTATCTATTGTTTGGGGTTTTTTTACTCATCTTGTCTAATTATGATGTAGTAATTTCCTCAAATTTAAGATTAAACTTTTCTCTACTCAGTTCCTTGTTGTAACTTGAAAATTGCAATTTTTTCCTAAAAACAGTCATACGTATATTCATTTTCTTTTTGTATCGATCTTCCTTCTCTGTTATTAGAAAAAAAAAATCTTAATTCTTCTGGAAATCTTTTGAAATTTGTCTACAGGGATACATATATTAAATGCTGATAGAAACCAGAAAGGATCCAAGTAAGTGTGGGTGTTCAGCATGCACACAGAAATTCTGGCAAAGTTCATGTTTCCCCCATTTGGTACATTGTTTCAGGTAGTTTCGTGTGTATGGAGAAGAGTTTGCACACTGCATGAATTCAGAAGCTAGTCTCTTCCCTGTCAATTTTTAGGAAGTTGGTGAAAACCATATTATTTCAACAAGCTGTCAGTGTGTTAGCTAACTTGTTCTTGTGATCACACTGTTGTTGACTCCATAGTTACTTATGCTGGTTGTTGCTGCTGCTCAATATTGTTTTTACTATTTTTAAATTTATTATTGCATTTTATTATTGCATGTTGCTTTAGAAGCTCTTTGAGTTAAAAATTTTCATACCATAAAGTTTTAATATAAATAAATATGCAAAAAAACGGGGAATGAACAAAAATAACATCCATGTGAAACAAACAAAAAGCAGTCAGGGAATATGTGTGGCGGACAGATAAGAGACTAGACAAGGACAGTGAACGAGAATAATAATTATAGCAGATAGCTTTAAAGTAGCTTGCAAATCTCTTGTCCTGTGATGAAGATAAGCATCTGCTTGTAATAATATGCATATTAATGATATGGCCACCCAAACAGTCATTGTCTAAAACCTATCTATGATCCAAGCTTTAAGTTGGCCTGAGACTGCTAACTTTTGTTTCTGCATGTTTACCAACATGCATGGGGAGTTAGTTAGGACTGAGCTGGAAATCTCTCTTTGTATGTAGTATGTACATGTACACATGCACAGGTGAGGGGGGAGAAAAATTTGTAAATAGTGAGATCAAATAGCAATGAAATGCAAGAGGTATAGCCTGTGACAATTCTGTGCAAATAAGATAAGCATGAAGAAACTTCACAGTCACATTAACTGCTCATAAAAATGCTTGAAAGACATGAAGTCACTGCCCTCCCTAGAACATATTGTTGTTTAATCTGCCTATTAATTAGTTATAAGGGGAGAGCAAACTTCAGATAGAAAAAGTAATTCGCATAGAATTCTGTTGCTAGAAATGTTCCCTAGTTAGGGGGCTCTAACAGAGCTCATAAGATGTTTGCCACATTTTCACCGTTTCCTTGGTTACATGCCACTGACAACCTCTGCCAGCAGAGAACAGACTTTGCTTTCCAATAATTATCCAACAAGCTATGAATTTTTTGTGTTGCACCCTGACCTGTATTATTTAAATCGGAGAAGTATTTTTTGATAAGCCTGAGCTTATATTCTGTTTTGCTGAATAAATATTTTTGACTTGCTTATTATTTGCACATAAAACTATACAAAGAACAGGTAAACATAAGGTTAGAAAGTCATTCAGGGGTGCAATCCAAACCTTGGCTGGCCTGGGAGGGTCGCAAACATGCCGTAAAGCACGTTTGTGCCTCCTCGAGGGGAAGACAGGCCGGCGCCCCAAGAAGCGCCGGCCTGCAGAGGCTGACAGATGCCTCCATGCCGGCTTCCCCTCTGGTGCTTGAGCCCCACAGGGAAAAAAGGTAGGTGTGGGGGGGAGGGGGGGAGGTGTTCCTGGGTGGGGGGAGGGAGGGCAATGGGCAGCCCCGGGGCGGGAGGGCGAGGAGAGGGAGGTGGCGCTGGGATTCGGCAGTTATGCTGGATCCCAACCCCTGTCCCTGGGAGGACGGAGTGGCTTCAAGCCGCTCCACTCTCCTTGGACTTGTGCCATCTCAGGAGGTGGTGCAAGTCCAAGGAGACCCATTGTGGCCAGCAGCCCTTACCCAGGGTAAGGGGAAAAGTTTCCCCTTGCCTTTGGCTAAGCCGCTGCTGGCCACAATCCTGTGCTGGATACAGCACAAGCTTCCTGGCTTGCCTGTTCCAGCGCAAGTTAGGATTGTGCCCTAAATTAAATAAGAAAAGACCACACAGTCTTCCTGTAGTGTATCCCCAGAAATTCCCATGTGCAGGGGCTAGAATGGCTGTAGCTGTCCTAAGAATGCAATCTTATAAACACTTCTTCTTCAAGTCACATTCAGTTGGGTCCAACTTTCAGCAATTGTATGGACTAAGTGGTGCCAAAGTTTTCAATCTTGAGCTATTTCTTTCAGTTGCTCTATGTTCTGCTTAAAGTCAGCCTTGATGGTATCCAGCCATCTTGTCTTTCGATGACCTGGCTTTCTTTTTCCACCAACCATTTCAAGCATAATCACTTTTTCCATTGAATGTGATCACATGACATGGCCAAAAAAGGCAAGGCGTTGTTTTGTGGTTCTTCCTTCCAATGTCGTGTCCAGTTTAATTTAGTACTCACTTGTTGGTGTCTTTCGGTGTCTGTGGAATAAGCTGACAATTTTCCTTTTATCTGCCTTTTTCATTGTCCAACTTTCACAGCCATAGGTGATGATGGTGAACACAATAGTTCAGACTAATCTGCATTTGGTATTTAAGCTTATGTCCTTGCTTTTCCATATCCGGTTCATGCTCATCATGGTTGTGTGGCGTTTTATTTCTGGGCTGCAATCACTGCTTTGATGAATCTGTGACCTGAGGAATGTAAATTTTTGCACGCATTCCAGTTTAATTCCATCTGCTGTTATCTTAACATTCACATTCCATGCATTGGACATGATTTTCATCTTTTGGATGTTTAGCGGTATATAAATACTGTTGTTGCTGTTTTACAGGTAGTTCACAGGTTTGGGTGCACTCTCCCTTCCTTGGTGGAGGCGGGGGCATTCCTCACCAATGGGATTGTCCCTCGCTGCTGCTGGAGGCAGGGCCAACAAAAAGGCGGGCGGAGCTCCACAAGCACAGGGATCCAGTCCCCAGACCGTCCCTGCCTCGATGGAGTTCGGTCATCTCCTTTGGAGCTCTGGAGCTCCTCCTCAGTGATTCAAAGCAAAGGGAAAATGGTTCTCTTCAGCCTGTCTCAACTCCCCTCCTCAGCGAGTCGAGTCCGTTGAGTTCTGGAGAGAAAGGAGCGTTTTTGCCTGACAGATGCAGCTGAGGCTCAGCTCTCTTTTTTATTTATCATTTCTCCTGCTGTGAGGGAAATTGCTGCTTGGGCTGGCAGCGCCTGGCCCGCGCCTCTCTGAGGTGGTGGCAGGTTTGGGGGTCAGCGGAAGACCCCTGGATCAACCCAGCGCTATCACAGTGTTCAGGGGCGATCAGGCAGGACTCTCCATGAGCGCCAAGAGCCTGCCCAACACTCACAAGCATCAGGTCTGCTTTTACCTCAGTGGGCGCCATTTTTTACCTCAGCAGTTGGGGCTGACAGTGCCTGGTCCATGCCTCTCTGAGGTGGCAGCAGGTTTGAGGAACAGAGGCGCACCCGTCAATCAAGGCACTATCACAGTGTCAGGGGCAAACGGGCAGAACTCTCCATTAGTGTGCCCAGAGCCTGCCCAACGCTCACAAGCACCGGCTCTGTTTTTTACCTTAGCGGGTGCCATTTTGTATCTCAGCAGGCAACATTTTCCTCACATGCAGTGAGTAACCCAGTAAGGGGTTTGTTTTCCCGCTCTTTTTGCCTAGGTTCTGTTTTTCCCTCATAAACGATCCAGTGAACAGCCAGATGGTTATTCTTCAGCTGTTCAGTGTGGTAATATATATATATATATATATATATATATATATATATATATATATATATATATATATATATATATATATATATATATATATATATATATATATATATATATAGCCTAGAGGTGCTAATAAGCTTAAGGGGTCAAGCAGTGGTGCTGCTGTCTCCTCTGTTCCTCCTGTCCTGGGTGCTGTGGCTCAAGGGCTTGACTGATAACAAGCTAGCCTTGCAGGGTCCGCTTACTCTCCCTAAACAACTGAAAGACCAAGGTTGGAAAAGGGAAAGCAGCCTCAGGCGCTGAGGAACCCTGTTCCTTCCAGCTCTGCCTCACAATGTTCAGGCCAATCTGACTCCTCAGATTCAGAGTTGCCCATTCCTCAGTAAAGGACCCCCCCCCCCCAAAAAAAAAAAAAATGGTGAGGATGTGGAGAGTGTGGAAGCTCACATCAGTGGAAAAAACCTCTTTCCAGAGGGAGTTTTTTCCAGAATATTTGATAAGGTTATTAAGCCATTGAGCCTTAAAGCCTCAGAATGAGAGCCAGTGCTGCAACTTCTTTCTTCAGAAAGTCTCTTTCCTCAGGGTCCACTGAGGCCAGCAGAGATGCCTTTTTCCAGAACCCATCCTAAAATGATGGAGATGGAGTGGTCCTCCTCACTGCACAGCTAGTGAGACACCATATGCATGAGTAAGTTTTATTCTCTTCCTAAGGGAATCTTAGATAAACTCAAGGTACCATCAGTGAATGGATGCACCTGTTGCAGCACTGTCTTCTCAGGGCGTGATCCCTTCAGATGGGCAACATGGCCCTTGTGTCCCATGCAGCAAATGCATTGAGGCATAGCTGAAGAGAGCTTTCTAGATTATTTTGTTTGCTCTCAGAGCCTCAGCAGCCAATTTGTTTTTCTCCAGAATCACCAATTTCTGGGAGAAGGAACAACACCTTATCCAAACCAATCAAGGCACTTTGGAAAAGGTATCCTTGCCAGCTGCTTTCTCAGCTGACTATTTGTTCTAGAGCTACCACCTCCAGTGTGGTGGCCATAAGAAATTTGTGGCTGTGCAATCTCAAAGTAGATTACTGGGGACTCTGTTCTCCAGATCTAAGTTATTTGGCAAGCATTAGACCTTGTTCTCATTGAAACAAGGACAAAAACAGAGCACTTCCCACAGCTTCCAAGACAGGGAAGACTAAAGGCAAACAGAGCTTTCACCCCTTTCATCTTGAAAGAAGGAACAGAGAGCCGTCCAAATTCAACCCCAAGCGGCACCAACCTGGGAACTTGCACAGAAAGTTCCAGCATTCCCATTCTTCCAAGACTGGGAATGAAGCTAGAGACAGGTTGGCATGATGACACGCACAGGGGTTTCTCACCCAAGGTGCAGGCTAGGCTTCAGGATTATGTGCGAACCTGGTACAACACAATATTGGACACATGGTTCCTGGAGACATGTCTCCAAAGACTATTCCTTGGAATTTGTAAGAAAACCAAGGGACAGGTTCTGGCAGATCTCAAAATCAAGGGATGCAAATAAACATGCAGCTATCCTAGCAGCCATATACTATCTACCTCATATTGGGGCGATAGAGGCAGTTCCCTCTGCTGAGAGAGGTACCAGGGTTTATTTGGTGCTCTTTCCAGTACTGAAGCAGAATGGAGAGAGGCATGGAATCCTATATCTAAGGTGGTTGAACTGTTTTTGGAAAATCACAGAAGGTATCTGAGGTCTCCTACAAATCCTCGCACTTTCAGTACCATGCCTTTCTCTTTGGGTTAATGACCTCCCCAAGGGGGTTCACAAAAGTGTTAGTGGTACTATTGGCACATCTCAGGTAGAGGGGACTGTTTCTTTTCCCTCACCTGATGACTTTTAAATGAAGGTGTCATCCAGGGAGCAAGCAGAGCTCAACATGCACCAGAGGGTGCTCTGCCTGCAAACTCATGGTTTTGTTATAATCCATTCAAACAGTTCACTGGTTCCCTTCCAGATACTGGAACACCTGGGAGTATTTTTCAATACCCACATTTTCCATGCCTTTTTGCTAACAGAGAGATGACAGAGGATCACAGACACAATCCTCCAGATTCTCAGTCAAGTAGGCAGATATCATGACGCTGGTCCACCTGCTATGAATGTTGATTCTGTCACCAGCTGGTCAACTAGACCCAATTCTACACCAGAACTCTTCAGGAGTGTCTCTGGTCCCACTCAAGAAGATAGAGAGGAGATGCCACTTCCACACTCTGATTCCACCACCCCTGAAGAGGGATTTGCAATGGTGGGTGTACAATGGAGAGCTGTCCAAGGGGTGAGCCTTCATGACAGGCAACAAGTAATCCTGACCACAGATGTCAGCATATTTGGTTGGAGGGCCCAACTAAATGGCAGAGTAATTCAGGGTCATTATTCCTCTCAGGAGCTGTCTCAAAGCATCAGTCTCCTGCAGCTGAGATCTATCTGTCTTGCTCTGCTTTCAGCTCAAACCTCATTTCTGCCATTGTCATGTTCTAGTAAGAACAGGCAGCGTCCACAAAAACAAACAAAACCAGTTATCTCTCACAACTTAACACCTAGCGGGAGAGAAGAACGTGGAGGCAGACTGCCTACGCAGATGGAGCCTCTCGGAAACAGTGCAGGTTGCATCCAGAAACAGGATCAGATTCGGGCACCCATAGTAGGTAGTTTGCTACTTGTAATAGTTTGCTACTGTGGAAAACTCGCAACTTAACAAAATCTACTCCAGGGTAAGAGACAAGGGAGCGGAAGTGGTGGATGCACTATCAGAACCCTTGGCTTCAGGGGCTTCTAAGTTGTTCTGGTGGCACAAAAGTGACCAGGTTGGTACCCAAATTACCAGGATGGGAACCAGGATGGGAACCTTGGATGGGAACCAGGATGGGAAACTTGGGAGATTCCAGTCTGGCCAGATCTACTCTTACAAGGCCCTTTACAATACCCACAACCACACAGATTTCAGTTGACAGTGTGGAGGTTGAAACGTTGGAATTGCACCAATTGGGCTTCTCCAATAGTGTTATAAAGCCCAGACTATCCTCTGAATGCTTGAAACGTGTATAGGACCACCTGGAAAACCTTTAGGGACTGGTACAGGGATAAGGTTTTCTCTCCTACCTCACCTGATGTGTTTGTTATCTTGCAGTTTCCCCAGGATGGCTTAGTCAAGGAGCTTAGAACTAGTTCGCTACATCGTCAAGTAGCAGCTCTCCAAGGCATCCAAGGGGCAGGGAGTGGGTCTATCTGCCTGTTCATAGGCTTCCAAATTGGGATCTGAACAGGGTCCTAACATATTTAATGAGTCCTTCCTTTGAGCCTGTGGCCATAGTCCCATGAAGTCCTGTCATACAAAACTGCTTTTCTAGTAGCTATAACATTGGAAAGAAGGGTATCTGAACGGGGGGCCTTATCCATCCTGACTTATGTGTATTCCACACACTGTGGTGCTTATGATTGACTCATTTTTCTTACCCAAAGTTAATTCAATTTTTCATTGACTGCAAGAACTAGTTTTACCATCATTTTGTCCCAATCCTAAACATACAAGGAAAAAGGCTTGGCACACACTACGTGTCAGAAGAGTCCTAACCTTCCATACTGAACACACTCGCCCATTCAGGAGGACGGATGCTTTATCTGTAACTTACCATGGGTGAGAAGGTGTCCCTGGTAACTCTAGCTAAGTGGCTTAGAGTTCACATCCTGATTTCTTTAAGCACTACAAGGTAAATCTATCAGCCTTGGTAGAGGCTTCCTTCAGGTAGTTCTCCAGACAGTACTGAAGGTGTGAGAGTGAGTGATCTAAGCCCCCCCCCCCCCAGGGATACTATTCTGGTAGATCCCTTTGGTGAGGAATGCCTGCACCTCCACCAGGGAAAACAGGAGTTTGCCTTACCTGGGTAAGTCTTGTTCCTGGTGGAGGCAGGGGGCCTTCTGCCCACCACACTTCAGGGGATCACTCCCTCTACTCCATAAACATAGATGCAAGGTGGTATTCAGGGTTTCCTATGACCTATTTCCCTTGTTCAAACCCTTCTCTTTCTGGAGTATTAAATCTATTTATGTGCAAAGACGTTTTGCAAACAGAGTACAATTGTGATGCAAGTTTACAACCAGTCACAGTAGTGTGTATGAGGATCCTGCCACAGCTCCGCAAGTAGTGTCTGGGGACTGGATCCCTGTGCTTGTGGAGCTCCGCCCACCTTTTCATTGGCCCTGCCTCTAGCAGCAGCAAGGGACAATCCCATTGGTGAGGAATGCCCCCTGCCTCCACCAGGACAAGACTTACCCAGGTAAGGCAAACTCCTGTTTTCTTGACTCTAATAGGAAACCATTGCTCCTTCCTACACACTGTTTAGTTAATTAACTCAGCACAGCTGGGGGACTGCTTTGTCAACTATTGCTGCTGTGAATCTTCAGGTCACTGAACTGTGCATAATAATGGGATTGTACCTCTTCCAGGAGACAGCAGGGGTCAGCAGTTTGAGAGGTGATTGCTACACCTAATACCTCTCCTTTACTTTTCTTCACAGAAGTTGTGTCCTTTCTTTTATTAGCAAACCCTCTTTGGAGAAAGCTGCTGCAGTTGCTCTTTGGACATCTAGTTTGCTGCTGCAGTTGCTGTACTGCCCAGGGCTCCAATAAAAAGCTCCTGCAATGGCGCCTACTGCAACAAGACATTGAAACCAAGTGTTTTGCTGGGAAAGCCAATGCCACAGTGGACACTATCCCACAAGGGCTCTGGAAATTAAGAATGCGGCCGTACTTGGATCGTGCAGACCTGGCCACGGTGATCCATGCCACGGTGACATCGAGGTTAGATTATTGTAACGCGCTCTATGTGGGGCTGCCCCTGAAGACAGTTCGGAAACTGCAACTAGTGCAGAATGCGGCGGCCCGTGTGGTCACTGGAGCTAGGCGGTTTGACTCTGTCAGTCCGCTTCTCCGGGGGCTACATTGGCTGCCCATTCGTTTCCGGGCCCAATTCAAGGTGCTGGTTTTGACCTTTAAAGCCCTATACTGCTCAGGGCCAGGATATCTTAGAGACCGCCTACTCCCGTACAATCCGGCTCACCCTCTCAGGTCATCAGAGAAGGCCTTTTTTACAAGTGCCGCCACCCAAGGAGGTCCGGGGGGCGGCGGCAAGAAATAGGGCCTTCTCGGCAGTGGCACCAACATTATGAAACTCCCTTCCCCTTGACTTGAGAATGGCTCCCTAGAGTTTCCGGCGAGGCCTGAAGACACTGCTGTTTACTCAAGCCTTCTGATTCTTTGGCCTTTTTAACATTTTTTACACATTTTGTAGTTTTTACAGGCCTGACTCTTCTGTGACTTGCTCTTTTGTACTCTTTTTATTCTGTTTTTTAATCTGACTACTGTTTTTTAAGGTCTCTGTTAATGTGTTTTTAATGTTTTTATCTGCAATTTGTCTCAATTTATGTTTTTAAATGTGTTTTTTTTACATGTTGTTAGCCGCCCTGGGTCCCTTTAGGGAGAAGGACGGGATATAAATAAAGTTTTATTATTATTATTATAATTATTATTATAATGCTAAACTGTAAAATTAGACTTTTTTGCTTTTCATGCTTCTTCTGTGCAGGATTTTTCTGATTGTTATGGTAACATAAACTTTTTAAAAATCATATTTTGATCTGCCTGGTTTCAATTCACTAGGAGTTGATTGCCCTGTCTTTCCAGACCACCAGTCTCTGCTACAGTCCAGCTTTTAAGGGAACCCCAAGGAATTTGGGGACTCTCCATTCTTCTGTGAGGGAGGTTTCCCTAAGGTAACCTCCTTCTTTCTGGTTCTCTTTGGGCTGAGTGGTGGCAGCAGTAAACAATCCTCCCCATTAAATTCAGTTTTGAAACAAGATGGGCTGGAAGTGGCTGCTGTTTACTAGCTGCTGTGCCCATCCATCTTACCACCACTGACCAATACCCAGTACACAGGAGATTTACAATTTTAAATAATGGCTTACCATCTAAGGGGCATGAAAGGAAGAAAGAAAGATGCAAGTACCACTTAAATTGCTTCATAATGGTTGCCAGGCAGAATGATCACTGTAGAAATGCCAAATACTTAATCCCTCCTGTGCTGATGAAGGGGGGCCTCTATGTTTCCCCTCTCTGATCAATACAACCAGGTAGTATAGGGGGTGCTTCAGGGATCGGTGATGCAAGATGTATACATACAGAGAGCTTATACTCTTTGAAAGGATTATATAAGTACTTAATTTTTATTGTTTTTGTTTACCTATACTGTCCTTGGTGTAATGTAAATGAGGTTTGCTCCATGTATGTGTCAAGGTAAAAAAAAAAATTCTAAATTTAACTTCCAGTGCAACAACTGTTCAGTCCCTGGCATCTGAACTGCAGGTGGGGCATCCTTTATCCAAAGTGCTTGTGAGCAGAAGCATTTTGGCTATTGGATTTTTCCATATTTCAGAATACTTGCATATACATAGAGATCTTGGGGATGGGGTCCAAGTCTAAACACAAAATTCATTATGTTTCATACACCCTTTATGCACATAGCCCAAAGATAATTTTATACAATACAGGTATCCCCCTAGTCATTTGACAGGTTAGAGAGCAGAGTTGTGGTGAAAAGCAGAAATGGTTGAAAAGCAGAACCTGGTTTAGTTTACAAATGTTGCTTCCAATGCTTTTTTAGCTAGCAAATTGCAAATGCCTTTTTATTGTGCAAATTCCTGCTGTCACAGATTTCTGCAAATGAACTCTCATTTGGGAATGACCTGGAGCTAAAACTGGTGCATTCTCTCTCTCTCTCTCTCTCTCTCTCACACACACACACACACACACACACACAGACCCCAAAACAGTTTGAATCACCATGTCATATGCAAATCATCACAGGGGAGAGCAATTTTAGCCTTTAGAACAGCAGAGAGTGGTTGAAAGACTGGGTATAACTGAAATGTGTTCAAAGAGCAGATCATTGGAAAACGAATTGTCAGAAACTGGGGGATACCTGTATTTTTAATAATTTTGTGCTTGAAACACAATTTGTGATTTTATTTCATTAAGGCAAAAAAGTTACAAAAAAAGTCATGTTGGTGCTCAAAAAAGTTCTGTATTTTTGAATACTCCTTATTTCAGAATTCCTAATAAGGGATGCCCAACGGCTACTGCAGAAACGAAGAAAAAAGAACACCCTGGTTAGCTGCTACTGATATGTGCAGAACTTGGGCTCAGTAGACTGCTGTAAATTGGCCTGAAGGGATAGGTCTGTACCCTTTCATGAGCCAATAGACAGTCAGTCTGAGGAGGACCAAAGGGAAAACTGCTGCAGGAGAAGGCTGCAGTACCAGTAGAGGAAAGGTAGAGGCTGCTGTGTGCAGAGGAACTGAGGCCTATAAAAGGGGCTGCACAAGCAAAGAGCGGGAAGGACCACCAGGGAAGCTTGGGAGAGAAGGAGCTGCAAGTAGCGAGCTGGGAGAGACCAAACTACAGAAGGAGGTGAGGAGAGAGCTGCAGGAAGGAGCCCCTGGGAGAGCCTCAGAACCAGGGAACAACCATCCAGCCTTTGCCTCAAGTCTTGCTGCCTCATGCCTGCCTGCCTGAGGTCCTCTCAATTGGGGGAATTTGAAACAAGGTTGTTTTTATTTGGCTCAGGTTCCATTCCTCCTAATAAAAGCCTTAAACTCAGTTTGGTGTCAGTGGTCTCTTTCGATCATGCATAACACTACCAATCAGTCGACAATATTAAGCCACACACCTCCATATTGATATTGTGGTGAGAAGCGAGCTCTTGTGTTACCTCAATGGGGTGGGGTTTGGTGATATAGGGAAGGGGCCTGGGGAAACCGGGGGGGGGCTTCTACCTTAGAGGGGCATTAATGGTTTTTGCTCTGCAGTTTGTGGGGAGGCGGAGCTTCTACCTCAGAGGGGTGGGGTCTGGTGATGAGGGAGGGGCCTGGGGAAACTGGGTGGGTCTTAGGTGACTGGCAAGTTAACTCAATAACAATAATGATAATGATTATAATGATAAAATTAGTAATAAACTTAAGTTATTAATATAAAATTAATAATATAATATAAACATTTTTGTTGTTGGCATCCTTCAGTCTCGGAAGACTATGGTATCGTGCTCTGAATAGTGTTCTGGAATGAAGTGTCCTCTCCAGTGCGCGAAGCCTGGGTAAGGTAGATATGGAGGATAGACTGTTACCCATGCAGCAAATCCCCCCTCTCCACGTCGCTGAAATGGTCCAATGGAAAGGCAGAAGCCAATACGGTTGGTTCCAGCGGCGTCACAGGAGTTGCCAGAACAAAACTGGGTTCAGTGATGAACTGCCTCAGGGACCCCGGCTCTGGATTTTGCCTCGAGGTTGACTCCTGAAGCCTTTTCCATAACTGGATGTAGCCACAAGGCAGTGGAGGTTTGGGATCAGAGTTTTCCTTCTCTCAGATGAGCTGCCTTCCCAGGCTAACGAGTCCCATCTACCTGTTGGTAGAGGTACCTCTAAAAGAGGCTGTTTAGTCGCCTCTTACAACAAGTACAGCCAAACTGAGGGCCTATTCTTATCCCCAGCCCCCAGGGGAATATTGATATTATTATTAAAATATTATATTAAAATTATATTAAAATAATATAAACATTATTTCAATTAATATAATCTATTAATTAAAATTGTTAATAATATATTATTTTATATATTATAAACAATTATATATATATAATTTTATATATATTATATAACAATTATAATAAACTTGTTAATAATATATTATTACTGTTAATCTGTTAAATGTTAATATTATATATAAATATAGTAATTACTATATTGCTTAATTATTAAATTAAATATTACTATATTACTATATATTATATATATATATACACTATATTACTATTAATTACTATATACTATTAACTAAAATATTTATGTTATATTCATATTACATTAATACAATATCAATACTATAATATTAACAATACATTTTAATATTAATAATGGCAATAATGTATTAATAATAATTATATCATTACTGAGTTAACTTGCCAGTCACCTAAGACTCACCCAGTTTCCCCAGGGCTCTCCCCATCACCAGACCCCGCCCCTCTGAGGTTAAAGCTCCGCCTCCCCACAAACGGCAGAGCAAAAACCGTTGAGGACGTCATCGCGCGCAGCACCAACAGACCTTCCAAACACACCCGTGCGGGGCCTGCTCGCGCCCAATTCAACGTCAGGACGCCGCAAGGCTGTCCTGCTTACTGCCTGAAAATTAGAACCGTAAAAGCGGACGCAAAACCCCTCAGAACTCATCGTTTCTTAACCTCTAGTTAGCCTCTGATCAGTTATTTGGGCCTACTGTCTTTGATTATAACTTCCAACACGCCGGCACCGCGGTAGCCTACGAAGGACGAAGGGAGCCCCCTCTCAGGACCCCACCATCCCGGATAGCATGATCTGCTTGGTTGAGAGGGAGAAGACAGCCGCGGTGCTTGAGAAGGAGGAGGCGCAGTGGCGCTTCTTCTGCGCATGCGAAGGCCGCTTCGGGTTGGAGAGCGTCGCGTGCGTAGAATGCGCGCTCTGAGAGGCGGGCCGTGGCAGTGCGCGCGCACAGGCTACAGACAGGAGCATGCGGGGAGCGGAAGGGGGCGTGCTGCCGTCTTACACATGCGCAGGAGGCGGGAGGAAGCGTGTGTGGGGCTGGGAGGGCGCGCGGGAGCGGAGCCGTTGGGCTGAGCCGAGGAAGCGCGTGCGCGCGGCCAGGGTAGGGAAGGGGAGGAGCAGGCGGGGCCTCCGCAGGGTGAGTGGCGCCCCCCTTGCGCTGCTGGTTGGCGGTGACTCCAAGTGGACGCAACTTCCACAGGACGGAGCGGCGGCGGCCGCCGTGAGGGAAAGCACCGGCGCGAGCTCTCCGGGCCCGCCCGCTCTCTCGCGCGCCCCCGCGCCAGCTCCGAGCCGGCGAGAGGAGCATGAAAGTTCCGCCTTGCCCGCAGCAGCTCCGGCGGCACGGCGGTTCTCGCCGCTTCCTGCTGTCCCTGGTCAGGAAGGGCGGCCGCTCCTCCCCGCTGCGCTGAGAGCACCGCGGGGCGTCCTGAGGGGCCGTCGGAGCAGCAGGAGAGACGCAGAGAGGGACGAGCGGTTGCTGCAGTCTTTGGCCCGGCCTCGGGGAAGCGCCAGTCGCCTTCCTTCCCCTCGTGAAGTGCATGCGCTTACTCGGCAGGCTTGGAAGTGGCTCCTTCTTTCTTTGGGGGGGCTCCAGACAGAAGCATCTTGGACTGAAGAAGTGGCAACGCAGGAAGCCCCCCTTACACACCCGCACACACCCCTACACTCATACACAACCCCCTACACACACGTACTTTAAACCTCCCTACACACGCATACTGCAAACCCCCTACACACCCCCAAAACCAACCCCCTCCTCTCTCTCTGTCACACACACAGAAAATATAACCCCAAAGCGCCTGTAGGACTTCTGCATTTTCTTTCTTCAGAGCTTCTGTTCCAGCTCTTTGGCTCCAGTCATGGGATATTTTTAAATGTTGTAATATGACTTAGTATTTTGTTCTGTCAAAAAAACCTGGCCTTTTACTTTTGGGGCGTTTGTTTATTTTGGGGGGGAAAAGAGAGAAGGCTAAAAGATCACCTCCTTTCTGCTGGGCAGAACCCTGGAGGTGAAGAGAAGGAGAACTTTCCTGAAGATCTGCATTGGAGAATTACTGTATTCGAAATATTCCTGTATAGATTGAAAACATAGATTAGGTTTTGGGTTTTCTTGATTCTGTTTCCCCACATTCGTCAAAGTTCACAATGGAGTATGGCAAGATGGATTACTTCTGTGATCAGGTACAGCAGAAAGACGTGGGCCGCAGGATGCAGATCGGCCAAGAATTTCTGGAGTATTTGAATGAGCCTAACGTTTCCACTGACCTGGAGCAGGATCAGCAGCGCCTCGATAAAGTGATTGATGAAATAACAGGATGGGTCAACTCTAGTAATTATAAGGTGAGATTAGTTGTGCCTGATTATGTGTCCAGTAGGGAAAAATATGTCAGATGTGCTACATGCTTTCCTGGGATTGGCTTAAGTTGGATTTTTATGGGAGAAAATCAGTTTAAAATCACCAAAACACTTAGTTCTGTTGTTTTATGTAAATCACAGTGTCTGTTTTATAATACCTGCTTTTTTTGCAGGCTATTATACTGACAAAAGGGTTGACAGTAATGCAATCCTATGTTTAGGACTGCAATCCTATGTTTGCTGAAGAATCCCATCAAACTCTGTTGGACTTCTCAGTAAACATGCTTAGGATTTGACTGAACATCACCTTCATATAGATCACATTTTAGTTTTTTTTAGTGTCATTTTGTATTAGGGGATTTTCTGCTTTTTGAGGGTAGGGGAAGTAGCTCTTGTAAGCGATCTCTGTGGTTCGCTAGAGTATTATATACGTCGACAAAGGACTTAGACAGGCCTGTCTGGAATATAAATATGAGTTACTACAACATCCTTTATATGGTTATATTTTAACCTTCATAATTTTGCATCTTACCTAGCAGAAAATTGATAATGACTCATGCTTTAAACTTCTAAGCAGGTTTCTCTTGGCTGTCATACAGGAAAGTAGTAATTGGTGAGACATGAGATGTGGGAGAAATGTGTGTGTGTTTTTTAAGCTCCTGAGATTGCAGTAGAAACTCAGAAAATGTTGCTATATTGCCAGTGAGGTACTTGTCCAGGTCAGTAGCTCTTCTGCAGTGCATTAGCTGTAGCCAATTTGCATTAGCTGCAGCCAGTTTACACTCCTGTCATCTGGTGGCGGTATTGCTCCACAGCACAAGCTTTAGATCTGTTCATTCTCTAGGCTTTTATCCAGGGATGTGGGGGGGGGGGCGCACACCCGCATATATCTACCTTATAACATATATCTATCTACCTTATTGAGAGGAACTCCTGGTTTCTGTTTCCTAGCCTCTCCTCCAAGTGAGTTCAGTTGCTGTCCTCTGATTTTGCCAATACCAAAATCAAGGTAGAAAAAAACTAGTTGGTGGAGATGGTATTCTGTTTTGCTTGTGCTTATTCCACGGATTTTCAATACACTACAGCTCCAAGTGGCACTATACCTATGTGCATGCAATGGATTACACTTCTGAGAATCAGAATGGAACTTCTTCCCACTTTGTGTACATGACATGGTTAATTAGGTTGTCTCTTAAAGGGCAGTAGTCTGCATAAAAATGGAATTTTCTTAAGCAGAAGTGGTAAAGAAAAAGTGGGAAGGCAGGCTTTTTGAGTAGAGGTTTCATATTTAGAGGGAAAATGGAGAAGCGCTGATGACCTCTCTGTTATGTTAAACAGTTTGAAAGTGCTAAAATCAGATTCTGAAGAGAATAGCACAAACAGTACTACACATATTCTGTACACAACAGTACACAAATATTCTGAAGAGAATAGCACAAACAGTACTACAGTGGGCATTAGTTTTAACTTGTGTTTTTGACGTATTATATATTGAAAATTATATGTATTTTTTTTTTAAAAACTAATGTTTGTATGTCAAATACTTGTATGTCAATGGACAAGTTAAATGTTCAGTATTAAACTACATACAGTAGCATTTTTACCAGAATATTCAATTAGATTTATACTTCACCCTTCCTTCCCCATAACAGGACACCCAGGACAGCTTACAAAATTCACTAAAATTCAAGGTAATACAAACATAAACAGAGCCAGCATACAATATCATAAGAAATGCATCTAATTCAAGTATAAAATGCTGCAGCAGCAGTGATGATGATGATGATGATAAAAAAAATCTAAAAGCAGCAGTATCCAAACCAAAGCAAAAGTGGAAGGCCAGTCAAAAAGGAAGAGGTTTTTAGCTTCACTGGAAGGCTATTGGAGAGGTCATTGTTCTCAGTTCAAATGGAAAAGATGTCCATAATATTGGCACTGCAACAGAAAAGGCCCTAACCTTTGTCACTGCCAACCACACCCACCTTTAAGCAGCATGATTTTGGGATTAGATGACAGCAAGGGACAGTGCTAGGTTTCATCTACAGATTGGTGACATCCAATCCCAAAACTCTGGATGGTCTCCCCTAGTGGCTTCATGCAGATATTCTGCAGAGATATTCATGCAGAGAATGAAACTCTGGCATCCTATGTGCCGAAGGCCAAGATGCCAAGCAGATATTCCTCAGCAACATCTTCTATGTTCAATCAGCTAGAAAGTACCAGAACAACCACAAAGCAGTGCCTCCAAGTCCCAACCCAACCAGCCAAGCTAGAAGGACACCATGGTTGATTGTGTTGAAAGCTGCTGATTACACTGATTGCAGCATTATACTCCCCCTGTTGAGTCCTCAGCACAGAGAAGCAAGGTTGTCTCTGTCCTGAAGCCAGACTGAAAGGAGTCCAGATAATCTATTTTATCCAAGACCTTTTGTAGTTGAGATGTCACCACCAGTTCAGTTGGCTTGGTGGGGTCTAGGGAAGAGTTTCTTCAAGATAGGAAAAAACCACAGCCGGCATCTATACAACTGGCTACACCCCATTCCTCCAAGATGAATTTATCACTCTCCCTACCCACTCAACCAGCCTTCCTTCAGGCAGATTAAATAAACCAAAATAAACCAAGCCGGGCAAGGGTTGAAGTGGGCAGGTGGAAGGCCTTGAACTCCAAAAGATCCTGCCCATATCTTCAAGTTGTAAAAGCTGAAAAGAGTTCAGAATAACAGACCCAAATGCAGAACTCTACATCATTAATCTGTGTGTGTGTGTGTGTGTGTGTGTGTGTAAAATTACAATTAGAATATTTAACTGAAACTGAACAAATTGCTCTCTGCTATACAGGGGCAGCAGTGTTAATTTGTTACTATAAAATAGTATTAAAATACTAAAGGGATAGCTGTGTTAATTTGTTATGGCAAACATCAAAGACTTATAGCACTTTAAAGAGGAATAGATTTCCTGTGATATAAGCTTACACAGGGACAAGAGTCAGATTCATCAAATGTGTGTACATATTTGTTGTTTCTCTAAGTGTAATCATTAGAACTATTAGAAATTTGCTTATAAACTTAAAATTAGGGTGTAAATTCATAAAATAGAGGAAAAAAATTGGCAATGATGAAGCCAAGAGGTCATGAAATGCAAGAGGTAGTTAGTGGCATTTCTATGCAAAGCTCAAATGGATAAACCCATCATCACTGCATAATAATAGCATAGTAAAGCTTCTCATATGTGTTGGGAGAGAGACCCTAAGTTTTGAACAAATACAGGCGGAGCCTATTTATGCATGTGAGTTCTGTTCCGTGATCTGGCGCGATGAAGAAAAAACGTGTTGCGCTAAATTGCACAAATACACTGCAGCCTAGCACCTGGTCACTTAATCTTCAGTAGCCTTGCCTCAATGGATATAGTCACAGAGTTGGCATCTTAGTTTTTTATGGGGCTTAGTCCCTGAGCTTATGTCTCATTTAGTTGGAGCATTGTTACTGGTGAGTACAGGATTTATATTAAGTGACTATCTATAAGCAGAGCTAATGCCTGTACCAGATGTGCAGTTACTGCATGGGAAATCATATCTGTGAGATTCAACTCATGTGTAGAGCTCTTTGTTTCCAGTGAGTAAGAAAGGTTTACAGCCTAAGACAGGGGTGTCCAAAGTTTTTGGCAGGAGGGCCACATCATCTCTCTGACAATGTGTCAGGGGCCATCTCTCTGACACTGTGTCAGGAAAAAAGAATTAATTTACATTTAAAATTTGAATAAATTTACATAAGTTTACATAAATAAATATATTAAGGATGAACTTATATGAATGCATTATGGTCTTGCAATAGCTCAAGGCCTATAAAAGGCCTTACACAAAGCAAGGCCGGCCTTTCCTTTGCTTCTGCTACTGCATCACAGACGTGAAACGGCAAGCAGTGGAGGAAGCCCTCATCCCACAGTTTACGCAAGAGGTCAAACAGTCACCCTTACGCTGAGAGCAGTTGCGTCGAGCCAGTGTGGGCTCCAGCAAGTCTCTGGAGGGCCAGAGGCTCATTGGAGACTGGGGGCTCCCTGAGGGCCGCATTGAGAGGCCTCGAGGGCCACATGTGGCCCCAGGGCCGGGGTTTGGGCACCCCTGGCCTAAGACTGAACACAAAGGGCTTACTTCTGGGTAAAAGAAATAACACTGTTTTCAATCTCTTCTACCCATGTGGGATTTGCAACTACATGTTCACTCCAATCCAGGGATTTATCTGGGGGGGGGGGAGCGGGAGAGCCATGTTAGCCCTTTCTCCAGCACTGTGAGTCATCCTTAGGCTATTTTCTTGTGTCTGCTTGTATCTTAGCAGCACTTGCTGAAAGGGACAAGTGTTTGCCATTCTGAAGCAGTAAATGTCCTGGTTCCTAGTGACAGTCTATGGCACTGTTTCACCTCTTCTGAGGACTCAAAAGTCAGATATTGGACAACTGCATGAGTCATCCAATCAGATGTTCAAAACTCACATGGAAGATTCTGAAGCCATGTGGAAAAAGGTACTCTGCTTATTCTGTGGCAAAAAACCTCATGGATAATACACAGATAAGGAAGTCCATATGGGTTTAGAATCTGCAAGTGTTCTTTGTCTGTTAGAAATACTGATTTCCATGAGGGTTTTTACACTTTTGTTCAGGACCAAAGCCCAGATTCAGCTGTCACCTAAAATTTTATCAACATCTGACAACCAGCAGCATTTTATTACTACAGGATAACCAGATAATAGTAAGTTATTCCTGGTTACAAGGTTGACCTTAGAAATTCATTTCTTCAGTTTACTGGATTTATTTAAGAACTGGGTACTTTTGAGGTGTGAATCTGAGACAAATGCTGTTAGATTGGTGCCCTGGTATCCACGAGGGGTCCTGTTTCAGAAGCGCCATGTGAACATCAGAAACCACAGATATGATGGATACACCTCCATGCACCCATTAGTTCAGAATTTCCCAAACTGTGCATTGCAGTGTCTTTGGGCATCACAGTGCACAGTTTGGAGAGGCATGGGATCCCAAAACCCATGGGGCCAGCAGACCCGAGCCCTCTGAAGGCAAGGGGAGCTGTTGTATTCTGAGGAGAAGTGCTTCTGAGCCCTGCAGAAGCCATGCATGGCTGTCCACGACCTCTGCGGGGCTCAGAATGACTGTTAGAAGCAAAAAACTCTACTTTGGTTTTTTGGCAGAACTGGAAATGATGTTTTGTGCTTTTAAAAGCCAATGTGGGAGCCAGGGAAGCTATTTGGTAGTAGGTGAGCTTTTGGTAGTAGGTGGTGCATAGTTCATTGCATAGTGCTGTCAAAAAAAGTGATACTGTTGCTCATATAGTCAGTTCTTGTTATATGCTAGGGTTAGGTTCTTGGAAATCCTAGCGGATAGCAAATTCACAGATAATGAACAGGGTTAGGTACAAGCAGTACTCTGGGGGAAGGGGTACCTTCTCTTATCAGAATAATACAGCAGAGACCCTCAGCAAGCCAGAGTGCAGCAAGAAGTGCCATAATATCTCTGAATACCGCTAAGACCTTCTAGAGGCTGCAGGGACCTTTAGAATGGCACCTGCAACCAGTACAGACCCCTTAAAAATGACTGACAGAAGCTTCACTGGCCATTGTAATGGGGTCAGCTGCTGTGCTAGTTACAGGCACCATTCTGAAGGTCCCTGCAGCCGCTGGAAAGTTTCTTCATAGCAGATAATGAGGCGTGGATAACGAGAGGTAGGTAGCTAGTCTGCCTCACAGCAGATAACAAATTCGAATATAGCAAATTCACACATAAGGATAATTTACTGTAGTTCTGCAATGTTATGGTAATTGGAATCATTCTACATTATTATATCTGTCCCTGTTGAGGTCCCACAGCACTGACCCCTTCTTCCTCCAATGTTAGCATAAGAAAAATTGGTTTCTTCGGCCCCCATCCTGGCAGCACACATGGGATGGTTTATGAGATCTTTTGAAAATTGCCTAAGTTGCAATCCAGTTATAGGCTAGCCCATGCATGCAGGTTTATGTTGTGTTTTAAATGACTTGGGTTGCATAAACTCTTGTTTAGTTATGTCTACTGAAGCTTCTTTTTTTGCTGATCAGTGGATGCACTTATCTTTTTCTGCCAGTATCCTTCTATCTTCCCATAGATGCCACTTTCAATACCACTGCTTTATCAGGTAGAGAGGTGCAAATATTTTACATGCATCTGAGTAATTGGAGAGTGTATGTGAATGGCCAACTCTCAATTTATGCAGGTGTTAATGTTCCTGGAAAATCATGCATGTATCAAAAGTGTGTAAACTAAAACCAGCTTTCCCATAGAAAATAAGAGGATAAGTCTGGGTTAGGGAATAAGTCAGGGAGCACTGGCAACTGGTGATTATGAAGAGAGGCTGCTGGGGGCAAGGCTGATGTCAAATGTTCAGTTTGTTGTCTTGGGATGTTTTTGAGAAGTAGGATAGAAGTGTCTTTTGCATAACTTTCATTTGTTCCATAACACAGTATTAGCCAAGCACATGTCTGCTTGCTTTGGAGCTACTTTAGGTGTTTGGATCACCCTAATCTCCAATAGCCAAAGCACTCTTGATTAAGTTGAATGCCACTGCTTAGGTGTCAGTATTCACAGAACATCAACCTCCTCTTTGCTCTTTCATGTTCCTTCTCAAGTTCAAACTGATCTTTGACCAAAAGCTCTTCTTTGTGTGAATCTAACAACTCCTGCACATCTTCGGATTCCACCTCATCAAGACCCAGTTTCTTGGCCAAGTTCACAGTGTTTTCTCTGGTTGCTGATAGGTCACTTTCTACAATAAAACCTGAGAATTACATGCTAGTTATGGGCACAGGTTTCACCAAATTCCATTCTTACGTGAATGTTTAACTGCATTCCATGCCACAGTGACAAATGTGTTAGATGTTAAATGACTTCCAGAACTCTTTAACACTCAGTATTCCATTGTCAGTAGTCTTCAGGAGAACCTCAAAAGTTTTCATGAGGTAGTAAAGGTACTAATCCCACCCCGATCCAGTGGTTCTCACACATTTAGCACTGGGACCCACTTTTTAGAATGAGAATCTGTCAGGACCAACCAGAAGTGATGTCATGACCGAAAATGACATCATCAAGCAGGAAGATCTTTAACAGTCCTAGGCTGAAATCCTACCCACACTTGCCCAGGAGTAAGTCCCATTTACTATCATTGTTCAGAGAATATACATAGTAGCTTGTTAAAAGAACAGGTCAGTAACATTTCCCCGAATGCAGTCACATATGGTAGCATCAAGTCTAATATATTAAAAATAAAATATTGGAATAAATGGGGACCCACCTGAAATTGGCTTGCAACCCACCTAGTGGTTGCAAACCCACAGTTTGAGAAACACTGCCCTGGTCTATTGTCTGTGGAGGTGGTGTTGATGGGGCATATAGATGACATGGATGATTTTGCAAAGATCTTGAATGGAGCTGAGATGGCTGGGGCATTGTCTACTAGCAGTAAGATTTAAAGGATAGATTCTTTCTTTCACAACACTGGCACAGTTCATTTTTTAGTTTAGATACGAGATAATTGTCAAAAATATGACCAGTAACCAACCCTTGCTGTTTGTGAAGAAATTAACCAGTATTTTTAACATATCGTCTGAGCACATGGGTTTTGCAAAGTGATAGACAAGCTTTGGTTTGAGCGTGTAGTCCCCCTGCAGCATTTCCCCCAAAGAAGGATAGCGATATTTAGAGGACTTGAAGCTGGGTGTTTTTTTCTCTTTCCAAGAATTGTATATTCATGCTGGCATTCATTTTCAAAACAGAGCTGTTTTGTCCATGTTGAAGATCTGCTTTGCAGAGTAACCTCCCTTTTCAGTGATAGCCTTCAGAGTGTCTACAAGCCGCTAAGCAGCCATGACATCAGTAGATACAGCCTCCCCTCTCATTTTGATGTTGTTAGTTGTATCTTTGCTGAAAGTTGTCAAGCTAACTGGAGCTATCACACTTCTGGTCTTAGTTTGTAAATCATGTTATTTCAAAAACAGATAGATGAAGAGTGGGTAAATCAAGAGTCATGAAAGAGGAGGGGGACTTCTAGCAACCGCTCGCTAATCCTGGGCAGTGATGCCTAGTGCCAAGAACTCACTCCCTTCCATCCCCCACTCTTCCAATCAGTTTAACCTGCAGCTTGGTGGAACTTGACCTTGTAGATCTAGTCTGCTGCCACCAGCTGAAGAGATCTGGTTCCCAGAGGGGTTCCCTGGGCAAAACCCCTCCCCAAGAATGCTGTTCAGGGCTGTTAAAATGCCGCACTCTGACTAATACCTGCAGAGAAGAGAGTCTGAGAAATCCACTGATCCCAGAACACGGCAGAAGTTTTAAACAAAAAGGTTTTATTGAGAAAAGATTTAAACAGGTTTGGTTTCTCACAGGTAAACGTCCCTGAAGCAGAGGTAATCAAGAGCTCCCAAGGACTGCATGGAGAGAACAAGCTAACATAAACAAAACCTGTTGCACCTATCTTATTTATGGTCGCTTCTCTGTTTCCCTGGGACTCTCCCCAGCAGTTTTACACTCTGCTCACCAGAGAGTGGGCTCTCCTTGACTTCTTAGGCTGAAGCACCCGGGGAGAGAGAGAGAGAGAGAGAAAATTCTCCTCAGGCCGGAAGACCCTCCTCAGGCCTTCCTCCCCAGTTCTCCAATTGGTCAACTCCCCATTGAACCTGAACATGTCAGAATTGGAGGGAAAATCCTCCCAGAAACCACAACTGTTAACTATTTCATCACAAGAGAGCTACCAGTATTGATAGAAATGGCTTGTTACAGCTTCCCTCCATATTTCAGACCACATTGCTTTTGTTGATTATGCAGAAATATTGGGTAGAGTGAGCAGTTGTTGGCAACTGTCTATTATCCAAGGGAAAAAAGTGAGAATGTAAGCTACCCAAGGCCCAATCTAGGAACATTTTTGTCTACAGGATTACTGAAGCTAAGTAGATATATGTGTTATCAGTTCCTTGAATGAGAGTTTATTGGAAAACGTACATAAGAGTGTTTATAGAAAAATGCTACACTTTTAAAAAACACAACCAGAATTATTTGTTCTTGGTAAATGTGGGACTGTAACCATGGAAATCTTGTGGACAGGTGATGGGCTAAGGAGTTTTATGTTCTACCTGGCTTATGAGGTTATAAGTGCAGAGGAAGTAGGTAAAGTAGATGGACCTAGACTGTACAGATTCTATTGCTTGGTAGATCTATGTATTCTACTATTCCTTGTTCTTGAAAAGGGAGATGGTTTGGCAGTTTAGTATGATCTAAATAGCTTCCATATAAACAGTTTATGTTCTAGGAATAATGGGTACTTAAAATTACTTTTATACCTTATGTGAAGGTTGATTTGCTCTAGTGATGCAGCAACAGACTAATATGGTTTCTAGTCATAATGTACTTTGCAGTCGCATGGAAGGTCCAATAAACTTTTAGTGTGTCAAACATCCATGCATGGCTTCCCTTAAGTGTCCCATCAAGCTACTCAGAAACGTCACTTCTGAGCCTTATGCATATGGAAGAAAAAGTGTGTTTTCATCTTACATGGCTTGTCTGCAAACCTGTTTTCAATTTTTTTTAAAGGAAATTAAATTTGCAGTTCTTTAGAATATTCATGAAATTTTATGGAAGTCCAGGGAACATTGCATTTGTCATGAATTTTTCAATTACTCTGCTGTCATCTTGCAGATGTTTGGGATGGAAAACCACACCTTGCTAAAATATAGAAGTGTGGAGCAAAAAAAAAACTTTCTGTGATGTTCCTAGCTTCTTCTTGCTTGCAGTCTGGTAAACCATTCCCAAGATTCTCTTGACAGCATAAATACTGTTAGAATGAGCTGTAAATACTCTGTAAAATAGTCATAATATAAAGTAAAATATTTCATTGCTTGTGTTAAGAGGTCCATCGTCTGAGTTAAGTTTCTTAATGGAGATTCACTTGGCATAACTGATACTTTGAAATGAAGTTTGATAAATATTGTATAAAATAGTTATTTTTCCTCCACTTATAATTTAAAATGTGTTCAATAATATTGACGCTTTTAAACTCATACTCTGGCCTGGCAGCTACTATGAAGCACTTATATGTCCGATTGTTAGTGGGAGAATTTAATTAAATACTTAACACACCCATTGAACTCTCTGTGACTTGCAGCCCAGTCATGGCTAGGATCCAAAGAGCCATATGTGAAGTTCCCTGTTTGTGCTAGGCTTTCCTTCTGCACCTTTCCCATTGCACGAACTTTAGCATTTCCAACTATTCTGGGGTTTTTGCCTCATTTTATGTAGAGGTCTTTTGACTTGTACTCTGTTCACTTTTGTCCTTGCCCACATACCTCCACATAGGTTTTTCAATCTTCCTCCACATGAACATTTCTTCCTTGTTCTGTGCTAGCTTAAGAGCAGTTTGGGGAGGATGTTCTTTTTTTTTCTTTTCTGTCCAAACACACTGTTAATTGTAAGTAAGAAAACAGTTAAAACTGGTTGGAACTACCTTCCAGGTTGCTCAGTTCTATTCCGGTTCAGATTGTGTAGACCCTTCGGTAGCAGCCCACAATCATGGCATAGTGTGATTGAGCTTTGCTTTAAACATTGCAGTAGAACTGTGTGTGCTAATGGTTTATTACTTATAAAACATGCAAGATCAGTTGCACAGTTTTTTTAAACTTTAATTTCTTGTTCTATGTGAGGCTGACTTGGATGACTGAATAAACCTTTACAGGATCTTGCATTTTTAACAGTTCTCATTATTTCCATAGGTGTCATTACTTGGATTAGATCTTCTAGGTGCCTTTGTCAACAGACTATTGGGTCGGTTCAAATCCTATCTAGGAAATGGTGAGTGGTTTTGTAAATGTAAAATAACTGAAGATTAATAATTACGTGTATAAATTGAGTGATTTAGCAGTTTCATGGGATAGTTTTAGTTCATGCCACATCTTGTTTCTGATATAGATGCTTAAGTACAAAATTCACAGATTCATATCAGTTGACTATAGTATAAGAAGAGCCCTGCTGGATCAGACCAAGGGCCTGTCCAGTCCAGCTTCCTGTATCTCACATTAGCCTACCAGATGCCTCAGGGAGAACTCAGGATACCCATATCCTTCCAATTCCCTTGCATATGACAATCAGAGATGGGTTACAACCATAATGACTGTATAATCTCCAGGTTTTAGGGGTAGCTTATGATAGACTTTTCCTACAGAAATCAGTCCAGTCCATTTAGACCAGGGGTGCTCAATAGGTGGATCGCGATCTACCGGTAGATCGCGAGGCAAAATGAGTAGATCCCGGAGCCCTGTCTCTCCAAACTGTTAATATGTCAGTTTCGTCTAGTGACTAGACGAAACTGACATATTTAGCTAAACTGACACTGAAACTGACACTTTAGCTGCTCTTCAGGCATGCAGCAACAAAACTGACGAAACTGACTAGACTCCAGCAGGGGCTCCATACATTAAAGGGGGTGTCTATCAGACGCTTCCTTCCCCCCTGGTAGATCTCCGGGCCTTGCTGGGTTTCAAAGTAGCTCTCGAGCCAAAAAAGTGTGAGCACCCCTGATTTAGACATTTAGGTCAGGTGCCATCACAACAGCCTGTGGCTAGGATTTCCACAGATTAATTACATGCTGTGTGAAGAAATATTTTCTTTTTTCTGTTCAAACTCTCATGTGACACCATTTTAGTGGATGTCCTCCTATTGTGCTAGACCAGGGGTACCCAAACCCTGACCCAGGGGCCGCTTGTGGCCCTCAGGGATTCCCTGTCCAGCCTGTGGAGAACCCCCAGTCTCCATTGAGCCTCTGGCCTTCTGGAGACTTGCTGGAGCCCGTGCTGGCCCAGTGCAACTGCTCTCAGAGTGAGGGCGACTGACCTCTCACATGAGCTGTGGGATGAGGGCTCCCTCCACTGCTTGCTGTTTAACGTCTGTGATGCAGCAGTGGCAGCAAAGGAAAGGCCAACCTTGCTTTGTGCAAGGCCTTTTATAGGCCTTGAGCTATTGCAAGACCTTCATTCTTTTATATAAGTTCCATCTCTAATATATTCATTTATGTAAATATATTCAAATTTGAAATGTAAATTAATTTTTTTCTCTGCCCCCAACACAGTGTCAGAGAGATGATGTGGTCCTCTTACCAAAATGTTTGGACACCCCTGTGCTAGACAGAAAAGAATTTCCCTCTATTCATCCCATGCATAATTTTTTATGCCTCAATCATGTCCCTGCTCAGGGTGCCTTTTTTCTAGAATGAAGAACCCGAAACACTGTAGTCCTTCTTCATAAGAGAGGTGCCCCAACCCACTAATCATTTTGGTCACTTTCTTCTGCCAAGTTGTCCACCACCACCCCAAGATCTCTTTCATTATCTGTCACAGACATCTCAGACCCTGTTAGCGCAGGGGTGTCAAACCTAAGGCCTGGGGGCTGGATGCAGCCCGCGGAAGCTTTTTATCCAGCCCTCAGGCTCTCAGCTGCTGAGCCATGCTAAGGTGTTGAAGGGGCTGAAGGGGCAGCCCACTTGAAAATTGAGCTCTCCCATATCTTGAATATGATCAAGATAAGTATATTTTCTCTTCTATCATTTGAAGCTAATGAGTTCCTAAGTGAAAAAAGTGCTTATTTTTGGTCATGGCCTGTTTAATGACATCACTTCCTGCCTAATGACATCACTTTCGGCCCTCAGCAGGCATCATGAATGCTATTTTGCCCTCTATGTGAAATGAGTTTGACACCCCTGCCTTAGTGTACATGTGAAGTTATGTAGTTTAATGACATCCACATTAAACCACCTTACTTGCTTATCCCCAACTCCAGGTCATGGAGGTTAACACAGTATGACTTGAATAAATCTAAATATTACTTCTGTACAACTGTTAGATTCACAAGATGGTTTTGGGGTACTATAGTGCTGGAGAGTCAGGATGGTATAGTGATTCTCGTGTTGGATTTAGACTTGGAAGATCCAGATTCAAGTCCCCACTCAGCCATGAAGCTTCCTGGGTGATCTTGGACCAGTCACTATATCTCAGCGTAAGCTACTTTAGAGGGTGGTTGTGAGGACAAAGGGGAGGGAAGGAACCATGTGCACTACCCGGAGTTCCTTGGAGGAATGGTGGTAAAAAAATATGGGAAATAAGTAAATGCTTGCGGTGGACGAAGCACCTTTCCTTTTGCCGGAATCCCTCACGGCGCACACCCATCTTTCTGTTCGAAGCCAAGCCACATCTGAAAGCAGCTGCTTACTCTGTGTGTTTTTTCTTAGTATAGATACTTGCAAACATACATGCTTATTCTGTCAAGGGAACTATCATATATGAATTGCAGTTCAATTTGTAAGATGCATTGAAGGAGGAAGTGGGCAAGGATTGAGCTTTCTCACTTCTGTGTATTTTAAGGGGGAAAATAGTAATTGATACAAAAGCAGTTTTTGTTGTCCAAAACGTTTGTTACTGTATTGTAAATATGAAGAAGAGGAATTTCTCCTGGCTATGCATTCTTCAGGAAGTAGTTTAAAACTAAGATCTACTTTACGCCAGGCTCATCATGTTTGGTTTGAATTTAGGAGCCAGCCCAAAAATTTAGGAGCCAGAATGTTTTAGCCTTCATGGTCAAAAATTATGAATGATATAAATTTAGAATTTGAAAGGAAAAAAACTACTCTGCTTTCTCACCCAATTGCAGCATTTTTCTGTTTTTTTTATTTGGAAAAAAAATCTATAATGCACTTCTTCCTACCCAATCACATTTTTTCCACTCCTTTTGAATTTATTTGGAGGGGGGAAAAAGACCGACTCCAACCATGCATAGCTTGGATTCCTGCCCTGACACAGCATGTGTATGTTTTTGCTCCCTTTTTTCCCTTTGGACAAAAATTGTCTATTTCTTAGGTGCCACAATGCAGTCACCATAGCAACCAGTTGGCCTGAATTTGTCAAGCCGTAAAGCAGCATAATCCTGGGCAAGTCTGTTTAGAAGTTCTGCTGAGTTCTGTGGAACTTACTCCCTAGTATGGGTGCTTAGGATTGCAGGCCATTGCATCCCGTGGTCAATTTATTGTGCTCTGAAGTTGATGTTTTATTAAGAGAATAGTCAACACCTTCCAAAGGTGTTTGATGATCTGCACCAAATATTAGCCTCTAGTACAGCTTGTATAATTTATCCTTCTAGAGAAAATGATCCTGTAAAAAGGCTGTTTTTTCCAGAGGGAAATGAGCATTTTATGTTTAGTCTGTATCTCTTCTCTCTGTCTTGTCCACCCTGGGCAGAAAGTAAAACAGTTCTCATTTCAGCCATATCTGAGATCTTGAGTTGGCATTTCTCTTCCAACCTAGATACAAACCACAGGTTCAGGAAGATCCCCGGTATATACGTATGAACCTAGCACTCTGCTCTCTCATTCATTGTTTTGTATCCAGAAAGAATAGGAGAAAAAATTGGGGAAGACATGCATAAATTCTCGTTTCATACAGGTTGAAACCTGTTGATCTGAACAGACCTGCATAGAAGATTTATCTGTGGCAGTGCTTTCTACAGAATTGTCTTAATGTCTTGTGTAACCAAAACTAAATACCCGTTTAAACAAAAACTGGTATGTGGTCTTCTTTGCCCTGGTCACAAACAAATTTATAGGGCTTTGAATCACTAATTTATGAAATTTATGCTGCTTTACAACTTGCAGTTATGTTCTTGTTTTCTCTCTGTGTATCATTTTTTTCCTTTAAGATATGCATGTCATGCAGTTGCAGCAACAGATATTTTTAAGGTAGTATGGCCTTTGACTTGTTTGTTAAGAAGCTCTACTGGCTGACTAGGAAGAACTTGTTTGTGCCAGCCTAACTTTTTTAGGCAATCAGAAAAGCAGGGTTCTTCCAATCCTGAGATATGCATGCATTTCTGAACAGTGTTTTTGTCTGGTTTTGATTTAATAGATGAAGAGAAATGAATTCATGTGTGAAATTCTAAATATTGCTTTGAAATTTTGGCTCTCCCTCATTAGTTTTTCAGGTTTATTCGCTCAAATCACAGCATGACTTTGGTCATGTAAGATCGCTTATGACACTAAGTACCTCTCAGGTTCATTATTCTAGGATTAAACATTTGGCTTACATAATAGTCCTATTGAAAAGTTCTATGTACTTTTTGTGTACAAGTATGTTCTGCTTGTCTGAGGGTGTGTGTGGAATCTGGTTTTTGTTTGATAATTTGTTTCAAGTGGGAATGTTCCTGAGGATGTTCACAGAATTAACATGATTTTTTCTCCATGTAGTTCCCTCCACAGTTAGTATCAGCATACTTTCTTGGGTACTGGAAAAAATAATAATAGTTTTAAATAGAAAATGGTGCAGTGTGCTTCCTAAAGAATTGTGCTTATTACATTGCTTATGTTGTTCCCACAACTTGAAGTGAATCAGAGTTTGAAATTCAGCTTAAAGGTGATTTGGTTAAAATACTTTCAACAAGGTAATGAGCTTAGTGGCTAGACAATGCTTGAATAATCTTCAAGGATAATTTGTCACAGGCATTAAAAATTATTGGTTATATTGCTCTTAAAGCTACAGCTGTTAAATCAAGTGCAAATTTTTTTAAATGTGTTTGAATAACTCTTAAATTCCAAGCTTCTGCCTGTGGGCTAGGCATATCAATACTAGGTTAAAGGTAGTAATCATTGCTATTAAAAAAATTAGTGACTTGGTCACAGGTTTAAAATGACTGATTTAATTAGAGTCATATATATGGATTTGATAACTGCTAAGACCTGCATTGCCCCTTTTTTGCTTACTTTGTCATAGTGAAGCTTCTCTTTCCTTGCTAGAGAGTGCTGAAGGATAAATATATAGCCTGTCTAGGTTTGCATAGGCAGTTGATTAACAGATCAGGAAAATGGTGATGGGAGTAACAGCTTCAAAAGAGTGACTTTGATTCCTGCTATTGCCTTTTCAGTTGGATAGCAGTAAGGGGACTTTGAGGCTTATGGCATTCTCTGTGTAATAATTGGAGTTATGGAGTTTTGGAGTTATGGCAGTGACCGGTTTTCAACTTTTATTCCAAATCAACCGTGTCTTTTGTTTTATGTATTGAGATACTCAAACTATGAAGTGATAGGTATTGATTGATTGATTTAATCAATTGATAGGTATTAGTCTTGGGTTTTCCACATCGTGAATATGTGGCAAGATCATGTATGGCACATAGAATTTGTGTAGCAGAGTAATGGTACACACTTGCCTGGTGTTCAAGGTAAGAATAGCACAGGGTATTTCTCTGTATTGTTCTTTGTTCTGCTATTATCACATGTGAAACATGAGACTAGACCAGTCTAGTCTGAAGGTTGGTTGGGAATCAATCTTTAGGAGCCCATGGACCACTGAGGCAAAAATTGGAATTGTCATGGACCTCCATCCCCCTGCACACAAAAATTACAATTAAATTTGATAATCTCTGGGGGAGTGCTCAATTTGACTCTGGAAGTACTGGCTGCAGGGCTGGAAGTGACTGAGGGCAATTTTTTTTTTTCTTGAGATCTTGCAGACTTCTTCTCAGGGTCTCGCAGACCAGAGATTGAGAACCACTGAACTAGATGGAATGGAGTATGATGGCCTCTGCAATGCTCAGTGTCCCAGTATTCTAGATGGTGTCTTGAAGGCTTCAGCTTTCTGCATTATACTCTAGGAAAGGAGCTAAATGTCTTTTCCCCCTTGAGTGTTTTAACAAAGCCCCCCTCCCCCATCTTGGGAAATCAGACATAATAGCCCACAACTATACAACACTGGCTACCCTAAAAGGTTTTAAGAGTACAAATATGAGTTATTGAGCTGGGAGTGAAGGTGCTTGTACAATATCAAAAGTCTTCTATGGTAAGAATAATTTTGTTGGTTGAAATGAATCAACCATGTACATAATTTTGACAGTGAGTTTAAGATATAACTTAAGGTTTTGAAAACTTGTGCAATGTAATGCATTTTTATTTCTGTATCCTAGTTCTTCCCACATTAATGGATCGAATGGGAGATGCCAAAGACCAGGTTCGAGAGCAAGCACAGAATCTTGTTTTGAAGTTGATGGATCAAACAGCACTACCAATGGTACGGTGTTTGTAGAGGTTTGGGCAGAGTTCCAGATCTGTTTATGCTGTATCTAATAAGAATCATATTGTTACACTAGGGTAACCAGTTGAAAGGGAAGACAAGACTCTCAAACATTTTAATATTTGTTCAGAAAAAGAAATGTTTAGGAGGTACATCTTTGTTTTCCAGTGGGATCTCCATGTTCGGGTTAGTCTTCCAGTTGGGTAGCTTCTCTTTCTCAGTTGGGCAGCCCAGAGTTCAGAACTTCCTGAGGGGGAGGGGCTGCCTGGACTTCCGGAGTCTGGCCTCAACCTTTCAGCAAGCAGGACAGCTCTGCTGACCCCCTACTGGAGAATACGGGGGGGGGGGCCTTGCCAAAATTTGCTCTTTTACACGTACACCAAGAGTAGAGATGTGGTCCTCTGCTTCTGGTTATCCTACAGTAAGGTTATTATTATAAATGTTTGCAGTTTTGAGTTGCATAGTGGTCCTGAGCATGTTTGCTTCGAAGAAAAATTACATCTTTTAAATATGCTAACTCTTCTCTTTCTGAAACATAGCAATTTAGTAAACTCTGTAGTACAGTCTTATAATAAAACCATGGACCAGGCTTAAGTACAGATTTATGCTGGAAATAAATTTACATTGTGACAGGGAAATGTAAAATGAAAAATCCCTAGTATGAACATTAAAAATAGGGCTTAAGGAAACCTTAGCCAATTAACTAAAGTTCATACAGTCATTTACTAAATAGGATAAATATGCATAAGTTTGTGACTAAACCAATGCTTCTGAAAGTAGAACATATACTTGTTTGTTTTTTGGTGGAGAGGTTGTGTTGGAAATGCTTTTCCTGAGAGTCTTTTTCTTCTACAGTTTTCAAAAGTCATTGTATTGGTGGGCCCTCATATTAGTAGATCCAGTTTCCACAGTTTGTTCTCCATGGATTGGGGGGGGGAACCTCCCCATGCCCATTATAATACCTTTGATTTTCACCCATAGTGACGGCAGCACAGGTGTTTTACTTAAACTGAAGAATTCTTGCTTCAACTTGACAAACGTGACATGTAGGCTTCTGACTGCACACTGGAGGGAAACTAATGAAGGTTAACAGGAAGCGGGACATGTTCGTGTTCTTCTGTTTAAGCAAGAATTCTTCAGTTTAAGCAAAAACACCTGTGCTGCCATCACTACAGGCAAAAAACCAAGGTACTGTAACGGACGGGATGCTTCCATTTAGTGTATACAGGAGTCCCTGGGTCTGTGGTTTCTGTATCTGTGGGGGGGAAACCCCAAAGATATGGGGCCTGCCCATACTGAAAATATTTTTTTTATTTAAAAAAATCTACCTAATAAACCAGAAGTATCTTTTTAGCATATCAAAAACCTTTCAGTTGGAGTATCTGCTAAGTAGTCATAGCTGATGAGTATATTAAAATATTTTCATGACAGGATTTGTGAATTATTTTATTTTTCTTTAATGTCCTACGGTAGCTTTCAGACTGCAACCTCAATTTTATTCATGTAAAATTGAGTCATGAATAGTTCTGCTAATCATACTGCCTTTTGGGGTTTTTATTAGCTTTTTACTAGTGTTTTGTGTATTCTTCATTGAGGCGCTTTTTATAACTCTTATTTTTTTCTGTCCCAATACAAACTGTAGTAATCAGCTTCATGTTTCCTTTTCTCATCCCCTACTTACACATCCCTCATGATCTTGGCCAGATTTGTGGAGTTGAGAATCAAATTCCCTATAGGCATGCCTCTATTGGCATAGCAGTCTACATGGCAACGTTGTTGAAAGTTGTAAAGGTCAACATTCCTCCAGAAATAGGCCATATAGTACAATGTATCTATACCTAAGTTTATCCTTTCAGTAATAATATAGAACTATTTAGATAGAGGCAACTGTCATTATCCTACTTAGTGATCCTACTATGGCCTCTGCAGATATAACCATGGTTAAATGATGTGAACTGTTAAGGGGATTAAGAGTAGGCAATGGCAATGCTCCTTCTTCCCTTTGCAGATCCCTCCCCTTTCCTGGCCATAACACCTGGTTTAAGAATTGCATGGGCACTTCCAGAATCATGATTAACTCTAATTTAAAGTATGCTTGTAACTGACTTTTGAGGCAGCTAAAAAGGAGGTGGTGATGTAACCCCTTAAGTGGCTAATGCTAGAAGGGGGACTCGCACAAGAATTGATAGAATTAAATGAATGGGGAAAACACTTGATTCCAGTCTGTTCATGATCCCTTAAATCTGCCGATTTCAAACTCTCCAGGAGTTTGAAAACCATAGTAAGTCCTTGCAGGGGAGGGAAAGGAAGGCAACGATGCGATCCCCAGGATCACATTGTTCAGGGGGCTGCAGGGACTGTGATGCACTCACCAGTCCCTGCAGCAGCCTTCCCAGGGTGTAGAGAGCCCTGCACGAGCATCTGCAGGGCTCCCCACCCTTCAAAAAGTGAAAGTGGAGCGGTTTTACCGGTTTCGCAAAACTGACTTTACTGGTTTTAAAAACTTCCGGTTTTACGGAGGTGGAGTGCAATCGCTCCACTTTTGCTTTTGGAAGGTTGGGGGGCCCTGCAGATACTCGTGCAGGGCTCCCTGCACCCTGAGAAGGCTGCTGCAGGGACTGGTGAGTGCATCCCATCCCTGCAGCCCCCTGAGCGACACTATCCTGGGGATCGCTTCACTGCCTGCAAAAGGTGCAAAAGAGAGCGACTAAGATGATTACGGGGCTGGGGCACCTTCCTTATGAGGAAAGGCTACGGCGTTTGGACCTCTTCAGCCTAGAAAAGAGACGCTTGAGGGGGGACATGATTGAGACATACAAAATTATGCAGGGGATGGACAGAGTGGATAGGGAGATGCTCTTTACACTCTCATATAATACCAGAACCAGGGGACATCCACTAAAATTGAGTGTTGGGCGGGTTAGGACAGACAAAAGAAAATATTTCTTTACTCAGCGTGTGGTCGGTCTGTGGAACTCCTTGCCACAGGATGTGGTGCTGGCGTCTAGCCTAGATGCCTTTAAAAGGGGATTGGACGAGTTTCTGGAGGAAAAATCCATTATGGGGTACAAGCCATGATGTGTATGCGCAACTTGCTGATTTTAGGAATGGGTTAAGTCAGAATGCCAGATGTAGGGGAGAGCACCAGGATGAGGTCTCTTGTTATCTGGTGTGCTCCCTGGGGCATTTGGTGGGCCGCTGTGAGATACAGGAAGCTGGACTAGATGGGCCTATGGCCTGATCCAGTGGGGCTGTTCTTATGTTCTTATGCCTTCCCCCCTGCCCCTTAAGGGGGCAGAGACCAGGGCCTTCAGGCTGGGCCGTTGCAATGCCCCAGTTTGAATACAACTGCCTTAAATTATGATAAGGAGTTAAGAGGTCACTGTATTACATTTACGCAGGATTCTTTTGGACATGTTAGATTTAAATCTGGATCTCCCATTCCACATCCTGATCTATCCTTTAAGTACTTCTTACTACTTATTATTAATTAATTAAAATAAGCACTGTTTAACATTTAATAGTGTTTCATTCAAATATTCATCCTAAACTCTTGACAGTTGGGTTGAATTTGATAGCTATACTATGGTATTGGGTCAAAGACTGCAATGTTATTCAAGAATGATGTAATCTGCTTTGGTATAAATTCTTAACTGCCTCTCCCTAGCACTGTGAGCGCTGTCATCAGTAATTGGCATTAAGGGCTTGTCTTACCTGTTGTCTGAATGACATCACTCAAGCTAAAGGTGGACTAGATCTGTGTGATTCTCCCCTTGACCTTTAAGGGTCAACGAGGCCCCTACTCAAGTCAAGTAGGTATGCAGTGCCATGAACTTAAGGGGGATGTTCTCCAATTCATCTGCACTGCTTAGCCTCAGGGGAATTGGCTGGTCTAGTGCTGGTCTGTGGACCAGTTGGCAGGTGAAGAGCCATTTGCTGTTTGTCAATGGTGTATCTCCTGGTGCTTCCAGTTTCTTAGGGCCCAATCTTATCCAACTTTCCAGTCTCAGTGCAGCTACAATGCAGCCCCTAGGCGAGGGAATAAATGTTCCCTTTCCTTGTGGAGGCCTCCATAACTACTCTCCACCACAGGATGCAACGCAAACCCCATTGGCATGGCTACACCAGGTTTGGAGAGTTGGATAGGACTGGGCACGGCTACACCAGGTTTGGAGAATTGGATAGGATTGGGCACGGCTACACCAGGTTTGAAGAGTTGGATAGGATTGGGCCCTTAGTCTCCTTGGGCTTGCCATGCAGCTTGGACACCCACCAAACTTCATAACAGGTTCTGATAAACTGGAAAAAGGAAGAAGGTAAGCCCATGTGTCACATACCAAAGCTATAAATTTAGAGTGCTGCACTGGGAAATGTGGTGCATTTAGAAAAAAATTGCCAATGTGCAACAGCAGACCACTTTCAGTAGCATTGATCTAGACAACTTATTCCTTGTTCCTCAAGTGTCTTTGGGTGGTCACTCAATCTAGGCTACTGCTTCCCCCCCCCCTCAGCTTTATTGCATCTTACATTTATGGTCAGACTTGACTACCCAAACTGTGAAGTAGGCAAAAAAGCCTGATCAGTTATTGGTTGCTAAGAGCACTTTGTACTTCACCTCCCAACATACAGTATGTTGTTCTTTAGAGTGGAGAGCAGCTCCTACAGTTGCTGCAGCTTCTCACCCAGCTATCCCAGAATCCCTTGCCCAGCCTCATGCCCCAAAGGTTTGATGGGGAAAATCTGCCCCCCCCCCCGCCAAAGACTTGCTCAAGGGCAGGGCAATATGGTTATAAATAACTCTTTAATACCATTTTTGTTTGGTTTATTCCGCTTGCTGATAACTTCATGTTTTAGATCTTTGTTTTCCAGAACATGTCCTGTACCTAAACATTCAATTTTTAAAGCAATTTTTAGATGCTTTATTACCAAGGAAAATGCTATTACTTACCATTACAGTTGCTAATTTTGCTTTAATAATTTTGCTTGCTGAATTTCTGTGCATTTCTGCAATGATTATTGTTTATATTTTAATCTCTCGAAAGAGCTCAGGGTGTACATAATCCCTCCAAAATTAATGTTAGTAACCTAAAACAGTATTTTTTTCACATTGCCAAATGCTTCGCCTCACAGATTCCAGCTGGACTTGTGCCAACCCCTTACTATTCAGGACTGGGCAGCACAATTAAAATTAGGTTTTAATTTAAAACCTAAGTATGAGGGTTTTTTCTTATAGTAAATTACTGATTGAAAGCAGCTTGAAAAACATTCTAAGTTTAAGATGGAAAATCTGAGAATTTCTGCGGAGATATAAGAATAATAATTTTATTTTTACTGCTCTAGGGTTCCTGCAAAATTGAGGCTACAGAAATGGTTGCATTTCTATTTAACATTTCCTAGTCATCTTATCTTACTCATGTTTTGTTCTCAAGTCTTTTAATGTAGCAATGTATTTTAATGGATATTATACCTACGTATGACATTGTCTGTTTTGATCATGCTTGGATACTGGGAGGGTCTAAATCATAAAATGCTGCAGTCTGGGAAATGTGCTATTGCTCACTGTGCAGCAGTTGCTAGGCAACCTTTTTTCTCCTGAATGCCTACTGAAGAGCTGAGATTATAATGGCAGCATTGCAGCTGAAGGGAGTTGCAGTAGGAATCTGCTTGTTTTGAAATATCATTGCAAATCAAGTCTTGTAAGCTTCAAGTTTACAGCAGTGGCAGTTGTGAGGTCCTAGAAGTCGAAGAATTATAAAGATAAAGCAACAAAGGAGTAAGGCAGATGAACGTACATAGCCCACAAAATTCGTAACAGAGGAAAATCTAGAGATCATCGCAGGATCTAATTGAAGAACAGAAACAGTGTTGGAGTTGGAGGGCAAATAGAACCAAGATATAAGTATGTGAAACAAATACTTGAAAAATGTAATAAACATCAAAGCAAAACTTGGTTGTAAAAGGAATTCCGCAGAGACACTCTGAATGAGGGACATGTTCATCACAATGGGAAGATTGTTTTTAGCCAGGAAAGATTAAGATGAGAGAAGCAGTGACAAGGACTTTTAGTTTTAATTTTTATTGCTCTTGTAATGACTGAGTACTGTAATATTTTTTGATCTTGTAATGACTTGTGTACTGTTTGATTAACCAACTGTTTGATTTTCATTTGTGTGTTGTGTACCACTTGAGTTTTGCGTACCACTATTATACAAAATTGGCAGTATATGTGGAATACTCAATTTTAAACTTGCCATTTCGAAATAATAATTTTGTTAACATTCACTTAATCTTTGATTGAACTATTAATTTATAATTGTCATTGGGCATTTGATATTAACTTTTGCCTCATGAAGTATATTTCATTTCAAAAATTTAATCTAGTTTTTTATTTATATAGTTCATTTGGGAGCGTCTTGCTGCTGGCTTCAAACACAAGAACTATCGCTCACGAGAAGGAGTCTGTCTGTGTCTCATTGCAACTTTAAATATGTATGTATTATGTTTATGTAAATAAGCTTTTCAAAACATTGCTTTCTATCTCTTCTTGGTGTGTGCCCTTTTAAAATTTTATACTTAAAAAGAAACCTCAAACAAACCTCAAAAACACTCATTTAAATTGAACCCAGAGTAAATCTTTGAATTTACATCAATTTCAATTCAGGAATGTAAAAAAAATGTCCAAAAAGAACTAATTAGTAATTGCAAAAGATGCTAAAGCTGGTTTGTGTTTTCATTTACTTAGAACAAGAGGGAGAAAATGACACTTGTTCTTGTTTTTTTTGTAGTTATGGCGCACAATCATTAGTCCTCAGCAAACTGGTTCCACACTTATGCATTTTGTTTGGAGACTCCAATAGCCAGGTAAGGACTAGAATCATTTAGCAGAAAGCTATGCATTCTGTTTTTTGTAGTGTCTGCATTGTTTTCTTGGTCTTGCTTGATGCATGTGTTTTCTTTCAGTGATTCTTATGAATGATTAGAATTTCTCCAGTTTTGGGCCAAGAGTCACAACTCCCTTTCATCTTTGCCATAAAATGAAAGTACAGAATTATCATCCTTGCCATTATTGACAAAACAGCAAGACAACCTTTTTGTGAAACTCTTGGTCTAAATAGCTCTTCAAATTTTACTTTATCCCATATATTCATATGTGATACTTTAGGATTCTTGTGTGTGTGTGTGTGTGTGTGTGTGTGTGTAAATATGTAACATTTTTCTCATGGCTGATAAAGGGACTCTTTCACTTCCATGTTCCCTGTGTCTTGCATCACTTATTGTAGTAGACTTTTCTCATTTTGATTTGAGGTCACTTTTCCTATTAGAGAAGAGTTTGAACAGTAAAAGAGTTTTGGTCCTAAGATGCTGCTAATCATATTTATTAAGTCAACCAAGATGAGTTATCTGGTGTGCTCCCTGGGGCATTTGGTGGGCCGCTGTGAGATACAGGAAGCTGGACTAGATGGGCTTATGTTCTTATGAGTTTTCTAAGCACAAGGTGGGAGAGGGCAAAAGAAAATGGCATATAGCAAAAAATAGCTTCAGGGTCTTTAAGTTTCTTCTGTTGATTCAGCTCAGTAGTGAAAATAATAGTAACAGACTGCCAGGAGGATTACAACAGTAGAAGCATAATGGAGGCACTGGTAATGTGCCTTACAGCAAATCTGAGATATTTTTCTCCAGGTGCAAAAATCAAACTTTTACTGAGGAAGTGGGCTATTGCTGTGAATCTGTACTGGTCTTCAGCATATCAGAGAAGTTTGACTTTTCTTTTCAGGAAATCCCCAGAATGAGATTTTGCACCGCTTGAGTTGTTACATCTTTTCTGTTTGCTTGCAAGTCCTTGAATTACTGTTAGACCTTCTCAAATAATGATGCACCCAAGTCCTTAAAATTGTAACATTGTTCTAATCCTTTTCTTTATATTTAATATTAGATATTGTGAGTTTTTATGCAAGTCAGTGTTTTTATGGGTCTGATCCCTTTTTTGATTGCTGCTAGTTTTGAGTGTTTTTGTATCTTAATGCTGCCTTGCTTTTTAATATTTTAATTATTTAATATTCAATATTTTAATATTTCTGGTTTTTATTTGATTTTATGTTGGAAGCGGCATTGAATGCCCTTTGGGGAGATAAAACAAGGTAGAAATTTAGTAAATAAAAATTTACAACTGTTGAAAGATGAAGAACTAGTGGGAAAGAACTGGCATATGCCCTATTAAGCATAGTGTTTTCATTTTTATACCTTTATTATTCACAAGTTTAATTTTTACTTAATGCTTACAGGTGAGAGATGCTGCAATATTGGCAATTGTGGAGATTTATAGACACATAGGAGAGAAAGTAAGAGCAGACCTTGGCAAAAGAGGAATTCCTGCTGCAAGGTGAGTTAGGGATTTGTACTCTGGGCCACTTATACTATGTTGCTTTGATTATATGTATGCATGTATCAAATCAATTAAATTTTGTTCTGAAGTATTCATGTAGCAACATAAAAGTACACAATACATTTTGTCAATAAATGACAGTAGAAGTTAGTTGAGCAAACAAAATTTAAAAAATGCACTTGATTACCATCTCTCTTGAGGACAATTGTCATTCAAGCAGAACTATGCTGGTTGACAGCATTGTGGCTGGATATTTTGTGACTGTTCATCTAACTTCTGTATAAACAACCTTTGAGTCCAGTAAATGTAGGACTTTCTGATAAATTTCAAGGTAATTAATGCCCCCCACCATGTTTTATAGAATGGATCTTTTCTTGCTGTCTCATAGAAGTAATAATCCAACAGGTAGTGGAGCAAACAGTTGAATCTTCTGACTTAATATGCTAACCAGGTGATATGGATAATGACATAGGAGGGCGTTTATCACTTTGTAAGCCTAAATTTAAGACAGAAGTTATGAGATAACAATATTTTAAACAACGATACATATTGTTGTACCATTTCCCTTCCCCCTGCAAAAGAAAAACTGCAACAGGATACCACTGATAAAAGGCCAAGTATTTCAAATGATTAGTTCGAAACAAGTCGCTTTTTAATATCATGTGAAGAATGGGGACATCAAATTCAGACTTGTACTTCTTCCTTAATTTTTGATTGCAGTGCACATGAAATTACTTCAATTTGTTGTTGAGAACCTTCAAATATCATTTCTTACACAGCTTGATACTTTTAATGCTACATTATGATAACGTGATAGATGAGGAGAAAATTTAAAACCTCAAAAACTATTTAAACTCCTACTTAGGAGGGCAAAAAGTTTCATTCACCAGTCATTAGTTTGTCTGACTTGAAAGTAAACACCAGAGGGGAAAATAACTCGTAGTGAAAGATACATCAGAAGGAGGAATCTGCATAATAGGTGTTAAGGTTGACCTTTTATTTACTTTGAAGTTCCGTGTGATATGCTGGGCCTCCCTTCTCACATAATTGTGTTTTGGTGTACCAGAAAACAATAAATTCATCATTATAAAAATTACAGTACAAATATAATTCCCATATTACATTATTTATACTACTTTTCAGCAAGCATAGTTCACAAATTGGTTTACATAGCAAAAAGAAATATTCCTTGGAGTGCAAAGAAAGCACAAGTTGCTGATATTTCTTAAATCTGATATATTTTGCTTTTAATCATTCTGAAGAGAATACTTCTATTTTAGAGTGGAGGTTCAAGGTATTGATGGGTGATGGGACCTCTTCCTCTCTGCACAATAATGAGTAGTACAGGGGTGTCAAACCCGTTTCATACAGCAGGCTGAATAGCATTCATGGTACCTGAGGGTACCAGAAATGACATCATTAAACAGAAAGTTACATTAAGCCATTTCTGCACAATGTTGCATATACGCAACATGGATCAAATGTGTACACCTGTGGGCTGGGCTGGTTTAAGTACATGATGGCCAGAAATAAGTACTTTGTTCTCGGGTAGGAACTTGTTAGCTGCAAATTACAGAAAAGAAAATATGCAAATCTTGATCATATCTTCAAGATAAGGGAGAGCCTAATTATCATGTGGGCCACTCTTCCAGCAGTACTGCTTCTGCTGTTGCATCACTTTGCTGCCCAGCAGCTTAAGAGGTGCTCTGCGAAGCGATGAATTGGCAGAAGTGGCACTGTTGAAAGGGCGGGCCCACATGAGAACTGGGTTCTCCTAGCACTTTGGCAGCATCTCCCTCTCTTACCCCCTTGTCTGTGCTTTCCTCCATAGTGTTCTTGCCTTAAGAGTCATCCTTCTGTTTCTCCCTTCCAGAGCTTCTGCAGAAGCTGGTGAAAGGGTAGCACTGGGATGGCCCAACTATTATGTGGGCTGAATAAAGAGCTTTTGTGGTCTATATTCCAACCACAGGTCTTATGTTTGGCACCCTAGTGTAGTAAAACAAAATGTATAGGATTATTCTTTTTTTTAAAGTGGCCGTCCGTGATGTTGAACAGAGATGGGCTATGTTGAGATCACATATTTTTTAATGTCAGTTTATGACTATTACTCATTCCCATGATGTATGATTTCTTAAAAATCTATGGAGTTTTGAATTGGAGTACTCAAATATATTGGCTTCAGTGTAAAGTTCAGGTGAACTTTGTTTTCTTCAGAACATGATCTGAATGTTTTGGATTCGCATAAATTACTGGCTTATACCTGTAAGAAAATTTGGGAATGGTTTCTTTGATGGTAGATGCCAACTGCATGTTTTTGAAATAAATCATTTTTGTCACCAAGAAAATATAAACTAAACCAAACAAAAGAAATAAGTTTAGTTAGAACGATAAGCTTATTTGTTCCGACACATTAAGGAACACTTCATTAAATCCTTCAGAGCAGTTTCCAAGTAATGTTGTCATAATTGCCAAGATGAAAATGTAGCTAAAATAGAACATGGTTAAAGATTAAGGTGATAGTCTGGGCGATTAATTCCCATATCTTCTAGGTAACAGCATATATTATAAAGGACAAATGAGTCAGTTTTCTCCAGTACATAGGCACCTGGAGTATTACATCACTGTTTACCATACTGATCATTCTTATGCTTCCAGGAATCCCACAAATAGGGCAATAGTCCTCTTCATTCTTTCCAAAGCATATAGCCCCTGAACCTGAACATTCCTTTTAGCTTGTTTTGGCAAAAAATTTTTGACAGGCAAAATTTTGGGAGTTCTGGGGAGCAAAAGGTTTTCTGAAAGTGGTCCTTTTTTACGACCTACTTGGCAGCTGATGGATACAGTTACTTTTTGTTCATGACTTCTTTGCACAGGAAAGGAAGCACTTGTTTCAGGACAGCCTTGCAAGAATGTTGTGGGCAATACTTTGTGCCCTTACTCTAAAAATTGTGAGATAAAAAACAGGAAGCTTTATTCTTTAAAAAATTCTCCAAAATCACCTTCCAACACATTTTGTGAATGGGATCCTGGCATATTGGTTAAGTCCTAACTAACACTATCCTCAATCTAATTACTATGTCACTTCATGCTGGGCTTCGGAGAAGACAGAAACCACATGCAAGAGTTGTATTGCTTCTGCCCTTTCTGAAGACCATCCCTTCTGAATGAAATGTCTGGCTTAACATGCTATGTCAAACCTTGTAAACTAGAGACCTGAAGGGATCTGCAGTAACTTATTTGGATTAAATGCCAGGGTACAAATACTAGGAATAAAGTGCATCATAATGGTTATGGGAAGCATTTAAGCTTATCTTCAGAGATTTGATGATACTTCTGAAATGCTAGAGTCAACACTATTTGTGCTGAGACCTTCAGACAATTGTTTAATTGACAGGAAGTCTGAGCCATGTTAGTAAATAGTTGGGGTTGGTCCCTATTATTTGGATTGGGGCTGTCTAATCCTAGAAACTAATGGAAATGAGAGCGAGTTTTTAAAGTCTTAACAGAGCCTCAATTATGATGCTTTCATAAGTTCTGGAAAGTTTATTTTTCATTTGTAAACTTAGCATTAAAGGGATAACTAGTAGTACATGCAGGTCATATTTCTGTTGTGCTAAGCATTGTTAAAAACTAGAAAATAGCCTCTGTCCAGAATTTATAGACCCTATATGTATTCAGAATACATATAGCACAACAGAAATATGAGCTGTTGAAATGAGACTGTAGCTAAAGTGATTGGCTTTTTCAGTCTCTTTAAAAAGTCTGAATATTCTATTATAAAATCTAGGTAGTTTATCCTATCAGGTGGCACTTTGCCATGGAGAATTTTACCTGGTGTATAAATATGGTACGGATATGCCTCCATATCCACAGGGGTTCCGTTCTGGAACCCCCTTGCAGATAGTTGAATCCATGGATTTTGGAGACTCCCCCCACCCTCTGGAGGCAAGGGAAGCTGTACTCGCCTCCGGAAGGTGTTCTCTGCTCCGTAGAGGCTGACCAAGTTCGCCCGCGGCCTCTGCAGGCCTCAGAATGACAGAGTAAAAAAAAGTAATTTCTAGTTTTATCATACAATTGGAAGTGACATTTTTATTGCCTTATAAGGCATTCTGAGGCCCGGGGAAGCGAACTGCTGACTCTTGAACAGTTGATGTACCGGCAGAATGGTGAGTTAGGATTGCGCTATGTGTTTAGTGATATTAAGAGAAAAAACTCAAATATATGTGCATTTTCTCAGACAACTAAATGAGAAAATTGGAAATTTTGTGATAGGCTCCTCTGAAAATATTAAGAGTGAAATTTTCTTTATACAGTAAAAAAAAAATATACAGAATTAAATCTTTGACTGGTTTGCATCTCCTAAGGCTTGATTTATTCATGGATCAATTGGAGCAATTGTGCCAACATTTTCCCCCTACTAGATAAACCCAGGGAGCACAGAGAAACAGAATTATCACCATGTTACAATGATGGCAGATTTTGGTATATCATTATCTAAGCTAACAGAATTGTTTCTTTCAGTAAGAAAAGAATTCCCTTCCTACCCACTGCTTGGATCTTAATGAGGTTTTTATTCCTACTTACATTTTTAGAAATCCTTCATTCCTTTTTCAGATTAGTAAACTTTTCATGTGTGCTGCTTCAGCTATTAGAAGATGGTCATGAAAAGTTTAGAGAGTATGTGTTTGCCTATCACTCTGGGAATGTTATGAAAGACTTCCTCATTATTTCAATTTTTGTGAAAAATGATAAGCAGTGAGCTTCATGTTTGAAAACTCGATCAGTTTAGTAAGTGATACCCATGTAATCATATCTTCCTAATAAGAACCATTGCACACATTGTGCAAAGGCAAACCTGCATTTACCACAATGTAGATACATTCTACTGCATATTACAATCAGTCATAGCCTTTTGGGGGAGTATATCGTCATGATATTCATTCCTGTGTATCTATCAAAACTTCAGACTTGTGAGCTTTTGGGGGCATGAGCCTGTCCACTATAAGTGGCCTATCAGCTTATACTTCATAAAGCATTGTGCATGCTGATAGTAGTGGTATTGGTGTTCATTCTAGTTGGGGCCAAGCTCCTCACTATGGACAGGAGTAGTCCTCACTAATGTAGGAGTCCTACATTAATCTACAAACAAGCAGATTACAATAATCAGGTAGTCACAATTCTGTTTTCCTATTTGTTACTACCAGTTATGATGTGACATTTATGAGAGGTCTGTGTTGAGAGTGGTGAAGGAGAATGGCTTGTCATGGTACATGCTGATGTTTAGCAGAATGGATACAAATTTGTTGAGTTTTTTCTCTATTGATTTGTAAAAAGGAAAGGAAAAAGCATGACAACCTTCTCAAAATTGCTGCACTAATGGTATTTGATTTAATAGTGTGAGACTGCAAAATAGCTATTTAGTCAGTAACATTTCTAGGAATTAAGATCCTGTAGGTTTTGGCACCATTATGTTCTGTACTTTTCTGGTGCAGAGATCTTGACACAGTTCAGCAGCCTGTGTTTCTTAGAAACACTCTTGTTCTTGCTTGATGAATGAAAAATTGCTATGGTAATGACAGATGTATGAGTTTATAGTAAGAGTTTAGATTTTTCAAGAAAGGAACTGAACTTCAAAATATTGCAGTTGGAGTCAATGGCTCTTTCCCAAGATTGATGCCTTGAAAGAACTGGATTCTTAAGTTTTCCTTGGAAATACCTAAGTCAAGAAATGAAAGTTAGTCTTCCCATGTACTGTATCTGCTTAGAGCAAGTTCAGGAATATCTAGCTCAATCCTAGGCATGTCTATTCAGAAGCAAGTCCCTGTGAGTTCATTGGGGTTTCCTCACTGGTAAGTGTGTATAGAATTGCAACCTTTGTCTGAGAGCCAACATTCATACCACCTCCCATCCCCAATGAAACTTTTGAACAACTGTGTACAACTTGGGTGGGGCACCTTCACACTCTGTTCTCTTCTGAATACCATATAGCAACAACTGGGAGACTTCCCTCCAGATTCATTGTCCTCTTAATGAACTTGGCTATTTCTCTATCCTTTTAGATAGCTAACTGGGTATTCTCTAGTTCTTTATAGTCTCTATATGCAGTCACATATAATGGAGTTCTTTGTATGCACAGAGCTGATCACAGAAGCTTTCAGAACTTTGTGTAGTGTAGTGCTCTGCTCCTACTCTTGAGTGGAGCAACACATGCATGCCATGTGCCTTGAGGGCAGGAAGAATGCCCAATATCTCAATTTCTTTTCAAATACCATTTTAGAGAAGGTTAGCTTCCAGCTCCTCCTTTTTTTAAAATGAATATGCTTTTTAAGCTCAGTTTTGGTCTTTATGTCTCTTAGTGTCAGTACTTGTTTGCTCATTTAAAAAAAGTTATTTTCTCTCTTCTGTGGATCTAAACATTCCCACCTTCACCAATGGGCCTTTCTCCTATCCTTTCTGCCTTGTGAGGTTCCCCATCATGGACTCTTGTGCCCATTATAAGTGATTCTTGTAATGGATCAGAAAGAATGTAGCCTTGCCTGAAGGTCCTCACCATAGTTGTCACTCTCCTACTCCCCCTACAGTGGGATTCATTGCTCCCGGACATAAGACATGATCTGTTTTTTCCACTGCCAGCATTGCTATTTTTCTCAAAGTAAATGACCATTAAAATAATGAAATAAATTAATTTGTTTTTACTTTGGCATACTTTTCCATTTCTCAACTTCCTGATCAATGAACCCTGGCACAAGTCTTCTGAATTGAAGATCCCTAAACAGGCTTATTCCAGAGGGGGACCTCAGCATTCAGGAAGCAGAGTCTTGAGGCCTGTGTATAAGTTTTCTGAATCTACACTAACCTAGACAGCTTCAGTCTTGAGAAGGGCTCCAGCAGTCAGATTATTTTGGTAAATGTGAAGTTAAGTTGTGGTTGTGAATCTTCTGAATCAAAACAAACTTTTAACACATTTCATCCTAAGAGGGATTGTGGCATTTTTCATTTATGCACAAAGTTGTGACTTAGGCAAATGTCAGTTTCATCCAGAGAGGAATTCTAGCTTTCAGAAGCATCAAACTAAGGTGTGATATAAGGGTTCTGGACATAGGCTATCTAAACAGGTTCTGTTTCATAAGGAATGGTGGCACTCAGATCCATCCATGAGGATCTGAACTCCTAGTCCAGACATCATTCTGTATTGAAGCCAAGCCTATGCTGTGGGGTGGCTGGTCTTATGACCGTAATAAAGATTTACTACTACTTACTATGCTGTGGGAGTCAGCTTTCACTTGCTCCCTTTACCGTTGGATCTATGGTGATTTCTTCAGTGTACTGAGCCAGTGAACTGTGTAGCTTGCATTTTGACCTTCCATTCATCACATTCCATACAAAGTGCGTTGAGACTGGACATTGCTTTTTTGCTTAAGGTGGTCTCAGCATTCCACATTAATCAGGACTACATATATAACTGTTTAGTCTACCTTTTGAAGGTAGAGGTTGCTGTAAAAATTATATTTAGAAGCAGTAAAATAACATGATACTAGGACATTTTTCTCTACTTACTTTTCACAGTGCAATTTGCACAACATGTTACTTTTTCTCTGGGAAGATAAAACTCATTTGCACAAATGGAAATTTAAAAATAATGCAGTTGTAACGTTTATGGAGGATATGTAGCCTTGAAATTTGGACTGTGGCTCTTAAATAATAAAGCAGAGCATGAGATTATGGAATACGTAAAAAGAATTAGTAAATCTACGTAACATCTGGAGGATTAGAAAGCTCTAGGAACAGTAAGCATCAGGAAACTAGCCAACAATAGCTGCTGAAATTAGGGCACAGAGACTAAAATGGCTTGGATGTATAAAGGAATGGGGAGAGCTTTCAGGAAAAAAAGTATTGGAGAAAACCAAAGGGGCAACAGTCTCAGGGAAAACCTAGGAATAGATGGATGAACGAAAGAAAACATTTGCATATATTTTGTGTAGAGAGGAGAATGCAGTTTTGCTGTTTGGTCAGTTACATTTGTGCCTGGTGATTGACTTGTAGTTAAGCAAGAAATGAATCTAATTGGAAGTCTTCACTTGAATATATGGTTTTTCTTTCTGCTGTACTTTAAGCTTGCTTTAGACCATGGTTCAACACAATCTTGTAAGTTTGCCACTGGTTTCATTTTTCTGTGTTTGTGTCAATGCTTGAATTTCAAGAAATTCAAGTGGGTGCTTGAATAGTAATTAGGGAGTCTTTTTTAAAAAAACATGGGAACTAGCTCATAGTAATTTTAAAACAACAATTTTGGATTGGGGAAGTAAAAGGAATGATTTGTTACAAGGTCTTAGTTGAATTGATATGTTCTTTTTTCAGGTTACAGACAATATTTATGAAATTTGATGAAGTGAAAAACTCTGGCAATATGATTTCTAGCAACATCAGTGGTGAGTATATGGAAGCTTGTTACTTGAATATTGAAAGCAATTGATTTTAAATTGACTTTGATTCTAACACGTATTATGAGATTTTTAGCACTTCTAAAACTGTAGGCTTTACTTTCGAGCAAGTGTATCGCAATGAGATAATGATGTAATATATATTTAATGTACAGCAGTGTACAACAAATATACATATTTGCATTTGTTTTACCAAATCTTCTTTTCTGGTTTCACTTCTGCTTTCAGAAGGAATCTCTGTCATCATTTAACATTGACATCTCCATCTGATATCTCAGTTTCCTCCTCTCAAGAATAGAGCTCCACTTTTAGGGGGCTTTTGAATGACATGAATGGATGAATCATACAACCTGGAACACTTCAGGTCTTTTATTAGCCAAAAGGGGATAACAGAAAAAGGAGAAGGGTTGTCTCTCCTCCTGCTGAGTTTGCATCCTTATCGCCATCTCAGGATATTCTTTATTGTGGGGCTAGGCAGAGGCTATCTGTCTGAAGTAGAGTTCTAGATAGAGCTTCCAAGAGTATCTGAGACTCCAAGCCATCTGCTTGTTTATGTGTCCCAGGTCCTGTTGCAGGGAGAGCCAGCCTATTCAGTGACGGGATATCTGTTATGCCCCTTTTTGTCCAATAAAAAACTTGGTGCTCCAAGCTGTGTGAGTTGTTCATACATGGTATTCCAGAATTCCAAAGGATCCTCTCCCTGGCTCCTGAGTGGTGCTAGATCTCTGCTGACTGCCTCCTTCTTTCTACTCCTCTGGCAGCCTATCAGCTCAGTGCAGCAGGCTTTTTTTCCTGGACTTATCTCCAGCTTTCTTTCCCAGACTCTCTGTTCCCTTTCTTTATCTCCTCCTGTCCTGTACCTGGACTTTTCCTACATCTCTTTGTACTTTCCTTCAGTTTCCAAAATCTGATTCCTTTCCCATCCTTTGATGTATTCTTACCTCTCCTCTGCCCTTATTCACCCTGAACCTTGTCCCTGCTGAAAAATGCTTTTGGAGGACTAAAACCAATCTGGCCCCTCCACCACCACCCCTTGTTGGCCTTCAGCTGTCTCATCTGAGGGCAGGTGATGGCCAATGTCACTGGCTGTCACTCTGTCATCCAGCTAATACATGGGAGCTTGTTTCCCACCCACAGGATCATTATGCCCTGTCAGAGATCACAAGCACCACATACAAATTGGAGATATTTGACACGTGTGAATAACAAATTTGATCTAGGAGACTTCGATTCAGGATTGTATCAACCAGTAGCAAATAAAATGATTCCACTTTTTAGGGCAGGGGTAGTTTTATTAATCATATTGATAACATTAAAATCTTGTTACTTGCATGCTTATCTAATTTTTAAATATGGTTCTTATCGCTTAGAAATATGAGTTACTTTCATCTTTCCTATTGGTTCATTACTTAGGGATGCTTCCATTTGATGGTTAAGTCTGAATCTATTCTTGAATATTCAGAGAATTTTCAGTTTGTTTAATTAACATGTCCATCTGCCATTCTTTATTATTATTATTATTATTATTATTATTATTATTATTATTATTATTATTATTATTATTAACAGTATTTATATACCGCTTTTCAACTAAAAGTTCACAAAATGGTTTTATTCTGTGATTATCCATGTATGGACTTGTTTACGCTGCTTATTACTACTTCTGTTGCCTCCAACTCTAGTCTTTTTTTAAAATAGTGACAGTGTGAGCATGTATTAAATATGGAAGCATTATTTTCTAACAGTGTTTGAAGGCTTTATAACACTTTTTTATTACTATAAGTTCAGTTAAAACAGTTCAGTGTGTCAAGCAAAGAGCTTTTCAGAATGTTAAAGGTGGTATTAACTTTTAACATTCTGAAAATCTTTAACATTCTGTAAAACCAATGATCTAAGAGGTTATGATTGCAGTAAATGCACATAAAAATATTTGGAGTTATCTGTTGCTTATTCTTGAGTTTTTCTGTAAACTCCAGCATATTGTTGATTTCATACTAAAGATAAAAAATAGTGGGTAACTGAATGGAAAGAGTAAATTCAGCTGTAGTAGTTGGAGCGATTCTGTGAAATCACTCATTGGTTGTCAAAGTTTGTGAAATGCATACTGATGGTGTATGATTGGAGGAAAAGATAGCGAATTGGTAATAAAAGCATATTTACCTGCATTAATGTTTAGAATGATATACTGGAGACTTATGGTTGGATAAATTGTGGTCAAATGTGGACTTGTGCTAAAATAACTAAGGTGTCACAAGGCTCCTTGGCATGTTAACATATTTGTGTAGTCTGTGCATTGATGTGAGGATCCAGATATGTTTCCCTGGGATCTCCTTGCTTCTCAGAGCTTCTTCTTAAAGTATGAATTTGCTTGCGTAAAGTGCAGTGACACTTTCTGTGAGCAGGGATTTCCAGCACATTGTATTCATGTAAGCTCCACTGAATCATCTGTGAGCCAGGTTGTTTACCTTTACAGTGCTTATATGTGTAGACCACGCATGAGCAACTATTTGTACATATAACATGCTGTGTAGAGTCTATATTTTGCCCTGGCTTATCTTTATTTCTGTAGGTATCATTCTGCTAATTTTGTGACCTGGTGACTGGGGTGTTGCTAGAGAAGTGTGGGGTGCAATGCTTGCCACCAGTTTTGGGGATGTGCCACAGATGCTGTGATGACCAGGCTCAACAATCAAACACAAAGAAGAGACTTGAAGCAGCTGAAAACCCCCTGGCTCTCCTGTCTTTGGAACTCCGTCTCAGAGCCAAGGGCGAATCACTTCTTTGCAAAACGACTTCATCTGTGTGCTTCCGACACAGGTGCGTCTCTGCCTTTGAGCCAAAGGCATGTCACTTCTTTACAAAAAAGCGACTTGCCTTTGGCTTGAAGGTGGGGTCAGTGAAGACAGCCAAGCCGAGGGGGTGTTACCCCCCTTGGCTTGCCTTTTTTTGGCTGCTTGGTGTCTTGGGCCATCAGGAAGTAATTAGCGGTGACAAGATGACGTCATCACATCACTGGCAATTACTTCCACACCAGGTAACATCCAGGTTTCTGATGCTGCTAGCTGAACGATATGGCATGGGGAAGCATAGTCACTTGTAGCTTTTTTAATTGACTTTTATTAAATACAAGGTAGCATAATTTCTGTTGTATATCTGTGTAGATACTGAACCCATAAGTCCTTTATTTGCAAGATCTGTGTTGGTGCTGCATGGTATTTCTGATGTGGCTACTGTCAGCTACACAGTCTTAAGGCTGCTACTACTAATTGCCTCACTTTCAAACTCATGAAAATTGATGTGGTATTCGTGCAAACAAGAGGTGTATTAGGCATCTACTATTTATCAGCAAATGAACAACCATTTCCATGGAAACAGCCATAGCAGACATCAGCAGAGCTCATAGAACTCCTATTTTTGGAGGCTGAGATTTGTAAGTGCTGATCTTCTACATAATATTTAAGAGAATTTCACCATAGTGTGTGAAATGTTGTAGAAGATTATAATTAAAAATTGTTAAAACTTTCAGTGTTTCTTCCACTTCACAATGTTCAGTTGAGGCAATCTAAATGAGTTCTCCCATCACCCATAGACAGCAACTTGCTTACTGTATTCATCCCTGTTTTCTAGACCTGGTGGGAAGGGGAGACATATGAAAGTCTGCTTGCACACACACCGAAGATACCCGCCTATAGGTCGACCCCACGGGTAAGTCAAGGGCAGGTTTTGAGCAAAAAAAATAATGGAATTTTCTATGACCCTCGGATAATTTGGGGGTTAAACTTAGGGAGCTGTCTGACTATAGTTTTGTCTGATTTTACCTGAGGCCAGATCCTGAAAAATAGCCTACCACTAATTGTTACCTAATAACTGTATCTAATTTATTTAAAACATAGTAAAAGATCATAAGATACATTTTTATTCTCTTTAAATTCTGGTCTTCGCCACCTTTTTGTAAACACTATTGGAGTAAGTGCACTGTAAACAACATACCAGTAAAAATAGTGGTTCCCAACCTGGGATTCATGTACTCCAGTGACACTCTACAGGACCTTTAAGGGTAATTGAAAAATAATGGAATAATGGCAGAAAAAGGCAGGTCGTGCTCCAGAAAGCCTTGCAAGGACCAGCAAGCCAGGAAGGGAGGTAGCTAGTTGCCTGTGAAATCCCCACCAATAGCTAGTTTTTGGTCATCAATTCATGTGTGAACCAGTGATTGGAAACCAGCACAGTAGAAAAGCTGAAACATAATATGGAAAGTGATCATTCACCCAGAATTTCTCAGCACACTTCTGGTACAAAACAGTGCAAAGGCAAACTCTTCTGTTCTTCAAACAGATAAAAAGAGAAAACACTGTGAAATACATGAAGTCTGGGCTTTCATGTAGAGGAGATGAGGGCTTGCATTATTACAAACATTTTGCTAATAGGAAGGGTACAATTTATGGAAATGGGCTGCCAAGGGATATGCAAGTGAAAAAGGTTGGGGAACTACTGCTGGAGAACCATGAATCAAATCCACCTTTAAGATGTCAGGTGTGTTAAGCCAGAAGCTCTACATGTCACATACAACCCATAACACATAACTGAGAGTGCAATTCAGTTCACAGCAGAGAGATGCAGCTGCATATATTTGCAAACCTTTTTACTCAGAAGTAGACCCTCTGCTTTCCATGGGTGTTATTCTTAAGTAATGGTGCACTGAATTGTAGCCTGAATTGAATTTCTGATGGAAAGGAGGATCCCATCCTGGTGTTGAAAAAAAGACTTCTGCCAAATGCATGCATTTGCAAAAAGGAACCAGGTTGCAGCAGCAAAAGGGAATGGAGAAGAATAAAAGGTTAACCTCGGCTGGAATGTCCCAGGGAAGTTACTATAGAACAGCCATTTTCAATCTTTTTCAGCTCACAGCACACTGTCAAGGCACACTCCCAGTTTTTTACTTACATTTAATTACTATATTACAATTAATTTTTAATTAATATAATTAATACAATGAAATCGGTACATGACAAAGGGCACAATCCTAACCAGGTGTACTCAGAAGTAAGTCCTATTTTGTTCAATGGGGCTTACTCTCAGGAAAGTGTGGTTAGGATTGCAGCCAAAGACTAGGGGAGGATGTGCCTGTGGGACTTACTTCTGAGTAGTTATGCCTAGGATTGGGATTTGGTTGCACTCTTTTTCTCAAATACAGGAGCAGGCATTTGGCATTTCTCTCTCCTCCTCTCCCCCACCCCACCCCCTCCCTCAGGCACATTCCCCCATCTCATAATTACATTTAGCACCTCTCCTACTGTCCCTCTCCTCACTGATCCACACCTTCCAAAGGTCTAGAATCATTTGCCTCAGATTCTGCCCCCCATTGCCTGCTCCTGTATTTGATTGATGGTGGATTGTCTTCTTAATGACTCTTATCTTACATCAAAGGTCAGCAAGGCTGTTTTTCAATCACTGGAGCAAAGAAACTTTGTTTTTTAAATTGATTTGCTGTAGTGCATTTTTTTGCCATCCAGGTGAGTGCTTGGAATGGAACCCACACGAATAATTAGTCTCAACCTGTACATATATGTGGTTTTGTGTCTGGTTATCTGGCATCTGCAGATTTAACTCACTGTGAATGCCAGTGGATACCGGGATCACCATTTAATGCCATCAGAAAAGAAAAGAAAAACGCAAAAATATTATCATATTTCTACCCCACCTCTCCACCTTAAGAGGACTCAAGGCAGCTGACTCAAGAGGACACAAGAAACAACATTTCTTACCTTCATGTAGTCAAAGCATGTGAATGCTGGTTCTGAAATTGAATCCCCTGTGGATACTGAGGACATACTGTAATACTGTATAGTGATAAGAGATTTATTCTTATATACTGTGTAGTAGTCCATGCATCTTTTGTCTGATAGGCATATTATATCTATTTTGTACCTTGAAATTACACATATATAAGTACTTCCTTTGAGTGAATTCTGCTTATGTTAGGCTTGAAAAGGAGCTCCAGACCGAAGAAGTAAACTGAAAAGAAAAGGTTTGAGATGGAAAGCATTACTGTAGAAACTTGCCTATAAGGCAAGAAATTTCTGCCAATAAATCAAGCTTAGATCATCTCCTTGCTTTATCTGCGAGGTCACTCAGGGATCAGTGCTTTTCAGGCAAGGGGCAGCACTGGAGAAGCAAGTGGATATGCAGAGATAATTGCAGAAATAATTGGAGGACTTTTAGTCTCCACAGCAACCCCTCCAGGGAAAGCTGCAGAGAGTTTACCTTTTATTCTCCTCCTGAGAAAAAAAAGTAAGCCAGGGTTCAAGGCTTCCATTTAAATCAAGCAAGCCTCTTTCTCTTTAGCAGACCCTTCTGCACCATTGTTCCATTTTTCGGATGTTTGGCAGAGGTCTGGTTTTTTAAACACCAGGATGTAATCCTCATTTCCATCTGAAACAAAGCCCAAGGCTACAACTCAGTGCACAATTACTTAAGAATAACACCCATGGAAAGCAATAGGGTCTGCTTCTGAATAAATAGGGTTGCAACAATGTGTAACTGCACTTGCTCATGTTCATTCCTTGTTGCTTGTCTCTCCACTGTGGATTGAATTGCACAATCCCAGTTATGTGTTAGGATGTTCATTCCTTGTTGCTTGTCTCTCCACTGTGGATTGAATTGCACAATCCCAGTTATGTGTTAGGTTGTATGTTATACGAAGGTCACCCAGAAAGTAATGCACCACATTTTTTTTCTCAGCCTACAGTAATGGTACGAATGCGAAACTTTAGATATACATTATTTGAATTTTCAGGAGTGCGCACACAAATTTTTGGTTTCTTCAGACAGATAGCGTAGCTGCAGCAGTGTTTCGAAATGGCGTCTGTAAGTGATGTACGTTACAAGCAGCATGTCGTCATTGAATTTCTCACTGCGGAGAAAGAAACTGTTGGGAACATTCACAAATGTTTGTGTACAGTTTATGGAGAATCTGCAGTCAACAGAAGTACGGTTAGTTGCTGGGCACAGAGGGTGAGGCCATTAGAAGGCGGTTGGGCAGAGCTCCAAGATTTGCAGCGTTCGGAGCGGCCATCCACGGCTGTCACACCTGACAAGACACAGCTTGCTGGTGTGCTCATTCGCGAGGACCGACGCATAACGACTAGGCAGTTGGTGCTGAAGCTGTCAATCAGCAAAGGAAGTGTGGATGCAATCATCCGTGCTCTTGATTACTCAAAAGTGTGTGCACGATGGGTTCCGCGCTGTCTTACGGTGGACCACAAATCTCTCAGAAAAAACATTTCTTCTGAGTTGCTGAAACGTTTTGAAGATGAGGGGGAAGCGTTCTTGTCCAGGATTGTGACAGGTGATGAAACCTGGGTTCACCATTTTGAGCCTGAAACAAAACGACAGTCGATGGAATGGCGTCATCCTCAATCTCCACAGAAGAAAAAATTCAAAGCAACTGCTTCCGCCAGTAAGGTCATGATCACTGTGTTTTGGGACTGTGAGGGCATCATACTCATTGATGTGATGCCAAGAGGCGGCACCATTAATTCTGAAGCTTATGTGAAGACATTAACCAAACTCAAGAAGCGCTTCCAGCGACTTTGGCGCCATAACAACCCAGGTGAATGTTTGATTCAACATGATAACGCTCGGCCTCACACAAGTTTGAGGACTTTGGAACACATCACTAAACAGGGTTGGACTGTGTTACCCCATCCACCCTTACAGCCCTGACCTAGCTCCCTCAGACTTCCACTTGTTTGGGCCATTAAAGGATGCCATTCGCGGAAGACATTTTGAGGATGACGAAGAGGTGAATCGCACAGTGCAGAATTGGCTTCGTGACCAGAACAAGGAGTGGTACCGACAGGGCATACATGCCCTTGTGTCTCGCTGGAGGAAGGCCATAGAACTGGACGGAGATTACGTGGAAAAATAGGGAGTGTAGAAGAAACATCATTCTTTCTTGTGTGTAAGTTTCATTGTGTTCAATAAATAATTGTTGAAGAAAAAAAATGTGGTGCATTACTTTCTGGGCGACCCTCGTATGTAGAGCCTTTGTCTTAGCACACCAGGCACCTGAAAGAATGATTTGATTAACGGTTCTACTGGTATGTTGTTAACAGTGCACTTACTCTGCTTGTGTTTATAAAAAGCGTTGTGAAGACCAGAATTTTAAAAAGTTAATAAATAAAAATCTTTTACTGTATTTTTAATAAATTAGAGACCGTACAGTTCTTAGGTAACAATTACTGGTAGGTTATTTTTCAGGATCTGGCTTTGGGTAAAATCAGACAAAACTATAGTCAGACACCCCCCTAAGTCTAACCCCCTCCGCTGATTTATCCGAGAGTCATAGAAAATTCCATGATTTTCTGGTTCAAAATCTGCCCTTGATTTATCTGTGAGGTCGACTTAAATTCAAGTATCTGCAGTAATTCAGAAGGAAAAAGTCTGAAAACACAGACTGTCAACACTGTGATACCTACCTTTGTTTTCAGAAGCTAAAGAGTGACTTCAGTAGCCATAGGAACCAGAGACTGTCATTGGTTTAATGTAACTGGACTGATATGGGCTGAATTACCTGTTGCATTAGAACTGAGGTAGATGGAATGAGTGGAGGAATTGTCCTGATTCTCTCAAAAAGCAAATGAAGTGTGTGTACTTCCTCTCTTTTCCCATTTCTTTGGGAAGGTAACAGCATCTTCTTTGCCCACCCACTCTTCCTACCCACCCATTCCACCAGGTGTGGGGAAGAAAGACAGAAAATACTAGGGCATTAGTAATTGACAAGAGAAGCAGGGTGAGAGAAACTCTTTGTCTCTCTGCCTTTGAGGTTTTTAGTGCTGGTAGATGTAGGGGGGGGGGAAGAATGAAGTCTTTCTAATCACCGCCATCTTCACATCCTTGCTAACAATTTAAGCAATCTACCTCCATGTTTAATAACTAAGAAGATTTCTGGTACCTTCGATTTTTTTAGCATCTTGGATGTGAACGAACAGGTTGTATCTGAAAACTTTTTAAAAACGCTATCAGTAAAACGTACTTGGTCTCCACTTATTTGTTACAGATAGAACGTTTTAAAAGTAGCTCATGATATAAATGAGCTGGTTCTGATTTATTTTTATTGCCGCTTCTCTCCCTGTTTTATTTGGTGCTGTAAACTGCACAATATAAATACTCTTAATAAATACCTTGATAATACGGAATTTCATACTTCTAAATTTTCCTGAAATTTGGTTTTACACATTTCTGTGGCTGTATAGCCTTACTTTTCTTTGTATATTTAAAAAGAAATCGGGGGCGGGGGAGGTTGCCTGAGAAATGAAACTGTTGTTGAAAAGAGGAACACTGCTGACTTGCCTCACATATGTGGCTGGTTCAGTTTTATGTCATTGTCTCTAGCAGAAGTGATCTTTGTTCAATGGCACAATTTTCTGTGAACAGAAAAGCCTTAGATAGACTGCTTTTGACGTGATTTGTTTACAGCAGCTAGTGATGGTTGTGCACAATGGGAGATTGAAAAGACAGCCAAAAAAAAGGCCAAATGGGAATATGGCACATCTTCTGTTTGTAGATATGTAAATAAGATCATCCTTGGGTCATGTGATCAGTCCTGATTATAGGTGAACCTTTAGGGAATAGAAGCAGAAATTGATTACTGTACACATGCTTTGTGTTTTGATGACTGCATTAAATATCCCTAAGGAAATATTGTTCACTGGCTGTGAGCAATATCTATAAAGAAAGTCAAAGCCAATAAAAAACCAGGGGAAAGGAAAATCTCACTGTAATGATGAGCGTAATCATGGATTTGAACAGGAATGAAGCTGGCCACTCTTGATGGAAAGAGTTTCCTGTAAGAAGGAGGACTTGTATTTTGAAGTGGTACAGCAGCTGTTGCTTATTGCAGTATAGAACTGCAGATCTGACTGGGTCACACAGTGCTCTTTCTTCACGCTGCACTGGATTGATTGTGGCGCAGACATATAGTCACACAGAAATTGTTGTGGTCTCATTTGAAAAATCTAATAGCATTTCAACTGCGTAATGGCTGTCGGAGATGGTGAGTGCAATTTTTGTTTTTCTTACTCAGACTTGGCTTTTGCACACTTTAATATTGAAACAATCTTGCCATGTTAAACACGTCAAACACATGTTTGTGTTCATGCCTGATCTTTTTTTAATTAGTGTTTTGGAATTTAAATTGAGGTTAGACTAAGATAAAAAAGTATAAAACTAGAATAGAGCATCAGCGTGTCCTAGGCTGCTTGTGGTTTTGCATGGTGATGAGTAGGATATGTCGTCTCATCTGTATACAAACAGTGAGGTGCTGTCTACCGTTTTCCATTCAAAAAGCAGTATTTGAAGTAATCACAGGATTTTTTTAAAGCCAGGTTTGCATTAAGTTCCTTTAAGTCCCTTGAAATGAGAGATTGATATCCTTCTTCGGTGGTCAGTAGTGGTTATTGTGCTGTGTTGATGACAGTCAGTACAGAAGGTTTGTAACCACAAAGATCAAGACATTATTATTCTTTAAGTGCAGTGGCAATGTAAGTAAGCAAACCAGCGTTCCTATGCTTCTCTTCTTTGGGCATTTGATATCTGATGCATACAAATGCTGTTGGTAAAAGTAGCAGAATTGTTGAACCTTTGAAGAATGTAATGAACTACCTCAATACATTATTAATACATGGGTATTAAGTTTATTTTTGAGTTTATATTTAGTGACCTAGCTAATTTATTCAAGTTATGACTGTTGGTCAGATGGAGTAAACATATTGTGAGAACTAAAATGACAGAGGTCATTTCTTATATCTATTACCTGTGCTTATACAGGTATGAAATGGGACATTTTTATGAGGTGGATTCCCAAGACATTTGATATGTTCTAGTCCACTGGATGTTAAACAATAATTTCGGTTGAGTATTCTATGTTCTTAAGACTATTGAATAATCTCCATAGCTTTGTCAGGTTTCTAAAAATTGTATGGTTGGCTTGAGAAAATATAAATACTTGGTGACTAGAAGCTTATAAATATTTACTTCATAAATGCAAGTCTGTCTATATAATTAAAACTGTTTATGGATAAACTTTCTCAATTTTATTTCTAGCAAAGCATCTTTGGATTTTCTCTACAACTGGCTACTCTACAACTTCTATCTTTCTAGTATGATTTGGTTATGGTTATGAACTTGTAGCTGTTCAAGTTATTGTTACTATGTTAACAGTAACTTATCACATTGCCTTAAATACTCTTGCACCTATTATTGCATGTAGAAAAGGTCTTTGCTATTGATGATTGACTATTTCTGTATATAATTTATTTCCTTATGATGTCTATCTTAATGCAAGATTTGGAATTTCATCAGGTTCTGAACAATTTCACTAAGTATTACGTGGAATAACTTTTAACTGAACTTATTTTCTCAAACATGACATTTTGTATGAAAATCTTGAATCAAACATTTAACTTTTGCTTCAGGAGCAGATTCTGTAGCATGTTTGAATCCTTGTCTGTCATTGGTAGGGCTTTTGCAGTTTGTAATGGTGATTTTTGTCTACTGTTTGGATGTTAGTGAAAGTACTAAAACATAATGGCATTCTAAAAGTCAGCTGACACTGATGCAGACAAGCTTTGAGGAAAATGTCAGATACAATAAGAAGTGTGTAGAATGATTATGTAGCGGATTTTTTTTTTTTGCTTAAAACTACTGTGCAACACTTCTAGGAGGAATTCAACCTCTTTGACTGCATTGAGCAAAGCTGTATTTTAAACATGAGTTTGGATCCAAAGAAGCACAGGGAGAGTTACTGGTATTTATGAGGGTTAACCTGGTTTGACAGTTGCCCAGGCATTGGCTGTGGCAAAGAGAGTCTTTGCCCAGCTTTGGCTGGTGCACCAGCTGCGGCTGTACCTGCCTCAGTCGGATCTGGCCACTGTGGTCCATAACATGGTGACATTGATTAGACTGTTGTAACCTGCTCTATGTGGGGCTGGTCTTGAAGATGGTCAGCAAGTTGCAACTAGTATAGAACGTGGCAGCTGGAGGTTGGTGTTGTGACTCTGTTGAACCACTGCTTTGGCGGCTGCACTGGCTACTGGTACATTTCCAGGCCCAATTCAGGGTGCTGGTTTTGATGTTTAAAGCCGTTTACCAGTGTATTTGAGAGGCTGCCTTCTTCCATACAGCCTGGTCTGTTTCTTTCAATCATCTGTGAGGGCCTTTTTGGTCATGCTGCCATTAAGAGAAGCCAGGAGGATTCCAGTCAAAAATAGGGCCTTCTCAGTGGTGGTGCCTTTACCGTGGAATTCCCTCCCTCATTATTAGCCTTCTCGTGAAGCCTGAAGACGTTTTCATTTCAAAAAGTCTTTGGTGTATCCTGTAGGATTTTAGAGTATGATGGCTGCAGACTAGCTCTTTAGTTTTTTAGTTTTTTGTTTGATTTATGGGTTTTTTTTATACTGCTGCTTGCCATTAGCTGACTTTTAATGTGAATTTTTTGGCTTCTGTATTTTATGGCTTCTGTATTTTAATTGGTTGTGAGCTACCGTGGGTATCCTTTGGGGAGAAAGGCAGGGTAAAACAATTAAATAAGTAAATAAATATTTGTCTGCTGCTTTTCACCAAAAAGTTATGCTCATACAAGGGTACTTTCCTGCTTTCTCCATCCTGCTGCAAGCATTGTCTCTCAGTCTCAAGTTAGTCATGTTTGTTGAGGATCCTCCAGAACAGTCAGAATATAGTTCAGGTAATTGGCAGTTGAAGGTTAAAATCAGGACATCTCTTAATCCCCTTGTGCGAGCAGAAATTCATGGGATCCCAATTCATTGTTCTCTTTTTAAAAATTTGACATTTGGAAAGCATCTCGCTTTAAATTTAAACAAACTTACTTAATTTTAACCTGTAATTTGCTAAACCTTAAGGACAACTCTTTATCGGTAGCGGTTAACATATACTTGGATAGTGTGTTAAATATTTTTTTATTCAGTGGTAACTGCAAACATATTTTAAGAATACATCATTTTGACCTTGCCATAAGCATACTAAGGGCCCAGTCCAGAGCCCAGTGCGCCGGTTTACTGCCAGTGTGTGCTTTCGCAAACATGCAGTAAGCCACATTTGCAAGCCTTACCGTGGGCCCAATGTGAGCCTGTGCTGGGCTAGCTCTGGCACTGAGCCTGCATTCTGCTGCTCAGTGCTCGCCTGGTCCACCAGGTGGTGGAGAGGTGAGGGGGGAGGTGGGTGAGGGAGGAAGGCATGGTGGGGAGGGGGCGGGACCTGCAAAGTTCAGCTCCACTGGATCCTGAGCCCCCTGTTGGGCTGCAAGGCTAACATGGGACTCCTTCATTCTGTGGCAGCTCAAGAGCTGCCACAGAATCAAGTTTCCCCATTGCAGGGCTGCTTCCCTTACCTGGGGGGAAGGGAACAGATGTCCCCTTCCTGCAACAAGCTGCTGCAGGCTGCCTGGCACACACTGGTTGCCACAGTAGCCATTTTGGCACCGCAGCAGCCTAGCGCACTGGGCAACTCAGGATTGGGCTGTCCAAGTTCAAAATTGCGCAAAAATTGTATACTTTTGTATACAAATATATATAGTTTGTATATTTCACATTTCCGTAACTTTTTATGTGTAGCTAAAATTTGATCTTAATCGTTCATTATAGTAAACATTATGGGATATGGATGCACAGTTTTCAGGTTTAGTAGAAATATATGCTATGTATAACTTCAAATCAAGTTTTATGGATGCTGAATAAAGCTATCCAAGAACAGATCTTGTGAGCTGCTCCTTGAAGAGGATAATGTTATATCCCTTGTTAACCAGATTAGAGCTTTCAGGCTGTAGTCAACATAATTGCAGTGTACTACTGTCATGTAGGGCACAAGATCATACGGTTTTGTTTAATTCAGAGATTTATCAGTGTGTTGCTATTTTGTTGAGAGATAATTAATGTAATTCTTTTTTAGTTTCACCAGCAATGCCCTTCAATTTAAAAGGAAATTGGTATCTGTTTTAAAAGTAGGATCAATCTAGATTTGTTGAGAAAGCTTAGACAAGTCATGTTAATTCCTGACAATGAGGAAAATTTTGTAATCACTAGAAAACAGATCTGTCATTTGCGTCTCATGCAAAGGAGCAGAAGGGCAAGGGGCATTAAACAGAAATCTTCCTACATTTATGACTTTTATAAATAGGAAATTAGTGAATATGAATTTTGTTAAAGTAAATGTTTACGTTTAGGAAGCAATTCCTTTAATTTGTGTAACTACAATTTATGCACTTCTGGAAGTATAATCCAGGAACAGGAAAAGTTGTTTGCCCTTGGAATCTCTTGCACTTAGCTTTTTTCTAAGTCTTTAATCTGGTTTAGTTCTTGCTAAACTGTATAGAATCCAGATTTCAATGATCTTCAGGGTTGAGGTGATCTAAAATGCTGTCGCTTGAGATAGCGTTATGGTGTATTGATATTGGCAGAACAGCAACATTTATTGGCTGTGTCTTTGTATTTGGGATATCTAAGGAATCGCAAAAAACCTAGGCGATGTTACTAAAACAAGGAATGCTAGGTTCTAAAACATGTTAGCTGCTTATAAGAATTGTCTGCTAGCCTTGTATGTATTTAAGACAGTGATAAATAGAAGTACATCTGGAAAATTTACATAACATGCCTTCCACATGTTAATGTGTCTTCCACACGTTGATTAATTTGGATGACTAGCAAACCATTGTTTGGAAAGTGTGAAAATGATCCACATGCTCTCTTTCTGTTATGCTATTCATAGTGTGCAGCCAGTGCCAGAATCCAAATGGTACCCTGTTGCCAAAATCTATGAGTTAGTGTTTGCCTTCCTAAGCAAAATACATTGGAAGCTCTTTTTATGTATAAAATGTAACTATAATTAAGATACCTGAGATTGTATCCGTGTGCTTGTTTTTGAGAGTAAAGTCTGAATGTACAGTCAGTTCTTTTACATGCGAAATCGCTATCTGCAAATTTGCTTATCCATAAGAGACAGAGTTGCTACCTTCTCTCATTATCTGCACCTCTATTTTTTTTCTTTAATTGTGTTCTTGTTTTTATTAAAAACAAATACAAAAAAATTAAAAAGTAAAGACATTGCAGGTTGTGTGGCAAGTGCGGAGATTTCAAACTAAATTACTTTGTTCTACTACAAAATCATACAAAAATTTATCAAATCTTAAACAGTCTACACTTATTAAAGAATGCATTTTCCACACAAAAAGAAAAATGAGAAAAACGTAAATGTTAAGTCCCCTATCTACTCATCAGATCCATAGGTAATTTGACCCATTTTCCCCTCAAGGCACAGGAAGTCCATGTATGGTTTCCAGTTGTCCATAAAAGTTTTTACTGACTTGTCTTTAAGAAGAATTGTAAGTTTATCCATTGTCCATCAAAACCTCCTCCCTAACATTGGTCCTGTTGCACATCTTCTGATCTTCCCTCTTGTCCTCCTGTTCTTCTTTAAATTTCTGCCTAAAATCTCTTGCCTTTTGAACTGTATCTAGCCAGTACGTTCTTTGTTGACTATAAACCTGGTCAACTTCTGAGTCAATGATTTGTTCATCTGGTTGCAAATACTGAGCTAGAACCTGTACAATTTATTGTCTCAAATCTTCTCTAGCTTCTCTGAAATTCTCTGGTACAGCTCTGAATCTCAATATTTTTTCTTTATTTGCTTGTTCCATCAGAGATATCATATCCAATGTTTTCTCTTGTTCTGAACTCAGGACTTCCATTCTAGAATCAATGACATTGGCTCTGTTCTGCATCTCCTGTGTCTCTTGTTTGATATGTTTGTCAGATTCTTCTAGCTGAGCCATATCTTGTCTCAGTTCCAATTTCAGATCTTTAAGCTCTTGTTCAACGAAGTTATTTTTGATTCAATTTTAACCTGAAACTGCTTAAAGAGGTGTTCCAAAAATTCCGCACTAAGTTGTCTTCAGAGTCTGCATTAGTAATCTTGCCTGTTTTGGTTATTATTTTGCTTGCTTCATAGTATTGGCTCTTAGGAGTGTTGTCATATTGATACTCTCCCAGTTATAAGAGCTTGCATTGAAATGTGAGTGGAATTCTGTATATCTCTCAAAAGAAAAAAATTCCAAATACAGTTCCACTTTTCACCAGCAGATACCAATTTCATTCCAATTTGAACAGTTTGAAAACTCTGTGGATTTAAAATGAAGTTCTTCCGTTCTAAAGTTTATTTGCTCGGATTTCGTAAGCCATGATGTATCACATAGAAGTAAAATATAAACATCCCAGATATTGTAATCATTAAAGTCAATAAAAAGTCATTAATCAGTAGAAAAACATCCTAATAAAGCACCGGGAGAACTTTCGGCCATTAGAAACTTTTGAAACACATCACTTCGTTACTACGCTTGCTGTGCACACTCCCTATATTCCATTCCTTCCGACCCATAAGACTTTCCTCTAGTTCTCATTAAAATTCTTTCAAATGCTTTTAATTGGCAGTCTTATCTTTAAAGTCCAAACAACTTCTGTAAATCTTGCAATACTTCTCTGCAACTTGCCAAAAGCGAAAGTAATAAATTTCGAGGGAATGGGCTTGTGAGCTTTGTCTCACCACTGAAGACCCAAGCTGGATGTATCTTCTCTCTTCTGTCACTCAAACTAAAGAGGGGTCTCCCCAGCGTTCGTCAGAAATACCCCCCCCCCCGAAAGGAGCAGCCTCAGAAGAGTTGTAGGTAATCTCTTGTTATCCCTTTAATCCAGGGAAGTCCTCAGCAGCCGGGTTTAAGTCTCCTGGTGCTTTCCCAAACTGGAAAGTTCAGCCTGCCATGTTGACTCCCCATCTGCACGTCTATTTTTGATTGAGACTTTTATTAGCATAAAACAATTTCCAGGAAGTAGAGGTAGTGGATGCCAATAAAAGACAATGCACACAATAGAAGAATGCACACAATAAAAGACAAGCATGACCAAGATTTTAAAACAAAAGGGAACAAAAGACATCAAACAAGGCAAAGTAAAACAGCCAGGCACAAAAACCACTCACTTTTCAAGATCAACATGCAGGGGACTAAAATTAGAAAAATTTATGCCTGGTCAACACAGAATACAAATCTCACTGCAAGCGAACAGGACTCATTTCTCCCATCCAGCAAATAATGAACCGTGTCAGTATCAGTTCTATGAGAATTTTGCAGAAATGGGGATAAAAATTGGTGATGTAGATCAGTATAGTGAGGGCAGTAAAGCAGCAAATGAGTCAAGGTTTCAGTTGTGGTTAAATCCCAAGAACAAGTCTGAGGGCTCTCAATGACCTATTGAATTTGGCGCTCAAAACGTTTGTAGGCATGACATTAAATCTGACCAACATAAAGGATCTGCGAACCTGACAAAAGGAAAGGTAGTTTGAACCAGAATCAGAGGGCCAGGAAAGCCCACGATGTGAAGGGAAACATGATTTAAGGGCTGCTGTTTGTAGATTCTGTTTTTCAATATCAAATAGACGGGTCCGAATGAGTTTAAAGTCAGCAGGCAAAGGTAATCTGCCAACTATGTCAAGCAATCGGCCAAACTTCTGTAATTTTTTGTAGAAGCTTCTACCGGTCATTTTAAATTGGTCTGCATAGGTTCTAGGTTCCAGGCACCATTCTGAAGGTCCCTGCAGACTCTGGAAGGTCTCAACAGCATTCAGAGATATTTTGGCACTTCCTGTTGCACTCTTCTGGCTTCCTGAGGGTCTCTGCTGGATTCTTTTTGTTGCATACCTTCCCTATCTAGGGTACCCCTTGTACCTAACCCATAGATCTGCATATTTGCTATCCACTAAGGTTTCCAGGAACCTAACCCTGGTGTATAATGAGAACTGACTGTTTCTATAATTAAAACATTTATATTTCACATTCCTACTTGACAATGAACCCCCAAGGTAGCTGACAATAAGAAGAAACAGTTGTGTATAAAACTTTTTAAAATTATAAGTTCAAGACAGTGGAGGTGGAGAAGACTTTGGATAATGATGGTGTGATATGCTGCTCTTGCTATTCCAACCTTGTTTTTCAAAGGTTTAGGGCAGTGATCCCCTTGTGCTTTGCGATGCACTCACTGGGGCATCATAGCCTGCTCACCGGCTGCAAGACCTCACAGTACACCTGCAAATCGATAAAGCAGGCAGAGGTCCTGGGTGCAATTTTCATTCACTTTGAAGGGTCCTTGTACCTACGTTGAGCCTCTTACTTGCATTTGTAGGCCTCACACGCTTCTGAATTCAGAAGTAAATGGCAATGATGTCATTACTAGTCACTTCCAGGAGCCAAACACTGCTTCTGCAACACAACAGGACGTTGCAAGTCAGAAAAATTTGGAAAGCACTGGTTTGGGGAGCATAACCATCACCAAAGGTGGTAAGTCTGCTGCTGTTAGTTCTGGTGAGTGGTCTGACTGATGAAGGCGCTGGGGGAAACAATGTAAAGTGCCCACTCCTCCATTTCTTAGATATCGCTGCCATGATTATTCAGTTTCACTTTGTGTGGTGGTGCGTCTATATGACATAGTCACTGCTTGCAAAAGTTTATGAGATGATGTAACATGATGTAATTTGATCCAGTACTAATTTGGCTTCTGATTCCTAGTCTTGAAGTGCCAGAACTAGATATCAGATTAATGCACTCAAGAATTTTCAGGGAGATGTGAAATTACTGATCTAACAAAAATAATTTGTCCTTCCTGTCAGCTTCTGTGTCAGAGGACTGGAAAGTAGCCAATGCAACACTGATTTTTTTAAAGGAAATTCTGGGGAGTTTGAGAAATTGCCAGCCAGTCAGCTTAATGTCTATTCTAGGTAAACTGGTAGAAAGCTGAACTGAAATAATGTTAAGCAGTTGAAGAACAAGTTGTGTTGTAGGAAAATCAGCATAGTTTCTGCACATGAAAATACTGCCTCATTAACTTTCTAGAAATTTTTGACCATGTCAGCAGGCATTTGAATAGAGGAGGCTCAGTTGACATTATGTACCTGGACTTTCAAAGAGATTTTGACAAAGACCTTCATGAAAGGCTCCTGAACAAACTTAGCAGTCATGGAATTTAGACCTGTGGTTTGATAACGGATTAAACAGGAGGCAGAGGGTAGGAAAAGGAGGCAGAGGCAGTTTTCATGGTGGAGGGAAGTAGGTTCCATCAAGGGTCTGTACTGGGACTGGTACTTTTTAACTTGCTTGTAAATTATCTGGAGTTGGGGGTAAAAAAGCAGGGTGGCCAAGCTTGCAGGTGACACCAAACTATTCAATGTGGTAAAAACCAGAACAGATTGTGAAGTGCTCCAAAAGGACCTCTCCAGACTAGATGAATGGACAATGAAATGAAAAATATTATTCATTGTAAATAAGTGTGAAATGTTGCATGTTGGGGTAAAAAATCCCAATTTCATGTTGGTGGGGTCTAAGTTGCTGATGATGAACCCAAAAAGAGATATTGATATTGTGGATAGATGATGAAAATGTCATACCAATGTGCTGCAACTGTGAAGAAGGCTGATGATGATGTTTGTCCATCATTTTCGAAGAAGACCTGACTTCTAATGGGTTGTGGACTGCCAATACGAGCACAGAATGTTCTGCCACATGTTGGGCAGACATGTGTAGGCACCACTGTTGCAGCATTTGCAGCTCTGGCTCTACGGAGTGCTCACTTCTCTTGTGCTATGGTTGTCCTTCTGGCTTCAGATGTCTGACAGCCTTGGTGGATCAGAGTACGCCATGCCGATCGGTCTTGTGCCAGGATTTCCCAGTTGGTGGTGTCAATATCCAGGGACTTGAGAGAGGCTTTCAGTGTGTCTTTATATCGCTTCTTTTGTTCCCCATGCGATCGCTTTCCTTGAGACAGCTCACCATATAAGAGCTGTTTAAGGATGTGGTGGTCTGGCATCCTTAGCCTGCCCAGCGTGTCTGCTCTTTTATCAGCAGGGTGTGAACTGACAGCAGTCCTGCCCTGGAGAGGACTTCTGTATCTGGCACCCTGTCCTGCCACCGATCCTCAGAAGTCTGCGGAGGCATGTTGTGTGGAAGTGGTTCAGTTGCCTAGCATGCTTCCTGTATACAGTCCAAGTCTCACTGGTGTACATCATAGAGTAGTAGTAGTAAAGGCAAGTTCCTTATTAAAAGTTTTTAGGAAAGGAATATGAGAATAAAACTGGTAACATTATAATGCCCTATAATATAGGACCTATATAAATTTGTGGTTTAGCCTTATTTGGAATACTGTATACAATTCTAATCACTGCACCTCAAGGAAACTCATGTAGAACTGAGACATGTGAAACAGGGCAACCAAAATGATCTCGGAATCTTTTCGTTATGAGGAAAGGAGGCAACATTTTGGACTCCTGTGCTTGGAATAAAAGGTGATGGAGGGGATGCACTTGATTAAATGCACTATATTATTCATAGGGTGTGGAGAAAGTGGATAGATAAGTTTTTCTCTACTCACGATAATAGAATCATTGGCAACCGATGAAATGGATTGGTGAGAAGACTGAGGATAGGTAAAAAAAGACACTTAACGCAATGCATAATCATTCTTCATTGTCACAGTATGTGTTCATGACTGGTAGCTTGGATGGCTTTAAAAAGGGTATTGGACAAATTAATGGATGACAGGTGTATCAATGGCTGTATGCTGCGTCCAGGTTCAGCAGGAGCAGGTGCTTAATACCACTTGCAGGGATCAATGGCAGGAAAGTATGACTTTTTGTCTGGCATTTGGTCTTCCCAGGAGCAGCTGGTCAGCCGCTGTGGGATGCAGAATGCTAAACTAGATAGACCTTTGAACAGGTAGGGCCATCCTTATGGCTTCTTGGAGCCATGAAGAGAAGCACTGCTATTAAAGTCTGGGAATAAACTTCAAAGTTTTATTGCATGTCTCTATTTGTAGAAATTATCCGTACCTGTGGTTGAGAGAGTGAAATATTCTCAGTTGGCTATAAGATTCATTCCATCACATGAAAAACCTGTGGTGTTCCTTAATTCTTATAAGAAGCTAATTGTGGATTCAAATTTAGCAATATATTTGGTACCTAATCTTTTCAAGGCTTGGAAATTCACTATAAATAACAGGACATAGGAGGTAGTATAATATCCATGCTTCATAAGTACCACTTTGGGTCTTACTTGAGCAACACAAATAATTTTAATACTTTATTAGCATCATGGTAAATGCTTGAACCAGAATCTTGTGGTTCAGACAATTTCAACCACGCTAGCAAAACTACCCCTTTTTGTTGTTTTTGTACAGTTAAATTCTTTGAACTGTGTAGCAGCTGCTTCAAACAACTATTACCAGACCAGCTACTATTATAAAAGAATTGCATCCTAGCAAATTTAAAGTGTTGTGGATGTAGTATCAGCTTATTTGTCCTCTTTAAAACATAAATGGGCAAAGTGCACCATTTCAGTTTGGATTGGGTTTTTTCTTTAGTTTTTACACACGTTTCTTGAGAAATTTGAACTTTTTTGAGATGTCACTGAGCACTCAAACACCCCAGCTGAACTGGAGTCCATGCTGACTCTTCTGCAAGGCTCCTGTCCCTTTCTCCAAATTTGACTTCCTGTAAGTGGAAGCTGTGTGTGTGAAGAAAAGATCTGTCCATGCCTCAGGTCTTCATTAGGAAATAAAGCCCAAGGAGCAGCTGTCCATATGATCCTCCTGTTTGAAATGAAAATGTTTTGAGAAAGGGATGGGACAGCTTGTAATGAGCTGAATATCTTTTCAAATCTAGCTGAAACACAGAGATTTAATTTGGATCATAGAAAGCTCATTTCAGAAACTCAGTGACATCACTGCTTTAAATTGGTGTTACTTGGGGTCTCAGTCTTTCTGCAAGGGCAGAAAGACTTTCTTGACCTGTCAAGCCTTTACTCTGAAAAAACTCAAGATTATGGTAGCTGCTGCCTTTCTGGAGAAGCTTAGCTTAGCAGCATCTGACCTGCCTCTCACTTCATGCACCAATATATGTAAGCATACTCCCTCTCCTTTAAAAATTACAACCCAAGCATTAAAAAAAACATGCTGCCTTCATCCTTTCAAAATGAAGATGATTGTCTTCATGCCCATTAACTCCATTGCCTAATGAATCAGACTGCATCCTCCCAGATTTCTCCCAGTTCAGGCATGTTCAGGAAGCAGAGGAGAAGCAAAAAGGAGGCAGCACAAGAGCTGAATGCAACTTAACAAAATGCAACAATCTAACAAAAAGGAAAATAGTAGTAGTAAATATCCAAATACTTCTGAGCCATACTTGTGCTAGGCAGTCTTGGATTTGGGTAGCAAGTACAGGTTGAGTGTCATTCGCGAGGGTTCTGTTCCAAGAACTCACATGGATGGCAAAAAGCACATTATAGCAAATCAGTTTAAAAAACAAAGTTTCTTTGCTCTGGTGATTGAAATACAGCCTTGATGACTTTTGTAATGCACACAGAGGCCATCAGTCTCTCTCCAGGAGCTTAGGCTTCACTAGGAGGCAGCAATCCCTCCCTTCACCAGGAGTCCCAGTGTTACAGACACCCACTTTCCCCAAACACATGTCCAGTTTAAACTGACTCCATCTTGGTTTCAGAGTCAAGCAAGCCTCCCTGAAGTAAAAGGGATAAGATTTTGCTGGCTCCCAAGGAAAGGCCCCCTCTATGGTTGATAAAATCTGGGTGCTTGAGGTCTGACAAAGGATAGCTGGCAAGAACAAGTCCTGCCTGAATGTTAAATTGAATTACAATGGCCCAATTGGGTAGTTCCTTTTCAGCAAACTCCTTTGTCCCGCAGATATTCATTTGTTTCTTTTGTGAAAAGTCCTATAACTTCCCTGCTCTGGAAGCAGATTAGAACTAACTAGGACAAGAACAAGACAGAAGGAAGGACAAGACACAAGGATAGACAGAACAAGAGAAGACACAAGAAGGAACAAGACACAAGGACAGAGACAAACAAGAGCAGTTTGTTCAACTTGGGAATTTTGCAGCCCTGCCTTGCTGTTCAAGAAGGACTTCACACTCAAGCAAACCAGCAGAATAGGATAGGTCAGGGGTGCTCAATAGTTGGATCGCGATCTACCGGTAGATCGTGAGGCATAATGAGTAGATCTCGGAGCCCTGTCTCTCCAAACGGTTAATATGTCAGTTTCGTCTAGTGACTAGACCTGGGGTCAGCAACCTGTGTTTTTAGAGCCGCATGCGGCTCTTTGAGCGGTCTGCTGCGGCTCCCAAGTGGGGGCTGGAAGTGGGGCGCCTTCCCCGCGGCCGCCGCCCAGCCAGCCCAGTCCCAAGGGCGCCTCTTTCTGGCGCCATGTGCTGCGGGTGCTGGCTGCTGGTGAGTGCCGCCTTGCCCACAGCAGCTCCTTCGGCAGACAGGGGCAGCGGCGCTCTCCCGCACCTGCTTTCCGCGCCCCACTGCGAGCAGGCGCCGTGGGACAGGGCCGCTGATGGCGGGCAAGGGGGCGCTTTGCAGGGACCCCTGTGGCAGGGAGAGCTGGCAGCGCTGGCACGGCCGCACATGGGCTCAGCGGGGAAGGGCATCAAAGGAAGGGGCAGCGGCGCTCTCCCGCACCTGCTCTCTGTGCCCCACTGTGAGCAGGCGCGGGGGGGGGCAGCCGGGCACCTCTTCCCTGCACCCTTCCTTCCTTCTCCCTGCAGCGGGCAGGGGGCTGAACCGCGGGACAGAGCCACTGGTGACAGGCGCGGGGGGCACTTTGCAGGGACCCCTGTGGCCGGGCAGGGAGAGCTGGTGGAGCATGGGCTCAGTGGAGAAGGGCGGGTGAAAGTGAGTAAAAGTGGCAAAGGGGGTGACAGAGCGCTTCTCTGTCACCCCCTTTGCTAAACTACTATGTAAAATACAAAGGCATTTCCGAGGCAGATAAGCTGCGCTCCGAAGCCTCCTCCAACCCCTCCCCGCAACTTGGAGTGCTCAGCCCGAGGTGCACGTGCGCCTCCCCTGCGCCCAGGCTGGGCTCTTCTCACCCTGGCGCCATCCCTGTCCCCCCCCCCCGCACAGAGCAGGCAGGGGGATCCTTCGACTCCATCCCTATGAGTGTGGCAGGCTTCATGACGCCCTTTGCCTTAATGTTCCCCCCCCCCCACTGCAGAAGAGATGGGGTGACCGACCCTGGAGCTCCCTGGAGTGCGCCTGCAGGGAGTGCACACTTTCCTGGGAGTAAACCCCATTGAACTGAATGGGACTTACTTCTGAGTAGGCATGCTTAGGATTGGGAGCCGACTCCGTAATCAGCCCCTCTGGCCTTTGTGCGATTTCTCTCCTGCTCAGTGTACCTGAGCATGGAAGTCAGTCCCTCTGAAACCGACAGGGCAGACTTCCCAAAAGAAGTCTGAGGGTGGAGGATGCGATCCTAATAGTACACACGCTGACTAAGGAGGAAGCCCCATGGAAATCAGAGAGGCGCTTACTTCTGAGTAAGCCTGCATAAGTCTTCCCATTGCTTCGATTCAGCGCAAAGCAGCATCTGTCAGGTTTTTCCCCCCTCCCCTGACTCCACTTTGGAGTCAAACAAAATCCCATTGATTTTAACACACTATAGTTTTTTTATACATAGCATAAAGGTAAAAAAAATTATATATGCAGTGTTATCTTCATTTTAGATGTCAAGAGGGTTTTGTGGCTTCCGAGCTTTTCTTTTCTCCGGAAAACGGGTCCAAATGGCTCTTTGAATGTTTAAGGTTGCCGACCCCTGGACTAGACGAAACTAACATATTTAGCTGACACTAAACTGACACTGAAACTGACACTTTAGCTGCTCTTCAAGCATGCAGCAACAAAACTGATGAAACTGACTAGACTCCAGCAGGGGCTCCATACATTAAAGGGGGTGTCTGTCAGACGCCCCCTGATAGATCTCCGGGCCTTGCTGGGTTTCAAAGTAGCTCTCGAGCCAAAAAAGTGTGAGCACCCCTGGGATAGGTAATTCCCCTCCCTTTTGATCTCTCTCTCTTTCTCTCTCTTCCCCCAAAAGATTATTTCTTTAATAAACTCATTTTCTTCTTTGAAAAGCTCTGTTTTCTGGTTACTGTTAGCCTAACTTTGAGGCTGGTTGCATTGCTCATCCATGTCACCGATCCCAAACCTTGTCACACTGCTAGATCTGACCTCTTGCTTGCTAATGTCCCCAATTTTAGTTATGTGCGCACGACATGTGTAGGTCACATGCGTACATGTGAAGGAGCAGTGTTGGCAACACCAGCAAGAGAAAGAATGGCGAAGGTGATAATCGCTGCCATTTAACCTTCTTTCATGTGCTCAGGGGGAAGGGAGGAATAAAACCTGCAGAGAATGATTGATGGATTGTCAGCCAGCTAACCACTCTGGCATTATTAAATGACTGTTTTCCTTTAATTTAAAGGGCCCTTCTCATCAGTTTTGAGAAAGAAAAATCTGTGGATACTTAGATTATACCTGTAATCACTTGTATGACTGTCTCTCTGCAACAGTAAAAAGCAGTTTTTTAAACTGTGATTTTAAAGGGGTGCATTTTTCCCTTCTCCAGGGATCAGCACATTCCTTCTCATTTTCAGTGGCCATTCGTCTTGAGTCAAATCAGTGTATAACAAGGCTGGACCTGTATACCAATTTTTGCATCATTTTAAGTCACTCAATACAAGGCAGTTTCCTATGAGAACCCAGTTATTTGAGTCCAGTGTATCTTCCGTCTCTGGTATCGAAACTGCTAGAGGGTTTCAATATCGTGAATTAGAGGGAGTTACCATGTTCAGACAAAATGATCTCCCAGTTCAGACATTCACATCTATGCAGAAGGAGAAAATCAACAAACTGGAAGCATACTTCAGTCTCACTGTGCACGAAAAAAGTGGGGGGGTGTGCAATTAAGTGGTTCAAATACCTACTAACTACTCACATGCAAAAATAAAAATGGTAGATAAGAAAGGATATGTGTTTCACTGAATAAAGACATGCCTCCTGTCCATGTTGGGGAAAAGTGCTAAGCTTGGATTCCTCACTTGGTAAAGACAATTAACTCCTTTTCCCTTATGAAAACATAGGGCAGCTTACCATTTTTCAATCATCTGTGGTAGAGGACATCCTTATTGCTCGTCCTTGGATTAACCCCCCATGCTTTATCCTTTGGGAGAGGTGTAGTGAATACAGAGGTATGGGAGTGTTCAGCCTACTTCGAAGTTGGAAAAAATGTACAGAATCCAGAGCATTTGGACAAATTTAGATTGTAAAAAGTGATTACTCATTCATTCCACCTTTATTGACATAAACAATCCATCAAGAAAAAAAAATTAAAACATTCAAGGTAGCCATCAATAAATGATCAGGCAAAGAAATACAGAGGAATTTACGCCTTGACAGTGCCTTAAATATTTTGCAACATTTGATGAGCAGCACTCATTTCTCCCGTCCAGGAATGGATATAGAAATCGATGTCGTAAATCAATATAGTGGGTACAGTACAAAAGTACATGGATCAAGGACTCTTTTGAGGTCAGGTCGCAAGAACATGACTGGGGACTCTCCAATGGTCTATTAAATCTTGCCCTTAGTACATTTGTAGGTAAGATATTAAACCTACCCAGCGTAAAGGCTCTACGAATCTGAGGTGAACACATGAACGATATATAGCTTGAACCCAAATCAGGGAACCAATATATACAAGACTTAGGGCTGCATCTTGCAAATCCTTTTTCCCTATATTGAATAGTCTGGTCCGAATAAGATTGTAAGCCGCAGACATGGGTAATCCTCCTATCAGATCAGGTGATAAACCTAGGAGCTGGAGTCTTTTATGAAATAAAGTTAGACCAGGGGAAGAAGAAACATCAGCAAGAATATCGGAGAGCATGATGTTCTGATTTGCCTCAAAACCGACCCTTAGCCAAAATTTCAAGAATCTCAGCCAGGCCAGTGTTTCAATTTTATGCAGACCAGCTTTGAGGCACAATGCTGCGTAAGGGATGCAGTAAGGTATCACAAAGATTTTATAGAGGAATCTGGATTGAACGTGTTCTAATAGAGTGGAAATGGCTGAAATCCAGATAGGGGTACCAAACAGCAATCGTACCAGAACCTTGGGCTTAAAGATCTGTACCGCTGCTGGGATATAAGAATTGCTGCAGGTGTAAAAAAACCGCAGAGTAACTTGAACTAATAAATTGCTTGAGTTAATAGCAGCCTGGCAATGAGGTGACCAAGTATGCCTATGATGAAACAGAATTCCCAGGTACTTGAAAACTTTAACCTGTTCGATTACCTTCCCACCAAAGGACTAAGAGGTAGGTTTCCATTGGGAACCGAAAACCACTATTTTAGACTTCTCAAAGTTTAATTGCAATTTATTGGAAGTTAGGTATTTAATACATGAGTTGACTAAATGCTTCAAGCCAGTTTTCGTACGGGACAGTAGCAGCATATCATCTGCATACAACAGAAGATGGGACAGTAAATTACCTAATTTAGGACGATGGGAGTCAACTAAGGACAAATGAGGAGCCAGATTATTAATGAATATGTTTAACAGCATAGGGGCTAAGCCACATCCTTGTTTGACTCCTAAATTAGTAGGAATTGGGGCCAAAAGTTTCCCACATGTTGTTAATTTAACACAGCAGCTAGTCTTCGAGTAAAGCTTCCTGATTAAGAGGAGTCTCTTGTCCAGACCTAAATTGTCCAGTTTTAGCCAAAGTAGCTCCCTATCATCCATGTCAAATGTACCTTTTAAATCCAGGAAGGCAGCATAGAGATGGAAATTTTTAGATTTGGCATACTTAGTGACTAAATGGGATAGGGCTAAAGAGTTATCCAAAACAGGTTTACCAGGTAAGAAACTTTTCTTTCAGCCACTTGGTGAGCCTGACCAAAAGGTATTTTGTGTAAATCTTGCCCAGAGAAGATAGCAAAGAGATGGGGTGATAGCTCTCTGGGTGCTTTCTATCTATCACCTTTTTTTATAAATGGGCATAATGATAGATGGGTCCACAAGTTGGGCATAATACCAGTATTATTTACAACTGTGAACAGGTCTGCCAATAGTGGTGCCCACCAATCTGGGTCAACCTTGAATATATCAAGGGGAAGGATGTCTGGGCCCGCAGCCTTTCCAAAAGTGATTACCTTGTTGGACTCTGTTGCTTCTAAGTTTTTCATAATGGCTGCTCTCAAATTAAAAAAATGAAATCTACTTTTGTGTCTATTTCAGTTCAAGATACTCTTATCTGTTCTTCTTGTTGCTCTTTGTGAAATAAAAGTTAATGTGATAGAAAGAGGGCTTGTAATAGCTTGCTTGCTTTATGGGTAATATACCCCTGCATAATTTAACACAGTCAAACTATTTGGTGTGAACACAGCTTTGAAGAACATCCTAATATTAAAGCTTTTATAGAGGAGTGACTGAGTCTATTGAAAAATGAGTTATTCAGCACCTAGAATTAAAGATATTTATTTGTGGGTGTGAAAGTGCCTGCACTTTGAGTCTGTTTCTTAGATTGTTCAAACATATAGTAGCACTTTAAAACTCCTTCCTCTTAAAGAAATAAAAATTTGTGTTGCAGAAAAGAGTTATTCAGTGGTCTGTTTTAGGACTCACCATACCTGTAAGCTAGGGCTGGCCTTAGGAGGTGTGGGGCCCAATTCCACATGGACCTTGTCTTATCCCCAACTTATCCACAACAAGTGGTGGCAAGAAGTTCAAACCAGGCTCCCACTGTTTCCGGAGTGGCCCAATTTCATGCCAATTGGAAGCAGCGGTGGGTGGGAGCTGCTTCTGGAATGGCCCAATTTTGTGCTGGTTGTAAGCAGAAGTGGTCAGGAGGGCCCGCGAAAGCTCTGCTCATCACTCTGGCCTCTGAGGTTTATCTGCCTGCTGGCTTCCACCTGTGGGCAGCCTGCTCCCCACCATGTGTGGGGCCCAATTGGGTGAAATTGCCTAAATCATGTTGAAGTCAGCCCAGCTGTAAACTTTGAGGTTCCTGGGGGGTTAGAGACTCCCCAAGACTGAGGGACTTTGGAAGTGATAGATATGGGACTATGATATATCATGAAAGGATTTGACTTGCAAGCAAACAAATGGCTTTTCACAGCTGCTGATAGTTTCCCTCTGAGCTGAAGTGGGGTGTGTGTGTGTGCTTGTTACAAAGCCTTTTGCTTTCTGCAGAAAGGACCTCCCTCTATTTTGAAACTTGAGAACCATCAAAGTTTTTTGTAGTGCATCCTAACTTGGTGAATTTCACAATCCGTCACAAAATTCACCATATTATCTACCATATGTACGTGCTCTGCTGCCTCCAAAGATCTCTGGACAGTATCACATAACATTGTTCAGGAGAGTTTCATAACAATCAAGAGTAACTACATATTTCTTGCAATCTGTCATGCTGGTCAATTACTAGCTCTTTTGAAAGAAAGCTTTTAAGAGTTTTAGTTATATATGTAAAGGTATCAATTACTTGTATACCTAATGCTGCAAAACAAAGGTCATTGAGAGGCTTGCTTACTCTTCTGAAAGAAGCACACCGTCATGACTTGCTTCAGGACAAGTCCAGATCATTCTAAAGTCAAATACTCAAAGCATTCAACTGACTGAAAATTCTAAATTTCTATTTTGCTTGATCGCCCTCTTAAGCAGCTAATTGGAAAAGAGTGTTTTAATTAGTTTTGATTTAAATGATCTTTCTTTGTTCTGTGTATAGCATACAAGTACAAACTGTTAGTAAATTCATTTTTCATATTTTGTAATCTAACTATAATTTGTAGGAAATTCATATTTATCATGCCACTTTTATCCTTAACACTCATAAGAAAGACATTTTGGTGCTAATGAGAGTGTTTGTCATCTCTGGTTCACACATTTTAATGCTTGTTTATTTTTACTATATTTAGCATCTCCTTTGAAGGAGCTTTCTAATTAATGTACAAGATAAGTCATTCTGTCCCTATACTTTTGTAATTTTTCAATTTTATTTCAGTTTCCATCATTGCCTTCAAAATAGCTAGTCACAAATGGGTGTATTAATTGGTTTTGAGTTTAAATTGTATTTAGTTTTGATTCTGTGAATGATTTATAAGACTCAAGCACAAAAGTATTAATTCTTAATGCATCTTATCTGTATTTTTTAAAACATTCCAATAAAGTAAGGCCAGCTTATGAAAATTTTATTTATTGCAGTATTTATATACCACCTTTTTCTAAATCTCATAGACTCGAGTCACATAGAATCAAGGCGGTTTATGTAGACAGGCTGACCATAAAGCCTATTTTTAAAATGGTTTTTTTTTCAAGTGTTCTATGATAGAAACTCATAGAATCTTCAGTTTCTCCAGAGGCTTACCTTCATGGTGCAGTTGTCATCCTGGCGATTGGTTGATTGCTAAAATTGGTTTTAAATATCCAGTGGTGTCCTCATTCCATGTATGGAAAGTACAGGTTTAGGTCTCCTAATATTTAACCTATAAAATATATTTTTTGCTGCAAATGGTGGAGCTTTTCTTTGTCCATCTGTTTCAAATTGAGAGTGACTTTTTTTGTAAGAAACATCATTAGTCACATGTGGATAGGTATGGTTGGAGGTGTGTACAAGGGTTGCTATAAGTAGGCAGTTGTGTTGTGGGAATCTCATTGCTTCTGTTAATCCATGTGAGGCACAAACTCTGCACAACATATAGGACATATGCAGGTGTTAGCTCTGCAACATGGAAACTAAACAACTTTGTATCAAGAGTGACCAGTTATCCGTTTCCTCCCATTGTAAAATTATGGTGGTCAGAACTCAATATGGTCTACTGTGCCATGGAAAGGAGGAGCATAGCCTGCAGAATCCTTTTCACTTAATTCCAAGGATTGGTGAGAATCTCTTACAGGTTGGGTGTTTGAGTGAAAGGCTTTCACTCATGTTAAGCCCTCCTCAGTGGGATTCAAGGCTCTGTTAATAGCAGTTCATAATGCCGCTCTACTGCATTTTCTTCGTGCTAGGCTAGTAGTTCTTTTCACACCACAATCACTTCTACTTCTGTTGTGCATTTTTGCTGCAGGGTAATCAGGAACTGTCTGCAGTAACCTGGATTTTACATCTGTTTCAATCAGCCTTTGTGCTGCTAGAATAATTGATGAACATTTGGTTTATCCCCGTAACTGATAGCTGGATCAATTGCAGTGGTCCAGTGACTGGTTACCTTCCATCTAATGCACCCAGCAACATCCACAGTGTATGGGAACATGTATTCTCTGTGAATAGTATCCATGTGAGCAGAACATCAAAACTGGGAGTCTTCTCCGGGGGCCTTCCTCACTAGTTTCCTTATCTGTTGCTATCTCCCCATATCTCTTGACGCCAAAAGAGGCAATAATTTGCCTACAGTGTGCTTTAGCTTGTTTCCCTACCCACTCCTTCCAGAATGACTAGCAAACCTACTGCATCCTTACATAACTTTGGACACTACGTGTACCCACAACTGTGCACATCTAAGTGAGGCTACTGGTTAATTGCTATTGAACTGTGAATATATTCTCCTGTAAGCTGTCATGGCCCAAGTTGGGAGAGGACGGATAGCTATCCAAACTAGTTGAAAAGCAATGGATTGGTAGTGATGGAAGGAACACTGCATGAATAGTAGCATAGGGATGCTATGGACCCTATCGGATTTAAGGGTTGTTAATTTTCTCAGATGTTGCTGGTCTCCTAATCCTAGGTCTTCCCTTTTCATATAGGTCCTTTTTTATTTACCCCATGCTACTAAAAGCAGTGGCATTACAGAGGACATCAACAACAGGACTTCAGTTACCTGTGATTCCTCAGTCTTTTTGACTGTTGTGTTTCCCTAATTTCCAACCATAGATCAGACACTGTAAATTGAATCTATAAAGTTCACTGCTGTGGCCCATAACATTGACTGCGTGACAACTACTATCATGGTATTTCTTGCAAGTCCGTTTGAAATTAGAAGTGTGTGCCCTTACACACCCTCAAGATGCATAATAATAATAATAACTAGGTATTTATATACCGCCTTTCTGGTCATCGGATTACTCCTCTGACTTTATTCAAGGCGGTTTACTTAGGCAGGCATTCTTAAATCCCTTAAATGAGGGAGCCCTCATCACACAGCTCACGCAAGAGGTCAAACAGTCACCCTCACGCTGAGAGCAGTTGCGTTGGGCCAGTGTGGGCTCCAACAAATCTCTGGAGGGCCAGAGGCTCATTGGAGACTGGGGGCTCCCTGAGGGCCACATTGAGAGGCCTTGAGGGCCACAAGTGGCCCCAGGGCCGGGGTTTGGACACCCCTGCTCCACAGTATACAGGTTGAGACTCATTATTCATGAGGGTTCCGTTCCAAGAACTCGCATAGATGGCAGCTATAACAAATCAACACACTATAACAAATCAATTTAAAAAACATAGTTTCTTTGCTCTGGTGATTTAAAAACAGCCTTGAAGACCTTTGTAATGCACACAGAGGCCATCAGTCTCTCTCCAGGTGCTTAGGCTTCACTAGAAGCAGCAATCCCTCCCTTCACCAGGAACCCCAGCAAGGGGAAAGAATGGAGAAGGTCAGGGCTTTTCAAACTGGGGCGTTGCGACGCCCCAGCCTGTGGGCCCTGGCCCCTGCCCCCTTAAGGGGCGGGGGCAGCCTGGAGGCAGGGAGGAGGCAGCGGAGGTGGGGCACGATCGCTTTGCATCTACTTTCACTGCTGTGGGGAGCCCTGCTGCAGGTCGCGCCGGGCTCCCCGCACCCCTGGGAGATTGCAGGGGCTTGGGTACGTGTATCCAAGCTCCTGCAGCCCCCCTGAGCTGCGTGATCCTGGGGATCGCGCTGTTGCCTTCCCCTGCCCCTGCTGCCTCCCCCCTCCCGCCCACGCAAGAACTTAGTGCCTCTCAAACTCTCCCAGAGAGTTTGAGAACCACTTGAGAAGGTGATAATCTCTGCCATTTAGCCTTCTTTCACATGCTCAGGGGGAAGGGAGGAGTGAAGCCTGAAGAGAGAATGATTGATGGATTGAAAGCCGGCTGCCCTCTCTGGCATTATTAAATGACTGCTTTCGTTTAATTTAAAGGGCCCTTCTCATCAGCTTTGAGAAAGAAAAATCTGTGAATACTTAGGTTATACCTGTAATCACTTGTATGACTGTCTCCAGCAATAAAAAGCAGTTTTTAAAACTGTGATTTTAAAGGGGTGCATTTTTCCCCTCTCTAGGGATCAGCACAATCCTTCTCATTTGCAGTGGCCATTCATGTTGAGTCAAATTTGTGTATAAAAAAAATCCGTGTATAACAAGGCTGGACCTGTAGTAAGTATTTCATACTTTGTGGTGCAGTTGGTATTTGAAGTTACCTGCTGTATAGGTATGGAGATAATTGGAGACCCATTGGCTTATGGAAAAGGGATGTGAAGAATAGGATGACTGTTAAGCCAAGTCCTGTAAAATTGTTGAGTAGCAGAGATGCAGCAAGGATGAGAATTCGAATCACATGACTTGAGTCCATGTTGTAAAAACACATGTGTTTTACTGACTTGTGTACACTCGAGTCACCTGTATTGATGACTCCAGCACTGACTCAAGTCTGAGACCACTGACTCAAAAATGAATACCCACAAGTGCAGACCCATCTGTGTCTGGGTGTGTTTGCTTACTTTTTTGGATTGTGAAACACCTTGTGGGGCCATAATTCAGACTAGGCAGCAGTAGCAGGAAACTTCCAGCCAGGAGGCAGGAAAGGGTTAATGTTTTACACTGAGCAGAAGGGGAGGGAGGCATGAATGGGCTCTCTTGTCCATCTCTGAAGGAACCAATGATCATTGAACGAAGGATGGGTGATCTTTTTTTCCCTCTAGACAAGGTAGGGCAGAAGGAGAAGCCCAAGGGGGTTTTCGCCATAGGATTGGCTTGAGGGGATAAAGGAGGCAGGGAAGCCAGGAAGCGGTTCCTCATGGTTCCGTTATTATCTGGGAGGAAGAAGCTGCCTTATTCAGGCCATGGGACTACTGACTAGAGCTGCAAAGGATTGGGTTGTACTCTTAATGTAAACCTTCCAGCTACTGCTGCATGACCCTTCTCCCGTTTGCCTCTTCTGTCTCCTTCTGTCTGTCCCATCCCCTCCCACCTTGCTGAGCTTGGATGCCTCTCAGTTCCTTTTGGTTCATGCTCTGGCATGCCTGACTATGGCATGTTTGACCCAAAAGACACTATAATAAGATAATAAATCAAAAGTGGCATAGCCAGAAGAGGGTGCTAAGGGGGTGCCACAAGCAAACTTCTGATGGTAGACCACATGGAAACAGCCAGGAGCATCTAGCTGCCACAGGCCACGCAAAGAGGCTTCCTCAACAACTGTACCCAGAGGGAAAGAGGCAAGCATGCACTGTCACTCACCTACGGGTGCTGTGCATCTATGCGGGCTTGTCCCCTCCAAACAGCACAGCCTGATGCTTCTCCTTGATGCGTTCCCTCAGCCCTTCCCCCTTTCGTGCCCCAAAATATTAAAATACAGTCAAGTATGCATTACAACCCCTGCTAATTGGGTAAGAGGCACTTTTTCAAGTGGGTTCTCCTTTTTTTAGCAGGGGGAGAGTAACTGGCCCACCTCACCCCAGCACTGTCTGTTCTAGTGGCTGTCTGCTGGTATTCATTTGCATCTTTTTAGATTGTGAGCCCTTTTGGGACAGGGAGCCATTTAGTTATTTGATTTTTCTCTGTAAACCGCTTTGTGAACTTTTAGTTGAAAAGCAGTATATAAATACTGTTAATAATAATAATAATAATAATAATAATAAGTGTTTGCAAACCAACCTTCAGATGCCTTGAGGTATGTGTGTGCTACAAGCCCAAGAAGATGATCATGAGTTGGCCGTGCTTTTTTTTGTCTGTCTTCCGCGCCCCCCTCCCCCACAGCTGGAGCAGTGTGGAAGGCAGGCACCAGGGCCTGTCCCTAGAAGGTGCCTTCAAGGCTGCTTGCCACTTGACCTCTATGTGAGCACCACTGTTGAGGGGAAAGCACAAGCTGAGGTCCCGCTGCCATTCAAGTCCAAAGCCAGGGCTGGGCTATCTCCAGGGCAGAGTAAGAGGGAGCCCATCTGGGGAAAACTGGAGGGTGTCACGCACCTCCATAATGATTGGGAAGGATGTGCTAGTTGCTCTGGCTAAAAGCAAGGGGAGAGGGTGAGAGACACCTAAAGGGAAAGAGTCCTGCTTCAGGTGATGAAGGGGCTTGGTGAAGTGCGTGTGAGTGAAGGAGAGATGAGGACTAGAGAAGGGGCAGGAGCAGATAGGGCTGCTGCTGTGGCAGTAAAGTAAATTGCCACCAAGCCCCTCACAATTAGCTGTTACCCTTGACATGGACCAGCAAAAGAGGTGAGGGAGGGATTGCGAATGCAGAGCCAGAGAGATGGAGGGCTAGTCAGCCAGCCAAGGTCCAAAGGGAAGGCGCTCACTCCATTCCCTTCACTGGCTCCCTCTGCTGCCTCTTGCACCTGCCACTGCCGTTCCTTCTTGTTGACTCACTTCAAGCTCACCAGCTCCAGAGTGGAGTTGGCTGGCTTGTGGGGAGCAGAGTGGAGGGGCTGTCAGTTCTGCTCACACAAGGAGCACTTCTGTTTTGGCAGCTTCAGGGTTCTTCACCAGCAGAGCTGTCCACCTATTAGTAAGCCATTCCTTGGTAGCAGTGATGCAGGGCCCAGTTGGATCCAGTCAGGCTAAAGCTGGCTCTGCTGTCTAAGTGGAGGTTTCTCTCAATAGCAAGCCAGGAGAACATCCTGTATGAGCGGAGGTATCCCATCCTGCAGCAAACCCAGAGCACATCTGAGATTTATAGAGTTTGAGTCTACAAATTCTTCCAGGTCGCTTAAAAGATTTTTAAGGGGAAAAGGATTAGAGAGGATCTCTGCAGAAGTGTAGGATACTAGCATATGTTAGTCATAGGCCTTTCTAGACATTCATTTTTTCCCCTAAATGAACTCTGCAAATGCAACGCATCTATGCATATAGTATTTGAATGCACTTTATTGAATACTAAGTGATGTCTTTTCCAGGAGTGAGGATAGAGCATGTTGTACGATGTTGCTAGTGAAGCCAGGAAGAGATTTTATATTCATTGTGAATGAATGCTTGGAAAGGCCTTTATTTTGGCATCAATGAAATGTAGGCATTTGTTGGCCTATATGCATTCTCATAACAAAAAAATGCAGAATCTTTATTGGAGGATTCCAGCACTGTGGCGTTCCTGGCTCTCAGCTGCCAGGGAATCAGGAATGCCAGTACGCCTCCCCACCTCACCCAGAAGTAATTATGGTGACATGATGACGTCATTGCAGTTGCTGCTGCATGGTTATGCCAAATGACCACCTCCCCTTTTCCAAAACGAAAGAAGCCAGCAGCACTGCCTGCTTCTTCCTCTTTAAAAAAATAAAAAAGGAAGATAAACAGGCAGTGGGGAACAATTGATGGTGACACTCCTCCCGCAAGCACTGTGCCCCTTGACCCCCCCTAGGGTTGCCAATGGATGCCAGTTCTATCCTGGGAATGTGAGGCCAAAATTATGATTGCAGAAATGTAGATCATAGTAAATTGAATTTTTAGGAGGGAAAGTAGTAGTTGCACTGTTAAGATATTTCGGGCAAGATGGACATAATTATGCAGGTAGTTTTAATTTTTGCATTTGCTCTGGATAAAGTGATGATAATAAAAAAAAAACCTTGACTCTGTTATACATAAAATGATTCTTAACTAGTCAAATATTATGTATCTTAGATTCTACAGTGCAGTTTTTGAACTCTTGATACTTTCCATATTTTATTTAGAGTATCTAGTATCTAGAGTATCTAGTAGAATATTATAGTATTCTGTTTCCATCTTCATATCCACTTTTTTAATGACCTTAAACTAGATGCTTCTTTAGAAACTGAGATAAACATTATTGCTGCATACTATTACCTAGTACATAATGAATTTTTAAATTAGTGAACAAACTCTCTGCATTTAAAAAGAAAAGAAGTTTACTAAATCCAGATAGAAAGTATTCTGAATATGTTTGTGTTTGGTTATAAATATGTGTAATGAAGTAATTGTGAGTTCCTCCTCTGTTTATCCTTGCCTCTCCCCTTCCCTTCCTCTGTTTGCCTTGAGTCCAGTACTCCCTCTGATTTTCCCCCAGAGTGCACAGAGCCTATGGTGGCTGTGCAGGGGTGGTTTTGGAGTGCTTGGTGATGTCATCACACTGTGCTCCGGAGAGGGAAGCTGCATAGGGCTTCAATTAGAGCTGTGGGGCCGCGTGGCTTACAGGGAGGGATGCTTGTGTCTTTCTAGGCTATAAGCTCCTTGGGATAGGGAATCTGCTTGCTTATTCTCTGTAAAGTACCATTTGCATTGATGATGCTGCATAAAAATTTTTAAGAGGGAAGATACGCAGAGCAGATGCCTTCTGTGTTCATAAAAACCTTTCAGGGGAACTTAATGCTTCTCATATAAGCTGTGTGCCCTACAGTGTGCTTTTATAGCTAGATTATGGTTTCTCAATGCATAAACCTGAAGTGTAACTACTATACAGTTAAGCTTTATTTTTAATGTAGCCTTATTTTTACTAAGCATATAGAGGTTTCACTGCTGTGTATTGAAACAATCAGCAGTGTGTCCTATCAAATCCTTAAGCTGTAAGGGTTAAAGCAGTCTCTTGTAGTGAGAACTGAAATGTTGTCTTCCAGTTCATGTGCTAGGGCAGAGTACAGTTTCCATGGCAACTCATGGAATAATGTGTTTCATGTCTTCCCCCTTGCATTCTGATAGTAACATATCCCTGCATGTAGAATGCTCAGAGTCAGATTCCTCTCTGATCATGATTGCCTGGAAGGAAGCACATTTGATGTGTTCACATGGACAATATGAAACTTTTACATATTTGGTGTAATTAAGAAGCATAACTACATAGGGCACACAACACACTGGTTCTGTTTACAGATTTTATTATAATACCAAGTCAGTATTTCTTTAATTTGAGTTGTTAAGTAACTGTGTGTGTGTGTGTGTGTGTGTGTGTGTGTGTGTGTGTGTGTGTGTGTGTGTTTAAATTGTGATTTTCTTACTGTAATGGAAATACACCCTCCCTCCAAGGAGGTTATCTGGAAGTTTTCTGAAAGAGGGAGTACATTGGGGTTAAAGGAGTGTGACAGGATGAAAATCATAATAAAAAAGATTCTGAGAAAGGAATACCAGCTTCATGGATGTGTGACTCTTACACAGCTGTGTCAGCCTCGCCCATTTTGTTTGTGAGAGAAACTACAGGTTGGCTTTCTCTAATGTTTTCAGGGAACTAGAGAAATTCAGCTTTCTCATTGAACTGTAAAATGATCACATTTGATTTGTGAATGCTTTTTTTAAGTTCTTGAGTATTAATAGAATATGCTGTTGTGAAAGCAAAAATTATGAGCAAGAAAAGAGTAACTTTACTAGGCAAAAGATACACACCCTTGAATGTTGGGGAGTAGATCTGTGGGTATTTTGCTGCTAAAATGTATCTAAGAGAATTATAGAAAATTTACTGCAAATGTTTGTGCGTGGGAATGAACTGATATGTGTGAAGAATTTTCACCTTTTCATCTAGCAGTGGCTACCAGAAGATGATGTCACCTTGCAGCTGATTGGCTGTTTCAGCACCTAGTGCAGGGAAGAGAGAGAAGGATGCCGGCACAAATCTCTGTGGTGGATCTGTGGTGTTTTCTGTCAGTTTTAGATGGAATCTTTTGATTAGGACTGAGATTGTCCATCCGTGTGGCCATGTGAGCAACTGGGAGCATCTTAGCGTAAAGGGCATTAAAAGCTGTCAGAGGAATGAGGCGGCTGATCTGCAAGCGGATCTGTGATTGTAAGTGCTAAAATCAGGGTGGAAGAAATGAAGCAGGGAGTGTTAGTAGACACATTGTGGGAGGATGTGTAGCAGAGATGGCATGCAGGAGTAACAGAAAGGCAATGGTTTTTTTCTTTGGAAATGCTGAATTGAAAATTATAGGGGTTTAATTTGTAGGCAGGGAAGGTTTACCTTGTAACAGATTTTTTTTCTTTCCTGGCTTGTCAGATGTTAAGCTTTAAAATATATTTTTCACTTCAGTGTCATTTTCAGAGCCACTATATATGAAATGAGATTGCTTTAATTTTTTTCCTTTTCAGTGTCTGTCTTCAAGGCTGCAGACAAAGGATGTAATAATTAGTATTGATTTTATTTGATATATTTTGTGACTTATGGTGAAAGAAGCAAGGCACTTCTCTTTAGAACAAAAAAAAGGAAAAATGAGATTTTAACACAACCTTCTTACATAAAATCTCATTTATAGACAAAAGCTTTGATGATGAAGAATCAGTGGATGGAAATAGGCCGTCTTCAGCTGCCTCAGCCTTCAAGGTTCCTGCACCTAAAAAACCTGGAAACCCTTCCAATACTTCAAGAAAGCCAGGTTCTGCTGGTGGGCCTAAGCTTGGAGGTAAGGTTCTACTATTCAAACATGGTTATACTGCACTTTTTTCTCTTTTGCTGACCCTGATCCTACACAGCCAAAGTCATTTTCAAAGAACTTCGAAGTGTAATGATTAATTCATAACTGCAGTATTGGTTGTTGTTGGGGTTTTTTTGCAGATCAGGAAACCTTGACACACTGTGTGCTTATATGAATTGACATTTGTTTGAGTATAGGTGATAATCTGATTAAAGTACATATAGTGTAACTGGCCAACCAATGGATGCTAAGAAACGGGGATCAGTTTTATGGAATAAGAAGTATTAGGCTGTATTGGTCAACTGGTGAATGCAGGATGAGATCTTTTAAGAGAATGAATGAGATTCCCCCAGTCTCATGAATGGTGGGAGATGCACTTAGTGTTCACTTGTATTGCATTGAACTGGATCTAGTATTTTACTGTATTTACTATTAAAACTTCTGGGTTGTGGTAGAATAGTGGACAAATATAAAATGAATGAGATTAAGAAATCTACTTAGTGGATTTAGTATAATCTAACAGTTTCATTGTGTGTGTTTGGGGAGGAAACATGTATAAATATGTACCCTTCCATATCTGGCACATTAATCTCATAAACAAGTCTGTTATGTACATGTAGTATCTTTGTGAATTATGAATTAGGTGATGTTAGTTTCTTCTCTTTGAAATAATTGGCAATGGAAAGACTTGTCAAAAGGCACAAATCTTTCTGTCACTAAAATTATTTCTTTAAGTACCAAATAGCATTTTAATTGTTAAATGCAGACCAGGGATCATACGTATCCATTATTTGGAAGATGTATCTAATTTTTGTTATAGTTCCACTTTGACTTTAATGTGGTATGGTTATAAAAGGTTGAGGAAGTTGCATGATAAGTACTGAAAGAAACATGAAACTTTCATTGTGAATCGGTGCTTTAAAAGTTAAGATTATTATTCTCCGTATGAGTCTGTCCATTCGCACCATTCAGTATCAGAGGCCCTGCTCTATGCTCCTGCTTTTTCAGAAGATTATTGTGGAGAGTGAAGCAGGGCCTTGTCAGTCACAGTCTCCAGATTTTAGGACTCCTTTTCCTTGGAAGCCCACTTGGCTCCCTCATTGGTGACGTTTTGCTAATAAAGGCTGTTTTATTTATGCAGGAATTTCAGTTAAATTAATAATCCCAGATTTGAGTGTTTTTCCTTCTCAACTTTCATTTGGTTATCTGTTTTTGGGTTTTTGTTTTCAATTTTTTTATCATTTTGTGTTATAAATTTTTGATTAATATATCTTTGTATTTTTAATTTTTTTAAAAGCCATCTTGAGGGCCTCTTCTGGGTAGAAATATGGGGTATAAACTTCCAGATAAATAAAATAAAATGTATTCAGCAGTATCTTAACATTTAGTGCATTAGTGCTTTAACTGTGCAAGCCATCAAGCACCACAGTTCTAAAAATTTTGTCTGGTTGTGTATAACACTATACATTAACCCTATAAACATAGGTTGCAGTAGATGTGTACTGACTGCAGGGGTGTGATACTGGCCCTAAATTTGGCTATGCATTGAGAGCAAAGAGGTCTGATGTGGAATCCCTTCACTCACACTTTATAAATACATTTTGTGATTAATGTAAGCTTTTAGCACTTAACTCTATGCTTTGTTCAAATAGTTATTTAATTACTGTGATTTCCTAGAAAATTGTGGCCTTATGTTTAAAAAAGATTTGGTTTTTAAAATAGTAGATAGATGCCAAAAGCAAATCCTGAACGTTTAAAGCATGCTTACCTTTTCATTATACTTGGCACATACAAATAGGAACAATGTTATACAAAAGGACAAACTCATACTTTTCTACATGGCAGGTATGAAAATAGTAACCTTAAGTATCCTATTCGTTTCTGTTATTAGGGACCTATCTACATGTGTGACTTGAGATGGTAGAACTTGTAGATTTAATCTAGTATAGTGGCAGGTGTAGGAACTCTGGGATACTTGAGTTCAAATGCCCAGTCAGAAACCTTCCTGGATAGCTGCTATCATTTAACTCAACCTGCCTTACAGGGGAGCTGTGAGGAAAAGCTCTTGTGAGGAATGGCAGAATGTAAAAAATCTATTATTATTATTATTATTATTAATTTATACCCCGCCTTTTTGCCCAACGGGCACACAAGGCGGCTCACAACACTTTAAAAATACAACATTAAAAACAATCAAAAAACAATTTACAATAATTAAAAAATCTAAAAACAAACAAACAAACCCCATGGATTTTCATATAAAAAGCAAGAACGCCAGCCAGCCTATCAACAATTAAAAGCTTTTTGAAATAAAAAGGTCTTCAGTCCACGCCGAAACGTTAGCAACGAGGGAGCAGTTCTCAGTTCTAAGGGGAGGGTATTCCACAGTTCAGGGGCCACCACCGAGAAGGCCCTCTTCCTGGCCGCCGCCCCTCTCATATCTCTAATAATATAAGATTATTGTTTACAAAAATGAGAGAAGCCATAGGAAGGATGACACATGGTTTGTGTTGTTAGTTCTCTTCTGTTATGGCCATAGCTGACCCATCCATGAAGCAAGCAGTATGACTTGAATCAAAGAGTGTTGCAGGGGATAGCAACTATGTATTTAAAATCATGAATATTACTTGTGTCTTATTTTCATAGATCGGTGGCTCTCAAACTCTTTAGCACAGGGACCCACTTTTTAGAAAGGCCAATCTGTCAGGACCCACTGGAAGTGATGTCATTAACCTGGACATGATGTCATGACCAGAAGTAACATCAAGCAGGAAAATTTTAACAACCCCCCATATGATTAAATCAAATTCCCCAAACATCCCAAAGGCTGCAATCCTATCCACACTTACTTGGGAGCAAGCCCTTTGACTATCATTGTTAAAAGCTTATACAGTGTACATAACTTAATGATACATTCTCCAGTCCCTGTTGTTATGCAATTAGGTCGTTAACTGAAAATTCAGATCAGTCTCTTGCCTTTGTGTAAACAGACACTCTCTGCCAGACACTAGCTGGCTGCACAGGCTACTGGAGATAGATTACCTCTTCTTTACATTAAGAGCCTCTTTGTTGTGTAAACACACACTCTGCTACAGGCTATGGGAGTCCTGACTGTCTGATTAAGAGCCTTTTTGTTGTCCTTTGACCCCTATATATGCGGTCTGTCCTTAAGCAGAAGGTTAAGCAACACACGCCTGTATATTATTGTTATTATTAACAGTATTTATATACCGCTTTTCAATGTAAAGTTCACAAAGCAGTTTACAGAGAAAATCAAACAAACAACTAATGGCTCCCTGTCCCAAAAGGGCTCACAATCTAAAAGGATGCAGAAGAACACCAGCAGACAGCCACTAGAAAAGGCAGTGCTGGGGTGCGGAGGGACAGTTACTCTCCCCCTGCTAAATAAAAGAAGAGCACCCACTTAACAAGTGCCTCTTACCCAGTTAGCGGGGTTTACATAGTACTATGTGTACATAGTAGCCTGTTAAAAGTACAGATCTGTAACATTTACCCAAATGCAGTCACATACCAAGGTACCATTAAGACTAATTTATTAAAAATAAATACACATTAAAATTAATAGGGACCAGCCTGAAATTGGCTTGCGACCCACATAGTGGGTCCCGATCCACAGTTGAGAAACGTGGTGACATAGATGACACATAGATGACACTGTTTAGTTTCACATAAAAAAGAGCTTATCACTGAGCTTTACTCCACTGCCAGCTACTCCATTTAGGTTTCATAGAAGCTTTTTTTATTGGCAACCTTCAGTCTCGAAAGACTATGGTATCGCGCTCTGAAAGGTGGTTCTGGCACAGCGTCTAGTGTGGCTGAAAAGGCCAATCCGGGAGTGACAATCCCTTCCACACCGGGAGCAAGTGCAGTCTGTCTCTGGTCTGTCTCCCTGGCTATGGGCCTTATAAGCACCATCTGTGTAAATACATGCAATAGACATTTAATTCAACTGAATTTGAAAGTGTAGCTATCTCTATGTATACCTTTAAAATACCATTTGGGAATTGTTTGTTTTTGTGTATTGTAGCTGAGATTAGTGAGTATAGTAAGATCCCACCTCTTGATGGTGAAGTCTGTGTCTGCAAGGATAGTAAAGCATAAGTAATAAAAATATGTAGCTGTTAGCAATGAACACTTCAAATGTTTGCTGATTTACATGTAAGTCTTCTTGGAACTTTTAGGCCAGAATTATAATCTTCCATGTTGCAGATGAGTGGCTGAGACATAGTTGTCTGCCTAATCTCACCTAGTGAGATTTGAGTGAGGGACTTCAGGCTGGGGCCTGAAGAGGCCAGGGCCTTCAGGCTGGGGTGTCACGGCGCCCCAATTTGAAAACCACAGCCATATGGAAATCACTGATGAAAGTGAGGGTTTTCTAGAAGCCACCTGTGATAATGCATGATGTCTGTCTTTTTAAAATTAAAAACAGCAGTAACTAATGTCAAAAAACCAGCTAGGCATCAGACATGCCTGAATTGGCTCCTGCTCTCTGCAGCTATGAAGAACCCATAGGCTTCATGATAGCGAATGGGTGGCCACATGTTACCCCTCTGCTTTGTTCAACTACTACAAAATACTGCTTAGAATATTTGAGATACTGTCAGAGATGCAATATAAGCCAATGTTGAAAGAAAATAACTGATCATCCAGATTAATATAAATTAGGAACTTACAATATGATTATTGATAGTAGAAAAGAAAACTGAATGAAAACAGAAACCAGGATAATGGGTTGAATATAGTTTTGTTTCAGTATATTTAAATTCTCTACCTGCAGTGACAGGTTAAATTGGCTTCACAAAACAAAGGATGAGAGAGATGAGAGAAATAATTAAATTATTATGGGAGGTGCTATTTTACAAAAATATTCAGGACTTTAAAGTATATTTTAGAAGAGCTACTTGTACAATTTGTCGTAGACCAGAATAAAAAAGAGATAAAGTGAGTCTGGTCTCCCATGTCTTTGTCAAATTACCTCATAAAATATTTAAATTAGCACATATACTATACAGTAAGTATGCTACAATGCATACTGATTTAAGTGTTAAAATAATGCTGCTGCTCTTATTTTCAGAATATCTTGAGCGTGCAATGTACTATTTCTTTTAACCTGTCACAAACATGCCTTTTAATTTGTTAAATAAGTTTCCTAAAGGTATGTTGTATTAAGTGACCTTTTAACATATGGTATTAAAATATTCACTTTTAATCTTAAAGCTTTCTTTTAAGATTAACACATGATAAAATATTGCTTTTGATTAATAGCTTTACTGTTTTAAAAAATAGGATTATAGACTATTTTACCATGTGTTATAATGAAAGTTTTTACAATTACTGTAGTCCAGTACATGTACCAGAGTTTACTTTTACAATAATTGGTGAAGTGCAATTCATTGATTCTGATTGTTCAGTGATTCTGAACAAATAAATGTTCCTGATTTATTAGAGTCAAATACCTTTGTTCCTTTCCATCTTCTAACCAGTATCTTTCAAACTTTCCACCTTCAGGGGAAATGCTTGTTTGTCAAGGAACCCATGAACACATGCCATTCAACAACTGGGTATTGCCAAAGTTTATTGCACATTTTCTAGGGCTTTAACTTGCCTGAACTGGTTACGTGCCCCACTGCACTCCTCTGGTTATATATTGCAAGAGAAGGTTGATAGTGATGAACAAGCTCTCAGGGGAGTTTGTCCACTATTACTTATCTTTTTGAGAAATTTCTGATGAACTGGGTCCCTAGAATACAGTTTAAGAGACAGTGACCAATCTAGCAGATATAATGTTTGTTTCATTATGATTATTATTATCATTATTATTTTTAAATCGGCAGTCTTGAAATTTTTTGTTCAGGTAAATGGTTCACTTGTGCAATGACAACAAAAAAGTACCTGAAAAATGTATTGGGGATAGATACTTATGCATTGCTATTATGTTATCATAATTCAGTGACAACAAGCCACTGACCCTGCCACTTTTTCTGTGATAGCTAAAGGTAACTAAACCATTTGCTAGGTTTACTAAAGGTAACTAAACCATTTGCCCCCAGCCCTCTGGCAAAGAGGACATCCAGCACCACTTTTTCATTTCTGTGTGCCAGCACAAATGAGAGAAGACTCTACCTCTTTTCTTTTCATACCAGAGGAGAGAGAGAAGAGTGGGGCTTAGTGGCAGCCACAAATAACAATTTACTAGTAGTACGCTAAACCAATATTTGTGAATGTCTATATACAGTGCTGCTAAGGACAGAATATGGAGAGCTGATCTGGAGCAAGGTTAACTCTTGTAAATTCTTTGAATCTAAAGTCCAGACACTTGAACACCCACACAACTAAATCTCTTATTATGACCTTCTGTTGCTTGTTTAAGTTGCTTCCTCTTTGGTCTTGAAAAAACTGTTCTACCTGCCTTGCTTATTCTGTGTTAATCCCATCCTAATTGCTGTTCCTTAACTCTTTCATTTGACTTCATATCAAGTGACTTTATCCATTGATTGTCCTTTCACTATATTATGAAAATTTTCTTTGACCCTTTACAAAACATTTCCATCTTGTTTTTTCTGAATATTTGATGAGCTTGCACTCTGGACTATCACTGATGCTGACGTATTCCTTCAATCCCATGACTTGAATGTATAGAATTGCCCTTTGTGGTATTTTTTTTACCTTTGAATATGAAAGAGCCACAATAATAATTGTTGTCATCCTTGCCCTTTCGTGTTCAAAATTTGTTATTTGAGACAGAAGGCAGACTTTAGTGCCAATTTAGTTTTTGTAAATATTGAACATTAACCGATAGTAGCTAAAACGTAACTGAATTGGATATAATAAACTGTGGCAAATTGTTCAGTTATTATTCAGTTTCCAGTTCACTTGGAAAGCTGCAACATAAATCCCAGCTAACACAAAACTTTTTAACACTTACAGGCACATCCAAGGAAGGTGGAGCTGGTGCTGTTGATGAAGATGATTTTATAAAGGCATTTACAGATGTTCCTACTGTACAGGTGAGGTGTTCCCATTTATTGATATTCTCAATTTCATTTTGGTAGCTCTTCAAAGTTCTTTGCCAATTCATTTTTGTAGCATATCTCACCTTTTGACAACGGAAAGTTAACTGTTGATAGTACATAGTGAAACAACAGGAGCCTACATTTAATTATGACTTAAGTTTTTCCCCGTTGCTCTGTGAAATCAAAGAACTTGTGAATGAGGACCATGGCAATCTTCATTTTGATGGGTTTGTCATTTGAGCACCTGCATTTTAAATGAAAACTACATGTGGGATGAGAAGCAATAATCCTTTAAATAGATTGGCCAGTGACTAGCCCCTGATGAAGTATTCCCTGATGAAGTATTCCCTTCTGTATTCCCTTCTGTGCAATTTACCTTACTGGTTTGAACCATCTGATACAGTTTGTATTTTGAGAAAGGGAATTTAATTGCTCAGGACTAGGCTGCATTAGACTTTCAACCACATCTGCTGTCTCCTTGTAGCATAAGGTAGCCATGGTAAGGTGGATTAATCTATAAGTGGCTTAAATGGTATGGCAGATTCTGGTTTGAGTAAGGAATTGAACTCTTTATGATCAGGTTCTTTTCAGCTCTTGATTCTGTGTTATATAAATACAAATCCTGACTTCTCATTTCTGTTACAAACCAGTTTAGCGTATCACATTGTTGTACAGCTTCTTACCCATCACCATTATTCCTTCGTGCTAGCTAGACAAAACAAACTGTTGGTATATATGCTATATATGAAACCTAAACCAATATTACTTTGTAAACAAAGACAAGAAGTTTTGTGCTGCTATGTGCTTGGGAGAAAGCAAATGAAACCCAGCAGAGTAGCAATTTCTCTAGATCAGCATGTCTCAGAATGTATTCCTAGGAACCTTGGGGCTCCACAAGCACAATGTAAATGGCCACCATCTGACCTTGCCCAGTTTGCTTATCTGTCCTCCCACCTCCCTTGTTTGTGGCTCTCGTTCCCCTTCTGTTCCAGCTCGTTTCCAGTATTTGGTGTTGGACTCAGTGCTGCACCACCCCACACATGCACCGGCTCTCTGATGCTCCCCAAGACTCCATGCATGCATTGGCATGGAGCTTCCCAAGACTCCTTTCAGAAGTGTAAAGGGCTCTGGAGACTGAAAAGTTTGAGAACCACTGCTCTAGATCAGGGGTGTCCAAACATTTTGGCAGGAGGCCCACATCATCTCTCCAACACTGTATTGGGAGCCTGGGGAAAAAGAGAATAAATTTACATTTAAAATTTGAATAAATTTACATAAATGAATATATTAGAGATGGAACTTATATGAATGAATGAAGGTCTTGCAGTAGCGCAAGGCCTCTAAAAGGCCTTGCACAAAGCAAGGCTGACCTTTTCTTTGCTGCCGCATCACAGATGTGAAACAGCAAGTAGTGGAGGGAGTCCTTGTCCCACAGCTCATGCAAGAGGTCGAACAGTCACCCTCACACTGAGAGCGGTTGCGTCGGGCCAGCACAGGCTCCAGCAAGTTTCTGGAGGGCCAGAGGATCATTGGAGACTGGGGGCTCCCTGAGGGCCAGATTGGGAGTCCCCGAGGGCCGCAAGTGGCCCCCGGTCTGGGGTTTGGGCACCTCTGCTCTAGATCATAGATGCAATAGCAGTGTTGGTGTGAATCCTGGAACTGGAAACAGTTACTATATTTCCATAGTCTTTGTGTAGTGACAGAGGGAAACACAGAAGTGACAGGAGGGAGACACACAAATAGATCTTTTTGTTATGTGCTGAGCATCCCAATCCTAAGGGTGCTAAAAGCTGGTGCTATGGCTACAGCACTAGCACTAAGTTTTGTAAAACTGCCATAAAGTGGTTTTCGATACCCTGGGAGTAAGCTGTGCCTGTGGAAGGCCTACACCATCCCATTGGTGCCACATCCCACCCAATAGGCAGCAGCATAGGTAAGTTCTATGCCGAATAGTGGAGAAATAAACACATTTAAATTATTTTCTGTGCTTTCTCTTCCCACTAAATATGACAAAAATACTGATCTGGACCTAGTACTTTTACTTATAGTATATGTAGCCACCTTGGGTGCCCTTCGGGGAGAAAGGCAGAGTATGTATGTATGTATGAATGAATGAATGTAGTATTTGGATAAAAATAACCTTTCAAGGGGGTGTTTCGGGCGGGGGGGGGGTTCAGGCCCAGAAAGGGGCAGGGATGTTGGAGCAGGCTCTCAATCACATCCTAAAACCTACACACGGCTACTCAGTTCTGGGGTAAGGAAACGAATGTTGCTGTTAATATTATATGTACCTCCATACTTTTAACTACGTTCTGTTTTGCAGTTCTGTTGCGCTCAGACATAGAATCAAACCATAGCTGGACATATGAGCAAGTTCTGAGAAGCTTTAGACCTCATACACCCCCTTCCTCCTTGTCCCTTCTCTCCTTGTGCATAACAGTTTCCTGCTTTGATCCATGTTTGCAAGAAGCCATAGTTTACTATTTTGCCCACTACGATTTCCTCTTGCCTACAAATCATGGTCTACCTGCTTGGACAAAATGGTTAGCTATAGTTTGCTTTGAACAAAGATTAGAAGTAAGAAATTGCCATGTGTGAGAGAAGGGAGTGAGTCTGTGAGCCAGATATTCTTCAGAGCTTGTTCATGTAACATCAAGCTGTAGTGTTGTGTTGGAATGCAAACAGTGTTAAACAGGGAGATGTGGATAAATGCAGAATTGCTAAAGAGACTACATTGAAGCCATATACACTTCAGTAATATTTTCAGGGTTCTCTTTGCAGCAAAGAAACATAATGTTAATGAAACAGCAATATGTAGTTTTGCAATCCTAATGGGTCTTATTTTATCAATAGATATTTGTCTTCAAACAAAGTCATTTTAATCAGCTACTTCAGATCAAGTACTTCTGATTAATTGTTTGCCTCAGTGTGGTCAGAAAGCACCACCAATGTCCATCCATCCATCTATCCTGGCCTCTTTATTTTACCAGATTAGAATTGATTTTTGTTAGCCCTGTGTAAATGGTGTGAAATTAAAGCTTAAACTGTATTGATGGTGATTCCTGTTATGTGTATATATATTCCAGTATGGAGATGAAAAGTCTTCCTGCTAACTAAAGCAATATTTTTTAAATAATGTACAGGTCCAGCCTATTTATACACAGATTTTTTTATACATGGATTTGACTCAACAGGAATGGCCACTGCAAATGAGAAGGAATGTGCTGGTCCCTGGAGAAGGGGAAAAATGCATCCATTTAAAATCAGTTAAAAAAACTGAACAGTCCTTTAACAATAGCCTCCTTAATGAGAGAGGGAGGGAGGGCAGCTGGCTGACAATCCATCAATCCTTCTCTCTTCGGCCCCTCCCTTCTCCCTGAGCAAGTGAAACAAAGGTGATCACTTTGCATCGGTGAAGGGAGGGGCTGAGTGAAGGACTGATTGATGGTCTTCTTAATGACTCTTATCTTACATCACAAAGGTCAGCAAGGCTGTTTTTAAATCATCTGAGCAAAGAAACTTTGTTTTTTAAATTGATCTGCTATAGTGTGTTTTTTTGCCATCCAAAGTGCAAAATGGTCAGTGCTTTGAATGGAACCCATGTGAATAATGAGATTCAACCTGTACTTTCTGCTCAGTCACTTACTGCCAGAGTTTTTATATTTACTTATCCTGATATAGCACAGATATTTCTTGATGGTTTAGATTACCTGAGTTTATACATTGATGCTAGTGTGCAGTATTTTAAATAGTGTGCATATGTATTATACATATGGTTATACAGAAGGCCCCCCATATCTGCTGATCCTGTATCTGCAGATTCACTTATCCACATATTCTGTCTGCCCCCCCATGCGCACCCCCTCCAGAGGGGGTGCCTTATAAGGTATTGGGAGTCCCGTGGAAGCCCTGGAGGCGTTAAAAACTTTATAAGGCTTTTAAAATGTCACTTCTGGTTTCTCTGTGAAACTGTAAGTTTCAAGGATTTTTTTTTTTTTGCCTCACAGCTCTGAGTGTGGCAGAAGCCAGGGACGGATGTTCTCGGCCTCTGCTGAGCTGTGAGACCTCCTGGGATCATGGGACAATTGTTCACCCATATCTGTGGTTTCAGCTATCTCCAGGGGGTTCCAGAATGGAACCCCTGTAGATACGGGGACATGCCTATATTATACTATATTACAGTGTAAGAATGTCACTTACACTGGAACTAGGTTTGGTATTTTACTGGTCCCCATCACCCCCCAAAAAAACCTCTTCCCTGGTCAAGTATTTTTTAGCTTTGAAAAGATGTCTGGGGTTGAGTATACCCCAACAATAATAAAAATAAAAACTATCTGGAAAAGGGTGTTTGTATACTTGTGCCACTCTAAATCCTGCAGGACCAGGGTGGAACTGTTACCAGTGCTATCACCACTATAATGCAATAAAAAAGCAAACTGCCATTTACACAAGAGCATTCTCAGTTGTATGGAATATTTAACCATATTTGTCCAAAGTGAAATAGATTGCCAATATTTCTCTATTCACTATACTGGTATGCCAAATCTAAGTAGGACACCTTAGATCAGGGCTGACCAGACTCTGGCCCAGGCGAGATCCGGCACCCTGTGTAACCCCTCTCCTGTGTGAACGGCACTCACTGTTTTGTGGGAGAGCCTCATGGTCGTGGCACCACTCTCCTCTGAACTGCACCCTGGCTTGCTGTGTTTGCCTGGAAGTCCAGACTCAATGGCTGCTGTGGCGACAGACCCCTGAAGCATCAAGCCAGGGCTCAGTTCAGGGGAGAACATCACAGTAACTACAAGGCTCCTGCATGGAACGGTAAGCACTGTTGGCACCAGGGAAGGCTTTCCTGGTTTGTAATTAAATCTGTGCCTATAAAGGTTTCTGTATATTATAAAAATAATAAATAATAATAAACAGTATTTATAAACTGCTTTTCAACAAAAAGTTCATAAAGTGGTTTACAGAAAAAAATCAAATAACTAATGGTTCCCTGTCCCCAAAACAGTATGTATATATAGTAACTTTTGTTAGGTTAATAGTTACTCATAGAAAAATTTTAAAATCAAGCTTAATGTAGGACTTTTCCATCAGTATAGCTTGAAATTATTTTCCTGTAAAGTTGCATGTTTTATTGTGAGTAAAAATTCTCATGCAGCATTTGGAGAACTTTCCAAATGTCATGCTTTTTATAACAGTTATAATTCAGTGTGTTATAAATAAAAACCACTGACTCGGAACAAGCTTTTCTGATACTATGTTGCCCTCTATTGGCTGACTGCAACACAAACAAGGTTATTTTTTTACATGTACTAGACCAGTGTTTTTGTCTGTCTTAGTGGAAGTGAGAAAGCACAGGACATAAATTATTAAAATGGGTTTATTTCCATTAGCCTCTTGTCCCAATGTTGATTTTTGTGACATTCCTTGATTCTTGCTTAATCTTCTTTCTAAATGATTGGCTTTTTGTTAATAAAGTTGAATTACTACAATTGCATCTAAATTTCTAGAAAGCCCTAAAAAGTTCTGGCCCTGCATTCAAGACGGCTTCTACTTCGGTGTCCTTTTATGTTCTCTTAAGATTAATGTAGGATTGTCTTCCTTCTTATCTGCTTTCCATTTTGGGAATGACACAATGAGGTAGTTTCAGTAGCTTTCCCTTTTAATTGTTGAATTGAATTTTATACTGACATTCATTCATGTGTGTTAGGAGATTATTGGATTGGTTGTTTGGTTTCTACTCTGTAGGAGTAGAAAGCTGAAATTTTGGTACAGTGTAATCCAAGGCACCAGGATGACTCTTATAGAAGATTGTTGAACTGCCTGACCTGAGCTATTTACCCTGTAAGTCTTCAGTCTTAATGTCATATGATCTTTACATTTCAGATCTATTCTAGTCGTGAACTTGAAGAAACGCTAAATAAAATCAGGGAAATCTTGTCAGATGACAAACATGATTGGGATCAACGAGCCAATGCGGTATATATTTCTAATATTAAAATTTGCATATTTCTTTAAGCCTTGAATGCTAATTTATTGTCCAGTACACCTGTGTGGAATCAGAAACGCTGTTTTAACACTTATTTTTCTTTTTCCCCCTACATAGCTCAAGAAGGTCCGTTCATTGCTTGTTGCTGGTGCTGCGCAGTATGACTGCTTTTTCCAGCATTTACGGTTATTGGATGGAGCATTTAAATTATCAGCAAAAGATCTCCGGTCACAAGTGGTTAGAGAAGCATGCATTACAGTAGCGTAAGTATGTGCTGTGTAAACTGATTTATACAACTGAAATCACTTGGCAGTGGTAAATTTGAATATTGAGAGATGTACAACAGAAGATGCTGGAAATTAGGCCCCAATCATATACAGTTTTCCAGTGCCAATGGGGCAAGAGCTGCATCCTGCAGTGGGGAGGCAGTCACAGAGTCCTCAAGGTACCGGAATAAATGTTCCCTTACCTTTGGCTGCATTGCAGCAGCATCAGTTCTGGAAAGTTGGGTAGGATTGGGCCCTCAATTTGCTTATTATGATTGAATCTTATAGTGCCAACATATTGTACATTTGTATATGAAGTTCTTGTTTTGTAGATTATTTTCTTGTTGCAAATCCCTTGTTAAAACATTTGTAGTGCTGCACCTTTATCATATGCATAAAAAGTGCTGCTGAAAGGTATTCAGTTTGCTCAGTATGAATATGCATTAGATTATTTAAATACCAGTTGCCATGATTTATAAGAGAAAAGTTATTCTCTTTCAGAAGAGTTACATTGTATTGCATGACACCCCCCTCCCATTTCCTAATAAGTTAAAAGTACAGTTGGCCTGCATTACCTATGTGGGTTCTGTTCCTGTAACCCCTGTGGATACTGAAATCAATGGATGTTTAAATCCGTGGATTTTGGGGTCCTTTAAAATTCCAAGGGCTACTGGAGTAGTGTTCTGGTCACCTCCAGAGGCTTTCTGAAGCCAATAGAGGCTGCGCTCATCCACCTGCAGCTTCTGTGGGTTTCAGAATGAAACCTGGAGCATTTTGAAGGGAACTTCTGGTTTTCAATGAAAACAGGAAGTTCACTTTAAATCCCTGTGGGCTTCATTCTGAGGCACACAGCCTCTGTGGGCTTTGGAAAGCCTCCAAAGCAGTACCCCAGTGACCAGAGCAGTACTCCAGTTGCCTTTGGCCAGTGCAAGTGGGCCCTTCCCCATGAATTCAGAACCTGTGCCTGAATAAATTGACAGGTTCCAAATCTGTGGATAACACAGGGCGCCTGTAAACCCACCATCTAGATGAATGCTACATCTATTTTGGAACAGACTAGCTGCTTTATAGTAAGTACAGTAACTGTTTTAGGCCGAAATCCTAACCCACTTTCCAGCACTGGCATAGCTGTGCCAATGAGATGTATGCTGCATCCTGCAGTTGGGGGATAGTCATGGATGTCTCCTCAAGGTAAGACAATGTCTGTTCCCTTGCCTAGGAGCTACATTACCCTTATGTTGGTGCTGGAAAGTGGGTTAGGATTGCGCCCTTAGTGTTACTTTTTAAGGTACTTTAATACATTACGACAAAGGTGTAGAAGTAACTGATCTTCAGGAGTAATGCTTTTGCAGGATTATTTCATGTGCCTATGGCTGCAATCCTAACCCACTTTCCAGCACCAACGTAAAGGCAATGCAGCTCCTAGGCAAGGGAACAGACATTGTCTTACCTTGAGGAGACATCCATGACTATCCCCCAACTGCAGGATGCAGCATACATCTCATTGGCACAGCTATGCCAGTGCTAGAAAGTTGGTTAGGATTGTACCATATGTTGTATATATATATTTGAACATTGCACATGAAGTTCTGGAAGTATGCACTGTTTGTAAAAGTTACTTTTTACAATGAGTAATTAGCTACTGAGAATTTTGTTCCAAAGATACAAAGGGTTGTACCCCAAGGTGGTCTTCAGTGAGTCAAGGAAGTCCCATTTGCACAAGGGGATGGTGGTGGAGGAGCTCCCGGTAAACTCTAAATCTGCTGTAAGGCAAGACAAGGTGCAAGGTTTAGCATCTGTAAACCACCATCTCCCCACAATCCCCACTTCACATATTCTGCTGGGATGCTGACATGATTCAAGCCTAGAAAAAATACAGACAAAAATAAATCCCCACCCAGAATCCTCGGGGATTGCCACAAAAGTCATACAGTAGCTTAAAGGCAAGTGGTCTGGAAACTGGGCAACCAACTCTCTCCTAAGTAGATAAGATCGAGATATTTACCAGTACAAAATAGTGTATTAAAAGTATAAAATAACACCAGAAGATGGAAGGGATAATGACACAGGCCAAAAGCAAGTCATGAGTGGGTGTTAGGATTGTCCCATCCAATTATTCCAACTCCCTTTTAATGCCCACTTTTTAGCTAATCCTTTTCTAAAGAACAGCAGTTGTGGTATGCAAAGGAATGACTAGAACTCCTTATCAGTTTGAGCAATTAACAGTAATTTATTGCTCCAAACACAGACACTCCCTGCACTTCCTCTTGTCCAGAAGCTTTTCCTCCCCAAAACTCCACTTAACTTAGTGGGCAAAAGTCCAAAACCTCCAGTCCAAGTCCAATCCAATCTCCCAAAGCACAGTTCAGTCTTCTGCAGCAGAGTCCCTCCTCTGTGTCCTCTCCAGCAGAGTGTCTCCTTCAGCAGGGTCCTGGTCTGTCTGGGGTCCTGTAGGTTTGGGTTGCATAGCTCTGGGTCTGCCTTTTATTCCTGCAGCCCCTTGTTAAGTTCAAATTAGGCTCAGGTGAGCCATCCCTTCAGTCCATGTCCATTCAAAGTCAAGGTCAAATGAAGCTCAGGTGTCCATCCAGGTCTCCATTGGCCTTGATTGATTACAGCTGTGGAGCCAGCCCTGCCCTTCCCAGAGCTGTCAAACAGCTGTCAAAACATGGGATCACTGTCAATTCCACATCAGCCACCTGATGATCTTCTGATCTTCCATTACAAGGATACAGCATGAAAACCTGGTGGAACGAGTTAGCCATTGTTGGCAAGAAGGTTAAAATACAATCTGAAACAAACTGTTAAATTAATGTGTCTTTCTGGATACTTTCTCTACCCTTCAGATTATGTTTCTATACCTGTACCACATTAGAGTGGGGCCAGTGTGAACCCTCAACAATGCATTTGACACATAAAATGTGAAAACATGGCAAATGTGCAATGTATATACAGTTTTTATATACTTTTATATACAGTTATATATACTTTTATACAGTACCACTTTTCATAACCTCTGAGCATCATGTAGATTTCATCTGTTGGCATGGTTTTTGGAGGCACATGAGCCCTTTTACTTTCCTAATTCGGGAAGGAGAGAGTTATGATTTGATGAGCAGATTCAAAGCCTAGTTATTTATTTATGTGTCAGTTGGAGATGAAGCAGAAGGTCAATGACAATGGATGAAAAATGGCTGCTATTCCAAAATGCCTCCACAACCCTTTCAGGATACTTATCCTATTCCAGAGCCTCCTTGGGTGATAGAAAGGTCAATACAGGTGAAAAACTAGGGAGGGATGGATAAAGTGATGAAGATCCCCGCCTTGCTTATATATGTTCTTCTCTTCATGGAAGAAGATCTTAGAGTACAACCCAAAGTTCTTACCTTGGGCTGCTGAATTACTTATGATAACCAGCGTCATTTAATTCCTTGCAGCCATCTTTCAACAGTTCTGGGAAACAAGTTTGATCACGGCGCAGAAGCCATTGTGCCTACTCTCTTTAATCTGGTCCCTAATAGCGCCAAAGTCATGGCTACATCTGGGTGTGCAGCCATCAGATTTATAATTCGTGTAAGTATGCTTCTATGATGTTAAAGATCCACTGTACTTCCATATTACTCACATTTGCTTTTATTAGTTGTAGGCATGCTAGGCTCTCATTATGTATTTTCTTTGTGTGAACTAAATACATTTTTCTCTCTTCAGCATACCCATGTGCCCAGGCTCATACCTTTAATAACTAGCAACTGTACCTCAAAATCTGTGGCAGTTAGGAGGTGAGTGAATTATGAGTACCAACCACACATTGCCCATGTTCCACAGCAAGCTCTTAAATTTTTTTCAGGTTTGATACTAAAGATTTCTTTAAATGCCTTTAATATAATGTTCAGAGTTATGTCATGGAGCCTAGAGTTACAATCTTGTTACCTAAGCTTTGCAATTATTTAAAAAAGAATGGGGAACTCGATGAATTAATAAGACAGTTACATATTTTAAAATATACCACTGTATGTGTGCATCTCATGTTGGCGTGGTCTACTGATTCCTGGGCTCCCAGTAATCAGTTTTGGTTAGATGTCAGAATTCTTACCTGCCATAAGAACTTGGAGAGCTTTAGAATTAACTTTAGTCCTTCTCTTTTTCCAGGCGCTCTTTTGAATTTTTAGACCTGTTGTTGCAAGAGTGGCAAACTCATTCCTTGGAAAGGTATGATTTGTTCCTATTTATCCAATACAGAAAAACTATCAGATGCAAGATGAGCTTTTGCTTTAATTCCACGAATCAAAATGAAGCTTAAAGTGTGTTTGCAGCAGTTGTTATGTCTATTGAAGCAGTTTTCATATCCTGTTCTCCTAGCAGCTGCCTTAGCAGCTCCACTACTATCAGGGGCAGAATATTCCACCTGGCCTGCATGAGGAGAATTCTCACTCTTAAGCGATATTTGTTTCTGGTGCTACCTAGCAGCATACTTTCTGGAATAGGACTATTTCCACATCAACTTACCATGGCCCCTAGGGCCAGGTGCATCCTGTTGTGATATTATGAACCCCTTCAATAATGTATGGTGGTGTTGCTGTTGAAAATGTAGCATGAATTTGGAAGGGGGCAAAGGGAGAGTGAGTAAGTGGAGAGTGGGAAAAAGTGGGGAAAATGAAAGGAATATTTGGTAAATGGAAATTACCTTGTAAATGGAATTTACCTTGTTAAAATCTAAGTAGAACATGAATGAAAGCAATAACATTGATTTAGAGCTAAAATGAAAATATCTGCTAGGTAAAGGTAGAGAATATTCTGGCTAAACCCAGAAAAACCCGGCTTGTTCTAGTCAGAGTTTCAAAAAAAAAAAAAAAGTCCAGACATGAAATTGGGATTGAATATAGGATAAAAAATTTTAGCAGCATGTCCAGCCTTAGTTAACTGTTGAATTAGAATATGTTTCTTCTAATTTAAAAACCTTAGTACAGAATTGTGGAGTGTTTGCCAACAGGACTCTAATTTTCTTAAAAAATTAATCTCCTAGAACAGTGGCTTCCAATCTGGGGTACATGTACCCCCAGGGGTACTTGTCAGGACCTCTAAGGGTACTCAAAAAGGAATTGAATAATGGCGGAAAAAGGCAGGTCTGTATTAGAATGCATTGCGGGGCTGGCAAGGCAGGAAGGAAGGTAGCTAGCTGACTGTGAAAGCCCCACCAACTGCTAGTTTTTGGTCATCAAACTGTGTATTATCAGATATGAATCAGTAGTTGAAAACATAAACATTTTAAGTAACAGCAACTATATTAATTACAAACATTTTGCTAATATGAGGGGTACAATTTATGGAAATGGGCTGAAAAGGGGTACGCAAGTGGGAAAAAAATGTTGGGAACTGTCCTAGAAGAACAACCATAGAGTTTAGAAATGTTAATATTAAAATGAAACTTACTGCAAAATAACATGCGTCATCTAATAGTGGGTTTGGGTTTTCTTGTAGACATGCAGCTGTCTTGGTTGAAACTATCAAAAAAGGCATTCATGATGCTGATGCTGAGGCAAGAGTGGAGGCAAGAAAGTAAGACCCTTATATTTAACTACCCTTTTTTGATGGCTTCTAAGAGTCAGGAGAAGAGAAATGGTTATTTTCAGAAGCTACAGCACTTCGTTGTCGCCCTGTATGTGTGCTTGGTCACACTTATTCCCAACTTATTCTTTGTATCCAAAATTTCTAGATTAATTTCTTATCAGTGCTTATGGTTAAAATACTTTTCTCTTTTAAAAAATGCTTGCATGACTGTACCAAAAAGTAAAGGCTTTTTGTTTGTTTGCAGGACTTATTTAGGTCTAAGAAACCACTTTCCTGGTGAAGCTGAGGTGCTATATAATAACCTTGAACCATCCTATCAAAGAAGTCTACATACGTACTTAAAGAATTCTGGTAGCATTGCATCACTTCCGCAATCAGACAGGTCATCTTCCAGCTCACAGGAAAGCCTCAAGTAAGGGTCATTTTTAGAGACAATTTCTTTGCAATGACCCCCATATGATGTTTCACATAAGAATGACTCTTCCACATGTGTACCATTTACTGGATGCGATATCACAGGTGTAAATCAGATGAGCATTCAGATACAATATGAGTAGTTGACATATTACTTTAAAGAGATATGTATTCAAACAGTCCTATCCATGTTCCAGCAGTAGTCATTAGTAAATCCATTCAAGTCTCTGTTTTGCGTAAACTTTGGTAAATCTTTAAGATGTAAAAAAGATGGCATTCATCTACAAAATTGCTCTTGTATTACCTGTTTCAGTCCAGTAGGTCAGGTTACAGGAGAGAAGGTAATACTGGATTTAGGACTCCCAAAATAAAAACCTTAAACTAGTTCTGTAAAATAATTAGATAAAACTAAAATATTAAGACATCATTTTTTATTACACCTTAGCAAAATGATACTAGCAAGTATGTAAGTTTGCATACATTCCACAAATCCATTGTATATGTGTACACATTTCATGAAGAACAAAGAATGTTAAAATAAATGGGACACCTGTTTCGTATCAGATGATATATAATAATTTGGCTTATTAAAACTGTTGCTGTTGTCTTTGTTTCAGTCGTCCCTTCTCTTCAAAATGGTCTTCGTCCAGTTCAGCAAGTATGGCTGGCAGAGGTAATCCCCCTGCCCCCCCCCCCAAAAAAAAACCCCAAAACTTTACTTACTGAAGTTGGATTGACTATGGAAGTTGGAGAGGGTGAACTTTTACTGTGTTTAAAAAATTATTTTAAAATAATATCTTGCCAAGATTAATTTTCCTGTTGGTGGTTCATATTGATAAGAAGAAATGAGCTGCAGTCTGACAGCAGGTGAATATCTCTTTTCATTTTACTACCTTTAGTTGCAGGGAGTACCAAGACTGCTCCAAGCCCAGGAACACTGCAGAGATCTCGTAGTGACATTGATGTTAATGCTGCCGCTGGTGCAAAAGCACGTCATACTGCTGGTCAGCCAGCAGGAGCTGGTCGTTTAGCAGCAGCTGGTCTACCTCCAGGATCATATGCTTCATTAGGTGAGGGAACCGTGTAGAAATACAATACACTGTTCATTGGAATTCTCTCTTGTATGTGTGTGTTTCATTGTGGTAGCAGTGATGTTACTGACACACCCAGCTATGTGAATTGAGAAACTGATGCTGTCTGATGGGGCATGATGACCTTTGGTTAAATTGCTTTTTGTCTACTTCAGCAGGTAGCTGTTTAGGTTATTACTTTGTGAAAAAGTCACTTTAGCATAGGGTACATATAATTTGGTTATCTTCTGTGGAGAGAAACTAGATAACGTGGTCATCCTCTTTTGAAAAAACTGGTCTATTTGCCCTGTCGTGGAAGATATCCTTGTAGAAAATGTTAATATCATACTGACTCTTTCAGAGGTTTTGTATGAAGACCTAGCATGGCTGTTCAGACTGTGAATAGGAGTAACAAATATGGTGCTGTAGGATTAGGTTGCAGTTACCTCTGGTTATTATTGCCTAGAATCTTGTCTCTCACAAGTTTGGGTGATGTCTAATGATTTGGAATAGCTTGTATGTTGACCAGTATGAACTAACATTCCTGATTTTTTGCTGATGCTACAGTCTTCAGTGTAAGAGCATTTCTGTTTGTCAGTGAGTCTCCTTTTTCCAAGATATAGGGAAGTCAGTGTTAAGTCTCTTGCATGAGAATTAATTTCAAGGCCTCATCTTAATGGTTCTATGAGAAAGTGAAAAGACAAAGATATGAGAAACTATTTAGATCCAGGATCATTCTGACTTTCTTAACAAGGAAGGTTTTCTTGTTCTTCTAAATCAAGTAGGAAAATGTACTCTTAACAAGACTTGTAAAAATTAAAGAGGATTTTTATTTTCAGTATTGTGCAGGCAAAGTTAAAATGGCACACATCCTGAAGATTACAAATATATTCATGGCTCTATTCAAGAGGGCAGAAGAAAAAGAATTTTGTGTTCCTTTTATTCTTCTTGTACTGTAGCCTTCTTGTTTGCCACTTACCTGGCCTTGGCAAATGCCCAAATAGCAGCCTACATGGCAAACACTATCTATGCCAAGTTTGGCATCTTGCCAGCCAAGAAAAATTAGAATAACTGCTGTTATGTGAGGCAAATTACATGTACTCATGTATTTCTCTGTATCTCCTTTTGCCTTAAAGCGTATTTTAAAAGCGATGAGCAACATGCACACACATAGCTGTATGCAGGGCTGCAGTAGTTGTCTACATATGTGCTGCCATATTATGAAAGTATTTTCTTTAGCTTCAATGCCATATTTACTGCTCCATTTGCGCAACAGTAATTTCACTACCCACCTATTCTTTTAATCCACAGACACACCCCACCACTTGGTCACCAGATAGGAAGCCCCACTAGCTTCTGCTCTCATTGAGAGGCACTGGGTCACTGTAATTAGATACTTCTTACTATAGTTTGTTCATTCATTTACTTCTGTCTTGAAAGCTCTGTGTGCTTATCAAACTGATTGCCCAGTTCAGGTCTGTTGTTTTCTTTAATGACAAACAGAGGTTTCTCATTATGTGGGCACATGAGTGCAGTATGAAGGTAGGCAGGGCGAAACGAGGTAGATTGGTGCACTTAGCTTTCTTGAAGGGAATCCTCAAATGTTTCATTGTGAAGAAGGTACATGTTGCCATTCTGAATTGAATTGCCTGAGTTAAGTGGAAGTTACTAGGCTTCCACCCTGGGGCCTGGGGATAAGAATAGGCCCTCAGTTTGGCTGTACTTGTCGTAAGAGGTGGCTAAACAGCCACCAGGTAGATGGGACTCGTTAGCCTGGGAAGGCAGCTCATCTGAGAGAAGGAAAACTCTGATCCCAAGCCTCTACTGCCTTGTGACTACATCCACTTATGGAAAAGGCTTCAGGAGTCAACCTCGAGGCAAAATCCGGAGCCGGAGTCCCTGAGGCAGTTCATGGCTGAACACAGTCACGTTCTGGCAACTCCTGCAACGCCACTAGAACCAACCGTATTGGCCTCTGCCTTTCTATTGGACCATTTCATCAACGCGGAGAGGGGGACTTGCTGCATGGGTAACAGTCTATCCTCCATATCTACTTTACCCAGGCTTCGTGCACTGGAGAGGACACTGTTCCAGAACCACCATTCAGAGCGCGATACCATAGTCTTCTGAGACTGAAGGATACCAACAACTAGGCTTGGTCTGCAATTCTGTACATACTTACCTGAAAGTCCCACTGAACTCAGTGGGAGCTTCCTTCTCAGTAGACATGAATAGGATTGGACTGCAAGTCTTGTATTTTAGTGATTATAATAATTGCCAAAAGCAGGCTGTTAATTTTTCCAAGTACTCATAGTCACTTCACTACTGACTTCATCGTTTTCTAAAGAATATGGCATGCGATTCCTTTTTTTCTTCTGTCATCTTTACTATGCAGTGCTTTTCTTTCTTCCCCTTTCTTCAGGACTTCATCAATATTATGGCAGAGATGGCTGTTTAATAACACAAGTAACTGCTAGTATAGGCTGTACAAATGAACCTAATAGCACGTTATGACTGTGTTAAGTATTGCAAACTTACTGAAATTGGTAGAGCATGAACTCGATGTGCAAGTGTCTATAGTTTGTTCATTTTAATAAATATTCCTTAATAAATGTTTGTGGCTCTCATGTCAACAGTGTTTGTCTAACGCACTAAGTTTTCCTGTTTCTTTGCCTGCTGTTCCAACAAAGAGGATACTTCTGACAAGATGGATGGTAAGACTCTGTTTCAACTGTCATTTTCTATCTTGTGGTTTCCATTCACTTACAGTTTCAATGTGTTTATAGTTGCCTAAATTATGATTTATTCTATGTTTTCATTAACACCATAATCTTAAGGCCTGGATTGTGTCTTGCCTGTTGACGTCTAATATGTTTGTACAGTATATATCTAATTTGTGCCGTATTGCCAGTTTTGAAGAACCTTACCTCTATACTAACTTAAAAATCAACGATCAAATGAACAATGAATCTTGATTTCCTAGAATTTCCCTGCAGTATCCATAAATTAACTGCTAAATTTAAGTTGCATTCAGTATTTTGTTCTCTGTAACTAGTGATTTTTGTTTTCTTCCACATTAGCAATTTCTAGACTGTGATTTTAGGAAAATGCAGAGGTTTGTCATGTTTCTCTCTGCTAGCAGCTTGTGGTGCTGCATTGGAGGCTGCTTCTGAAGCTTCCTAGTGTTTTGGAAGTCTATTTGGCCACTGTAGAAGTAGGTCTATGTGGACTTTGGATCTGATCCAGCAGGACTGCTCTTATATTCTGAAATGGTTTGCCCAGTACAGTGGAGAACTGTTTCTGTTAAGGCAAAAAGCCAGAGGGCTTCATGCATAAAAATGAATTGTGCCTTTTTTCTTTTTGAATGTATTCCTAGAATATTGTCAAGTTGACACTAGGTCTTTTGACAGATTCAGAATAAACTAGTAACAAATTTTTTTTGGAAGCTTAATGTAATGCTTTAAGTAGTAGTCCATACTTCTGTTTGCCATTGTGAGCATTTGTTGTTCTCTGTTGAGTGGGTTGAGAGGAACACCAAGCCATTTAAGTGCTTTAGCAACCTAGCACCAAAACAGCAACTACAGTTTTCTTGGGAGCACCCAATCATCTTGGAATTAGGAAGCAGGAGAGTTATGCTGTGCTCAGATGCTTAGTGCAGTTATGTGGAATATCCATGTGACCTTCAGCCTCTTTCTCCAGTTAGGTTCAAGGTGGAGAGAGAGTCCAGAATTGTCATTTGGATGGTGAGTTGCCAGGATTCTGTAAGCATCTTAGCAGTCTGGCATCTAAACAATACCCTGTGTTCCTCCCTAGCTCCAAATTTAGAGTTGGAGCCAACTCCAGCTCCCTATGGAGTCAACATGTGGTGGCCAGGGATAACCTCTGCAGTCATGCTGGCCTTCTTTAATTGCAGAGACAATTCAAGCTTGGGATGGGAGTTCCTGCAGTTCCTGTTTCCTGTCCATCTCTCCGAAGTATTGCAGGGTGGTTGCCTGCACGTTGAGTTTTTTAGTTAAACAAGAATGTTAAGCAAGAAGTACCTGTGCTGCAAGCAGTATTATAGTAAAACAAATGTAGTTATAATGGGCACATAGGGGGCATTCTTTATATAGCATTCCCCCATATCCATGGTTTCCTTATCTGTGGGGAGGAGGGACGGAATGGAATGCCCACAGATACAGGGGTCTGCCTGTAGTTACAGGTGGCATTTATTTTTCCTTCACATGTGTATAGAGGGAGTGGGAGTTGTCTTCTTGCAACTCAATCCTTTTGCCATTACCCCTTTTTGAATCAGTCTAAGTTGCTTTGTTTTGCTTTTGCGACTTATTCTAAGTACACGGCTTGCAAATATAGTAGATTCATAAATAATTCCTCTTGAAAGTATTGTCCATATTTTATGTCTTACATATCTGCTTAGTAAAGGTGAGCTAGGTTTGAAACATCTTTGAATGTAATTGTGTGAACCTTTTGCCCACATTTTGGTGGGATCTTCATGTTTTTGCACATTAAGCCATACCTGTTGTAGCTATGGCATAAAGTAGTATGAACAATAATGGCTGGTGAGTTGGTACAATAAAGCATTTTTATTTGGCAAGAGAGAACTTTTCACTTTAAACACATTTTTTATTCTTGCAGAATATGCTTTCTTTTATGAATATGTTTTGGCTTTCTCAGAGTGATTGCTTACCAAAAACAAAAAGCAGGGAATATGTTTGGAATATCATTGTCTTAATATCTTTTCCCATTTAGGAACAGCTTCTGAAGATGGTAAGAGAATGAACCTTCTGCTAAAAAACACATGCTTCCATCTTATATTTCCATCTTCATGAGCAATGGTCTTATACAAAGTCATTATGTTGCTCTTAGCGCTAATTAATTATTTGGCTTACCTAATAATGTGGTGGTGTTGCCACAGTATGTCTTTGCAAAATGTTTAGTTTTTTTTGTTTCAAGCAACCATTTGCAATGAAAACGCGTTGATTCCCATTTAATTTTAGATGTGCAGACTTTTGGCTTACCTTGTTTTTGTCAAAGTTGTTGGTGGAAACGTCAACATGCTAAACAGACATGCTCATGCTTTTCGGAATCCGGTGCTACTGTTTACAGGGACTTAGTTTCTCTTGGCATCCAAGTATTGATAACTAGCACTAATGAGCAAATGTATAAATTAAATTGGAACAATTCCCTCATGGATTTGTGTGCTGTGGCAGAAGCAGAATCGCAGATTATTCAGCATCTTATGAAAATGGTGGCACTCTGTATTCCTGCCTTTTGCAAATCGAAGTCTTTATGCAAGTACCTAGTTCCATCCCATTATGGTGGATGGAGGAAATACTGTCACTGCATGGGTGTAATTGTGTTGAATTAGCCAAATTTATTTGTGCACAAACAAGTTGTCCTGATAACATTGCTTTCTAATAACTGACTCAATAACTTTTTTTTTAACTCGCTTTCTTCTCATGTACTTGTTTTTCTGGACTTTCTTTTGTATTTGGGGTGTATGAATCCTTCTGTAGGAAGCCTCAAGAGTGAAATATACCTAACAGTTCTGTATGCAGAACTGTATTAGGTTATCTACTGTTTTCTCAGCTTTTTCTTTCAGTGTGCAGCAGCTCCCTAAGATTAGCAAGTTAAATGTTGGAGTAAAGATGCTTTCAGATCTGACATTCAGAAATTTGACTCTCTGTAACCTTAAGCTGACTTCTTATGCATCCTGCTAAATACTTCATAGTAGAATATTTCTGAACAATTATTTGAATTTTAGCCTTTTGAGCAGGAATATGCATTCCAGCTTGAGTTTGGTGGATTGGTGGACTCTGTTTTACTTATGTTACTCTGATTAATGTTTTTTTCAGTATTTCCTTGTGAAAATAAAATTGTTCTTGACTAAAGAACATAAAACATAGAAAATGTTAATTCATCCATATCAAAGCTATGATGAAAACTGTCATATTAGACTACTGCTGAGAACACCTAGAGCAGGAGTGTCAAACTCATTTCATACAGCGGGCCAAATAGCATTAATGGCACCTGCTGGGTGCCAGAAGTGATGTCATTAAGGAGGAAATTATGTCTTGAAGCAGGTGATGACTAGATGTACACTTTGTTCACCCCTAGGAACTCATTAGTTGCAAATGACAGAAGATAAAATATGAAATCTTGATCAGTCATAAAGTAACTACCTGTCAGCGACTGGATGATACATCACAGAGCATGTGCTCTCTTTGACGCATTAGATGCAGCAACTTCCAGTACGGTTAGGAAGTGTGTACTATGGAAATACGTACTGTGTTAGGCTCTTACTAGTGCACATGTTAGGTTCCTCCAGGTGTACATATCTGAAGATGGTACTTGAAGTTTTGTAAATTCAGCCCCTTACAGCCCAATCCTAACTACTTTCTCCTGAAGTAAAGGAACAAACATTCCCTTGAGGAGGCCTCCTTGATTGCCTCCCTCCCCCCCTGCAGGATGAAGCATCCCATTGACACAGCTTCATCAGAACTGGAAAGTTGGTTAGGATTGGACTGTTGATCTGGACTATTAAATTATGGTGTGGCCACACTGTTCTTATTTATTTTGTAAAAGTTGTAATAACGAGTGACGATTAGTGCTACTTTAGAGTAAGACTCCTTGAATCCCTCTGATCCACAGTAAAAAATTACGCATAATATTGTAGAGTACAGGTTGAGACTAATCACCATTCCAAGCACTCACGGGGATAAAAAAAAAATACTGCACTATAGCAAAGTTTCTTTGCTCCAGTGATTGAAAAACAGCCTTGCTGACCCTTTGACTCTAAGATAAGAGTCATTAAGAAGACAATCCATCAGCACTTCACTCAGCCCCTCCCTTCACCAATGCAAAATGATCAGGTTTCTTTCGCTTGCTGGGGAAGGGAGGGGTCCGAAGGAGAGAGAAGGATTGATGGATTGTTAGCCTGCTACCCTCTCTCTCTCTCTCATTAAGGAGGCTGTTGTTAAAGGACTGTTCAGTTTTTAAAACTGATTTTAAAGGGATGCATTTTTCCCCTTCTCCAGGGATCAGCACATTCTTTCTCATTTGCAGGGGCCATTTGTGTTGAGTCAAATCTATGTATAAAAAATCCGTGTATAAATAGGCTGGACCTGTATGTGTTATTTTCATTTGACTTTCCTACATTTGAACCATGCCAACTAACCCTCACATTGCTAAGAAGGAAGGTTGGAAGGGCAGCTAGAGATCAGAGGACATTACTTCATTTAAAAACCTTAACTCTTGTCTGTTGCTCCCCAGAGTTCAGAATATTCTCCTTGTTTGTTCTACACAGCACCTAGTTCACAGTCAATGCCCACTACAATATTAAAAACAGTTGTGCTCTTGGATTGTGTCCTTCCTGTGTGCTATTCCTTATGTGGTGTAGCACCTGCCAAATTAATGCCCTGAGCCTAACTAGTAGTGCTTTGCTGCCTGGACAATGAGTTTTGTGCACCACGGTTCCCAGCTAAATTCTTTTAGCTACTATTTTTCCCCATAACTGCATTTATGTCTGTGTTTTCATAAAAAAAACTCACATGTAATGGTGAGTAACATGAAGGTCCTGTGTCTTGGAACAAATAAGAAAAAGACAGGGCTGATAATGAGTTCAAGTGATTGGAAGAAGAGAATTGCACGAGGATTGGCTGTTTGGCTGGTGTCCTGATTGACAGTGGCACTAGGTTTGAATGGTGGATGGTTTGCAGAGCAAGTCCATTTTCTCTCAGGTATTGTGCTTTTTGTGAGTGTGAGATGAGAGAGGTCATTTGCAGCTGCTGTGGAGCAGCGCCTACTCCTTCAGGTGCCTTTGCAGGAAATGTCATTTGGCACTAGGAGGCTTTGAAATGAGGGGAGGGAGTGTGTCCCTTGAGGCATATTTGTGCAGGCCTGCTAAAGAGTTTCTGCTGGGCCATATCTGGCCTGTAGAACTTATGTTTGACACCCCTGGTCCAGAGATCAGGGGTCTGTATAAGTCCCAGTATAAGTCTGTATAATTACCAGCAGAATCAAAACCCTATTCTCAAACTAGAAGAGAAAATAATTGAAAACCCCCACCATCTTAATTTTGCATTGATTAATATATTAGATCTAAAATCAGTGTGCTGACAAGAATAATAGCTTGCGAGACCACTACTCAAGCTATCCTTTAATACAGTGGGATTCAAACTGGGGGACATCCACTAAAATTGAGTGTTGGGCGGGTTAGGACAGACAAAAAAAAATATTTCTTTACTCAGCGTGTGGTAGGTCTGTGGAACTCCTTGCCACAGGATGTGGTGCTGGCGTCTAGCCTAGACGCCTTTAAAAGGGGATTGGACAAGTTTCTGGAGGAAAAATCCATTATGGGGTACAAGCCATGATGTGTATGCGCAACCTCCTGATTTTAGAAATGGGTTATGTCAGAATGCCAGATGCAGGGGAGGGCACCAGGATGAGGTCTCTTGTTATCTGGTGTGCTCCCTGGGGCATTTGGTGGGCCGCTGTGAGATACAGGAAGCTGGACTAGATGGGCCTATGGCCTGATCCAGTGGGGCTGTTCTTATGTTCTTATGGGGCGTCGCAACGCCCCAGCCTGTGGGTCCTGGCCTCTGTCCCCTTAAGGGGCGGGGGAAACCAGGAGACAGGGGGAAGGCAGCGGATCGTGCTGCTCAGGGGGGCTGCAGGGGCTTGGGTGCAATTGCCCAAGCCTCCTGGGGGTGCGGGGAGCCCTGCGCAATCTTCGGCAGGGCTCCCCAGGTCAGGAAAAGGAAAGCGGAATGATTGCGCCCCGCTCCACAAAACTGGAAGCGGAGCACAATTGCTCCGCTTTCCCTTCTGAAGGGGCTGCAGGGACTGGGGTGCACCCTCCAGTCCCTGCAGCAGCTGTCCCTGTGTGCAGGGAGCCCTGCACGAGCGCCTGCAGGGCGCGCCAGGTCAGGGAAAGGGAGAGTGGGGCTATTGCGCTCCACTTCTGCTTTTGTGGAGGCAGACCAGATCGCTCCACTCTACCTTTCCCTGACCTGGGGCTCCCTGCAGGCGCTCGCGCAGGGCTCCCCGCACATAGGGATGGCTGCTGCAGGGACTGGAGGGTGCACCCCAGTCCCTGCAGCCCCCTGAGCGATGCGATCCTATGGATTGCGTCGCTGCCTTCCCCCTGCCCCGCTGCCTCCCCCCCCCGTCCCCGCAAAGACTTACTGCGAGTTTCAAACTCCCGGAAAGTTTGAAAACCGCAGCTTTAATACTTAGGTACACGTTGATCAGTGGGCTGGCAAAATTTTTACTGAATGCAAGATTAATTTTAAAGTTTTAATCCTCCATTTTCTTAACATTTTGCATTCTACAATGTTACCTCTACTTTGTTGAAAAATTATGAAACAGATTTCTTCCAGATAAGCTTGTGTTTGGCCAATAATATAAACTAGCCTCTTCAAGTGCTTTGATTTCTAATTAGGAATTAGTTGTATTTGGCTAGTTCTGCATGTTCTAATGCTTCCTTCTATGTTGATTGAACTACTACTTCAATTACTGTGGCTTTTTTACTTTATAGGACGTGTACGAACCAAGCTTTCAACACCCTCTATTGGTCTTGGAAACTCAAAGACAGATTCCAGAGGACGTAGTCGAACAAAAGTTGTATCTCAGTCTCAGCGTATGTATTACTATGTGTTGCTCTTCCTGTAATAAGCCATATACAATCATTGACCAAAGGATATGGTCAAAATATTTAAAAAAAACACTACAAACAAAACACTACATACTGAGTTGTTGTTCTGTGCCGTAGGTGCATCATCGCCAGACAAAAATGAAGGTATTTTTTCAGTGTTTCAGTGTTTTGGGTCAGTAGTCTTTGCATGCTTTTGAAGTCTTTTGTAGTTGGTGTGGTGTTACTTTGAGCAAGATTTACACATATGAAAATTTACCATAGGAAGAAACAAAAAGAGAGCATTTCTGCCACTGGGCAGTGAAGCTCTTACAAACAGACCTCTCTGTGCCCACTTTATACAAGGAAACAAGAGAACAAATGGTGCGTTCAAGTAGTCATTGATAATCTTAAAAATCACAATTGATTTAAGTGCCCTCAAGCATGTTAGCTAACTACAGCGTAAAGCTACAGTTCAGTAATTGAAGTTCCTTCCAAAACTGTATTACTATTTTCTCCTTTAATTGAAGTTCAGTATAGTATGTAAAAATAGTAATACATTGGCTGGGTATGTAAAATAATGAAATGAATGAATCTTACTTATTGATTCATCATACGCATAGTAATGTTTAGGGAGACCTTTAAGATGTGCTGGCATTTTGTCACTTAGCATACTGATAGAACTTTACTTTGCTCTAAATGTAATGTGGCTGTTCATGATAATTTGTTTTCAACCTAATTGTCAAATATTGTAATGAATATAACTATCTGTAACTTTGGGATCGGGGCTATGAAATGGAGGTCTATCGCCATCGCTCTTTCTACACCAAAGGGAATGTGTGCATTATATGCGCCTTATACATTCACATTATAACATGGTTTCACTTTTGCTGTAAGGAGCTTGCAGCTTTGGGTGGGTGTATAAGCAACCATGGGAGCAGTGGCAGCAGCAGAAAAAAATGAGAAGAGTGAATGGAATAGAAGGGGCATAGTACATTTCTGTGGGGAGAACCTTCATCCCACATGTTTAATTTCATCCCCTCTGCTGAAAGAGAAATCATTATATATTTCATATTGATACATCCCAAACATAAACAGAACTGCTCTTTATAAATATTGTTAACAAAGAAAGGCTTAATGGGAATGTGAAAAGTACCCTTGGCAGCACAGAGGTTCAGCCGTGGGAGTCTGGGACTTGTCAAGAAGCCCTTCCTCCCATTTTCTCTTCCAGCACATCTAGTGATAGAGAAGGACTGTTTGGTGAAGTTATTCTCCCACATTGCAAATTACATTGATAATATGTCTCTTGTGTCACTGTCTTTAAGGGTTGTGCTTTTTATTATAGTGTAGAAAATAAGTTATATGTTCTAAAAGATATAAAAGTTGTACACAATGAAACTTCTGTAGCATTAATAATGAAATGGTGCTGTTTTCAGCACTGAAAGTGTTTGTCTGAATTCTGGAACATTTCAATAGGCCCCAGTGTAGGACCCGATCCAGAGCTGCTTATGCATCTCAGAACTTTTTTCACCCTGGAAATGTAATAATAGTTGTTGTTCTTGTCTGAAAAACATTCAATGGCTGCTTTTTTGCTGCTTTTACTATGCAATAAAACCAAAATAATATAAAATATAAAAACCGTAGATTATAAAACTAGAATTATGTATCTGACTTCCCACACAATTTTGTAAAGCATATAACAGACATTGAAAGTGTGAATGTGACAAATGTGTATCATATAGATGCGCTCTCAGGGACTCGCAATAAACTGTAGCTCCATGTAGGTTACTGTTAAGTGGACATTCAGTAGCAAATTTGGATTTGCCTCTGCATAATTAGTGAAATGTCCATTATTTAGTTTAGTTGGTCATAACTAAGTTCCACTGACACTAATGGGGCTTGGTTATGACTTGCTAAACTTGAAATTTAACCCGTTGCGTTCTGACACATCATAATATTTCTATATTTTCATTTTGAGAGCAGTTTGTCTATTGTGGCATGAGATTTCATAATAAGCAGCCCAATTTATTCATTGTGTGAAGCAGACTGAAGAGGTTGTTGGGTACGTATATATGTGCATATACGTAATGGCAGTATATTTCATTAATTGCAGAATAAAATCATAAGGGTAGGACTATGTAAATAAAGCAGATAAATACAAAATTGAGAAATTTCTGGTAAGTACAGAATTAGTATTGTTTATCTGCCACTTTGTCAGTAATTTTTGTACCACCTCCTCAGTCTGCTTTGTACTGTTAAATAGCAGTCTCCAAGATGTTTCATCACTATTGTTTTTGGAGTATGGACTTGTGTGACTGGTGTTCTGAAATATGTCTAAGGGTGCAGTCCTAACCAACTTTCCAGCACTGACCTAGCCATAATGCAGCTACAAGGTAAGGTAACAAACATGCCCTTACCTTGAGGAGGCCCCCTTGATTGCCTCCCCACTGCAGGATGCAGTGCACACCACATTGCCACAGCTATGTCAGTGCTGGAAAGTTGGTTAGGATTGCGCCCTCAGTCATTAAAATAACAACAACAACAACACAAGTATTTCTATGCCGCCTTTCTTGGTCCTCAGATTTCTCCTTAGACTTTATTCAAGGCGGTTTACATAGGCAGGCAATTTAAATCCCCGTAGGGATTTTTACAATTTGAAAGAAGGTTTTTATCTTTCAAGAAACCACAACATTCAGATGTTTCTTTCTTGATCTGGTTGCACATTCTGGCCTCCATCCTCCCATGCTGAGCAGATGGAATAGCTCGGCTCAGCTTGTCAGCTGCTTCAAGGTCGCACGGTGCCGGTGGCCTCGAACTGGCGACCTTCGGATGTTATCTTCAGGCAAATGGAGGCTCAACCCTCTAGACCAGACCTCCTGCCCTCAAAATAAGTATCTTTGATGCAGTTGTATCGATGTAAAGGCTTACGTATTGTAAGCCTTTAATTTTCTAACCATCTTGTTTAAACTTTGGAGGTAATCCGTAATTTTGAAGTATTATAGAGACTTTAAAGAACATTGGCATTTAAAATGAGAAAATAATTTGATGGAAAGTTGCTTGAAATGAAAAAAAAATTAGTTAACATATTAGGATTTCAGGCAGTCTCTTTTAAAGTAGTGTGCATAAATTTGCCAAAAAAAAAAAATCCTTCTTGATTTATATTGGGAGAACTCCAAGTTTTCCACTGGAATTAATGAATTTTCAGAGTATTCTTCAGCAGTGGAATGATCTAAGGATTCCTATCCCACTCCACTATTTACATGGAACATGTGATAGGCAAAGAGCATTTGTATGACTGGTATCTTGAGTTTTAAGATGTTTCCATTTTAGCATACATATAGAATGCATAGTATATATAAATAAGCGCACAATCTATATGCATGAACTGCTGGTTTTCAAACTGTGTTTGGGCAAACGTGGCATTTTTTGGAAGATGCCTCAGCAAGTAAATTGGTAAAAGTGGATAAGATTTCTTGAAGATAACTGGTCACTGCTGCTAATCTTTCCCTGCACTACACAACCAGTACAGAACTGTTAAGGTACATCTTCAGTTCCCTTGGGGCAACTGCTCCAAAAGTCTTAAGCAATGCCCATTGTGAACTGAGTGTTCATCTTGAACATATCCTGGAATCTTCAATCCACAGGAATTCCTTTCTAAGCCAACTTAGAAAGTGTCAAAAATAGGCAATGTTATTTAATGCACCTGTATTAATCAGCAGTAGCACAGCATGCAATAGAAATTGATCATCAAATAAATTTCAAAGCAGTACAAATCCTTTCTAATAATAAATTTGATTTCCCAAGACTTTGAGAGAAAAACTAGAAATATTTAAACATCCCTAAAACATCAACAGAAAAGAGGATCTACATATTAGCAATACCTGGCTTCCAGTCCTAAACAGAACAGACATAAAAGAGCTTTACAAGGAAGAGTTTTCCTGCAGAGATACTGTGATTAGGTTGAGTTTGCTTTAAGAAGGCAATCAGTAAAATGGTACTCTACAGTTAAGCACCTGGAGATTACTTTTTTTAACTGTCATTCCTGATTTCTCTAGCAATGTGTCCTGCCTAGGCTCATTTCCTTGACAAAGTTCTGAAAAAGTTGCAGAACAAAACGTTGGACTTTTTAACAACATGGGTTTTACACAATCATGGTCTTTTCATCTGGATATGTTAAATTGTTAGATTGTTTAGCAACCACTAGATAAACACATTTTCACTCTTTCTTCTTGTGTACCTTCTTAACCCCTGGCTCATACACTTACTAGGTCTGCAAAAGTGCCCCCATGGCCAAGTCTTTGAATTGTTGGTTATTGGGAATTGTTGGCTTATGTGGGTTATGTTCAGAGACTATTGCTGATACTGTGTGTATATAATTAAAAGTTTTATATGTGTCTTTATGGTATTAAACTGCTTTCATGAAGTATACCTGAAAATCAATATTAAAGTTTGAGGGTGTGTGCTACCTCCCTCTGTATTTTTAAGCACCCAGTGAACCAAATAGAAAGCACAGCCAGGACATAATAAGTACATCCCTTAGTTGAAGTGTAAATATTTAGGCAGTAGTCATTGATTACTTCTTTAAAACCTCTACATGCATACAAGATACAAAAGTTTTGTATTTTTTTTTCTCTTTCCCATTATCATCACTTTGCTTTTCTTTCATTGTATTATCTAGATTGAAAAAGTAATAGCTACCCTTTCTTCAGCTGTTACCTCTCATAATTTAAAGATTCTGAAAAATCTTAATCCAGTCTGTTCAGTTCATTGCTTTTCAGTTCTTTGCTAAAGAACTGTAATCGTGCAGCTTCTGTTTTTGTCTGCTTTGTATATGTGCGTCTGAGCCCAGTGGAGGCTATTAAAATGCACTGCTTTTTAGGGCTGACCCTCTTGTAGCACTTCCCCCTTTTATGTGAACTGACTAAAGCTTTTTTATTTCCATTTACCATCCATTTTTAATCTGCTCTACTCCCTCCCTCTTCATTGATTTTGAACCCTTACCCTATTCCTGCCTTTACACTTGTTTAGGATCACAGTCTGCTAATCCACAGTCTGGTGGTAAGGCTTTTCAGATTTTGTGTGTGCATCGTTGTTTGACCATCCATCACTACAGGATTCTATTCAGCAGAAATAGTCATTCAGGATTACTTCCTGATTCTGAGGGATGTTTAAGCATCTAGAGTTGCAAGCATCTGGTGTTAATCTCATCTAGCAGAAAGCAGTGTCAGTGCCAGGTTACTAGGTATCCTGCAGCAAAACCCCTACTCCTGCAGAGAACCCCTTCTGGGCTTTCCATGGCATCCTACCTGCCCTCTGATGATGCATTGGAGACTGTCACTTCTTGAACTCTCAGCCAACACCTCATGTGACTGAACTGTGATTCCACACTTGGGAGCAAGAACAACAGCTGCTAATATATCTGTATTTAATATATGGTAGAATCTTCTGTGTCCAGAAGGGATCTTAATTTTGCCTACAAGAAGAATATACTGAATCAAAAGAGCTTAGTTTATGAATTGAGGTGAGCAGTACTGGGGGAAACTTTGTGATGCTGCCAAGTTTTGAAACTGCAAGACGTTTGGAACCAAACTTGATCATTGCTTTGCATCCTGACTTCAGCTTCATTAATGGATATCCCAAATTAAAAGCAGAAAAGTCATCTGAGAGTTGCACTTGCAATGTATCACTTGTACATTCAGGGGAATATGCAATGTGATCTTTGTTTGACAACCTACATGGGGTTCTCATTATTTTTCAGCTATTGGGAATGTATAGCACTGGGAACAACCTGTGATTTCATAATCACAGGCCCTGTGTCATTAGATATTTTTGCCCTTGGAAGAAAATACATTGTAACCATTTTAAAGTGGTCTGTGCAAAAATCCAATATCAATTTTTCATGTTTTAAAAAGTACACAGTAATGCTGCAAATTGGTTTTGGTATACATAATTTTTTTGCTGAATAGACTCCTGGCTAGAAGTGTTTCCCAAACTTCCCAAACTGGCTAGAAGTGTTTCCCAAACTTCTGATGTCTGAGGCACACTTTCCCCTCTGAATTGAATTGGGTACATACACCTTCATTCTTATATCCAAAAAGATTCCCTCTTAGAATTTTAAAAATTCTAAAAATTTTAAAAATTCTAAGGAGTAAAAATTGTCATTTGAGGGTGAATGTTTTGCTCACATCTCCTCTTCTGTATATCAATGTATTTAGTGTACATCCTGATGGGAAGCCCAGGTCAGCAACTTCAGGGCCCTGTAATAAAAAACCACCTCTCAAAACAGGTATTCTACTGCACATCTGCTTCAGGGGTGATTGAATTGCATGCAGTGCAGAGAAGCAGCTAGTTACTGCAGAAGCTGATTAAAAGAAGGCAAGGCTAGAACAATGAATCATGCAGAGAAGGTCTGGTTATCTTGGTAGGTTAGAGCTTTGAAGTTTATAAGATTCTATAGTTTACATTTAAAACATTCTCTGCACTCTGGCAGTTTTTTATTGGTGAACTAGTGTGCCTCAGCGCACTGTTTGGAAATTGCTGTCCTGCATAAGTGTATTGTATCTTAAGGCAAACAACGACCCACATAGCATTTGCATGGAACATATGCTCATTCCACCTTCCTCCATCCTGGTCCCGTTTCAGTCATTTCTTGCTACCAAACTTGACAATTAGATTAACTAAATATGCGTGGGTATTTTGAGTAGTCTTTTCTAGTGGAGGACATACCTTGATCATATTAATAAAATAGTATAAATTTCCATATATTTTAAAAAATTGCATGAAATGCCTGTAATTAGCCTGTTTTGAAAATGGACCAGTTATGTTACAAATACATACAAACTCTTTTTTTTTTTTAGTTTAAATATCTCTTCAAACTTGTTTATAATCCAATTGCTTTTAATTTTCACTTTTCAAGTGTGGTTTTACATAGTGTTGAGTCAAGAAAACACTGCGCTTTAAAAGGCAATTGAGATATTATGGATTGGGAAATACCGCAGACACCCACCTATAAGTTGATGTCACAGATAAGTCGAGGGCAGGTTTTGAGACCAAAATCATGAAATTTTCACCCTCGTATAAGTTGGGTGTGTGTGTGTGTGTGTGTGTATGTGTGAAATTCTTTGACTTACCAGGAATTGTTCTGAGGCAACAAGGAAAAAAAAGGAGGCGTTTTACCTCCTTCTTCAAACAGGAAGGAAGATGAAGGGGCTTATGGGACCTCATAGGCTTTGTAGTACAGTGCTGCACTTCCATAGCAGCAACCCTCATACAGACTACAATTCCCATAAGTGCCTTCTCTTCCTGTCTGGAGAAGCTAAAATGCCTGTCTCTGAATACCATAATTACTGGTAAGTAAAATTACTCCTTTTTTTCCACCCCCGTGTCCTGCTTCTCAGCCCAGTCCCATGCTCCACTTCACGAGACAGCTGGTAAGCTGTCCAGAAGCTCCAGCTTTATTTACTGTATTGACCCATGTATAAGTCAACCCAGGTTTTCAGGGTCAATTTTTAGGCATAAATTTTTCAACTTATACACAAGTATATATGGTAAATTGTCTGTATCTTAAATTAGATGCATATCCTGGAAACATAAAACTGCTGATTGATGTACAATTCTTTCTTGCAAAACCTATTGTCACAGTGAATTTAGTATCAGAACTTTTGGTTTCAATTTTATAGAGCTTCTTTAAGTGAGCGCAGGTCTGGTGCCTTGTGTCAAAGCCACTTTTTTTGCAGGATATCAGAAACTGTTAAGAAATTTGCCAAGTTTTGCAAGTGGCTTGTGAGGTCTGTTTTTGGAAGTGTAACATCAGAAGCTCACTAGTTACAGAGTTTTACATACTGACCTAATTAGTGTTGGAAATGTTATGCAAAATAAACAATTTATTTCTAACTATTTTTCTGCAGTATTTAGGAATCCTAAAAATAGTTTCTAGTATGGAGGTATTTCCCTTTGGCAATACATTGATTGGCTAATATTGTTTTTTTACTTTTGAAAAACAAAGGAATTAATAGCGCTTTATAATGTTGTGATGTAGATACACAAATATTAGGAACATATCCATTTATTTTAAAATGAAAATTTTCTAGATTCTAAATTGTACATCTCCAGATTTTTCCAAATACCTTTCTCAAATCATTTCAGTTACCATAACTGTTTCATTTATCTACTATATTCAGGGTTTTTTTCCTATTTAATTTTTACTTTTTTATCTTGTAATATATCGCTTATTCTTGTTTACTTTTGCCTTCAGCTGGCAGTCGTTCTGGATCTCCTGGAAGAGTTTTGGCTACAACTACACTCTCAACAATGAACACAGGGGTTCAGAGAGTGCTAGTCAGCCCCGCAACAGCCCAGAAACGCAGCAAGATTCCTCGAAGCCAAGGATGCAGCAGAGAGGCTAGTCCTTCAAGACTGTCAGTTGGTAAGTCTTGCTTTAAATAGTCATAAACTTCCAAATTATCTAAAATCTTTATTTTACACGTTGGTATCTCTCTTTCCTGGTGACCTAGTCCTGGTTTTTATGAATTGCATATGTACCTAATATGCTGCAGCTTGGGTCGCCAGACCACAGCTTGAGATCCGTTGTGTGTGTGTATAGTGGAGAGCAGTAAGTCTGTACTTTACTATCATCCTGCTTTAGGTCAGGAAGTACAATCAGTGAAGATAATAAGTATGCTAAATGTAGTCTTGATCTGCCAACTTGGAGCCATTCCACTCATTGTGTGGTGACAGACTCAGGTTTGATGAAGAGTATGTGTAGCCAGAAGTCATGCTTTCTCAAATACTTTGATACAACAATATGACAAATGTGTTTGAAAACATGAGTTCGTTGCATTCACACCTTTAGATGAAAACAGGTTGTGTGCATCATGCACCCCAAAGAAAATGCAATATTTGACTTTGTGATGCTGTCACAGTTCTTGACCTGGGATTCTTGAAATGCCAACACAACCCATCTGGTCATTTTTCTGCTGCCACCAGTCCCTAGCTTGTCTGGGCCTTGCTATCCTCAAGGCTTTGAGGGATTAGGGACACTCTCTTTCAGGTTCTCAACCTCTGAGTCCAGTTTACCCTCCAGTAACCTGACATATAAAGCTCATATAAAGCTTGCCTTTATATACATCTTGGAGCTGCTTAACTCCTTCCTCTTTCAGTTGATCATTTGGTGGAGAATTTCAAACCAAATTATCACTTTCTTTAAACTTAAATAGTTTTGGAAGGAAACCTGTAGTTTGAATTCTATCCAACAAAACTCTTCTAACCTGTGTATATGATAGACTTGCTGCCTTATCTGCATATAAACATTTCTGCAGTGTATATTAAAGCATCTTATTTTCCCTCAAGTCTCACCTGTCAAAATATACCAAAGCGCTGCTTGTTCCATACTATTTCTTAATGTTGCCCTGATGGATGTATACAGCCATTGTATGTTTGAATCCTTAATTTTTATGCACACTTTCAAATATCTTGATCTCTACCATGTCTCAGGATATCATCAAACTGTCATTTGTTCTTGAACTTTTTTGAAATTGAAATTAATTTATGTGATAAAGAGATTCTTCTGGGGGAGTGTCTGTGCCTTTTATAACAAAATGTAGGGAAGAATTCATTTATTTTTAATACTGAATTAATAGACATTGTATTTATGTTTCAGAAATAAACAGTCTTATTGTGAAAGTAAAAAGTAGGACTGCATTAAAATGTCTACTTTTTCTGTGTCTTCTCCCTTTCTGTGCTGCTGTTGGTCTGTACCCTGAATCATACTAGCACGAGGTAGTCGTATTCCTCGCCCTAGTGTGAGTCAGGGGTGCAGTCGGGAAGCCAGCCGTGAAAGTAGCAGGGACACAAGCCCTGTCCGCTCTTTTGCACCCCTTGGTAAGTACACGGAGAGCTTGTTCTGCATGGCCGTGTTTGCTCTTGATTATCTGCTGCTAATATAAGCTAAATGAAGATATTGCATTTAACAAGTACATATTTCTACTCCTATGAGCCACACAACCTATTTCCTTTGGGTGTAGATTTTATGTAATTCTTGAGTGATGGCACATATTTAGAGGTGTATACACAGCACCCCAATATTATTTTACACATTTACCAGCAGTCATTCTCTCACACGTGCTTCCTAAAGAATTACTGAAAAAAAGCGAACGGTGCACACTGCTGTGGGGATTTTTGGTTTTAGTGAGTATGTCACCAACTTTTACACCAAACTGTGTTTGATAACTGGAATTTGAAAAGCAATGTGGGAATTTTGAGGACCCTCATCTGATGAGGAAGCGCACTAAAGTTATTTTGGTTCTAGGCACTCTCCTCTGGATTGCACCTGGGGCTGACAACATAATTAGCTTTGAAAAGTGATTCTAAAATTGCTCCTTTGAGTTTTTAGGTGTGTCCTTTTTGTTTCTACTGTTTATGAAATTTTTACTTCTTTTACTCTAGACTTGTTTTGGTTTTTCTTGATTCTCTGGATAATCATTTCATATGAAAGTCATAATGTAATTAATAGTTCTGTCTTGTAGCAGTAGCAGTGCAGTTTCAAAATACTGCATTTTTCTTAATTGAAACAAGCAACCTGATTATTTAGAAAATTATTCATTGTTGTGCTATAATCAAATGCAATTGTTTTGGGAATAGCTAAAAAAATGTAATGGCCATTCAGTAATAAGAAACAACTTTAAACGTATTTCTTTACCTATAGAAAAAGTACCACTATATAATTGAAATTACATATCATGCATGGTTAGGGCACTAGTATTTTTTAAAATCACTAAAAAGAGGTTTTCATGATCATGAAAGTGTCTTCACATGAATTTTTCATATTCAGGTGAAGGCAATGGATTGTGTACGGACATTATTCTCTCCCCTATAGCTAAAAACATTTTAATCTAGATTAGATAATGAAATTTAACTCCCCTTGTTGATTGGACTTCTTTACAAACAGTTTAAACAAAATTACTTTAGATTGCTGTAATTGGTCAATGATGATTCTTTATTTTAAGCATTCTTTTATTTTAGGCATTTATCTGCTACTTTTCCAAAGGAAGCTCAAAGCAGTTTTAAACATCACTTTTTCTAATTATATGTTTAAAAAACGAAAGTCATTGTAATGCCACTGTTTCAGTGCAATCCTTGAGTGCAATGGGACTTACTCCCAGGAAATTGTGTATAGGATTGTAGCCTTGGACTCTCTGTTGGAAGCTTCTTCTCTGTAAAGCCTGCTCTTTTTGAAATTTGTATCTCAAGATCCTATTTTCAGTTGAGGAAACTTGCCCTGCTGAATGGCTGTTTCTAGAAATTTGCCACCCTAGGTCCTGATATTACTTCACTTTTAATGAGTTAATGTGTAATGTGCACATTTATTATTTAACAAGAAATATGTGTTCCCTCTGCTTCTGCTACACTCATTTTACTAAATTATGTCATAAATGTGATTTTTTTTCCTTGCATGATGTGTGATTTATGTGTTGGATCAGATCAGATGTTTGTGTTTCAAACTGAAAATCTTGAATTAATACTCATTTTAATTTCAACATATGCTAGTTGAAGGTTTCTTTCTGTAAATGAAATACTTAGTTTAGGTGCTCATATGTCATAATGCTGTTGGTTTTGGTAATGTATGCTATGAAGAGGCACTTCTAGAAACACTCTAAGGAAAAGTATATAAGTATTCTTGAGAAATTTTACTAAAGTAATTTTAGAAAGAGAATTGGCTATCATATTTTGTGTCCAATTGAAGCTTTGTAGGCCAGGCGTATAGCAAAACCACAGTTGAAACACAGTGATTTGTTTTGAATGTCTGACTCTGAGCCATTCTACCAAGCATGGATTGTGAGGAACTGACACACCAGAAATAAAGTTGCCGTGAACCAAAGCCTCCCTAGCACCTTACCTCACTATAAAATTTCCAGTGAAGCAGTTGTTGTTTAGTCAGCTAGCAAAAGGAAAGTTTCCTCTGTGCTATGCACAGCAACACCTCCTCTTTTTCACATTCAGGTTCAGAGGTCAGGTGACAAGGAGCACCTGCTACTCACTTGTCCACAGAAACTGTAAGCAAGTGGTGGTTGCAAGGAACAGCTGCTACTATGATTCTAGCTGCTTGCGTGTCCTCTTATTCTGGAGGTTTCGCAGAAAATATGCCTGTGCTATACAGAGAGATAATGCAGGTGACCAAGAGAAGCTAGCTGTTCTCGCCCTCTTTCTCCATCTCTGAGCAGCAGACCAAGAGGATTTGTCCCTTGGTATTATCCAGAGAGTGTGAGTTGTCACCTCTTACCCTTTCTAGGTGTGCAGCCAGCACAATTCCCCACCACCAGGACAACTAGCAGGAAGTATTGATGTACCAGTGGGTACAGCAGTACCAGTTCCAGATTTGAAGGCTCTGGCCAAAGTCCTGGGCTAGGCCCCCCATGGTACTCTACCTCTTGATGTAGATTGGGTGCTGCCACTGGTCCTGAGGATTCAAGAGTCAGGCAGAGCTAGGTGGACCCTCTGATGGACAGTCAGTGCCCAGCTTGACCAACCCCTGACATCCTCCCTTGGGTAAAGGCAACTACTCATGCAAGGAGCAGCTGCCTCATTCTCCCACTTACTCACCGATATGGTCCTTTGTGATGGGGATCAAGCTTAGCGAGCCAGATTCTGTCTGCTATGTCATTGTTACCCTAGAGCGCTATTCTTCCTGCCATGTCACTCCAAGTGGCTCTGTGTGCTCTGTCACCTGTGCCTATTTGCTTGCCTGCTCTTGGCAGCATGATGGGAAGAATTGAACTGACTGTGGAGCAAACAGGACCCTCACCAAAGCCATATTGCTAGGGGGGCATTATCAGGAGCTGGCCATGAGCAGATAGATCCCCAGTGGGTCTTGTGCCTCTATAGGATGGTGGAAAAAGAAACTGTCAGTAAATTGTTCTTGAAGACTAAGCAGTTTGATATACCTGATAGGAGAGATTCTCAGCTCCATTTCTGCTGCCAGTCAGTAGTGTGATTCTATATTAACACTAGTTTTTTAGGGAACAAGCTATGGTTTAGAACCCACCGTGATCTAATATTATGTCTATGCCATAGCTGACAATTTTGAGCTTTTATCTTCTCTGTATAATTGAACATTTCTTACTTGTTTTTTTATTCATCCTTTGTTTTTTATTAGTCCATTGTGTCCCTTATTTTGTGTGCTCTGTCTTTTGATAAATGGTGAGAATTCTAGTTGTGTACTTTTTTTCAACTCTTGAGGAACATTTTCATTTATGGCAAATGATCTGCCTAAATGTTGCTCATGATCTCCTGAGGACAATTATCTTGGGTATTGTTCATGATTGGTTATGTCGTAGAACCTTGAAAATTGTGCATATGCCAGAAACTAGTCTTTTGCCAGCCAGTTCCATGCAGTTGTTGCTGTGTGCAGACGTTTTGTATGCTGTTACAAACATAAATTCCGAGGGTATGCAACAGAATAAATCTGAACCCGGTGGTGATGAAGATGCACAGAAGTGACTCACTGTGGGTCAGGATCCAATAATCACAGAATAGTCTGGTAGCTATCCCACACCTAGTGATCCTGTGAATGAGCCGTTGGTCATTCTTGAATAGGCAAATGCTATCTAGCCTTATGTGGAATACCTTATTGCTCTTTGTGCAGTTGCTCTTGTCATAGTAATAGATAGGGTTCATATGATCCTGTTATTGCAGCTTCCAGGCATCACTCCAGATCCACAGGTGCCCTCTACTCTCCAGATGTTTATGGGGCTACAGGTGAAGGATGAGTACACTTTGCTATCATCTGTGCAGTCATCCTGGATTTTTTTCCCCACTTCTATTTGGTTTTCTATGCAAACTTTTTTAAATCATTCCCCACATCAATTTATGTTCTGTATTTTAAATGTTCAAAGTAGATAAAGTGTATGAAACTAATTTTCTCCTTCCACACACCCCTTCCTCAGAGCAATTTTTTTCTCTAATTTCAGATGAATTTCTTTTTTCTTTTCATTTTTTGACATTATCTTATAAATGTAAAGCTTTATTAATGCATGTAGCTTTGTCATGCAATGTTCTAGGCTATATTTACTGTATTTTTCCTTTATTTGCTTTGTAGTTAAAAAAGCAAAAAACCCAAAGTGATGTATTTTAATGGGAAAACTTAAATTTGCTGTTTTCCATTATACGTATTTATGCTGTCATGTCACACAGAGGACAGGTTATAATTGCCCTTACGTATATTTTAACTTCATTAAACTCTTAAAGCCACAATTCAGAAAAGTTATATGTCTACTTCTGCTGAAAAATCTTTGTGATTAGACTGAACTTGCCTTGAAGTTCTTCCACCTTGACAATTAAAAAGACAAGCCACTTTAAAACAGAGCAGCTGCTGGTATCTTTAGCTGTGATAACCCTGAAAAAGAATTCTGGCTGTCTGTATAATGCTCATGTGTGCATATAGAATTCCCTGGACTGTGGCCAGTATCTGTGTTGAACCATCTGGCATATGGGGCAAATGAAAGTGGACCAGGTTTCTGTGGCAGGAGTCCAGTGTGACTGGCATAGTGACCATTGGCATTTCACTTCTCTGGCTTAATTAATCAGAGGGCCCTTTAGAAAAGCTGGAGGCAGCCAGCCAGATTCTAAACAAATGAGCTGCATCTATATCTTTCATAGGCTCTAGGCTTCTTCTAAATGTTGAATGGTACAAGACTTTGAAAGTAATTGTATTTCAGTTTGGGTTTTTGAAATAACTCCTATTGTATTGAGCCTCCCAGGACAATTCTGATTTATTTTATCTCTTGTCTTAAAACAGGCACAGGTTTTGGAATAAGTCAGTCAAGTCGATTGTCTTCATCAGTTAGTGCCATGCGAGTCTTGAACACAGGTTCAGATGTGGAAGAAGCAGTTGCAGATGCTTTGGTGAGTACCTGTAAACATCCACCACCCCACCAATTTTTAAAAATTAAAATCTGGTCACATAATGACTTTGAATATGTAAAATGCTAGTCTCCATATTTATTTTGCTAAATTGTACGGAGCTTCCTGTTTAAAACATACTCTTTCCATAAGCCCCCCCCTCCCCGGCTTAACCCATCAATCTTCATTCCCAGCTGGAACCAAGTTTTAAGTACAGATGTCCCCCACTCCTTTGACAAGTTAGGGACCGGAGCAGTGTTGAAAAGTGGAACCTGGTCTTTTTAGTTTACTAATGTTACTTCCAATGCTTTTTTAGCTAGCAGATTGCAAATGCCTTTTTTTATCTTGCAAATTCCTGCTGTCACACAAAGATTTCTGCAGATGAACTCTCCATACCTTGGGGAATGGGAATACACCAGGAGCTAAAGTTGGCACATGCTATCTCTCTCTTTCACAGTCATACAATTTGTGATCAAAACAATTTGAATCACCATGTCATATGCAAATCAACTTGGGGGAGGGCAGTTTTAGCCTTTTGAACAGCAGAGAGAGGTTGAAAGCGTGGAATATGCATGAGTTCTGGGTATAATTGAAATGTGCTGAAAGGGTGGATCATCAGAAAATGAACTATCTGAAAGCAGGAGATGCCTCTACATGTAATTGTATTTGTCCATATCTAGCACTTGCTCTCCTTTTTTCTCTCTGCTTCTCCCCCCCCCCCATTATCTGTGTTAGATTGTAAGCTACTTGGGGACAGAGGCTATCCCATTTTCTTCATGTTTTACTATTTAAGGTGCCTTGCATACTGATGGTGATGTATTAATAATAATTACTGTCACGGGAGAATAGATAGTTCCCCAGAACTGTGCATTAAGCTTGGTCTCATTGTCTGTTGTGAAAAACAAAGAATTGCCCATGAAAGTTGCTCATACCTGACAATAGTAAAATCCTGAATCCTAACTGTATTGTCTTAATTACAATATGAAATTTGTAGTAAAAATTCCTACCAAAAATATATAGAGAATTCTAGATGTTAACAGTTGAATCTACTTTTTGGTACACCTGCCAGTATCTGAATTTGCCTTGAATAATCACAATTTGCATATGTAATAAACTCTTTTCTGAGACTGTTTAAAGAAGATATTGTTACAGGAACTAAGGCTGCAGCTGCTACCTGGTTAATAAATGCCACTAAATACCATGCCAAACCTCAGTTGTAGCATGATGATGCCTCCTTCAATACTACTTAACAGTTGTTATCAGTACTCATAATTTTTCTTTTTCCTTGCCATTTATTGCTCTCAGCTCTTGGGAGACATACGGACTAAGGTATAACTACCCTTGTTTCCTTAATGATGTGCCTAATAATAATATACCAAGTGTTTTTTTAAATAAACATAGTGCCTGTGTATATGATTGTGTTGCATTGGGTATCAGTATTTTAAGGCATTGAATGAAAGATGTGATTTGAAATGTCATTGTTCTTTTGTGTTAGTACTTTGCAGTCATAATTAGGGAAGCTTCTAAGTACAGTGGAACTGCAGCATTCACAGATTTGACTCATCGTAGTTGCTGGGCTCCCAATTTAAATTCTTTAAAATTTAAAGGTCTTTAAATTTTTTTTTAAAGCATACAAAAATGGGTTTCCTATCTTCATGTGGCAAATCCACACTGTTTCCAAGCCTCCTGAACTAAAAATAGCTCTAAAGACCCACTTCTGGATCTCCCAGCATCACCCCAGAATGCATAGGTATAGAGCTATACTGCATTCACCCACCAGATGGGGCTGAATGTAATGGAATTATATCCCTCTTTCAAATAAAAAGGGAGTCTTCCAGTTTAGACATGACATTCCGCATGTGGTGACGGGAAAGTCAGAGGAAGTGCTTGAACCTGATGCTTGTTCCATCTACATCTAGGAGTGGGATGGGGATAAATGAACAAACCCATAACCTTTACCTGGTGGTAAACAGTACAGCAATTTGGAATCATTCCTCATATGAAATTTTTGTATGACAGAAAAAGCCAGTGCGAAGGAGGTATGAGTCATATGGAATGTACTCGGATGATGACGCCAACAGCGATGCTTCTAGTGCCTGCTCTGAAAGATCGTACAGTTCTCGGAATGGTACCATACCTACATATATGCGACAGACAGAAGATGTGGCTGAGGTTCTCAATCGCTGTGCGAGCTCCAATTGGTCTGAAAGAAAAGAAGGTCTCCTAGGACTACAAAATTTGTTAAAAAATCAGAGAACTTTAAGGTAAGAGATTGCTTTTAGGGTGAGGGTTTTTAAATTTTGAGAAAGGCCTTGTTTAGATATAATACTGCAAGGACTATCAAAAGTCCCACTACTGATCCCTGAAGTAACCAATCCCACACAAGCCCATCTTTGTGCAGTGACATTGGCAGTTCAATTCTTTCAACCAAGCAAGCCACTGTTGTTGTTTCCTCCCATGCTTATCCACAACAGAGCTTTCTCCAGAGGCACTGGTGGGGTATGCTTTTTAAAGGAAGGATCAGGGGAGCATGGCAGCTGATGAAGAAAGCTACCATTTCTTCATGCCAAAGTAAGCCAAGGATCACCCATGGGGGGGCCCCACAGAGCACACTTTATCAAGGGCCCCCTAACCTGGACCTTGTCTTCCTCCCGTTATGTGTGAGTTCTTTGCTCCATTTCCTTTTCTGAGCAGAGCGGTGTTACATCTGTGCCAGTGTTAATGCAAACCACTGTTGGTTTCAGGCCAGAAATTGCACAGTTGTGTTCTATTTACTAAAGAGCTTGTATCCCTTCTTTCCACCTAAAGTGTAAGATACTTAAGTTAGCTTACATTAAGAACAGTTAAAACATTAATACAAAATAAAACAGCCCCAAAATACAGCAGCATATCTAAAATTAACAAGCACAAAAAGTATAACAAGCAGTGAAATAAAGGATCCACAGCCCAATCCTATGTGTGTCCCCTCAGAAGTATGTCCTATTGTATTCAGTGGGCCTCACTCCCAGGAAAATGCGTATAGGATTGTATTCCCAGAAACCAAACATATTCAGGACAGAAAAGCAAAAGGAAAAAAGAAAGTTTTGAGGCCTCACCAGAAGGCCCAGTAGGGAGGGCATAGTTCTTAATTTTCCTGGGAGAGAATTCCATAGCATTTCTCCTCAATAGAGAAGGCCTCTATGATTGCAAACTCTGGTTTAGATGTAACACTGCACCATAGTCGTCTCCCAAAAAAGCATGGGGGGAAGAAACATGTAGACTTAAATGGTGTGCCAGGAATGCCCAGGAAGTCCATTCACAAACCCCATTGAAAGATACAGATATTATGACAGAATTGTCAAGATATTTAAAAAAATTTTTCCTGAAGATGTTACACTGTAACATTTGAAAGTTATTAGTAACATTTGCCTGCCCTTACAGTTGACTAATTAGCATCATGTCATTTTGACAGTCGTGTTGAATTAAAAAGATTGTGTGAAATCTTCACAAGGATGTTTGCTGACCCTCATAGTAAGGTATGTATTTTTGTTTCGTTTCTTGCTGTTCATTTAAGGACTTCTGCAAGTATGTTCTTGAATACTTAGTTACAACATTGTCAACCAAATGTTCTATTGTCACTGTCTTATTTTTGATCAAACAGATATAGCTTCTGGATTTTATTATGGTCATTTATATACCCATTGTTTTTAAAAAGTTACAATCACTGACAGAAGGACATGGGTTTTTTTAATTGTTCATAGGTTTTCAGTCAAAAATGTAAGGTAATCAACATTTTCCAGACTTATTATGCCATATTTGTAGTTGATGGTGAAGTGCAAGAGGCACAAGATGGAATTGAGTATCTGTTGTTAGACCAGTGAACCGGAAGTGACCTTTTGGTCATGCCCAAGAGACCTTCTGAAGATGCTGGGAGGTTTATGTGACCTCCAGAGTGCCTGGTGTGGCCCCCTGGTGAGTTCCTGCAACATTGTCACCTCTCTGCGTGGGTTTCATTACCCATGGGTTACTGTATCAGGTGGGAGCATGGAACCAATGCCCTGAGGATACAAAGGACCCACTATATTTTTCAGAGCTGTTTCTGTGACTATAATAGGTAATTCTGAATCATTAGCAAAAGCTTTCCCTAAAGATGCAGGTGAACAATGGTAGAGATGTTTATTCTCTGACTAGCATAGGAAAGGTCTGGAAGATATTCTGCTAAACCATTAATGTTGACGTTCTCTTGCAAGTCATTCCATGATTTCCCATTGTGGGATATTGTCCACATTTAAGAAAAGGTGGTTCTGCTGATATATTGTGCGTGCTTGGAAGGGACTATTTGAAGGCTATGTCAGGAGGTTCAGGATCAATTTCTTGTATAATATGGTCCTCAATCTCTGAGTTACTGTGCCAGTGGGGCATGCACTGCATCCAGTGGTGGGGAAGCAGTCACAGAGGCCTCCTCAAAGTATGGGAACATTTGTTCCATCACCTTGGTGATGCATTATGCCTGCACCAGTGCTGAAAAGTTGGATAGGATTGGGCCCTGTGTTTGTGATGTCTTTGGTAGCAGATTATTCAGAAGTATTTATTCACTATGAATTAAGCCAGCTACTTAGTTTTGTGAAAGCAGTTTTCTGTCTGAAGTGCACACCCTGGGCTCTTACCTTAGAGAAGGCTTAGTATCTGGATGCTTTGCTGTAGGTAGGATCACAGATAGTGATCTGTGGCTGGGGTTTGGTGATCTGTGTATTTCTTGCAAATTGTGTGGGGTTCGGTTGTCAATGCTAATTGTCTTAGCAAAGATCTCAGTAGTATTTAGGAGTGTTGTAGAAAATGTTTGGTGCTTCTATGGTTGATACTGAAATTGCTGTACAGTTTTGAGAGCAAATTGAAGTTGTCTTTCTGGTAAGTTTGATCTCAGCAGTGTATCTTTTCTAGAAAAATGTGGTCTGAAACCCACCCATAGCATCACATCTTCTCACCAGTTCCTCATTTTTTAAGAAACATGTCCACATCATGACAACAGTCACTTTCATAGGCCAACATCTGCTACTACATCAGTGCCAGCTTCCCTTTTATAAGCTTATATGTAAGGCATATACTTTCAGACTTGGTTATGGGCTTTCAATCATAATAGGCTCTATGGCATATGATGCTGGAATAGAGATCCTCAAGCATCTCCACAGACAGACACACAGGCCAGTATCACATCCAAAGCAGCCATTTGCTTGCATTGGCATAAAAATAATTTAGTGTGAAAGAAATATAATAATTTCAAACACTTCTCTGACATAATTGTACCATTTTTAACATTGAGGTTATTTCCTGGAAACAGCACTACATATTAGATGATATGGTGCAGGTTTTCATACAATGTCTTAACTTTAGTGATGTACTCAGTGCAGAAGGCACAAAGTAGGTGAATGTGTTTTGACTTGTTTGGATTTATTCCTTTTCCTCCATGCCAGTTTGTACATACACATGTAAAGGCAGAGAGAAATCCTCTGGCTGATGTTTGGATTCAGTATTCATGATAAAGGAGACTCCATGTTCTGAGAGGAAAGCTGGGATGATTGGAGGGAAACTGGAATGAAGTACACGAGCCTAAGTATCACTAATAATCTCTCAGTTTCTGGAGGCAGGGAGAAGCCAAAGTCTGAACCTGCATGTCAGTATTTCCCAGCAGGTTGCAGAGCAAGGGGCAAACTACCTGTCTCCATCGTACTTCAGATGGTATGCTTTCTGTTTTGCTTCTCTTACCAGTCCTGGAGGGGAGGGGGTCACCATTAGGACAGGGTGTTAGGACATTAATGGCATAGCCCTTTTGCTATTAGTTGTCATAGAGCCTGAACAATTGCAGGAGAGGTTGGTTTTGCAAACTCCAGAATATACTCATTTCCAGATGAGCCTCAAGTTTTTTCTTCTGTAGTTCAGCAAGAGAGATCTTGCAGTGGTGTCTAGCATTTTTAATTATTAAATGCTGCAGAAAGCCTATGTTTGTTTAAACCAGGAGTGGGCAAACATTTTGGCATGAGAGCTACATCATTTCTCTGACACCGTGTCGGGGTCCAGGGGAAAAAAAGAATTAATGTATATTTCAAATTTGAATAAATTTACATAAATTTACATTAGAGATGGAACTTATATGAATAAGTGAATTTTATTGAGCTTTTTTATAATACACATGAAAAATACAATACAGACATGTAGAAACACATGAGAACTATGAACTGTTCGCCACAGACCTTTTGCTCAGTGAAAGCATACAGACCAAGCCAGAAACGCCTGGAGTTGTAAGTTATTCAGAGGCATGGGGATGGGGTTAAAATATTGCCTGGGGAAAGCAGAAAATACATGGAGACTATAAAAGGTCTTGCTCTAACTCAGCCCACAGCTCTTGTCTGGAGGTCACAACCAGCAGTTGTGGGCCAGTGCAGGCTCCAGTGGTCTCTGAAGGACCAGAGGCTCATTGGAGTGCTCCCTGCAGGTTGGATTGGGGGTTCCTGAAGGCCGCAAATGGCCCGTGGTCCAGGGTTTGCCCACCCCTAGTTTAAGCATACATAAAAATGCGGTGAATACCTTGTATCTGAGTGGTCTCATTGTAAAAGTACAATATTTTCAAAGTAAATATTAACGTTGTAAAGCATCCCAACTATTGTTCGTGAAACACTTGTGTCTTGCATTCAGTGGGCTTTCTTGGTAAGTATAGTTAGAACTGCAACCTTTAGAACAGTGTTCCTCATCCTGTGTGTAAGGTTCCACTAGGTGGATCACGAGTCAATTTCAGGTGGGTCCCCATTCATGTCAATATTTTACTTTTAGTATATTAGACTTGATGCCACCATGGTATGTGACTGCATTTGGGGAGATCTGTACTTTTAACAGTCTATAATGTATATGCTTTAAACAATTAGTCATTGGGGCTTACTCCTGAGTAAGTGTGTTTGGATTGCAGCCTTGGATTGTTAAAAATTGTCCTTATTGATGATGTCACTTCTGGCCATGACATCACTTCCAGTGGGTCCCAACAGATTATCATTCTAAAAAGTGGGTCCTTGGCTAAAAGATTTGAGAACCACTGCTTTAGAATGTTTAACTGAGGTTCAGTTGAAGTTGTTCATAGTGACTTGAATATTTCTCTGATTAGATTGATAGAAGAGCCTTGCTTGTACTGTATACAAGTATTCTGCTTACTCAGTCATCCATGTTGTCATTTTGTTTTATAATACCACAGAGTGAGGACTCAGTGAAATTGTATCACCTTCAAGCATTCATGATATCTCTTAACTTTGCATACACCACAGAAACATGCTTCCGTGAGCCATGACTTGCTTAGGAAATTGCCTTTTATGAATCAGAACTTTGGTCCATCTAGTTCATTTTTGTCTACATTGACTGGTGGTAGTTCTCCAGAATTTCAGGCAGGATTTTCCCCAGGCTTACTTGGAGATGCTAGGGATTGAACCTGGGATGTTCTGCATGCGAAGTAAGTGTTGTGCCATGACCAGTTACCCAGCTGATGTCCTGTGGAGTACCTAAGATTTAAAAAATAATGGTATATGGATTTCAGATGGTACCGTATTAGTGGGCATGCAACATAGTTCTATAATACATGCCATTTAAAATTGTCATGTTTGAAGCAGTTATTACACAAATATTAAATGACTGCCTACAAAACAAATTTGTTTCTTCAGATGACTTAGTTTACAGACTGTAGGGGAAAGAGAATTAGGAGAGCTTTAGTGTGTTTGTGCACTACTTGGAAATTAGATAGCCAGGTTGGTCACATGTAGTACTTTTAAAATGATATATATTTTCCACATACAGGAACTATGCAGATGGCAACTAATTTGTGTGTTTTATCTTCCCCCTCCCCCTTTTTTTCTTTTTGCATGCTGTCCCCTGTGTTGGAACTCTCTGTAGAGAGTAAGTTGGTTCAATATTTGTTGGTACCCTAACCTTATTGCATGACTGAAATTAATCTTTTTTCTCTACTTTTCTCTTGTGCAGAGTCTAGATTTTGCGCTTTATAAAGTCCTTGCAGTTGTGCAAATTTATGCTGAAATGTTTTTGGGATGTGCTTTTGTATACTAATTAACTGACCTTTTTTGGTTTTGTACTTCTGCTGTGTATTGTGGTGATTGGCGCATATGAATTTCATTTCTCCTGAGAAAAAGATCTTTTCTATCAAAGCTATACAATAGTTTTTTCTCTCCATTGTCTAGTTTCAGCAGCAAACATGTAATTTTCAGGAATTGTTTTCAGAATACTGCTTCACTCAAAGAAATAATGAATAAAAATGTGTTATTCACACTATAAAGTTTGGCTTTCACAGTTTGGTTCTTCCTTTCTTTGGATACCTTTGCTTTTTCTAAACATATTACTAGTACTTTTCCAGAGCAAACAATGGTGAACAATGAACTTTCTGCATTCCAGTGAAACTACACTCCTCATAGCGTAAAGGGGAAAAGGAAAATTTGCTAGATAGTGGGTAGACATTGCAAGGTTTATGCATGTCATGTGCAGTGAAGCCATTTGTATGTCACAACACTACTACCATTCCAAGGACCACTTGGATCATGTTGTCTGCATTTAAATTCACAACCACCAGTTTAAAATAAAGTGCAAGTATTGGCTTCCTGATTGACTGATCCTTAATAAATGCATTGGTTTAAATTGTGTGTTGTGGTGTGTGCATCATTTGAAAATAGAACAGACTATTTTATCAATAGTGTTTCCACAAATAGGCATATAACAGTTTCCTAAAAGCACCTTCCATTAATAGAAGAAATACAACCACTATCTTCTACACTTAACATTATTTAATTTCAGCTAGTTTAAATAGAACCTTGAGACACAATGCCACCATTGCAGTTGTTTGTGTCTCTTCTTAGCTATGAACTGTGAGTTCCTGGATCTCACAGTGATATCCTCGCCCATTGTAGGTGGAGAAGTTCAAAAGAAAAGGATGAAGAACCCACAACATCTCCCCGATTAAGGATTGTGGAAGACTCCTAAAGTTGTTTATTAGTTGTTTACCTTCTGTGGATAATTAAGGAGCCAGTACAAGCATCCTGCAAACAGATTGTTTTAGACAGCAGTAGGGTGTATGTGGCCACTGGCCCTGAAAGGCAAACCTCATACCTGAGCTTTTTTGCCTGTTCCATGAATTTTATTCTTCTTTTTGAAGTTGAAACTCGTGTTTTCTGCATTCTGTTATCGTGCTTTTGTTAGTTCACAGATATAGCGTTTTGATTTTCTTTTGAGGTGTATCTTGTATTTGTTTAAATCCAAATGTTGAGCCTTGGAAGAGGAACAGTGGCACCCACTGATATTTTAAGGCATATAATGAAATTAAATTTCTCCCTAGGAAAGGTGATATTTTTTTTCAGCAACAGAAGATTGCTTGACCGTCTTCCATTTTTATAGTTGGTTGCAAACTTAATTAAAATCAACTTCGTGATTTTTTTTTGTCCCCTTTGATTTTCTTCTTTAGCAATGATCTTCCAAAGTTTACCAGTAGTATAATTTTTGGTGCAAATTAACTGACAACCTTGTAGTGAAATTTTGTGTCTTGTCACTGACTCTTCCAAAATGGTAGCAACATATATTTCATGTATATGTAGTATCAAATATGCTTTCTTGTTTAAAAAAATATCCCATCAGATACTGATTTCCACCTGCCATTTTTAATTAGGTTTTTTGAATACTTTGATTAAGCAAATTGAATCTTATCATACTTACCACTATACCTTTATATGAGAAGGAACTTAAATTTTTTTTCCTCCTTTAATACTGATAATGCTTTGTATGAGAGGACTTGACAAGTCAGTGTTTCATTACACTTGCAGTAGCATTGTAACACTAAAAGAAAAATCTGTATAGTGTGTGCATGTGTGTTGCATGCAGGACTTGAGTGTGTTCAACAGCTTTAAACAGTGTTTCTCTCTATTGTAGAGGGGCATGTAAGGGTGTGAAAGAAGCATTTATGAAGCAAGGAAGTACAGGACATATGTACTTTGGAATGATATACTTGAGCAGGGCAATTAGGCAGACATACCTAAAGTGGTTTCTGAATTGGTTTGCATGGGGAGAGCTAGCTAGTCCATTTAGAAATAGTCCCAGTTTCTTAAAGTTTGAAACACATTGATTTAAACCACTTGCACAAAATTAAGTGCAGCAAAAACACCACAGCACTAGTTAAAAATAGTTGCGCCAGTCACCACAGCATTTCTTTACTCGGTGATACTGCATGAAGTACTAATTTTCAGACTTGCATACAGATTGCGTTTCTTAAATCGCACATTCTGATGAAAGATAGGATTGAATGATTTCCTGCTTGGCTGTCAATCATTGCCTCTGTCTGCTTCTGTGTATGTTACTACATTTTTCTTTTGTGAGTTCAACACAGACCCGCATCAACTCCTTTTCTTCCCTGCTTTTCTTTTTTCTCTCTTCTCTTTTCTGTTCTTTTTGGGGGGGCACTCCTCTAGGTATTCAGCATGTTTTTGGAAACTTTGGTAGACTTCATCCAGGTCCATAAAGAAGATCTACAGGATTGGCTATTTGTATTGCTGACACAACTACTGAAGAAAATGGGTGCAGATTTGTTGGGGTCTGTGCAAGCAAAAGTTCAAAAGGCACTTGATATAACAAGGTAATCAATTCTTGGCTGCATGAAAAGAGATGCATTTTTAACAACACAGCAGCACTGCAGATACTCGCCTATAAGCTGACTCACAGATAAGTCAAGGGCAGGTTTTTGAGCCAAAATCATGAAATGTTCTATGACCCTCAGATAAGTCAGGGGTTAAATTTAGGGAGGGGGGCGCCTGACTATAGTTTTGTCTGATTTTACCTGAGGCTGGATCCTGAAAAATAACCTACCAGTAATTGTTACCGAAGAACTGTACAGTCTTTAATTCAGTGATTTTCAACCTTTTTCATCTCATGGCACACTAACAAGACATTAAAATGGTCAGGGCACACCACCAGGTTTTTGACAATTGACAAGGCACACCATGCTACCAGTGGGGGCTCATTAATAAATAACCTTCCACCAAATTCCTGTGGCATACCTGTGGACCACTCGCGGCACACCAGTGTGCCACTGCACAGTGGTTGAAAATGGCTGCTGTAATTTATTAAAAATATAGTAAAAGATCATAAGATACATTTTTATTATTTGACTTTTTAAATTCTGGTTTTCACAACCTTTTTGTAAACACTATCGGAGTAAATGCACTGTAAGCAGCATACCAGTAGAACAGTGGTTCCCAGCCTGGGGTACATGTACCCCTAGAGGCACTTGACAGGACCTTTAGGAGTGCTTGAAAAAGAATTGAATAATGGCAGAAAAAGGCAAGTAGTGCTCCTGAATACCTTGCAGGACCTGCAAGGCAGGAAGGGAGGTAGCTAGTTGGCTGTGAAAGCCAGACCAATAGCTAATTTTTGGTGATCAATTCATGTATGAATCAGTGATTGATCACTTTTCATATTATGTTTCAGCTTTTTTACTGTACTGGTTTTCAATGACCAAGAATTTCTGAGGACACTTCTGGTGCAAAACAGTGAAGAAGCATAGTCTCCAGTTCTTCAAACAGATTAAAAGAGAAAATACTGTGATGAATACATGAAGTTTGGGTTTTCATATGGAGGAGATGAGGGCTTATATTAATATTTATTACAAATGTTAAGCTAATGTGGGGGTACAATTTATGGAAATGGGCTGCCAAGGGGTATGCAAGTGAAAAAAAGGTTGGGAACCACTGCAGGAGAACCATTAATCAAATCCTTCTTTAATGTGCCTGGTGTGTTAAGCCAGAAGCTCAACATATAACATACAACTTATAACACATAACTGGGAGTGTGCAATTCAATTCACAGCAGAGGTACAAGCAACAAGGAATTACTGTGAGCAAGAGCAGCTGCACATAGTTGTAACCTTATTTACTCAGAAGCAGACCCATTGCTTTCCATGGCTGTTAGTCTTAAGCAGGGGTGCCCAAACCTCGGCCCTGGGGCCACTTGCAGCCCTCCAGGGCTCCCAGTCCAACCCATGGGGAGCCCCCAGTCTCCAATGAGCCTTTGGCCCTCCAGAGACTTGCTGGAGCCCATGCTAGCCCAACACAGCTGCTCTCAGCGTGAGGGTGACTGTTCAACCGGTTGCGTGAGCTGTGGGATGAGGGTTCCCTCCACCTCTTGCTGTTTCAAATCTGTGATGCAGCAGCGAAGCAAAGGTCAGCCTTGCCTTGTGCAAGGCCTTTTATAGGCCTTGAGCTACTGCAAGACCGTCATTCGTTCATATAAGTTCCATCTCTAATATATTCATTTATGTACATTCAAATTTTAAATGTAAATTCTTTTTCCCCCCAGCTTTTTTTTTCCTGGCCCCCAACACAGTGTCAGAGAGATGATGTAGCCCTCCTGCCAAAATGTTTGGACACCCCTGTTCTTAAGTAATGGTACACTGAATTGTAGCCTGGGACTTTGTTTCAAATGGAAATGAGGATGTCATTCTGGTGTTTAAAAAAACAGACCTCTGCAAAATGTAAGCATTTGCAAAACAGAATGAAGCTGCAGCAGGCTCTGTAAATTTTGAGAAGGCGCCTTGCTTTAATTCATTTGAAGTCTCAGGAGCAGTGAAAAGGTTAACTTTGTCTGCAGCTTTCCAGGGGTTACCTTGGAGATTAACAGCCTTCTAATTATCTCTGCATTGCTTCTCTGGTACTTGAAAAGCAATGCTGCTTGGAAAGCAACTTCTCTGAACTTGAAAAACTCTGCCCCCTGAGCAACCTCAGAGATAAGTCAAGGTGATTATCTAAGCTTGATTTATTGACAGAAATTTCTCACCCTGTAGGCGAGTATCTATGGTATTTATCACTTTTCAACATTTTAATTCTTGTTAATTCTCTGCATGTTTTATTAATAGTTCTCTGCATTAAATATGGTATTTTCCCAAATAGTAATTAAAACTCAACCAATATTGGCTCCATGAATAAAAGCATTATGACGTAGCAAGATGTTATGTTTCCATATTCAATATGGAATATTATGGAATTCAATATGGAATTCAATTCAATATTCAATAAAGGATAAGAACATAAGAACAGCCCCACTGGATCAGGCCATAGGCCCATCTAGTCCAGCTTCCTGTATCTCACAGCGGCCCACCAAATGCCCAGGGAGCACACCAGATAACAAGAGACTTCATCCTGGTGCCCTCCCCTACATCTGGCATTCTGACTTAACCCATTCCTAAAATCAGGAGGTTGCACATACTCATCATGGCTTGTACCCCATAATGGATTTTTCCTCCAGAAACTCGTCCAATCCCCTTTTAAAGGCGTCTAGGCTAGACGCCAGCACCACATCCTGTGGCAAGGAGTTCCACAGACCTACCACACGCTGAGTAAAGAAATATTTTTTTTTGTCTGTCCTAACCCACCCAACACTCAATTTTAGTGGATGTCCCCTGGTTCTGGTATTATGTGAGAGTGTAAAGAGCATCTCCCTATCCACTCTGTCCATCCCCTGCATAATTTTGTATGTCTCAATCATGTCCCCCCTCAAGCGTCTCTTTTCTAGGCTGAAGAGGCCCAAACGCCGTAGCCTTTCCTCATAAGGAAGGTGCCCCAGCCCCGTAATCATCTTAGTCGCTCTCTTTTGCACCTTTTCCATTTCCAAGGTAGATCAAGGTAGATGTTACTTTAAACTCATTTGTAAGAAACAGGTGCAGGAACTGAACCCAAACAGAACCTTTTAAGTCCCAGAGCAGCCATGGGGAACCCTAACTTGGCACTATAATATGTGCTGTGAAAGGGGGGCTTAATGACTCCCCCATTTGCATTATTTTCTTGTGAAAATTGCCTCACTCCCCAGTTTCCACAACTAATTACTACATGTGATATTCGTCATGAAAACAGAGTAGGGAGAAAGCCTTAGGCTGCCAGTCATATCATGCTATGTCATCATTCCCTCTTTTCTGGTCCAGTTCCTTTAAACAAGTCATTTAGAGACAGTCTTAAAGTACTACATAGTTGAGCCCTAAGTGTCTCTGGAAATATGCACAGATTTTTTTATGCATGAATTTGACTCAACACGAATGGCCACTGCAAATGAGAAGGGATGTGCTGATCCCTGGAGAGGAGGGAAAATGCATCCCTTTAAAATCACAGTTTAAAAAACTGCTTTTCTTACTGTTGTAGAGAGAGACAGTCATGCAAGCTATTACAGATATAACCTAATCATCCATAGATATTTCTCTCTCAATGCAATGAGAAGCGCCCTTTAGATTAAAGGAAAACAGCCTTTAACAATGTGTGTGTGTGTGAGAGAGAGAGAGAGAGCGCGCGAGCAGTGAAAGAGAGCAGAGAGAGGGCAGTGGGCTGACAATCCATCAATCATTCTCTCTTCAGGCAGCTTCAGCCCAGGACCCCTCCCTTCCCCCTGAGCAAATGAAAGAAAGATGGTGAAGGAGGGATCCTAGTGAAGCCTTTCTAAGCACCTTGAAAGAAACTTTGTTGGATTGTTGTCTTAATGACTGTTTCTTAACATCACAAAGGTCAGCAAGGCTGTTTTTAAATCACCAGAGCAAAGAAACTTTGTTTTTTAAATTGATTTGCTATAGTGCATTTTTTGCCATCCATGTGTGAGTTCTGGGAACGGAACCCAGGAACCCACATGAATAATGAGACTCAACCTGTATATGTATATTTTCTAATTTAAAAACCTAATTAAAGAAAGCAGAAGAACCAGCAAACACTAAAAAGAACAAGCCCACAAAACTGATGCTTAGAAATTTTAAATATTGTATTAAATATTGTATTGAAAAGCCCGAACTCGGAAGGCAAGAGTAAAAAGAAATGTCTTTAAGCTCCGCCAGAAAGCCTCTATGCAGTTCGTAAACTGAGAGGGAATTCCATAGAGTTGGTACCACTATGGATAAAGCCCTACTCCTTGCTCCCCACCTCACCTCCATAGGTGATGGCGTCCTAAAAGGACCCTCTCCGATTTCTGGAGAGGACGAGCCAGATTATATGGAATAAAATAGTCTCTCAAATATCCTGGCCCCAGACCAGAGGGCTTTAAAGTCAAAACCAGCACCTTGAGTTAGGCCTGGAAATGAATGGGCAGCCGGAGCAGCAGCCCAACCGCTGCCCTCTAGCAAGCACACAGGCTTCCGCATTCTACATTAGTTGCAGTTTCTGAATCAAAGTAGATGTTACTTTATCATTATCTGAATCATCTTTATCTTTATACTTTATCTGAATCATCTTCAAGGGTAGTCTCACATAGAGCACATTACAATAGTCCAGTCTTGATATCACTGTGGCATGTATCACTGTGGCCCGGTCTGCATGATCCAAGTACAGCTGCAGCTGGTGCACCAGCAGAAGCTGGGAAAAGGCTTGCTAGCCACCCACAGCCTCCACCTGGGAATCCAGGAGCAGCTGTGAATCCAAATAGACCCCCAAGCTGCAAACCTGCTCCTTCAGAGGGAGTGCAATCCCATTCAGTGTAGGACAATACGCAGCACCTGCATCATGGATTTCCGAACCAGGAGAACTTCTGTCTTGTTTGGATTTAATCTGATGTATAGATAGAAGATTGCACCTGTGATTTTAAAGAAGTAGGGATTATTAACTTTTTATTTGGCCTCCTTGAGGGTTTCAGCATTTTGAACCCCCTCCACCTCATGGGGCTAGCCTACCATCAATGCACTGTTCTATTTCATTTTCCAGCCAGCAACTTCTTGATAAGTTTCCGAAGTTCCCTGGGAACCTCATGAAACCACTGTAGTGTGAATTTTGACCCTGAATTATAACATTAATGTATTTTGCAGGGAATCTTTTCCAAATGATCTCCAGTTCAGTATTTTAATGCGGTTCACTGTTGACCAGACCCAGACACCCAGTTTAAAGGTAAGAACTTTTGAGACTTAACTGTATGCAGGACTTGTAGACATTGTGCTTATTAAGTTTTTGTATCTGTGTTGCATAAGATTTTCAATTAGTGGGTTTTGTTTTTATAAAATTTCAGACAGTCAAGCCAGCACTGCAGGACCAGCTTCGCTCTTTTTGGAGCTCCAAGGTTTTTGTCTGCATTATTGCCTATTATAACCTACTATGTGTAAATTTACATTTTTTAAATTTTTATTTGTATGCATCCATATGCGGCTACTAACCTTTGCAAGGAGTTCTGAGCATGCTTTAGTCCAAGCAATGTTGAACGTTATGCTTCTGTTGAAATGTTTAGCAGTAAACTTTACAAGAGAACACAAGACCAACAGAATAAGAAACGAACGTATGGCTGCCTAACACCAAGCTGGTTATGCAAACTCACTCTATCAAGTCTTTCCTAATTTTATGTTTGTGATTTCCCAATCCTCATTGTGGATTTGGTAACTCTCATAGCTGAACTTATTCTTGACCTTCCTGTGGTCATGCAGTATTCTTGCATATTCAAAATTAGAAAACGTACCTCTGTTTTTTACAGTTTTTAAAAAATTATGAATGTTCTTTAAACCATTCCATATTGCACTGTATGCAGCCAAGAATGATCACAATTTAGACACTGATATGAAGGCTGAAACAGTATTATCCATTGGAATATATATTTTATGTATACAAGATAGAGTCCTGTAACTTTAGAAACTTTAGCCTTTGGTATAAGTGCAGCAATTATTAAGAATATAAATTGAGGCTATTTGGGAAAATAACAAGCATATATAAAACCAGCATTTTTCCTCTATCCTGCACGCATTAAATGTGCACAGTTTGTTATTAGCTTTTCACAAGATAGCACTTCTGTATTCTTGAACACAATGATGCCGAAGCCACATGCAAATACCTCCTGTTCATTTGTCTAAAGTGCAGCAGAATGTTATAGTATATGCTAAAGGCACTTTGTTTGTAATGTTATTTGTCAGGGAGAGTCTTTTGATATTGTTTTACAGTAGCTTTTTAGAGTTGAACTTAAAGAGAATAAAATAATTCTTTAAAATGAAGGGTCACATAAGGGAGCTATATTAGCCAGATTAGACCTTCTCTAACATATGTTCTTTTTTCTACATTTGATATTTATAGGGTTCAGTGAGACATTATATATTTTACTATAAACATGAGGACTGTATACTTGTGCACACACACTTCTGAAGGTGTGAGACTCCAGAGTGTGTTAAAGCTGACTAGAGAGAGAAAACATCTGATGATGGAAGAGGAGGATAGTATTACTTAGAAGCCTGTCAAAGTAGCAGGGGAAAGCTTCACTATCTTGGAAAAGTATTGAGTTTGTCTGATTCTGGTGTAAACAGAATTTATATTTCACTCCTAAAGGAAGGATAATAAAAGTAAAGAGTGCCCTCTCTCCCGGTCTTCCCAACACATATATCTTAACAATGAAACCATTGGGCTTCTAAGGAGGGAGCAACACAGAGAAAACAAGTAGAAAATACAGTGGACCCCCCACTTTACAATGGGTTCATATTACAATCAAACCACTTTACAGTGAACCCTTTGTAGTAAAACAAGGTTTACTATTAAGAAAAGTTGTTCATTTTATGATGGGCTCGAAATTGCTGCTGGCAGGGCTTTGTAAATGGTAGATCAGCCAATCTGCAGTGGGGCACAAGTGTTTGGTAGCATCACAGCCAATAGCAGTGCTCTTAACATCATGGCTGTGTGTGTTGAGGGAAGGATACAGCCTTTTAATTTGTGTTTGACAATTGCAAAATTGTGTAAACTGATAACCATGGTCTCTAGAGCACAGTAGGCACCATTTGAATCACCTTTTAGAGAGTGAAATATCTGTGGCAGAAACTCCACCTTCCAAAGTCTTGGAACGAATTACCAAGAAACAGTGCATTAGTGGGTTCATGTTATAATACTTTCACAACACAGTGATGTCTCTGGAATGAATTACCATTGTAAAGCAGAGGTCCTCTGAATGCTGAATGAGGATGTAGATAGGGATATGCAGAAACTAGCATAATACATAAGTTATGGAAATGTTCATCTATAAACTAAATGGTGCTTGCTTTTCATATTTTATAAATTGTGCTGATTCCCTTACCATCAGGCATTCGTATTACAAAGAGAAGAGTGATGTATTTAAAAAGATAACACATAGCACTGTCTGTTGTTGACATCAGTGTATGTTACTTGTGTTGGCACAACATATTTTTGAAGAGGTAGAGTAATAATACATGAAAGGAGAACATTGCTCTGAATTCATGAGAATTTATTTATTACAGTATTTTAATAATATGTTCTCATAGACTCAAGGTGGCTTACATAGGCAGACTGACCAGAAATCCCATTTTTTTAATGTACTTTTTTAAACAAGTACTCCTAGAACCCTCCCTTCTCCAGATGTTTCCTTTCATTGTGCAGTTGTCATCCTGGCTGCCAGCCCTTGTGTTTTCCAAGATTTTGCAGGCAGCTGAAAATTGAGTCTAAGACCGGTTCTCAACGTGCATCTATGTGCATGTATTGTCAGTGTTCTGGCAAATGTTTATCTTTTAGAACATAGCAGCAGCACTACTGAATTGGACCATGAGTCAACCTACCTGTCTCCAACAATGGCCACCCAGTTTTCTTTAGCAAGTTCATAGGCAGGGCATGAAGACAACATCCAACCCTTGGTTATTTGTACCAAACAATTTAATTTGATATAACTCTGAACACAGTGATTCCATTTATCTAAAACAATTGATGAGTGAATTTTTCCCTTGAATTTTTCTAATCTGCCTTTAAAACCATCTAGGCCAGTGGTGGCGAACCTACGGCACGCGTGCCAGATGGGGCACGCAGCGCCGTCTCTGTGGGCACGCAGCGCTGAGCCAGGCAGCCTGGGGAGGGGCGCTCAACCTGCGTGCCACTTTAAAGAAAACAGAGGCTTTTTCCAAACCCCTGTGTGTTGGGAGGGTGGGCTGCTTCCCTCTGCCCCCTGAGTTCACTGCCCTCCTCTCCCTTCACCCCCACCTGCTCCGCATTTGTTTCCCTTTTCAATTTTGCTGGCTCTGCAGGCTTAAGATCCCTGTTTTTCCCTTTCCCAACTCTCCAGCAGGTTCAGTCAATCAGCATCCAGCAGGCTCCTGGCTTTTTCTGTTGGAATGGCTCAGGGCCCTTCACTGGCAGACCACCAGCCAATCCTGAGCCGCCCTCTTCCTCAGTCATTGCCAACCTTTGCAGCCTGCCTGAGCAGGTCCCCAGGAGCTGAGTAGCCCACTGAGCAGCAGTGCCAGGAGAGGCTTTTCCTCCACAGCAGAGGAGACATCCTGCGTGTCTACTCAGAAGTAAGCCCCATTACAGTGGATGAGGCTTACACCCAGGAAAGAGTGCCTGGGATTGGAGCCTGCTCCTGTGCATGTCTACTCAGAAGTAAGCCCCATTAGAGTCAATGAGGCTTACTCCTAGGAAAGAGTGGCTGAGATTGCAGCCTTGGAGTCTGCTCCTGTGCATGTCTACTCAGAAGTAAGCCCCATTAGCGTCAATGAGGCTTACTCCTAGGAAAGAGTGGCTGGGATTGCAACCTTAGAGCCCACTTCTGTGGGTGGGGCTTTTTTTTAAAAAAAAAAAAATTTTCTTGTTTGAGAAAATGAGCAGTGGCAAGGTCTTGCAGCCACCCCCTCCCCGACAATAGTTCTTTACCCAGCATGTAATTAGTCTGTGGAACTCTTTGCCACAGGAAGCAGTGATGACAACTTGCCTAGATGCCTTTAAGAAGGGATTGGACAAAGTTCTAGAGGAAAAGCTCATTAAGGGTTACAAGTAATAGTGGGTAAAAGATGTTAATGTATGAGTTGTTTTTTTCTAAACTAAAACCTCAATATTCAGGTTAAATTGCCATGTTGGCACTTTGTGACAAATAAGTGGGTTTTGGGTTGGGCACTTGGTCTCTAAAAGGTTCGCCATCACTGATCTAGGCTAATGACCATGTCTTACGTTTGTAAATTTTCTAATTTTATTGTACAGTTTATTTTATATATACTGGTTCTAGGTGATTCCCCAGCGGAGTGGAAACTACTGTAAAACAGTCTTTTGGCTGAAGAATTGGCAAGACCCTGTCTTGCATCATAGACTTCTTCGTCTCATCATTTTTTAAATGATGGATATTAAAAATTATTTTAGTTATGGTGCTAGAGTTGCAACACCTTGCAGACCATTGCACAAGTTTTGGACTAAAGCAGCTGGCGCCAAACCCAAACCTGCAGACTAGATCCCAGACTGCAGACTAGATCCCGCGCCTGAAAAAAGCCCTCCCCATCATGCACAGTGCTTACTGTTCCAAGCTGCTGCTTCTTATCTTTTGAGCCGATCTTGTCAGAAAGTCATGCCGGGTAGCCGCTTGTGCTGCCTTTTGTCCCTGAAGGTTTTGCACCCTGATTTTGAAGTGAAAGTGGCTGCCTGGAACAATTTTCTGACAAAATTGGCTCAAAAGATAAGAAGCAGCAGTGAGGAATGGTAAGTACCGTGTGCGATGGGAAGGGCTTTTTCGTAACATAGTGGTCCTGTGGTTTGGAGACTGCTGATGTAAAGGTTTGTGGAACAGTTTTATCAGTGGAGCCCCCCATTTTTCTTTTGTTCAGAATTTTTTAAAATCAAACACGCTTATTTCATCTCTCCTTTTCCAAGATGACTTCTTACAGCTGCTATCAGCATTAAATGCAAAGACTGCTACATTTTTATCCTGTGAGGATAGCATTGGTGGGTGATTTGCTTCCAAATAAAAAAAAATTTTCTTTCTTTATAGCCCCCTCACCACTGGCTGCCAGATTTTTGGGGACATCTATTTGACTTTTCTTATTTTTGTAGGTAAAAGTTGCAATTCTAAAGTATATAGAGACTCTTGCACAGCAGATGGATCCAGGAGATTTTGTAAATTCAAGTGAAACTCGTTTGGCAGTATCTCGAATTATCACATGGACAACGGAACCTAAAAGTTCAGATGTTAGGAAGGTAAGTCTGATCATGCGAAAATACACAAATGTGTGTTTAATTGTTTCTGACTGCATGAAATTTTATTAACAGTTCAAATCCCATATCATGAAAAGTTGGTAACAAGTTTTTATTGCAAACTATTTTTGTCTTCATCTGACAGTTGGAAAGATTAGTACAGGGCGACCCTCAGTATCCATGGTACTTCCATTCCTAAGTACCAAGTGTTGAAATCTGCAGTTTTTGGGCCCCCAAATCCTTTGAACCTCCAAAGCTGTGCTCTGGTCATGTCCAGAGGACCTTCTGAGGGCTGGAATGCCTCTCTGGCCCTCAGGCCTTCTGAGGGCTCCAGAAGGCCAAAAATCTCTACTCTCTGTTTTTGGCCAAAAACTGGAAGTAGCAATTTTCAGCTTTTCTGAGGGTAAGGGAGGCCCTCTGAAGGTGACAGGAGCACATCTCACGTTGCCTTCTGAGGGTGCAGGCTGGACTCACCTGTGAGCTCCGACCCTGCGAGTGATCACATTCGCGGCTTCTGAAATCTACAGGTGACATGGACCACCTATAACTCCACCTTTCTTTAAAGGAGGAGAATAGCTCATTAACTAAACTGTAATCCGTTGAGATGAAAACAGAAGAATGTTTAACAAAGTCTGGTTTGGGATATTCTGTGATGAAAGATCTGGTTAAGAAATATATTTACTTGTGTATTACTTGCTTATTGGTTGTCTCATCTATGTGTTTTCAGAAAAAAGCATTCATGCCACACATTACATGCTACAATATATATGCTTTGCATATTCAAACATTAATCTCATGAAGGATTATGATGAAACTTGATTTGCTATTATAGAGAGGTGCAAGCCCTTCCCAATAACCAGTTTCATTACTGGTATGACTCTCAAGAGTTACTGGATGACAACTAAAATAGGATTTTTCAGCAGTGCCACTTCTGCCCACACTGCTGAAAGCTTCAGAAGCAGCACTGCTGAAAGATCAGCTTGCTCTCTTGGGCTCTCTTAGCACCTTTGCAGCATCTTCCTCTTTCACCTCTCTTGGTCTACTCCTTACCCTGTGCCTCCTTCTTTCAACTCTACCTGCCAGAGCCTCAGCAGAAAAGGAACTGCTGAAAGGGTGGCTCTGAAAGAGCTCAGTCATAACAGGGTGGGGGAGGGGAGCTTCAGGGGGTTGCAGCCAACCTCCGGACCTAAGTTGTTGGTTTCAGTAAAATGTTTGATGCTCAGATTTAATTGCTAAGTCACCAAAGAGTTTCAATTATCTATCACAGGGGTGAACAACCTTTAACAATTGCCATAGCAAGCTGCATCTGCTGAAATTCCCTATCCTACACAAATGTTAAAGGTACAGGAGCCCTAAAGTTGAAAGGCTAGCCATCCCGATCTATCTTGTTTTATACATACTGCTACTTCTGCCTAGAATTCCCACTTTTAATACCTTAAAACCTATCTTGTGTATATTTCAATATGGTTTGATTCTTTTGTCCTTAGGCTGCACATTCGGTGTTGATTTCTCTTTTTGAACTCAATACCCCAGAGTTTACAATGTTACTGGGTGCTTTACCAAAAACTTTTCAGGACGGCGCTACAAAGCTGCTTCACAATCACCTCCGGAATACAGGAAACAGCAGCCAGGTATATTAATTATCGTCCATTAAGATATTTGTGCATGTAATAATTTCAGTAAAGACTTGAAGCATACTTGGCTAAGATAAATTATGCATTTGAGAATATTTAGGATTTTTGTGACTGAAATTACTTTATTAAGTTTTGAATAGATTTTTCCCAAGCACTGCTGTCATCTCATGTTTACCTATGTGCTTGATAATATAGGTAGAATGATAGAAAAATGCAAGGCGGTTCTGAAAAAACAATTTTTTTCCCTTTACAGGGGTCCATGGGCAGCCCTTTAACAAGGCCTGTTCCGCGCTCACCAGCCAGTTGGTCTAGCCCCCTCACTTCCCCTACTAATACATCCCAAAATACTTTGTCACCAAGGTAAGAGATCAGATTATAAAGTTTTACCTTTTTTCAAAATATTTTGAATTTAACTTTTTGAAAACATGTTTGATTGCTATGCCTAAATGTTAAAACTGGTATCCCACCCATCTCCTGTCTTCTCCTGTCATAGAAATGTTCAATATTCTCATTGTCTTCCACAGGTTGTCCTCCGTAATATCTGCCCACTGTGACAAAATCCTTTCCTCTGTGTTTCTTACTACATAGCTTCTTCTCTATTCTCTAGGCCAGCCATTTTCAACCACTGTGCCGCGGCACACCAGTGTGCCGCGAATGATCCCCAGGTGTGCCGCAGGAATTTGGGAGAGGGTCATTTATCAGTCGGACCATTGGGGAATGTGAGTCCCCATTGACAGCACAGTGTGCATTGTCAATTGTCAAAAAGCTGATGGTGTGCCTTGACCATTTTAGTGCCTTGCCAGTGTGTCACAAGATGAAAAAGGTTGAAAATCACTGCTCTAGACATTTTTTTCCCCTCTTCATTGAAGGTTACAACCCAACTCATCCCACCTCAAACTCCCAATGTTCTCATTCCAATATGTTTTAGTTCAATGTGGTTTGGTTTTCATGTGAGAATTTGCACTCAGGAATGCCAATTAGAAGGCAATGCCGTGTGAGGCTAAGCTAGAAGAAGAACAAGATTAGAAGATATGTATTGATTGATTCGATATATTGATATATGACTGCCTTCACCCTCCAATGGGGTGTGTGTGTGTTGTGTATTGAGTTTGTGTTTGTTATGTGTTTGTTTATATTTGTTTTTATTTTGGAAAATAAAAAATAAATTTTTTTTAAAAAGAAGGCAATGCTGTGTATTGGAGTATTATGGGGGACCATTGCATCTTGAGGAGTTAGTGGTGTACCACATGATCCTTTTGGAGCTAAAAGCTTCTGGGGTTAAAAGCTTGCTGCAACATCCTGCCTGAATTCTCATTAATTTGTAGGAAGTTTTGAAGAGCACTGTTTATCCCTTAATTGAGTGCATCTTCTAAGCAGTGTTAGTGTTCCCAGGCAATAAATGGGCAGCTGGAAGTGTTTGCCCCTGCTTATTTCATTTTGGAAAGCACTGGGTACCATTTCAGAGTCACACACATGTGGATGGGAGACATGAAGGTTTGACAATTAAATGAATATGCCTTTTCCAGTTAATAAATTATAAATATCATGAACTGGGACCACTTAATTAGGAGCCAAGTACATAGTTTCAGGGTATTTAAATCTCTCCAAGATCTTTATCAGGTGAACACCTTCATACAAGTCTAACCTGCAGGACTGGCATTACACACCCTATTGGCTTGAGTTAGTTGCCTTACAGGATTCAGGAAGCTAACAGAAGGGTGTCTCAGGGCAGAAGAGTGAACGTAGGCATTGCTCATCTTGTTTGCACTCTGTTGTGATAGCTTTTTTGATCATCTGAAGTTATTCATGTCTTCATTTAATAAATAGAAGTTCTTCTTCACCCACTGGCATGTTCATTGTCTTCATATCCAGAAAGAACCATTGCCTCTGTGATAAGACATACCATTTTAGTTAAAACAAAATCTACTTCATTTTCCACAGTGCATTTGACTATGACACAGAAAACATGAATTCAGAAGATATTTATAGTTCTCTTCGTGGAGTAACTGAAGCAATTCAAAATTTCAGCTTCCGTAGTCAAGAAGATATGAATGAACCTATGAAACGGGATTCAAAAAAAGAGGATGGCGATTCTGTAAGTAATTCAGTTACAGGTAAAATTGGATGAAAGCACTATAGATCTGAATGGAGACACAGCTGGGGCTCTGTTTGCAGTATGTGTGCCTGCTTATGAACATACGCACTTTTGGAAAGTAAATTCTTGAGAGAGACCGCATGCCAAAAGATACGGGAACCAGTCTTAACAAAAAAAGTGTGAAGCTAGGGGTAATAGGGGCAATAAAGGGGTCAAAATGGAGCCAAGTGATGACTATTTTAATTGCAGCCTGTGAGTACAGTTTTTCTTTGTATGCTTGCTTTGATTAGGAAACACATCACTAATTCATGTAAAATATGTCTGCTTTCTGAAAAATGTTATTCTAACCTCAATAACTCTTTTAAACAAAGATCTATTTTGCACTTTTCTGTTAAAATCTGAATGTCATAAAATTTATCAAGTGATAGTTCTGAAAGTCAGTTATTTAGAAGTGTAATAGTGTAGTAATTCTATGCGTGCTTACTCAAAAGTTAGTCCCACCGAGTTCAATGGGACTTAATCCCACATAGGTCTGGATAGAATTGCAGCCTAAGTGTGGTTATAAATACATAATTTCTAGATCTCACACTGCCATATCAGCTATTAATTGGTGATAGCAAGAATCCTTGCCAAGATTATTTTTCTTCAGGTAGTCGAATTCTCATGATTTCCAATAAAATCTGGGAAACATGTACCTGCTTATTTACATACTACTAAAACAGTGGTCTTAACCTTTCAAATGTGTTTTTGTCTTCCTCTCTTAGATTTGTAGTGGGTCTGGAATAGTAGATCTACGAGCAGGAGGTAGTGCTACCGATACAGGCCGAACAGCTCTAGACAACAAAACCTCATTACTGAACACGATGCCTCCTCATTCTTCCCCAAGATCACGTGATTATAACCCATACAATTACTCGGATAGTGTTGGTTCCTTTAACAAATCGGCTTTAAAAGAGGCCATGTTTGATGATGATGCAGACCAGTTTCCTGATGGTAAGTCCAATGTATTGTAAGCAGCAGTGGAAAAGGATGTGGTGTTATGTGGCAAAAAAAAGTGTTGGCAGAAATAAAAAGAATTGTTTTCTGATCCAAGTGTTAATTGAAAAAAAGACAACCTTGGAAAAAACACTTCCAGCAGAATTTTCAGCTGATGAACTGATAAAAATCTGTTCAAAATTTTGATTTCATGAATGCACATGTGCATCAAACTACCATTGACTAAAAAAGTTAAACTGCATATTACTTTTCCAAGAACTTCATTGTTAAACTGGTTTTCAAATAACTTGTGTTTATGGTTGTGTTTAAACATTTTGCATGTTCTTAGCCTTTGGAGATTAAAAATATAAAACTGCTGCAAAAGATTCAGTACAATACATGTCTGAGAAAAATACAGGTGTCTGCAGATCTGAATTTCATGGATCAGGTTATCTGCAGTCCCCCCACTCCCGTTACCTTTGTTTATGTTGCTTATAATCACATGAAGGAATTATGTACTATACTTGCTTTAACCAGATGCTATAAGCAGAAAGCTTATAGCAAGACAGGCAGGTAGGCAGCCTACAGCTGGAGGAGACAACTTGGCAAATGTTAACAGGAAGTGCATACACTGAGTCATCCCCTCCAGCTGCAGGCTGCCTGCCTGCTTATTTCTGCCTGCCTGCTTGTTTTGCTATAAACCAGGGGTGTCAAACATAAGGTCTGGGGGCCGGATGCGGCCCACTGAAGCTTTTTATCCGGTCCTCAGGCTCTCAGCTGCTGAGCAGTGCTCAGATATTACTGCTGTAAGGGCAGCCCACATGAAAATTGGGCTCTCCCATAACTTGAAATATGATCAAGTTTTGTGTATTTTTTTCTTCTGTCATTTGCAGCTAATGAGTTCCTAAGTGAAAAGTGCTTATTTTTGGTTATGACCTGATTGATGACATCATTTCCTGCCTAATGATATCACTTCCGGCCCTCAGCAGGCACCATGGATGCTGTTTGGCCCTTGGTATGAAATGAGTTTGACACCCCTGGTATAAACTTGCTGCTTGATAGCATCTGGTGAGCAGCCCAATCATATACAGCACTGGAGCAATTAGTCCAGCTGACCTGCACTGAATCCAGTGCAGGATTGGCACTGGCCGCAGTGCAATCCAGGGCAAGGGCAATCAATTTCCCTTCTCCCGGGCAACATGGCAGTGGCCCAGATGGGGCTAAAGAGGTGATGCAGATCCAAGCAGCCCAGCAGTAGGCCAGGCCACCCAGGAGGAGGTTTAGGATCTAACCTAAGTGCCAGATTGTGACTCGACCCCCTCCAGGACCGGGTCTGCCCACAGCACTTATGGCACTTCTGCAATACCAGGGGGCCAGCATAGGAAACTTGTATCAGCCTAGCATTTTGGATTGTGCCCTAAAGCAAATACATGATTCCTTTGCACCAGCATAAACAAATATAAGGGGCATGGGGAGATGTACACTTAGGGTTCCCCCCCAGTCAGTTGTTTCCTGTATCCATGGTGGGGCCAGGAATGCATCGCCCATGGATACGGAGAGGACGGGACACCTGTCCTGGCATGTGAGTAGGTTATAAGTTGAGGCGGGGAAACAGTAGGTAGCATATAGTCCCTATTTCTTGTGTTTTCATGCAAGATTCTGCTGTTGGGAAAGCTATTGAGAGAGTAGCTAAAACTAGCACCACATGCCCTAGAGAGGGGGCTTTGCCGTGGTTGGCGGGGTAGGAGGATGGTTTAATATTTGACAACCCTTTAGGGGTCTTGTTTGCTTCTCTTGGGTAATGGCCCTACCCTGTACTTTTCCCAATTCTACAGTAGCATCTTGTGATCTCTGCAGACAACTATATTCACTAATAGAATGAGTACACAGATGAAAATAGTCTACATAACATACACAGTAGCAAATTAAAAATCAGGCTGAGCTTTTTGTAATGCTTATAGCCAAAAGAAAATAGTGGTTTAGCTATAGATGATTTCGTTTAAAGAAAAACAAAAATGCTTGAACTTTGTAATGCCAAAACTCCGCTTAGCTGGTAAAAAGCAAAAGCAATGCCATGTTTTGTTGACAAAATATTTCAAATGAAAGCACAGAACTGGGTTTGATGTGTGTCTGAACTTTCACTTGGGGACTGAGATGCGCTGAATAAAAAGATACTATATGTCACTCACTTAGCATGATTGGAATAAATGCCTTTTATTCCTAATTTAATGATACCTATAGCACAACTCAAAGTATTGTTAATACTTTTTCCCATTCTTATTTCTCTTTGTCCTCTATATTTACTAGTAGTGCTTGGGATGACCCAACTATGACACTACCTGAAATGTTCTCATGGAGTGGCACCCTTGGAAGGGCTGCAAATGGATTAACACTCTAACCATCAGTCCACCACTCTCTCCAGTCTGCCTCTCCACTGACTTGCAGAGAGCAATCTATAAGAGATTCACAGCTGCACCAGCTTCCCTTCAATGTTGCTGGATGAAGAAGTAGAAACAAAAAGTTTCTGTGGCTCCAAATCGCATCTCCCTGCCTACTTGGTGCTTATGAAGTGCCACATAGGCAGAGAAAGGCAATTTGAAGCCCGCCCTTTCCCTGTACTTAAAAAGATTTCTGCACATATGGGGCCTCCTCGCACCACCACCCCTTTTGTTGTAATGAGCATGAGCTGGGGATGTTGCATTCCCTGTTCATTCCAAACAGATGAGGTGTGGACCAAGGAGGCTACATGCAGCCATCTTCCTGAATAAAGGGAACATAAGAACATAAGAACAGCCCCACTGGATCAGGCCATAGGCCCATCTAGTCCAGCTTCCTGTATCTCACAGCGGCCCACCAAATGCCCCAGGGAGCACACCAGATAACAAGAGACATCATCCTGGTGCTCTCCCCTACATCTGGCATTCTGACTTAACCCATTCCTAAAATCAGGAGGTTGCGCATACACATCATGGCTTGTACCCCATAATGGATTTTTCCTCCAGAAACTCGTCCAATCCCCTTTTAAAGGCGTCAAGGCTAGACGCCAGCACCACATTCTGTGGCAAGGAGTTCCACAGACCGACCACTCGCTGAGTAAAGAAATATTTTCTTTTGTCTGTCCTAACCCGCCCAATTTTACTCAATTTTAGTGGATGTCCCCTGGTTCTAGTATTATGTGAGAGTGTAAAGAGCATCTCCCTATCCACTCTGTCCATCCCCTGCATAATTTTGTATGTCTCAATCATGTCCCCCCTCAAGCGTCTCTTTTGAGGACGCAGGAGTAGAAGCACGTTTGTTTGTTCACTCATCCACGCTCCATGGGAGAAGTGTGCACAAGCAGAGGAAGCAGTTGGTGGCACATTCAGGTAGTGGGGAGGCTCATGCCACCTCTAGTAATACTTTCGAGTAAGGTATTAAACACATTTTTTGAAGCAAAGCTTTAGTGTCTCTAAAATTTGAATGCATTGCCTTTTCTACCTGTTGGAAACATCTTCACTATGATTTTGGATGTCTTTTTTTAAGTGAAGAGAGTTCCTATTCATTACTGGCTTTAAAAGTATACTTGTCATGCTAACAGATTCATTTTTTCCCCTTGGGTTGGTTTTCCTTGGGCACTGCTTTCACTTAGAAAGTGTTTCAAGTTATCACAGGTCTCAGCCACACTTTGAGATTAGTGTGTGCCAGACCAAGCAAACTTCCCCATCTGAACAAAGCTTTAGACAAGATCATGCCTTTGTTGTGAATGGGAAGCACTTTATGCCACCTGAAATAAATGAGGAGAGACTTCAGTTGGAGAGACTTATCATTCCCCCTGAAAGAGATACATCATCTAACAATCATACACACACAAAAAGGTGATCTTCTGCTGTATGTTATTGTGGATATTAGCATAACTGGTTAGAGCCATTTCTCCTTATCTTTGTTGCCCAAGACTTACTTAGCTGATCTTCCGCTGTGTGTTATTGTGGATATTAGCATAACTGGTTAGAGCCATTTCTCCTTATCTTTGTTGCCCAAGACTTACTTAGCTAGGCTGAAAAAGCTACGCTGGAGCAGCTATCAGTGTTGGTAGCATTGACCTAAATTACCTCTTTGACAGATTTGCTATATGGCTTGTGCCTTTCTAAAAGGGCTTATGGTCTATGGGCAGAATCACAGTTTTCATGATTGTGGCCAGAGAGCAGTCAACTGAAGCAGTGGATAAACGTGATTCACCAAGTTGGTCCTCACCTCTGCTGAAGAGGACCACCTATTTGATGAATAGATGGTTAAAGCAGTGGCATATGTGAGTGATAAATCCAAGTGAAAGGTGCTATCCTGTAAGCTCTCACGTGGTCTTTCTAGGATGATAGATATAGCTGGTCATTATCCTTTCAGTGCCAAGGACACCAGCACAAGAACCCTTGAAGGCCTCTAGGCAAGCACAATGTTGGGCCATCACAAGCATATAGGGTGCTCCTTTAGGAAAGGAAGAACCTTCTCCCAGTTTAGTTAGGGTTAGATCTTGGCTTGAATGGGTTATTGCTACATTAGGTGAAAAGTGCTTTCTGGGGAAATCTCCAGCAGCAGCTTTCTTCAGAGAATCTGGCACCCAGTTTGCCAGCCTGTCTTGCAAACAAGTAGAAGGAGATAGGAGAAGTGATCTCTAATTTTATGGTTGTGTATTAAATCAAGTCCTATTGATTACCTATTTTGGCTACCAGTGCTTTTTCTTGGAAGGCATCTGGAAGCTCTGCCATGATCACCAGAGATGCATATCTTTTTATCAGATAATATGAACATGGTTTTTACTTAGTTTTACTTGATTTATTTATTTTATTATTGTTGTTATTATTATTATTATTATTATTATTATTATTATTATTATTATTATTAAGAAAAACAGGGGAAAACACACAATAAAATAAAAAGGAAAACAACAACATAGAAAAATAGATAAAAATACAGATAAAAGAGAGTAGCATGAGCAAAATCGAATACTCTAATTGAGTGTTTCTCAAACTGTGGGTCAGGACACCCACAGTGTTTCTCAATCTTACACTCTAATTGAGTGTTTCTCAAACTGTGGGTCTATTATTTTTAATAGATTATACTTTATGCTCCCATGGTATGTGACTGCATTTGGGGAAATGTTACAGACCTGTACTTTTAACAAGTTATTATGTATATTCTTTTAACAATGACAGTCAATGGGACTTACTCCTAGGTAACTAAGGGTAGGATTGCAGCCTAGGATTGTTAAAAATTTTCCTACTTGATGATGCCACTTCTGGTCATGACATCACTTCCGGTGGCTCCTGACAGACTCTCATTCTCAAAAGTGGGTCCGAGTGCTAATTGTGTGAGAACCACTGCTCTAATTGCTTACAATTTTATTTAATAATCTAAATTTCCACCCTTATTTATGTTATATCTCTAACACCCTTTTCAAATTATTATTCTGAAATAATTATCTCTTACAATCTAATCTTCAAACCCACAACTCATTAAGTCATGCAGAAAGTCAATAATTAGTTTCCAGTTCTTCATAAAATTTTCTGTTGATTTCTCTTTAAGGTCATCAGTTTGTCCATCTCTGCAAAGTTCATAACTTTCATCCACCATTCTTCTACCAATGAAGTGTATCTAGTTTTCCAATATTGTGCATAAAGTATTCTAACCGCACTTCATATAAAAATAAAATTTCAAGTCTTTTTTCCACATATTCATCTGTCATACCCAGCCAAAAGACTTCAGGTTGCAATTGCACATTTATTAAGAACAGCTCCATTGGATCAGGCCATAGGTCCATCTAGTCCAGCTTCCTGTATCTCACAGTGGCCCACCAAATTCCTCAGGGAGCACACAAGACAACAAGAGACCTGCATCCTAGTTTCCTGACTTGCATCTGGCATTCTGACGTAGCCTATTTCTAAAACTGGGAGGTTGCATGTATCCATTATGGCTTGTAACCCGTAATGAATTTTTCCTCCAGAAACTGTCCCTTTTAAAGACATCTAGCTCAGATGCCATCACCACATGCTGTGGCAAGGAGTTCCACAGGCCAATTACACGCTGAGTAAATAAATATTTTCTTTCGTCTGTCCTATCTCTCCCAACACTCAATTTTATTGGATGTCACCTGGTTCTGGTGCTGTGTGAGAGGGTAAAGAGCATCTCTAGCCACTCTGTCCATCAACTGTACCTGTTTTTTCTTAGTTTTATTTTTAATGAGCTCATATTTTTCTTTCTGTATAGAACCTCCCCTAGACCATTCTGACCTAGTTGCGGAATTGTTGAAGGAGCTGTCAAACCATAATGAGAGAGTTGAAGAACGGAAAGCTGCTCTCTATGAACTAATGAAATTGACTCAAGAAGAGTCTTTTGGTGTCTGGGATGAACACTTCAAAACAATTCTGCTTTTATTACTTGAAACTCTTGGGGACAAAGAGGTAAGACCTAAAATGAAAAAAGGAAAATCACTTACTCATGTTTAGTAATTTGCCCCCAAGGCCAGACACTAATGTTACCCAAGAAATGCCAGACTGAGTAAAGGTGGGGACTACTAAAGCTCAGCTTTAATATAAGACTGAGAAGAAATCAGGTGAATGTTACTTTCTTGATATGGTCCCTGTATGCAGATACATGCAGAAGTTCATGTACAGTGTTGATACTTGCTTGAAGATGGTGATGGGAAAAAGGAATAATTAGGGAAGGTTGGAGATCACTATAAGGTCATAAAGATTCCTAATCTTTTGCATGGAAATAATACAGTCATGGGAGAGGAGTATTAATAGAAGTGTATGAAGTTACGTGGTCTGGGAAAAGTGGGGACAAATCCTACATAACCTGCTCTCATGTAAGAGGAAGTATCCATGCTAATCTAGTCATGCTAATACAAAGATATTGAGAATTAGCATATTGCAGTAGCTGGAGCACTTTTGATTACAATAACTATTAATTCCGTGATTGATTTATAATTGGGAGTACAGGTGGAGCCTTTTTATGCAAGTGAGTTCCTAATCTCAATTAGGAAAAAAAGCTAAATCAGACCCAGAAATGATGTGTTTTACACAAATTGCATAGAGTTACAAAAATACACTACAGCCTGACACTTGAGGATGGAAGGAAACTAAGGCAATCTCCATCACCTCCCCTTCTGCTCCTTTGCCTCCTTGGCTCTGTACTCAGCCCTCCCTTTTGCCAGCTGGCCCCACCTCTTTCACAGGTGGGATGCTAAGCTTTTAAGAGTCCAGTCCCATGCATTTCTACTCAGAAGTAAACCCCATTGTAGTCAATGGGGCTTACTCCCAGGAAAGTGTGGAGAATATTGTAGTTTGAGAGCCCAGTCCTATGCCTGCCTACTCAGAAGTAAGTCCCATTCTAGTCAATGGGGCTTACTCCCAGGAAAGTGTGGAGAAGATTGTAGCCTCAGAGCCCAGTCCTATGCCTGCCTACTCAGAAGTAAGTCCCATTCTTGTCAGTGGGGCTTGCTCCCAGGAAAGTGTGGCTTGGATTGTAGCCTAAATCTCATGCTTTGGCTTGCTGGGAAGACTTGCTTGTTGGGCTGTTTTGTTTATGTAGGTTGGAGCAAGGAGAGCCTGCACCATCTCAGTCTGAAGGAGCGGGGAATTCAGCAAACACTCCCTGGGTTTTTTAAAGCAATCCCCTTTGTTACCACTGCACCTGCCCCTGTGTGTGTGTGAGAGAGAGAGAGAGATTCACCTTGCTGCAAGTGTTCTGGCTACAGAGGTTCCCCCTTCCCCTCTTCAGCCTCTTTGCTGGCTCAGGGGCTCCAGGAGTCTTACTGTTCCTTCACAAGGGGAACCTCTTCCATGCCTCCAGGGCAATTTCCCTGCCTGTTTGAGGTGGAGCCTTTTTGCAGTGTTTTGGCCTGCCTTGAAATGGATCAAAGAGGCAAAGGTGTGTTCAACTTTCACTTCCCCCCACCCCTGTTGAGATAAATCTGAAGATAAATAAATAGGTTGCACCTGTATATGTAAATACTCTAATAACATTTCTGAAACATTTCAATAAGATACTACTATTGTAAACATCTTGGAAAAAGGAATACACTGTGCCAGTATATTCTACTCATGTTGATAGGTTCTCCATTTCTTATGTATCTTGCAAACGCATCATAACATAGTCACCTCTGCCAACATAATGGAAAGGGAGGAAGTAGAGGGAGCTAGGCCTGAATATAATTACTGGAAGAGAGGAGGTGGGAACTTCGATGTTGGCCTTTAAAAGGGGGGGTGATATGCACATGAATACACACATGATGCAAAGGGGAAGTGCTAAATGATTTTTGTGTTACCTGCATAGTAGGGATGGATGACCTTTGTCAGTTATGGCATTTCAGTCACAAGCGTCAAGATAGTCATGCTACTCTATCTTGCATTTGCACATACAGTGATGTTAGATGTTCTGACTGGAGAGAAATCTTACTTTTCCAGGAGCAGTATGTTCCACTTTACTACAGAAGTTATATCTAGAGCAGGGGTGTCCAAAGTTTTTGGCAGGAGGACCATATCGTCTCTTTGACACTGTGTTGGGGGCCAGGGAGAAAAAGAATTAATTTACATTTAAAATTTGAATAAATTTACATAAGTTTACATAAATGAATATATTAAAGATGAACTTATATGAATGAATGAAATTCTTGCAACAGCTCAAGGCCTATAAAAGGCCTTGCACAGAGCAAGGCCAGCCTTTCTTTTGCTGCCACTGTTGTGTCACAGAGGTGAAACAACAAGCAGTGGAGGGAGCCCTCATCCCACAGCTCAAAGGAGAGGTCAAACAGTCGCCCTCACGCTGAGAGCAGTTGCATTGAGCTAATGTGGGCTCAAACAAATCTCCAGAGGGCCAGAGGCTCATTGGCGACTGGGGGCTCCCTGGGGGCCGCATTGAGAGGCCTTGAGGGCCGCAAGTGGCCCCAGGGCCGGGGTTTGGGCACCCCTGATCTAGAGGAACAATTTCTGGATTTCTGAAACAAATGTATAACAAATGCATTTTATTTTTTTACATAAAATCACTTGGAAAGGCCTTCATTTTTTCTGGAGATCTCAAAGGAACAATTAAATATTGAATTCAGTTCTGGAGCAAACGTTTTATAGTTACACTTTCAAAAATAATCACCTTGAAGTTCTGCAAAGAGGACTAAACTGAATTTGTTTAAACTTTCAGCATGCAATTAGAGCACTGGCACTGAAAGTCTTAAGAGAGATTTTAAGGCACCAACCAGCAAGATTTAGAAATTATGCAGAGCTCACAATTATGAAGACCCTAGAAGCTCATAAGGACCCTCACAAGGAGGTTCGTATACAATTCTGTAGTGCCTTGAGGATGTGGTATCAAAGAATGTTGAAATGACACTGCAGGCATTTGTTGCTTCAAAGCTAAGAGGGCCACTGTCTTTTGTATAAATAATAAATACTTAATTTGAATATTGAGGCTGTCATGTGTGTCATGTTATGTTTTTATCTGCTTTTAAATTATGTAACTTGTTTTAACCTTGTTTTGTAAGCCGCCTTGAGTCCCTTCAGGGAGAAAGGCAGGGTAAAAATAAAGTATAATAATAATAATACTCCCTCTGAAGAATCTCACTAGCACAGATTTTGTGGGAAGGGACTGTTCCTCTGTTTGTGAGGGTTGAAATCCTTACAGTCTCATTTCAGCAGGATGAATCTAGTTTGCATTATTCAATCTACTTTCTTATGCACCTAACAAAACAAAAAAAAACACAGTTGGTATATCTATACAGATAAAGCACCCTAATTCTTGATTAATTACTCCAGTAGTCTCCAAACTGTGGGACTGCTGCATAACAAAAGAACCTTCCCCATGTGACATGGTACTGACCATTCTCTGCAGCAGCCTCTTATCTTTCAAGCGGATCTCCTCACAAACTGCACCAGGCAACTACAACTGCACCCCAGCAGGCTGTGCACCCCTGATTTTCAGTCGGATGCAGCTGCCCAAAGTGAGTTTGTGAGATCAACTTGAAAGACAAGAGACTGTGGTGTGGAACGGTAAACGCCATGTGGGGAAGGCATTTTTGTGATGCTAGATCTGACCCATGGGCATAGTTTGAAGCCTGCTGGATTGCCTAAACCAGGGGTGCTCACACTTTTTTGGCCCAAGAGCTACTTTGAAACCCAGCAAGGCCCGGAGATCTACCAGAATTTTTTTACAAACACCCACCCAAGCACCCACACACAGAGCTTGGGCGCCTCACACGGCGGCAGCGCTCTTCGAAGGACCCCTGTGGGGAGGCTCTGCCTCCCCACCCACCCCACCTCCCTGGCAATGGGGGGGGGTCCAAATCTCCCAAGGCCAGCGCTGGGAAGTCCTCCCCAGTGCAGCTGAGCCCCCACCACAACCTCACCCTATAAGGCTCCTTGACCCCAACCAAGGACCCCAACAGAGAAGGTGGGGGGGCCAAGAGGTTCATGGGGGGCCCTTCCACAACCCACTCATCCCAGGGGGGCTTCCCTCTCCCTCCCCGCACCTTCGGCGATGACCTGCTTGATGCACAGCTTCATCTCTCCCATCTCCACCACCTGCCCCACGAAGTCATTCTGCTCCCAGCTGGCGGCCCCCAGGGAGCCTGGTCCGGGCAGGAAGTCCAGCGCCGACTGGAACAGCGACATGGCCAACGCACCAGCCAGGCGCCAAAGGGGAGGGGGGAAGGAGAGAGCCAGGCCAGTTCAGCCGGCTGCTCCCGCTGCCGCCACCGCTTCCTCCACCAATTCTGGCCTTTCCCAGCCACCGTACTCTGCTCCTCCTCTCCCCCCCGCCGCCGACTTCGGCTCACACGCCCCGCCCCATTCCACCTGGCAGCTCTGCCCTGAAACCGTAGAGTGGGGAAAAGTCTAGACTCTAGACTAGACTAGTCTATAGACTCTATAAATGCAAAATGAGTCTATCACGGAGCCCTTAGTCTATAGAGTCTATAGACTAGACCAGGGGTGTCCAAAGTTTTTGGCAGGAGGGCCACATTATCTTTCTAACACTGTGTCGGGGGCTGGGGAAAAAAAGAATTAATTTACATTTAAAATTTGAATACATTTACTTAAATGAATATATTGGAGATGGAACTTTTATGAATGAATGAAGGTCTTGCAATAGCTCAAGGCCTATAAAAGGCCTTGCACAAAGCATCACAGAGGTGAAACAGCAAGCAGTGGAGAAAGCCCTCATCCCACAGCTCACGCGAGAGGTCAAACAGTCGCCCTCATGCTGAGACCAGTTGTGTGGGACTAGTGCGGGCTCCAACAAATCTCTGGAGGGCCAGAGGATCATTGGAGACTGGGGGCTCCCTGAGGGCCGCACTGAGAGGCCTCGAGGGCCGCATGCGGCCCCAGGGCCGGGGTTTGGGCACCCCTGGACTAGACTAAGGGCTCCGCGATCGACTCATTTTGCCTCACGATCGACCAGTGGATCGCGAGCGACGTGTTGGGCACCCCTGGCCTAAACAAATTGCCTCTTTGGTTGAAGATACAGGCTCATAGTTTCAGTTCTCTGGTTGCTGAATGTTCTTGTCTTTAATTGAGTTAAGTTCTCTGGTGAAGTTGAGAAACCTTGGTCCCAATCACCTGATGAGAACTTCAGTAAACCAAACATGATTGCAATGTTTTTTCTGCAAGATTTAACAATATACCATAGTACAAATTGAGCATATGCAATTCAATTGTTTTTCCATGTGTCTGTTTAATCTTTAGGTGGTAAGATCTGCTGAGGAAGCTGCTGCTATGCTGGCCTCATCCATTAGTCCTGATCAGTGCATCAAAGTACTTTGTCCCATTATCCAAACAGCAGATTACCCCATTAATCTGGCTGCAATCAAAATGCAGACTAAAGTAATAGAGAGAGTCCCTAAAGAAACCCTTGCTCAGCTCTTGCCAGAAATAGTGCCAGGTCTAATACAGGTAAGAAGTGATTGCAAATTGTGTTTTTATTTTATTCAGAATTAGGTCCAACCTGAACCCTCTGAAGGTAACCGGAGCTGTGACAGATATGTGGGTGGAGGGATTTCTGAAGCCCACAGAGGCCATGGGTAGATGTGTGCAGCCTCTGCAGCCTTCAGAATGGCCCCAGCGCACAAAAAAAGCAACTTCTGGTTTCCCAAAGGAAAATAGGATGCTCACAGCCTCAGCAGGCTTCAGAAAATCAGGAAACTGGAAGTCACTTTTTGCTCTCTAGGGTCATTCTAAAGTCCACAGAGGGTGCAGGCAGACGCGCACAGCCTCTGTAGGCTTCGGATGACCCTCCAGAGGTGATTGGAGCCCAGCTCTGGTCGCCTTCAGAGGGTTTAAACGCACCAAAACTGGATTTCATTATCTGCGGTTTTCGGTATAAGTGGGGGGAGTGTCCAAGAACAGATCCCTTAGGGATACCGAGGCACCACCTGTAATTATAGGAACGTGATCAATGAATTCCTAACCCATTTAAGTATACTTGTATTAATCTCCTTTTCTATTTAAATATTTTTAATTCATCAACTGATACAGTTCTCCATGCTAACTTTTCTTGTTTCCTAGGGCTATGATAACTCGGAGAGCAGTGTTCGGAAGGCTTGTGTCTTCTGTCTTGTAGCCATTCATGCAGTAATTGGTGATGAACTGAAGCCACACCTCAGCCAACTCACTGGCAGCAAAGTAGGTGCAGATTTGTCACGTGCCTTAGCCTAGTTTTGATTTCAGTAATTGGCAATAAATGGGATTAATTTCATGGGTTCTCTCAATCTCTGGTTGTCTTGGAATCTAATACATTTTTGATATATTCAGTATAAAATCAAAACTAAATTAAATCCTTGTTCCAGAGCAGACTAAGATCCACTGTAGATGCAGCAGCAATTATGAACATTTCTTGGGCTGTATCATTTCAGGCAACATGTGAGAGGTTTATTTTATTTATTTTAAAACATTTGTATCATCTTTCTCTTTGAAACAAAAAAGCTAGGAAACTTTTTGAAACTTTTGTTTCTCTTTGAAACAAAAAAGCTAGGGGAAAAGGAAGCTAACTATCAAGTTTAAAATAATAAATTCAAAACAAATAGTTATAATAAAAAAACACAATAACAAAAGCAGCCAAATAAAAATTTTAAAGAGAAAAAATAACTTGAAATTATAAAAAGTTGTAAGTACCTACTGGAAGGCCTGTAGGGGAAGAGTTCAGTTCTTACTTTAGTAGGGAGGGAATTCCATAATTTGTGGCACCACTATACAGAAAGTCCTTCTTTTTGTTGCTGCCAGCTGAACCTCAGAGAAACCAGGACATTCAGGGGCAGCAATGAATCCAATAGTACCCCCAAGCTGTGGGCCTGCTTCAGTGCAAGAATCTTGTTCATTCAGAACACGTTTCGGATCCAGTGCCTGCATCACAGGTCTCCTAACCAAGATAACCTCTATCCAAATTTTATTTCATCTTGTTTGACCTGATCCAAGATACTAGTCAAAGGTTTCCACAGCTTCCCTAATATTAGGCAGAGCTGAGTGTCATCTGCATATTGATGACAGCCAGCTCCAAACCCCAGGATGGTCTTCATGTAGTTTCATGTAGATATTGAACAACTGGGGGACAAGATTGAACTCTGCAGTATGCCAAAAGCTGGGATGATGTACCACCATCTGGGATCACCCAGTCAGAAAAGAGCAGAGAGGGAAAATCAAAAATTGTGGCTAACATTAGTAATATGATTACTGAAATTGTGATTTTTAAAGCAAGATTGAGATCCTGGCTAGCTGTCATGAAGATAGAAATAGGCTGAGCAACTAATACAGTAATTTTCTTTGCTATGCAACTTTTTGAATTAATAAGCCTTAACATCTATTCAAGTATTGAGGCTACTCAGCATTTTATATATAAAATATGTACTTTCTTCTTTCATTTTTAAGCCACAGTTACTTTTTGTAACCATGGTTTGTCCTTTTTTTCTTCAAGCCTCCCTCCTTAGCAAATAGGTATTATGCATTTAAAAAAATCTTCTGACATCATATTTAGTCCACCACAAATACTAAACAAGCTGTGTACCCAATTACTTCTACAGATGAAGTTGTTGAATCTATACATCAAGCGTGCACAAACAGGCTCTGGAGCAGGTGATGCAGCAGCAGAGGTTTCTGGACAAAGCTAGTGATGCAGATGCCCACAGAAAGATCTGAAGAAAAGACAGATCAGTACAAGGAAAAGTCTGAAACATCCTTTGGAACTCTTCAGTTTTGTTGGGAATATTTTTTTCCTTTTTCTCTTCCCCTTTTTTTTTCCTTAATGGTGCGCTACTCTCAGCCTGCATGTGACTGTTGTAGTTATTCCATATCCAAGGGGGGGAAAAACAGTATTAATATCACTTGATCGAAGCAAAATAAATTTTTTAAATCTAATCCATCATGTTTTCTTTTTACACTCCTCTGGGTGTCTTCCCATTAATTTTTACCAGTGTTATTGTACATTTTTCTTAAAAAAAAAAAAGCCAACAAAAAACAGCTAATTAAACAGGAATGCTTTCAGCTTTAAAAGCTAAAATCTAAATTTCCTTGTTTTTATTCAGCTGCAAAGTAACTTGACTCTTTATTGCTGTTTTTGTTTAAGTACTATGTTCTTTGCTTGGACACACACAGTGGCAGGACACCAGAAGAACAAGGCAGGACTGGTCTGAACTGCAACTAGAATAGTTCACTGTACCAGAGGTGCATCTTCTTATGAATGTCTTAATCAAAACAATTGATTCTGAAAGCAAGTAGTACCCATAAAAAGCTGGATTGGTCAAGCTCTGTAGAAGTGGTTATAGTTCACTGTTGAATGTTTGTCCCGTAAATAAAACTTCAGTGCAAACTAGGAGGGCAAGTTCAGCTAGTACCTCCTGTGTGAAGATGGCCTATTCAGAGTACAGTGTTACAGAACTAGGATTATGTGGCACCCTGCTTTTCTAGTCACAGGTTAAGAAAAGTTACAGTGGATATGAACCATCCTTGTCACCATCCCTTCTTCAAGCAGGATGCTTCAGAGTGGAGTGCTCTGCACAAGCATGCTCAGTATGTATTTACCTTTATTACTAGAATGTTTTCTCACAACCTAATTACTGGAACTAGTAGTTCTATTTAAACTCACATAGGGATATATGACAGCACTGCAGAAAACTTGCTGGCAATTACTAATTGCAGGAACTTTCCTGGGGTTTCTGCTATGAATTTTGAGGGTTGGGTGTGTGAATCACAAGCACTTATAAACCTTGACACCATTGGTTTGGGGGTTTAATCTGAATGAATTAGGAAAGCTGCACCAAATTTATTGCATGATTTTCTTGAAGCTGTGTCATCAAGACCATTTGGATTGAGATGTGGAAATTTTTCAGGTTGTTTCCATACCTTCTTTTTTTACTTTATTGTGAATAACGCTTCTTTTATATTTATGGATTTATTAACTGAAAGAGAGAATGAAAATCAAGTAAATGTCCCTAAAAGTCATCTGTTCCTCAGATGTAATCAATACATTTCATAACTGAAAGGTGGGAGTGAGACCAACAACCTTCTCACAGTGACTAGAACCCAAGTTTTGTAACCAAGGTTACATCATCTAGTTTTAGGGATTGTGTCTTTACAGAAGAGAAGATAGCAGTGCCAAGGATGATGTTCTTCTGTGCTAGGCTAAAATTCTCTCTACCTCTTCAGGGCAAATACTTTAGACTGAGCTGCTACCCATAATGTCTTGTGGAAAAACTGTCTATAGAAATATTTTTTTATTATTTTTTTTGTTCCTTTGCCTATTGTGAATTCAAAGCCCAATTCTTTAACATGCAGCCAAATAACGTTTTTAAAAGAGCTATTAACACTTTACTTTGCTAATTACCTGGAAAGTCGGATTGAATAAATGTGTTGGATACTTGGAGTTACGTAATTTAATGTTACTTTGATCCAAAGTCACTTCTGACTGGAAAAGATGTGGTTATTAAAGAAGCAATTTGCTGTTACAGAAAGCTGTTTATTGGGGAAAATATTTTAGAAATATATGTAAAGAGCAAACTAAATATTGTCATTCATCACTGGCTTTTTAAGCAGTTGCATCAGGAAAATAGTCTCCCTTACTCATTCCCACATGTGTAACAATCTTGTTTTCTACTGTTCTATTACATTGTGTATTTATAGTTCTATGCTTACCATTGTGCATATACAGGCAATAAAATGTACATAACATTACTTGAAAAAAATTAACTATGTATACAACTGCGTTTCTGCTTTATTTAGTGATAGATCTTATAATTATAGTACTTTTTAATTATTATAGCAATATTATTTTCCAAAGTTTGTGAACCTGCACAAAATATTTTTAAGATTAAGGGATGTAGGGTTGCAGAAATGTTTGACAGCTTTAAACCAGTCCAGTCCAAAAAGCACACCTTAAAAATCAAACTAGTTAAATATACGGCTGATTCAGGGGATATAATGCTACTCATACTTGCAAGCTGGTTCCTTGACTTAGGGCCCAGTTCTAGTTAACTTTCCAAAGCCAATGCAGCCCTGAAGTAAGGGAACAAACATTGCCTTTCCTTGAGGAGGCCTCCATGGCTGCCCCTCCCCACCAGAGGATGCACTGCATGCCCCATTGACATGGCTGCATCAGCACTGGAAAGTTAGATAGGATTGGTGCCAATCCTGAGCTGCTCAGAGCTGCAGGACCTGGCTGCTCCATGGAGGGCTCCCGCTGGATCCAGCGCCTCCCGTGCTACCGCAGGAGGCTCCTCGGGAGAAGGGAACGTTCGTCCCCTTCCACCGAGTAAGGGAAGCAATCCTGCAATGGGACTACTCACTTTAGCGGTGACCGTTTGGTCCCCGCTAAAGTGAAGGCGCTCACGTAGGGTGAGAAGCCCTGCCTGAGTGCCCTGGAACCTGCGGAGCTCAGCCTTTCCCCCAACACACCTCCCCCACACACCCGGCACACCTCCCTCTTCCCCGGAATGCCCCCGACCACAACCCCATATCCCGTTCCACAGCCTTGTGGTCATGAAGACTGCCGGGCTGCGGAACCCGGGTGCCCGCCGCGCGCTGGCTCAGTGCTGGTCGGAGCTGAGTCAGCTCTGGTGGGAGCCCAGTGATAAGCCCCGCAAATGTGCCTTATGGCACGTTTGCAACTGTAGTCCGCGCCGCAGAGGCACGGCGTGGACCACAGGATCAGGCTCTTAGTTATTTAGTCTCCATTTCTTCTGCATATACAGTATTTGCCCCAATTCAGCAAGAAGTCTATGCATGTAAGCAGGCATGTATGTTGCTCATGCTTGCTTTGACCTCAGACCTCTGTATCAAGATGTTTATATTTTGTTGAGCTGGCTGGGTGAGTCTTTCACTAAGAATTACATGTGATTAGTGTTCTGCAACTACAACTGGATTAAGGCCATTGTGTGGAAGTTCATCCCATAAACTTCGGTAAAATTTACCTAAATGTCTTTAGTAAGCACAATTCAAAATGAGTTGGACTGTCAAATCTCATGCAAACATTTAGAATCACGTTATCGCTTCCAGTATTGAATTATAGACCTTTTGTCACTATAAATAAACAGTACTGTACTGCTAAAAAATGTGTAAAGTCCATGTTTGTGGATGCTAGACAGTTTACTTTTAAGGAGCAGGCCACTTTGTCTAGTTCCCTCGTTGAATCTTCTGCAAGTTAAAAATGGGTTACAAGTAGTTCATATCATACATAGTTAATTAAATTTTCAGTTTATTTAACTGTAGAGTTTCATATTGGTGATATCCACTGGAAATTCTCACCATCATTGCCTTTAAATAACATTTTCAGATTATTTCTTATTATTAATTCTTTCATCCAGAATTTTCCCTCAATTGGAAAAAAGGAGTATAAAAAGCATGGCTGTACTATCTTATACACACCAATCCTCAGATTTATAGAGGATGGTAATATATGTCATGTAAGCAAGAAAAAGTGCTCTTACTGATGGTCCAACAAAGAGAAAACAAATTGTACTCGACTGTGGTGATCTTGACCAAATATTCTAAGCTTGAAAACTTATACCAGATGAATTTGCAATTTCAAGGAAATGTTCCAAGCATTCAGTAAAGGCTCTTGTTTAGTCTGGTAAAGAGCAGCATACTCACCGCAGACACTCGCCCGTAAGTCGATCTCACAGATAAGTCGAGGGCAGGTTTTGAGCCCCAAGTCATGGAATTTTCTATGACCCTTGGATAAGTCAGGGGCTAAACTTAGGGGATCTGACTATAATTTTGTCTGATTTTACCCGAGGCCAGATCCTGAAAAATAACCTTCCAGTAATTGTTACCTAAGAACTGTACAGTCTCTAATTTATTAAAAATACAATAAAAGATCATAAGATGCATTTTTGTTCATTAACTTTTAAAATTCTGGTCTTCACAACATTTGTGTAAACACTGTCAGAGTAAGTGTTGTGCCTGTAAACAACATACCAGTAGAACCATTAGTCAAATCCTTCTTTAAGATGCCTGGTGTGTGAAGCCAGAGGCTCTACATATAGCATGCAACATAAAACATACAATTTGGAGTGTGCAGTTCAGTTCACAGCAGGGAGACAAGCAACAAGGACTGAGCTGCGCACAGTTGCAATCCTCTTTACTCAGAAGCAGACCCACTGCTTTCCATGGGTGTTACTCTTAAGTACTGGTGCATTGCAGCCTGGGACCTTGTTTCAGATGGAAATTAGGATCACATCCTGGGGTTTTAAAAACCAGACCCCTAAACTTGGGGGGATGAAATTCTTTGCAAATGACTTGCCAGGAATGTTCTGAGAAGCAGCAAAAGAAGGAGGCATTTCCCTTCTCCAAACTGGAAGGGAGACAAAGGAGCTTCTGGGAATTGTGGGGAGGCTTTGTGGGAGCATGTGCTGCATTCCATAGCAGCAGCCCATACAGACTACAGTTCCCAGAAGTGCCTTCTCTTCCTGTCTGGAGAAGAGGCTAAAATGGCTGCCTCTGGATACCGTAATTACTGGTAAAAATTCTCCTTTTTCTTCACCTGCTTCTCAGCCCATTTCCATGCCCCCCCCCCCGCAACTTCACCAGACAGCTGCTGAGCCTCCATAAGCTTCCCAGAAGCTCCCAGAGGACTCTGCTCCATTCACTGCATTGACCCGGGTATAAGTCGACCCAGGATCTCAGGCTCCATTTTTAGGAATAAACTTTTCCTATAAATTACCTATAGGCGAGTATATGCGGTGATTGTCACATGGAGAGCCCTTAACATGTGTCCATTTCCTCTTACAAGAATCCCAACCTGAAAACATTTTGCTTACTGTTTGCATATAGCAAACATAGGAAGAAATGTTGAGTTGCACCTCTCATTTAACATGTTTTAAGCATGTACTGAAATCTACATTGGACGTGTGTGTGTGTGTGTGTGTGTAAATGCAGCTTCTGTTCTGCAAGAAGAGTGCCTTCTGATCTGCCACTAAAAATTCCCCACCCTTAATCTGAGGACTTTTGATGTGTGAAAGGATAACTCTCACACTCCGTCATTGCATCACGTGCATGGGTTGGCATGGTCTCTTTTGAAGTACGTGCTTGCTCTCTGTATAAGGGAGACTTTATCCCAATTTTTGTACAGGAGACAAAACAATTTTTGTGTTAGACTTCTCTGACACTCAGAGTGGGCTATGAGTATTCCATATTACAACTTTCTGTCAATCGTGGAAGTATTTTTTAAAATTATATTCTGATGAGCAAGGCCCAAGTGTCTTTATATACTCACCTTTAACTATAATAGTGAAAAAAGGAGAATAAGATTAATGAGTATGATATTTATTAGATTCAGCATATGGTGCTAATAAAGTTTGCTTCTTTCATCTACCGAATTTCAGAGATTCCTAGCGTGCTGTAATGAGTGTATGCACTTTTACCCTTTAATGTGGTTCTGATTCTGTGGCTTTCTTTTTGAGTTCAACTGTAGAATTGGGTTTGTGTTTTTTGGGTAGCTGACTGTACTTGTGAATATGAGAGGTTGCATTAATGCTGCTAATAATTTTTCCCTTGAATGGAAACTACTGTCATGATATAAACCACTTTGGACTCCTGCGGTGTTAGAAACATTTCTGGTGATGGTGCTGATATTCTGTTCCAGCCTCCAGCTTAACTACAGAAATGGATTGATTACTCCTGTTATCCATTGTGGAGGAAGTACAATTGTGATCCTTGTCACGTATTTTCCTTTAATATTCTTCCAACCTTGGTCTCCTCTTCCCTTGCCGCCTTCTCAAGTTATCACGTTGCTAGTTACCCTTATCTTCCATTACAAGATGAAAGTGGCTGTGTTGCAATCCAGTCTGATACTGCAATCCATGACTATGCATGCATGTCTACTCAGAAGTAAGTTCCATGAGTTCAGTGGGGCTTACTCCCAGGAAATTGTGTATAAGAGTGTAGCCTTTATGGATTATCGAAGTTGTAAGCAATTTGAAATTAGTATTTTATTCGTATACTGCTCTTCAACAGAAATTCACAACATAGCTTTATATAGCAAAATAAATTGAATGGGAGATGAGTATTTATTGACTTTCATTTAACAAGCATGTATAATTTATTATATGTTTAATAAGGCTCTTCGCTTCAACTTTGTTATGAGGTGCACAGTTACTTTCAATATTGTACAGAAATACTCTGCGTTAACCTGTGAATTTCCTTTCTGATAGATACTTGAAACAACGGCCCTCACTACAGGCACACTCATCCACTACTCTGTGGGACATAAGACGTTTTCTTTATTCAGACTGAACATTTGAAGGAAAAAATGTATACATACTGCTTAATCAGTACATAAGGCTAATTGTTCCTTGTGGTTTACAATGGATAACAGTCAAGTTAAAATAGGTATGAACATGACAACAGCGAGTAGAAGTGTTACTTGAGATGTAACAAACTCCTGGTCTCCACGTTGTACAGTTTCTCCACTCCATGTCAGAGGCAGAGGTGTTTTCATGCTTAAAAGTTGAGTGTACAAACCCATTTCACCTTTTTTCCAAACTGTTCTTGCATGTCCTCTAACCAAGGGGTGCCGAAACCCCAGCCCGTGGGCCATTTGTGGCCCTTGTGGACTCCCAAGCTGGCCTGCAGGAAGCACCCAGTCTCCAGTGAGCCTCTGGCACGCCAGAGGCTTGCTAGAACCCACGCTGTTCTGACACAACTGATCTCAGTGTGAGGGCTGACTTCGACCTGTCACGTGAGCTACTGGCCAAATTTTCTCTCCACTGCTTGTTGCTTCACATCTGTGAAGCAGCAGCAGTGAAGGAAAGGCCAGGCTTGCTTTGTGCAAGGCCTTTTATAGGCCTTGGGACCGCCCACATGCTCATCACCCTTAACCCTACCTACGGAGAAGAAGAGAACAGTGAGTCTTTCTAGTCTCAAAGCACACCCCTGACTGTCCCCTAATTGGCATTATTTTAGCCACTCCCATGTGCCTAATTTCCTCTGAAGTTATTTTAACCCCCCCCCCTTTTCTGGTTTGGCCTGTATGTTTGGTGAAAGCTGAGGTCAGGCATGAGTGCAAGCTGTTTGCTTTGTAGCAGGGATGGGGATGGGGGACTGAGAGGGAGAAAGTGTGTGGCTGTGAGTGAATGAGGAAAAACAAATTCTTGCATAGAGGGGGGAGACTGAGTCACCAGCGTTTAACAGGAGGCATAGTATTAAAATTAATTATGACTATTTAAATTTATTCAAATTTATTTAAATTTCAAATTTTAATTTATTTTTCTGGTCCTTGACATCATGTCAGATATAAGATGCAGTCCTTGTGGCAAAACGTTTGGATACCCCTGGTCTAACCAAATATTAGTAGTATTAAGAGTATCTACCACTATTCAACCAAAAGTAGTTCACGAAGCAGCTGATATAGCAAAACAAATCAGTAAATGGGACCCATGTACCTCTAATGCAGGGGTGTCCAAACATGTTGGCAGGAGTGCCACATCATCTCTCTGACACTGTGTCGGGGGCCGGGAAAAAAAAGAATTAATTCACATTTAAAATTTGAATAAATTTACATAAATGAATTTTATTAGAGATGGAACTTATATGAATGAATAAAGGTCTTGCAGTACCACAAGTCCTATAAAAGGCCTTGCACAAAGCAAGGCCAGCCTTTCCTTCATTGCCATTACTGCATCACAGACGCGAAACAGCAAGTCGTGGAGGGAGTCCTTGTCCCACAGCTCAGGTGAGAGGTCGAACAGTCGTCCTCATGCTAAGAGCAGTTGCATCAAGCCAGCATGGGCTCCAGCAAGTCTCTGGAGGGCCAGAGGCTCATTGGAGACTGGGGGCTCCCCGAGGACCTGATTGGGAGCCCCTGAGGACTGCAAGCTGCCCCCGGGCCGGGGTTTGGGCATCCCTGCTCTAATGCTTACCTTAGCAACCTACAGAACATTCACACCATTGATTGGAAAACACCCCAGAGACTATGCACGGCTAATCATATGCACTGTACAGCATTAACTGGACTCAGCTTATGTCCATACCAGTTGACTTCAAGGGCATAGTCCAGTCTGCACCATGTAGGCTGCAGACGCCTCCTTGGTGTGTTCCAATTATGGTAGCTGATATAATTGATTTCTGATCAAAAGATTTGATGAACTTCAGTAAGCATTGCATTTTGGCCAGGGTACTCCAGAAACTTACATAGACTTTGACCCATTAAGAAATTGGTACAAAGACAAACTAATCAGCACCATACACTCAGAAAGAGTGTGCTAAACTTGTTTCCTATCTTCTGCATCCTATGAAAGGCCAGATTTGCTTCGAGGAGGAAAGTGGGAACTCTCAGATCACTCTCTTTTTAACACCAGCAAAATTCCTGAGGCACTTAACTGTTTTCTCTATCACTATCATAGAAAAGCTAGCTGAATGGTAGAGGGGGAAAAAATGAAGATGACTCCAACAATGGAGAGGGACCATGAGACTCGCAGGCACCAGCTGAATACAAGGGAAAGCAGAAAAATGCAATAGGCTTCTCATGCTCTCAGTGTCCCTTGTGATGTTTATACTTCCTTTTGACCACCTTTGGAGGGAGTGAGAGAGCAGAACTTCCCTTTCTCACTTTAAAGACCCCATATGCTACTTTTTGACCTTGGGCCATCTATCCATTTTGTTGGGACTAGGATAGCACCTTGATAGTGTCACAAACACAGTAATGACCTTTCTCTATTTTATCTCAGCTTCCCTGTTTAAAGATAAAGTCTAGGGCTGCCTCACTTTCTTACTTGAGTGTGATTTACCTGCTCAAAGCTGGATAAAAGAATAATACTGCTGATGAATGCCTCATCAAAGATAGAATCTGAAAACACATAGACGAACAGGCCTTGCTGAGGGAGAATCAGCATGGCTTCTGTAAGGGTAAGTCTTGCTTCACAAACCTTTTAGAATTCATTGAAAAAGTCAACAGGCATATGGATGCAGGAGAACCCGTGGACATTATATATCTGGACTTTCAGAAGGCATTCGACACGGTCTCTCACCAAAGGCTACTGAAAAAAACTTCACAGTTGGAATTAGAGGGCAGGTCCTCTCCTGGATTGAGACCTGGTTGAAGACCAGGAAACAGAGAGTGGGTGTCTGTCTTGTCACAGCTCCTCCCCACTGGGCCTTGTGCCCGCTTAAGGCTGATTAGTTTCCCTTGGTTGACTCACCAGTACAGCAAGCAAAAGTCAGAGTCAGTTCCCAGTGCAATCAACAAAAGTGGCCAAGTCAGAGTCCAGAGTCAATAAGCCAAGTCACAGTCTAAGGTCAGTTTGTTGGTCAGTCCGTCCAATGAGTCAAAGGTGCTAAGTCACAGTCCAGAAACAATATGCCAGGTCACAGTCCAGGTAAGCCAGTTAGTTAAGTTCTCCTCTCCTCCACATGTTCACTCCTCCTACAACCCACCCTCTTTAATTCCTCCAGGTGCTGTTTATATGCTCCCAGGTTCACTTTAGCCTCTAGTGGCTGCAGCTGTGCAGCACATCCCCAGCTACCACCTGGGCTTTAACCCTGCACTTACTTAGAGCAAGGCGCACTGTGGACACCATTTCCTATCTCCGCGGTAATATCTTCTGCGATGTCACTACAGTGTCAATGGGCAATTTTCACAATGGAGAGAGGTGAAAAGCGGTGTGCCCCAAGGATCTGTCCTGGGACCGGTGCTTTTCAACCTCTTCATAAATGACCTGGAGACAGGGGTGAGCAGTGAAGTTGCAAAGTTTGCAAACAACACCAAAGTGGTGAAGGACTGGCAGAATGGGCAGCAAAATGGCAGATGAGTTTCAATGTAAGTAAGTGTAAAGTCATGCACATTGGGGCAAAAAATCAAAACTTCACATATAGATAGGCTAATGGGTTCTGAGCTATCTGTGACAGATCAGGAAAGAGATCTTGGGGTGGTGGTGGACAGGTCGATGAAAGTGTTGACCCAATGTGCAGCGGCAGTAAAGAAGGCCAATTCTATGCTTGGGATCATTAGAAAAGGTATTGAGAACAAAACAGCTAATATAATGCCATTGTACAAATCGATGATAAGGCCACACCTGGAGTATTGTGCCCAGTTCTGGTCACCACATCTCAAAAAAGACAGTGGAAATGGAAAAGGTGCAAAAGAGAGGCCTGGATGCCTTTAAAAGGGAATTGGACAAGTTTCCGGAGGAAAAATCCATTATGGGTTACAAGCCATGATGTGTACCTGCAACCTCCTGATTTTAGAAATGGGTTATGTCAGAAGGCCAGATGCAAGGGAGGGCACCAGGATGCAGGTCTCTTGTTATCTGGTGTGCTCCCTGGGGCATTTGGTGGGCCGCTGTGAGATACAGGAAGTTGGACTAGATGGGCCTATGGCAGGGGTCGGCAACCTGCGACTCTAGAGCCGCATGTGGCTCTTTCAGCTGTCTGCTGCGGCTCCTCCCAGTGAAAGTGGCAAAGGGGGTAACTGTGTTGGGAGGGCAGGCTGCTTCCCTCCGCCCCCTGAGCTCACTGCCCTCCTCTCCCTTTGCCCCCACCTACTCCACATTGGTTTCCCTTTTCAATTTTGCCTGCTCTGCAGGCTTAAGCTCCCTGTTTTTCCCTTCCCCAACTCTCCAGCAGGATGCCCTCCTCCTCAGCCATTGCAAGCCCTTGCAGCCCGCCTTTCCCTGAGCAGGTCCCCACTCAGTGCAAGGAGAGGCTTTTCCTCCACAGCAGAGGAGAAATCCTGTGTGTCTACTCAATAGTAAGCCCCATTACAGCAGATGAAGCTTACTCCCAGGAAAGGGTGCCTGGGATGGCAGCCTTGGAGCCTGCTGCCAAGGCAAGGATGGGTGAGTAGGAGCCTACGCAGGTCTGTTCAAGAGCAAGCCCCGATGTAGTCCCTGGGTTACTCCCAGGAAGGTGTGGAGGGCTTGTAGCCTCAGCCCCTCCTGTGCAAGTCTACTCACAAGTAAGCTGTAGTCAGTGGGGCTTCCTCCCAGGAAGGTGTGGAGGGCTGTAGCCTCAGCCTCCTCCTGTGCAGGTCTACTCACAAGTAAGCCCCGCTGTAGTCAGTGGGGCTTCCTCCCAGGAAGGTGTGGAGGGCTGCAGCCTCAGCCCCCTCCTATGCAGGTCTACTCACAAGTAGTCAGTGAGGCTTCCTCCCAGGAAAGTGTGGAGAGGACTGCAACCTGAGAGCTCCAACCAACTTGTCTGCTCAGAAGTCCCATTGTAGTCAATGGGGCTTACTCCCAGGATAGTGTGGAGAGGGTTGCAGCCTGAGTGAGGGAGGACAGGCAGGCAGGGCAGAAGCTGGCCTGTGGCTGCCCCCCAGCTCTGCCTTCTTCTGTTCCCCACCTCTGGAGTCTGTGTCCTTTTTTCCTTCCAGCAGGGTTCCTCTGGAAGGTGGGGTGAGTTCTTTAGTATCCATGTAAGATAAGCAGATGTCATCACCACCATATGTACTGGAATCCTGGAAGATCTGGTGAGGAGGTAGATGTGGTGTCAGCAGTGGCCCCTTTAAGGGTAAGGCCTGGGCATCCAGCAGAGTGTGCTGCACAGCTGCAGTCACTTGAAGGCAATAGGGCCCTCAGGGATATAAGGAGCACCTGAGGCAGGAAGGGGAGTGTGGGTTGGAGAGGAGGCTGGCTTGCCTTATTGATTTGGATACTCTGACTGATTTACTTTGGAATCTGACCTTGGACTGTGACTTGGCTTATTGACTTTGGACTCTGCCCTGGATACTCTGACTGACTTTGTGACTAACGGACTGCTGAAGACACTGGAGTTTGGTGTGTGGCTGCTGTGCCCAAGACCTGAGGACCAAGGTTCTGCTGTAGTGGTGGAGGCTGCTGGCAGGAGAGAGGACCTCTGCAGGTTGAACAGGCGAGCTACCCTGGAGGGGGGGTCCAGCAGGAGTGCAGGGCAGAACCAGGGTCATTTGTTGGGGGAAAGAAGGGGAGCTAATTTGCTTTAAGTGGGCATAATTCTCCAGTCAGAGAATGGCCTTTGAATCAGGCAAAACACCCTAGAGGACCAGGCCTCTGAAAACACAGGACAAGAATGTATGACAAAACTAACTAAAAGCTACAAGAGGGCGCTACATTATAAGAGCATAAAGGTAAAAAAAAAAAAACTATATATGCAGTGTTATCTTCATTTTAGATGTCAAAAGGGTTTTGTGGCTCCTGAGGTTTTTTTCCCTCTAGAAAACGGGTCCAAATGGCTCTTTGAGTGTTTAAGGTTGCTGACCCCTGGCCTATGGCCTTATCCAGTGGGGCTGTTCTTATGTTCTTACCATTGCCCCAACCAGAAATAGCAGAACAGCTCTGGTGCAGGTGCTGTTGACTAACGTATTGCAAGTGCATCAACCAGCTGCTGAATTCACCCAGAATCTGCAGACACTCTGGTGAACATTTCCATCCCTCAAAGGCCTAGATGCTGGTACCTTTTCGAAGATGCAGTTTTTCACAGGCAACAGAACTGGTATGATGTGGTGTCCAAGAGATCCTCAGTCGCTCCTGTAGCTGATGGAGCAAGGGCTAACACTCCATATCTGGAGTGGGGGGGCTAGCCATAACTGAAAGTAAAGATTATTTTGAAGGCTAGACAAAAGGCTATAGATCTACTACCCACCAGCCTCTTAGCAGGAATATTGAGCATAGCCATCTTCTCCACGTCATGAAAACTGCTACTTTGAGCAGGAAGAACTGGGGCACAGAGCTGCTAAATGCTCTTCATCTTCTGGATTATCTCAAATTCTCGAGCATGCCTGGATGTCTTGGGAAAGAAGGCCATGTCTAGTTTTCAGAGGGATTGCTGAATACTATAGTTTTCAGCTATATACTGTGTATTCACTGTATACTGAATACACACAAACTACAGTACCAACTGCCTCTCCTCTGATTTAAAGAACTAGAAGTACAAGTAAAATATAAATGCTTGGCCTTTTTGGCATGCAGCATTGTATTTTGAGGAACTGTATTTTTAAGGAACTTTGTTGATACCACTCAACATTTTCCCACAATTTGCTGTAGTAACTGAGAAAAATATAATACCATTGCTTTGTTGTATTGTTATGGTTACACTCTGACTGTAGTGGGGAAAGGAAAGCAACTCTGGTGTGTGGAGAAACACTGTATTCCATTTTACTGGGAACAGAAGTTTGCTTGCTAGTATGTTGCAAAATAGTTTATAATGCAACCAAAGTTAGAACTAGGTTCACCTCGCAATTACACATTTGAAGGAGAAATTGAAACAAAGATCTAAAACTAAATTAAAACTTGAAGACTCACGAAAAAGGTAGGCTATATTCCTCATCAGAAACCGTGTGCAGAATGTTAGGTATTTTTAAATATGATCATGTCTTAAGCATGATCAATATTTTAAAAGGAACCTTTTATACATGGTCCATTTTACAAATAATAGTGTACAGATTCTATCCTTTTTATTGGCACGTACTACATCCACCTGGCATTCTGTTTACTGCTCTGCTGGCAAAACAGGTGTGTTAAACAAGAGCTCGTTCTGTCCCCTACACAGTTTCCTTTGGAAAGTTGCTGCGTAGTCTATCAGAAGCCCAAACACTATCACAATGGAACATAACAACGAAAAGCTGTTATGAACAATAAATATTGTAAGATATACTTAAGAACTTACATTCAGGATGGGGGATTCTTGGTTTGGCAGCAGCATATGTGAAAAGGATCTAGGTGTCCTGAGCGACCACAAACTGAATATGAGCCAACTGTGTGGTGTACCTACAAAAAAAATTTAAGCTAATGCAAAGCTGGGCTGCATTAGCAGAGGCATAGCATCTATTCTAAACTATAAGAGGTTAGCTCCAGGCAATTCTACACTAGTCACACCTCAAAGGTTCTTTCCATCTCTCGTATTGTATGATTATATGGTTCCCTGCCTAGTGTAAGACACTTGAAAGTTTCTTTTTCAGTTCCTTTATCTTTGAAGGTTAATCAAAGGACATGAAAGTGCTCCTTTCAAAAAAGAGTGATGCAAGGCCGAAAACCAGTGGTGCCAGGAGGAAAATATAATAGTTAAAATGTACTGTATATCTACTAGCAGGGATGGGTCATAACTCAGATTATTCGGACCCAAGTCGTGAAAACATGTTTTTTGCAACTCGTACAGACTCAAGTCACACATGTCAAAACTTGGGCACTGACTCGGAACTTGGGGTTTTATCCTAAAAATGAAGACTCAAATGGACTCAAGTCAAGTCTCACTTTTTTGCATGGTTGTTTGCTTTTTTTTTCTTGCCTTCTGCAGCTTGATTCACTTTTCAAAAAAAATCAAACTCAAGTCAAAATGTCTCACAAAATGCCTCTGGGCAAGTCAAGGCAGCTGCCCGTTATGACTCATGGGTGACTTGAGTCAAAGGGGTGGAGACTCAGGACTCGAGTCTCAGCACTGTGGCTCTTGGCACATCCCTGTATATAGTATTGTGCTGTGAACTGCACAAAGAATTCTTAGCTGCTAGATTGTCTTTAAACTGATATTCATTATTCAATTACAATGAAAAATTAAGTACAGTTCCTCTTTGACATTGAAGAAACTATGAATTTACCATTTCATAAATACTATATTAAGAAATTAACATCCCTGCTTTCCTTTGTCAATTTGAAGTTTAATGAGAGACTGGAAAGTCATCTGTATTGCTTTCCTTCTTCGGCACTGTTAACGTAGAATATCAGAGTCATAACAGCCTAAATGATAAGTGTGTGCCCTTAATTTTAGAGTTCACAGCAGCCAGATGCACCAGCTGTCCCTTGCCTTTAAAAGCAAACTGCACCCCTTGCAGGGATCCAGGGGAAGAGGAAGGAGGCATGTTCTTGTAAGTCAAATGTGAGCTATCTTGAGAGCTTATTTGAAGGTGGAAACGCAGGAATACAAATACCTAGATATGAAATATCCCTGCTAAATATTGATCTACCTATTTTGGAGACATGTCCCTTTCTCTATTGTCCTTCAATTTTATTTTTCAGGCAATTAAAAAAAAGTCTTATTGTGTGTGTAACACATATGTATTCAATTTCAGCAAGCCTCAGCTTTCTAGGAATTGATCTGACTCAGGAGTAGGTGCGTCTTCACTCTAGTGTGCATGCATGTAAATGGACACAAAATACCAGTGCGCTGTTTTCCTTTCACCACCTAACACGATTGAATTTTACTCTTTAAAAATAAACCATCCATGTTTACTTTGTTAGCACAGCTGGGATTAGCCATCAGGACAATACACTCAGTTTTGTAGGTCCTCATTTATTTCAATATTTTATTTTTAATATATTAGACTTGATGCTACCATGGTATGTGAATGCATCTGGGGAAATGTTACAGACCTGGACTTTAACAAGCTACTATGTATATTATTTTAACAAGGACAGTGGGACTTACTCCTGGGTAAGTGTGGGTAGGATTGCAGCCTAGGATGGTTAAACATTTTCCTGCTTGATGATATCACTTCTGGTCATGACATCTCTTCTGGTGGGTTCTGACAGATTATCATTCTAAAAAGTGGGTCCTGGTGCTAAATGTGTGAGAACCACTGAACTAGATTTTAACTGTATTATGTATTAAGTTCTGTATGCTGCCTTGAGCTTTTGGAAAGATGGGGTATAAATATTTTAAATAAATAAATAATACTGTAGTAGATAACACTTGTACCTTGATCAGAAGGAGAGAGAGGATTTGGGGGTGGGGGTGGATAAGGGTTGAAATTCTTTTATTTGCTTGGAAGGATTGTTTAGTTGAACTAATGCCTATAAAAGGAATTACTAAAGCATACATTTCAAAGAACCTGAAATGACACTTAAATACATAAAAATGCAACTCAAGTACAAGTATCAATTTAAAATAATTGATTCTGATTCAAAACAATCTCTACAAGTGTCTATTATACAGCTCCAAGAAATGTTGCACCAGTGGTTGTAATTCTTTAGCTCACTGGTTCTCAAACTTCTAGCAGTGGGACCCACTTTTTAGAATGAGAATGTGTCAGGACCCACCAGGAGTGATGTCATGGTGGAAGTGACATGGTCAAGCAGGAAAATTTTTAACCATCCTAAGCTGCAATCCTACCCACACTTACGCAGGAGTAAGTCCCATTTTCTATCATAGTTAAAAGAACATACATAGTAGCTTGTTAAAACTATATGTTTGGAACATTTCCCCTAATGCAGTCACATAGCCTGGGAGCATCAAGTCTAATAATATTAAAAATGAAATACTGCAAAGAAGGGGGACCCACCTGAAATTGGCTCAAGAGCCACCTAGTGCGTCCCGACCCACGGTCTCAGCAACACTGCTTCAGCTGATTCAATAATGCAGAAATCAAAGCAGTTCCGGACACTTATGAGTTAATAACTCAGGACTGTTCTTCCTGGGTTGCATAAGAACGCTCAACGTCCGCGTGACAGTGGCTGTACGCCGCGCGTTGAGTTCTGGATCTTGTAGTCCTTGCATCCACCTGGCGACCGAAGGGAAATCTTTCGCAAACATCAGTGTGAGCCCGCGAAGGGGCGGGGAGCGCCTTTTGATTGGCTCGGGAGAAGAACCCTCTTCGCTGCTTTGCCTTCAGATTGGCTGATCCAAAGCTGTCCGTCAAGGCAGGGCCGGGGTAACCGCGGCCGGCCCCGCCCCCTCTACGGCTGGGGGTGTCGAGGAAAGGCAGGCGGAGGAGGATGCGGCCGCCATGTTAGTGCAGGCTTGCCTGTGGCCGTCACTGCCCCCGCGGACCAGGAAGGAGGCGGGGACGCCGGAACAGCTCCGGCTGTTGGAGGAGCCGTTGGGGCTCGCTAGGTGGGGCGCACGCGGCGGCGACTGCTGCAGAGGGCGGTGCTGATGCGGGTGGCCAGCGGCGCCTCGGGCCCGGCTCGCAGAGGCGGCTGCTGCTGCTGAGGGACCGGCGGAGGGGGGCGGCCGGGCGAGCGCAGGATGCCGCTGAGGGCGGCCGGCGCTGTGGTGGTGTTGCCTCCTGCGCCCGCCGCGTCCTGCCCCGAGGGCAGAGGGCTTCCCCGCGGCTGAGGCGCCTCCTCCGCCCGCCGCGCCACAGCCTCCTCCGCCCGCCCGGCCAGAGTCGGTGGCCCCGCCGCAGGGAGGAGGAGGACACGCGCCGCCTCGCCCCTTCCCGTCCCCTCCTCTCTCTGTCTGCCCGCCTGCCGGGACCGCCGGTGGAAGATGGCGTGGGTGCTGAAGATGGATGAGGTGATCGAGTCCGGCCTGGCGCACGACTTCGACGCCAGCCTCTCCGGCATCGGGCAGGAGCTGGGCGCCGGCGCCTACAGCATGAGGTGGGTTGCTTCCCCAGCCGGGGAGAGAGCCAGGCGGGGGACTCCCCTGGTCAGGAGCCCTCGGACCACCTGCTGGCTGCAGTCCTGTCCACACTTTCCTGGGAGTCAGTCCCATTGGCTATAACGGGGCTTACTTCTGAGTAGACATGCTGAGGCTTGGGCTCTAATGCTGCAGTCTTATCTGCTCTTTCTTGGCAGTAGGCCCCATTGACTTTAATGGAACTTACTTCTGAGTAGATATGCATAGGCTCGTGCTCTAAGGCTACAATCCTGTCCACACTTTCCTGGGAGTCAGTCCCATTGACTATAATGAGACTTACTTCTGAGTAGGTATGTATAGGCCACCAAGGGGCCAGGCCGCTCAGGCAGCATCTTTTCCCTGCCAGTGGCCCTCTCCTTTCAACCTCAAAACCACCCCAGCAGGGTGGATCATCTCATTTACTTCCTTTGCCAGGAAGAGACAAGTTTACTGACTTGTCCTTTGGGAGGAGGGAGCCTCAGGCAGGGGGGAGGAGGAGGCAAGGCACTGTTGTCATGTTAGCCAGCTCTGCTCATCTCTCTATGGGCTTGTCCCAGTTAGGATTGCCTCATTCCTCTTTCAAAAATGGGAGAGGGGGAATAATGTAGCTCACAGGCTTGGGATGGGGAAGCTCATGATCTGCTTTACTTAGCAGGTTCTAAACTTCCAAGTTTAGAATTCCTTTGCCCGCCTGTATATATGTTGGTTTGTAGACTGAGCACAACTGCTGCAGTTCATGCAACAGAAGTTGGTGGAAGATTCTGCCTAAGGCCTTTTGTGCCTGCTGCCTGTTTTGTGATAAGGACACAGAAGTGAGTGATGCTCTTTGCAGATGCACTGTAAAGAACTGCTTTCAATTAGGTAGCCTTCTCTGTGTTTTCATCCAATGATGTGTGGGATATGTGTGTGTTCTCACTTTTTTGAACGCATGTAGCATTTCTGTTCTGCATGGATGTGTTGTATATCGAAGAGAGGCACTCTGAAGTAGGTATGCAATCTTCTGAGTTTGTTCTGGGCCTGTGGTGGACATGCAGCAGTAACATCAACCACAGAGCTGTGGTACCTCAGTATAAAGAAGGGGAATCTGAAATCAAAGTTAGTCCTGCTTTACTGTTTGGCTCTTAGGAGAGGGAAAAGTGGGTTCCTTCAACATGGAATGGAATGAGAAGAGAGTGAGGACCATACTCCATTTTGCTTCTCCAAATTGGCATCTAATTTAACTGAACGATTAATTCTCTTCTGTGATTATTTTACTGTTGTATTTAATATAACTTTACTTTTTCTCTAGTCTCAATTCACTTGTCCTTAGCAGGTGTTGACCACATATGCTTTTAAACAAGCATTATCATGTATATGTTTGCTGAGATCTCTTGTAGTCACTAGTGGCACAGCTCAGTGTTATGGTGGGGAATGAAGAGGGAGATAAGGGAGGGTGGAAAGTGAAAAGGGAGAGTGGAAGATGCAACAGAACAAACTTTATTGTGGGTGTAATTAACTATAATAGGGACAGCGTATCTGAATAAAACAATTCTGTGTTGCTTAGCCATACATTCACAGCTAGATCTTAAACATAAGTAGTTGCTTAAGAGCAGAGAAAGTAGAGAGAAAAAAGGGGAAGAGAAAGGGCATCCTTAAAAGGTGTATGTAATGATACAAGTGTGGATTGAGAGAATCTCTTCCACAACTTTATTGTGGGTGTAATTAACAATTGATTAAGCTATATATGTGTGAAGTTAGTGCTAATTAACACTTTGGTCAACCCCGTGTTGAATACATGCATTTTTAAAAATCATAGCTACATTTGGTGTGTCTTAGAATCTGTTTCCATGTTTGTTGGTTTAGTGTGACCATTATTTTCTTGACCTTTTAAGATCTCAGGCTAGTTCTGGTACCATGGATCTATGTGCCTTCATGCAAAGCAGCCTACAAATCACATCTTCCTGGAAAGAGCAGACTCAAGTCACATTCAAATTAAACTCTTTCATATGACTCTTGCCTGTAAGAAGTATTCCAGGAATCCTTTGTATGGTTAAGAATATTATGAGAACCAAACAACCTTAAGATGATCTTCAGAGATTATCTCAACTAATTTATTGGTTTTCATTTATTAATGGCAAAGATCAAGTGTAGTCTCCGTTTATAAAATTACAAGGCATATAAGGATATCCAGGGTAAATGAAGTGTTTAGGTAGAGCAGGTTACACTAAATGATGTTTGTAAAGTTTCATTCTGAAACTGACCTTGCAGAATGAATAATATAACCTGACAACCACTTAGACTACAGTCCTTTCCACACTTACTTGAGTAAGCCCCATTGACTATAATGAGATTTACTCCTGAGTAGACATGCCTAAGATGAGGCTGTTATTCAACTCATCATGCACCATGTAATTTATTTTATTTTTCACATTTTTATATCACCCTTCCACAAAGGTCAGGGTGGTGCACATAGTTCCTCCCCCTCCTCTTCTGTCGTCACAACCACCCTGTAAGATAGGTAAGAATGAGAGTGACTGGCCCAAGGTCACCCAAGAATGAGCAGAGGTTAGAACTTGGCTAGTTGTATGGGTGTTGCAAAGTAGTGCACTATCATTTATGTTTAAGATAGTTGTTGGTGTATTCATAAGCAAAATTGTGGCTTAAATTTGTTCAAGAGTAATAAAGTGATGGTGAAGAATTTTATTATAAGTGTTTCCCAAAATGTGGGCTGGGACCCACCAGTGAGTTGCGAGCTGATTTTTTTATAGGTCGAAAGTTTTTTGAAACATCTGAAAAAAAAACACATAGCTTTGCAAGCACCCTTGCCCAGTTTGCAGAAGAAAATTGTTAGCTGGAATCCTGACCTGTGGTATGCAGTAATCTTTATACCCCCAAATTAAAATATCACATTTTCTTGATTAATTGGCATGTGTAGATCATGGGTGAACCCAGTTTCACCCATGCTGTTCACAATGGGGAGCGCTGTTGCATTCCACGAATCTAGCTTGCAGGCCATAGTTTGGTAAATGCTGGTCTAGTGGGTTGCGATAAATTGTCATTTTAAAAAGTGGGTCCCAGTGCTAAAACATTTGGGAAGCACTGCCCTAACAGATTACTAATGCTATGCATTTAGATATGCAGACTGCCAGTACTTAGTAGGTTGGAAGTCTGTGAGAATAACTTCTTGAATTTTTTCTTTTCAACTTTGGAACTATATCCCTGAGTTGGCTTTCCTGGTGCCAAACCTGGTGTCTTTATGGCACCTGGCAAAGACCTTTTTGTTTCCTTGGGGTTTTCAGTTGCTGAAAGATGCATAGCACTTAAAAATGTGGCCTGCATCACTGCTCTCTTTTTATCTTGTCTGTTTTTCATGTGGTGGTAGTGTGTTTTATATTGTGTTAATTGCTCTGAGACTTTTGACTGACATAATGCAGTAAACATCTTTTAAATAGCTTTCTTGCTGGGCTTTTATGTCCATACCATAAACCTTTATTGGCATTAAACAATAAATAAATAACAATGGCCAGCACAGTGGCTGTGTTGCCACTCGGCTATGTTGCCGAGAAAAAAAAGTCACAACAAGAGACTAGTAAGGAAAGAAGGGGGGAAAACAAGGGGGGATTTAGAATCAGGGTGGGGGTTTTAACTTGGAAACTGCTTCTATGTCTTTAATAGTTTAATATACCACAGAAGTTCAAAATAGTTCAATATACCACTAAAGTTACTTTGAGCTTTAGTATTTTTCTTTTAATAAAAATGGTCTGATAATTGTTGGAAACAATTGCTAAAAAGTGGACAATGCAAGAGATAACAGTGTGCTTATTTTGCCTGATAATTTCCCTAATCTTATAAGATTTTTAGCTTCTTTTGAAATTCTTCAGATGTTTTACTTGAGACAGAACGTTCAGTAGAAACACTGTTCTAGATATCATAGACCAGTGGTTCCCAAACTGGTGGGTCACAACCTGATTTTTGGCGGTTTGCCAAAAGGTGATGGGAAGATCAGATACTGTAGTTACCCTGCAAAGAGCACAGCTCCTACAGTTTGCAAGCATGTGTAAATACGCTTTGAGATAAATATTAAACGTCTTTTTTGTGGTTATTAGTTTTAAAATAAAATACTATTTGTTTCTAGATCTAGGGAAAGTGTGGTAAACCTGTGTGGGTTCCAAAAGAGTGTCCTTTAAAAAAGTGCCCTGATGCTAAAAAATTTGGGAACTATTGTCACAGACCATATTCCCCTTCCCTCTGATGTTCATTTGGGGGGGGGGGAGACACGGGACAGAGGACAGGATCTTTTCAGTCCTTAGCGCTTAGGCTATGGAATTTACTCCCATTTGAGGTCTGTTGATCTGTCAATTTTTTATCTTTTGACAGGCATTTTTGTTCAGACAACAACAGATCTGATACCCTGTATCACTTATTGCCCTGAGCGGAATTTTGATTTTAACTCTCTACTAAAAAGATTTTAGTACTTTTAATTTCTGTTACTGTTTTGACTTTGCTTTAAATATTGAAGCATTCTTTAAAAAAATGCTTCGTTAATTACTACTTTGGTGCTTTTTGTTAGTTGCCTTTGGGGAGGAAAAGGTGGGACAAAATGATTTTCATTTTGAATTCTTCTTTAGGCAGGTTTAGTGGCAACAAAAACTGTGTAAGTGGTGTGGCTATTATAAGTGTAGATCGCGTTTTCATTTTGACAAACAGTCATGAGCATGATTTAACCGTAAAATCTTGCTACCACTTTCTTCTGTCCAGTGTCCTGCCATTGGCCTTGAGAGCGGTGATTCACTGTATCTGTATAATTTTGAGTTAATCAGCATTCATATGCTAAAACAAGAAGCTTATTATGGAATCTTTGCATTATCTGACAACAGGAAATGTTCTGCAGAACAGTGGTTCTCACACATTTAGAACCAGGACCCACTTTTTAGAATGAGAATCTGTCAGGACCTACCAGAAGTGATGTCATGACGAGAAGTGACATCATCAAGCAGGAAAATTTAGCAATCCTAGGCTGCATTCCTACCCACACTTACTCAGGAGTAAGTTCCATTGACTATCATTGTTAAAAAAAAATAAACATAGTAGCTTGTTAAAAGTACAGGTCTGTTACACTTCCCCAATGCGATCACCTACCATAGTGGCATCAAGTCTAATATATGAAAAATAAAATATTGAAATGAATGGGGACCCACCTGAAATTGGCTCATGACCCACCTAGTGGGTCCCCACCCACAGTTTGAGAAACACTGCTGTAGAAGATCCTTCTTTAAAAAAAATTTGCGGCAAGTTGATGGAATACCTTATAGTGAGACTGGAGAAAAAATACCATCAGATGTTACTCTCCTTTCCAGGGTTGTCAAACTTAAGGCCCGGGGGCCGGATGCAGCCCAGAGAAGCTTTTTATCTGACACTTGAGCTCTCAGCTGCTGAGCAACACTGAGGTCTCACTGCTGAAAGTTGGCCTGCATGATGATTGGGCTCCCCCATATCTTGAAATGTGATCAAGATTTATGCATCTTCTATCATTGCAGCTAATGAGTTCCTACACAAGAACAGAGTGCTTATTTCTGCTCTTAATGGCATCACTTCCTGCCAAATGACACAATCACTTACGGCCCTCAGTAGGCATCATGAATGATATTTGGTCTGCTGTATGAAATGAGTTTGACACCCCTGCTCTATTCAGATCTTCTCTCTGGGTAGTTCAAATATCATACATAAGACCTTGTGACTAAATCTGTTCCAATGTGTTGATACTTCAAAGTAATCTGCCAGAACATTCTGATAACCACAGATGGCACATAGCAAGAAGGTGACTTCTTAGTTAACTCAGCTCTTTTCCAGTTAAGATTTTGTCTAGAGTAGCCAGCCCCTTGGGTTTCACTTGGATGTGTGGAGCTCTAGCTAATATATCAGTTATTTAACACTTGTTACCTTAGAGTTTTTAAATAAGTGGAAGAAGTTGAAGATTGGTCTATGCTAGGCATTTGATGTGCTTAGTTTCTTGTTCACATTTTCTTGTTTATTTTCTTGTTCACAAAACAAGACAGTTTTGTGTAAACTTTATTGGGTATATAGTGCCCTTTCCAACTATCCAATACGAGCTAAAAAAGCTATTTCAGTAAGAGTTCAATACAGAACTGTTAATGTAAAATATAGTTTGTGGATGTTCTACTGCTTTTACTTAGAGCTTCTCTGATAGTCTGTTATCTGCTCTCTTACAGCCTAATTCTAAAGGCGACGGTGCTGCCGCCACGTACAGTGGCGCCAAAGCAGCTGCCATTGCATCCTGCTGTACCGCAGCAGCCTCTGGAGGTCTCCTTGGAGGAAGGGAACTTTTATCACCTTCCCCTGGGGAAAGCCCCAAGCTCTGCAATGGGGCCTCTCAAGTCTGTCGGCTATTTCGTTGGCACGGACTTGAGAGACTCTGTGTCAGGCTGGAAGGCTCTGCTGCGCCAGATCCTAAACTCTGTTTCAGAATCCGGTGGAGCAGAGCTCTGCCCCCCTCCTGCCCTGGTTCCTCGCCCTGTCTCCCCTGCCCTGGGACACCTCCCCTGTGCTCCCGAAGCCCTCACCACCAGCTGGAGCTCTTACCTAGCTCTGGGGGGCATCCAGCCGATACTGGGCAGGTCCCAACTGGCTCTGGGCCTGTGCCAGTGCTGACTCAGCACAGGGTGTCATAGGTGTGCCTTACTACATGTTTGTGACACTCTGCATCAGTGCTGGCCCAGCTCAGGATTGGGCCCTCAAAATCTTGAATCCAAGCAGTTTCTAAAGTTGGTACATGAAGTGTTCTTTATATATATTTATATCTCCTAGGACCTAGAAGTGACATTTGAAGGCCTTTTACACATGCTGAAAACCGATGCCATGTGTATCTGACTGACTAGCCGCAAGATTTGCAAGGCTGATAAGAAAATCCCTGGAGATCTTGAGGCAGATGGCATCTCACCATGTGTCTGGGTCTCTTAAGCCATTAGCTTGAAAGAATCTGTTTTGTTTTGTTTTCCTGTTATCACTTTTTTCTACCATTTCTCTTTGAGTGCTAGCTTTATGTAACTAGGATAATGTTCATAAGGACTCTGTCAGATTGACTATATACTTTAAGCAGGACCTGAATTTGTAACTTTTACAAAATTCACTGTTAAGTAAAAAGACCTGCTATCTGAACTGTTTCATTGTTATCTAAAGCAAATGCCAGTGGGTTAGCATCTTTCGTAAATGGTTACATAATCTTGGTGGCCACTTGTAATTGTCAACTCACACAACAGTTGATACATACTTTTGATGCGTATTTTTTTTCCTGTTCCTTGCAGGATTTCATTACCATTGTAGAATGGTCGTATGTAAATATGGCTCTTAGGATTATAATAAGATGACAGACTGAAGCTTTTCTAAGTTTTAATGGAAAAAGAGAGAAGTGCTTCAGGAACACACATTTATATTAAAATGTAGACCATGTCTGTGCTAAAGCAGACATTATGTGTAGTGTATTTACACATGTTTGTTTTCCCCATAAGATAGTGTCATGACCTTTTTTTGTCTTTCCTTACCCAAGACCAGCATAATGTAAACCATGATTAAGATTAATTGGCAGGGGGTAGAATTAGTACTGGGATGGGATGAAGAATGAACATGTGATTCCATGGCCTACCCACGAATCTTAACCATTTTGTCTGCACTGGCTCTTTGAGTTTGACTCCTCCTAGATGCTTCAGGTTCACATGGACCCATAGTTCCATCAAGGTTTTTAATACAGGTGGGGCCTCAGTATCTGTGAGGGATCCTTTCTTGGCTCCCCCCCCCCCCCGGTACTGAAAACCATGGATAATGAAATCTGCTGTTTGGGGCCCCTTTAAACCCTCTGAAGGCAACTGGAGTGCAAGCAGATGTATAAGACCTCTGCAGGCTTCAGAAAACCTTCTGGAGGTGACTGGAGCGCAGCTTTGGTCGCCTTTGGTGGATTCAGATTGGGCCAGATCTGGTTCAGCATGGGTTAGAGGGAGCCCATGTTGAACCAGATCCATGGATATAAAATCCACGGATAAACAGGTTCCTCCTGTGCCTCCTTTTAACCAAAAGTGGCTGATGTTATTTTAGGCAGTAGAACCATTAATGCTTTTGTAACAGCAAATATCACTTGGAAGAGTAAGTGACATTCTGGTGGCTTGATCTATGTATACATTTTGATTCATTTACAAAAATGCTGGGATTTCTATGTACATTTAGAAAAAGGAAGATGAATGTCTCTTTGAGGGTGCCTAGTTTTCTATAAGTTGGGTTACTTCTTCAGACCAATGGATTGATCGCTTATTGCTAGGATAAGTAGATTTTCAGTTTACGAGATCTAATGTTGTAACCTTTTCTTATTTCAGTGATGTTTTAGCACTGCCCATTTTCAAGCAAGAAGACTCAAGCCTTCCACCAGACAGTGATGCAAAACACCCACCATTTCAATATGTTATGTCAGCTGCAACATCTCCAGCAGTGAAGTTGCATGATGAAACCCTTACTTACTTAAATCAAGGTTAGCCTTGTTTATGTGATGAAACTTTTTATATTTACTGTAGTTAAATTTTAACAAATTTGGACTATCTGAATGCCGAATAAAAAGGCTGTTTAAAAGTACTTGTACTAAGGAAGTTCATTATACATCGTTGTTCTTAATTGAGTTTTTGTCCTGGTATGTACAGACAGAACAGGTACTGTAATAGAGAAAATGACTTGGAAGTCCGTCAGATTCAAAAGTTATGAATATAAACTATAAATGTTCCTCACAGAAAAAGTGGTTTTTGTCTAGGTACTGAAAATATACGGGGTCTGATGAACAGTTGTGTAATCCAGACATCAGACAGAATGGTGTCATATGATAACCTTCCTCTTTTGGGGGGGGGGGGGGTTAAGGAAACAGGCTGGCTATAAGTCACATCTCTACATCAATAAGTAACAGTTGCAGTTGTAACAGTTGTAGTCAAGGCTAATGCTGAAAACGTTATTAAAACTTAAAAAGGACATTCATGGCTTTCTGTGGTATTACGGGGAATAGGTATTAGTATTTAGTTCATCCAAAATATCTGTATCCTACGTTTCTTCCACTAGGAAACTCAGAGTGGCTAACTGCATTAAGATACATATTTATTTCAAATCATATATACCTTACCTCTCCCTTTTATACTAAAAGTCCCAATAATGAAAACAGTATCAAATTAATGGAATCAGAAAAAGGCTTTTAGTTCAGTTTGACCCCACAGCAAAACCTAAACAGATTTTTGCCAGGCAGCCAAAGAAATATTGTGATAAAGCCATGTTGAAGGCATTCCAGCATGTTGATACTGTGACCAAGGTTTAATCATCATCATCTTAGAAAACAATGTCTTTGCTAGTCTGGTATTGAAGTACAGAGACTCCAATTGTGTCAAAGTAAAAATGTGACTCAGTTTTACTAAAATGTATAGTACATGGTATACTGACTTAGAGTCTGATTGTGTAATTATCTCACTGTTAATTTCTTAGACCCCTGTCTAAGGGGTCTGTTATTTGTGTTCAACTCAAGGCTTTTGTGTGCTGTAGAGAAAGCATGCAAAAAATCAGAAATGGAAGCTTCACAACTTATTTAAGTGCTATATTAACATAGTGTTACGTCAAGTACTGTGTAAGTTTTCTTCATAATCGGGGTCATGTAGAACCCCAGAACCTTAAATGTCCAGTGTCTCATTGTTCTTCCATTTACTTTAATTGGGTCTAACTTGTGTCCATGCTATACTGGTGAAATTTTCAGATTATAAGAATGGACACTGTAATAAGTGTTGGAAAGTTAGCTAATACAGAGCCTCCTTGCTGGCATGGTGTGTGATGTAGCCCAGGTTAGGGAATTCTTTTGTTTCCCATTATGAGGGCACTCTTATGGGCCAGCTAAGAGATCCTGTGCAAAAGTTCAACCCTTTCGTATATTGCATGAGACCATGTTTTGAATACTTTCCTTAATAAATGGAATAGCTTACTAAACAGTTCTAGAGTTACTGTTCACTATTTTGATTTTAATACCATCTTAACTACAAAATAAGTTGAAAATATCTGGTTTTCTGCAATTTCCTTTTCTTAATTGCTTGCAATTTGGAAATGTTTGCAATATAGTGATTGCTTACTTTGGGAAATAGTGATTATTATGTCCAGTGTATAATTTATAGTGGTTGTAGGCTAAACATAAGGTGACACTGCTAATATTCAGTTTATGATACAAGCTATATAATATAAGTCCTAGCTCTGACATGCTGTAGAAACTTTTTGAAATGATGACTGGTTGTGGTTTTGAGGTGTCATGTGATTACTGTATATCAAGTCAGCAAAGGAAAGGGATGGTCTGATTTTTTGTAGCAGTGTCCTTAGCTTAGAATGTGGCAAAATGGAGTGAAGTTGTGAGTTAATGTTGATTTAATTTGAAAACTACTTTAATGTGTTCTCAGTAGTAATATTTATTTATTTATTTATATGCCACTTTCTCTAACTTTCAGAGCAATTTACATTAAAAAATAAAACATACAAAAAATAAAAACATCAGAATAAAAACTTTAAAACTTTGGAAACCATTGAAAATGATGACGTTACAGGAGCAGATAAAAATATAGCATATCTGTAAAAACAAAAAATATATAATTTTTAATGATGAGGTGAGAGCTTGGGGCTGAAGAAAGGATCTAAAAACTCATCATTCTTATTGTCTGATGGGAAATAGATCTCCTTAGGGATTGGTGATATTTAGATAGAGATAAGTTTAGTTCTTAGAAGAGAGGGAGAATGGTCAGTTAGATATGTCAGTTAGTGTGGCCTCCATAATTAAAGTTGCAGTCCTTACCAGTGGGCTGGTGCCGTCAGGACAAGGTGAAGACGAAGTTTTGGCTGCACTTGGTGGAAGTATTCAAGACATCTTTGCTAAGTGTAGGCAAGCCCTGTGCTTTCATGTGCTGTTGAAGAGCAGTGAGGAGGGCGTTTGATTGCACTCGGTTGAGTCATCCAGGGTGCCTTAGCTGGAAACGCACACACACACTTCGCTGTCCTGTATTGGCATGGTTGGTTGACCGTAAGATGGCATTGCTGGTATTCAAGACTTTGTATTTGATATCCAAGGCTCTGAATGTCTCACCCCTACACTTTGATCATCTGTTTAAAGCAAGAGAGGGAAGCACAGGGCTTGACTGTTAGGCCGAGGTGAATGACTGCCCCTTCCTCTGCATTTCCCTTACTTGTTCTGGACTTGGAGCAAGAGAGGGCAGTTGGGGGCTGTCTTGGATGTAACCATAATTGTCATTTGGCAATAGCTCAGCCAACACTTGTGGAATGCTGATACATAACTTCACTTAGGCATTTTTACTGATGTTTTTAAATATCCACTTGGTTTTGTTTAGTTTCTGTTGAAAGAAAAGTGTTCCCTCAGCGTTATTGGTCAGCAGTTCCAACAAAACAAAGAAAAATAGTCCTGTACACTTAGGGAACAAGGGAAAAACCTGAAGCAGTGGGTTTCTGGTTGCTTCCTCCAGATTTCAGGCTATTCATCTCCTTGTCTTACCTTTGAGAAAGGGCCTAGAGACAATTCTATTCCATTGGGCTAGAGGTGCACTGTAAACTCCATTTGAGTATTTGTTTCTTTTGTGTTCTGCCTTCCCCTTTAGTGTTTTGATATGACATATCTCAATTTATTGTAAGAGTTTTAAGTAAAGCATTCAGGTGACATTTGGATGAGAGGTAAGGCATTACATAAATGCTTTCTTCTTCTTCTGAAAGGTCAGTCCTATGAAATCCGGCTGTTAGATAATCGAAAAATGGGAGATATGCCAGAGATCAATGGGAAACTGGTGAAGGTATGTTGGTGACTCAGTTCTGACTCCTGTCTCTTTTGTGTTTATCTTAGTGAACTTTGGGGCTGTTTCCAATGCTGCAGTTGCAGTTTTGTCAAAAACACAGCTAGGAGAGTATGGAGACAGCCTCTGACGCACTCGTTTTTGTAATGTTTGAAGATTCTGTACATGTCCATTGAACTTGCCAAAATCCTGTGGGTGATAAGCCTGGCTAGACCCTTCAGACATTAGGAGGATGCATGTGTTGGGGTGGGAGGGAGTGGATGCCAGTATTTCCTTCTGATAGCCTTAAAATCTGAGTAGGGAAAAGTAAAATCAAGGACAGTCCCCCTGAGTAGAATTCCTGTGAAATTTGAAGTTTGCTTAGCAGTTGTTCTTAGAGGAAAATTATAAGTTTAACAGTGTTTAGTTCTTACTTTGCTTTTTTCCTAAGCACTCATAGTATATACATGACTTTAGTGCCTTAGTTCTCAAATTCCTCAGGAAGTTTGAGAACCTCTGCTTAAGTAAGTTTTATAATCGCCCCATAACTGAGGCCAGTATTGTCTCAATTGTCAATAGAATTCTTGTCTGTATGTGTGACAGGGAAACTGGAGCTGAGGCCTTCCAGTCTATTAATACAATAGTTGAGGTCTGAACTGGGTCTTTGGCTCATGGTCTAAACCGTGTGTAGTTTCATATGTAAAATGTGTAAAAGCACAAACAGTTAAATATGAGAAATCGTTAGGTACAAATAACCACTACCTGATTACTGATTGGTTAACCGCTTAGCTTTGTGAAGGAAAACTTTCTCTCACATGGGTATTTTGCAAGGTTCGAACAGCTTTTTGACACATGTGGATGGATGGAGGTGCTGGCCTACAAGGTGACTTAGGGCCCAATCCTATCCAACTTGCCAGTGCAGCTGGAATGAAGCCCAAAATAAGGGAACAAACATTCTCTTACCTTGAGGAGGCCTCTGTGACTGCCCCACCACTACAGAATGTAGCATGCACCCTGCTGGCACATTCGCGTCAGTACTGGAAAGTTGAATTGGATTGGGCCCTCAGTACCCAAATAGCCTTTATTCTACTGAGAATTTGTATTAGCCTAATATCCTTATTGTAGAACAGGAAACTGATACAGAGATTGAATTATGGATTTCTGAGCACCTACAGCTTTATCTAGTCATAGCAGCTGTAAATGTTTATCACCTTGGGGAAAAAATACCCGAAGTCTCCTGGCAAGTTGTTGAGGAAACTGCTGGCTCTCATGAAGCCCAGTTCTCCAGACGGCTGATGTTACCTGAGACTTCTAAATCCGTGTTAGGGCTGTCGTCAACAAAATAATTCAGAATAAATGTCATAGGCCCATTTGAGTTGAGCTAAACAAGTACATTCCCAGGCTGCTTGTTTACCTCTGTTCTTAGAATTGGGAAGGAAATGAAAAAGGGAAACTTGTAGGATATTCTTAAATAGGAAAACAATAATATTGGGAAGAACAAGATATTGGATTTTTCTTAAAAGCCTGTGGGCACCAAACCTGCCTATTCTCACTGTTTAGTCACCATTTCAATAAGAATGTCTTCTAAAGCACAAGTACTGAAGACCTTTGCTGATGGATTTACAGAGCCTGGAACTGATAAGTGACATTCTCATGATTGCATATACTAGTGCTATTTTGCTAGCGTGATATTTCCAACAACTTCACATGGTTTAGAGTTTCACTGTTCCAGATTATAGCTTCTGATGCAGTAATTTGGAATCAGATCTTAAAACCCTATGCAAACGTAGCTATTCTCACCAGTTTTCTTATTTCTATCCCACTGTACATTTTACCTCTTTAATACAGTGCTTTACACAGCACCCATCAGCTTGTTTTTTCTGTTTTTCTTAAACCAGAGTTTTACTGTCTTTTCTTTGACTTTATGGACCGGTAATGAAGTCGAATAAAGAATCCCGAAGTTGCTTATGTGTAAACCGATGTTCCCTGGGATCTTCTGAGTTGGATCCTCTAACTGTTAGAGTCTAACAGAAAAGATTGTACACATTACTAGGGAGAGAAGCTTGAGAATATTTGCAGCCAGTCTAGACGGGGAGAAAGACGGGATAAAAACACAGTAAATAATTAAGCTGAGGTTGTCATTGTGGGGGTGATCTGATGCATTTGTATACTCCTGTGTCATCTTTTGAAAACATTTCATACAATTGTTGAACCAGATAACATTAAGAGAATATGGGTGAACGGAGAGTTGATGCATACAGGCATCCCCCCTTATCCATGGGAAATGTGTTCTAGCCCCCCCCCCGATACAGAAACTGGATACAGGAGGACCCTATTTCCACAGCCCCCCCCCATGCCCATTAATGTTTGTTTGCTTACCGCTAAGGTAATGTTTCTTTCTGGAAACAGGTTGCAATAAGCATGCAAACTTATCACAACATGCAGGCAAGCTGAGACATCCTAAATGCTTGAAAAGACTAGATTGAACACTAACAGAAAACAGGAAGTTAACTGCTTCCTGTTAATGTGTTTGATCTAGTCTCTTCAAGTATTCACACTTTCTGCATGTCACTGTAAACTTGCATGTTTATAGCAACCTCTAAAAGAAAAACATTTTTTTAGCGGTAAGCAAATAAACAGTGTTAACTGTTGGGGGGGGACTGTATTTGTAATTGTAGGACAATTGTATGTATATAGCTATCATAGTACAGCTGTCCTACAGTGATTAACTGTTGTGTGTTAATATATTTTGTAAAATTGAAAAATGAAAAATGAATTGAATTGAATTTACAGTAATGATTTTTTTATGACTTTTTAAAATAAATGATTTTTTAACCAGCCAGAATTTTATGTGCATTTTTTTCCTGTTAGAGTATCATAAGAGTTGTGTTCCATGACAGAAGGCTGCAGTACACTGAGCATCAGCAGCTAGAGGGTTGGAAGTGGAATCGCCCTGGAGACAGATTACTTGATTTAGGTAGGTGTATCTATTCATATGGAAAGATGGGTTGTGACATTACTGCCTTTTAAAAATTTGAACCATACCCATTCCCTAATATAATACCAGATAGCAGGACTTCCGGTTGAGTCACGGAGCTCTGAACAAGCCCTGGTGAGAACAGGGCTAACGGGAACTTCTGCTTTCTTTGGTTGGAGGGCATTTAAAAGCCCACCGACATCCTCCCCCAGGTAGGGGAAGGGCTGGGGACGCCTGAGACCCAAGAGGGGTGTGAGTTTGGCGATAGAGGAGCTCTGAATAGGGGTTTCTCTATCTGCTTTGAACTCCCCCCCCAGTGAAGGCTTCGCTAAAATCGCAGCAGGAGTTACCTGGGTCAAGAAATGTGGCTTAAGATCCTCGCTGACTCAGCCTCTTGATTTATATGTGAAAAAAAATTGGAAAAAAAGAAACAGCGTTTGAACCGGAGATTTAACGGTGATAAGGAGGCTTTGGGAAGGAGACGACAAATGCGAGATCTGAGGAGGAGGAGGAACGAAGAAAAGACATCAAGCTGATTGGTCAGTAAGGAGTGAAAATATCGTGAGATTGTAGCCTGGAAGTGAGATTTCACCATTGAGAGAAGGTCATATAGCAACAGGAAGTGGAGGAGCGGCCATTTTAAGAGGGTCAGAAGATTGGGAGGACATATTTGAGTGGACATTTTGAAAGAGGTCAAGAGAAGACAGGAAGTGAAGAAGTGGACATTTTGTGAAGAGTACTACAAAGAAGTCGCGTCCGCCATTTTGACTAAGGGAAAACTTAATGTCAATATTAAGTTGACTATACAGCATTACAGAAAGTGGGAAATACTGAGTTTTGATAGGGAAACGCTTGCTACATGTCGTATGACTTTAGAGAGAGACAAAGAACACTTACCTGGAGCGGCTCGAAAATGGCAAAAAAGGGAGATAAAGATCTGCAAATGGCAATGGAAAGTTTAGAGAAGAAACTTAATGACTCTATGAAACAAATGTGTACCAAAATAACAGAAAATATGGAGAAAATGATGGACGGAATGAAAGGATTGATAGGAGACCTTAAAATTGAAGTGATACAAGTTAAAGTTGAGTTGAAGACAGTAAATCAAAAAGTACAAGATATGGAAAAGAAAACACAAGAAGTAGAGGGAAAGATTGACAGAGTGACTACTGATACTAAGAGATTTGAAGATTATATGCTGAAATTGGAATGTTATGCTATGGAGACCCATCTAAGGCTGAGAGGTGTTCCAGAGAATTTAATGGAAGATACAAAAGAAGATAGAAAAGAAGTGATTAGAATCTTGGCAGAATTTATAGATTTACAACCTGAGGAAATGGAATATCAATGTGACATGGTGTACCGAATAAATTCCCAATATGCCCGCCAAAAGAACCTGCCTAGGGATATAATAGTGCAATTAATAACAAAGAGAACTAAAGAAGAAATATTGAGAAAGCACTATAGGGACCCTTTGAAGGTAAAAGGGGTAGAAATTGGGATCATGAAAGAACTACCAAGGAAAGTGGTGCAAGATACGAAAAAATACAGAAAATTGACAGACAAGTTGAGAGGTAAAGGCGTAAGATATAGATGGGAAATTCCACAAGGATTAAGTTTTTATTTGAAGGGTGCACGGATTACAATTAAAACAGTTAGGGAGATGGAAGATTTTTTTGGTGCAAAATAAAGAAGATTTGGACTAAAAAAGAAATAAAGTTTAATTTTATATCAGCGATGGAATACAAACTAATTTCTTGGAATGTGAATGGACTAAATTCACCACAGCGACGAAAATTAATTTTTCATTGGATACAAAAACAAAAGGCAAATATTGTTTGCTTGCAAGAAACACATATTTGTAAAAAGGATTATAAACTTTTGAAAAATAAGAATTTGGGGGAAGAATTTATCTCGGCAACAAATAAAAAAAAAGAGGAATAGTGATGTATTTAAAGAAAGAGCTGGAACCAAAATTAATTTTTAATGATGCAGAAGGAAGATATTTGGCAATAGAAGTTATGTTGAACTACAAAAAGACATTATTAGTTGGAGTATATGCACCAAATTGAGCTAAGGATGGCTTTTTTGAAGCATTAAAATTGGATCTGGGTCAGATCTATTATGAACAAACAATATTGATGGGAGATTTAAATGGAGTTGTGGATTTAGAATTAGACAGGAAGACTAAAAGTAAACGAAAGGAAGGCAAACTACCAGTATCTTTTTTTGAATTGATAGAGCAAGAAAACTTGGAAGACATATGGAGGAAATTAAATCAAGGAGTGCGAGATTATACATTTTATTCGGCAAGGCATGAATCTTTTTCGAGAATAGATGTGATCTGGATGTCTAAAGAGTTAACCTTAATAACTAAGAGTGTAGATATACTGCCTAAGCAGAATTCTGATCATAATCCAATGATATGGAAGGCAGCAATGAAGGCTAGAAAGAAGATATGGAGAATTAACGAAGACTTATTAACAAAGCAGAAAAATGTTGAATATTTACAGACTGAGACTAAACACTTCATTCAAGCTAATATGGGCAATGATGTAGAAATTAGGAAGGTTTGGGATGCATATAAGGCTGTGATAAGAGGAAACCTAATAAGTTTAAATAGTTGGGGGGAAAAAGAAAAAGAATTTAAGTATAAAGACATTCAGGAGAAAATTAAGCAAAAAGAAAATGATTTAAAGAGAGGGCCAGGGAAAAAGTCTATATTAAGAGAAATAAAGATTCTACAAGAACAACTAAATGCATTAGCATTAAAAGAATGGAATGGAATTTGAAAAGACTCCAACAAAAATCTTTTGAAGGAGGAAATAAACCAGGGAAGTATTTGGCATGGCAATTGAAGAAAAGAAAAGAGAAAAAAATTGTTACAAAGATCTGTCAAGATGGTAAAGATATAGTGGATCATCATGGAATAAAAAGAGAGTTTTATAAATATTATGCCAAATTATATGGAAAGCAAAAAATAGACAAGGTGGCAATTGAGACATATTTGTCAAAGCTAGATGTGCCAAAGATAAAGGAAGAAATGAAAGACAGATTAAACGATAAGATTACACAAATGGAGATATTGAAAGCCATACAAGATACCAAGCTGGGAAAAGCTCCCGGCCCAGATGGCCTAACGACAAAATTCTATAAAGCTTTAAAATTAGACCTGGTGGTCATGTTAGAGAGTCTCTTGAACGAGATTTTAAAAACGGGATCTATTCCAGACACATGGAGAGAAGCAAATATTTCTTTGATACCAAAAGAGGCGCAAGACTTAACAAATGTCAAGAACTATAGACCTAGCTCACTTTTAAACAATGATTATAAGCTTTTTGCAAAGATAATGGCGGAAAGGTTGAAGGAAACGTTAAGTGAGCTGATATTGGAAGAACAAGCAGGTTTTTTGCCAAATAGGCAAATAAAAGATAATTTGCGAATGGTGATAGATGCTGTAGAATTTTATGACAAGCACCCAGAGAAAGAAGTTGCCTTTTTTTTTTTGTTGATGCTGAAAAAGCATTTGACAATGTGAATTGGGACTTCCTGTTGGAATTAATTGACAAGATGGGTTTGGGCGAGAACTTTGCAAAGGCAATTAAGGCAGTATATAGTGACCAGAGAGCCTCGTTGACTGTAAACTCTGACAACACAGAAAAATTTAAGGTTGAAAAAGGTACAAGACAAGGGTGCCCTCTGTCTCCATTGCTTTTTATAATGGTGTTAGAAATTTTATTTTTACAGGTCAAAGAGGACTCTGAAATCTCAGGTTTGAAATATAGAGGTTTTTCATATAAATATAGAGCCTTTGCAGATGATGTGTTGTTTATAGTAGAGAACCCAATGAAATCACTGTCAAATCTGTTAGTAAAAATAAAGAGATTTAGCAGGCTTTTATGTAAATAAATCAAAGTCCAAGATTCTATGTAAAAATGTCAGTAAAAATAAACAAAAAGATATAGAAAACCTGATCGAATGTGAAGTAGTGCAAAGAACGGAATATTTAGGGGTGGAGTTAACAATGAAGAATATAGATTTGTATAAAAATAATTATGAAAAACTGGAAACAAATCGACAAGGATATGTTAAGATGGAATAAGTTGAATTTATCATTACTAGGTAGAATCTCTGTGATTAAGATGAACGTGCTACCAAGAATCCTGTTCTTTTTACAAACAATACCGATAATTAGAGACTTCAAAATGTTTGAGCATTGGCAGAGGAAGCTTTTTAATTTTGTGTGGGCGGGAAAAAAACCGAGAATTAAGATGAAGGTGTTGTGTGATGCTAAAGAACGAGGAGGATTTCAACTTCCAAATTTGAGGTTGTATTATGAAGCAGTTTGTTTGTCATGGCTTAGTGAATGGTTAAATCTAAAAAACAGAAAACTTTTATCTTTAGAAGGTCATGACAAGATTTTTGGGTGGCATGCATATTTGATGTACGGGTAAAAACAAATGGATGGACACTTCATGCATCATTTCATAAGAAGGAGTATTTACATGGTCTGGGAAAAATATAAAAAATGCCTGGGAGAAAAAAAGCCGCTATGGATTGTTCCAGCGGAAGTTATAAAACCGACATCAACCTCTCAAGGAGAAGATTGGTTACAGTACAAAGATATTTTGGACATGGAGGGAGGGAAGGTGGAATTAAAGAAAAAGGACGATTTAACTTTTAGGTATGACTGGTTTGGGTACAGACAGATTTAAGACCTATTTGATGCAGATAAGAGAACTGTTGGTTTTAGGGGGAAAATTCTGAACTAGAAGAGATACTGCTGGGAGAAAAGAAAAAGCAAATTTCAAAGATCTACAGACTGATAAATGAATGGTACACTGCAGATGAACTTGTAAAAGTACAAATGGTGAAGTGGGCAGTGAATGTAAATAAAGAAATAATGATGACATCTTGGGAGCATCTCTGGAAGAAATCATTAAAGATCTCGATATGCAATAATATAAATGAAAATTGTTATAAGATGATGTACAGGTGGTATTTAACTCCAAAAAAACTATTAAATATGAATAATAAGTTATCTAACAAATGTTGGAAATGTCGTGAGTATGAGGGGTCTTTCTACCATATGTGGGTGGACTTGTAAAAAAGCAAAGCATTTCTGGTCAGAGATATTTATAGAGGTCACGAAGGTATTAAGATACACAATTTATAAGAGTCCGGAATTGTTCTTGCTAGGTTTAAATTCAGAGGTAATAGCAGTCAATGATAGAACTTTATTATGGCATATGGTGACAGCAGCAAGGATGATATATGCGAAGTATTTGAAGCAAGAAAAAGTGCCTGATATAGACAAATGGCTACAAAAGATGATATATATGATGGAAATGGATAAAATTAAGAGAAGTTTGAATGATGAAATGCTAGAGAAATTTCATTTGGAATGGTATAAATTTGAAGCCTACTTGGAGAAAAATTGGAAGGTCAAGGGTTCATTAATGTTATTAGAATGTTAAACTTTTGTTCATTGTATAGTTCTTATTATCTTGGTAAAAAAACAAAATGATAAATGGTTAAAACGTTGTGGGAAGTCTGGGGTGGGGAGGGAGGGGGGAGTGGAAATGAAATTTATATTGAAGTAAAGAAAAATATGTAGAAATGTAAGGAGTGAATTGAAACTTGATGTTTTGGATCTACTATAGATATAATGTATTGTGAAAATTTCAATAAAATGTATATACAAAAAAAAAAAAATACCAGATAGCAGTGATTCCCAAATGTTTTAACATTGGGACCCACCTAAAAAAGGTTTCCCTTTACCAGCCGCTCAATCCTCTGAGGTTAAAATGGTGATTTGGCAGCAGTGCTCCCCCCAAGTAGCAGGTTGTTTAACTCTTGATGCACATAGCCTAATCTACCCTGTCGGTTTTGCAAACCACCAAAAATTGGGCCACAACCCACTGGTGGGCCAGGGACCAAAAGGAACCACTGCCATGAAGATTAAGGCCTTTGAAAAGTCTCTGATTTTAGGAAGAGCCTGTGACAGCAGTGTCATAAGTAGAGGTGTTTGAAAATGGTGTTTATTTTATTCAGAAGTAAGCCCATTGTGTAATCCTATCTTACTCACCAGAAACAAACACCTCTTGTCATAAGTAATACTGTACTGTGATATCTAAGCAGTATTGGCTCCAGCCTTTGAGGCACCCTGGGTTAAAAGCCCTCCAGTGGTGTGTCCCCATGGTGCCCAGGAACCAGACAGTAGACCAGTGTCTGTTGTTGACACCTGCTCCCCACCATCTCTTAGTAAGCTCTTGCCTTTGGGCCCAAGGCCCTAGCTGGTTTACTAGGCAATAGTAGGGAGCTGCAACTTTAGGATTTGTAAAGTGTCCTTAGAGGAAGGCAGTGCTCCATTGTTGCTGCTTTCAGCTGCCATCTAGTAAGCCCAATGGGGGAAGCAGCAGTGGATTGTTCTCTTCCATTCCCTGGTGCTATTTGACAATTCCTAGATTGCCCAACTTCTTGCAGACAGCAGCATTGGGAGACAGGATATCTGGGAACTATAAAAAGGCACTGGGGGAAAAGATAGTCTGCTGCCGCCATTGCAGTTGCATCCCACAATTGTCCAGAAAGCAGCCCTGTGGGTCTGAATTGCTGAGCAGTGGCAGCTGTAACTCCTTACTTCCTTAGGAGTCAGTGGGTATAAATGTGGGCCCTTGTGTGGGTATGTATATCACTTGTGGCATGTCCTGCACCTTTAGATCCACCTCTGTATCAGAACATGTTTATTATAATAAATTGCTATTATGAACCAATGCTAAGTAAAAGTTATTTTCTAATTAAGTGTGTAATTGTGCAACTCAGAAATCTTAATTGACTCATTTTCCTATCCATTATGTAGATATTCCTATGTCGGTTGGAGTAATTGATATAAAGACAAATTCAAACCAACTCAATGCAGTTGAATTCCTGTGGGATCCAGGAAAACGAACATCTGCCTTTATTCAGGTTTGAAAACTTGTTCTCCTGGAAAATGATGGTTTTGTTTAGCATCTGGAAAGAGTTGCAGTTTGATCCTGTGTTCTCTTTATTGTAGGATGTCTAACAATTAATTGTATTGTGTTGAATACAATATTGTATTGGATATTCACTTAATTTTCTAGTATCTTTTGAAATGTAACTATCATAGTAAAGAGTCAGAAGGGGGGACGATGTAGTTGACCATTCTGTATTGAAGCCCAAGAGGAACAGCCTATTTTTCAATTAGTTGTCCTTCTCTAGTCCTCAGAAGTGTACTGCTTGTGAATTTAAGGGCTCCATTTAGCTGACATGGTAAGTGAATTTGAGTAATTCTTATAGGAAGTCATCTCAGCTGGTGAGCATAACTGTATTTTGTTGCCACAAATTCCATAAGTTAAATAGTGCTCTATATGGTGGTATTTATTTCATATATTCACCCTTCCTCCAAGGAGCTGCAGGCATCAAGAATACAGAATTCAGTAAGAAAGAATTCTTTAATTCAGAGCTTGTTTCTGAATATAAAGTCTTTGATGGAATAAAATGTGTGGTTATGGTGTGATTTACCCAATCACAAGTTGTTCAGCTTTTCCAAGAGAATCATTATAGTGATTACTGAGCAATGCATGGGTTGTGGTATGTTTTTCAGGTACATTGTATCAGCACTGAATTTACACCTCGTAAACATGGAGGTGAAAAAGGAGTTCCTTTTAGAATTCAGGTTGACACTTTTAAACAGGCAGAAAATGGAGAATACACTGATCATCTTCATTCAGCCAGCTGCCAAATCAAAGTTTTTAAGGTAAGAGCTGTAAGTAAAGATTGGGAATTTAACACTGATATATAATTTTGTAACAGTGTTTTAAACGTGCTTCCTGCATTTTTAGCCAAAAGGGGCAGACAGAAAACAGAAAACAGACAGAGAAAAGATGGAGAAACGAACTGCCCATGAAAAAGAAAAATATCAACCTTCATATGACACTACAATTCTCACAGAGGTAATCATATGGAAGTGTCTTTATTTGCAGAGAGAAATGGTGTAAAGCGTGCATTGCATACTTTAATATTAGCAGTGTTGGAGGGTGGGGCATGAGCTATGTATATACATAAATGTAGGCGTCTTATTTGACAGATGTGTTTCATAAAAAAAAAAAAAGATCTGTAAGATTTAAGATGAAATAGATGTTTTGTTAAAATAATTAGTATTTTAGGATCACATGTACATAAAGAACCCTTCAGTTCAGGGGAAAACTGTTGTAGGATTTGTTTTGTCCTTGTCCAGTTTGAGCCTACAGGTATAACTTAGAAATGGCTGAATTTATGGGCAGAGCCTCACTGGGTTTTTGCATTTCTTTTTATTTAAATGCCAGTGAGTTTTCTATAGCTTTCTAAAGATTGCAAAGTTTTTAAAAGGCTTTAAATTTTTTCCTCACTGTATAATGAAAAGAAATTGATCCACATCTTTGGTGTTTGTCCAGATGAGGCTTGAGCCTATAATTGAAGATGCAGTTGAACATGAGCAGAAAAAGTCCAGCAAGCGGACTTTGCCAGCAGACTACGGTGATTCTCTGGCAAAGCGAGGCAGTGTAAGGGACTTCTGCTTACTTTTCATTGTGCAAGTTATCTTGTGCAGTGTTAGATATAGGACCAATTTCCCTAATTGAAGATCAAAAAATGCAAAGATTTTATCTGCCTTGGCTTAATTTCATTCACTTTTGCTTACCCATAAATTACTTCATGCTTGTATCTTAGTGAGAAATACTTCCTAAATCTAACACATAAGAAAAATGTTAGCAGGCCTATGACTCTTACAAAACATGAGAACTTCCATTTACACATGAAATGGCTGTATTGAATAGCTGTGTTCTTCAAAGCTGTTTTCTCATATGTTAATTAATGGAATGAGAAGTAGTAATATTGTTGAGTTGTGTTGCTTTATATCCAATTTGCATGTTTTTACAAATAGTAAAAAAAAACCGTCTCGAGACAAACTATTTGCGGTAATAATACTTTGCTCTTCTGGTTATTGCCTTTCCCTTTCTGATGTTGGTATTGAAGATAGTAAAACGGTAAAAACTACTAATGCTAAATATCTTGATGGGCTCAGTCTGATCATGTATTTGCCTAACGACACAGACATGCATGTGATATTCCTTATTTAAAAAACTGACACTTGAGAAGAAAGCTATATATACCTTCATTAAGTGGAGCAGGGCTTTTCAAACTGGGGTGTCGCGACGCCCCAGCCTGTGAGCCCTGGCCTCTGCCCCCTTAAGGGGTGGGGGGAGCCTGGAGGCAGTGGCGCGTTCCCCAGGCTCGCACTGCCCAGGGGGGCTGCAGGGGCTTGGGTGCATTTACCCAAGCCTCCTGCAGCCTCCCCAGGCTGTGGGGAGCCCAGCTTTAGCGGAGGCGGGGCGTGATCGCTCAGCATTTACTTTCACTGCTGTGGGGAGCTCTGCTGCAGGTGGTGCTGGGTTTCCCATAGCCTGGGGAGGCTGCAGGAGGCTTGGGTAAGTGCACCCAAGCCCCTGCAGTCCCCCTGGACAGTGTGATCCTGGGGATCGGGCCACTGCCCCCCCCCCACCCACGCAAGTACTTAGTGGCTCTCAAACTCTCCCAGAGAGTTTGAGAACCACTGAAGTAGAGGAATAGTCATTCTTACACCTATAAGACAGTGGACCTTCTCATGTCTATAACATGAAAGCAGCTCCTTAGATGTCAGTTAGGCATACTCAGTTCCCTAGGCCCTTGGGGCTGAAATGTCCTTGCTGATGCTGTCAGTTCATATAGGGATTATTTTCAACTCCTTTGCCGTGGGCATTGACCTAGCCCAGGAGTCTCCAAACTCCAACCCTTAGGCACTCTGCAGCAGTAGCAAAGCTGTACCATTCATTGTGCCTGATTGTCTCATAGTCCGGTGCCAGGGAGCCGCTTCCCCCAGGAAATCAGGGTGCAAAGTCTTCTCGGGCAACATACAGCAAAAGCGGCTCCATGGCACTAGGCTCTGCAACGAACAGTGACTGCAGGGCAGAATGGTAAGACTGGAAAGATAATTCTTTCGCACCTCTGGTTGCAGTTAAGAGACTATTCACTGGCCTAGCCCAACCACATGGCACATTAACACATCCGCACTATCTGTCCTTGAGATGGATAATGCCTGATGTACTTTAAAACTATTTCAGAGACCATACTTGGCTTATGTCAGTTAGCCATTCCTGCAGTGTGCTTGCTTGTGAGAAACATCTTTTCCCCCACTGTGTACCGTAGATACTTGAATATAAGCTGACCTCATAGATAAATCAAAGGCTGGTTTTGAGCCAAAATCATGGAAATTTCTATGACCCTTGGGTAAGTCAGGAGGGTGGTAAAATGTACAGGTGTGTGAAGTTCTTTGACTTACCAGGAATTGTTCTGAGGCAGCAACAAAAAGAGCCATTTTTTTCATTTCATTTAACCTTTATTGGCATAAATGACAGCAATATCAAAATAAAAAAAACTTACAATATACAGAGGGATAAAACAATCAAGGTTGAAAACACTCATTGTTCAGGATCACTATATGGGGAGCAGAAATACATAAAAATTTTTATTCCTTGACAACACTGAGAGCAAATATCTCGCAACATATAACAAGTAACACTCATTTCTCCCATCCAGCAGGTACAGAACAGTGTCAATATCCGATCCACGAAAGTTTTCCAGAATTGGGAATAGGAATTGATGAAGTAAATCAGTATAGTGAGGAAAATAACACATGGGTCAAAGACTCAATTGAGATTAGATCACAAGAACATGATTGGGAACTCCTCAATTAAATTTTGCTCTCAGCACCTTCGTAGACATGATATTAAACCTGGCAAACGTAAAGGCTCTACAAATCTGAGGCAAACACATGAAAGATGGATCGCTTGAACCCCAAATCAGAGGGCCACAATAGATCAAAATACAGAGGGGAACAAGATTTACAGGCTGCAGCTTGTAAATCCTGTTTCTCTATATCAAATAGTCGGGTCCAAATGAGATTGTCAGCAGCAGGCATGGATAATCCTTCTAACAGGTCAGGCAATAGACCAAGCAACTGAAGTCTTTTATAAAATAAAGTTAGACCTGGGGAAAGAGTAACATCAACAAGGATAATACCAAGCATGATGTTTCTTAGCCTGAATCTCAGGAATCTTAGCCAGGCCAGAGTTTCAATTTTATGCAGGCCAGCTTCGAGGCACAGTGCTACATAAGGAATGCAGTGAGGCACCGCAAAGATCTTATAAAGCAATCTGGATTGAACACATTCTACTAAGATGGAAACAGCTGATATCCAGATAGGGATATCAAACAACAGTCGTGCCAGAACCTTGGACTTAAAGGTCTGTACCGCTGCTGGGATATAAGAATTGCTGCAGGTGTAAAAAAAATAGCAGGGTAGCTTGAGCTAATAAATTGAGCAAATAGCAGCCTGACGAGATGACCAAGTATGGCTTCAATGAAACAGGATTCCCACATACTTGAATACTTTAACCTGTTGGATTGCCTTCCCTCCAAAGGATCAAGAGAAGTTTCCCCTGGGAACCAAAAACCACTATTTTAGACTTGTCAAAATTTAATTGCAATTTATTGGAAATTAAATATTCAATACAAGAATTAAACATTTCAGACCATTTTTCTTACAAGAAGCAAGAACCTTCTCCAAACAGGAAGGGAGATGAAGGTGCTTACGGGAGTTGCAGGCTTTGTGAGGAGTACAGTGCTGCCCTTCCATAGCAGCAGCCCTCATATAGACTACAGTTGCCATAAGCGCCTTCATTTCTCTTCCTATTTGAAGAAACTAAAATGGCTACCTTTTTTGTTTGCTTTCTGTTGCTGCTTTAGAACAATTACGGGTAAGTAAAATTCTGCCTTTCCCCCATCTCCCTGCATCCTGCTTCTCAGCCCAGTCCTACCCCCACCTCACCAGGCAGCTGCTCTTAGAAGCCTTATTTACCGTATTAACCTGTGTATAACTCTGCCCATTTAATTTTAGGGCATAATTTTTTTAACTTATGCACAAATATATACAGTATTCTTTTTTTAAAGTGCACTGCCTTCTTCCTCAAGGTCTTGGCAAAGGTTAGTAGAGTTCATTCTGGCCCTAGTTCAGGCACCTTACCAGAATCCTTAGCCACTTCTGTAGAAGTCAACAAGAACTATCCAGATGTTCCTGATGAGGGCTTGTAGGTAGGTGTGGCTTTAGACACTGGCTTCAGTTTTACTTTCCTTGCTTTTCTTCTTCTGCAGTGCTTGCTTGTCAAGAAGTTCTAAGATCCTATATCAAGGTAGAAATTCTGATAGGCAGCTTCCCTTACAATCCCCACTTGCAAAGAAATGAAACCAGATTTTATTTAATCGTGGGCAAATCCACACTGTCATAACATAGCCCTTTCCAACGTGTACGAACTTTGCCTCATTCAAGCTTTTGCACAGATCCTCTTCAGGGCTATAACAAAGTCATAGGAAAAACTGCAACAGTGAAATCTGTTATGTAGAATCGTTGATAAACATGTGACAAAGTAGGTGTTGGCTCCCCTATTCTCATAGATCTGGTTGACTTTTCTTGAAGTTCTCCCATCCTGATTATATTGAGAAGGGTGGTTGATTTCACCTGATCTTTCTGTAGCTTTATAATGAATGCTTTTGTAGGTGTTGGTTGCTATTGCCAAATCAGTAATTTTTTTTGTCATGAAATACCAAGAAGTTGAAATCTGCGTTATCCAGTTAACTGGCATTAGCATAGGAATCTGAGGGAGAGAAAGAGCAGTCTTGAATAGACTGTTGTGATCATATGTGTGAACGATTGACTCCTTTGGAAATAAAACATATCTGAGAGGAAAGCATCTTTAATATAGAGAACAAGGAAGTCAATGCTGAGCTCTTCAGAAGGCTTAAAAGCTACTGACACACTAAATCTTTATTTTTATTAGCTACCCTAATCCTGCCTTGGTACGGTAGGGTTTGGAACACCCAGCAGAGAAAATTCTACTATCTTTTCTAATCTCTTAATGTAGCTTCTTGTACATACTCCTCTACTCATTAATGAAGGCTTTTTCGTACTGGCATGCCTTGGTGTCTGCGGGGCTTCTGTTCTGGACCTTCACCACCGCACAGATACTGGGAAACTTCAGGTTAAACTATAGAGAAAGGGAACATGAAGGGTAACTATAACTTTCTTTACCTTATTGCGGTGAAACTGCAGCATTTTTCAGGGCTGCAGTCAGCCTCTTCCATGGAGCAACATGGAAGAGGCTTCAGGCAGCTTGGAAGGCTGCCTGTAACCCTGAAAACACAGCAACTTTGCTGCAATAAGGTCAAGAAAGCAATTTTTAAACCTTCCCCTCACTTTCCCTTTTGTTTAAGAAGTGTGCCCACCAATATCCATGAAACATCTGATAACTGAAACCATGGATACTGGTTCCGTAGGTATCGGGGCCCATCTGTTCCTTACGTTCATTTTTTTTAAAAAAGTGTTCAATTTAATAAAAAAATTTTTTAATTATTCAGTAAAGCTGTACAGGAATATACATAGTATCCAATAAAAATGGAAATCCTAGAAAAATGTGTGGAGTCACTACAAAACCCTGAAAGAGAAGGTTGTTTCTGGTAAACATCACCATTACTCATTACTCTGATTCACCACCTGATATTGTATCTTGACACGGTGCAATTGACAAGCATCTTGTTGAGGTTTATTACACACATTTATTAAAGCTGTTACACTTTCTCACCTTATGATCACTTGATCAACTGCAGTGGCTCATGGTGTCTCCAACAATGGCCAAAAGCTGTCTGTAAGCTGATCCCAGCAACTGAATAGCACGGACTGCTGCTGGAGAGCCAAAAGTGCCCAAAATACTGGGAGACAGGCAAAAATACACAGGAAAAGGAGGGCAAGTGCAGGGGATTCATCTTAATCTGTATTCCAGAAATAGAAAAAATATTTAAAATGTGTACACGTTGAGACTAATTATTCACGTGGGCTCCATTCCAAGCACTCAAGTGGATGACAAAAAACACACTATAGCAAATCAATTTAAAAAAGTTTCTTTGCTCCAGTGATTTAAAAACAGCCTTGATGACCTTTGTGATGTAAGATAAGAGTCATTAAGAAGACAATCCATCAGCACTTCACTCAGTCCCTCCCTTCACCAATGCAAAATGATCACCTTTCTTTCAAGTGTCAGGGGAAGGGATCCCTCTGCTGGAGAGAGAAGGAATGATGGATTGTCAGCCAGCTGTCCCCCCCTCTCATTAACAAGGCTATTGTTAAAGGACTGTTGTTCTGCCAGATTCCCACTCCAAGCTCCACCTGGAGAATTATGCCCACTTCTAGCTAATTAGCTCTCCTTTCCTCAAAGGAGACCCTGGTTCTGCCTTGCAGTACTGCTAGACCCCACCACCAGGGTAGCTCGCCTGTTTAACCTACAGAGGTCTTCCTTCCTGCCAGCAGCCTCCAGCCACCACAGCAGCCCCTTGGTCCTCAGCAGGTCTTGGGCACAGCAGCCAAACATCCGTCTTAGTGTCTTCAGTAGTTTCTGCTGCAGCAGCTTCCAAAGTTCATTCACACATCAGTCCATTAATGCAGTCTGTCCTTCCTCAAGTTTTCTTCCTTCTGCTACCCACACCAAACTCTCCCTTCAGCAGGTGCTTTTATGCCTGAGGGGCCTATTGCCTTCAAGTGGCTGCAGCTGTGCAGCACACTCTGCTGGATGCCCAGGTTTTACCCTTAAAGGGGCCACTGCTGATACCGCATCTACCTCCTCGCCAGATCTTCTGCAATTCCAATACAACTGTTCAGTTTTTTAAACCGATTAAGGGGTGCATTTTCCCCTTCTACAAGGATCAGCACATTCCTTCTCATTTGGGCCATTCATGTTGAGTCAAATCTGTGTATAAAAAAATCCGTGTATAAATAGGCTGGACCTGTATCTTGAAACAGTAACGCTTTAGTAATGGTAGGGTGTCAGCGCACCTCACAAGGAAAAAATAGTTTCACTCTTCACACATGCAGAGACACAACTGAAGAAATCCTGGTTCTGGAAAGATGAGGGTTATCAGTGCTGCCAACTGTGAAATATGAGTGGAAATGTTTTTTTTATGGCCCCACCACACCAAGGCAAGGTTAAATGCACTGCTTAAAAAAGATAATTCAAACTGAGTGCTGATGTAATGTATGAAAACACTACATCTTTACATTACAAATCATTACATCAGGGCCCAATTCTAAACTGGCCCAGCACTGGCACTGAGCCCTAGCCCCAGCGCTGAGCGCTGTAAAATGTGCTGTAAAGCACATTTATGGCACCTGGTGAGCAAGGAGTGCGCTGACAGGAGGAGGATGTGCCTCTGCTGGGATTAAGTGCAGCCTCTGGGGTGGGAGAGGAACGGGCAGGAGGGGGGCGGAATCAGCAGAGCTCTACTCCAGTGTATCCTGAACTCCATGTCGCGCTAAAAACCTGACACGGAGTATCTCAAGTCTGTGCTACCAAGATAGCTGACGCAGACTCAAGAAGCCCCTTTGTGGGGTTGGGGCTTTCTCTGCGGGAAGGAGACAAAAGTCATTGCACAAATGACTTCTGGCTGCTTTGGTGCAGCTGCTCCAGCGGGCACCGGGGAAGCTCAGGATTGGGTTGTAAATAGGTAGGAAGGAATATTTTTTCCTTCCTACCAATTTCCAAAAAGAAAGAAAATTCGCACCCTATTTTTGGTATTTAGTTACCAAATAGTTCACTCTTGTAGTTATTTACCAAATAACTATTAACAATAACAAAAAACTATTTTTGGGTAATCTATTTTAAAAAAAACACCCAAAACCCTTAAATAGATACTGAACGTTTTAGGAGGAATTCTCTGTGTAGCTTTTTTTTTAAACTACAAGCAATTTCATTGGAACACAGTTGCTTTTGAGTCAAGATAATTACTTTAGCTTCAGCTGAATTCTAACTTCTTGTTAATTGCTGTAATTTTGAAAATGATACAACAAAAATATCTAATTAGTGTATGTTATAAACTGAAAACAAATACAGGTTTTAATTGTTAGTATATTGAAATCAATAACTATTACAATATAACACAAAATACGTTACAACCAAACCAATACCAGTCTTGAACATATCAAAGCTACAGAAACATTCCTACTTTGTGATACCTTGCTGTAATTAACTATACTTTTAAAAGGTATATAAACTTAAAAAGGAGAACTGAAAACCTCACAACCTAGGTTTGGTGGTAAACAATGTAAACCTTTGCAAATGAATGTCATGATGTATACAGGTATCCCCCCATATGTGCAGTTTTACTTCAGCACAGTTCACAAATTCCCCCCCCCCATTGCACAAATGACTTATCTGCCACTGTGCTGCTGCAAATACTAACAAATACTAACAGGAAGCGGGGTTGGAGGACTGAAAATAGCATGATGTTTAGTGTTGTGTTTTCAGCCATCCAACCCACTTCCTGTTAGTGTTTGCAGACAGTGCAGAGACAGGGAGATATAGGAGTCAGTGGCAGGAGGGCTGCAACCAGAAACAGATAAGTCATTTGCGTGATGGGGGGAATTTGTGAATTACTTCTTGTAGGGTTTGCTGCTATCTGCAGTTTCCTGTTTCTGCAGTGTCAGCTGGAACCTATCCCCCTTGGATACAGGGATGCCTGTATTTGCTGTCCTAGGATTGGGACAAGTCCATCTTGTAAATGAGGAGTGGAAAAGCAGCTCTGAGTATGCTTGACCAGTTACTCCCACGCTCTGCCGCAGTTAATACTCAGCTGTTCCATTTTTTCTTTTCCTGGAGGAGGTGTGGTAGTACTCCTAATTGTTTCTACAGTGCCTAGTTGATATAGGGGGCATAATAATCACAATCTTCTGTTACATGAGCAAAATCTGTAATTTAGGAAAATTATTATTGCTGTGCTGTGTAACTTGCCTTTTAAAGTATGTAGTTTTTAAAGAGAATTTCTGTCTGCAAAAGTCTTCTGTTAGTTCAAAAAGAATTGGAAATGAAAGGTTGCTTAATATGAGAATTGAAGGAATCTCAATTTATTGAAAGTGTGTTTAGATTATTGATTACAAAACTTTGAACAAATGTAAATGTATCTTGCTTTATCACATCACTGAATTTTGTGTAATTCACTGAAGATTGGCTTAAATTATCTACATTGTACAAGAGCAGATTTGACTATTTTATGAGTCAGCTTAATCTGTTTGTTTATTAGTTCATTGGTTATTAGTTCATTGTTTAGGGCAGCAAATCACTGCCCTCATAGAACAGGAAAAATACAGAAGTGTTTGTTGAAATGATCTTGGAGTTAGGCATACACAGCAAAGATAAATGAAGGTTGAAACTTATAGGGGTTTTTTAAATGAGAGTTATGTTACTGCAGCATGATGCCCAACTTTAATGGTAAAACTGCTATTTAATGTTTCTCTTTACTCTAGTGCTCCCCATGGCCTGATGCACCTACTACTGCCTTTGTGAACAGTAGCCCAACACCAACACCAACATTTACCTCTACTCCACATAGTACTTACAGTGTCCCAGACAGGTATGTTTCTATTCTACATGTCATCTTCAGTCCAATTCAAAGTTCAAAATAATGTTTAAGACTATTGTAAAAACCCTGTTACTAATGGTACATTCCAATATATGAAAAATAAGAGTGGTGTGGAACTCTTTTGTGGTGTTTTTCTCATGGGTATTTGTTTCTCTTTACTTTGGATAATGATACTTTTCCTGCCCATCTTGGCAAAAGGTGTGAGGTGAGGAAGACTAACTAATCTGATATAGGAATGTGTTGTGGTGGTGGGGGGGTCTGGGCTTGCTAATGATTCTGGGAGACTCTGAAGAGGGGGCGCATGGGGAGCCCTAGGGACTTTGCAGGGCTCCACAGTTGGTGATGAGGATATACATCAAAGCAACATAAGCTTGATTAGTCCAGGTTTACAATGGAATATTCTTTCACGTCTGAGAAGCCGAATTGTTCATAATATAACTGTGAAATTGCTCCCAGGGGAGCTTAAGTGCAAGAGTTGCTGACAGGGAAATGCACCTAAAATAGTCCACATGCACTGGAAGCAGTTTCCCTGGTGGCTATTCAACTTCTTTCTAACCTTTAGAACGTTTAAGCAGTAGCTTGTGTTTGCTCTGTGAAACAACTGATAGGAAAGTAGCTGAGAGGTGCCCCTCTACATCCAAAGCCTTGTAAAATCAAAATGAAATTACTTTGAACTTTTCCTTCCTCATTTTTTTGTCTAGTAACTCATCATCTCCAAATCACCAAGGAGATGGAATTCCTCAAGCATCTGGTGAGGTGAGTGTCAGTTTAAAAACATACAGGTTGTGCCTCGTTATCCACTGAGGTTCCATTCCAGAACCCCTAGTGCTGTGGTTTTCAAACTCTCCAGGAGTTTAAAACCCGCAGTAAGTCTTTGCGGGGACGGGGGGGGGGGGGAGGCAGCGGGCAGGGGGAAGGCAGTGACGCGATCCCCAGGATCGCGTTGCTCAGGGGGCTGCAGGGACTGGGATGCACTCACCAGTCCCTGCAGCAGCCATCCCTGTGTGTGGGGAGTCCTGTGCAAGCGCCTACAGGGCACCCCAGGTCAGGGAAAGGGAGAGTGGAGCGATCTGCTCTGCCTCAGCAAAAGTGGAAGCGGAGCATGATCGCCCCACTCTCCCTTTCCCTGACCTGGGGACCCCTGCAGAAGGGAAAGCGGAGCGATTGTGCTCTGCTTCCAGTTTTGCAGAGCGGGGCACAATCGCTCCGCTTTCACTTTTCCTGACCTGGGGAGCCCTGCCGAAGGTTGCGCAGGGCTCCCCACACTCCCGGGAGGCTGCAGGAGGCTTGGGCAAGTGCACCCAAGCCCCTGCAGCCCCCCTGAGCATTGCGATCTGCTGCCTTTCCCCTGTCTCCTGGCTGCCCCCGCCCCTTAAGGGAGCAGAGGCCAGGACCCACAGGCTGGGGCGTTACGATGCCCCAGTTTGAATACCACTGCCCTAGTGGGTAAAAAAAAAAGTGAATACCAAATCAGTGGAAAAATAGCTTTGAAGACCTACTTCTAAGTTACTTGCTCCTCTATTGTTGCAAGGGTGGAACAATGGGGTGAATAGTGGAATCTAATGGAATTGAAATTCTAATTATTTAACAGCGTGAAAGTAGGAAATTAAATTTTTGTGCTTTTTTTCCTTGTTACAAGGCATTTAAAGGTAGACCTCAGTATCAGTGGTGAGTCAAATCAATGGATACCGAGGTCCCACCTGTACTGACTTATTTATTGTAGCGAGTTAGTGGTTGTAAGTTGCTTTGAGTGCCTTCACGGTGAGAAAGGTGGTATAAGAATGCATTAAATAGATAAGAGCCTTGCTGGATCAAGTCAGGAGCTCATCTAGTCCAGCTTCCTATATCTCACAGTGGCCCACCAAATGCCTCTGGGAGCACACACAGGCAAGATACCTGTATCCTGTTTACACTCCCTTGCATCTGGCATTCAGAGAGAGGCTACTTCTAAAACCTGAAGGTTCCTATGCTGCCCAAACTCTCTTCTACAGTGTTCATTTCACTAACTTTAAATTACGGTAGCACCTCATCTTACATTCCAGGGTTGGAGTATAAAACCAAAATAGCATATACTCAAAATTACGTACCTTCAGAATTCCTTGCAACTGAAAAATATGTAGTGTCTCTTTAAAGAAGCAGGCAAGAACTGAGAACACTGGGGAAACAGCAGCTTCATTCTCCAATCTCATGCTTATACCACTCCTTTCCATACCGCTTAAGAGCTGTCAGGGCAGTCAGTAAGTAGATTGCATTTAGTAAGTAGATTGACAGGCAGAATTTCTTGCACTACTTACCTTGTTGCTTTTCTATGTTTGTTTACCAAGTATGTGTAGTTGAATTAACTCAAGTCAACTGCGGGTAAGTCAAGGAGCGAGTGTATACATGATATTGCAGAGGTAATAGTGGCATTTCTTTTTCTTGCAGCAACTTCATCCATCAGCCACAATCCAAGAATCCCAACAATGGTTGCTTAAACATAGGTTTTCCACTTATACGAGGCTGTTCTCAAATTTCTCAGGTATTGAGACTTTTAAAAGTGTGCATCTCCTGTCAGCTGTGCATTCAAATGGATGCTTTAGTGCCCCCTGCTTGAAAGCATCTTTTGGAATTTATGACCATGTGCTGTACTATACTGTACATTCCATGGCCATGGAATGTACTCTTATGGCCGCTCCTCTTATGGAGTGGCTATAAAAGGTGGCTGTTACGGTAGAATATCAGCTAGGTAGGAATGTATGTCCTGATACAGTAACCATTCATTTTTTTGTTTTTTCTTAAATTATATTTTATTGTATCATTTATAAAATACTTTTACTGTTCATCTAATTGGATTTACATGTGTATAAATGTGCTCTAAATTAAGGTATGGAATGCAATCTGATTGTATGTAATCACTAACTTTTAAAATAGCTGGAAGCCTATGTTTATAGCTGAAGAAACTTATTTTTGCTTAGATTCCTTAAAGCCAGATTAATATCTTAAAAAGTTACTGGTTACCTGTACACAAATATTGCCAACAGTGTGATATGTCTCTAGATAGCAGCATTGCTTTCCAGCTGCTAGACTTTTCATTCTCATTTATAAAGCATCCTGTATGTATTTGTAGGTGCTGATTTATTGAAGCTGACAAGAGAAGATCTGGTACAAATCTGTGGTCCAGCTGATGGAATTCGGCTATATAATGCACTTAAATCAAGGTAAATACTATGTCAAGATTGGCTCCACTTGTTTCAGTTGTTTAAGAAAGTCTGTCTTAGACTAGAGGGATTTGGGAGATATTAATTTAGATTTTCAATTGGCATATGCCTGTGTGAGCTCATGCAGAAGTACTGTGCTCAAAAGAAGAATGTTTTGTTGTACACCTTCAGGGCAGGCCACAGATATGATGCAGGCACTGATGAGCTCAAAGGTAGACTGTAAGACTGGTAGCAATGCAGTTGGGCAGTACTGATTTCTTGAAGACGGATGGGTTTGTTGCCAAGAGACAAATCTTCTCATTTAGGTGAGCTATAACCAACCTAAAGTTCTTGAGGTCATGGCTACTAAATATTAACAATTGCCGATTTCTAACTATGAATTAAGCTGGCATAATAGATGATGTTAACTTGCTGTTACTTCTGCTACTCCAGTAGATATATTACAAAATTGCACCATACATCAGTGACTTAATTGCTTTAATTTAAATTTCAAGATTAATTCACCAGCGTCAGACAATCTCAGTAGTTCTGAGATTAGTCATTAGACTAAACAATCTTTAATAGTTTGCATCAGATTTTGAGTAGTTTTTAAAGAATAGTGTAAAATAAAATGGATGTACATCCGCTATATTCTGTACAGGGAGATTGATGTTTTGTATTTGAAATTCCAGGTCTGTTAGGCCACGTCTAACAATCTACGTATGCCAGGAGCAATCAAGAAATATTCAACTGGAAAGGCCTCAGGACTCAGGCAGTGGAGAGAGCAGGAATGGTGCAATATATGGTAGGAACAAGTATCTTTTTATCATTTTACTGTTCCTTTATATCAGAAGAAAGCAGTTTATTATCCCTCACAGCCACCTTGCTAGTTCTTTTGGATATTTATAGTGGGCAAAAACATTTGAATGTTATAGTACCAATATCACTCTGTAATGGATAGGAGGGGAAATCTAGGAACTGTAGACACCAGTTGGAGAGTGCCTGTTTATCTGAAGGCTGTTCATCTAATTGGATAAATAGAAAGATATTTGGAGCATATAAACAAAGATATAGCAAGCCCCTAGTAGAAAGTGATGTCACTTGCACAATCTCACATTGATTTGCTAAGATCATATGTCAAACCTGTATAGTTGTCTCGTTTTGTTAAGATAAAGAAGTTAGCAAACCAGTGATGTGCTTTTGGTATAGATTAGACTTAGATAAAGTTTTGATCTGATTTCACATGACGTCTTTCTACAGAAAGCTGGAAAGTGGACAGTGACTGATAAACTGTTAGGAAATGGATCTGCATTAAGCTCAAAAGAAATGTGGGTTCTCAGGGTTTGTTTTTGGTCTGATAAGGATCAACATCTTCATTTAAAATCTATAAAAAACCATCTAGATAACAAAACAGGAGAAACTGTGAATCAATTGGAGAAAATGAACACCCAAAACAACTCTGAGGTACTTGAGATGTGGGCTGACAACAGTAAAATGAAGTGTAACAAGGGCAGAGTGCTGCATGAAGGGTTAAGGGCCCAAGCATAAAATGCAGGACAGGCAGAGGGGTGGTATCAAATAGCAGTCTGAACATGAACTGGCAATATGATGCTTTGACAGAAAAAGCAGAGGCCATTTTAGGCTGCATTAACATATGCATGCTGTCCAAATCATGAGGTAAATGTGTGCTTCTAAGCTCACATTTTAAGTGTTGTGCTTAGTTGAAGACACTATGGTTTAAGAAGCACATTGGCAAGTTGGATAGGGAAGCCTACGCAAAAATTTAAGGGCCTAGTAGTCCAAGCATACAGAATGGCAGTAGGCGCCTTGGGGTGTTCAGATTGTAAACAAAGATTATTAAAGAAGCATGTAACCAAGCATCCACAAATCCAGTTCCCTAAGGCAGGTGCTTGTGTCAAGGATGCCCTGCAACATGCATCCCTTCCCAAAGCTCTTGTACGTACAATAGTTTAGAGAAGGTAAGAAACTGGAGGAAACGCATGACATTCAGTTTTCTCCATGCCTCAGTTCAAATGAGATAAGACCTTGCCGTCTTTTTTCACATCCTTGTATAAGCTAGAAGGTTCAGGGAGAGATGGGATTTTCTTTCATTTGTGCTGTAATTTAGTGAAAGTAAGAAGGAACAAGGGTCTTTCCTGTTGCTTGCTATCTAATGCAAATAAGAAATCTCTGTTTTCCCCCAAGCCCTCTATTTGCATCTACTCTGTGAGCTTATGGGAGTGCACAAATAGAGGCTGGCTAGTAAACCAAGCCAACATTTGAGGACTTCAGCTGTGTAAAAAGAGAGGAAGGAAAACATTTGTTCATAATATCATCCAAGAAAAGCATAAAGAACAATGAATTTAAGTTTCAGGAGTACAGACTTTCAGTTTCTCAAAATAGCAGAGCAGACTTTCAGGATGTCAAAGAAGGTGATCAAGTTTCCAGATACTCCTCCTTTGTGAAATTATTTGCATAACTACACATGCAAGAAACAAAGCTACATGTACTCAGTGTGGTGCTGCAAGTTTTATTTCATAAGTGTCCAGCCGTGAGAAAGAAGTACCTCTTCTACCTCTGATGCAAACTATGACTTTATCACAGAAAAAGTCAGTTTCAGTTACCATTAAGTGCATTGTAATTGAGATTTGGAAATAATACTGGTTCTGCTTAATAGAGCTAGAACTTCTACTCAGAAGTAGTAGAGAGCTATTCAGAAAGAAAAGATTTTGTCTTAAATTGCTTCCACAGTACTATGAAAAGGTCATGATGTTCCTAGATTATGATTCTGGGCTCTGTTAGGCAGTAGACATGAGGCTTAAGGTTATGTTCGGTATGTTTGAGAGATTGAGTTGGAGTGGAAAGTACAACAGTAGGTTGAATGATGCAAACAGCAGCTATAACAAGATTTAAAGTGGAAGAGAGTGTGTTCCTCATGTGTTTTGCCGTCTACCATTTTGATTTGAAATAAGATTCCAATAAACTTCACAAAAGAAAAGGCAGGAGGTCTGGCTCAGTTGGTAGAGCTGCCGCCTTGAATTCTGTAGATCTGAGGCTGCCAGTTTGGAACAACCGGAAGTATCGGAAGTATCTGAGAACACGCTGATATACTGATGAGCTGACCCTCAGTGACAGAGAGGAGTTGCTGTCAAGTGGAGCATGGGAGGCAAAGCAGCCAGAGAGAGGCCAGACCGGGAAGGAATCCAGCTGGAATGAGTTCTATGAAAGATTAGAACTATTCAATTGTAAAAATCCCTACGGGGGTTTAGAACAGCCTGCCTATGTAAACCGCTTTGGATTAAAGTTTGAGGAGAAATCTGAGGACCAAAAAAGGCGGTATATAAATACCTGTATTATTATTATTAAAAAAGAAAAGAAACAGTGAGGAAAATCTATGTTTGAATACTTAAAGACCTTTTGTGTTTTAGTTTATCATGCAATCTACTTGGAAGAAATGGCTGCCTCAGAAGTCACTCGCAAGCTTGCTTTGGTGTTCAATATTCCTTTACATCAGATTAACCAGGTTTACAGACAAGGTCCTACTGGCATTCATATTCTTGTCAGTGATCAGGTAAACTAAATGTTACATTTTTATTCAGAGATTTGGAATGAGGATTCTGATTATACATTCAGATGTTGACTAAAAGAATACAACTGATGTCCAAGTTTGAGCTTAGTGGGCATGGTTGCCACTAGTATGCGAGGGACAAACAAATGGAACTGAGGACAGAAAAATGAATTTTTTTTACATGAGATACAATGACATTTTTTTCTGCAGCACTGATTTTAGTTATTCAGTTTATAGAACCTTGCCTGTCTTTCTCAGTGAAAACTCAAGGCAGTCACCTGTATCAAAATAGCAATAAAATTAATGGTAAAACAACTATTTGATTCTGCTGGCACTTGCTAACATTTACCCTTAGAAATTGTGCCAGAAACATTTTATGGTACATGGAATTTTTTAAGTGTAAATGTGAAAATTGTACATTACACTTGGTCTGATTAATCTAAGTAATTGTAGTTGAGTACTTTAGAAAGCAAAAGATGAATTAAGAGTTTACAGCATTGTGTAAGAAACAAAATGACTCCTTTTAAGTACACAGTGAAAATCCTTCCCTTCTGAAGGACTTTTAATTGCTGCTTGTAGCTGGTATGTGTGCCTTTTCCCTGACTTTTATCTGATTGTCAAGGGAGGGTCCTAATGGATGGAGTATAACTGTTTCAAAAAAATCAGCCCCACCTTTTGACCTGAGGATCCAAGCCTGCCACTGGTCCCTTGGATATGCTGCTCCAAGTGGTCACTGGTGCCCAAGTCCTTGTGGCCAGGTTTCCTAATACAGTGTGCATGTGTAAAATGTGGCCATGTTTTAACAGACTGAGAGCCCAATCCTATCCACACTTTCCTGGGAGTGAGCCCCATTGACTCTAATGGCACTTCTGAGTAGACATGCATAGGATTGGACTGTGAGTCACCTAAGCTATGTAACTGCTTAATTCCGTTGAGCAAAACAGTAGCTTTGTGTCTAATATGGTGCTAACCTTACCTGGAAGCACTGCACTTTTGACAGCACCTGAAGACACAAAGAGCAGCAGAGTGAGTTAGACATGGAAAGAGGAATGAATCAAAAGTTCAGCTTGATGCTTATGGAAAAAGATGCCCAACTCCCTATGATACCTTTGTGTGAACTGCACGTTGTCATCAGGAAATGGTATTTCTGTTTCTTCCTAGATGGTTCAAAACTTTGAAGATGAGAGCTGCTTCTTAGTTACCACAATAAAAGGTATGCCGTTAATGAAGCTAAAACAAAACCTACATGTTGACTGTGATCTGGAGTGTCTGAGACTCGGAATTAGTAGCTTTGGTTTTTACAAGGCAGAGGTTCCATAGTTCTGACCACTCTATGGTGAACTGTGGCTGTGTTAACTTACTGTGCAGGTGTAGTGAGGTTTTTGTGTGGGAGATAATGGGTGTGATCCAAAATCATGTTTTGCACTGTTTGCAAGATGATGATGATGATGATTAATAACAGTATTTATATATTTCCTTATAGCAGTTGCCCAACAACCCCATTACATTTTCATCTGTGTGCATGTCAAAAGCAGTTTGACTCATGAACTACTGAAAGGAAAAGTGGACATATTGTGGAAGTTTTCTCAGAGTGTAATTCTGCAGTGACTAACACCTCTTGTCCACTTTCTGGAAGTAAGATGAAGTTCTGTCATGGAACATGCTGTAGCTGCAGAAGAACTCATAGAAACTGGAGGAGATGCAATAACAATTGAAACTACATGTAACATACACTTTAACAAATGGAACCAAAGGGAAACCAACAGAAAAAAATAGAAAGATGGTACCAGAGGGTAGTCACTACATGCCAATTAAGGAGAGCCCCACACTTTTCTTTGTGGTCTCTGCATCACGCGTAATGGAATTCTGCCCATCTGCAGAGCTACCTTTGGAAGCTTTTAAAGGTTTGGAAAAGTTCTCCTTTGCTCAAGTAGGGGAGACCCTGTGTGCCTCAAGAGTGAGAACAATGTGCAATCCCCTAGTTTCTTTTTGGTTAGCCCCTTCAGCAGCTTCCCCAAAGAGTTACTTCAGCCTTGTCTTTTTCTTTCTTGTGCCAAAAAGCATTACCTCAGTTTTCAGTCTATTTTAACTCTTAGTGTCAGTATCTGTCAGTTCTTTTTTAAAAGGGGAGGGGGAAGCTGCCTTCACTTTAGAACTAAACACCCCCTCCAAGCTGTATCCTGGAAGGATCAACAACATAAACTCTTAAATCCTGACAAAATAATGGCTCTGTTAATCAGAAGACCCACCACCCTAGTAGTGATTGACTTGTTCAGGTGGGGATTGCACTCCACTTAAAGCAGGGGTCTCCAAACCCCAGCCTCTGACTCCCTGAGAGCCTCTGGCCCAGTTGACCAAACACAACCAGAGTTGTGCTTGTGGGGTGGGGGAAGGGGGGTCCATTTAAGTGTTTGCTTTATTTCTTGGGCTGTGTTCATTCTTGGAGAAGTCCTGGACATTTTAGCCCACTCATTTATTCATTCATCTAAGTTCCATCTCTAATGTATTTATTTAAATTTTGTATTTAATTTTTTTCCGGCCCTCCACACTGTGCCCAATATTTGATGCAGCCCTTCAGCCAAAACGTTTAGAGATCCCTGACTTAAAGGAACAGGTTCACCATTTGGGGGATACTTTCAGATCCAACCCTGCATAGTTTGTGGATGGATAGGTGACCCCTCTAAGGAGTCCACACCACCACCTCTTCCATCTTTGTCCTAGGCTTCCAATGAAAAAAGAACACACTTCAGTTTCTGTTACTGAAAAGAGTGACCCATCAGCACAGACAGGTTTCTCAGTTGATCAGTGACTTTTTTCCCCCAACAAGCCTGGTAATGTTGAAGAGAACGCATAGTCCCAAGATACTTTATTCAAGGACATTTTTACTGGTTCATCTTCAGCTCTGTGACCTTGACACTTATTTGTTTGTTCCATGAGTGGTCTACAAGTAACTCGTATCTGTGGTCATATTCTGCCTGAATTAGGGATCTTCTGTGTTGGCTATTGAGAAAGTTAGCAAAGACTTATTACTTCATATTATTGATTAGTTTGTATACAAATGTTAGTAAGATTCATTTTGAGTAGTTATGTATGTATGTATCTATGAGGGTCGCCCAGAAAGTAATGCACCACATTTTTTTTCTTCAACAATTATTTATTGAACACAGTGAAACTTACACACAAGAAAGAATGATGTTTCTTCTACGCTCCCTATTTTTCCACGTAATCTCCGTCCAGTTCTATGGCCTTCCTCCACCGAGACACAAGGGCATGTATGCCCTGTCGGTACCACTCCTTGTTCTGGTCACGAAGCCATTTCTGCACTGTGCGATTCACCTCTTCGTCATCCTCAAAATGTCTTCCGCGAATGGCATCCTTTAATGGCCCAAACAAGTGGAAGTCTGAGGGAGCTAGGTCAGGGCTGTAGGGTGGATGGGGTAACACAGTCCAACCCTGTTTAGTGATGTGTTCCAAAGTCCTCAAACTTGTGTGAGGCCGAGCGTTATCATGTTGAATCAAACATTCACCTGGGTTGTTATGGCGCCAAAGTCGCTGGAAGCGCTTCTTGAGTTTGGTTAATGTCTTCACATAAGCTTCAGAATTAATGGTGCCACCTCTTGGCATCACATCAAGGAGTATGACGCCCTCACAGTCCCAAAACACAGTGATCATGACCTTACCGGCGGAAGCAGTTGCTTTGAATTTTTTCTTCTGTGGAGATTGAGGATGACGCCATTCCATCGACTGTTGTTTTGTTTCGGGCTCAAAATGGTGAACCCAGGTTTCATCACCTGTCACAATCCTGGACAAGAACGCTTCCCCCTCATCTTCAAAATGTTTCAGCAACTCAGAAGAAATGTTTTTTCTGAGAGATTTGTGGTCCACTGTAAGACAGCGCGGAACCCATCGTGCACACACTTTTGAGTAATCAAGAGCACAGATGATTGCATCCACACTTCCTTTGCTGATTGACAGCTTCAGCACCAACTGCCTAGTCGTTATGCGTCGGTCCTCAAGAATTAGCACATCAGCAAGCTGCTTCTTGTCAGGTGTGACAGCCGTGGATGGCCGCCCCGAACGCTGCAAATCTTGGAGCTCTGCCAAACCGCCTTCTAATGGCCTCACCCTCTGTGCCCAGCGACTAACCGTACTTCTGTCGACTGCAGATTCTCCATAAACTGTACACAAACGTTTGTGAATGTTCCCAACAGTTTCTTTCTCCGCAGTGAGAAATTCAATGACGACACGCTGCTTGTAACGTACATCACTTACAGACGCCATTTCGAAACACTGCTGCAGCTACGCTATCTGTCTGAAGAAACCAAAAATTTGTGTGCGCACTCCTGAAAATTCAAATAACGTGTATCTAAAGTTTCGCATTCGTACCATTACTGTAGGCTGAGGAAAAAAATGTGGTGTATTACTTTCTGGGCAACCCTCGTAACTAAGCACTCTGGCTTTGTGGCCACATGTGGTAATTCCATGAAGTTAATCTAAAATAAAAGCAAAAGGAAACTTTTAGGTTGTCCTGTATCAAAACACATTGCCCAGGATCCAAACCCCTATGTGTGTGGTGACTAGTGGAATGAAGGCTTTTCAGCTCTCCCGGGGCATCTGCCTGAAAAGCCCATGAGGCTGAAAGGTAAACTGGTCACTCTTCCCCTCCCTCTGACATGTATCAGCTTCTCTGGATATTGACTCACAGGTACTATTTAGGACAAACTGCACTAGGGTTTGCTGCGTGGAGTATATGCACGGAGATGTTCTTTTGGTAAAAATTCAGAAACTAAAGTTGTACTTGAAAAAGGTGTGTTATCTGTCCTTTAAATTATGTGGAATATAAGTTTCCAGTATTTCTAGAAATCTGTCACTGACTGATACTTGAATGTAAGTATGAGATCAGTTTCTGGAAAATAGAATGAAAATCAGTTGCAGTCCATGATGCCACCAAATAAAGGGTTTCAGGTTGTTATAACTCTGTAGTTTTGCAGTGAGCCCTAGAAGCACTGTTGAACAGCTTTTTATATTTTGGCAATATTATATAAACATTAAATAAGAAATACGTTTTCCTTTTGAAACTGATCTTTTGTGTGTGACATAGAAAAAAATTCATTTTAATGATAAAACTTTTGCTTCAACAGCTGAAAATGGCGAAGGCTTCCATATAATTTTGAAGTGATGTTGCCATAGCTATGGACTGATACTCCAGTATAGAATGAAGTCATGGCTCAAGAATGACAAGCATCATCAAGTCTCTTCAGGGATCTGACTTCACCATATAGAATGTTTCATATTGAAAACACAAGATGACCTTTCTAATGAGCTATTTAGTAGATGAACTTATCACTGCCATAGCCAAATGTCCTCATAAGAGGTATAAACGCCATGACAGCTTATGTACAGGCATGGAGGAAAAAAATAAGCAAAGGTGTTTGCCCTTCTGAAATAAGGCAAGCTATGGCCAGTAGATGCAGTTTCTAGAAGCAGTACTGCTTTCCTATTACACTGTATCCAGTTTGAATGTAAACTTATTCTGGGCATTTACCTTTCTGTGCCAGTTTGTCTGTTACTTGCTTGTACCTTTATGCTGTTTTTATTTTTTTTGGTGTTAGCAGAGCACATAGTAATTTGTGTGGAGACAAGTAGTAAAGATGATAGCAATCAGGTTTTGGGTTTTGAGAGTACAGCTGTCAAAACAGCATCCTCTGTGTAAATTGTGTATAAGCGTGAATGTAAGAAGTGTAAATGTCAGAGGTGGACTTATTAAGTCCAGGCCAGATGAAAATTAAGCATGCAACAGAATGCATTAGCATTGGTACCTAATTGAGGATTCATATAAATCCTGCAAGGTACAATATTTTGCTTTGTAACAGGTTCATTGGAAAAGTTCTGCCTGTGCATCATGTCTTAGTTTTTTTCTATGAAACACTGTTGTAGTTCAGTGGGTTTGGGGGTTTTTTAAAAACAAAAGTACCAGTGTGTTGGGACTTCCTCAGAGAAAAAGGGAATGTCACTGAGGGACAATATTGAAGCATTAAGTAAAAATCATAAATCCTTCAAACACTAAAATCACCAGTTATTTCTTCTTTGAGTTGCAGGGCACTATCTTCCCATGATCATACTTGTGCGAACTGCCACTTTTTTCTCTGCTTCTTATGGAAAGATCATTGTTAGAGTGCCTCTTCCATAGAACCAAATACTTGACTGATAATTGCACATCTTAATGAGTGAACTGCAAAAACATTCTTACATGTTAGCTGAAGATGAGATACAACTGTCCAAGGATAGAGGTATATGTACTTGATGATATACTGTATAAATACATATAGGTACTACACCTCTTAAGAGGTACACATACAAGTGCTTTACCACCATGGTGTACCCCTTCCCTTTATCAAATGGTTGAAGAATGGTGGTGTGAACATTTGAGAATGAAAAAACCCACCCCAGCAGCATGTCAAATACTGTTTTTAATGTCATTCCCATTTTTAATTATGCTTGAACGACATGCCTAAACTAGTATTTCTAAAATCTTTTAATTACATGAGTTAGAATGATGCTTGCTTTCCCTCCTTTCTACAACCTAGATTATTCTGCACTGATGGGGAGGGGAGTTTTGAGCCTAGTTAAGTATCTTGAGACTTTTCTTGCTTTATAAATTATTTTTTGTTGTACTTTGGTGTCGTATTGACTTAATGTCATCTCAGCACCATTTTTCAAATTTGTGGAGAAGCTTTGAAAAAGTCTAAATTCTAAAAGCTGTATAGTAGTTTGGTTCACTTGGATTTAATTATGACACCAGCAACTTGCTTTTGTTTTTAAATAAGATGTACACATTTCAATTTCAGTAAAAACATTTTCCAATAACTGTTTTTTCTTAAGTTTGCTTCTTGTCAAATCTCTGCATATGTTGGAAGTGCAGGTTACTCTAAAGTATTGGTTGAAGATAAATATTTTACTCCTTACAAAAACTGTTAAAAGGAGAGTGTGAGATAACAGTCTGATATATTAATTGAGATAATAATGCATAGTCACCCTGTCTCTTATGCAAGAGTCATGTTTCAGAGTTGGTACATGAAGCTAAAAGTGCATATACTCAAAATTACCTTGAAAATCCCTTGCCTCTAGAGTACATACTGTCTCTAAAACCAGAATAGGCAGGCAGGAACTGAAACCGCCTGAGAGAACAGCAGCTTCATTCTCCAATCACAGGCTTACTCCAGGGCAGGTATTTAGTAAGTGGAAGGGCAGCAGAATCACTACATTACTTTAAATTGTTTTTCTCTTATTTACTAAGCACATGTAGTTGAACTTGTGCAAATATGCATCGGATGGGGGTAAGCTGTACACTGTATTGAACTTCAGTGTAATGCTTGAAGCATGCATTCATTTACTTTTTTTGGCTTTGAAATGACTGAAGCCAGACCCATTATGGCTGACTTTATTTAAATAGTATCCTGTACCAAATTATTTGAATTGGAGCAAGAATGTTTAACATGAATTCATAAACATTTGACTTAGTCACACATTGAAAGTTTCATTTTGACAAGCTATTTAGTCTGAAAAAGACTAATGAAAAATTGACAACTTAGATAGCAAATCTTACAGATATAGGTGCTGCTGTAGAAAGTTTCCCCAATAGCACTTGAAGGAATATCTTGGTGCTCTCTCAATGCCGTATTAGTGTATATCTTTTGTGGTATTTGGTTAATGATTATGTAATTTCCATTTAAAATCTTGCTCTAAATAGTATTAACATAAATATAAAGCTATATTCCAATACATTTCCCACAAATACATTCCCATCTTCCCAATTAGGTGACTTTATCCCTTAGCTGCATTAAATCAGTTAAATATAATCTGTTGTCAGAATGCTATACTCTTCAACCTGGGAGTACAACTCTATTACTTGTGTTAAACATTCACTTCAAATAATTACAAAGGTTTGTTAGTGATAAAGTTTGATTATGCTGGCTACTAGTCAGTCTTACATTTCCAATCAGTGAAACAAATGTCTAATTGCAAACAATTATGATTAATTGCAAACAATTATGAATTTTGAGTTCTGCATTTCATATACAGTTGAGTATGAAATGCAGACCATCAAATGGCAAAGAGCAGGGGTGCGTGGAGGAAAGGGAATTCTTTCCAATTATGGTATCAATGTTGACCTCCCCCACCCATTTCTTACAATGCACCTTGCCCAGGGTATTGTGGCCAAGCATCCTCTTGGTGCTAAAGGGGAGAGGCCAGAAGTCTGTGGTAATGCAGAAGTACTGAAGAAGAGGATGGTAGTATGAACAGAAGTGTCTGTTTCTAGGCAAAGAGGATGCCCTAGAAACTTCAGTGTGAAATCTGCAATGATTCAGGTATGTGCAACTAACAATGACTGCTCCTTAAATATTTTAGGGAGTATTGTATTATGAGTGACATTCTGTGATATTTGGAGGGGTTTGCTTAAATGATTGTAGGTGGAAGTCTTAAATTAAGATTTTAGTATACTGCATTTACAGCATGGGATTCAAAGGGGGCATCCCACAGGACAAATAACTATTACACTTTTCTCATGGTTGCATGTATTGTACAAATTAATTCAATGTTGTCTCAGCAAAACCCTTCTAACACTTATAATAGGGCTGTTACATGGTCTTGGGTAGAAAAGGCCTATAACAACTTCTGAGAATGGTGTAATTTGCTTAAAGCTGCACTTCTTTTTCAGGTGAAATTTATCTCTGAAAATTTTAATTCATAAAAAAATTATGTTCTAGCACTTAAATACATTTTGTTCACATCTTTCAAAGTTTACTTTTCCTTTGTCCAGTGTAAATTTGAGCTACTACTAATGGGGTTTTCCTATGGGGAGAGGTGTTTGAAAACTTATTTTATTCAGAAATAAGCCTGTCATATTCAGTAAGACTTGGGCTGTAATCTGATCTTACCAGAAACAAATGCCTCTACCTACTGGTGTCTAACAACTTCAGCCAGTGGAATCTAGTAATTTGACTCTCAAATCTACACACCAAATAGTACTATGTTGCCAACTGCAACAGCAGCCAAAACAACAATATTACCTCATTTCTGTAAGTCTACAATAGACTCAATCAGTACAGAACTAAATAGCATTGTTTGCCCTGGGGGGGAGAGAGAGACGATACCCTGATATTTCCTTTTATCAAACAGCTCCCATACTTTCAGTGCAGCTCTTCACTCAAAGAATAATGCAACATCGGCAGAGTCGTTGATGATTGCCTCCTACAGAAGGAGGTGGAGTTACTGGAGCAAAGTAAGCATGAACCTTCACATCTGGTAGATGAGCCTGTAGATAGAAAAATCATTTTTTATGGAAAGTTTGATTAGTTACCTTACAAATGGTTTTACTGTAGTACAGTGTTTATAATGGACTGTAGTAAAACAAGGTTAACTATACAATAAGTTATTTACTCTATGACAGACTCACAATTGTGGTCAACAAGATCTCATGAGTGATGATAAGCCAATAGGTGCTGCAAAGTAAGCATATGGTAGCATTTTAGGCAATAGCACCATTTAACATTTTGGCTGTATGTATTGAGGGAAAGATACTGGCTTAATAACCATAGCCCTTTAAAAGGCAACTAGTTTAAGAAATAGCTGAATTCTGTGGCAGAAAGTCAGACTTCTAAGGTCTTGAAACATCACATGTTTTTAGTAATTGGGCTCACATCACAACGCCATGAAATCTGTGGAATGGATTACCATTGTAAAGTGAGGATCTGCTGTAGAAATATTACATGAGCAACAAGATCAGTCAGATGCCCTGTATTAACTAAAGGAGCAATAATAGCAAGATTACTCATGACAGCTTTTGTCCTAAGTTCATGAACCTCCACAGGTGCCACCTGCCATTCTCTCCCCCCGCCCCCCTGCTGAACAGTAGCTGAAGGGGGGAAAAAATTCTGCTATACAGCATAAGTGGCCTATCCTGAACATAGGTAAAAAATGCACTCTACTATGCCCCAGTACATATGATATGAAGAACAGCTCATGCATGACAAGTTCCCATGAAACAATGTTGAGGCCCTGCCCCACAGAGCACTTGCACAATACATACTCTTATTCTTTTGATGCCTGCACGGGTGACTTGCTGACAGTCATACAGCTCAATTCTCTCTAAGTTGTGGCAGTTCTCAAGGTGTTCTAGGGTCACATCTGTGATTAGAAGGCAGTTGTCCAGCTCAAGTACCTGGAGTCTTTCATGACCACATGTGCTGCTACTCAGATGGAGAATGCCATCATCTGTGATCAGTTCACAGTGTGACAAACTCTGAAACCAAGAAGGGGGGAAAAAAATCACATCTCACTAATATTTCTGTAACGGTCTCAGTTACTCCTTTTCTCACTAAGGATGACAACATTCTAGGAAAAGAAACACTAGAATATGCAAAAGTAATTACAGCCAGAGTCCTATTCCTCTGCAAGGTAGGGCCAATCTGGAGAAATGGTCAGCTCCACCCAGAGGAGAAGTCCTTAACAGTTACCCTATCTCAGTACAGATGCAAGGGCTTTCCCTGTCCATTAGGAATGCCCTTCCACTGCCAGGGAATAGTGTATTCTGGCCCAGTCAGTACTACTTGCCTGTCTTTTTTCCTATATTGCTGTTTTGGACAGCATTTGCCTTTTGAGTAACATTCCCTGCAGTGCTGAATTGCAAAAAGTTAATTATAGTGTGCTACTTTAAAAATAACCTGGTTTAAAATTAAATGAGATTTTAATATAAACATGTTAATGCCTATGCTTTCAAGTACCTTGAGTTAAATCCTGTTGTTTTTTTTTTAAAAAAAGGGAGTATCTTACTTCTGAGGTTAAATATTGTGATACCAGCTGATGTGATAGGAAGTTCAAATGAATAAATAAATTAGAAAAAGACTAGCAAGTCATCAGAAGTGTGAGAAACCAAAGAACCATCTTGAATCTCATCAGGTTTACCCACTCAGCCCATGTGGAAGATCTTGTAGTACATTACGCCCTTCAACCACCTAAGTTCTGCAATCTGTGCAGTTCTCATTTAATGAATATTAATGCATCTACCACCCAAACAGCACAGGCATCTGAAGTGAGTTAGAAGAAGGAAAGGTTCATTCTCATTGGCTGCAATAGTTGTCAATTAACCCAGACTACATAGCAAAACAGCCCTAAAGGAAATAGCATTATTGATGTTATTACAAAGTGTGTATGTAGTTTAACCCATCCCCTACTATCCTGCTTTCCAGAGTTGTTCCAGAGTTGTTCCAGAGGGGAACTTCGGTGCTGACATAGTTCCTTTCATCTGTCAGTCATTGGGACAGTCAAAGATAGATATTCAGATTTTATACAAACGGCACAGAATTCTGCTTTTAACATGCACCTACTATTTTGTTTAAACAGCATACAAAGCGCCGTCTGTCTGTGCTCTGCATAGTAGAAACACCAATTATACATTTTCTGGTTCCAGCTCTCCTCTAGCAACAAGATGAAGTAGAACTCCCTAGAAAGCAATGAAAGGAATTTTACATTTTACAAACACAAATAAAGAGAAACTCACCAATGCTTGAAGTTTAGGACAATGAATGGAAAGTTGTATCAATGTGTTATCAGTTATCTAGGGGAAAAAAATAAATTATATGTAGCAGCAATTAATGCAAAGCTGAGCAAAATATTTTCTGTAACCAGCCAAGTTCATGTTGGAAATTGAGAATGCCAATTTTATACATTTCACTGGACAGGATGTATAGCCCTTGAACAGAAATGGCTCTCACCAGAACACATTCTTCTAGGTCCATCTTTTCTAGTTCATGGCAATTCTAAAAATCAGAACAGATATTCCACAATTAAAAACAATAGTACACTTAGACTTTCACTGTGACATTTTCACACTTGCAGAGAATACGCCTATATTGGAAATTATAAAATGCAAATAGAAAACATATGAGACAATTTGGGGTCATTTTGTCTCACCTAAATAAGCCCTCAAAATATCAGGAGGTTGTTAATCCAGTCACTGTTTCTAGGATATTGGATCAGTATAAGTAAGTCAGCTCCACTCTTATGCAAAGTTGGGGCAAAAAGCAAGATCACAACCATTTCTAGGGTTATCTAGTCCATCTCCCAAACAGCAAGAGATGCTTCTCTTGTAGTCTGATATTACAAACATCTACCTGTGAGATCCACATTTTAAAAATGCTATAGTGCTAAGTGGTATCTAGCAAATTGCTATCCTTTGCCTCCAAGAGCTGATGTATGGTTAAAATGCTCTCAGCTACTTGGGGAAAAGGGTGGAATATAAATAAAATTAACCTTACCTACCCGTGCTAGCAGTGTAAAACCAGCATCAGTGAGATGGGAACATCTTGCAGCCTCCAAAATCCTGAAAAATAATTTTGGCATTTTTAGAGTTGAGAATAATCCCAAGCAAACCCTTATGTGGATACTAGGATCCTAGTACATGACTGCAAAGAATCAGGAATGAAGCAGCAGTGGCGGCGGCCACTGCCCAAGAAGATGGCTTTACCATCTCAACTGGAAACCTCAAGTCCTGTAACATGGCTAAAATCCTGCTTCTATAATTAATATACAGTAAAGTCTCCTTGATTTCGACCTGAAAACATTTTATCTAGTTCAGGGAGATGAATGAGGCTGGAAACCAGGAAAGCTAGCATACCTTGGACATGGGAACAAGGAGCACTGGAAACACTTATCATTTGCAGAGTTTATTCACCTCTGGGATTCACAACCATCTGGATTTTAAAGTAATAGCAAACCTGAAGTGCCTACACCCTTTTGTTTCACTCTGAGTTACAGCTCACATCATCATATTTTTAAGGCTAAATATCATGATTTTGTTGTCTGAACAATTGATGTCAGTTGATGTCTGAACAATTCAGCAAGTGCAGAACCTGATAGCCTGGATTTGGTCACCAAGAGCATATCTAGGGCTATACTGAGTTACAGCACATCACTTGTGTATTTTGGAAAATGCAATTTGAGAAAGTGGTGCAGACTACCTACCAACTGAATGTTGTGTAGTAAAATGATGCAAAAGACATTATGTGGGTTAAATTTTTTGTGTGCTGACTTTACTCAACTTTACAAAAAGTAACAGGCACAGTTGCCATCTTTCAACATATATAGGTTTGGGTCCCTCTTTGGTCTTGCAGACTCTATCTGTTCTGCTTCTGGATTTGACCATTCAAAAACACACCTTCCCCAGTGTGGTGTTTTATGCTCCTGGTAAAAGTTATACTGTTAAGAAGAGCAGAGGAACCAAGGTCTAGATTCCTGGAAAGACTGGAAAATCTAGTTGAAGCAAGTCATAATTGCCTGGAGGAAAGCAAAGTTGCTCACTTGTGTGATGGCAGTATTTCCTAGTGATTAGCATCTACTTTTGCAACAGGATTATCCTTTTTACCTTGCTACAGATGTGGTTTGGCATTTAAGGCATAACACAGTATTTGAAAGAACAAAGTATTAAAAGATAGACATTTAATCTCATGTGTCACATTTGCTGATCTAGTCCTTAACGAAATCTGACAATTTTTAAAACTGAAAGAAGCAGAGAGGGAAAGGAAAGAAAAATGCAACTCTTAGAAAACAAAAATTAGAAAACAATATAAAATGCACCAACCTTTCTATATTCACCTTAAGGGAAATAATGCAGAAATACATTGCAAAGAAAAATTCACCTCCACAAACAGACCCTAAGAAGAAGTGGGAGGGGAACAATATCAGGAAGAGGGAGAACATAACATAAGAACATAAGAACAGCCCCACTGGATCAGGCCACAGGCCCATCTAGTCCAGCTTCCTGTATCTCACAGCGGCCCACCAAATGCCCCAGGGAGCACACCAGGTAACAAGAGACCTCATCCTGGTGCCCTCCCTTGCATCTGGCATTCTGACATAGCCCATTTCTAAAATCAGGAGGTTGCACATGCACATCATGGCTTGTAACCCGTAATGGAGTTTTCCTCCAGAAACTTGTCCAATCCCCTTTTAAAGGCGTCCAGGCCAGATGCCATCACCACATCCTGTGGCAAGGAGTTCCGCAGACCAACCACACACTGAGTAAAGAAATATTTTCTTTTGTCTGTTCTAACTCTCCCAACACTCAATTTTAGTGGATGTCCCCTAGTTCTGATGTTATGTGAGAGTGTAAAGAGCATCCCTCTATCCACTCTGTCCATCCCCTGCATAATTTTGTATGTCTCAATCATGTCCCCCCTCAGGTGCCTCTTTTCTAGGCTGAAGAGGCCCAAACGCCGTAGCCTTTCCTCATAAGGAAGGTGCCCCAGCCCAGTAATCATCTTAGTCGGCCTCTTTTGCACCTTTTCCATTTCCACTATGTCTTTTTTGAGATGTGGCAACCAGAACTGGACACAATACTCCAGGTGTGGCCTTAACATAGATTTGTACAATGGCATTATAATACTTTCAAGTTGAGACTCACAACCAACAGAATTGCCAATAACTATCATTTTTATTTTAAGACCAGCAAATGCCTGAACTTATGTAGGCAGGACAAGAGTGGAGAAAAAGCCCATACACTGGGAGTGGGGACATCTATTTCTGGAAGCCATTTTGGAGGAAGCTAAGCCTGAGTGTCAGGAGTGGAAGGCAGGGGCTGCCTATAAGCACAGCACTTCCTTCCACTTAAGTGAGCACCTTCAGTCCTAAGCAAAAAGAGTAGTCGGGTGTACTTGGCAACCCTGCTTGACCCAACAGCAGCAACCGTGATATGCCCTGTACCCAGTTTCTCAAGATAGTAGTGTTCCCCCCCCCCCATTTTTTCCAGTTACCATTTTGAACTATGGCTTCTGCTATACCAATACAAGAGGACTCCTCTCACTTTCAGGCCCATGAGAAAAGCTGCCCCCAAACTATGTAGCATGGTTTTATTTTGATACCGGCCTTAATGATGCAAGGCTTTTGCTTGCCTTCCATTCTCCTAGATTTTTGTTTGAAAGCTTTTAAATTCTCCATTAAAAATGCAAAATTATGCATTCCCACTGTGCTGAAACACATAACTACACATATTCTAGCAAAATGAATAAAAAGCAGGAAGAAAGATGAGGGAAAACAGTACTCGGGTAGAGAATTAACGAACAATCCCACACTTTTCAAGAAGCTCTTTAACACGACAAGAGTCCATTTCCACAGCTGAAATTTTACTGCTTTGAAGAGATACAGACTACTCCATTGACAAAAATGTATGAAAAAAAATGGCACCTTAAAGACTAAGGGCCCAATCCTATCCAATTTTCCAGTGCTGGTCCAGTTGTGCCAGTGAGGTGTGCGCTGTATCCTGTGGTGGAGGGGTAGTCACTGGGGCCTCCTCGAGGTATGGGAATATGTGTTCTCTTACCCACAGGGCTGCATTGTGGCTACACCGGAGCTGGAAAGTTGAATAGGACAGGGCCCTAACACAGTTATCATGGCAGATGCTTTCATGGGCTCTAGTTTTTAGATGCCCCAAGACCCTTGCTGTTTCTCCAGATATTTTTTTAACTGGAGAAGTCTCCTCCTCTTCAAAGCACTACAATTTCACCTGCAGAAATGAATGCTCTACCAACCATAGATTTTTTTCCCCCCAATGTAAGCTTAGCATGTGGGCTGTGACCTGAATCACTTTCTACTCTGCACTGAGCTGTTATAAATTTCTAGAGCAGTTTTGAGAACAAGACTACAAAATTTATTAGCTGATAACCATTTTTACTGGTCCAAGCTTCTAAGACTAGTCACTTGGGGACTACAAAGAATCAATTATTGTGAAGCTTCTTTGCCAATGTCACCTGAAATAAGTATCTACCCTAAAGAGACTAGGAGAATGGCTATTTTCAGACCACTACTCGAGAAACTCCTTAAACAAAAGAAACGCCTCCTCGAACTTACTAATAAACAAAAAAGTACCCAATAAATTACAAGGTTGACCAACAGTCGCAATAGCTTTACTAAAATGTTTGCTGCAATTGACCTTTTAGAGAAAGTGAAGGAACTTACATTTTTCAATGCATTTTATCAGATTTCGCAAGGTCCAAGATGCTAAGTACAATTTCTTGAATTAGTTGAGGCAACTGAGAAGTAACTGTCATATGTGGTTCTTTGTCTTTAATTTACAATTGATCTTGAACATACAGATCTTATGTAGGACCCAAGGCCCTCTGTGTGCAAAGCATGCGCTGTATCATCGAGTTATAGAGAAAGCTGCTATAGCTTACCTCTATCATCAATTTTCAGGCCTCAAATCACAAGAACTTAATTTCCAATCTTGTAGACACCACTAAAATGTTCTTAAAGGATACATCCCAACTAGCTAAAAAGTGCATCTCTAGAATTATATTCTGCAATATAAACTGAACTTTTTTAATAGGTTTCTAGAAATTCAAGCATATAGTATGCTAGATATAAATGCGCCTTTTAAAGACAACGCCAATTAAAATAACATTTACTACAAGCCACACAGTTTATCACTGAACTAGGTACATACTATTCCCATGAAGTTTAATACAATTTCAGGTTATTCAAGATAAAGGAAGGATTATACCACTTATTATATGAATGAAATATGCGTGATACTCACTTCAGTCTTGGACAGTTCAAACCAAGTGCTATAAGAGAAGCATCTGTAAGGTTTGTACAACCAGAGACACAAAGCGACTGAAGTCTGTGACATCCTCTACAGATACTTGCTATGCCTTCATCTGATATTTGCTGCAACAAAGAATGATAAAAAGTTTTGTCCTCTAACGTTACATAATCCATTTTAAAATATACCAGATTAATACAATGTTATGTTATGTGGTGTTATACATTTTCACCACAACAAAAAAATTAGGTAATACTTTGACAACTTTGAAAACAGCCAAAGGAGTTTCCTCAGCCACACCAATAAGATTTGTAGGTTGCTTCCTAACAAAGTATGGCTACTTCCAATCTAAATGTTCCTTCCTGATCATTCGTTTTAAAATGCAATTTTATCAGCTGCATACGTTTAGAATGTCAATTGCTAACCTACAAATGTTTGTATTTTGCTGGGGCATACTAGCAGTCAAAAAGAATAAAGAGAGAAAACTTTGCATTTTCAGTGGTGCCAGGGCAGGTTCAGTCTTATGAATGGGTAGTTCCTCCTCTCAAGCAGGCAGGTCAGTTTCTTCCTGAGGGGAGGGGCTCCCATGATTCCCCAGATTGTGGAAAAGCCTCAAAAGACCCCATCCCAGTGAAAATCATGGACTCCAAGAAAGGATCCCTGTGACATCTCATAGGAACTGGAACCTCAAGTAGATGTCCACTGTCAATTTCATACAGGACTAAAGACGACGTCCGCTCCAGCATGTAGATATCACCTGTTGGCACTAGAAACAACAACCTAGGCCTATGACAAGCATAGCTCGGTGAATAAACAGGGTCAACAGTGTTAACTCTCCAACCCAAACTTATAACAGAGGAAGCTTCTGGTTAAGTCAACCTCTTTCCTTCTCTCTCTCTCTCTCTCTCTCTCTCTTTTTTTTTCTGCAGTGACTCAGATGACTCCAGGTGGGAGCCACGGCACCACTGAGGAGTTCACAGGTAAGCTCAAACCCTCCCATTCTCCAGTGGTGCCATGGCAGGGTCAGCCTTACAAATGGAAAATGGTCATGCTGTACAATCTCTAGGGTGGGAAGCACCCAAGTCACTAGCACCATACTCTGTAATACGTGCCTGGCAAAGGCAGCATCTCACAAAGTGTAAGCAGACACAACCTTTGCCTACAGAGGCTAGGCAAGTCTGGGGAATCATGGGAACCCCTCCCCTCAGGAAGACTTGGAAAGTGACCTGCCTGCCTCAGAGGAGGAGCTACCCATTCGTAAGACTGACCATGCCATGGCACCATTGAAGAACCTACTGTGTCAGTGTGGTTTGATGGGGACCAAGCGCTAACCTGACAAGTCCAGCTGCTAAAGAAATTGGCTACAGTAATGTTACCAAGCAACAAAAAGTGGTTCAACACCCCTTTTGCATGACAAACAGCTACCATAACTTCTTTTAGTCTTCTCTAGGCTAAACAAACCAAGCTCTTTTAACCATTCTTCTTAGGACTTGGTTTCCAGATTCCTCATATCATAGTTACCTCTCTCTGAACACACTCCAGCTTATCAAACATAACAATAAAACAACTTTGTGTTGTCTTTAGCATCCCCCAACAGTCTCAACTCATTCTGTTCATTAGGGCAAAAAACCTATGCTGGCGTCTACCAGTGGGATGAGCCCGTGTGTTGTCACAAACAGACCGTAAGGCACATTGTGGCAGCAGAGGCTCATGACACTGGTGTAAAGGCCGACACTGGCCTGACAGCACCAGTTTAAGTTCCTCCAGAAAAGGTAAGGTCTCTGCAGGGCAGTGGAGGGGCAGAGGAAGTCAAGAACATCAGCAGAAGCCTCCAGAGTGGAAGGCCTGGATGTCGCTCTTAGTGCTATTCTATGGATGTTTTCATCAGCGCTAATGGATGTAGAATGAGTTGCTTGAGTGGTCTATTTGGGCAAAAACGGTTTTAGAATTTTTTTTACTCGAAGAACTTCTTACAAAGAACAGAAAGAATGTTTAAACATAACAGTAATCTACCCCCTTGTTTGTACTGTTCAATGCACTTTAGTATTAGTCTTTTAAAGTGAAGTGGTATACAAACAATTGCACCATGTAATACAGCATAGAACTGTATACCAGAAAAATGAATTCCACCATTTTTGGTTGGAAAGTGATTGACCTTGGCAATTCCAGTTGCATGGAATAGTAACACTTACTTCACTGTAATGCAACCAATTATCAGAGTATTTTTATTAAGGCCCTAAATGTTAGAGTACATAACATGACATGATCTCTGAACACATGGTTTGTAAAAACAAATAAATTATAACAATTTCAGGCCATATTAAAGAAAAACCATAAGCTACACTTGGATGCAAAATAGAAGATTTTATGTATACAGTGTATACAGCCAAACATAACAGGTTAGAGCTAAAGGGCTGTTTGCATGAAAGGAAGGCACCTTCATTCATGCAAGATGGGGTTCCAATTCCCCCCTTTAAAGATGCACCCCCCACACCATTATCCAGTGCTATTTTCCAAGGGTCTCCTAACCCTCAGATGCAGTGGGAAGGCAATATAAAGGTGAAAAGCCCTGTCCCATAAGTGAAACATTGTTCACAGCTCCTAGGTGCTGCTACCCAAACCTAATCCTATGCATATTGTATACACAAGTCTCACTGTATTCAAAAATGTGCCAATGTTTTTCACCCCTTATACTGCAGGCTCTATTATGCATTTCTAAGCAATATTTTCAGCATTGTTTCTCTCTTCCAAATCTGGTGAGTGGTCAAATGCCTCATTTCATATGTCACAAGTACCCAAGAACTCAATTTGAAAGGAGGTATTAAAAGAAGTACTTACCATACATGATTGCAAGTTTAAGATAACAAGTTCATGGCAGTAAGCCTCAATATGGTGAAGTGCTTCATCTACTAGCTGTATCAATGAACAGAAAATAAATTAACCAGAGATTTAGAAATACAGCTGCTACAAAAGTTCAATTTTACATTATTATTTTATAAAATTGTAGTTTTCCAAATATCACAAGATAAATTGATCCTTACAGATTCAACATTACATGTAAGCAGGCCTATACCTGAGTGCATCCTCTAAAAAACAGTGCCTTGAGTCCATTGCACCCTTTCACTAGTGCTTCAATGCCATCTTTTGTAATCTGATCACACCAAGAAAGGTTCAAGAGTTCCAGGTTTTGGCAGCCCTCACTGTAAGAACAAAACATAAAGTCAGAATATTTATTACAGTGGCAAATCCTAATTTAACTCTTTTGCAAAAAGCAGTAGAGATAACTGCCTTCTACAAAAATCCCTAAGGAAAGACTACATAAAGCCACAATAATTTATATAACAGTAGTAGCCACGTATTGTCAACATCAGTCAATATCAAGATATAAACGCAATGATTTCAACATATGTTGAGCATTATATGATTTTACCTTAAATTCTTCAAAGAGTTGTTTGTGATGGAAATACAAGATGTCAGATCCAGATATTTTAGCCTGGGGCAAAATTTGCTAAGGTTGTAACAAGTGCTGTAAAGAAAGTGGGACATTTAAAATGTCTTCAGCTCTAGACAGAAATTTGACTAAATGACAACCATTTGCAGAGTACTAGAAAAGTATAATGTAGATTTAAACAAACATGGATGTTTTGCAGTTTGATTTTTGTATCAACATTTCTACAATTTGTGGTGTTGGGGGTCCCTCTGCACCCCAAGACCCCCAACTTACCAGGGGAGGAGAGCCAGGGCGGAGAGCCAAAGGGCCAAACGGTGCAGAGGGACCCGGAGGCCACTTCCTCCGCAACGCCTGTCAGTCCCAAGGCTGACACAACAGGCAGAGGCAACCCAGCAACCCTGACCCCGCACCCCCGTGACAGGGGGGCCAGCGGATGCCAGGCCAACAGAGTGCCTGCAGCCGCAGAGCGGCCAGACGCACCCAGCAGGCCCGCACCTGAGAACGCGGGCCCACCCGATAGGCTGGGCCTCAGCACAAGAGAAACGGCGCCTCTCAATGACGCCGCTGAGGGGCAATGCAAGTTGCTGGGCCCAAGAGAAGGGGAGGGCCTGGGACCAATGGTCAGGTAGGATCTAGGGCTGGGCCCCTTTAACAGGGAGGCACTTTCAACCCTCTCAGCAGGAAGGGGAGGGGCCACGGAAGAGAGGTAGCCCCATAAAAGGCGAGAGGCCTGTGATGACAGACACAACAGAACTGGACGTGAGGCAGGAGACTGTGCAGCCAACAGCTCTTGTCCAGGACACACCAGCCAAGGCAGGGAGGAGGACCAGGGTGCCTTAACCCCCTTCCCTTGAACAAGTCTGAGGCCTCTCGCTAGGGTACCCTGACCACACACCTCTACCTATGGTTTTAATAGCTTCTTTGAAAAAATGGTTAAATATTTACATTTTATATTTTGGGTAATAAGATAAAAATGTATTCAGCTAACGATTTTTTAAAATGCAGTTACGACAAATACTATTCACTTACCTATCCGTAATTTTTGTACATCCATTAAGGTTTAAGTTTTCAATGTTTCTACAGTTCTGCGAAAATGTTCTGCAAACAGCAATAAAATCAACAGTTCAATTAGGTAGAAAAAGTTATTTAATAATACATTCTCCCCTCAGACATTCTAGTTAACATTTCAGAAAATATAAAAACATGGTTGACTATTTCTGAAGGAGATCACTTAGATTTGGATATAGTTTTACTCAGACTCTCAAAATCCATTTGTCAGTCTGCAGCTTATTAAGAAAGACCATGCCTATTTTTTTAAATTATGGTAAAATACATTAAGGAGTAAAGTTCCATTCTCTTGAATTTCCCAAAGCAATCAAATAAGTTGTGAATTACACTAAGTTGTACTGCTATGTAGAATATGTGTTAAAAGATTCCGGATCAAATTGGTCATAATACAAATTGCTTAATGTGGCTCAATAGTTTTGGAGAGAAGCTTTTTACCTTAAAAAAAAAAGTGGATAGAGGCACAAAAGTAAGCTTCCCCCACCTTTCAGATCACCCCACCTTGTGATCCTAATTCCCCCGCTACAGTTTTGATCCCTTTCATGGCCCTCCAGGACACTTTAAAAAACCCACTAGGCAGTATTACACATTACATCGGATTTAGCCTTTATAGCCAATCCCATTAAGATGAGAAATAAATGGGAGTAAGTGCATCTAACTCTACATAGGTTTGGTTTTCTTTAAGGATTTGATTCACAACCTGCTGCCACACAACTACAGAGGTGCTGTACCGATTATTGCCTGACCCACAGGTGTACATTTTGTGTATGTGCAACACTGGGCGGAAATGGCTTAAGCAATACTGCAATTGGGGGGAACAGTTTCAGCAGCCTGCAGCAGCAGTTACAAGCCTGCAATGCTATGTTCCATGACTGCTGAAGCTGTTCCAATCCATCATAAAGTCACCTGGCTGAAAACAGGGCAATATTAGTGTATTACCTTCCCTGGTAACCAGTCTGGGCTATGAGTACAGTGGAACTGATGACAAAACACAGCTGTGGTCTGAACCCACTGGTCACTGGAGAAAGGGAGCCTGCACTGCTGGCAAGAACTCCACGTAATGAGAAATGCGTTGCCCAGAATGTCCCTTTGACTGCGAGATGCAAGATGCACAGGCAGAAAGATTAGCTGAGGTGGAATAACTGCTTACAGAAACACTTATTAGCCTAGATCAGCAGTCTCTAAACCACATTCACAGACCGCTGTGTGCTGAAAAGGCCTTCCCTGTTGTGCACGATGCTTACCGTTCCGCCACACAGTGGTTTATCTTGCTACCCGATCTCTGCAGAAAGTTGTTCTGAGCAGCTGCTTCTGCCCCAAAAATAGGGTGCAGAGCTTGCTGGAGCAATGGGCAGTGAAAGCAGCTGCTCGGCACAATTTTCTGCAGAGATTGGCTGGCAAGATAAGATGCTTTGGTATAAACGGAAAGTGCTGCACACGCAGGAGAAGGCATTTTCCAGGTGCCGGACCCAACCTGCAGGCTGGGTTTTCGCACCTGCTGGCCTAGATAATTCTTATCAGAAATGGAAGGCTCTATTTTCCCAGCAACTGACCCGTACTGGGTTCAGAACAGAGCTAATGCTCCCGGTTCCACTGTACCCATGGTAAGGTAATGCAGCTGTGTGCTATGCTACAGACACACTGCCATCTCCAACTGTCCATCACAGTTATATTTCAATCATGCTGATGGTCTGACTGATAAAGAACTTGCTTTCACATGCATAATGTGTATTACACAACTCAAGGATATGCATCAATCTGCAAATGTTTTAGCCTATTACTTACTTCAAAGAAGAGTCTCCAACCCCAAGACAGCCTCGTAGACTTAGTTGCCTCAGGAACCCACCACATCTTTTGGAAATATTTTCTAACACCCGGCCCTTAAATAGATGAAACAAATATCAGCTTCATATCTAAATCAGATGCATTTCAAGATGAAGTCCCATGACAGGAAGCATTATGTCTAAAATGAACAAGAAAAAGAAAACTTTTTTGCTGAAGATTTCACTTGATTTACATTTAACTTTAACTTGATTAAATTACATGTTTGTAATGTTGTAATGTTCATGGCCAAACAAGCTTCAAGAATTCTAGAAAGAACCATAAGGGAATCTAGCAAAATGACAACTTTCAGCAAACAGATTTCTTAAAAAAAAAAAAAAAAAAAACTTGTGCAAGATTGCTTGATACCACAAATGCATGTAAACTCTAATACTGTGAGATGCTTACCTAAAGTATTGAATAATTCAGTGAACAGAAATCACAGCCACTTTCCTCTTCAGTACTCCATTCTAGATTTCTATAATTCTACAGTTTAGTTCCAGGATGTTAATGCTTTGCCAGCCTTACTGATTACAGCAAACTGTGAGTACTGGAATTACAATACTGCTGGACTGTGGCCATCAATTTGAGCTTTGTAATGTAAAGAAAATGATGTTAAACTATGCACTGTTTGAGGTCTAGCACGTATTTCATTTCCATGTGTGAATTTTAGTTTCAGTGTGCTTGTAATTTTATAATAATAATTTTTTATAAACCTGAATTTACACTGTCCCAGTTAAATGCTAAAGCAAACAGATTTGTCTCTTTACACTTTTCTGTATACCATAGTTTGTCTCCTGCTGTCTGGAAGACAAATAGTATTTCTTAAGCAAGAATTATGCAGCTGTTTTGTGACTTGGATAGGAAAACATGCTCTTTTTTCCATATCACCTACAAATAAATGTTTATATATCAACACAAAAAAAGCTTATTACAGTATGACTAAAATGTTTTGTGCTTCATGGGCTAGATAGGGTTACAGAAGAACCACACAGATGTCCTATTCCCTGGTTTTATGTGCTGGGGAAAGTGGAGAAACAAGATTGTTGAGTCCTATATGGAACTTTCCCCAAATGGGGATTGTATCCACATATGGAAGGTACATATGGAAGGTACATACCTCCACAATAAATTTCCTGTCAGAAAACCTGGTGAAGGTACTACAAGTATACAAGAAGTTTTTTACTACAGTAGTCAAGTCGTCATTTTGATACAATATACTCCAGTACAATATACTGAACTTCTGAACTTCCAGAGTTCTTGTTAATGTCAGTAAGCATTAACACTACCCTGGATAAAAATTTTCTTCCTGTTCAATTTGCACAGTATATGTTACTGGGTATATACTGCATTAATGTGTTAATTGTCATATCCATCATAACAATGTTAAATGTAAAAATGTCATATAATAAGGAATCTTACCCTTAACAACAAGTTGAAACTTAGCACTATGCATGAGATATCACCATAAGGCATGCTTGAAAGTCACAATGAGCAAAAGACAGTGCATACAGGGAATACGCACTGTGTGTACCTTAAAAATAATCCGATCAGATGGTTCTGGATATTGCAGAAGTGCTATGGAGTTCTTTCCGCCCATACTGGAAGTCTGATTTCAGGGTATGCTCCTTCATGTGTGAGCAGTGTTCCCATGTAGCAAACTATCTCCAAGAGAACACTATTTATCTTCCCTCAACCAGCACAAGCAGGCACCAAAACAGTCCAAGGAACAGGAAGTCTATGCTCACTCTCCATAGCCCCAACTAACGCTTCCTCATTGCTACACAAAATCTAGGATTCATGTAACTCGAAGGCAGTGGGGTACCACAGGACACAGGCACTGTAAGGGACTCACCCTGTATGCAACAGGAGAAACAGCAGTCACAGTGGTTTTGCTTCCTTCAGCAGGGCTCACAATTAAAATTCTGTTGAGTTGGAGGTGGATTTAGAATATTTTACATTAAGCTCAAAGGAGAAAGGGATGACTACAGCTGCTACTTCCCATCTCCATCAATCTGTAAGCTCACTGTCTTATTAGAAAATGGAGAGAGGAGAGACAAGCTGAACATGAAACATGCAGCAGCTTTTCCTCCAACAAGACTCCATACTGACAGTCTGTATACTTCACCCCTGACGTAGGAAAAATATAAATTTACTGAACAATGCAGGGGGGGGTCCTCAGCCGTTCTTCCTCCTCTGGTTGGGCTCCATGTTCAGGGTGACCAGATGTCAACCACAAAGGAGGACAAGGCACCCCAAAATGTAGGACAGCCAAGAAAAATGTAGGATAGGACTAAATAAAAGCTAAAAACACTTATATATTGATTTCATGTGGTTACACTGTATTATTTATTAAATTTAAAATTATATTACATATAATTTATTAATTACAAGAATACTGCAGGAGCCCACTCACAGGGAAAAAGAGGACATTTAAGGAGGACACACTTTTCCAGGACACAAGGCTAAAAAAAAAAAAAAAAAAGAGTACATGTCCTGGAAAAAGAAGATGTCTAGTCACCCTGTTCATGTTAAAATTCCAAATGCCATGAAGAAAGAGGAAGGAGCACTGAGAATTTTCCCCTCCCATCACCCAGTAAGTTATGGAGCTCCTTACCAGGGATAGTGAGAGGAGAAAGGAGCCAAATCCACAGTGTGGAAGAGATGAAGGAGAATTCTCCTTCATGTCACTGATGAGCCAAATAGATATGGGGCCTTCAGAAGTCCGTCAAGTGGGCCAGGGCCTGACCTGACCAATCTCTGAGTTCAGTCCAGTTTGACTGCAAAAGCGAAGAGTTGGGTGGGACTATGTGAGTCACATTCATGGCTTCTAGCCCTTGTAATAGTTCATTACATTGTCTGCCTATGTATGGGGAGAACCTCTAGGGATCGCTCTGCACAGGTGAAGAAAGATCACAGCACACAGGTCAACAAAAACCTGTACAGTGGGCCCACCTTATCCACGGGTTAGGCACCTGCAGATTTGACTCAACGCAGCTGCTGAACCCATGTCTGGAGTGCCTCAAAGACCTCCACAAGGCACTTCTCAGTGAAAAGGTCCTTAAGGCCCTCCCCACAGATTTGATTATCCATGGAAACTGGAATCCGTGGGGAGAAGATATCCGAGAATGGAACCCCCACTGATACCAAGGGCCTACTATAATTTGGTTAAAACTCAGGTTAAGTACAATAATAATAATTTAATTTCCATCCATTAGCTGCAACAATCCTTTTGTGTATACTGGATAAGGACACTTTGCTTACCTTTTTACTATAGTTCTTTGAGAGGTCAGCTGTGCAGTCACATGTAGTGAAGCTCTGCACATTGGAAGCTTCCAGAACTTTGTTAAATATTCTGCTCCTGCTCTCAAATGGGGGAAGCCCTGTGCACACCATGTTTCAATCCAATATAAATTTACTCAGATGCAACTCACAATGTTTTCAATGATACTGACTCCCAGGAAAGTATGCATAAGATTGCTGCTTTAGTTCCACATTGTATGCATATAGTGAGAATATAATGTGCATGATAGCAAGAAACTACAATATTACTAACCTCTACATCTGTTTGAAAGTTGAAAAGGTCTATTCTTTGCCAATTACTTCCATCCAGGGCCAAGACATTCCAGGACTAAAATACACAAAGTACATAAATGTATGCATTATACTTCACCTGTGTTGCAATCTTGTACACAGTTATCTGGGAGTAAGACACACTGAAAACAGCAGACTTTGCTTCCAAGTAAACATGCATAGGGGTGCACTGTAAATATCTTGCAAGACAATCACTTTGTTGCAAGACATGCTTTGAATGTCGTCCTCTCAAAGATATGATAAAAGTATTAAAAATTCAAAATACAGTTTGTTTCATGCTAAAAATGATCATAGACCACGAAAAAGCCTACTAATAATTGATTTGGATGATTTATGTTTTACTATTTTAAAGTCCTGTTGAGAGATTGTACTTTGGGACAGAGGAATCAGGTTTGTTTTGCATTGTCCACTATGACGACAGGGGACAGTGGGGAACAATATCAATGATGCGCACCCAGGAAGCAGGAAAGGGAGAAGCACGGAGACATTCTAGGAAAGGAGAACTTTGTGTGGGGAAATGGAAGTTGGAATGTTGGGAAAGAGCAGTTTAAAAAGGCAGTTGGAGAAGAATGTGGGGAGAGAGACAGCAGCTCTGAGGGGAAAATGGCTGAGCAGATGCTTGGGAAGGGCTGAGGTACATCAGAAGCATTCCCTGAAGACCATCTGGAAAGCCCCACCGAGCACCAAACCTCCTGAAGAATATACATTAATACTTCACTGTTTAAAAGTTTATAGTAAAATTCTTTAGAAGAAATCCTGCTGTGTCAGTGTGATTTGATCGGGACCAAGCACTGACTTGACAAGTCCAGTTGCTAAAGAAATTGGCCAAGGTAACATTAGCCAAGGTGACAAGTGACAAAAAGGAGTCCCACACTACTTTCGCATGACATGGTGGCAGTGTCCAGATTGTGTGGTGGTGCTTTTTCCTCAACAGCTTCATGGGCACAGTTGGTGCTGACGTCTGGTGCACAGTATAATTACTGAGGACTACAGTAGTGGATATTGAGGCTCCTGGACTGTTGGATATGCTGGCTGAGGATGCAGTAGCAACATCTGAAGATGAAAGAAATGGAGAAGAAAGTGCTCTGGGAGGTACGAACAGAGTTACCACATTAACTTTTTATCAGGAAATTAAGTGTTGTTATTGGGAGACTATGGAAAGATGGTGGAGGTAGTTTGAAGCAAAGAAAAAGGAACAGAAGTTATTAGAGATGAAGGCTCTGATGAATATTCAAAGTGCAAAAGAGGGCAGGGAACAAGGAATAAAGCAACAACCAGTGGTGCAACAGAAGCAGCCATGAGTATACATCCACATGGAAAAGTTATGGATGCAGGACGGGACAGACAAAAGGTGAGGACAAGAAGGAAGTGTAGACATTGGACAATTTATTCAGGGGAGAGAGTAGACTTGTTGCAACAAGAGATGCAAGAGCTTAGTAAACAGGTGAAGTCTCTGAAGAATGGGAATCTGAGCAGGTAGAAGATGATTGGAATAAGATCAGGAAAGAGGAGAGAGTGGAGTGCCTTCTACAGCAAATGCAAGTAATACAGCAATGAATTGATGAGTTGGAGAGAGAGAAGAAAGGTGAAACTGATGCAGGTAGAGAAACAAGAGTACAGAGAAAACCCCAAAGTTCCAAGAGGAAGCAAGATTGCTTAGAACTTGAGAACAGACAGAGTTTTACTGGTTTACAAAGAATTCCAGATGAGGAATGTGGATTTAGAAATGTACCCTGCTATTACAGAAGAAGTAGAGTGGACTGGGGATGTTTACATCTTTAGAAGAGGTTTACCCAAGGAACTAGAGGAGAGAATCTGAGCAGCCACGGATTGATGATTTTGGAAGGCTAACTAGGACAGCAGTAAGCTAAGCCTGTCCCACACGTAAGGATGGGATAGAGTAGAGCAAAAGGCAATGTGGGAAGAAGATAGATGATGGATGAGAACTCTACTCCCCAAGTTGGAGCTAAGTATCTTAGAAAGGAAAATGGGAGTGGATTAACTCTCCCAAAGAATGTGAACGATGTATGTCAGCCTTTTCGAACAGTAGTAAGAGAAACAGAATTAATTTCCCCAGAACAATCTCACTGGAAGCAAAGGTAACAAGTGGTAGACACAGCAGGTCAGCTGCAGGCAAGATGAAAATAATCAGAACTGGAGACAGTGAAAAAGCTCCATGCCAGGAAGTTGGCAGAGGATGCATAAGCCTAGTGGAGAATACACCCAATAGTGGCAAATGGGTAGAGTACCTATGGAAAAGAAGGCAGGTATGCCAAGATGCAACCAGAATGTGATTATAAGAACTTTTCCAGAAATAGAACTGTTGCTTCTAAGACAAGTTGTGGCCCAGGAAAAAGTGGGTGACGTTGGAAAGGTTTCCAAGAAAAGGTTAAAACGGACACTGTGTTGCTAGGTACTGAAGAGAAAGAGAATATGAAGGAGGCTGCAGTTGTTGGGCCGTTAGCACTCTCTTCTAATTCTGCTAGGCACAAAAGTACCCCTGAAGTGCTAAGGGAGTCAAAGGAAGCAAAGAAGCTTACCCCAGCTCCTTATTTGCCTCTTGAAAAGCAGGTTGGGTAAGAAGATCAATTTTGGAATGTAAATGATTTGTCTGGACTTTTCTTAGCACAATCTGAAGTAAAGAGCTCCCCAGAAGAATTATTTCCCGATGTGGATAAATTGTCAGATTTTCTTTTATAGGAAACTGAAGTTAAAAAACTTTTTAAATAAATTGTTTCCGTATGGTTAGGAAAGAACTGATCTTTATGCAAAGCAAGGTAGAAGAAGTCAGTTTACTTTGAAAGGAGAGAGAGATGAGTGGATTTTTTAAAAAAGAACTGAAATCCCTAGAACAATTAATCAAGGACAAGAGATGGTAGATTTCTGCTATACATGATGATTTGGAAGACACAGAGGTTTATAGAGAAAAGAATCTGCAACAGTACAGTAAATTGGAGCAGGATCTTAAAGAAGGGAAGGCTCAGAATGGAGAACTGGACAGAAAATATTATGAATTTTAAAAAAAGGTAAAATGCTCAGAATATACAAAGCTACCCTGCTGGCTTTCAAACGAGTGTCAATGGACTTCAGTGAGATGTCATTAAATTTAAAGTAACATCAAGAAGTTACGAAAGGTGAAGCAGTGGCTCTTAAAAGATCTTTTGCCTGGGCAGTTTTTTTTGTTCCTAAACTTCCTTTACAGCTATGAAGAATGTGCGACCAGATCAAGAAAGAAACATCTGAATGTTGTGGTTTCTTGAAAGATAGAAACCTTCTTTCAAATTGTAAAAATCCCTACGGGGATTTAAATTGCCTGCCTATGTAAACCGCCTTGAATAAAGTCTAAGGAGAAATCTGAGGACCAAGAAAGGCGGTATAGAAATACCTGTATTATTATTATTAAGTTTTCTGTGTACATTTTGGCTTTGGTTCCAGCAAATGTGTCCCCTGGGAGCTGTGTGTTTATTGGTGTTCTTACTCCAATTAAATTACAAGTTTTGCAGAGATCTTTTAGCTGCAGTGATTCCAATTTGATGGAAGACATCTGAAATGATAACTTTATTGATTGTGGAATATTGAAAAGAGAAGGCTTGTACAACAAACTTTCTGTAACTTTAGAAATTTGCTGTACCATCCTAAGGAAAATGTTTGTTGAAATTTTTATTTCTTTTTGGGAAATCTGTGTGGTCTATGTAGGAATCTATGAAGGGAATAAAAGAGATCATTAAGAGTTGGGAGGTGGTGAGGAAGCATACTATGAATTTTATAGGATGGGTTAAGATTGCTTCTGTTGCCATGGGAAAGTTTGTATCTCCGGTTGCAAGTGAAATGTCTCCTTATTGTACCCTGATACGGATTTAAGATCAATGTATGATCCTAGATAAGAGAATAGATTTCTCAAGATCTTTTGTAGGGTTCTAAGTGGTTTTGCTATATTTTTGATTTAGGGACAACTGTAAGATTTTGATGCAAGTCAGATTGTGAGCTTGGGGTACTAGTCAATCTAGGTATGAGATATCTTATTCACATAGCTATTTTAGAGGTGCTGGGTTTTATGATATTAAAGTTAATTAGTTTTAGATATAAGTAACTTGGGCAAAAAGGTTGTTGGTATACAACAAACCTTTTTGAGCAAAGAGTGGTGTGTTGAGAGAGTGCATTTTGGGGTGGAGGAATCGGGTTTGTTCTGCATTGTTCACACTGACAATGGGGGACAGTGGGAAACAACATCAATATTGCAAACCCAGGAAGCAGGAAAGGGATGAGAGAAGCAGGGAAACATTCTAGGAAAGGAGAACTTTGTGTGGGGAAATGGAAGTTGGAATGTTGGGAAAGAGCAGTTTAAAAAGGCAGTTGGAGAAGAATGTGGGGAGAGAGACAGCAGCTCTGAGGGGAAAATGGCTGAGCAGATGCTTGGGAAGGGCTGAGGTACATCAGAAGCATTCCCTGAAGACCATCTGGAAAGCCCCACCGAGCACCAAACCTCCTGAAGAATATACATTAATACTTCACTGTTTAAAAGTTTACAGTAAAATTCTTTAGACAAAATTTATCAGCGTGGTTTGATGGGGACCAAGACCAAGTATCGTTGCTAAAGAATTGGCCATAATAATGTTACCAAGTGACAAAAGTGACCAAGTTCAGCACCTCTTTCACATGACAGGCCCACATTCTTTTGAGGGGGTGATGTGGGAGGGATGCAAGAAAATTGCCTACATACATTTATAGTAGGAAGAATTTATTCCTAATGTTCTAAAACTAGTTTTTGTGCTCTAGTAGCTAAGAGTTTGAATTGTAAACCAGGAAGATCCTAGTTCAAATCTCACCTCGGTTATTAATTCACTAAGAAGCCTTGTGCAAGACATTAGTCTCTTGGGCTCAAACTTGCCCCACCTTACGAATGGGACAAATGAAACTAATTTAGCATGCAGACTGAAATTTTAGAAACATGGTTCATAAATTTGACATGTATTTATTCGGATGAGAAGACCATGGTTGTGTCAAAGAATTAGAATCATGTTGCTAAAAAAGTAGAGGTTTCTAGCAGAGATGGGATACTGTGATTAGGCTGAGTTTGCTTTAGGAACACAGCAGTAAAATGGAACTCTAAGCACCTGGAGGGTACTGGCTTTTTAACTGCTGTTTCTGGCTTGCTATCTAGCAACGTGTCCTATCTAGGCATGTTTTCCCTGATGAAGTTCTGAAAAAACAGAACAAAACATTGAACTTCTTTAACATCATGGATTATAATTTTTTAACACAACCATGGTCTTCTCACCCAAATAAATATATGTCAAATCATTGGATTATTGCTGGTCATGAAAACCTACAAACATATATAATGGTTCACAAACATTTTTAAATATATGGAGTTTACGTTGAAATAAATTTTATTTATGTAAAACACCGTGGAATTTTAAGTATAAAATGCCCATCAGCGCAAGCATAACAAAACCTTTTGAAGAGTATTATATAAGATGTACCCCTTTTAGTAGACATGAGTGTCAGTGACATCTATCTTCAAAAAAATAATACCTGCAAATACACTGTACTTTAGAACAGCAGTTCTCAAACTTTCCAGGGTTGTGACCCCATCTTGTCCTTAGGAGGTGGCATCGTGATCCACCTCCAGCAGCCGCCCCAGTCGTCCAGGTCGGCCTCCAGTGTCTTCCGCAAGCCTAGTAATTGCTCTGGCAGGGACTTTTGAGTCACTTCAGGTTGAGTTTGAGAAACCAGAAGTCACTGCCAGAGCCATTTCTTAGGCCTGCCGAGGCTTCTGGAGGCTGTCCTGGGCTGGAATGAAATTGGGGCAACTGCCATAGGTGCTTCAGAACATGTAGTGGCCTCTGGTTATGTCCGTTTGGCTCCAATTTGGAGGCAGACACATGCAAGAGTGAGTGGTTGGGCTCAGCTGGTAACCCACCTCAGCACTGGGTTGTGACCCACCCAGTGGGTTGCCACCCACAGTTTGAGAAACGCTGATTTATATATCTGAAAAAGGAGACTGAGGGCACAATCCTAACCAGGTCTACTCAGTAGTAAGTCCTATTTTGTTCAATGGGGCTTACTCTCAGGAAAGTGTGGTTAGGATTGCAACCTGAAACTATAACAATTCAATCCAAAGAGAATTAAAGCAAGTGAAAATACACTTACATTGGCAATTTTTTATTCACAGAACATTAGGAAGCAAACACTTAGCTGTACCTTAGAAACTTGTGCACATCGACACAAAGTAATTATGTCCAAGAAGGAAAATATTCTATGAAAAAGAGGAAATGGAAAAAAGCATGTTTATCAGTAATCCAGTAAGCTTGTTCAATCAAGTGAAGAACATGTGAATTGTTATATGCTAGCCTAGACTAAGGCTCAGCATTCACTCTGACAGCAACCAGAAAAATGCTTCTAAGACACTGTTAACAGATACAGCTAGGAGAACACAGGATCTTGTTAAACAAGTCAGAATGTTCTTGCCCATATGTTTTTCTATGCAATTTAAAGCAATATCAAGGGCGCTGCTGCAAAAAATATACTGTGGGTAAGACACACTGTGAAAGTTCATCAGGAAAGGAATTTGGGGGTCAAGAGTTGGAACAGAGCAATATATTTTAATTGCCATTACTACATAGCAAAGCAAGCACAAAAATAGCTTGCTTGTTCTAGCAGCAGAAACATATAGTGAGAGGTTAGATTTCTCACTAGAAAGAGTCTGGATGGCAAAGGAAGCATGGGATCCTACAGTAAGCATCATGATCACAGGTAAGAGAACCCCAAACATTAAGTCTGCACTAGCTCTTGGAATTTTATGAGCTGAAGTCAGTTTTGCTAGTACCTATTCGCTGAGGGCCAAAACAGTCATGACACAGAAGAATTCAGACTGGAAGAATAGTATAGTAAGAGAAAGGGTTAAACTCTGGTCCCCTTTGAAGGTCTTAAGGAGCCAAAAATGGCAGATATCCTTATCTGCAATTTTCTGTATCCGTGGGGGGGTGGGGGCAGTTCTCATATACACACTTGGTCTCCAAGAATTGTTTTCCATTACCATTCCTTGGAAGACACAGTATATCTACTGAAGCTTCTAAGGGCCCAATCCTGTCCAGCGTCAATTCAGCTGCAATGCAGCCCCATGGTAAGAGACAAACATTCCCTTACTTTGAAGAGGCCTCTGTGACTCCCCCCACCCCACAGGATGTAAATCACACCCTGTTGACACAGCTGCATCAGCATTGGTAAGTTGGATAAGATTGGGCCCTAAAACCGAAAACATATCATCAATACAAAATCTTTCTAACTTCAGTGATAATGCACTTTAAACTATCTGCAAACTACATAACAATACATTTGCCATCAAATGCAATTAAACCTAGTTTATAATTACTATTCCAAATCTCAGACATAAAAACAACAAAGTTTCTTCTATGAGCAATAATTAAATTAGAATAATAAATAAGTACAGTAATTTAAAAATTACCTTAAAAGAAGTTCTTTGGGTAACTTTTTATTAACAAGAGCGTCATCATCATTGAACAGTGTCTAAAAAAACCAAAAACATAATTTGAAACAACTCATTTAGACATGCAACATATTGACTAAAGCAGTGGTTCCCAAACAGTGGTCAGGACCCACCAGTGGGTTGCAAGTTGATTTTCCGTAGGTCACGAAAAGTTCCTGAAATTTTTTTTTTAAAGCAACCTTTGAAAGCACCCCCAGTTTGCTGAAGAAAACTGCAGAAGTGGGCAATCCAGATGGAGGCCTCACTCATGGTTCGAATGCTAACCTGTGCTGTGAGGTAATCGTCATACTTCCAAATTAAAATGTCACATTCTTTGCTTTTCTTCAGTACAGGGGAGCCCCCGTTTCTGCAGTTTCGGGTATCTGCTGATTGCAGGGCCCTCCACACATCCCCTCCAGAGGCGATGGGAACTGGGCTCCCCTCACCCTCCAGAGGCTTCTGAGGCCCGCAGAGCTGCTGTGGGCCTCAAAATGGCCAAAATTTCAACTGAAAACCAGAAGTGACTTTTTAATGCTTTATAAGGCATTAGCAGGCCCGGGGAAACCCTCCAGTCACACACAGCCTCTGCAGGCCTCAAAAGATGCTGCGGAGATGAGGGGAGCCCTGTTCCCCTCGCCTCCAGAGGGTGGGGTTATCTGTGGTTTCACAAGGGTGGGGGTTCCGGAACTGAACCCCCATGGATACTGGGGCTACAGAATTCTCTATTCTGCAGCACATTCTATGTATTAAGATCTTCACCAGTTACAATACTTAAGCATTGTGCTTTAGTTAAGTCCCATAGGAAAACAAGATTCTGTTTTTTGCTTTTAATTAACAGCAAAAGTCTTGTGGCTCCTTAAAGACTTGACACACTTATTGTAGCATTAACTTTTGTTACACTGGCAACTCTTTTCCATACAAAACCAGTTAAATTTTTTCTTGCTATCATTTACTCTGCTCAAGTTGTAACTAGAATTCCTGAAATGCTGAAGCACTGACATGCAACATCCTTTTAAACATAAACCAACCACGTTTTTAATTTTCCTGCAAGCCATCGTGTTATTATATCCAGTTCCTCTAAGGGTGAGAAGGCGAAATCTTGTCTCAGAAGCTTTTGTCAGTTCTTTGATTGTGAAATTAATACAGCTCCAAGAAGTAGAATGTAGCAGAAATGCCTTTACTTTCTACAAACTGACTTTTAAAGTGTCTGGGAATATAGCATAATATGTCTATTTTTACATGTTGTAGTAACTGCAATGAAAACGATATTAAAGTTATCTTCAGTGCTCATTTGATCTGGGGAAAAAATGCTTGTAGATAGAAGCATTGTTGGAAGAAATGTATGAGTCGAGGAGATGATAAAACAAATCCTGCAGAACCTGAAAGACAAACACATTTCTTGTGTTTCTTCTTCTGGCATAGAAGATTGCTGTTTCTAAAAGGCATCATTTAGCATACTTTACTTCAGGGTAAGGGTATTTAGAAACAGATAACATTTCCAGAATGTGTGTCTGGGGACTTTCACAGAACGCAGACACTGTTGGACTTTTGGTTTAAAGCTTGATTCAATGTTTGCTTGTCCCAGAATCTTGTTCATGCAGTCAGTTACTCCTTGGATATAAGGTAGAACAGCCTTCATCCTGTGACCCCTTTGTTCTTCCACCTGGAGAATACAACCCTTTCTGGGAACCAAAGGACTATTAATCATTCCCCTTTTGTTCTAATACCATTTTAACATGGTCCAGTTCTTGATGCAGATATTGAGGCTCTGAGATTCTTTTAGCCCTTTTGTATTAGTAAGTCCCCCTTTTTTTGCTTGGGATGATGGTTGGAAGTAAAATGTAAATAGCAGTCCAGATGTGTGGGTTTCCTAAAGGCCCTATGAGCCAGGATTACATCTTTGTTCCTAATTACTAGTACATTGAGGAAGGGAAGCTCCTTCTCCATTTCTAGTTCCACTGTGAATTCAATAGACCAGTGAATACTATTAAGTATTCACAAGGACACTGAAGCAGGTTTTAAACCAACTAGAAAAGTCGAGCAGGTTCTGCATTCTGTGAAAGACCCCAGAAAATCATGGGAGACACCAAGTGCCTATAGGATCCTGTACAAGTGTGGCAAGGTTATATTGGCACCAATAAGAGGTTAGCCAGCACTAGAATCAATGGTATGTCAAAATCTAATACCTTGTCAGTATGTTGTGAGATAAAAAAGGTTGAAAACCACTGCTCTGTTGGGACTTGTTAAGGTTATGTTTTGAATGGGATAGTTGGTGTAAGATCCCTGCTTTGTACCAATGTGAGCAGGTTGCAAGAAAACCAGCAAATACAGCAGAGTACTTTCAGCAGATGTATTTGAGCAAGGGATATCACAAGTAGAGTAGTCAGTTAGCAGTCCAAGAGTCAGCACGAAGAGCAGTCAATCCAAGTATAACAAATCCAAATCAGTTTCCAACAATACACAGTCAAAGGTTCAGTCCATAAGTCAGTAATAACATATACATACAGTATCCAGCCTCCTCAGTCACTGGCAGCAGTTCCACAGTTATCTCCATCAACTCCCCTACTGCTGCACTGGAAGCTCCAGCAGACTAACCTTATGTAGTCAGCTTAGCCAATCAGTGGTGGCTTGGTCACACCCAGGGTGTGTCAGTCCCAGGTGCCTGCTGATTCTGCTGACTCAGCAATCTACACCTGCTCCCTGAACCAACTTGTAAGCTGTGGTTCTGCTTCCCTCAGAACACAAAGCTAACAGGACTCACCTAGCTTTACAAGACTAAAGGTGCAATCCTAACTGCACCCTAGGCTGGCACAAGTCCTTTGCGCCAGCCTAGGAGGGTAACAAACATGCCATAAAGTACATTTGTGCCTCCTCAAGAGTCAGCTGGGCTGGCGCAGGGACACACACCGGCCCACAGAGGCTGCATTTAGCCTCCACACCAACTTGGGGAAGGAGGGTTGAGTCAACAAAGTTTGGAGGACGCAGGGGTCTGGGGAGGAGGCAGGAGGGAGGCATTCCAGGGCAGGGGGAGGGCAGTCCTGGGGCAGGTGGGCAGGGAGCTGGAGTCTGGGCTGGGACCCAGCTGTTATGCCAGATCCCAACCCCGTTCCCCGAGCAGCGCAGAGTAACTTAAAGCCACTCTGTTCTCCTTGAACTTGTGCCACCTCCAGAGGTGGCACAAGTAAAAAGAGACCCATTGGGGCTGCAGTGGCTTACCCGGGAGTAAGATGAATGGTTTCGCCTTGCCTCTGGCTGAGCCACTGTGGACCCCAATCTTGCGCTGGATACAGCACAGGCCTCCTGGCCTGCCTGTTCCAGCTCAAGATAGAATTGTGCTGCACAAAAATAAAAGTTTCACTTTACCAGCCACTTAAGCCTCTGTTTTTATCCTTTCTACTGTGGGGATGGCACCTTCTGGAGCGTTTGTTGAGCCCCACTTTCATTAGATTGGGACCATTCTAATAACCTTGCATTCCCATACACTTGACCTTGAATAAGCGCTGAGGCCAGCAGTTCCCAAACTCTCCAGAAGTTTGGAAGCTGCTGTAAGTCTTTTCAGGGAGGAGGGAATGCAGCAACATAATTGGGATGATTGCGTTGCTGCCAGGGCTTTCAGGGGCATTTTAATACTTAACTGAGTTCACATTGCTCTCTGGGGGGTGCAGGGAGACCCGCAGATGTGCCTGCACGGTTCCTAAAGTCTCATAAAATCTAAAAACAAAGATCTCAGCCCACTTCCTCTTTCATTATCATAAAAGTACAGAAGTACAGTCTCTTCAGATGGAATGAGGCCATTTATACATTCCAATATTAATGCAAGAAGTGTTCATTATATGTAAAAATATATGAACTTAGTGCACAAATGAAATTAAATACTGCTATGCAGTACACCTGAATGCTTCTATGAAACTAAATAACAATGGAAACTTTTGTACTTTGTCAAACACCAAGTCCTAGGTCTCATAGCAGACAGAACATCATGAGTGTCAAATGCTAGCAGCTACACAAATTAGAACTATTTTCACAATAGTGAAACACTGGCAACGTTTACATTGGTGGTGCTCTCCCATATTTATTAAATCATATGCAATATCTACATGGTGTTCAGCATGGTTGGTTTATTCTGTCATCTAACCTGCATTAAAGCCATTTCTGCCCAACGTTGCATATATGAAACAGGGACAAAATGTGTACACCAGTGGACCGGGCAACATACACACATGTCCACAACCTATGTAACACAGGCACACATATATTAAACACCATAGTTGCTAAGTGCCTTTGCTACCACTTCTGATCTTTCTCATATGAACCTGATCAACATCAAGGCACAATCGGAGTGGTAATTTAAACCATGACTGTTGATTAGAGAGAGAGAAAGATCATCCTGTTAGTTTGTATTCTGGTGCCTCAGTTAAAGAGCAGCAGAGAAAAGGAGGGCAGTTCACCTCCTCTACCACCTATGACTCTAGTTTTGCTTTGCTTCTCCCCAGACAACAGGGGCAGGCGCTGCCTGCATCCAGCTCGTCCCTCAATCCCATTCACATGTGCAAGCCACAATGCCATTTACCTCACATTTTGCCTTCCACTTTAGCTCCAGCTCCCCTTTTGTCCACGAAAACATGATTTCCTTCCAAATTATCACACACATTCTACCCATCACCTCATCCTTCCATTTTGGAGTGTGCCCTCCAAGCCTGCACATACATCCCCCTTCTCCTGCTTTTGCCCCACAGAGGGCACACCCAGTTTTCTGTCCCCATGCACCCAAACCACCTCCATCATATTCCATTCTTGCGCATAAGTTTAGGTGGTAGTAGTAATAATAATAGCTTAGGTTATTGCTCATTACTCTCCTTGTCATGTATGTATTATATACGCCAATAAAAGATTCTGATGGTGATGACCATGACCCCTTCTTCAGTGACATGCTCCCAACCCCTGACCCTCCACCCCCAAAGCCTTCATCACTGCATTGCACCACGCCCAGTCAGGCTGCAATCCTACCCACACTTTCCTGGGAGTAACCACCATTGACTCTAATGAGACTTACTTCTGAGTAGACATGGCTAGGATCGGGCTCGCAGGCTACAATCCTGTCCACTTTCCTGGGAGTAAGCCCCATTGACTCTAATGGGACTTACTACTGAGTAGACATGGCTAGGATCGGGCTCGCAGGCTACAATCCTGTCCACTTTCCTGGGAGTAAGCCTCATTGACTCTAATGGGACTTACTTCTGAGTAGACAGGCCTAGGATCGGGCTCTCAGTCTTCTGCATCCTCGCGTCCATCCCCATCAGCACTGAACCCAGGCAGCGCAGGAACCCCACCCTGACAGCCCTCGCCAGGCTCGTCCGCATGTGTCCGTCTGCTCTGCACCAGACCAGCGAGAAATGGGGCTTCCTCCTCTCAGTGGCTCCATCTCGCTGTCACATACGGAGCCCCCCCCCATCCCGCCTCCGTCTGAGGACACACCTGACGGCCCCACTGCGGCCGCTGGGAAAGACTCACCATCATCAGTGGCAACAGCAACCCCGCCAGCCGCCGGTTGTCCCGGTGACGAAGGAGCCACTTGAAAAGGCCGAGCGACCCACCAGCCAGCCAGGTGCGGGAACTGCGCTCGCGCGCCACCCTCCGAGCGAAGTGGGGAGAGGGCGAGAGGCGGGGTGGGCGGCGCCAGCCTGGGCACGTGACAAAACCCTGTGGCTTAGCAGCCCACGGCAGGGCGGGTGCGCGTGAGTGTAACGGTCGCGAGCGGCTTCTGAGGGGACGGGGCCTCTGGGACTGCGGTTCTTGTGTCCAGGAGGAGGGACTGGGGCAGCTTATTTCCTGCACCGACATAAACAAACCGCAGACTCCGTCGCCTGGCGCGGGAGGCCAGCGCGTCGCCCCCATGCAGTGGGCGGGGCAACATTCCAGGCAGTGGGCGTGGTGATCTACCATCGCCCCGCCCCCACTGGCTTTTTTGGCTGTACCTTTTGATAGAAGAAAGATATTTCAACACAGTTTGTTTCATCGCTTTCTGCATGAAATTGCGCATTGATTGATATATAACACAATGGTATTATTTTTGTAAACAAAGTGATTTTGGTCACTAGTGGTGTCACCTCCCCCCAGGGTGTCAACTTACTGGCACCTTATTGGAGCAGTTCTCAAACTTTTAGCACTGGGACCCACTTCTTAGAATGACAGTCTGTCCAGGACCCATCATAAAGCAAATGAAAATAAAAAAATTATAAATAAATTAAAGGGAAATTAATAGATAAGGGGAAGCCAACCCTGTTCCACCAAGTGAATTTTCTCTGTAGCCTGCCTGCAATAACCCCCCCCCCCAAAAAAAGAATCAGTAAGATTTTCACCCCCACCCAGTACCCAGTTCAATTTAAGTTCTTATATTTCAAGCATATCACTATCAGGACCCACCTGGCTTTGCAAGTCTGAGAGCCCAATCCTATGCCTGTCTACTCAGAAGTAAGTCCCATTATAGCCAGTGGGGCTTACTCCCAGGAAAGTGTGGATAGGGCAGCAGCCTAAAACAGAAAAAATTTCACCTTACCCTGTCAAGCCTGTTGCATTCTTTTTATGGGGATGGGGGGCTGCCTTCTGGAGCATTTGTTGAGCTCCAGTTGCATCAAATCAGGACCATTCTGGTGGCCTCACATTTCTCTTTGCCTGACCTGCCCAGGAGCCAAGGCACGTTTGCTTACTCACAAGTAAACGCAATCACGTGGCTTAGTTTCACTTTCAATAGGGCTCAATACATTTGCTTGGAGGGAGGGAACCTCATTCTCTGGTGTTTTTGGGGGGCTACATTCATTGCATCAGGACCATTCTGGTGTTGCTGGATTCCTCTCAGCCTGCCATTTCAGATGGACTAAGGTACGCTCACCTACTCGCAAGTAAACGCATGATTCGGCTCAGTTTCACTTTCCATTGGGCTCCATGCATTTTTTGTTTTCTGGTTTTTTGCCAATAACTTTTGATAGAAAGGGGATATTTCATTCCTGTTTTTTGCATTGCATTCTGCTGGAAATTCCGCATCCAACTATATATAACACGATTGTATTACTCCTAACCACCGCGATTGTAGCACGTCACCCTCCCAGTGCGCGTCACCTGGTGCGGCCCGCAACCCCTAGCAACGGCACTGAGTAAAGTACAGCCCAGTCCTAGCCACACTTTCCTGGGAGTAAGCTCCATTGACTCTAATGGGGCTTACTTCTGAGCAGACATGCCTAGGACTGGGCTGTTGACTCCCTGCGCATACAAAATGGGATGTCAGGGAGAAGAGTTCAGCATCTCCCTCTTTCCATGTCTTATCTTGGCACCTCTTGTACTGTGGGAACCATGGAAAGTGTGCCTCTGAGCATAAAACAGCCACCTTCTGGCAGAGCTCCTGTGTGCCTTGTTTCTCTGGGGTCATGCCTTCCAGAAACCCCACATCGACACATCTGCACCATTAATCCATCAACAGAACACTGTCCTCTCCCTAGGAGTATCATTTTCACATCTCAACTCAGCTTCAGCCTATTACCCCCTTGTCTGTTCAACAGCTTCCACACCAGCAGTTCCCAAACTGTGGGTCATAAGAAGAGCCCCACTGGATCAGCCCAAAGGCCCATCTGGTCCAAATTCCTGTTGTCTTGCCAAATTCCTGTTCTAAGCTTGGTCTAGAGAACTTTAAAGCTAATTAGTTCCCCAGATTAACCACAGCTACCTCAAGTAGTATGCAAAAGCTACCACTGTACCCCAGCACCAATAAAAAAGGTAGCTTGCCTGTGGGACTGCAGGGTCCCTCCTCCCTGTTCTTAAGGCAGCAGCAATTCCAGGTGCAGCAGCACTGCCTCAGTTCTACACCACCCAGCAGTCTCTGTTTAGCGAGCTGGCCAGGCAGTCAGTCAGCTAGGTAGTCCAGGGCCTCAGAGGAATTTTAGCAGGGGGTACAAAAGTTCTTTTGGGCCCCTTTGCAAAGGTAGAGGGGTGAAACAACAGGAGATGGTGGTGATAGGCAAGCAGAATGGGGGCAGGGTGGATACAGCTGGAAAAGTCTTTGGAAAAGGAAAAATCTTGGGAGCCCAGGTGTACCCAACCCATGTGGCATTGGCAGCTAGATACAGTAATACAGAAAACCAAACACACTTCTAATTCTCTCTAAAAAATTTTAAATATAGAAAATTAGCATCATCAAATTTAGGCTCACATTAGAATGGATGGTGTCCTGTGTGTACCAAAACTTCCTTCTGCAGCAGCTGTAGCCCCACAGCTGTGTCCCTGAGCTCCTCTACACTCCTTCATGGCAAGCAGATCCACAAGCTAAAGAGCTACAGTAGCAGGTCAGTTTGCTCCCACTGTGTTAAGGAATGTCATGTATGCATTCCTTGGCCCAGCATATATGGCTTGTCAGTAGCTGCAGTCACATGCTCATGGCAGTGTTCCCACCATTCCATGCAGGCAACACATCTGAGGGCCCAATCCTATCCAATTTTCCAGCAGCCAAACAATAGTCCCAAGGAAAGGGAACAAATGTTCCCATACCTTGAGGAGGTCTCTGTGACTGCCTCCCCACCACGGGATGCAGTGCATGCCCCATTGGCACAGCTGCACCAGCACTGGAGAACTGAATAGGATTGGACCCTGAGCAGATTGGAAAATGTAAGATCACAGGACATTTCTGGGCCCAAGTACAAATTAACCCCTTTACTCCCCTCTCCTAGGCCCTGGGGTAGTCAGCTAGTCTATGAGTCAGTCCACCAATTCCTTGTATGTCTGCTAGTCCATTGGTCAGGTTTCCAGCCAATCAATCAATCCGCAGGTCTATTAAACAGTTAGCATTAACAGGTTCATGAGTCAATCTATTAGTCAGAAAGTCAGTCCAATAAGCTCACAAGTCTCCTCCTCTCTCACCACAACCCACAAGTCTCCCTGCTCCAGGTGCTCCTCATATCCCTGAAGACCTTGTTGCCTCTAGTGGCTGCAGCTGTGCAGCACACCCACTGCTGAAAGCCCAGGTTTTAACCCCATGTCTCCCATATTCACTAGAGCAGGGGTTTTCAACTGCTCTGCCTCAGCACACTAGTGTGCTTCGAGGCCAGGGAAGGCAGACAGCAGCCGTGGGCGGGAGAAGTGGCTGCTTTGACCCTCACGCTGCAGCAGAGAAAAAGGAGCAGTCTTTTGTTTTGCATTTCCTGCTGCTGAGCAAGAGGAAGGCTGCAACCCGATCCTCGTTTACCTGGAAGTAAGTCCTGTTGACTATTATGGGGCTTACTTCTGAGTAGACACACCTAGGATTGGGTATCAAGTCCCTTATCTGCCCTGCATGCTGATTGGGCAACCAGAAAAGCCTGGCTGTCTGGACAAACTGAGTGAGAATAAGGGAGCCAGGGGCAGACAAGCAGGTAGGAAGGAAGTCTACTGAGGCCACCAGCCCAAGAATGGGCTGGCTAAAAGGGTCCTTGAAAGTCCCTTCTCCTTGCCACAGTTGCCTGCAACTCCCCAAGGGACCTTCCCTGCCTTGCCTTTTGCATTTCAGAAGAGGGGTGTTGGGCTACAGTCCCATCCACACTTTCCTGGGAGTAAGCCCCATTGACTCTAATGGGACCTACTTTTGAGTAGACATGCCTACGATTGGGCTTTTGGTCACACTTTTTTCTGAAATACAGGAGCAGGCAATGGGGGGAGAATGCGAGGCAAGTGATTCTGTACTTTTGGAAGGTGCAGACAAGTGAGGGGAGGGACAGTAGGAGAGGTGCTAACTGCAATTATGAGATGTGGGGGGAATGTGCCTCTGGGAAGGGGGGTGGGGGAGAGGAGGAGAGAGAAGTGCCAATTGCCTGCTGGTGTATTTGAGAAAAAGAGTGCAACCAAAAGCCCAATCCTAGGCATATCTACTCAGAAGTAAGTCCCACAGGCACATTCCCCCCCCCAATATCCCCCCCTCATCTTTGGCTGCAATCCTAACCACACTTTCCTGAGAGTAAGCCCCATTGAACAAAATAGGACTTATTTCTGAGTAGACCTGGTTAGGATTGTGCCCTTTGTCATGTAATTACAATTACTACATTACATGTAATGTAATCATGTACATGTAATGTAATCATGTAACTACATTACAATTAATTTTTATTAATATATTTAATTGTATTAATTCAATTAAATATATTAATAAAAATTAATTGTAATGTAGTAATTTAATGTAAGTAAAAAACTGGGAGTGTGCCTTGACAATTTTAATGCCTTGACAGTGTGCCCTGAGCTGAAAAAGGTTGAAAATGGCTGCACTAGAGCAAAGGGCCACTGCAGACACCACATGCTATCTCCTCTCAATATCTTCTGTGATTCCAATGCACCTGTATCTCACAGTGGTCCACCAAATGCTTCAGGGAGCCCACAAGACTACAAGACACAACTTGAGTCCTGGTGCTCTCCCCGCATCTGGCATTCTGAGGTGGCCTACTTCTAAAATCAAGAACTTGCACATACCTTTCATGGCTTGTAGTCCGTGATGGACTTTTTCTCCAGAAATTTGTATATTCCCTCTTAAAGGCATCTTAGTGAGATGCCATCTCCAGTTCCTGTGGTAAGGAGTTCCACAGACTAATTAAACACTGGATAAAGATATATATTTCTTTGTTCTAACTCTTCCAATACTCAATTTTAGTGGATTTCCCCTGATTCTGGTGGTATGTGAGAGGGAAAAGAGCATCTCTCTATCCACTCTATCCCTTGGTGGGTCTGTGGCTGCATTCCACCTTGGGATTGCACTCCGTTTTTGCAGCTTTAAAAAATAAATTGGTTTACGCATGGGAGAGAGAATTGTGCCGCTCATCATTACAGGAAATATCCAAAACATGCCACGATATTTACACAGTTATATACCAAAGAGCACTTGCTTTCTGATGCACTAACTTGAAGAGAGGGAGAAATCACAATTTTTCCAGCAATGAAATATTATAGATCAAATGCCAGGTCAATATAATTTACCTTCAACAAGTATGTTTTACCTTCAACATTCTTGGGAAAAGAGATTTGGATTCTTCACAATTTAATTAAAAGATTTAAATTCTGCCTTTCCCATGTCGAAGCAAATGCCCATTTGAATGACAACTGCAGACACTGAACAATAAATGATTTTCCAGAAATGCTCTCCTTTTAGGATGGTGGAGCAGTGAAGGTTTGGGCAGAAGCAAAGAGTCCAGAAAGTTTGTAGAAATGGCAGGGAGACTGTAGAAAATAGGGCTTTTAGGTTGACATTATCATTTCCTCCCAATATTTGCGAACAACTTGACAAAAAAAACCCTTGACTTCCGACGGGCGGACTTCCCTCAAATGAGGAGGCTGGTTAGAAGGAGGTTGAAAGGGAGGTTAAAAAGAGTCCAGTCTCTCCAGAGTGCATGGAGGCTGCTTAAAACAACAGTAATAGAGGCCCAGCAGAGGTGTATACCGCAAAGAAAGAAGGGTTCCACTAAATCCAGGAGGGTGCCCGCATGGCTAACCAGCCAAGTTAGAGAGGCTGTGAAGGGCAAGGAAGCTTCCTTCCGTAAATGGAAGTCTTGCCCTAATGAAGAGAATAAAAAGGAACATAAACTGTGGCAAAAGAAATGTAAGAAGGTGATAGAGGAGGCCAAGCGAGACTATGAGGAACGCATGGCCAGCAACATTAAGGGGAATAATAAAAGCTTCTTCAAATATGTTAGAAGCAGGAAACCCGCCAGAGAAGCGGTTGGCCCTCTGGATGGTGAGGGAGGGAAAGGGGAGATAAAAGGAGACTTAGAGATGGCAGAGAAATTAAATGAGTTCTTTGCATCTGTCTTCACGGCAGAAGACCTCGGGCAGATACCGCTGCCCGAACGCCTCTCCTGACCGAGGAGTTAAGTCAGATAGAGGTTAAAAGAGAAGATGTTTCAGACCTCATTGATAAATTAAAGATCAATAAGTCACCGGGCCCTGATGGCATCCACCCAAGGGTTATTAAGGAATTGAAGAATGAAGTTGCAGATCTCTTGACTAAGGTATGCAACTTGTCCCTCAAAACGGCCATGGTGCCAGAAGATTGGAGGATAGCAAATGTCACGCCTATTTTTAAAAAGGGAAAGAGGGGGGACCCGGGAAACTATAGGCCGGTCAGCCTAACATCCATACCGGGTAAGATGGTGGAATGCCTCATCAAAGATAGGATCTCAAAACACATAGACGAACAGGCCTTGCTGAGGGAGAGTCAGCATGGTTTCTGTAAGGGTAAGTCTTGCCTCACGAACCTTATAGAATTCTTTGAAAAGGTCAACAGGCATGTGGATGCGGGAGAACCCGTGGACATTATATATCTGGACTTTCAGAAGGCGTTTGACACGGTCCCTCACCAAAGGCTACTGAAAAAACTCCACAGTCAGGGAATTAGAGGACAGGTCCTCTCATGGATTGAGAACTGGTTGGAGGCCAGGAAGCAGAGAGTGGGTGTCAATGGGCAATTTTCACAATGGAGAGAGGTGAAAAGCGGTGTGCCCCAAGGATCTGTCCTGGGACCGGTGCTTTTCAACCTCTTCATAAATGACCTGGAGACAGGGTTGAGCAGTGAAGTGGCTAAGTTTGCAGACGACACCAAACTTTTCCGAGTGGTAAAGACCAGAAGTGATTGTGAGGAGCTCCAGAAGGATCTCTCCAGACTGGCAGAATGGGCAGCAAAATGGCAGACGCGCTTCAATGTCAGTAAGTGTAAAGTCATGCACATTGGGGCAAAAAATCAAAACTTTAGATATAGGCTGATGGGTTCTGAGCTGTCTGTGACAGATCAGGAGAGAGATCTTGGGGTGGTGGTGGACAGGTCGATGAAAGTGTCGACCCAATGTGCGGCGGCAGTGAAGAAGGCCAATTCTATGCTTGGGATCATTAGGAAGGGTATTGAGAACAAAACGGTTAGTATTATAATGCCGTTGTACAAATCGATGGTAAGGCCACACCTGGAGTATTGTGTCCAGTTCTGGTCGCCGCATCTCAAAAAAGACATAGTGGAAATGGAAAAGGTGCAAAAGAGAGCGACTAAGATGATTACGGGGCTGGGGCACCTTCCTTATGAGGAAAGGCTACGGCGTTTGGGCCTCTTCAGCCTAGAAAAGAGACGCTTGAGGGGGGACATGATTGAGACATACAAAATTATGCAGGGGATGGACAGAGTGGATAGGGAGATGCTCTTTACACTCTCACATAATACCAGAACCAGGGGACATCCACTAAAATTGAGTGTTGGGCGGGTTAGGACAGACAAAAGAAAATATTTCTTTACTCAGCGTGTGGTCGGTCTGTGGAACTCCTTGCCACAGGATGTGGTGCTGGCGTCTAGCCTAGACGCCTTTAAAAGGGTATTGGACAAGTTTCTGGAGGAAAAATCCATTATGGGGTACAAGCCATGATGTGTATGCGCAACCTCCTGATTTTAGGAATGGGTTAAGTCAGAATGCCAGATGTAGGGGAGAGCACCAGGATGATGTCTCTTGTTATCTGGTGTGCTCCCTGGGGCATTTGGTGGGCCGCTGTGAGATACAGGAAGCTGGACTAGATGGGCCTATGGCCTGATCCAGTGGGGCTGTTCTTATGTTCTTATGTTCTTAACTTTTTATAAATACAAATTTGCAATGCTAAGGAAGCAGAATTAGTTAAATCCTTTATGTGGAAGACAATTTTCAAATGGAAATGGTAATCATATTACATTATTATTTCCAAGCACAGTGATTGTATCCAGAAGTTGGAAAGTGGAGAAAATTTCTTCCATCTCACTCATGCAAAATTGTTGTTTCCTATAAATCTGGGAGGTTTTTCTTAGTTGAAAAAAATGAGAAATATTCAGAAACGGAAATAAAGTAGATTTTTCTTTTATATTTTATTCTTGACCTTCTGTCAGCTGCAATAACATAGGCAGAAACAACCAGTAATTCACATGAGTAAAAGCAGACAGAAACTACTGCTGTACCGATTACCAGGGGTGACTGGAAAGACTTTAACATGTCTCAAAACTCTTACAATAACATGAGAACATGGTATATGAAAGCCAAAACTGTATTTTCAAAAAGTCTACATTCTTTATTTTTGTGGGCCGAAAATATTTCTAGCATATGGAATGTAAAAGTCATTTTCCTCTTCTATGGAGTGATCTTACAGTCCCAGTACACCAGGCAACTACTGTACCAGTACTAACTTGGGTGCAACAATAACCCTGGCCAGTGGCATCACTAGGGATTGTGGCAGAAGGCCAGTGCATCAGCCCCTTGATGATGAACCACCTCCCATGCAGTGGGCAGGGCAGGCCAGGGCAGGCCCTGGTTGGTGGGCGTGGTGATGCACCGTTGCCCCATCTGTGCACCATCGTCTAGCTGTTTTTTTGGCTATAACTTTTGATAGAATCAAGATATTTTAACATAGTTTGTTTCATTGCATTCTGCATGAAATAACACATCAAATGATATATAACATTATGCTATTATTAAAAAATACCAAGATTTTAAAAAGTTTGGCCAGTAGTGGTGTCAACCCCCCCCCCCCCCGGTACGCAACCTCACTGCACCCCTTGTCCTGGCAATCAAAATCAGAGTTGGTTTCAGCTCTGTTCCTGAGTTCAGTTCTGTCATCCTCAGACAAATACCTACTCAGTGCAGCAGGGGACACAGCAGGGGGCACTGCACTGCTGTCAATGCTGGGGGCCTGGCTAACCTATATCCTTCCATTCCCCCTCTACAGTGTATCTGATTGTTAACAGTTGAATGTGACCTGTACTCATAATTCTATTTTAAAGAAGCAGTACAGTCAATGGCATAACAATATTTATCAAAACGAAAGCTAGCATAGCAACTTGATAGGTACTCCTATATTGACCCTGGCAACTACAACACCACTATCCACCAATCATAAGAACATAAGAACAGCCCCACTGGATCAGGCCATAGGCCCATCTAGTCCAGCTTCCTGTATCTCACAGCGGCCCACCAAATGCCCCAGGGAGCACACCAGATAACAAGAGACCTCATCCTGGTGCCCTCCCCTGCATCTGGCATTCTGACATAACCCATTTCTAAAATCAGGAGGTTGCGCATACACATCATGGCTTGTACCCCATAATGGATTTTTCCTCCAGAAACTTGTCCAATACCCTTTTAAAGGCGTCTAGGCTAGACGCCAGCACCACATCCTGTGGCAAGGAGTTCCACAGACCGACCACACGCTGAGTAAAGAAATATTTTCTTTTGTCTGTCCTAACCCGCCCAACACTCAATTTTAGTGGATGTCCCCTGGTTCTGGTATTATGTGAGAGTGTAAAGAGCATCTCCCTATCCACTCTGTCCATCCCCTGCATAATTTTGTATGTCTCAATCATGTCCCCCCTCAAGCGTCTCTTTTCTAGGCTGAAGAGGCCCAAACGCCGTAGCCTTTCCTCATAAGGAAGGTGCCCCAGCCCCGTAATCATCTTAGTCGCTCTCTTTTGCACCTTTTCCATTTCCACTATGTCTTTTTTGAGATGCGGCGACCAGAACTGGACACAATACTCCAGGTGTGGCCTTACCATCGATTTGTACAACGGCATTATAATACTAGCCGTTTTGTTCTCAATACCCTTCCTAATGATCCCAAGCATAGAATTGGCCTTCTTCACTGCCGCAGCACATTGGGTCGACACTTTCATTGACCTGTCCACCACCACCCCAAGATCTCTCTCCTGATCTGTCACAGACAGCTCAGAACCCATCAGCCTATATCTAAAGTTTTGATTTTTTGCCCCAATGTGCATGACTTTACACTTACTGACATTGAAGCGCATCTGCCATTTTGCTGCCCATTCTGCCAGTCTGGAGAGATCCTTCTGGAGCTCCTCACAATCACTTCTGGTCTTTACCACTCGGAAAAGTTTGGTGTCGTCTGCAAACTTAGCCACTTCACTGCTCAACCCTGTCTCCAGGTCATTTATAAAGAGGTTGAAAAGCACCGGTCCCAGGACAGATCCTTGGGGCACACCGCTTTTCACCTCTCTCCATTGTGAAAATTGCCCATTGACACCCACTCTCTGCTTCCTGGCCTCCAACCAGTTCTCAATCCATGAGAGGACCTGTCCTCTAATTCCCTGACTGTGGAGTTTTTTCAGTAGCCTTTGGTGAGGGACCGTGTCAAACGCCTTCTGAAAGTCCAGATATATAATGTCCACGGGTTCTCCCGCATCCACATGCCTGTTGACCTTTTCAAAGAATTCTATAAGGTTTGTGAAGCAAGACTTACCCTTACAGAAACCATGCTGACTCTCCCTCAGCAAGGCCTGTTCGTCTATGTGTTTTGAGATCCTATCTTTGATGAGGCATTCCACCATCTTACCCGGTATGGATGTTAGGCTGACCGGCCTATAGTTTCCCGGGTCCCCCCTCTTTCCCTTTTTAAAAATAGGCGTGACATTTGCTATCCTCCAATCTTCTGGCACCATGGCCGTTTTGAGGGACAAGTTGCATACCTTAGTCAAGAGATCTGCAACTTCATTCTTCAATTCCTTAATAACCCTTGGGTGGATGCCATCAGGGCCCGGTGACTTATTGATCTTTAATTTATCAATGAGGTCTGAAACATCTTCTCTTTTAACCTCTATCTGACTTAACTCCTCGGTCAGGAGGGGCTGTTCGGGAGCGGTATCTGCCCGAGGTCTTCTGCCGTGAAGACAGATGCAAAGAACTCATTTAATTTCTCTGCCATCTCTAAGTCTCCTTTTATCTCCCCTTTCCCTCCCTCACCATCCAGAGGGCCAACCGCTTCTCTGGCGGGTTTCCTGCTTCTAACATATTTGAAGAAGCTTTTATTATTCCCCTTAATGTTGCTGGCCATGCGTTCCTCATAGTCTCGCTTGGCCTCCCCTATCACCTTCTTACATTTCTTTTGCCACAGTTTATGTTCCTTTTTATTCTCCTCATTAGGGCAAGACTTCCATTTACGGAAGGAAGCTTCCTTGCCCTTCACAGCCTCTCTAACTTGGCTGGTTAGCCATGCGGGCACCCTCCTGGATTTAGTGGAACCCTTCTTTCTTTGCGGTATACACCTCTGCTGGGCCTCTATTACTGTTGTTTTAAGCAGCCTCCATGCACTCTGGAGAGATTGGACTCTTTTTACCCTCCCTTTCAACCTCCTTCTAACCAGCCTCCTCATTTGAGGGAAGTCCGCCCGTCGGAAGTCAAGGGTTTTTGTTAGAGATTTGCCTGGTATTCTTCCCCCAACGTGCACATCAAAACGGATCGCAGCATGATCACTGTTCCCCAATGGCTCAGTAACGTTTACATCTCTAACCAGGTCCTGCGTACCGCACAATATTAAATCCAGAGTCACCTGTCCTCTGGTGGGCTCCGTGACTAGCTGATCTAAGCCACAGTCATTTAGCACGTCAAGAAATCCGGTTTCCTTATCGTGACCAGAACACAAATTGACCCAGTCAATATGAGGATAATTGAAGTCCCCCATGATTACAACCCTGTCCCTCCTTGTCACCTCCCTGATCTGTTTCCTCATTTCAAGGTCCCCATCCGATTTCTGGTCTGGAGGACGATAGCACGCCCCCAGTATTACATCGCTGCACAAGCCTGGTAATTTAACCCACAGAGATTCTACGGTGGAGTCGGACCCACCTTCAATCTCTACTTTGCTGGATTCTATCCCTTCCTTAACATAAAGGGCCACCCCACCTCCAACACACCCCTGCCTGTCCCTCCTGTAGAGTTTATAGCCCGGGATTGCGGTATCCCACTGATTCTCCGCATTCCACCAGGTTTCCGTTATGCCCACTATGTCAATATTTTCCCTTGTCACCAGACATTCCAGTTCTCCCACCTTTGCTCGTAGACTTCGGGCATTCGCATAAAAGCATTTATACATGGAATGCCCCAGGATGCGCTGTTTATTCGCTCCTTTGTCCCCGCATCCTCTCATTGTGAGAAATGTAAGAAGGCACATCCAATCAGAATGTGCCCAGACAACCCATGTCCACACAAGGGCCAGCATCTGTGCCTGACCAGCCCCTGAGGCAGGGAGGGCCCACTACTTTTCCTGCTTCCCACTATTCCCTGGCAAACCAAGATCATGGGGATGCTTTTGGGGACTGCACCAGGTGACGCGCACTTGGGGGGGTAACCACGACAGTGGTTAGGAGTAACCCCATCATATTATATACCGTTGGATGCGGAATTTCGAGCGGAATGCAATGCAAAAAACAAAAATGAAATATCTAATTTCTATCAAAAGTTATGGCCAAAAACCTGGAGAACAAAAAAATGCATGGATTCCTATGGAAAGTGAAAGCGAGCCGTATCACATGTTTACTCGCAATTTGGGAAACGTGCCTTAGTCCGTCGGAAAGGGCAGGCTGAAAGGAATCCAACGACACCAGAATGGTCCTGATCCAATGAATGCAGCCCCCAAAAACACCTGAGAAGGAAGTCCCTCCCTCCAAGCAGATGAATGTATTGAGCCCTATGGAAAGTGAAACTAAGCCTCACGGTCGTGTTTATTCGGGAGTAAGCAAATGTGCCTTGGCTGGTGTGGAAGATCAGGTGAAGGAGAGTGCAAGGCTACCAGAATGGTCCTGATTTGATGGAAATGGAGCTAAACAAGTGCTCCAGAAGGCAGCCTCCCCCCCCCCCCCACTAAAAAGGATCAAAACAGAGGCTTCAGCTGATAAGGTGAACCTTTTTGAGACTTGCAAAGCCAGGTGGATCCTGACAGTGATCTGGTTTAAACAGAAGTTCTTAAATTGAACTGGGCACTGGGTAGGGGCAGGGCTGAAAACCTTACTGATTTTGGAGGGGGGGTGTTATTGCAGGCAGGTGACAGAGGAAATTCACTTGGTGGAACAGGGCTGGCTTCTGCTTATTTAATTATTTGTTTTACTTTAATTATTTATACTTATTTATTTGAATTTGCTTGATGATGTCACTTCCACCATGACATCACTGCTGGTGGGTCTTGGACAGATTGTCACTCTAAAAAGTGGGTCCCAGTGCTAAAAGTTTGAGAACTGCTGCAATAAAGTGTTAGTAAGTTGGCCCCCCTGGGGGTGTGTGTAATGCCACTAGTGACCAAAATCACAAAAATCATAATTTGGAAGAATAATACCATCATGTTATATATCAATCAATGTGTAATTTCATGCAGAATGTGTTCTATCTTTGTTCTAGCAAAAGGTACAGCCAAAAAACCAGTGGGGGCGGAGTGATGGTACATCACCATGCCCATCACCTGGGGTGTTCCCCGCCCACTGCATGGGGGGGTGATGCACTGGCATCCTGCACCGGGTGACGCAAACTCTAGTGACGCCACTGGGCTGGGGTAACCAGGAACTGCTGAATAGCAACAGAGAAAGGAAAAGGACAGCCCGTAGCTGCTGCCCGTTCACCACTGTCTCACAGTAATCCTCCCCATTGGACTCGGCTCCCAGTTGGCTTACGTGAGAGCAATGAGCAACAGCAGTGGACCATCCTCTTCTTTCCCCATCACCATCTCATAAATACAGCTGCTGTTGCTCCCTACTATCACTTGGGAAGCCACCTAGGGGCCCAGGGGCCAATGAGCAGCCAGGGGGTGGTGGGGAGCAGGTGGCAGCAGCAGACACATTGGGAGGGCCCCTCAAAGGCTCTTGTCCTATGGCCCCACAAAAGCTGGCACTAACACCACACACATCCTCCACACACAGCTTGTGACTAGGGAACAAAAAGAGATGACAGCACCTACTTGGTCCTGAAAAAAAACCCATGATCCTGCAGGTAAGAGACATGAAGCATATGAAGTTACTTTCTACTGGTCAAACTATTGGTCCATCTAGGTCAGTACATTGGAGGTGGACAAGTAAAGCCCAGGAACCGAATCTGGTCTGTGAGAGGATCCATTCCAGTTCTCTGACTGCTTCTGCTTACCTACCATAACCTACCATACCTGCTTAACCTACCATAGACCCTTCTCCTTTGCATACACCCACGGATGCTTGCACTGCCCACCAAATGCAGCCCTGCTCCCAGACACAGTGTCAGTGTGTGTCTATGTATCTGCACGTGCACAAACACAGAAGAAGCTGGCACATGCATGCTGGGACTAAGAATGAGCAAGCGTGTTTCCTGCCTGGAAGCATTTGAAGTCTAAAAGAACCAGCCATAAACAAAAAACAGCAAGAAAAGAAAACTTACTATTTTTTCCTTAGAATTTTTCCAATTTAAAAATTAGTCCTCCAAAGAGAGGGAGAGAAAAAAGTGGACAGTGAAGAGGTATGTTTAAAAAAGAAAGAAAGAATGGAACATAAAAATGTTTTTATAGAACAGGAACGCAAGTTATGACAGTAATTGTAACAAGTGTGAATGATGGCCCTCTGTACAGTTTCCATACTCCAGCACAGCCCTTGGGCCAAAACGTTTGACCATCCTTGGTCTACATATACCAGTGGCGTGTCTCCAGGATTTCGGACAGGGATCTTTCCCAGACCCCCTCCCTGGGATACCAGGGATAGCTCCTGGGACCATCACTAACAGCAGGTGCTGTTCTATTGAGCTACAGTACAGTACAATGTATTGTTGTTAATAATATAATAATATTTATATACTGCTTTTCGACAAAAAGTTCACAAAGTGGTTTACAGACAAAATTAAATTACGTGCAGCGCAATTCTATCTTGTGCTGGAACAGGCAGGCCAGGAGGTCTGCGCTATATCAAACGCACACTAGGGCACTAAATCAGCTCAAGTGAAGGTAAGGGGAACCTCTCCCTTACCTCCAGGTAAGTCACTGCAGCCCTTATGGGTCACCTCAGACTTGCGCCACCTCCTGAGGTGGCATAAGTCAGAGGAGAGCAGAGCGGCTTGAAGCGCTGCTCAGGTATGGGGACTAGGATCCGGCATAACAGTCGGATTCCAGCCCCGCCTCCCACTCCCTGCCCACCGTCCCAAGGGACTGCCCTCCCCCTGCCCCAGAACACCTCCCTCCCGCCTCCTCCCCACCCTCTCCAGACACCTGCATCCGTTGAGCTTGGCCGACGCAACTTACCCGGGGGGAAGCTGCCAAGGAGGCTGGATGCAGCCACCGTGCTCCAGCACCCATCCATGCGCTGGTGTGGCTTCCTCCTGAGGAGGCACAAACATGCTTTACAGCACCTTTGCAACCCTCCTGGGCGACCCAGGATTGCACCCTTAATGATTCCCTGTCCCAAAAGGGCTCTGTCACCCGTGCCTGGCCCCATCAGCAGGAATCAGCAGGAAAAAAATCCCGCCTGAACCAGGCCTCCATGCTGAGGGCTTCCTTGGGAGTCCTTATGAGCCCAGCAGCCAGAGGGAGCAGTTGCTTCTCTTCTTGTGTCTGCAGCATAGGGTGGGGGGCCATACCAGATGAATACCTTGCCCTTCCCTTGCCTGTAACTGGCCTGAAAGGGGTCCTCGAGGCCTCGGCCCCGGGCACTGGGAGCTGGACCTGGGAGCTCCTGGGGACGGAACCCTCCGGGTTCTAAATGGGCAAGGGCCAACCTGACTGGCGAAAAAGCCCCACCTACCTGAGACCAGTTTGAATGCCCAGGGGGCACCAAGAGCCAGCACCCAGGCGGCAGGGACGTCCTTGAGAGCGCACTGGATCAGGCCACTGGCACAACACCCAGGGTCATGAGCTCTGACCCATTAACTATTCTGGACCACTGTTGGACTGACCGGCTCTGGCCCGGGCCTCAACACATTGGACTTTTGGTGGCGGACTCTTTTGAGGAGGACAGGAGGTGCTCATGTTAGGGGCACCCTGTGATGTAACAGGGGCCCCATGAGTGTAAAGGCTTTTATGAGAGTAAACCATTCCTGCAAAGCTGTCCATCCTCAGTCTCTTCTGTCTCCCCAGCGACCCTGACTGTCTGATACCAGGGTAAGCAGGGGGAGGGGCTCCTCGCTGCTGTGAACATCACAGGCTCACAGTCTAAATTAAACAATGCAGAAGAACACCAGCAAACACCCACTAGAAAAGACACAGTGCTGGGGTGTAGAGGGACAGTTATATCCCCCTGCTAAATATATGAGGAGCACCAATTGCAAAAGTGCTTCTTTGCCCAGTTAGCAGGGTAGTACACTGATTGTACTACACAAATAATGTTAAAAAAATCAATGAGCCTGATTTATCAATTACTTCAAAAGATAAAATTATTAATTATTGTTTTAAAATTTATCCTTTTAATAAGTTAATAAAGATTGTTTCCTTGCCCTTTTGGGTATATATATTTTCTAATTTATTGCATTCATTATCAACTAGATTAACTGCAATTAATTAATTTCATTCATTTGCAACTAACTAGCAAACATTTTAATTTAGTTATTTTATTTTCTTTGTAAATTGCTCCGGGCACTTTTTTGTTGAAAAGCAGTATATAAATTTTTATTCTTAATAATAATAATAATAATAATAATAATAATAATAATAATAATAATTTGTACATTTGAATTTGCCTCATATGATTGTGATTGTCTTTTTCCTTCACCCCAAAAAACTTTTGACTCTGTTATTCTGCCTGATACACTAATAACTATGAGCCGAATCCTGGGCTCAATGCGCCGGCTTACTGTCGCAAATGTGCTGTAAGGCACGTTTGCGAGGCCTAACGCCATGCCAGCACTCATGCTAGCCCAGTGCTGGACAGCGCTTGGCTAGTACCAGGCGGGTGCCCAGCCTCCGCCACTCAGCGGTCGCATGGACCGCCAAGCCATGGTAAGGTAAGCAGGGGTGGGAGGGAGATGGGGAGGAGGCGTTCCAGGGAGGGGAGAGGGCGGGGAGGAGGCATGCCAGGGGGAGGGAGGCGGGTCCGGTGGAGCAGAGCTCACTGGATCCAGAGCGTTCGTGTGGGTCTCGGCGCCCTGCACAAATGCTCTTCCCTCACCGCCAACGTTTTGGTCAGCAGTGAATTGAGTAGCCCAATTGCGGGGCTACTTCCCCTACCCAGGAGAAGGGGACAAAGGGTGCTGCCTGCGGCTGCCATGGGCATGTTGGATGCAGCGGCAGCCATTTTTGGTGCCGCCATCTCTACATGCCATGGGAGCGCAGGATTGGGCTGTATCACCCCATTCTATTAAATGTTTTGATGGGAAATTGCACCCAGATTGACAAAAAATGTTCTTCGTAATATTGTGCATATGTGAAATAAATTATACCAAAGAATGCTGCTGTCCAATATTAATTTAGTATCTTAGTTCTTCAGACTTGCTTGCCAATCAGCTTAAATTAGTTATGACTTCTTTTCTTCTTACATCATATTTCTAGCTTGCAAATTCACTTCTAGAAACTGAAGTCACAACCATGTTGGCACTGACATTGTGAACAGCATGAATACTTAGTAATTTTCGTATACAATTTTGTGTTTTCCAGAAGTCAGTGTAAAATAAAGGCTTACTTTCATCTGGCAGCAACTTTGTCCTTGAAAGTAGTTGTCTGGTATATTTTGCCATTTATAGTTCAATCAAAGTGTTAAAGTTTGCCAAGCACTCTCCACTTGCATAACATAACAGAACTCAAAATTTTTCAGACCAGAATTGCACCACCTATTTGTTTTGACCAGTGGCTTTCAAACTTTTCAGTCTCTGGAGCCCTTTACACTCCTAAAAGGAGTCTTGGGAAGCCCCAGAGTGCTGGCTCATGCAAGGAGTGGCGCAGCGCCAAGCCCAAAGCTGAATACCACCAAAGAGCCAAAACAGATAGGAATGGGGAAAGACAACAATGGACAGGGAGGCAGGAGGGACAGATGAGCAAACATAGCAGGGGACAGCATGTGGAGTCCCTGAAGAGGTTTAGGGAACCCCAAGGCAAATCAGCCCCAATATAATAATACTTACAGCCCAATCCCATCACCCCCAACCAGTGCTGATGCAGCCGTGCCAAAAAGGCATGTACTCTGAATTATATCGGGGGGGGGGGGGAATAGGACAACCTCCAAGAGCTAAGTAAAAACATTTTGCACTTACCTCCTGGTAGGCCATCCTATCAGCAATGAGTCTCCTCTGACATATACCACCTAATTTGGGGGTGTATATCTGAAGATAGAAAAGGAGCAGGGAAGTTTTTAAATGAGGGGATAAGATCCAGTGTGCTCCATTGCAGCTGAATCTACCCCCTCCTGCCTCCTCCTCAACCCAGTTCCTCCCTGTCCAGTAATGCCCCTTATTTTCCCACCAACAACCTGCTCCCCCTGCTGACTTACCAGTGCTGGAGGCTCCAGGGAGGCCATTGCTGGGCAGTCAGCACCACTCACCGTTTCTGGCAGTAGCTTGATTGTATGCTGGTGGCACAGCTGCCTCAGCTGGGGGGGGGGTGATAGAATTGGGCTGTTAGGCTAAAATCCTACCCACCCTTACCTAAGAGTAAGCCCCATTGAACACAGTGGGACTTATTTCTGAATAGATATGCATAGGCTTGCACAGAAGTGATGAGATTTGAACCAAGTAAGCCCAAAGTTTCAGCTCAGTATCTTAACTACTATGCTACATTCCTCCCTCCTTCTGAACCACTGGTATAATATGACTGTTTTTCACAACTCAACAAATCTCCCTGGGTGCGCTTTGAGGAGAAAGGCGGGGCAAAAAGATCAAATTAATAATACATAATCTTGTGAGACACAAAGATCAAGTTCTTGGACAATTCTTAAACGTTGCCGTTGTCCTTTATTAGGCCGCATGTAATTAATATACTATGTACTGTATGTGGCAGAGAACAAATGTGAAAGACTTGGTTTCACCAGTAATTTTGAAGTATCTGGAGTTAGCAGTGTTGAAAAAACGGTCTTCAAAGCACACACACGCACACACATACACACACACACACACACACTTATTTTAAATATGTCTAGCTGTTGGAGAGGCCTCCAGCCTTAACTTTCTTTTCTTGAGGCAGTATATTCTTCCATTATTGAAGTGTGACCTTTTACAGTCGACACAGTGCTGCTATGATTTATCAGGGCGTGTCACATGGCGGACTTGACCCCACATCCTGCAATTATCAGAATATGCCACCCTGCTTATACACACATTGCTAGGAGGACCACAACACAGCCGTCAATGTTTCTTTCACCACACGCAAACTGGCACATATGCTTTCTTACGGTTGTTTTGAGCCAGTTTCCTGTATTTCTTTCAGGTAGCTCTGCATGCACTTTCTTTTCATTTAATTGGTTAAAAAACACTCTGTATAAATAAAATAAAAAGCTCCCCACAGCTTCCAGACTGTGCTGGCTGCCAGAGACTAAAAGGGGCTTGCCTGTGCCCCCTTCGCTATATGTTCATAATTCAGATTCTCTAAACAAAGGTACCTTGTATTTCTTCCCCACCTCTAACTTTGGAGGCAGGGGGAAGGGGGAAGTGAAGGGGAACAGTGGACGCATGGGTAGAGCTGCAAACAATTTCGTATCACAGTGTGTAGTAGGTACAAAAAATATACAGACTTAGGAGTTTTCTAAGGGCACTGGTCACTCAAGCTCCTTTCCTCTTAGGATTGGAATGAGCTGACTTCAGCCTTGAGTGGTCTATTTTTTCTCCCTAGAATCTCTGTGGTCCACTGATGTGTTTTAAATTGACAAAGCAAGAATGCACACTCAGCTTCTTGGATCAGGATCTCTTCACCATTAAGGCACAATTCATCTATGTTAAAAGATTCTTGAGCCTGCACTCTTATTTAAGAATCAGGGGTACTGTTGAGGGGAAGCGGGGGCATGTGGATCTCTGGGACTTTTCCTATAGCTGGAGTGGTAATGCCACCAACAGGAGTGCTCAGGTGCTGCCTTTAAAAATATTTTTAGAGAATCTTAACCAAAAAGCAGCATCAGTCTCAGTAGGAGGCAAACTGAGAAATGTGTCTTGAGCAAATGTTGGTGTCCAGGCTGTTGTCTATTTCAAGGTCTACTTGAGAGACAGTTGGTAGGTTATATGAAGGCTACAGTTCTATATACACTTACCTGGAAGGATGTCCTATTAAACACAGTGGGATTTACTTCTGAGTAAATATGCCTAGGCTAGCACTCTAATAACCCAATCCTATGTGGGCTTTGCACTGGCAGTTCTAGTGATCTGCTCCATAATTCTATGGTCTACCAGTGATGGTATGGGAGCCGGTACTCTCCAAGCCGGCAACAACCAGCTTCAGAACCTCTGATAGCAGCAAGTAAGGTGGTAGGATTGGATCAAGGTCCACTTAATCCAGCATTCTTTGCATGAATCCCACCAACCAATAGTCATTGCAGTACTATTTGGAAATGCTTTTTTGGCATTGGCTATGACAGTTATCATTACATAAAACTTGCCTTCCAGAATATGATCATACAAATGCCAAGACCAGTACCTTAAAATGGAACCAGATACAGTAAGTACAAGAACAGAAAAACTCCCACCCCCAAATGTAACAATTGCATTGCAGTTGTCTCTTATAATGTTACCGGGACTGACCCACGGCTGATCCTGGCACCTAAGGTGGCAGGCCAAATGCTACACCCTCTTATTTGCTGATGCATTAGCCTCTGTTCCTATAACTCACCACTTTGCTCTCCACCACACTTTCTCTTCCACATTATCCCCCTATTCATTTTCCAATCCAGGGAGTGGGAGGAAAAATACTTTTATGTAATTTTATTTCTCATCTCTTACTTATTCCCCTCTTGTTGCCCCATGTACTGATGTGAGGTCAATGGGAGCCTTGAGTAATGACTTTTCCATGGCAAAATCCATGTTATTGAGTACCCTCAGTGTCTCCTTGTCAGGGAGATCCATCAAGAGATCCATCACTGGCATCATTCTGTTGTTGGATGAAAAATAAATGTTTTCTTACGGACATTCCCAAATTCTAACTGATGGTAGATCTTAATTTCTGTGGAACGCATACTTTGGGGTGGAGTCAACTTATATGTTGATGTTGTAGTTACACTGTTTCTAATTATTTCTATTTAACATCTTATAAACTCCTATAAAAATATATTCTCACTTCATTTAATTCATAATACTAATTTTTAGAAAGGACTTGTCCACAGATGGGATGAAATGACGCTAAATGAACATGATTATAGCAGAGTGTTGGATTACAAGGTCAACAGAACCCACAAGCGATTTTTCTTTTCCTTATGCCACTGCCATCATATTTGTTGAGTATATTAGAAGTTTTCCACAATATCTTTCAATTTACCATCACATCTGACACACCTCCATATCTGGTCATATCTCCATGTGAATGGATGAATCTCCCTTATGAGGAAAGGCTTTTGGAGCTCTTCAGTCTAGAAAAAAGGCACCTGAGGGGAGACATGATTGAGACATACCAAATTATGCAGGGGATGGATTGAGTGAATAGAGGGATGTTCTTTTCCCTCTTACACACACGCACAACACCAAATTTAGTGTTGGGAGAGTTAGAACAGACAAAAGAAAATATTTCTTCACCCAGTATGTAGTGAGGTCTGTGGAACTCCTTGCCACAGGATATAGAGATGGCATCTGGCCCAGATGCCTTTAAAAGGGGATTGGACAAATTTCTAGAGGAAAAGTTCATCACAGGTTACAAGCCATGATGGGTATGTGCAACCTCCTGATTTTAGAAGTAGGCTACCTCAGAATGCCAGATTCGAGGGAGGGTACCAGGATGCAGGTCTCTTGCGGTCTTGTGTGCTCCCTGAGGCATTTGATGGGCTGCTGTGAGATACAGGAAGCTGGACTAGTTTGAATTTGGGACACAAATGGGCATGATTGAAGGTGGTATTCCATATGAAGTCAGTGATGCTTTTGATTGTTATTCATTCTCTAGGATTTTCTTGGAGGCTCATGCATTTCTGGCAAACCTAACATTTTAAAAGGGAAAAAAAATATCAAGAAGTGAAGGAGAAGTCGCAAGAAAAAAGACAAATATGAAAAAAACATTATTTTTGAGCTCTGTTCAGTTGCAGTAGAAATAGTAAAGTATTTCTTGTATGTGTTTTAACCAAAAAGATTCTGGCAACACTATGGATAGGTTCTATTTCATCACAGGGATTGCCCTTTTTTACTGAGGAGGCACAATGGTTTTATGCACCGAGAGTGCAGGAAAACACAGTAGAAGTATCAGGGGTTGAAGATCTCAAAAAGGAACTAACAGGAGCAATGGTCTACCCCATCAGCCCTTACACAGTTTGGACCTTTGCCTAATTAGTCTTTGCATTTCACCAAAATTATTTCCTATGTCCACATTTGAGTTTGTAGGCAGCTCTATTCACACATGAAAAATGGCAAGTGTTCTCTTCTTAAGGGTTATTCAGGAGTGCATGGGGATAGGTCTGCACTGTTCACACAAGTTTATATACAAAAGTATATTGCACACTTTCCTTCTCAGATGAGCATAGAAGACAGCTGGGGGAAGGACCAGTTTCGTCCATGCAAGAAATGATCGGTATATGGAGGGGGGGGGAGGGTTTCAACTGTGTGCAGAAATGCCAGCATGAACTCAGTGTATGTGTGTACATGTGTAATACAGAGACAGCACTTGTGATTCTGGCTGCACTTTTGCCAGCTTGCAATAGCAGAGTTGGCAGTGGGTGTCTTCCTGCCATCCTGCTTTCTCTCCATTTCAGACTAATGCTGTTCTGTGCACTCATTCAACCAGACAACCCCAAGCCCCCACAACTCACATGCGTGAACTGAGCATGGAGGATTGTGCTTGAAATATCCTAACGGAAAGCAGTGGGACTTGCTTCTGAGTAAACATGATTTCTCCAGCTGATTGCTTGGTCAGTCCCTTTCCCCCTCCCCTTTCCCTTATATGCATTTTGAATTTCTTCCCCTCTGATGTATTCCAGGTTTACTGACAGAGCAATGTGACTTTTGACACCAGCTCTCCATATACCCAACCAAGCTAGATAAAACCTCTCCCAAGTCCAACAGGCTGAACAGTTTTCCCCCCTCCCCTAGGGCAGCCCTGGGAACACTGCCTCCCTCTCTCTTCCCACTACTCTTTTCCCTTCCTCTATGCTCCATCTCCATCAGTGAATGTCCAAGGCTTGGGATCTCACTGCTTGAATTCCTACACACACACACACACACACACACACACACACACACACACCCCTTCCCCTCTCCTTCAAGCTGGGATCAAGTTCTTTCTAAGCCACTCTAAGCTTACTGCCATGGCTGGAGCTTGTCAGAAGTCGCCTCTCACCTTCATCCAGTGTGTGGGATCTGCTTTCTTTTTCCTCCAGATAGCTTCTATCAAGGCTGACGGTGAGTTTTTCTCAGTTTTTTTTTTTTAAGTATTACTTGTGGAATCACCAGAGCCCTCATGCCTACTGCATAACTGCAGAAAAAGTGGGAAAAGTAAAAATATCTCTGTGGCTATTTTGGGTTAAAAAAAACAAAAAACCACTGGGACTCAACATTTCACATAGCGAGAAGCTCAACCGAAAAAGAAAAACAAAGTCTAAAAATGGCACAGGTTATTTTACAGATCCTGCAGGAAGATGACTTTTTGCCTGATGCTATGTGGAGAACTCAACTAAAATGCACCTCCCTGTAGTGTAAATAGTGTAAGTGTAAGAATAGCATTTTTTTTTGTCATCTGAAATATTCCCCAGATACTAATGCCTAGCGTCCTGCACATGGATTTCTGGACATTCATGTGAAAGTAACGGTATTTTTTATAAGGCATTCCCCACCACAACAAAAACCCTATGATTATGTTGTTTCTTGTAATGCTTGCTTGGAACAATGAAAATGGTTAGCATTCAAAGCCCTTACTGAATGCAAATGAGTGTAAAACTGTCAATAAAGGCATCTATGTGCCATTCACACTTTCATAAAATCCAAATATTATTCCTCTAGAAGCTTATTGAATACATATACTTAAGAACACTCTGGGTTGTCCAGTTGGGGAGCATGTTGATGAACCAAATGTCAGCTTCTGTGTCCTGTTTCTGCTCTGTCTTGAACGTAACTAGAAAGAGTGTACTCCCATTGCCTGTTAGTCCAAATTCTGATGGACTGGCATATTTTCCTTCCTAAAACCTACACCCCTTAACGGTCTCAATCCTTAACGGTCTCAATGTAGCTTTTCATATTCAAACTGCCTAAGGATGTATTTACCAATGGTAGTGTGGTGGGAGGGGAGAGGTGTCACAGGGACAGAGCAGAGTTAATTGGTCAAAGCTCTCATTCGCATTCACCGGGAAAATGATTTGATTCCATGTTTATAAATGCCAATGCCCTCAGATGCAAATCGATTAACAAATAAATATATGTATATATGCCATTCAGTTTATGAGATTCATAATCAGCATCTAAAAAATCCATTGCTCTTCATATTTACTTTGGGATCAGCACTGGCGCCGCTAGGGGGGTGCGGGGGGCGCAGGCCGCACCGGGTGACGCGCCGGGGGGGTGACGCACCCTGGGGGGAGGACGTGCTAAAATCACAGAATGAGGAGGTACTGCATCATGCCATAGACTGTTGGATGCGGAATGGCCAGCGGGATGCAATGCAAAAAACAGAATTGCAATAGCTCCTTTCCTTCAAAAGTTATGGCCAAAAAACCGGAAGGAAAAAATGCATGGAGCCCTATGGAAAGTGAAAGTGAGCCGTATCGCGCATTTACTCGTGAGTAGGCGTACTTGCCATAGTCCGTCAGGGCAGGCTGAGAGGAATCCAATGACACCACAATGGTCCCGATCCAATGAATACAGCCCCCCAAAAACACCCAAGAAGCTCCCCCCTCCCAGCTGCAAGTCTGAGCCTGAAACAAAGCCATGTGGTCACGTTTACTCGCAAGAAGGTGGACTTGCCTTAGTGGAGGCAGGCTGAGAGGCAGGCTGAGAGGACTCCAAAGAGGTCAGAATGGTCCTGATCCAATGAATGCAGCCCCCAAAAACACAGAGAAGGAGGTCCCCCCTCCCAGTTACGAGTCTATGGAGCCCTACGGAAAGTGAAGCAGCCTCATGTCGCTTTTACTCGGGAGTAGGCAGACGAGCCTTGGCTGCTGGTCAGGCTAGGCAAAGGGGAATGTGAGGACAGCAGAATGGTCCTGATCTGATGGAGCTGGAGTGCAACTAATGCTCCAGAAGGTAGCTCCCCCCCCCCACTAAAAAGGACAAAAAAAGAGGCTTCAACTGGTAAGAGGAAAGTTTTCTATTTTGCACTTGTAAAGCCAGGTGGGTCTTTGTATTGATATGCTTGAAACAGAAGAACTTTAAATTGGGCACTGGGGAGGGCTGGAAATCTCACTGATTCTTTTTGGGGGTTGTTACTGCAGGCAGACTACAGAGTAAGCCCCATTGACCACTATGGGACTTACTTCAGAGTAGACATGCATAGGCTTGGGCTCACAGGCTGCAATCCTATCCACACTTTCCTGAGAGTAAGCCCCATTGACCACAATAGGACTTACTTCAGAGTAGATTCACATGGTGGAACAGGTCAGGGTCCCCCTTATTTAATTATTTGTTTTATTTTAATTTAATTATTTATAATTATTTACTTTCATTTGCTTGATGATGTCACTTCTGGCCATGACATCACTTCCAGTGGGTCCTGGACAGATGCAAAATCACTAAAATCAGAATTTGGAGGAATAATCCCATCATGTTATATATCAATCAATGCGTAATTTCATGCAGAATGCAATGAAGCAAACCACATTGAAATATCTGTGTTCTAATAAAAGGTACAGCAAAAAAACCGGTGGGGGCAAGGCAATGGTACCTCATCATGCCCACCTGGGGCGTTGTCCCACCCACTACATGGGGTGACGTGCAGGCCTCCTGCACCGGGTGACGTTAATCCTAGTGACGCCACTGAGGATCGGAACTGTTTAGAATTATAGGACTGATTGATTGGAATGGGATTTATTCCCTTCTAAGTGTGTATATGATTGCAGCTAACATTTCACTGATTTCAGTGAAACTTATTTCAATGTAAGCATGCACAGATTGCAATAATCATAGTTACTAGGGAGTACATTCATGTATTCAGCAGGACATACTTGTTAATAAACTTATGGAAGGTTGTGTGGCATGCCTGACTCCTCACATGCAGACCTACAGCCTAATTCTGAGCTCCCATGGTGTGCGGTTATGGCAGCACCGAAAATGGGTACCGCCTCATCCTGCGCACCAACAGCAGCCATGGGTGGCACTCTGGGAGAAGGGGACTTTTGTCCCCTTCTCCCAGGTAAGGGAAGTAGCCCTGCAATGGGGCTACTCGATTCACCATGATTCAGTATTGGGCTGTAATACTGTAGTATAGGCTACTCGATTCAGTAAGAGCATTCATGTTGGGCGCCAAGCCCCACACGAACATGCAGGATCTGGTGGAGCAGAGCTCCACTGGTCCTGCCTTCCTCCCTCCCCTCCCTCCCCTTGGCACGCCTCCCACCCGCTTCTCCCCACCTCCCTGTCATGCCTCCTCCCGACCCTCCTCCCACCTCCCCCTTCCCCGGAACGCCTCTGCCCCACCTCTCCCCCGCCCCCACTTACCTTACTGTGGCTCAGTGGTCCATGCCGCATTAAGCTGGCACATCAATCCCAGGATTGGGCTCCTAATCACCAATCAAAGCCCCCAGTCAGTTATATTAGTATATTCTCCAAGGATGCAGCTTTACCTAAATGAAACTAATGACAAAGCATTAGATAAATCAAGAGGCCCAAGTGCCCTGGTAGAACCATGAAACTGGTTGTCTTAACTTGTAGCCTTCAGTTGAAGCCACAGTACATCTTCATCAGTACACAGTACACAGCTAAAATCCTGCTTGGAAGAGTGAATGTTAAATGCTGGAGGATCTTTCCTTAAACTTAAACAGAACTCCAAGGTTTAGTTATTAGTGTGGACTATGATTTTTATAAGCACAATGCGAGTTTGTTAATCTGAATTGGGAGGTCAGAGAGACGGATTCTCCAAAGATGTGCTTTTCCTTTCAGTTACAGTGCTTGAAGTTTCATTGGAAGCATTGCTAGAGTCACCAGAGTTACCAGCACAGTGTTCTGGGAGCAAATGTAATAAAAAATCACATTCTAAAGCCATAAAATCTGCTCTCTTGGGACATTTATAGTAAAATGCCATGTTTTTGGCATTCCTACAAAATGCCACAAAATGAGTTTTGGCATTTTGGCACAACTCCTGTTTTCCCCCTCCCCATCTTGGCATACATAGTGGTTGGAGCTGTGCTGATCCCAGAAAATAAACCCAGGAACATTCTGGATGAAGGCTAGGAAGTGCAACTGTACACATCAGCCTTGAGGTTGAGAGACAGCTCTCACTGGTGGGGGAGGGGGTATTATCAGATTTCCTGGGGTTGAAAAAGGATCGGGTACATTGGTTTGGCACACTATCATCTCTAGATCGAGCAACTACTGTTTTTATTTATTAAATTTGTAAACTGCTTTTCTGTGAAGTGCTCAAAAACCTCATGCAATTCAAGATCACAATGATACCCCTCATGAAAACAAGATCATAAAAATGTAACACAGGAACAACCAGATGCTACAAGCAAATGAAAGTTTCTCAAGCAGTTTGCAGGAGATCACATGTGTCTGTTGAAACATGATGTTTTAACAAAGCAGTTAATGAGGAAGGGGGGCCATGAATCACTGCTCCTGTTTTTTCTAGTCCCTCCTTTCCAGCCACTGGAAACTGCGATGTGGCAATGCAGCAAACTCCACTGCAACACTGCCTCCCCCCCCCCCCAGCACATGATGCCGCTTTGGCAGGCTGTAGCCCAGCTGTAGCCGCAGCCTGACACTGCTCTGGTCAGATTCTGCACTGTCTTGAAAAAAGCAACCTTCATTTGAGGTGTTATTTAGGTTTGGGCATCTGGATGTTGTTCTTGGAGTGGTCTGCGGTCCTGATCTTGCCTCTCATCAGTGTGGTATGCAGGTACACGCCTGGTCTGACTCCATGTATAATGTTGAAGACCCTGAGAATAGGAATGCTAACACTGCATACCCAGCTCCTCCTCCTGGGTCTATTTGTACCAATTTCAGTATGTGTCCACTCATAAGAAAAAATCAAGGGAATTGCAGGAAGTCTATCAGAAATATACTTGGAACAATTCCAGATGACTTACTCTGCATTTTCTGCATGTTTGTTGTGTGTCTCTTGCCTTGTAGGAAAGTTGTTTGCCATCGGACACAGGAATGGCTCCCAGAGTCTGGATTTAGCAATGGCTCAGCAATCCTGTGCTGCAGTGGGAGCCCGTTTAGCGAGTGCAGAAGAACTGTGGAGAGCCATTAAGGACTGCTCCTTTAGTGTGTGTACCAGAGCATGGCTGGTTGATGGCACTATTGGGTAAGGAGGAGTGCAACACACTCTAGTTAACATACTTTTAACATACTAGACTCTTTTCAAAACAGCATTATTGGGACATGTGACTGAGAATCTGGTTATAAAGAGAGTATATTGCAACTGAAGCATGGTTGGCACTTGCTAGAGCCTAGATCAGTTAAGAGGCCCACCTGCCAAGAGGTAATACCACCAACTTGGTTCACACTGGATGCAAGGCATGGCTTGTTAGCAGGTAGTACTCAATGTCTCTGATCATATGAGGTGCATGCCAGAATAACCTCTGTTGGTACACAGCAGTGAGATGGTGGTAAATGTTAAAGTGCAGGAGCTTGTCAAGGCACTCTGATAGCCATGCCCTGCTGAGGTCGTACAACAAAAACAGCTTTGAAGTGTCTTCATCAGAACAATGTTTTCTTGTCCTTTCACTTATTCCTGCTTTGAAATGTATGCTCTTTAAATACCTAGCTCATTTCCTCCAAAACTTTAGAAGTTGATTGCAATAATTTAAACCAAATGGATAGAAATTGAAAAATGGGATTTTTAAAAAATCTCAGTTAAATCTAAAAAGTATATTTGGTACTCAGAAGTAAGGCCTACTACTATATGTTCATCAGGACTTACTCCCAGGTACATTTGCACAAGATTGTAGCCTGAGGGCTTAATCCTGCCTGCAGGGTGCAGAGATGCTAGTACAGGCTCTGCTGCATCCTGTCGGTGACCAGAGGCCATATGGGGGGGGGAGAGGTAAGTAAACTATTTTACTTATCTGACTCTGCTCCCACATGGGTCTCTATGAATCTACTTGGACCAATGGCAGCTCTTTAGCTGGTGTAAGTCCAAGTAGAGGCAAGGGATGTGTCAGGGTCGAAACAGAGTGGAGGATTATCTGCGGAGCCTTTACTGCCTTCTCCTTGTTCCTGTTGCCGCTTGCTGAGAGGGGGAAGTCGAAAAAGCAACAATAGTAGCAGGACCAGGAGGTTCCAGGGGTTGGCAGTGGGCCCCATGTTGAGATATGGACTCAGCAGTTGATGTCAGTGATGCCAGCTTCTGCCCACCAGCCATACTTCCATGACTTTCAGACAGGTATGGGGGCTCAACATTAGACAACATTGTCTAATGGGGCCCCCAAATTTGAAAAATGGCTTGAACTGAAGTTGTTAACTATTGCAAAATCAGTCACTTAGATTTGACTTCCATCATAATGTAAATGTATATCTGACTTGTACCAATTAGTTTTAAGCTCACACAAGGTGCCTCTGCCCAATTTCAGCGGATTCCGCCCTCTCATCAAACACCTTGCCAGAGATGGCATCAATAATTGGTCAGGCTGGGGCATTGGCCAAGGGTCCACACTCTGATAAGAGCTCATGGAGCCAGGGTGACCCCTGAACCCTCAGTACCTGTAGTAGTAATATTGTCTAGTGCACCATTAGAGAGACCCAGTGTACTGTGTCACATGCCATCCAGTTCCTAAGGGTCTTCCGCCCATCCAGGAGCAGCTTCAGCACCAATTCAAGGCCTCCAGGTGCCTGAGGTAATCAAATAAATGCTTCCTTCCCTTATCTGGCAGTCCACCTGCGGTTGCTCCTCCTCCTCCTCCTAGATAAAAAAGGAAGAAGGGAGAAGGACAGAGTGAATGAGGAAGTGCTTAAGAGAGAATGAGTCATGGGCTGGAATATATCTTCTCCTACATACTTACTTTTCTGCTCCATTCCCAACTTTCTCTTCAAATCCAGGGAATGGGACGAAGAGAAAGGATGATGGAGGTGAGGAGAAGAGGTGGGCACCACCACCCATTTGTCATCTTGAGGCAACTGCCTCAGTTGGCCTCATGCTTGAGCCAGCACTGAGCAGCTTTTCAAGAACACAGGACTGCAGTGGAGAGGAAGGGCAGGGAAGTCCCCTTCCATTGGCTTCTCGCTGCTTGCACTAGCTTGACTACAGTCCCATGTGTGATGCTCAATACTCTGAACATGTAGGAAGTATACTCTGTAAATATGAAGTATAATTGCATGAACACTGAACCATCTTTCTCCAGTTCTAGTGATCTGTCAAAGCGTTCCCATTCATTTCAGTCAGCTGGATGCTTTATGAATTCAGCTGTTGGATGTGAAAAATGAAAGAAATAGGTGTTCAAAGTGTGATCATACTTCAAAAGGAGAGGCAGCAATCCCAAGGGGGGGATCATTCCAACAGGACCCTGAGAAATATCACTTGATTGATATGTCTCCCTTCCACAGAAAAGCAGAACGCTTTTGGCCACCATGCTGCAACTGGACATACCGAGTGATATCTTTCCATTTACACATTCCTACAGAGTTCTTGAAGATGCATTTATTTTTTGGCACATGTCTAAAGTGTCACCCATCTGGCAAAATCCCGTGGTGCTTGAAGTACATATATACCAGACTCAATAACTAGGACAAGGCACTGACCAATGGAGGAATAAGGAAGGATGGAGCAGCTCATTCAGTGTGACACAGAATAACACCCCTAATGAAGGGACACATGCACAGAAAAAAGAATGTTTCACTCCTGCACTTTAAGCTGTACTTGAGTGTTATGTTCTTATTAACTCGGAGCCAGTGATCACATTGTTCAGGAGCCATTAATAAAGGTGAAATTGACCAGATCCAAGGTAAAATCTGGGGGTCAAAATTCAAAGTGGGATAGTGAGCAAAATTTGTCTTAAAATGCGGGGGGGGGGGGCTTCCTGCTGAGATTGAGAGAAGTAGGGCAGGGCCTGGGAGGGTTGTTGTGTGTGTTGCATTTTTGTGGGAGTACAGAAAATCCACAGAATATGGCTTTGCTTCCTGAAAATCTTAGCTTTCACTTTTTAAATGAAAAGAGCCCAACCCTTGCCAAGTCTTCTCTCTCTCTCTTTAACCAACAAGACCAGAAAAATGTTTAATATTTCTTCAAGAACTTTGTGATGGACAGGAAGATAAAGGTGACTGTGAGGGAGTCCTAAATACCTAGGAGTACTGTGGAGACAGGACTTTTCCTATTTTCATTCATTATCTTCTGCATTGTCTTCCTGGCTTTGGAATTCCTATAACTTCACGTCTGGGAAAGAAAGAAAGGCCTATGATAGGGATGACATGAAGACATTGCAACCACAATCCTAAGAGCCACACCAGATCTGCATGCAAATATGTGCCATAGAAGCATCCTTCCTAACAAACACTTACTTGTTTAAAAAGTCCTGCCTTGGAGTGAGGAGCAGCAACACCAGTTGGAACTAGAATATGCAGGGAAATTTGATCTTTATCCATGTACCATTTTGCAAGAAAGTCATTCTCTGAAGCAGTAATTTCCTTATATCCCTACTTCAGTTTGAAACCGCCACTTCAGGGGAGCATTTCTTGGCTTCAAAATGGTGTATGGAGAAAGAGCAAACCTCCCTGTGTATTTGGTCTCAACTGCAGCTGTCCCCTGCCCTGCAGGGTGGTGGTGGTGGTTGTTAACAAATAAGAGGTGCTTCTGATCTAGTCTGGCCCTTAGAAAACAGCTGCTGTCAAAGTGGGGGCAAAACAGGCTTTAACATGATACCTATGTTTATCAAAATATCATGTAAACCACCTTGAATGCTGTCTAAAAAACAGAGAAAGGCAGTATATAAATACCTATGTAAGTATGTGATCGCCGTGTGCAGCCATTTCTAAAAATATGATTGATCTTGCTAAAGCATTTACTTGGAACTATCTCTGTCAAGCCTTCAACACCATAGATTAGATGTGGGTGATTATGCTCTTTGATGCTCATCAAACTTTGTTTAAAGCTCTCTGGGCCCTGACTGAAACATAGCCTACAATGCAGTTGGTGTTCTGACCAAAAACATTATTACAGTTGAAAACTGCTATCGCAACATTTGAAAAAGCCCACAAGAGTAATTTTGCTATGAAGAGATCCATTCACACCTTTGCAGACTTTGCAAATAGGAATTACAGCAGGAAATCCAGTAAACCTAACACCACTTAACCTCCTGTACAGTTTACAGTGTGTGACAATTTTCAATATATCTTATCTTACCCAAGGGCTGAATGTTTTTCAACAGCTTTCTTTTGAGCACAACTGACTCCCATAGCGAAATAAATCCTAAAAATGTGTAGCAAGGACACATCAGAAATGAAATGACCTTGTAAAAGAAAAGCCTCATTACAGGTGCTAAACAAACAGAGGAAATGGAAGGTTTATAAAAAACTAAAACCAAATTAGGAAGGGATATTCTTAGGGGTGATTCTTAAACCTCAATAAATCAAAGGAGGGGTCTGAAAGATCAAAAGTGAGCTGGTATCACACATAACCTTAATTTTCATGTTCAACATCTGGAATTGCTCTGAGGAAAATGTATAAGCAATAAACCGAAAGGGCATATGACTTCTCATAAGGCTTGAGGGCAAGACCAATTACAGGATCACAGGACAGAAAAGTTCAATACCCTTCTATTATTTCCCAATGGACTTTTACATTTCAGTGTCTTGGCTACTGGGAAACCACATTAGATGACATGGGCCAGTGATCAAATCTAATTCAGCTGCCCTATATTCTTTGCAGTTTAGTAGGTATGGGATATTGGTCAATGTCAAAGCAAACTAACGCAGCAGCTAATTATAAAAAAGGGAAGAAAGAAGATGCCTGATGATTTACGCTTCTTCCTCCTCTGTACTGGTAGGACTTACAGAAGATAAATCATTTGGGAATTGTGGATCAACAGATATATTACCTTTGCTTCTACTTTTTCCACTTCTTTGTAATCTATGAGCCAACTCAAGGTGCCTGAACTATAACAACTGATTTTTATATTGTGCCTAAAGATTCTTTAATGCTGTACATTAGTCATCTGATCAATTACTGGAATTCTATTTTAAATTTATGATGGAGGCATTTTAAACAATGGAACTGTGTTTATAAACACTTGTTTATTCCTGATGGCAGGGCTTTTCAAACTGGGGCATCACGATGCCCCAGCCTGTAGGCCCTGGATTCTGCCCCCTTAAGGGGTGGGGGCAGCCAGGAGGCAAGGAGGAGGCAGCGGCGTGATCCCCAGGATGCACTTGGATGCACTTACCAGAGCCTCCCGGGGGTGTGGGGAGCCCTGCATGAGAGCCTGCAGGGCTCCCTGATGCTTTCAAAGTGAAAGTGGAGCAATTGCGCTCCACTTACGCTAAACCAGAAGTGAAGTGCGATCGCTCCACTTTCACTTTTGCAGCTTCGGGGAGCCCTGCAGACAGGGGAGCCCTGCAAACAGATTGCACTGCTGCCTTCCTCCCACCCCCCTTGCTCCCCCCCGCCCCTGCAAGGACTTACAGCGGTTTTCAAACTCACAGAGAGTTTGAAAACCGCTGCCTTACGGTTATGTTGAATCTGGTGTGTTTCAGTAATTGGAAATTAAAAAAAAACAGGTATTAACAATATCGTGTAACAAATGGTAGTTTTTACTTGTTACAATGTAAAGTATCTTATGCTTCCTTCAATATATCAAGAAGGTACCTGTATTGAGACTTTGATCCTATGGAGGCAAGTAGAGGTGGGGCCTCTGTATCCATGGATTGTGTATCTGCGGATCTGGCTCAACGCAGGTCCCCCAGACCTGCGCTGAGCTAGTCTTGGCCCCACCTGAGCCCTCCAGAGCTGTGCTCTGGTCCCCTCTGGAGGACTTTCTGAAGCTTGCAGAGACAGCAAGCGTATGCCCACTACCTCTGTGAGATTCAGAATGGCCATTTCAGTCAAAAAAACGCTACTTCCTGTTTCTCATGGAAGTGACTTTTTATGCCATCATGAGACCCAGGGAAGCCCCTGAAGGGCTCTGCAGGCTTTTGCGGGTTTCAGAACAGCCTCTGTGAGTGTCAGAATGGCAGTTTAGGCTGAAAAAAACACTACTTCTGGTTTTCCAACAGAAATCAGACGTAGTATTTTTTCAGCAGAAACGGCCATTCTGAAGCTTGCAGAGCCAGCAGGTGGACACGCGCTGCCTCTGCAGGCTTAAAAAAGCCCTTCAGAGGGGACCGAAATTTGCAGATTTGATTGTATGCAATTTTCGGTATCCATGGGGGGGTCCAAGACAGATCCCCTGCGGATACCAAGGCCCCACCTTTATAGTGATTAGCTAATTAAGCAATTAAAAAATAAATGATTAATCAAAACAGATTATTTTATCATTTTGGTCAGATCCAGCACAGCTCTTCTTATGTTCATATGACATCTCTAATTCTGTTTCCTTTCTTTGTGTTTGTGCTGCCTTTACTAAAAACTGTAGGCAGAATCAGAAATTATCTGCAGTGTTTATTAAATATCTGTAGGTTATTCATTAGAGTGAGCATCCTTAGGGTGTACTTGATGATGGTACTGTATATTTGAAATCAAAGTCTTTACAGCAGTGCTGGGCACACAGAACAGGAAAGCAAAATAAACAAAGCAAGCATTCTTTTGTATGAAATATTCCTGATATGATACATGACTGAGAACACCTCACAGGAGAATGGACTTGGGGAGTATTTCTTGCACAGCTTCTGATCATCTTTGTCTTTTTCTTCGGTTTTAGGACAACTATATGCAATAGGACAGGCAGTAAGCCACAAAGCGTGAAGGTTATTGAAGTTCAGATCGAAGTGGATCCTTTTCCAAGTGGCAGATATGATGCTCTTTGTGTGAAGGTTGAAGGTCAGCATTGACATTGTACTGAAATAATCACTGTGGCAAGTCAGATCAAAAGATGTTTGCTTTTCTTCAAAAGTTCAATTAAAAGTAGTGAAGAGATCCATTTAGCAAATGGGTGGAAGGGGATGGAACCTCTATGGTTCTTCTGTGCAGAGTGCAAGCGCTTTCTGGATGAAATGTTAACTGTAATTCTAAAAAGGGAGAGGAAATATTCTAGAACAGGGTTGTCAAACTTGTTTCATATAGCAGGCCAAACAGCATTCATGACACCTGCGGAGAGCCAGAAGTGATGATATTAAGCAGGAAGTGAGATCATTAACCAGATGATGACAAGACCTCCTAGTAACCAAGGTGGCATGCCAGCAATCAGCAGTGAACCAGTTGCTCCTTTTCCTCCTCTTGCTCCCAGGAATATGGAAGGAGATTGGAAGCGTGGAGGAGAAAAGCATGGAGAACTAGCTGACCACTCTCCACCCCTCCAAACTTCTTCTCCCTTCCCCTGTTCCTTTTTGAATCCAGGGAGGATGAGAAAGAGGAGGAGGAGAAGTGATAGAGATGGGCAGACACACAGATGCAGGAACCTCCTCCCCCGCCAGTCTGCTACCTGGAGCAGCTGTCTCAGAGCCCAATCCTGAGCTCAAGACACCGGCTTACTGCTAGTGTGCACTGTCACAAAGGTGCCATAAGGCACATTTGTGAGCCCTTAGCGCTGGCCTAGCGCTGGAGGTATCCCAGCACCAGCCGGCACTAGGCTAGCACTGGTGGGAAGCCATTGCTCCACAGTTGCCCAGACTGCCAGGTGGCAGAGAGGTAAGTGGGGGCATGGGGAGGAGGTGGGGAGGAGGTGTTCTGGGACGGGGGATGTGGGAGAAAGAGCTGGGCTGGAGGGGCTGGAACCAGCTGAGCTTAGTTCCTTGAAGCCTGACATGGAGGCCCTTGATTCTGCACTAGTCCAAGAGCTGCTGCAGAATCAAGTAGCCCCATTGCAGGGCTACTTTTCTTACCTGGGTGAAGGGGACGAATGCAAGTCCCTCACGCAAGTCCCTTGTACCAGCCCAGGAGGGTCACAAACATGCCGTAAAGCACGTTTGTGGCTTCTTGGGAGTCAGCTGGGCCAGTGCAGAGACACACACCAGCCCACGGAGGCTGAATGCAGCCTCTAAGCCGACCTGGGGAGAGAGCGTTGCTTTGGCTGAGCTCAGCTGAAACAGGGGTCTGGGGAGGGTGGGGAGGAGGTGAGGAGGATGTGTTCTGGGGTGAGGGAGGGTGGGCGGAGGTGGTCCTGGGACAGGCAGGCAGGGAGCTGGAGGCGGGATTGGGACCCAGCTGTTATGCTGGGTTCCAACCCCGTTCCCCAAGCAGTGCAGAGCGGCTTGAAGCCGCTCCATTCTCCTTTGACTTATGCCACCTCCTGAGGTGGCACAAATCCGAGGAGATCCATTTTGCCTCCAGCTGAGCCACTTCTGACCCCAATCTTGTGCTGGATACAGTGCAGGCCTCCTGGCTTGCCTATTCCAGTGCACGATAGGATTGCGTTGCCCGACAGCTTACAAAGTTCCATAATAAAATGTGCAGTATGTAAAAGCAATAAATAGAATAATTAATGAAAATGATAAAACTGGGGAGGGGGAGTATTTGGATTAGAAAGAAGCAGCAGAACCGAAACACTATTACAGAGGCATAGAGGGCAGACATCAACCCATCACCCAAACACCAGATGAAACAGAAATGTTTTGAGTCTTCGCCGAAGAGCCATGAGGCAGTGAGTATTTTTCTATGTATTTTCTTAGAATGAAAATTTAGTAAGGAATCTCTTTGAAGTGTTTGAGCATTCCTAGTTTCTTCTCTGAGTCAGTCATTACCAGGGTGGACAGACAAGCAAGTCTCTATTCTATCAATTAATTATAATTTGTTACCAAGAAAATGTGGACAGCCCAGCACTCTCTAAAGATTTTGTTGTGAGTAGAATTCAGATTTTGCCTGAGAAAACTTCTGGCACAAATTTTTCATTTCTCTCCAACGAAAAATGAATTAAGTGTAGATGTGTCAGCCTCCAATGCGTAATGGTACCTGTCACAAACTTCCAAATTCCTTCCGAATATTCTCTCGCCTGACATTCATAGATACTATAAGAGAGATATTTAGCAGTCGGCTGTGGGAGCCAGTAGAGAAGAAGGACAGTGCTGTCACCTTTATAGTAATGGTCACCTCCTGGGAGAAGGTGTGTCCTCCCAACTATTCTCCACATGGATGCTTGGCTCTCTCAAATCTGACTGCAGGTTTGATCTATTAGGAGATGTGTGCACAGATCAAGCCAGTGTGGATCACAGTGCAGCCCTGACTACTGGATTTGTAGATCCATGAGTTCCTGCTTCATTTGATATTACTGTTCCTTTGTAAGCAGAGATGAGTGTATTTCATGTGTTAGCTTCACAAATGTGGAGTGTGAACTGGCTCAGGAGCCTGAGCCCCCAGTATTCCAAAGGGTGCACCTAAGAGTACCAGAGCTTTGAAAATTACCTAAAGACCACCCACATGCATTTCCTAATAGAAGCCAGCAGGATGGCTTGGGTTTTATCTCTTTATACTTACAAAAGCCAGATACATTATTTAGTACTCTAAATATGGAGAAAATTCCACCTCTTTCAGAATAAATTATATTTGGACAATTCCATACTGAAAGCTCTAATGGTCTGGACTGTGTGCTGGATCCACAGAAGTATATTGTTTTTATAACTCAAAAAGGAATAAAACAACAACATGCTAATCATCCCTCTGTTATTTCTGTTGCTGTGTATGGATTCCAAACTATGATCCAAGCCAAAACTGGAGAACTTGCAGAAAGACATGCTTCCAAAGGATTATCTCCTAAGACCCAAGTTTCACACCATCTTAGAAACAGCCACTGCCTAACCATATTCTTATGACATTCCTGCTTATTTTTCTTCTCAGGCAAGCCATGTGGGGATCCTCCATCCTTCCCTCACACAATTCTCCATGGTCATACTGGATTTGAAATGGGTGATGAACTGCACTATGTCTGTGCTCAAGGATATGTCATGAGCAACAAAGATACGGCTTTTACTCTGCTCTGTCACACTTGTGGGGAATGGTTTGGTCAAGTTCAGGCCTGCGTCAAAGGTCAGTCTACTGATTATTGGTGCAATCCTATACACTTTTTCAACAGTGGCTGGTGGCAGAATACATGTTCCACTGCCAGCCAGAGCTCATAAAATTGGACTGTCTGGGATGTGGCTGTGTCTTCCTCATGTTGTTATTTCTTGAGCCTTCTGCCGGAGCAAAGCCTCTTTACTAATTGTAGTAGTCTACTGAGGCTAACAGAAAGCTTGCCCTTGATATCCCCTAGAAAATTATGAATCAATAACCTTTACTCTGTTACCAAAGGTCCTTTTCACTGTACAACTGGTGTATTACAAAAGTTGGAAAACTACCTTTACCTAGCAAGCAGGTTTGCAGGACTGTATATGCACACCTGACTGTGGATACAAGGAATCACTACCTGCCTTTACCACCTGGAGTTTAAAAAAAAAAAGAGATGAAGGGCCTAAATCCTATCCAACTTTCCAGCACTAATGCAGCTATGGCAATGGGGCATGCACTTCATCCTGTGGTGTAGGGGCAGACACGGAGGCCTCCTCAAGGTGAGGGAATGTTTGTTCCCTTACCTCAGGGCTGCTATTGCAGCTGGATCAGTGCTGGAGAGTTGGATAGGACTGGGCCCAAAGGCAGCTATTTGAGTTACATCCTGAGCTAGGTTCCTGGCATCTGAGGTGGTGGGCGCAATACTGTCCCTCTTTTACCTAGCAGTGTGCCAGCCACTGTTCTTCTTTCCTGGATTCAAAAAGGAAGGGGTGAGTGAAGCGGAAGTGTGGAGAAATGCAGTATGGTGGGCTAGAATGTGTCTTCTCTAGCCCACTAGTCACCTCTCCTCCACACGTTTTGAACTGAAGGAGGAAGAATGGTGGAGATGGGTGCTTCTGTCATTTCACTGCCAGAGGCAACAGCTTTGTATATGTATATGTTCAGGTTACATCCCAAAGTGAAATCTAACAGATTTCACAATAGATTTCACTATTTAGCCTATAGAGCCAGCCAATTATGACAGTGAAAGCAAGTTCCGGTGTTGCAGAGCATTCTATTAACAACGATTTTGCCTGTGCTACTGCAAGATGCAGCAGTGCCCCAACTCCACTGCCGGACTCCACTGTGTCTGCTGGAACAGGCAAGGTAGCGGTGGGGGCAGGGGTGGGTGAGGAGAGGGTGAAACTGGCCAGGGACAGGAGCAGAGAGGCAGCAGGAGAAGATGGATCTGGCAGCAGTGGTATGTGCTGGATCCTAACCTCCCCACCCCTTTCTTCTCCTTGGACTTGCGCCAGCGAAAGACACACTGCAGAGTAGGAGTCTTATGGAGGGGTAAGGAGAAATAATTACCCCTTTCCCTGCAAAGGCTCCCTATCCACCCCCTGCTGGATACCTGCCTTTTTGGCACAGATGCATTGGCTGAGGGGATGGGGGCGGTAGGTTTGGGCTCTTATTGACATAATCTCACATCTGGCTCTTTAAAAAAGGCACTCCAAAAGTGATTTTCAGATGAACAAGTATGTGGAGGGGGGTCACCCAGAGCTGTGCTTTGACTACTCAAAGTGTACCCTTCCCAAAGCAGGCAATACTTATTAAGTAGGGCTGAGTTAGCCACTCCTAACTTAGAGGGTGGCCTAATAACCTTTTCAATGAGATTTATGTAATTATGAAAGCAATTTTTAGTTCAGTTTCCTGTCTTTAGCTCTGCAAGCTTGTGGCTTCAAAAATAGTAGGCCAGATTCTCAAATCAGTGTAGTTTTTGGCCTCTATAGAGCCAAATCAACATATGCCAGCTAAGAAGAACTGACCTTATACAGCCACATCCTGATACCAGCATTAAATTCTAAGAAAAGTAAAAATAACTTCACCAAAATGGTACAGCGAATAGACTTTCCAGACACAATAATTTTCAGAAAGTGTGCATTTCCTTCTCTTTTCTATTACTGTGCACAGTGCTTCTCAATAGCTAAAGTACAGGACTGGGAGAGTATTTTAGAATTTCCTTGTCAACATTTCAGTGTTTTTTCTGAGAAGTATCAGGCCTCTAAGAAGTTATTTCTGGCAGAACGTTCTGTCTTCTTTTTTTTGGGGGGGGGATTAGAATTGCCATGACACAACCAAGGCAAGTAAAGCAGAACTAGCCTCACCAAATTCATAAAGAGATTATAATGTATGTTAGTGGAAATAATTCACTTTGTTTCAGAACATAGACACTCAAATTGTTTCTTACAGTGTGCTTAGGTTAGTACAAGGGCAGTACAATAATCTCATTTTGGATTATTACAGTGTCAAACCACAACTGCAACGCTCATTAGGAATTCTGCACTGTGTGAATTCTTATCCCCCCAAGTGTGAAGATTCAGCAAATATGTGAAGATAATTATGCAAAATTCCTTAAATATGTATAACTTTGTCAAAAACATTGTGGAGTTTCAATATTTGTTTTTCAAGAGTCTGGTGAAGAAGAGTTCAGTAGTGATGATTGAAGCAGTGGTACTGCGGGATGAATGTGAGGGAGGATGGCCTTGGAGACTATTGTGGAGACAGAGAAACAATAACTTACAAGCTCAGCTACTGCACTGGGAGTTTTGAGGATGAAGTAACTACTGGGTGCCAACCAGCTTGACTGCTGATGTCTGTGCTGGAACTCTTTGAGGATTCAATTCTATCCAACTTTCCACCACCAGTGCAGCAGCCGTGCAGCCCCAAGGTAAGGGAATAAATGTTCCCATACCTTAAGGAGGCCTCTGTGACTGCCTCCCCACCACAGGATGCAGTGTACACCCCATTGACACGGCTGCACCGGCATTGGAAAATTGGATAGGATTGGGCCCTCTGTCACTAGCACTTTCTGCTGAATTTGTGTTGCAGTGGCCAAGTTCTGTGAACACTTCATTGATTTCAGAACTGTGCAGCCTATAGAGTGGCTTGGTACTCTTATTTGTGTATTGCAGATGAGCTAGAGCAGTGGTTCTCACATATTTAGCACTGGTGTTACCAAATAAGGGCTGTTTTGTTTAGGGGAATTAGTAAACTGCCCTTATTGGAAACTTCAGGATCGCAGGCTGGATAACAAAATAGCGTAATGCAGAGAAATTCCCTTTTACCTTAAGGAGGAGACTGGGAGAAAGATAACTTTCAATCAAAGATTATATTTTTATTACAAAAACACACAGGTATACATAATGCACATGGAAAAATGGTAAATATATGTCTACTTGAATCCTAGTACTTGGATCCAGTGTACCTAACCTTCATGGTGGTTGCGTGTGAAGTGTATTTGGTGCATCCGAGGAAATCAGAAAAGGATAGGTTGTAGGGAAGAATTTTAGGGGTCCCTGATCTGCCAACCCAGTTGCTGACTAAAGATGGGGAGAGAAGGGGAGATAAAAGGGGGGGAGAAGGGAAAAGGTTCCAGACGCAGAAATAGTTACCTGTCTTGTGGATGGGGGGGGGGGGTCTTGGGAGGAGGACCTCTGCCTTCGAGGGGCAGCCAGAGAGAGAGAGAGAGAGAGAGAGAGAGAGAGAGAGAGAGAGAGCATATGGCAGCCTTCTCTTAAAAGGGTTTTTGCTGTGACTGAAATGGGCTGGGCGCTGTGCTGAGGGAGAACTGCCACTCACCAGAGTGTTCGGGGTCAGGATGTCCCTTATCAGCATAGCAGCAAAATTCAGTGGGTCTAATGGCTGGCTTCCCTGACTTGGGAAACTTACAATACGCAGTGATTGATTTAAACAATACAACCATAGGAGACACTTAAGCAACAATTTACTCTTTAAACTTTGTTGCTAAAATCTTTGTTGCTGTGTGCATGGAAAGCTGGAGGTTGTGTAAACTTGTGACTTTTACCAGGGTTTTTGGAAATTGGGCCTGTGAGAATTTGGCCTATAACCAGATATAAAATCACAACTTAAAAGGAAAAAGGGGATTTTCACGTAACACTGGGACCCACTTTTTAGAATGAGAATCTGTCAGGACCCACTGGAAGTGATGTCATGAGGAAGTGACATCATCAAGCAGGAAAATTTTTAACAATCCTAGGCTGCAATCCTACCCATGCTTACCCAGGAGTAAGTCTCATTTATCATTGTTAAAAGCATACACAGAGCAGCCTGTTAAAAGTACAAGTCTGTAACATTTCCCCAAATGCAGTTACATACCAAGGTAGCATCAAGTCAAATATATTAAAAATAAAATATTGAAATGAATGGGGACTCACCTGAAATTGGCTCCTGACCCACCTAGTGGGTCCTGACCCACAGTTTGAGAAACACTGAGCTAGAGGGGGTAACTTACCTTGTCTAGTGAATTGGCAGAAGTGGAATTGGAACCAGCAGCTTCTTGGTTCACAGCTCATTCTTTTAGTCACTTCAAAAGATTCAGCTACACTAGTCCCAACTCCTTTGTAGAGGCATCATAAAAATCTCTGAATTGGGAAGAAAGAGGTTGTTGCATCATCTTGGCCAGAAGTGTCCCTAACTTACTGTCTTCCTAGAGTAGGCATGGAAGATCTGCCTACCTTAAACTAGGATGGAAGGGTTGCTACTGAGTTGCAGTGGGGGATCTTGATTCTGGTGGAGTCCTGTCATTCAGCATGAGTAGTGAGTGGAGAGGAGGAAAGAAAAGAAAAAAGATCCAGGTGGGATTTCAGCCATTCAGTGAAATGGAACTACTCACCATTTTTACCACTAAACAATTTCAGAGAAAGAATAAAGTGTGTTTTGAAGACAATATACTGCATTCTTGCAATTCAGTGCCTCTGTTATTTGGCTCACTTTACAACTTTTTTTTAAAATATAACATGTGTTAGAATTATGTTCTAATTAATTCACATAATTAATAATTATTAATTATTTAATAATGTGTGTTAGAATCTTATGTTATTGATGGTTCTATGATGTTATTGAGATGAACTGTTACTGTATTTGGAATATTGCTTTATACTTTTGAATTTTTTTATTGTTTTGAAATGTTACTGTTATATTTTTCAGGCAGAGGGGCTGGGGAATGGTGTCAAACATGATTTTGTGTTTTAGCTTTTGTTGTTTATTTCAAACCATGCCCATATATGGACAGGGTGCTGGAGTGCATGAATGGCTGCTGAAAAAGAATGTTAAAAGAGGTCACTATTTATTCTCTAGACTTCTAGTTTTCTGTTTAACCTTCGTACCACAGAGACTGTGATAGCTCAGTACCATAATTTTTTTCCTCACTCAGATTATTATTTTTCCTTTTCAGATGAAACCAACGGACATATTGATTATGAAGATAATTTCCCTGATGACCGATCTATGCCTACTGAAGAACACAATACAAAAGAGACAGAACATGAGTCAGAGAAAGCTGTAGATGATGGCAACAATTCACATTTTGATGACGACAACCACATTGGTCTGAAAACAATCTACAATGACCAGGACACCAGAACCATTAATGAAGGTGAGGACTTCCCCATTGGATCTATCCTCGTGATCAATGATACAAAAGCAACAAAAATTATAGATTCGAATACAGATCAGTCCTGGCTAGATGGTTACCCTGTTACTCAAGAAGCAGTGGAAGAAGGTGAGGAGGAGGAAGAAGATAAAATCGATGGATCTATGGGAATGGAAGAGGACATTCGCACTGACCAACCCAACTATGTTAGTGTTAGGAAAACAGGCAGCAGGAACTTGGAAAAAGATCTCATACAGATGGAGGCAGTCTCATCACCGGCACATAATGATGGGATCAAAGGAATACTGATAACATTAACTCCAACAAGTGCTCCGGAGAATGTAAGTGTGAGCTCTGAAGGCTCTGATGGTTTCATGAAGTATACCTCAACAACAACTAAGGAATTTGTCACTCAGGAGTTGGCATCAGCCACCACAATCACTAGCTTGCACTTGGCCACAATGGAGACTTCGACAGCTTTCCATTTCATTGACCACATTCCAAAGCCAGAGAAAGACGAAACAACAACTTCTCTAGTGCAAGCAATTCCTACTGTGTCTTCTCAAGATGGCTTTACTGAGATGTCAGCTGATGAACTGGTTGAGAGAGAAACTCTTAGCTATGGATTAGGAGGGAAACTTTTGACCACTTTTGAACCATGCATAGGGGCAGATTGTTCCAGCTCCGATAAAGGCCCCATAATAGCCATTGGGATCACTGTTGTATGCTTGCTACTGCTTGCCACTGTCTTGGCAGTGTGGTGCTTTAAGAAACGACAACAGAAGACCTCTGTTTATAAGCTGAATGGGAAAGACCATAGTAGTCACCAGCTTCAACAGATTGAAATGCAGAAAGTCTAGCCTAGCAGTCTATATTACTGGGAAGAAATGTACTAATAAACTGGAGAGGAGGGGACATTGAATCACAAAAAGATACTGATGTCCGCTAATTAAGACAAGAGAAAACCTGTGTGTAGATTAGCAGGAACTGCAACTCTTCAAAATCATGATGTACTATATTAATATCAGTATTAATTTAGATGTCTCTATTTTTATCCACCAATTTTCTTGGGGATTTCAGGGCTGAAGCATATCATCGCAGATTATAACTATCATGGAACAGTGCGGTTTTGTGAAATGGTTGTCTCAGATCAGGTGGAGCTCTCTTATTTTATGCAGTGTCATCCTGGTGCTAGGCTAATCAAAATGACAATCTTGAATTATTGTTTGGGTTGGTCTTCAGGAGGCCAGAATGAACTCACAATGGAAGATCGAATGGTATCTGCCTCTTGTATTCATCTATCCATGCAAATTTTTCCGCTGCTGGGATGAACTGGTTACAGTCCAATAGACTGTGTGGAAGAAGGTCAGTAAAGCAAGGAAGACAACCCTGGAAGCTTCATGGCTGAGTGGGGATTTGAATCTGCATCTTCCAGGTGTAAATCTACTTCCCAAACCACTACACCATCCTGGCTTATAGAAGACAACCAATATGTGAGATGGAAAGAATTTGTTTAAACTGTTAGTTTATCCTTGCCTTAAAAAGGATAAATTTAACATTGACAGTTATTTCTTGTCACGTTTGGTGTGGGAAAAAGGACTTGCAAATGGAAGTATTAAGGTCCAGCACCAAGGGTTTCTCTCCTACTGCCCCTGTTTGGGGGATTGTATTGAAGTGGCTCTACCTTTAAATGGATAATGGTGCATAAAGGGAGGTGTTATCAGCAAATACTTGCTAAAAAATTTCATAATTGGATATTTATATTTTTTAAAAAGTCATTTTAATATCCAAAAAGAAGTATCTTTAATGTTTGTGAGAGTGGAAATATAGAGGAGACATAATTTGATGAGACTGAATTAATGACATACTGTACTACCACATTCATCGTTAAAATAAGCATTGTCACACAACCCTTTGGGGCTCTATGGGGCATTCTCTGGAAGACTGAGACCATCCTCAGCAGTTTACTGCACAGCTACCACGATTATTTATTCTTTTGCTAGTGACATGTGTTCTTTCTAGTGGAATTGGATGTCTAAAGTAATTATACAGCTTATCTGCCACCTTATTTTATAAATTGGTTGCAGTGAAGGCTTTTATTCTTAGGTGAACTTAGGGCTGGTTTAGAGTAGAAAAAGATCTCATGTGCCCAACATTCTTGTTCATGAAGAGCCCGCACCAGGGCAAACTATGGGTTTGGAAGTCTGTTACAGTGGATAAGATTGCAATCCTATACACATTTATCTGGACATATGCCCCACTGAACTACTTCTGAGCACACATGGGGACTGTGCTATAAGCCGCTGTTTTTCTATGTGAGAGTTAGCATGAGGCAAAGTGTTGGACTAGAAATGGGAAGGTCCAAGTCCTCGCTCAGGCATAAAGCCCACTGGGTGACCTTGGACCAGTTACTCTCTCAGCCTAACCTACTGTAAGGGGTGCCCCAAAAAGGGGGGATCTCAGGGTGTCACCTGGCAGGGTGCCGAGGGTCGGCTGGATGGTCTCATGGGACCCCTGGGTGGGGTGTCCACCTCCCTGGGGTTCCTTGCAGGGGAAGCCTCAGACCAAGCCAGGGGGGAGGGGGTTCACGACACCCTTGTTCTCCTCCCTGGAGGCAGGACCTGAGGCCCTTGGTCTTCCCTCTCCAGAACTCCCTGTCATCACAGGCCTCCCTGCTTTTATCCTCCCCGGCCACACCCTCGGCTCCTCCCCTTCCTCCCTCTCTAGGCTTTAAGGGGCCCTGACCCTGGCCTGCTTCCCTCCTCTTTGGTGGTTAATGGTGACCCGGCCCTGCTCACTGCTCAGGTCAGGTGAGTCCTGGAGGGATGGTCTCTCCCACCCAGCTGCCCTACGTCTTACCTGGTCAGCTGGAGAGGTGGTGATGGTGGCAGCGGCTCTATGCCAGGCAGTTCTGCCCCTGGCCTGCAGCCAGGTAAGGCAGGGGTCGGACAAGGGATCGACCCCTGACACCTACTTCTTAGGAAGTTAAAATGGAAGAGGGAAGAACCATATACGCCACTTTGATGCAAGTTTATGATAATATAAAAATATGTTTACCAATAGCACACCTCAAAATTCATCTCCAAGAATAAAAGTGATTTAAGGCATGGTAAATGCTCCTCCAAATCTATGTTTGAGTATAGCCATTGGACAGAAGATTCACCTTTTAAGGTACATTTCTAATATTAAATTGAGGGGTTCTTTCAGTATGGGGCATCCCAATACTAATGAAATTGCCCCACGCCAATATAGCAGTGCCAGTGTGGCTTGCACTGCATCCAGCAGGAGAATTTTGCAGGCTGGAGGTTTCCTTAGGTGACATTTGTCCCCTTGGCCCCAGGGAAAGCCCCAGCCATGGCAATTGGTCTACTTGGACCTATGCTTGCTATTGCTAGTGCATGTCTGAGTGGACCCATATCTGCATATATGACTTGAGAAGGGGGATATGATATAGTGCCCCCCTCCCAGTAGTAATCTGCCCACCCCGCCCCTTCTCACCCCGCACTCCATTATACTCTATGGTGCAGTCCTGAAAAATAAAAGGGATTCAGATGAATGTGTGGCAGCAGTAGCAATGGTTAAGAGTCCCTGAACATTCCCTGAAAGAGCAAAGACGCTCCCTGCTCTTGGCTGTTGCAACAGGAAGGGATGGTTATGCAACATAGGCTGCAATCCTAACCACACTTTCCTGAGAGTAAGCCCCATTGAACAAAATAGGACTTGCTTCTGAGTAGACCTGGTTAGGATTGTGCCCATAGTTGATAGCAAAGACACACCTGATAGAGTAAGCCCCATTGAATAGAGTTACCAGATATAAATGGGGACAGAGTGCCTATACCTTTAGCCATTGTATACGTAGAAGCGGGAATTCTGGCAGGTGCAACTCAACATGGAAGACTTTAAAAAGCTGCACCTGCCAAAATTCCTGCTTCTATACAATGGCTTAAAGCAGTGGTTCTCAAACATTTAGCACCAGGACCCACTTTTCAGAATCAGAATCTGTCAGGACCCACTGGAAGTGATGTCGTCACCGGAAGTGACATCATCAAGCAGGAACATTTTTAACAATCCTAGGCTGCATCCTACCCACACCTGCCCAGTAGTGAGTCCGATTTACTATTGTTAAAAGAATATACATAGTAGCTTGTTAAATGTACAGGTCTGTAACATTTCCCCAAATGCAGTCACATACCATGTGACTAATCAAGTCTTATAAAAGATTTACCATCAAGTCTAATATAAAATAAAATATTGAAATGAATGGGGACCCATCTGAAATTCGCTCCTAGCCCATGTAGTGGGACCCAACCCACAGTTTGAAAAACACTGGCTTAAAGTATAGGTGCTCTGTTCCCGTTTATATCTGATAACTCTTCCATTGAACAAAATATGAATTGGGGCCCAATCCTGTTCAACTTTCCAGCACTGATGCAGCTATGCCAGTGGGGTGCGCACTGCAACCTGTGGTTGGGGAGGGCAATCATGAGGACTCTTCAAGGTAAGGGGACACTTGTTCACTTACCGCAGAGCTGCATTGCGGCTGCATCAGCATCAGAAATTTGGATAGGATTAGGCCCTTGCAATCACATGCATATTTTCTCAAGAGTCAGTCCCATTGAGTTCAATGGGAATCACTCCCAGGTAAGTGTGTTTAGGATTGCAACCTTAGTTCTAGGTAAATATGTGTTGGTGACTGATGTGTAAGTGATATTATTTGGTTATCGTCTTAACTAAATCACAGCTGTACATACTTCATATCGATAGCGGCCACAGTCCAGCACAGATTTCAAGTAACTTAAACCACTGGAATTGGGTGAGCTTCAGAGCTCTTAACTATGCATTAGAATAGATCATGGCCAATATGTTTGCTAACAAGCATGCATGCCTTTATGCTTTGAGATTGTTGTAAGATAAGAAATAACGGAGGATTACACTTCAATTCTAAGACCAGTACAGCAATTTTAAGAATAACAATGCAATTAGCAGCTACAATTCTAATATAAACTTAATTGCCAGAATGTAGGGAGATTTTTTAACTGCCAGTTTGGAAGGGAAATGAATGAGTTCAGTTTACTTAAGAAGCTTTACATGCCATGTGCCTGTGGTGAGACTCTCAAATATGACTAATATCTGGAACTAGTATAAAATTGCATTGCAAAATAAATGTTAAAATGTACATTACTAGTTGAGATTTTAAAATTTTCTTTCATTTGCTTTAAGATACCAAATCAGAATAGATGTTCAAGTTGTTTTTTTTCCTGAAATAATGCTTACTAAAAGACTTTAACATTATGTTCAGGCAATGACAATGTAAATATACTGAGAGTTATACTGCACAAAATGAACAGCATCTTTGTGTGAAACTTGGTATCTCTGACTCCAATCCTGTCCACGCTTTCCTGGGAGTAAGCCCCATTGAACACAATGGGAGTTTCTTCTGGTAGACATACACAGAATTGTGCTGTTTATCACTTACAAAGGAACTGTCAAAGATGTATATTAATGGGCAGCTTTGGAGGAAGGAATGTAAATAAAATTACAAAGAAGGGAAAGTGTGTGTGCGTGTGCATTTTTTTCTCCAGCAAAACTAAGTCAAAATGCAGAGGAAATACCATCTTTCCTTGGAATCTGTGTTCAGAAAAAAGATCAAGGAGCATTGTGACTGGATTATCAGCCAATAATTCTTAAAAATATTTGTACACCTGAAATTTATATTCTGCACCTGGGATCCTGTTGTATATTTGGGTAATTACTCACCAGAAATATATTAACAAACTATCAGTCAGGTTGGGAGCAACCAAAATAATTTTAGCAGAATAATTGCGTTTAACCCATCAGCATCTTGTCTCATATTTAACTGCGTCAAGTTGAGGAGCAGGTGAGAGAATAAATGCATATACATATGCATATAAATGTGTAATTATTCATCAGGAGCGAACAAAAGAAGTTTGGACAGTAATTCTGAAGTCATTTTCTAAGAACCTCTGGAGTTTCTTAGAAACGTAACAGGGCAGGGTTCTTCAGTGAGAAGTTCAGTAAGGGTGGATGAACTGCTTTGAAAGAAGTTGTAATTGCAGGAGGAATGTTGGGTGTGTTAGAGCATAATTAGTTCAGATGGGGCAATGGTGAGTTTCAAGAGAACATTTCCAGAGGGTTGTGGCACAAAGAAAAAGAGTTCACCCTCCTACCCTGAAACTGTAGTCCCAATCAATCTTCCCAATGGCTGCTGTTCACAATTAAAACATACTATACATGTTACAATATGCAGTTTGGTATTATAACACTTCAGAATTCTCTGCAATATATTCCTTCATGGACAAATCAGTGCAGAAAGCATTCTCTTAAGGCAGAAAGTATGAAAATCATTGTACATGGTAGTTGAACATGTGATCAGATGCCACTGAGATGCATGGCACAGAAGATTATAATTACGTATGTTCTATCTATGGTGACAGCCCATTCACACAAATAGATCTGTGATGGCCTGTTCACACATGCTGCTCATGTCACATGTATGTATGAACCAGTTATCGGGGTAGACCATCATTCAAGTCATTTAAAAGAATGCAAACCATATGAAAAAGAGTTTTGAAGCCTGCTGTTTGGGGGAAAACAGATCACATCCAGCAACCCTGTATGTTTTGCCCTCTCTAGCCGGGTCTAGCCACATGGTCACCATGGCAAGTGAGGCCAAGTACTGTCTGCTGTACCACTGGTTGAAAAGTAGTGGAATATTAAAGGGCAAGTTTAATAGTGCTTTCAAACATGTATAATTTAAAGCATGTCACTGCTCCAAAGAACTAGAAGCTAACTGGTAAAAATGCAACACTAATCACTTGAAGGCATTTACATCAGCTTACCTAAACTCTACATCAGACTGAGAAGTGTAGCATAGTTATGGAATGAGGGCGGAATGGTTAAAACCAAAGGGTAATTGCTTACAGCCTACACTGAACAAAAGGAGTTATATATATTCACAGAGAAACTTTGGAAAAACTGCACATTTGGTTTCTGTAAACATCACTGACTCCAAAAAGCGAGGTGAAGTAAAAAAGGATTTTAAAAGGAAGAGAAAATAAATAACCACCTCCTTATTTAAAAGTCATCTGTTTATTTGAATACTTTTAACTCTAGGCACTGAAGAAAGCCAAGATACAGAATGCCAATCTGATGGGATGTGAACTGCGATTTATAGGACTCCTTAGGTGATTTCTTTACTTTAGTTGCTTTTTTAACATGCAGCTTCAATTCCCCACACTGGGTCATTCAGCCCTCCAGCTACCAGAAAAATGAAGCTGCTGTTGAAAGGATGGCAGGCAACCAAGAGTTCAGACAGCTGCTATGAAGGATTAGTTGTGGGTTTTTCTCACTGCCCTGCTACAAACTGCATCACAGCTCTATGTTCAAACATTATTAAATCAGACTGTTTTCTTTGGCACCAGCTCCTTCTCCCTACACTTTATGCATTGAGTGGGAAAAAAAATACAACTCGAAGTCACACTGGTTTATACATCATACATTAGAACTTATGTGAAATGCCATAACAGATGACACATCCACTGTTTGATATTACAGCATTCCTACCTGCTGGTCAGACAGTCCTGAATTGTCATCCCCCTCAGCCATCATTTACACAAAATGGCAGGTAAAGTCCCAATAGCAACATGCCCCATCCCTGATGGGGCAGTTGGGCCCTGAGCCAATCTTCTAAAGCAGCAGCTTCCTCATCTTAAACCGACAATCCAGTGTAAGTATTCAGGATTTGGACAGAAAGATAGTTTTCAACTATCTGGTACATAGGAAAGTGCCTTATACTAAGTCAGTCCATTGATTCCTCTAGTTCAGGATTGTTGACACTGACTGGCAGCACCTTTGTGGGGCTTCTGGCAGAAATTTTTCTCTGGCTATGCTAGGGACTGGCCCTGGGACCCTCTGCAAGCAAACAGATGCTCTTCAATTGAGCTACAACCACTTGTAGAGCAGCCTGCCATGTTGTTACTTATTCCATGATCAGGAAGCTACTGCATCTGTTTCAAGTGGCATTTAATTATCTCCTTCAGGGCACAAGCCTAACCAGGTCTACTCAGAAGTAGGTCCTATTTTGTTCAATGGACCTTACTCTCAAGAAAGTGTGGTTAGGATTGCAGCCTCATCCACAAACTAATCCAGTTGTGGCCCTCTAATCCATTTAGGGACACCGGTGTTTGCATCTTACTGGAGTGGAGAATTACAAATGCAAACAGATGCTATGTATGTGGTTCCCCTCCCTGATCTGGCAGCTGAGACAGAGACACAGTGGACCCACTCAGGGATCTTTCCCAGCTTTTGCGAGAGTCTTTTAAAATCAAAGATGTTGAGGACCAAATCTAGAAGCTTCTAAAGGTAAAGCATATGCTCACTACTGAGCAATGTCCCTTCTAAAAGATAGATGTGCATGCAGTCTGGTGTGTCTTCTGTGGCATGGGAACCCTTGGATAAGCTGTAGTGTTTATGCGGAGGCGCTAGCCTTAGCCTTAGTATGTTGGCAATAAAGCAAAGCACACTTTGCACTTGCGCAGAGCAAACTCGGCGCGGCCTTGGTGACATGCTGAGTCTGAAGCTCTGTAGCCTGTCAACAGGAAGATGTTATAGAGAATCATATCTAGGAATGTGGATTGCGGTTAAGCTAGAGAGCCGGCTAGTTATAGCCAGTGTGAATCTCAGCATCCTCTTGTAAGTTTCCTTATTACGCAGACTTCTGACTCATGGCTTAGTATTGTAAACAAGATAAGAAAATGGAAAACCCCAGCCTGTTGTGTTTTGTTTGAGAGGGAATAAAAGCCAGAGAAGGCTGAATCCCAGCAGCCTTCTTTCTGCATCTCGCTTTTATACATGTCTGTTGTTTTCATTGCTTTAACTCTTTGCTGCTCAAGTTCTAACTTTCAAACCCTCAGAGTGCTTCTGCTTTAACACTCTCCTTCAGGCAACAAGATACAGTCTTGTGTGTCTCCCACCAAGCACCAAGGCCCCCAAAAGCCTTGGGTGCTCCCCAAAGCAGCATCTTGCGCTGCTACATCAGCTTATACTAGCAGCTTGTGCTTTGAAAGGTCTTTTCCAGCTAGATTGCAGTAACAAAATACAAAATGAGAAGACGTAAGAGTCCTGATGACTAGATGTGATATTGCGTAGAAAATAACTGTCCAATCACTCATAAGGCACTTTATTTGTTTCAGGCAGTGGTACTTGCAAGGGTCCACAGCAGAATCAGGCACAAAATACAGCACCAACTTTTCAATGAACAATGACCAAAATAATAAAACGAATGGGAAGCCATTCCTACTTCATATAATTGACAGTCTCAAGGTTCAGGATGAAATGAAACAACAGAATAAGAGAGACAGAGAGAGAACCAGGAACAACATTAATAAAAATAGACAGGCATGGTACCATCTCTTTTGATGCCCATTTTCAGAACACATAAACGCAAATGAGAAGTAATCTGTAAATCTTTGTGGATCCCAGTGGCTCTTCCCTTAAAGACCAAAAGGGTACCATGTCCCTCTACAAGATAGTGTTAGATCTTTTTGAAAGGACCAGTCTTGGTATGTTGCACTGTTGCAGCCCCAGGGCTGCCCACTGTGTTCTTGCAGAGCTCTTATAAGCAATTTCTCTGATGAGCAGAAATTCAGTGGTGAAACCTTTTCCCACCACTGCATTTATATACCTGTTGAATTCTGCACTATCAAAGGCACAGGATCATTTTCAGAAAAACCACTGGTTGTTAATATTTACAAAATCCTAACAAAAATGTATTGATTTACTGATGCAATAAGTTTTAGGACAATAATTAGAAACAGAATTTCTCTGTAGCAAGGGATGAAATTAACAAAGCCATACATCGAAGCAAGAGGCACTTCAGCCTGGTTTATCAGGCAGCCTGCACTTTAGATAAGGAAAACACTGTCAAGAACACAGTTAGCATTCCTCCTCAACAGCATTCCTTAAATCACAATTAAATAAAGTGACAATTTCAGACTATTCAATAAGTGGTATGTTAGTTAACTCAAATGCATCCTGAATGTACTTTTTTTTCTGTAAGATTTGTTTTCTGTTTCTTCTCTAATACATTTATTTCAGGTATCAGAGCAAAAGAAACAGCTGTGTAGGCATTTTGAACTCCAATGGTAGTGTAAAATGGTTGCTGAAGAGGGACTGCAACACAAAGAAAAACAGGAGTGGGCAAACTAAGGTTTCCCCTTATCCCTAGATAGAACATTCCGTTATAAAGAGCTAGTAGTATTACCAACTGACCAGAAAAAATGGCTTAGCCTGCACCTGTGTCTTTATCTGTCTGATCTACAGTTAGTAGGCCAAGCTTTTTCACAGTATGGCAAACCCTTGCTCATGTCTGCCGATCAAATGACAAAGGCATAGGGACCAGTTTTTTAAAAAGCAGGTAACCCAAGCGTGTAACAGAAGCTAATCTTGTTAACAAACTGCCCAAGCATTTAAGAGAAACAAAGTAAATCTGCACACAAAATTAAAATAAATAAGTGTTTGTACCATAGCAATTACAAGCATCAATTTGTTCCACACTGTACAGCAGCGGTTTTCAACCTTTTTCATCTCACAGCACACTGAGGTGTAAAAATTGTCAAGGCACACCATTAGTTTTTTGACAAGGCACATTGCACTGCTGGTGGGGGGCTCACATCCCCAATGGCCATAAAAAATTATCCTTCCCCCAAACTCCCACAGCACACCTGCAGACCACACAGCACACCAATGTAGCAGTAGAGTTGAAAGTCGCTGCTGTAGAGTCAGTCAAATCTTAGTGTCCCTGTAAGTATGCCTGCCTGGATAACTTATCCCAAACTAATTACTTCCTGTGGAGTGCCTGAGTCAGCACCAAATTGTTGATCACTCTGGTGCTAAACCCCTGCAGCAAATCCCAATGTCACAAAATACTGAGAGTCCAGGTGTCAGCCTTGCTAGGTGGGCCACCTAATGGGCCTGGGTCCTCTTCCAACGCCTGACCTGGCTGATCCACACACATAATCTGGTCCCCTAAGTGATTTCCATTTTGTATTTGGCAAGAATTATCATTCAAATAATTGAAAGTATTTAAATGAGATGAACTGGCCATAAAAGTGAAGAATTGCTTACAAGACTAGATCCTAAAGGAGATTGCTCATGATGCAATAAACCAGCACATCCAGACAGTTCTTACTTAAGGAGCCAGATGCAGTGTTTCAATATACAGTGGTGCCTCGCATAACGAATGCCCCGCGCACCGAAAAACCCGCATAACGAAAGCGTTTTTGCAATTTTGTCCGGTGACTCGCAAGACGAATTTTCTATGGCCGTGCTTCGCATAACGAATTTTTTTTATGACCGTGCTTCGCATAACGAATTTTTAAAATTAAAAAGTTGAAGTTTTGTGCCTGAAATTTTTGAAATCCTCTGTACAGTATGTATGCCTTTAAAGAGCACTTAATAAACACTTTGTAAACCAAATTTGACTTTGTTCTGACTTTTCTTGCCCATAGGAACGCATTAATTAAATTTGAATGCATTCCTATGGGAAAACGCGATTCGCATAACGAAAAATTCGCATAACGAAAGAACTTGCAGAACGGATTAATTTCGTTACGCGAGGCACCACTGTATCTGGGAATGATAGAGTGTTTCACTCATGTTCATCTCCCACAAGTGTGCACACATAGCTAACAAGGAATTAGCTATGTACTGCATTATTGCTAGCTTCCCAAAATGGATATTCTGCTAGGAAATTTAACTAATGCAACACAATTCTTTGTCAAGCCAAGCCAAATATTATCAACATTATTTTTAATATCAAAGCACAATTTATAGTACATACCATGGGAAAGATTCACAAGTCTGCTCCTTGGCCTTGTATCAGAAGTGGCCCAGGGAACCACTAATGAGCTTCTTCAAAAACAATCTTCTGGTGATCATCCAAATTGGCTCCAACATGACTACATTTTCTGGAACTTAGTTTCATTGCAGTTATTTTCACCAGTGGATGCGGAAAAAAACAAAACTCCCTCAAGCCCTCAAATTCCACCAGTTCTACTATCTTCCCACTGGTTTGTACATGGACATACAACTGAGGTCTCACTCAAGGGTATTAATGCTAAATGTACTTAAGATATGGAACAGCTTGATTCAATGGCACCTTCTATTAATACTGCATTTACAAAACACTTTCCAGTATTTAACGTGCTTTGTGTGTATCATCATGTTGTAATCCTTATCATTCTGTAAGCTTAGGGCTACCAGATACAAACGGTGACAGTTTTTAAACCTTTCCATGTTGAACTGCACCTGCCAAAATTCCCTCTTCTATACAATGGTTAAGTATAGGTACTCTGTCGCTGTTTGTATCTGGTAACCATATGTAAAATAATACTCATCTCCCCATTGCAGCTGGAGAATGGTTTGCCGTAAAATCATCTAGTAAATTAAGGGCAGGGCAAGATTTGAACCAGGAAAAGTTCTAATTCACAGTTTAGTTTCTTTGCCATTGTGCTACAAGAGCTTGGGGGATAATCCTTTGGCCTGTTTTCTCCAATATCTCATCAAAGCCAAATTAATTACTCCAGAGTAAGTGCTTGAAGCTTACACGTCAACTTGTCAGAATACAAAAAGTTATGCATAAAACATAACATTGAAAATGTGCAGGAAGTGCCTGTCTCTCTCCTAATTTAGTCTTATTAAATTACATTTAGACCATGTTTGTGCTTCACCTTAGCTGTGGTGCATTTGCTGAGCAGAATGAACAGAAGGAAGCTTGACAAGTACTCAAAACTCTTAAAAGTTACAATTTTTAAAAAGCCATTTTCAAAGAAAAAAGAAATACAGGAGTGTGGCATGGTGGAGAACTCACAAGTTGATTCAGGTAAGTCCAAGTACACTTAATAAAGGTGTGAGGTATTTGTAATGCCTGAGCTATAAAAGGATGATTGGGCATGTGAAGGCACAATGGTGGTTTTTGACATCTTGAAATTCATGTTCTTTAGTTGTTAAGAGTCAGTGTTTTCCATCATCTATTTCCAGGAGTTCATCAAGGTATTCTATTACTTCACCCTACAACAGATTACAACAGAGAATGAGTTAATTTCCCACAGTGAACCTTAATGGACAAATGTTACACCTTTTAAAGAAGAAATGATAGGATGAAGATTTTTCCCAATTAATATCTCATTTGCATCATAGGATAGCAAAACTGGACATATTAAACATAGCGAAATTCAGAGCAGGTCTTGGGTTTGTGCACATTCTCCTACGGCTGCCAGCTTTTTTTGGACAGGTTTTGTCAGGATGGTAACATCATGCCACAAATAGCTTCATCTGCTGATTTCTACAGATCAAGGGGTTGATAAAGGCACAGAAACAGTACAAGCTGAGAGTTTTATCCTAGTTAGTTATCCACACCCTTCTACCTTATCTATATAAGAACTCATCTGAACCAGGAGATTCTGGGTTTATTTGAATGTGGGATCTTACAGGATGAGAGCTGCTGGACAAACTGCTGTTCTTCTTCCACACACACCCCCCCCCGCCCACCCCAGCCTTATTGGAGTTTTTGCAAAACTGTGATGTGGTTGCAGAAGTTTTTGAAGGACAACTGTTTGCTTTTAGCTCCCTTGAAGTCTTTAAGCTGTCAGGTCAATAAATAAACTCACTGCTGAAAATTATTTACCTTTCTGATAAGTAAGCAGTCTGCCATAACAGATATGACCTTCAAAACATTGCAGACTTCAGCACACAAATAACTGCAGAAAGAACGATTCCCTTGAAAATATTAAAACCATTTCAAACTACTAAAAATATATGTTTTGCATTCTCATTCAGCCATGAAAACATGTGCAAAGGTGAAAATAATCACATTTGCATAATCCTATACCACTTTAATACTGCACCTCCATATCAGTCGTGGTGCTTTTCATTGTGCTATCATTCAGAAGAATATATATTGCTCTAAAAATGAATCCTGATCATTGCAAGCCTGGAAATCCAAGCACTAATGGAAGAGATTTATGGCTTGGCACAATATTATACTTCTTGTTGCAGAATAACGCTCAGCATACACATGCTATTGAAAGCATACACATGCTATTGAAAGCAGGATTCCTTTGTAAGTCTCTCTTAGTGAACACTTAGGCATGCTTACTCATGTGGTCATTTCATTGACTGCAAAAGTTAAAACAGACAGAAGGTGGAGAAACACATTGAATTATGTCATAACATGGGTAAGCTCCTAAACATCATGAGAAGAGGGGGAAGAATTCAGTTTGGGGTTGCAATATTCAATGGCAGGGCCATGTTGAGCATGTCTGGTTCTACCCTAATAACTGCTTTCATACATATATGCAGTGACAAAACAGTTATTGCGGCTGAGAAATCTACTTTGTCAGCAGCTTTTCCTGGTTCACACATCTTCTAGTGCATATAATCTGGACAGTTGAGCATCTTTGTCAAAATGCTGCTTAGGATGCACTGACATAGTAGTACAGCAAATCACACTCCAATAAAAGATAGCCATCCCTTTCTCATTAGCACCTTCATGCTGTGGCATCCTCACTCTTTCTCAGGAAGACAGAACTCAAACAGGACAAGCAATTTGCAGTTGGTCAGCAAATATTTTGCAGGTGTCAGTTCGATGGAAAGAGCCTCTTCACAGCAAATACTTATCAGTTCTCTTGCTGGCCTGCAGATTAAATATCTGATTTTGTGTATGTACATTATTTAGACTGTCCAGTAAGATGCGGAGTACCTCAGATCCCCTTTCCTTTAACAGGAGGGGGCCTATAATCTGTTTATTTTTTAAAAAATTCTAAATGATGCTCTCCTTTTGAAAAGTTCAAGGTTATGAGTGAGCAGAAAGGGCTATAAGACATTCCCCTATTCCTTTCCCTCCCTGCCTCATTCCTCCCATTGGCTGCCCTCCCTCCACTAGCTTACCTGTGGTCCCATGGATAGCTGCTAGTGGCAGAAGGCTGCCACCACTGCAGTGATGGTTCCAGAATGGCTGGTGCCAGTATGCACACAGTTCTGCCATATGACTATTCACTATAGACTAACACAGGTTTCACTGTCATAACTATTAATTAGGATTGGGCTGTAGGGCTGCAATCCTATACACACTTACCTGAGAGGAAGCCTCATTGAACACAGTGGTAATTACTTCTGAGCAAACATGCAGAATATGGTAATGTTCATTTCTATATATACGGCTGCTATTATTGTAAAGGCACAGAAACGGGCAGGAAAGCAGGTAACAACCCTGCACTGACGCACCACAAATGTCCTTTCCATTTTTTAAAAAGCCATGTCTTGGATCCTTCTCTTAGATGAGCTGCCTTCCTAGGCTGACGAGTCCCATCTACCCGGTATTTCAAGAATACAGTTTACAACAATACCCGGTATTTCAAGAATACCGTTTACAACACCGCCTTGTCCATATTCGGCAAGAAGACCAACAAGATGGCAGACTGGTTTGAAGCCCACTCTGAGGAGTTGACACCAGTCATTGAGGAAAAGAGGAGAGCTCAAGCAGCATACAAGGCCTGTCCCAGTGAGCGCAACCTGCAGGTCCTCCGAACTGCTCGCAGCAAAGTCCAACAGACTGCCAGGAGATGTGCTAACGACTACTGGCTCCAGCTCTGTTCCGAGATACAGATAGCAGCTGACACGGGCAACATCAAGGGGATGTATGATGGTATCAAGCAGGCCCTAGGTCCAACACAGAGGAAAATTGCCCCTCTGAAGTCTGCCACAGGCGAGGTCATCCAGGATCGGGCACAGCAGATGGAACGCTGGGTGCAGCACTACTCTGAGCTATATTCCAGAGAAAATGTAGTCACCGAAGAAGCACTGAACAACATTGAGTGCCTGCCTGTGCTGGAAGAGCTTGACAGTGAACCAACCCTAGAAGAACTTCACGTGGCCCCCCTTGCCTTTGACAAGGCACCTGGAAAAGACAGCATCCCTGCTGAAGTCCTAAAATGCTGCAAAGAGATCATCGTCACTGAGCTACATGAAATCCTCTGTCTCTGCTGGAGAGAAGGTGGAGTACCTCAAGACATGAAGGATGCAAACATCATCACGCTGTACAAGAACAAAGGTGACAGGGGTGACTGCAACAACTACCGCGGCATCTCTCTCCTTAGCGTTGTAGGAAAGCTGTTTGCCCGAGTTGTACTTAAGAGGCTCCAGGTACTTGCAGAGAGCGTCTATCCAGAATCGCAGTGTGGATTCCGAGCCAACAGGTCCACCACTGATATGGTATTCTCCCTTAGACAACTGCAGGAGAAATGCAGGGAACAACGACAGCCACTCTTTATAGCCTTCATAGATCTCACAAAGGCTTTCGACCTGGTCAGCAGAGACAGCCTCTTCAAGATTCTCCCCAAGATTGGATGTCCACCCAGGCTCCTCAGCATCATCAGATCTTTCCACAAGGACATGAAGGGCACTGTTGTCTTCGATGGCTCCACATCAGACCCTTTTGACATCCGAAGCGGAGTGAAGCAGGGCTGTGTTCTTGCACCAACCTTGTTTGGGATTTTCTTCGCTGTCCTGCTGAAGCAGGCCTTTGGAACTGCAACAGAAGGCATCTATCTCCGGACCAGATCAGACGGAAAGCTCTTCAACCTCTCCAGACTGAGAGCAAAATCCAAAATCCAGCTGAAATGTCTGCGTGACTTCCTCTTTGCCGACGATGCAGCTGTCACTACCCACTCTGCCAAAGATCTCCAGCAGCTCATGGATCGTTTTAGCAAGGCCTGCCAAGATTTTGGACTGACAATCAGCCTGAAGAAAACACAGGTCATGGTTCAGGATGTGGACTCACCTCCCTGCATTACAATCTCTGAGCATGAACTGGAGGTTGTCCATGACTTTGTGTACCTTGGCTCAACGATCTCCGACACTCTTTCTCTCGATACCGAGCTAAACAAGCGCATCGGTAAAGCAGCTACCACGTTTTCCAGACTCACAAAGAGAGTCTGGTCCAACAAGAAGCTGACGGAACATACCAAGATCCAGGTCTACAGAGCTTGCGTCCTGAGTACACTTCTGTACTGCAGCGAGTCATGGACTCTTCGCTCACAACAGGAGAGGAAACTGAGCGCTTTCCACATGCGCTGCCTCCGACGCATCCTCGGCATCACCTGGCAGGACAAAGTTCCAAACAACACAGTCCTGGAACGTGCTGGAATCCCTAGCATGTATTCACTGCTGAAACAGAGATGCCTGCGTTGGCTTGGTCATGTCGTGAGAATGGATGATGGCCGGATCCCAAAGGATCTCCTCTATGGAGAACTCGTGCAAGGAAAGCGCCCTACAGGTAGACCACAGCTGCGATACAAGGACATCTGCAAGAGCGATCTGAAGGCCTTAGGGATGGACCTCAACAAGTGGGAAACCCTGGCCTCTGAGCGGCCCGCTTGGAGGCAGGCTGTGCAGCATGGCCTTTCCCAGTTTGAAGAGACACTTTGCCAACAGTCTGAGGCTAAGAGGCAAAGAAGGAAGGCCCATAGCCAGGGAGACAGACCAGGGACAGACTGCACTTGCTCCCGGTGTGGAAGGGATTGTCACTCCCGGATTGGCCTTTTCAGCCACACTAGACGCTGTGCCAGAACCACCTTTCAGAGCGCAATACCATAGTCTTTCGAGACTGAAGGCTGCCAATACATACATATGTCTTGGATTCACCTAACAGTACTTGTCTGCTATACTTACTTCATCATCATCCATCACATGCTCTTTAGCAAATTCATACATCTCCTTCTGAAGTGTTGTTATGTTGTAATACCGAACTGCTTCCTAGAAGGGCAACAGAAAAGCTCCATGTCACATTAATAGTGGCATGCTGTTCAAAACTTCATTACTAACACAGGCATGACAGAAATGTTCTTGCTCTGGTATATCTCCTACACAGTGCTCAAACTGAGAGGCCTACCCCACTCCTTTTTGCTCTATTCCCACAGCTACTGCTTTTAAAAGGCTGTTCTGGGAAGGATTGGGGGACGACGACTATGATATGGTTAAATTGGGAGGAGACAGGATAAGGTTTGTGGATTTCATTAAGGGCTCTCTACCAAATTTCTAACAATTCAAGCACTAATCCTGTGCTTAGATCTATAACAGCTAAATGCCTAGAATAGGGGTGTCCACACTTTTTGCCAGGAGGGCCACATCATCTCTCTGACGCTGGGGAAAAAAGAGTTAATTTACATTCAAATTTGAATAACTTTACGTAAATGAATACATTAGAGATGGAACTTATATAAGTGAATGAAGGTCTTGCAATAGCTCAAGGCCTATAAAAGGCCTTGCACAAAGCAAGGCCAGCCTTTCCTTTGCTGCCACTGCTCCATCACAGACATAAAACAGCAAGCAGTGGACGGAACCCTTGTCCCACAGCTCACACAAGAAGTCGAACAGTTGGCTGTCACTCTGAGACCAGTTGCGTCGGGCCAACACGATTTCCAGCAAATCTCCAGATGGCCAGAGCTCATTACAGACTGAGGGCTCCCAGTGGGTCGGATTGGAAGTCTTCGAGGACCCCAAGTGGCCCCAGTGCCAGGGTTTGGGCACCCCTGGCCTAGAAGATTGTGAGATCTGGAAACACCCTTGTGGCTATCTACAGCCTGTTCTAGGTCAGCCATTGTACTTACAGGTCTAGGTTGGAAATCCTCATCAGTGAGTCCCCATTTGTCTTTATGATATTGATAATAGACTAGATTCTGTTTCATCACTTCATCCTTCTGGTCAAAGAGCATGTAGCTAGCGACGCACGGTACTGCATTTTTCAAATCATTCACTGAATTAATGTAAAACAAAACACATTCATTAAACAATTGCTACTTTTCTTATTCAGACTCAGAGGTCAAGCCCACAACACGCACACACATATACAAACGCACTTTATTTGAAATATTTGTTTCCCCTACCAACAGAGGGATATTGGGCTTGCAGTTCTCTAAAATATTTTATACGCTACTATAAAACAATAACAGCATTTAAAACAAAACCAAATAATTAAAAAACAAACAAGAAGCAATATACCAACATGCTTTCAGAAAGTGCAGAACATGAATAAAGCAAACGCTTAGCAGCAGTTTTCAACACCAGTGTAGGTGTGAAGGTAGAGTATGTGAAATGCACATACTTCCATGTGTAGTTCTAGATCCTTATCTTGATATCTTTTTCCTTAGGGCATTGCAAAACGGGATTTCAATCAAGCACCAGAACAGAAAGGCAGGGCTCTGCTTTTTCTCATCTTGCATATAAAGGTAACATCAAAGGTTCTGTACATTATATGCTTGAACCCTTCTTCTCTGAGCAGTGCAAAGTTCAAGGAGTTGCAGTGCAACCTGGGTTTAGGCATCCTTTATAGGAGCACTGGAGACTTACAGTGTTGTAATACTTGCTTCATTTACAAATATACAAATTTGAGCATTTGAATGGTAACACTCTTGCAAGCAACAACAGATTGCCTCCCTGCTGAGATTGTTGGGACTCACAGAGCCCTACAGCTAGCTCTACAGCTTCCTTGCTAGGGCTTCCTTGCAAGTGGATGCTCTGCAAGGACCCTCCTGGGACAAAGTTCCAAGGCAAGTGAGTTAAACATCTGTGCAAATTTAGCAGCAGGGTGAGGTAGCCCAGGCCCCAAATACTGCCCTTCACTTCCCTTGTAAAGAGGACCAGCAAACTACCAAGACAAGCATAACTATGCAGTCTAACAGCTGGCAGCAGGGTGGGGGGTTTCCCAGTATTCTGCACTGTCACATGTATGACTATATGACTCTCGGGCATAAGTCATGAGTGTGCCCTTGGTGCAAGGAGCTACAGGGACTCAGGGAACAGGTCTGCTCCCTAAAAGCCTTGGTAGTGGACCTGGAGAAGCAGAGGTAGGTAGAGAGGGACGACTGTGAGACTTTTGGGGACATGCAGGTGTTGTTCCACCTTCAGACGGGCAGCTTCTAGGCTGCTGGGGTAGAAAATCTTGGGACTGAAGGACATCTTTCTGGAGAAGAGGGAAACAAACCCTTGAAGAGGGAAGAGGTGAAAAGCTATGTGTCCCAAGGATCTGTCTTGGGACTGGTGCTTCTCAACCTGTTCATAAATGACCTGGAGACAAGGTTAAGCAGCAAGGTGGCCAAGTTTGCCAACGATACCAAACTTTTCCGAGTGGTGTAGAGCAGAAGGGATTGTGAAGAGCTCCAGAAAGGTGTCTCCAAACTGGGAGAATGGGAAGCAAAATAGCAGATGCTTTCAATGTAAGTGAAAGGTAATGCACATTGGGGCAAAAAATTAAAACTTCATATATGGGCTAATGTAGTGGTTCTCAAACGTTTACCAACGGGATCCACTTTTTAGAATGACAACCTGTCCGGGACCCACTGAAAGTGATGTCATGGTCCGAAGTGAAATCATCAAGCAAATAAAAATAAATAATTATAAATAATTAAAGTAAAACAAATATTTAATTCTTTGTTTCCCTTATTTCCCCTTATTTAAAGGGGAAGCCAATCCTGTTTCACCAAGTGAATTTTCTCTGTAACCTTCCTCTACACACAAAACAATCAGTAAGATTTTCAGCCCTATCCAGTGCCCTGTTCAATTTAAGTTCTTGTATCTAAACTGTATCACTGTCAGGACCCACCTAGCTTTACAAGTCTTAAAAAATCACCTTACCAGCTCAAGCCTGTTTTATTCTTTTTATGGGGGGACTGCATTCTGGAGCAGTTGCTGAGCTCCACTTTCATCTGATCAGGACCACTCTGGTGGCCTTGCATTCTCTTTGCCTGACCTGACCACGAGCAAAGGCATGTTTGCTTACTCATGAGCAAATGCGACTGTGTAGCTTAGTTTTGCTTTCCATAGGGCATGATACATTCATCAGCTTGGAAGGAGGGACTTCCTTCTTGGGTGTTTTTGGGGGGGCTGCGTTCATTGGATCAGGACCATTTTGGTGTAATTGGATTTCTCTCAGCTTGCCCTTTCCAATGAACTAAGGGCACAATCCTAACCAGGTCTACTCAGAAGTAAGTTCAATGGGGCTTACTCTCAGGAAAGTGTGGTTAGGATTGCAGCCTAAGGCATGTTCACCTGCTCATGAGTAAGCACATGATATGGCTCAATTTCACTTTTCATTGGGCTCCATGCATTTGCCTTCTCAGCTATCAGCTTATAGGCTAAAGCTCTGTGACCCACCAACAATCAGGCTGCAACTAACCAAGTTGATTGCGACCCACAGTCTGATAAACCCCGGGCTAATGAGTTCTGAACTGTCTGTGACAGATTCGGAGAGAGATCTTGGGGTGCTGGCAGTCAGCCCAATGAAAGTATTGACCCAATGTCAATGGTGAATGGTGAAGAAAGCTAATTCTATGCTTTGAACCATTAGAAAAGATATTGAGAACAGAACGGCTAATATTATTATGCAATTGTACAAATCGATGATAAGGCCACACCTGGAGTATTGCGTCCAGTTCAGGTCACTACTTCTCAAAAAGGACATAGTGGAACTTGAAAAGGTGCAGAAGAAAGCAACCAAAATGATTATTGGTTTAGGGCACTTAAGAGGAAGGGCTACAGCATTTTGGGTTCCTTAGTCTAGAAAACTGTGCGTGAGGGAGCATATGACTGAGATGTACAATATGAAGGGATAGGCATACTGAATAGAGGGTTGCTCTTTTCCCTCTCACACAACACCAGAACCAGGAGACATCCACTAAAATGGAGTGTCGGGAGAGTTAGAATAGAGAAAAGAAAATATTTCTTTACTCAGCATATAATTAGTCTGTGGAACTCCTTGCGACAGGATGTGGTGATGGCATCTGGCCTAGATGCCTTTAAAAGGGAATTGGACAGATTTCTAGAATAAAAGCATCATAGGTTACAAGCTGTGATGGGTTTGTGCAAGCTCCTGGTTTTAGAAATACGTAGGCTACCTAAGAAGGCAAGGTACAAGGGAGTGGCAACAGTGTGTTGTCTTGTGTGCTCCTTGAGGCATCTGATGGGCTCCTGTGAGATAGAGGAAGTTGGACTAGATGGGACTTTGGCCTGATCCAGCAAGGCTCTGATGTTCTTGTGTTCTCTTTCCAGTTTCCCCATTCCAGTCTCTATGTCTCAGAGATCAGAAGTCTTCCTGTTTCTGTCTTCCTCAAGCACACACTTTCCCTCTCACCAAAAAGGTTAATATTGTTTTCTCCACTGAATACCAAGTCTTGACCTTTGGAATATAGCAGGACTACTTTCCTGTCAGCCAACCTATTATACAATTCCCCTCTGAAAGTGAGAAAGCAGCTAATCAAGCAATATTCTGAAACCATGAAATGGGATGGTCTAAGATGGGTAGCCATAACTGAAAAACCCATTTCCCAATTCCATAAATACTAGAGATAGAGTGAATGTCAAAGTCTAGAGGCATCTTCTCAAGGATTCTCATGGTTTGCAGAGATGAAGGTAGGTTTAGTGTGCAATAAATTAAACATGTTCATTCATTGCACAGTAAACTGATGGTAGAGAAAGGCTCCAATTAGAAGTGGATTTTAAAGCAGGTTAAGTGAAGGGGTGGTGCTGCTAGATCCAGAATTCTTAGGATCTTGTACTAGCCTAAGCTAGTTTAAGGGACGAAGCTTGGATTTTTTTGCCTAGGGCAGGGAAACATTTAAACAGGTTAAATACATGTCAAATAGGCACTTTGAAAACAACTACAGATTCAGCCTATTTATACATGGATTTTTTATACACTGATTTGACTCAACAGGAATGGCTCCTGCAAATGAGAAAGAGTGTGCAGATCCCTGGAGAAGGGGAAAAGTGCATCCCTTTAAAATGAGTTTTAAAAACTGAACAGTCCTTTAACAACAGCCTCCTTAATGAGAGAGAGAGGGCAGCAGGCTAACAATCCATCAATCCTTCTCTTTCCTTTGGACTCCTCCCTTCCCCCTGCACTTGAAAGAAAGGTGATCATTTTGCATTGGTGAAGGGAGGGGCTGAGTGAAGTGCTGATGGATTGTCTTCTTAATGACTCTTATCTTAGAGTCAAAAGGTCAGCAAGGTTGTTTTTCAATCACTGGAGCAAAGAAACTTTGTTTTTTAAATTGATTTGCTGTAGTGCGTTTTTGTTTTTTTATCCAGTGAGTGCTTGGAACAGAACCCATGCAAAATTAGTCTCAACCTGTATTTAAACATTGGTTTTGAAACAAAGCCCCTTACTTACACTTATAATAAGCAAACTGCAAGTAATGGTACATAGTTGCCACAAATTTCTCCACAATGTAGCCTCCAACAATAGGTGTCAGATCGATTTCACACTTCAGTTTGCACTCAAGAACTTCAGTGTAGTGATCTAAAAAAAGAGCATGTTCTGAGCATTACACAGTTGTTCCCTTAATTGCAGTTTATCATCTGGCACTTCCAGAAGTGTTTGGGTCTTGTGGCTCTAAAGTCAATACAGCATGAAATTGGTGAAAACCTGTGAAAAGAAGTTCTAACAGAAAAAATGCTTTAACACAACAGCTGCATGCCTTTCTTGGAAAAATTACATTTGGTTGTAGTGCCACCTATGGGCAGTAAAAATATTTCTTGATGGGATGATGGATTGTAATGGGTTGTATCCTACATTCAGCTAGCCATGACTAATAATGCAAGCCAAGCACTTCTGTATGGGAGTAAGCCCCATTAAATTCAGAGGCACTAACTCCGAGAAAAGTAGGTTCGGGCTTGCAGCCTAAGATAATCATGACTAGAGGTGTTTGTTTCCAGTGAGTAAAATAGGATTACAGCCAAAGTCTTACTGAACACAGTGGGCTTACTTATGGGTAAAATAAATACCATTTTCAAACACTTCTAGACATGGCATAAGTTTCACTGAAATTGATGGGATTTACATCATGATTAACTAAACTGAGGATATAGCCCAATACTTCTATCTCTTACTAATCATAATGAACAAAAACAGTCCTGTGGCACCTTAGCGACTAACACATTTATTGTCACATTTTCCAAAGGGAACAAGAGGAATTAGATGGGTAAAGGGAACATCCATCAAAGAACACAAGATATAATGCATCTTGAGTATATTAAGATATATAATAAGGCTGAAAGATGAGTAAGGTTGCCCCCTTTCCATTCCTAGACTAAATGTTAACTTTGTTCTCCAAGTTTAATATAATTCAAAATCCAGTACACATGTTCTCTCCATATTTCCCTAATTTGTTCTTTGAAGACACTAGTTACCCAATTGTGTGACTCCCTAGATAACCAGCATGTGTACAGGACATTACTCAGTAAGCTAAGTGCTCTTTCTCCCCCACTGTTTAAACTTGCTCCCCTAATAGCTAGTGTTTTCAGAAAGGAAATTCATAAATAACAGACACCAAGCAGGAATATTTTAGGAGCATTCAAGATTTTCTCTCCTAATGTTAGGACACAGTTGCCCACCCACCTGCTATGGATAGGTAGAACTCTTTAAAATCTGTGATCTCCTGGGAGCCTTCACAGGTGGCTAAGCAATCATCATATGCTTTGAAGAAATCAGGAAGTGCCAGCTCCATATCCGTGATGGAAGTTCTCCAGTTTTCTCCATTGTAGGCTCGCACCGCCCTGACAAAGAGAGTCTGAGGAAACCAGAATACATTGTCAGGAAAGTGGCATAATTGCTAAGTTAGTATTGTAGTAATCTTGAATGGCCTGATTAAAGGCTGTGCCACACAGGAGGAATTTTCAGCACAAAACTCGCTTCACTGGGTCACAAAAGTCACTAGGAAATTTAATGTTACACATTAAACCTGTGTAACAAATATGTCTACTTTACCACATGATAAACAATGGGAAGCCGCTATTGGGCACAAGGGAAAAAAACAGCTCTTAGTACTAGCAGCAGACCTCCCCAGCCCACGCCCGGGGCAAAAGTCCACGATGGCACCCCCGTGGGCTATTGCCAGCGCCATTGTGCAAAAATCCACCCCTCCCACTCACCTGAGGCTCACGGAGCCTTGCGCAACCTAGGACAATGTTGGGGAAGCCTCTCTGAGGTTTCATCCCCACTGGGAGCCTCAGAGAGGCCTTTGCAGAGTCCTAGTGACTTGCGCCCAGGGCTTTTGCCCCACTGGACCTGATGGTAGGTCCAGAACTGCTTAGTACATATTTTTGCATAATAAGGTATCAGCCTTCCCCTCTTACAATATTATCTGAATCATCATCAACATTATTGTTTCGTGAGAAAAGAAAAGTTCAGATACATTAAACAAATAATGAATACTAGGGAACAGGAATCCACTTCAGGCAGGGATACAGTATTGTAGTTTAATAAAATACTATGCAGAATTTAAAGCATTGCACTGCTTTGGCACAATCAAGATATAAATGTTACCCAAAAAGTTATTTGAAGCCTGTAAGTTTCCTGCAAGCATAACACTGGCACAGCAGACTGGGAATGATACAATGCCACAAACATGGGCAGAAAAAAGGATACAGTGTGGGAAGAATGGAGGAGTGATCAGCATATAGTTGTTGGGACTGTAGTCATGATGTCAGGATTGGGCAAACACTTTCCATTCATACAATATTTTATGCCGAATTCAACAGGACTTCTAAGAAAACCTTGTTAGGAGTAGCTGGTTGAAGCATAGTAAGTGGGATGGGAAGACATAGGCTTAATAAAATTATGGGAGTAAAAGGGGCTTTAGCTTATTGATTTTTTTTTACAAATTATAATTCACTAGAGATGTTCAGAAAGATGAGAAGAATAGAAAAGATACCTCATATGATTTTGTTTCTAAATCTTTAATGTAGTCTTCTGCACCAGGCAAGCTTTTGTAATATGCCATATTCCTTTGCATCATCTCGTCCTCGGGATGTTTCAGAAGAAATGTGTGTGCTGCTGCAATGGCTTTTGGAAAATTATTTGCCTAATTAAAAAGAATTTAAACACACAGTTTAGAAAACAGTTTAGAAAACTTTTGAAAAGGCTACGTATATTTTATAAACTTTTCTCCCAGTGCACATATCAGGAATGTTCACTATTCTTGGTAGAACAAAATTCCAAGTGCAGTTAAATAAATGACAATATATATAATCATATTTTTCTTTAGTTTTAGCCAAAGAAACCATTTCCAATTACTGAAATAATTGATTTGACTGAAGGTGAAAAGGAGGAATAAAGGAGGCAATCAGACAGGAGGCAACAGAAGGTATGCAGTAGAAAAATAGTATGGTAATATGTTGGAAGCAACAATATGCTGTACTATCCAGAAGAGAACCACCAATAAAGTAAAAAGCAGCAATTGACCACCTGAACTTCCAGAAAATTGAACAATGGTGTATAGAGAAAAGAGAAAAATAAATAATAATAATAATGATGATAATAATAATGATAATGATAAGGCCAGGTGGTGAATTGTAGGAAAAGAAGTGAGTACTGTGGAGCATAATGAAGCACTAAAGCATCGATTTTCAACCTTTTTCATCTCATGGCACACTGATAAAGTGCTAAAAGTGTCAAGGCATACCATCAGTTTTTTTGACAATTGACAAGGCACTAATCATGCTGCTGGTGGGGGGCTCACCCCCATTGGCCCTACTAATAAATGACCTTTCCCCAAACTCCCTGCAGACCATTGGCACACCTGCAGACCATTTGCAGCACATCAGTGTGCCAAGGCACACTAGTTGAAAATCACTGCACTAAAGTATGAGAATATGAGAAAACAATTAATTAAGCTTTACCCTGTAGGAACTAGTGGAGTTTTCAAAATCAGCAAACAGCTGGACTGGCATGTGGGTTTCCAGTAGCACCTGATATACAGGGATATTAGTTATGAATAGAAAAAGACTTCAACCCTGATGGAAGGTGCCCAATTTCACAGTATCACTAAGGCCAATGACAGATTATAGGTTATGGACATTTGAGGTGGGTGACTGACAGGAGAGCATCACTTGAACTGTTGTATCAGGTTTTGAGTGGTTATCTACCAGGTTTGTCTGAGGTTTGAAATACTAAACTGGCTGTGAGGCTGGTAGCAGGCAAGCTTGTTCAGTTCACATGGGGAATGGGCAATAAGGTATATCACTGGAGGCCATATGATGTGCAGCATGGCATGGGAAATATTTCTGGCAAGTATCTTTCATTGTCATCTGAATGAACAGTTGATACTTAACCAGCTGGCTAAAAAAACAGATAAAGGAAAGAAACGCAAGCAATATGAGGTTTACATAAACTGATTTGTTTCTCACATTTGTTCTACAGCCCTCTTCTTCAGGTCATACATGGTGATAGTTTTATTCTACACTAACAATATCTGTTGTGGTGAGGTGAGGTAAACTGAGAGATAGAGACTAGCTAAAGGATTAGAAAATGTGGATAATGTTCTGGAAAAAGACCTGTGCAAATGGTATATAGTAGGCATAGCAATAATATTATGCACAAGAACTTAAGAACTGTTATGTTCTTACATTCATTCATTCATTCCACCTTTATTGGCATAAAGTTATGTTCTTACAGTAGGCATTGCAATGATATTGTGCACAAGGCTACACTATGATGTGCGCAAAGGGAATAATGGTGTTCATGTGCAGAGATGGATGATAGGCCAAGATATGGTATAAATGATGATCAGGGATATGGACTAGCATAGCCACTATTTTATATCCTGCCCACCTGAATGACCATTTCCAGGGATGGGGGATAAACTAGACCGGACCTAACCCTCCATCAGAAGCAGCCCACTGCATTCTGGGGAATAGAGGAGCAGAAGCATCTAGACCAGGGGTGTCAAACACAAGGCCCATGGGCTGAATGTGGCCCTCAAAAGCAATTTATCCTGCCCCCTTTATAATTGGGTTCTCTCACATCTTGAAAATATAAACAAAATTTGCACATTTTCTTTTCTGTTATTTGCAGCTAATGAGTTTCTGTGTGAGAACAAAGTGCTTATTTCTAGCCATAATCTGCTTAATGATGTCACTTCAGCCGTCTGTATGAAACAAGTTTGACATCCCTGATCTAGACCCTGGCCTGCATTGATAAGGCCAAGGAGAGCAACCATAAGCCAGAAGGCACAGCTTGGATTTACAGTACGTTCTGATACTTTATTGTTGACTTTGTTTGTTTTCATTCTAATTATTAGCTTGCCTGGGGCACTCTGAATGGAAAAGCGGGATTTTTAAATAACCCACTCACCCAAACAAAAAAACAATATCTAAATCATAACAGGGCAAACAAACAGGTGGAATGTTTGCACTCAGGCTTTCATGGAGTTCAACTGTTTGTAATTATAAGCTTCCAAGGTTCTAGACCACATTCCATGCAAGTTTGATCTCTCCAACCTTTAGCAGCCTGTGGACCACAGAGTCAAAAATTGGAATCACTGTGGCCCACATGCAACACCCTACACACAAAAAAATGCAATTAAATTTGGTAGTCCATGGAAGTAGCAATCCACACTGGAAGTGCTGGCTACAGCTGGTCCATTCTCTGCCCTCTCTGGTGGTCTGTGGGGAAGTATTTTGCTGAGCAAATGCTTCTCCACAGACTACCAGAGAGGGCAGAGAATGGACAGCCCACAGCTGCAACTGACACTTCAGTGCTAGCTGCCTGTTCTCCACCCTCTTTGATTGTCCATTGGGGAGCGCTCACTTGGTAAGTACCAGCTGTGGCTGCAGCTGGGGGAGGTCCCTTCTCTGCCCTTTCTGGTGGTCTGTGAGGGAGCACTCCCTCAAGAAGTCACTGAAAGCAATATAAGACAATCATTCCCCCCCCAATCTCGTGGACCACTTCTTGGGGTCTCATGGGCTATAGGTTGGGAACTACTGCCCTAGGGAGATCAAACCTGCATGGAACATTCAAACTGGTGGGTCGCAACCCAGCAGTTTGTGTAAAGGTTCCCCTGTCCCTTTAAGGGGCAGGGAAAGGAAGAGGTAGGGAAGCTATCCCCAGGATTGTGTCCGTTTGGGGGGGGTGAGGGGGGTGCTTGTGACATTTTCAGAAGGCAGGGCTGCAGCAGACTGCAGGAGGGGTGGGGAGCTTGGAACTTTCACTGATAACAGGCACAAAGCACTTGTTTTGCAGGAGGGGCTTTGCATCCCAAGTCTCGGGGAGTGCTGTGCAGGGCTCCCCACACCTCCTGCAGCCTGCTGCAGCCCTACCTTCTCCCTCAACCCCCTTAGCAGCTCGATCCTTGGGATCTCATTGTTGCCCTAGCCCCTCCCACACAAAGACTTACTGAGGGAGTGACGCTCCCTCAAAGTTTGAGAACCACTGGTGTACTGGTGAGGAGGTAGGATTTGGTGTCAGCAGTGGCCCCTTTAAGAATAAGGCCTGGGTAGTCAGCAGAGAGCATGCTGCACAGCTGCAGCCACTTGAAGGCAATAGGGCCCTCGGGCATAAAAGCACCTCATGAAGGGCAAATTGGGTGTGGGTAGCAGAAGAAGAAAAGTTTGAGGACAGACTGGATTAATGGACTACTGGAACTGTGGCTGGATTGATTGGTGAATGGATTTTGGAGGCTGCTGGAACAGACTGCTGGAGACACTGAGATTGGTGTTTGGCTGCCACGACCAAAACCTACAACTTGCTGCTGTAGTGGCGGGAGGAGCTGCTGGCAGGAGAGGGGAGGAAGGAGAACCTCTGCAGGTGGAACAGGCTACCTGGGGTCCAGCAGTGCTGCAGAGCAGAACTAGGGTCATTCCTGGGGAACGAAGGGGAGCTAATAGCTCAAAGTGGGCATAATTCTCTATGCAGAGCTCAGACTATGAATCTGGCAAAACACATGGCCTAGAACAGAAGTTTTCAGTCTTTTTCATCTCAAGTAATGCTGACAAGGTGCTAAAATAGTCAAGGCACACCATCAGTTTTTGGACAATTAAGGCACGCTGTGCTAGTGGTGAGGGGCTCACATCCCCTAATGGCCTTATTAATAAATATAACCCTCCCCAAATTCCCACAGCACATCTGCAAACCATTTGTGGCACACTGTTTGAAAATGGCTGGTCTAGAATTTTGGAAGCTTGTAATTAAACAGCAAGAAGTTTTTGTTTGCCATGGAGGTGCACTGATGGGAAAATTCATCTGTAGACTTCTGCCCATCTGGCAGCTGTGCCCAGCTCACAGGTGTACACATTTTAATGCCCGTTGTGCATATGCAACATTGGGCAAAAAAGCTTAAAGGCAGAGTGTGTCAGTTTTTCAAAGGTGGCAAGTCAAACCCTAAGCAGACTAGGAGCAAACCAAGAACTGAGAGCCCAATCCTCGGCATGTCTTCTCAGAAGTAAGTCTCATTAGAGTCAATGGGGCTTACTCCCAGGAAAGTGTGGATAGGATGGCAGCCCTACAGCCCAATCTATCAGAAGTATAGTACAGCATGTCTATCAGAAGTAAGTCCCATTCTAGTCAATGGGGCTTACTCCCAGGAAAGTGTGGCTAGGATGGCAGCCTGACAGGCCAATCCTAGGCATGCTACTCAGCAGTAAGCCCCACTATAGTCAGTGGGGCTTACTCCCAGGAAAGTGTGGCTAGGATGGCAGCCTGAGAGCCCAATCCTAGGCATGTCTACTCAGAAGTAGGTGCCATTGTAGTGAATGGGGCTTACTCCCAGGAAAGCGTGGGAGGCCTGCAGCCACAGCTTGTGCGCGGCGGGCGGGGGCTGCGCGCGCTACCTTGAAGTAGGCGAACTGCAGGAACTTGTAGGGGTCGCGGCGCTGGAACTCCTCGAGCAGCTCGCGGCTGGGCTGGGACTGGCGGAAGGCGGGCAGCCCCTGCTTGCAGCGCTTGAGGCACTGCGCCCTGCGCAGCAGGTCGCCGAAGAGGCGCAGCTCCGGGAAGCCGTCGAAGCGGTCGGGCGGCAGCCCCTGCTCGGGCTCCATGCGGGCGGAGCTGCAGTTGAGGTGGCAGAAGGCCTCGCTGTCCCGCAGGAGGCGGTGCAGCCGCAGGCTGACTTCCAGGTAGCCCACGCTCTCGGGCCAGTTCTCGCTGCCGTACTGGTCCAGGCCGTGGCGGTAGGCGGACTCCAGCGGCATCAGCTCGTCGCGCGGGAAGCTCCTGAAGCTGTAGCGCTCGTACTGAGCCCGCGCCAGGCCGGCCGCCAGCAGGCACAGCGCGGCCCAGCGCAGCTGCACGCTCCGCATCCTGCCCCGCCGGCACCACGTAGCACACAGGGAGACGCTTCCAGGCCTCGCAGCCCACTCCGAGGCGGGGACGTGCGCACTGACGCGCCACCGGGCCCTCCTCCTCTCCTGCCGGACGCCCCCCTGCCAGCTCTGAGAGCTGGTGCTGGGAGCGAAGAAAGTCCACGCTTCCCTGGGAGGAAGCCCCATCCACTACAGTGGGACTTACTTCTGAGTAGCCATACCTAGGACTGGGCTTTTAGGCTCCACAGGGCACTCCACAGGGCAACTATAGTTGGCTATAGTTTATTTAAACACCTCTAAAGTGCATAGGGGGATATTCTTTTCCCTCTCACCCAACACCAGAACCATCCACTGAAATTGAAAGTTTCAAAGCATTTCTTTACACAGCGTTTAATTAGTCTGTGGAACTCCTTGCCACAAGATGTGGTGATGGTGTCTGTCCTTGATGCCTTTAAAAGGGAATTGGACACATTTCTGAAGAAAAAATCCATCACAGGTTACAAGCTGTGATGTGTATGTGCAACCTCCTGATTTTAGAAGTGGGTACCCCAGAATGCTGGATGCAGGTCTGTGTCTTGTGTGCTCCCTGAGGTATCTGGTGGGCCACTGTGAGAAACTGGACTATTTGGGCCTTTGGCCTGATCCAGCACAGCAGAGCTCTTCTTATGTTCTTGTTTTTCCAGTAAGATAGGATTACAGCCTAAAGCCACAATCCTAACCAAGTCTACTCAGAAGTAAGTCCTATTTTGTTCAGTGGGGCTTACTCTCAGGAAAGTGTGGTTAGGACTGCAGCCTAAGTCTTAGTGAACCCAATGGGCTTACCTCTACATAAAATAAACTCTGTTTTCAAACACCTCTAGCTATAGTAGCTGCAGCAGCAGCCTCTTTCTCTCTGAGGGGCGCACAGTCTTACCTGCTGCTGGACCTACCTATGAAGTACTAATACAAGGGATCTACAGTGTTAATTTGGTGGGAAAGGGAACCAACAAGTTAATAGAATTAACTCTTCTAATAATAGAAGCTGGACTGGAGGAAAGCTCTGGTCTTTTCATACACATTCTCTATTCTATACCCCCAAAAGCATTGCACCCTCTGCACTACCGAAAAAAACAAAGTGGTGTGAGCCTTTAAATACCTCACTTGTACTTATGTGTTTCCTTATTCTCTCTGTATAGTGTACATATATGCCTACCCACCCACTTAGGGGACCTAGTTGTGTGCCCTGTGAAGTGGGACTCTTGCCCACAAAACTTAAGGAGCCACAAAATTCCTTAACTCTTTCTGCTGGAACATACTCAGAGCCCAATCCTATGCAGCTTTCCAGTGCTGATCCACAGGGCATGTGCTGCATCTTGTGGTGGTGGTAGGCAAGAAGGCTTCCTCAAGGTATAGGAACATTTTTCCCTTACCTTGGGGTTGCATTGTGGCTGCATAGATGCTAAAAAGTTGGATAGAACTGGGCCCTAGCACAGCTAGCCTTCTGGAACTTGGAGCCCAATCATATCCAATTTTCCAGTACTGGTACAGCTGTGCCATTGAGATGTGCACTGCATCCTGTGGTGGCAGGCAGTCACAAAAACCTCCTCAAGGTCAGGGAACATTTATTCTCTTACCTCAGGGCTGCATTGCAGCCAGGGTGACCAGAAGTCCTCTTTTTCCAGGACATGTCCTCACTGTTAGCCTCATGTCCTGGAAAAGAACTTAAATGTCCTCCTTTTCCCTGTAAGTGGACTCCTGCAGGCAGCGCATAGTCTTCTTGTAATTAATAAATTATACACGTAATAAAATTATATGCAATAGTTTTAAATTTAATTATAAGTAATATTTTGTTTAAATTAACCACATCAAATCAATATACGAGTGTTTATAGCTCTTATTTTGACCTATCCTACATTTTTCTTGGATGCCCTACATTTTGAGGTGCCTTGTCTTCTTTTGTGGTTATGACATCTAGTAAAGTACTAGTACAAGTCACCCTGATTGCGGCTGCACCAGTGCTGGAAAGTTGGATTGGATTGGGCCCGTATTTACTGGGCCCTTGGGCTGCAATCCTAGCCACACTGAACACAATGGAACTTTCTTCTGAGTAGATATGCAAAGGCTTGTGCTTGGAAGAGAAGCGTCCGAGGCGGAAGTGCAGTCAGCTGACTTGTCATGAGGCTGGAGGGCTGAGGGTGGGACTGGACTGGGGCTCGGCCGGCGCCTGCCTCGCTCTCCCTTGTTTTCCTGCCGCCCTCCGCTCTGGGACATGCTTGCTCTGCTTCTGCTGCAGCTGTTGCACGGGGGGCTTGGAATCCCCGTAAGTACACGCGCTGCCCGCATCGTTCCACCCGCCGGCCAGTGGGGAGCTTGGGCGACTCCTGGGCGAGGAGCAGCCTGTGCAGCTGCCTGTATTTCCGCACTGAGGTCACCCGCGGAGCGCGGCACGGTCCATTGAACTCCTGGCACACGGCTGCCTGCGGGAAAGCGCGTGCACGAGGAAGCAGGCGGAAGGGAACCGAGCCTTAGCGGATGCATTTGCTGCTGGGCGGGCGGTGAGACTTGTAGGGGGAAAATAGGGGGTAGCACAGCAAAGTACAACCCTTGCTGTTTCTCTGTATGTATGCTCTGAATAGAATAGCTCAGTTTTTCTCAGACTGTGGGTCGAGACCCACTAGGTGGGTCATGAGCCAATTTCAGGTGGGTCCCCATTCATTCCAATATTTTACCTTTAATATGTTAGACTCAATGCTGCCCTGGTATGTGACTGCGTTTGGGGAAATGTTACAGATTTGTACTTTTAATAGGCTGCTATATATATGCTTTTAACAATGAGTCAGTGGGACTTACTCCTGGGTAAGTGTGGGTAGGATTGCACCCTAGGATAGTTAAAAATTGTCCTGCTTGATGATGTCAAGACAGCTCTTCTGGTGGATCCTGACAGATTCTCATTCTAAAAAGTGGGTTCCAGTGCTAAAAGTTTGAGAGTCACTAGCATAGCTCCTTATGATGCCCTTGGTGCTTGAGTTTAGGTTTTCCAAGTGCTTTGTAAAAGCCCTTCTACTCCTTTTCCTCTAGCTGCTGAAGCAGGGTAGTTATGGGTTTGGGAAAAGAGAAGTGGATGATACACTAGAACAATGCTTCTCAATCAGTGGTACTTATTGATGGTACTTGAGATGGTGCCCAGGGGTACTTGCAGGACCTCCAGACCCCTGCCACCTGGCAGTGAGACTAGCAATGCAATGTGACAAGCAGTGGTAGGAGGCTGGCTCAGTGGGCAGAGCTCCAGCATGCGTTTTTTGCATGCTTGTAAAAGCCCTCTCATCTGCCCTGAGCCTCTTCTCAGTGCTTGTTGTATCACCTCTGGTGCCCCATTCCAGAAATAACTGGGGATGACATCATTGCCAGTTATTTCCAGTGGTACTTCCAGTAGATGGACCATGCAAAGTGGTACTGTGGGGGGACAAATGTTGAGAAACACTGCACTAGAAGAACCTCTTGTTTTGGTTCCAGTGAGAAATTTTTGATGCTAGTTGATTTTGGCACTTACAATAGCAGGGTCATTCTGAGGTGCTTTTGTTGCAGTCTTCATCTAGGCTTGGGGACTTGTAGGTGACTGTATTTCCCCCAGCAAATATCATATTTTTGTAACAGAAATGCTGAATCAGCAGACAGTATAGGGATGATGTGGCTCTTTGCTAAATGAACTAACAAGGAACCGCCATAGTTCCAAAGTCCTTTGCAAGGGCATGTGTCTGTCTACTTCCTTATTAGCCCTGCAGTTTATGAAGAAACTGATACTTACAGTTGCTTTTAATTTTTCATTTGTAAAATGTTCATTGGAATAATCATTTGTAAAGATAAATATGTGTGTGTATATACAGGAGAGAGAGAGACTTTAGAGCCTTTGCACATTATCAGTACTGTACTACATAACTGGTTAGGATCAAGTTGTCTTTAGGAGAGGCATATTGGGAAATTTTGTAAATACACATTCTTACCAAATAGCATATTGGTTATTAAAAAAGCTTAATATTTGCAGTAAATCATCTAGATTTTTATATGCAGTGTTTTTGTTTGCTAAAATCTGTAGCCCCTTTCCTGTTTTATTTGCTGTGTTTTTCAGTCTTTGGCATTCATGTGAACTTGCTAGTACAATGTACAGTACTTGCAATCTATACATCAGCCATTTTCAATCACTGTACCACGGTACATTGGTGTGCCGTGAACGGTACCCAAGTGTGCCACAAAAGTTTGGGAGAGGGTCATTTGTTAGTGGGGCCATTGTGGGATATGAGCCCCACATTGGCAGCACAGTGTGCCTTGTCGATTGTCCAAAAACTGATGGTGTGCCTTGACCATTTTAGTGCCTTGCCAGTGTGCTGAGAGGTGAAAAAGATTGAAAAATCACTGCTATACACACTTGCCTGAGAGTAAGCCCCATGGAGCATAGTAGGACTTCTGAGTAGACATTTGTAGGCTTGCAGAGGGAAAATAGAAGGAAAGCTACTCAGTGCAAATTCTCATTTACTTGGCATTTACGTTTACTCATTGTATTGACTTGTTACAGGATGTTGAACAAGCATCTTTTACTATTTACTGAACATCTAATTAAGTATTGCTAATTCTGCCAGCAATGGTGTAGTGGTTTTGGGAGTTGGACTTAAGAATCCCTGCTCAGCCATGAAACTGACTGATTTTGAAAACAATTCATATTACGAGATATTACGTAGATATATGTCCTTAGATATTACGAGATATATGTCCTTAGACAGGTAAGTTTTTGGTACAGTTTTGCAAAGCTGCATTAAAGGGATTGTCAGCTTGATTTTTGGCATGCCGCAACTCTTGAACAAAGGAGAAAAACTGGATCTGGCTTGCTTTGTTCTGTGCAGCAGCAGCCATCTCGTATAAGACAAAGTGATGCCACTGCTGCCTGGCAGCCACTGAAGAGCATAAGACTAGAACAATGTTTTCCAAACTTGGGACCCACCAGTGGATCACAAGTTTATTTTTGGTGGATCATGAAAAGTTTTTGAAACATTAAAAAAACACTTTGCAAGCACCCTTGCCCAGTTTGCAGAAGAAAATTGTTAACTAGAATGCTAACCTGTGGTGGTATGAGGATTACCTCATGAAAATGAATGAATTGCCTCCAAATGAAAATGTCCATTTTCTGATTTTTCTCTAGTAGTTGGTGTTCTGTAGATCACATGTGAATCTAGTTTCAACCTTTTGTGTGGCCTGGAAGTCCCTAACAGCACATCTTATTCTCCAATTCCACCTTCTGGGTACCCTGGAATAACTGTAAAGATTAGAGGAAACAGTTCTTGAATTCCATTTCTGGGGTGGGGGGCTAGCAAATGTCTGTACGTGTTTGCACACACACAAACACACAGCATACATCCAGTCTCTAGCAGCCTTGGGAGCACAAGATCTTGATTATTAATTAATAATTTATTAATTATTATTATTAGAGTAATACATAATATTTTTTCTAGATTTTTTTTGTCTGGTGGGTCATGCTAGATTGTCGTTTTTAAAAGTGGGTCCCAGTGCTAAAAAGTTTGGGAAGTGCTGGACTAGAATATTCAGTGCAGCAAAGTTTCTACGCAGGGACACTGAAGGCTAGGTAGTGAATTGCATAAATAGTTCTAGTTGGCAGCAGTGGGCTTCTTTTTCTGGGATTTGGTCATCTATCACTAGAACTCTGAACTAAATTCTCCCCATTGCTGTGCTGTGCAGGAGAGATGTGCCTCTTGCATGCATATTTTATATTCATTCTTCCTCTATACCTCACATACGTAGTTCAGGAATCATAATAATCCTATCAAGTTGCCAAAGTTGTAGATTAGAAGGTGAAAGTGGGCCTGAGAGAAAGTGCAAATAGCTACTTATCAAAGTCATAAGAAAATTTCAGTCGGACACTTTAAAAGACTTCACCTATCCACTTTGCGTTAGTTTGTAGTGGCAAAACCAAAATGGAACACCTGCTTTTGAAAGTGAACTGTTGGGGGGGGGGGGGAACTGGTAGTGGAACTAGTGCATATAAAACAAGAACTAGTGCACTGTAGCTGAACAGCTTCAGTTAATCTGTTGGTTTTTATGATTTTTTATTCCCCTGTGAATCATTTATCATTCTTTTGGAACTTGGTTTGATATTTATACTAGGGTAAGTAGGAAGGTTTGGTGACAAAATAAATGTTTAGGGGTTATAATTGGACTGGTATACTTGTTGAGTCATTGGGGGTGCTTTTGCATTTACTTTTATTTCAAAGTCCACAGGCTCCAAAAATGTGGATGATAACACTGATGGTTTTGGTCTTAACATGTAGTATCATAAGTCCTGTGTAATTTATTGCTATTGTCTGATTTCTGCACCGGGGAAGGGGGGGAATGTACTTTTACATCCAAAGCTGATGGTAGTTCCTGGTTTCAGGCCAATTAACCAAGAAATTCCTCCAGAGCTACGCCTTTGTCCACTGGGAACTCTTGTAGTACAGCAAGGAAGAAGCTGGGACCATTCCAAGAGCAGAAATGTTCTTCAAGCAGTTGCCACTTGAAGCAAAGTTTGCAGCAGTAGCTGCAATTGTCTTCTTCTCCATGATGGCGTCACGGACATATCTGACTGAAAGGATTGAGGTGAAGAGGTTGAGGTGGCTGCTCAGGCTGCAAATGGTATTATTTGCTAATGCCCTCATGCTCATAGGATCCCTTCACATATGGAGAAGCACAGTGACGGTATTCTACAGATCACCAGCTATTATCCCATGCTGTTACACCTTCTGGAAAGTAGTGGTGTTGGTTTTTTTGGTTTTGGCGCATTCCAGTTTTTTAACTCTGTTATTTCTTGTGACAGAAGAACCTTATTTCTTTTCCTTAGCAGCTTATACCTGTCTTGGAGGCTACATCATTCTTATTTTCTTCCTCTTTGCTCTAGGTTCTCTGGAGCAGGGTTATAAGTTATTGGTTCAAAGAGAATTAAAGATGAACAATATTGATAAAAATAGCAAACTGTCAATGAAACCTGCTCTAGCAGTCATGCTGACTGTTGCATTGACTATTCTTGGGCTCTTAAATGCTTCCCAGCCTCCTGCAGTGAACACAGTAGTGATTCCTGTTCATAAACTGCCCTTGTCAATGGACAACCTGAAGGTGGTGTTGCTTTCTGATATTCATCTGGGGCCCACTGTTGGGAAGACCAAACTGAAAATGATTGTAAAAATGGTTAGGAATTTACAACCAGATATCACCGTGATTGTGGGTGACCTAACGGATTCTGATGTAAAAGACCTTGGATCTGCTGTGGAACCTCTTGGCATGCTTGACTCCCCTCTGGGAACATATTTTGTTACAGGGAACCATGAGTACTACACCTCTGATGTCAACAACTGGTTTGAATTGCTGAAGTCGCTCAACATTCACCCTCTCCACAATGAGAATGCAAAGATCCTATCTCCCAGCGGCAAGGACTGGTTTTGTCTAGCAGGTGTTGATGATATTGAAGCAAATGTGTTGCGTTATTCTGGGCATGGTATGGATTTAGAAAAGGCACTAAGGGACTGTAGTACTGATCATGCAATCGTCCTTCTTGCCCATCAGCCACTTGCTGCAAAATTGGCTCTCCGAACTCGGCCAGATATAAACTTGGTTTTGTCTGGGCACACTCATGGAGGACAAATATTTCCTCTGAATATTGGTGCCTATTTAATAAATCCATTTTTTGTTGGTTTGTATAAAGTTGGATGGAGCACTTTTGTGTACGTCAGTCCCGGGACCATGTACTATGGAATACCAATGAGACTGGGCAGTAGAGCAGAAATAACAGAAATAATTCTCCGTTCTCCTTCATTGCTATAATAGCTTTGGATTTTATTCCTCAGATTTGTACAACTGATCACCTTGAACATGAAGTTGATTCACTGTGCAATTCTACAGATTTCCTTGGAATATTGTTGGACAGGCAGTTCAGTTTGCCAGTCATGGTATCTTTTTTTTTTTCTTAACAGGAAAACACATTGTTGTATGATTACCTAAGTTCCTGTCCGGCACATGTCTAGGTGTCTAAGTGCAAATCAGCACAATTTTTATTTTGAATGCCTCATTTGAAACACTAAACGTTGATGTTGCCAGTGTAGAGAATAACTGCTGCAGTCTATTAATAGCTAATCCAAAGTTCCCTTCTCTCATCAAGTTTTCCCCCCCTAATTTGACGTTCCTTTCTTTCAACAGTATGATGCAATTATGCCTGTGTACATTCCCCTATGTCTTTTCCCCCAATTTAAGAATTCCCATGCCAGATCAGACTTTCTCACATGATAAAAGGTTTTTGATAGCAGCCAACATGATCTTTATAGCAGCTGGAGCATGCTTTTGTAAAAACTTAAATTTTCTGTATTCATGCAGGCTTTTTCAGAAAGGCCTGTGTCAAGGAAAATGAGTGTATGTGTATAAGTTTCTTTATATGTACTAAAGCATAGTGTTCTTTACAATTGTACTTGAAATCTAGGCCAAAGAATGAAGAGTGCAAAATAGCATTCAGCCATACTCTGACTAACTTTAGTTGTTTAGTGGCCTAATCTTATCCCCCACTAGCCCCCACAACACCACTGATGGAGTGCATTCTGTATTTTACAGTTGGGAATGCACACACCAGATAGCCTGTGTTAGTAAAATTCTTTTACTTTTACCTCCCCTTAGGCTGCCTGGCCTCCATTGGGTCTTCTTGGAACTATACTAGCTCTTAACTGGTGTATGTTTGAGGAGACTCCTGGGAGTGAACCTGGGCCAGGAAAGGAGAATAGAACCTTGGTGTGCATGGCTGCTGCTGAGATCTGTTCCTTGTCCCCCACTGATTACCAGTGGCAGTGCAGGGCAGAGGAAGTTCAGCAGGCCACTACTGCCCGTGTGTGGTCTCTGGCCATTTGCCCTGGCAGTCACAACTGGCAGGATAGAGTGACTTGTGTGCCATCATTCCAGGACTTGTGCTGATGGACCATGAGACTCAACAGCGTACGCCCTGGATAGGATTGGCTGTAAGTTTCATTGCTTTCAGTGGGTCGTTAGTCATGTTACTCGGTCCCCATCGATTTCAATAGAATGAAAATGTCTTTAATTGCACTGTATTTGGTTTTAGGCCTTCTTGATTTGTTTCAATTTTAAACCAACCATCTAGGAACATTTCACTAATAATTCATCTGAATGACAAACTTGTATTAGAATTCAAAACAGAAATTCTTTCATCAGTTTTGATTTTTATCACAACCATATTTGATTGTTTCTTCTTTTGGTTTAAAAGAAAACTGATGTGGTAACAAATGTAACCAAGGCAGGTTTACTGACTTTGCATGAGGTATTTGCATTGAATCACCTCGTTTCCATACTGACATTATATTGACATGATATAAAGAGATTCTTTCAACATTCAGAAGGTTCAAGAAATACGTTTTGGAAAGTATGCACTTGAGTTTTCTAATCCTCTCCATTAATGTTGTTGTGTAGCTGTAATATGAAGAATTGATACTGTTAGCTTTTGGTAATAGAGTCCTAATGGTGTGTGAAAATCATTCTTTTTAGGCCAGTACATCTGTGGCATTGAGATAAAATGTTTAGGTTGAACTCAGCAATATTGTGGGCATGTTCTGGTATTTCCAGTTACAGCTTCTATTCTTTTGTCTGAACAGCACGTCATCCTGCTCTGATTGTTTTATTCTATGTGTTACCTAGCTTCAGGCTAGTTCATAAATACACTTGTCCTGCAACTTATACCTAGCTTCAGGCTAGTTCATAAATACACTTGTCCTGCAACTTAAGCAGCTGTACATACAACTACTCTTTAACCTCCCATCTACTTGTAGAACAAGGGTTCTACTTCACTTGCTCTGCAAGTTGCTCTGGGGAAGCAGAGGATGTGTTCAGTTGTTGTTTCCTCATTTTGTCCTGAGGCTAAGGGCAACTGGTTGCTCATGTTTAGAGCCACTATTCACTAAGTTATTATGTAGAACAAGTTCATTTGAACAACTGGCTCCCAAGGTAATTGGCTGTCTCTGGAATCCTTTGAAGCTTATTTAAACTATAGGATAACATCAAGCCTGTAAAAAAAGAAAAAAGATATGTACATTTCTAAAATGCATCTCAATGTTCAAGGCTTTTCACATATATTCTTAGTAGTTCTTAGAGCAGATTCTTCTTGTAGGCAAATATTACCTCTGTATTGCATGTGGGGATGGAACTGTACTGGGACTAAGATAATAGTCTCTTCCTGCAAGCTGGTGGCTGAGATAAGATTTGAACTGGGAACTTCCCACAGTTCACACCACTGGGTTGCACCTTACTGACTTTCTTAGGTTGAGCATTATCTTTTAGAAAGCTAATTTCATTTGTTCTGGGTCACAATTCTTTAGTGTAGGTATGTGTGAATGTACAATCTTGTAAAAGCCTTTGAACAAATTACGCCCCCCCCCCCCAAAGTGTTGAAGATTTATTTTCAAGGCTGGGACAAGTTTGATGGATGAGTACCTTCATTGTTGCATCCTCAAGTGAGAACTGCACTTTCTGTATGCAGCAGCAGGAGGTGTTTGTCAGATTAGACTTGAATGTTATTTTACATTTTTTTGCCTTCCCCTGCAACCTGTCCAATAATTTTTTTTAATGTACAAATATCTGGATTTATCATCTGTTTCATAATAATCTGTAGGTACACTGGATTATGTACTCTGCTTGTATGTGAACTGGTGCAGTGTAGGTGACCCCTCTAATCAAGGTAAACTATGCTTTCTTAGATCAACAAACACAGCATTTCTGAAACTCTTTAATTTTGATCCCTCTGGGGCTTCTATTCTAGCAAAAAACAAAGGGCAGAGCCACTTTTTAAAACCAAGCAGCCCTAAAACGTGATAAAGCATATTCATGCATGCCCAAGGGTTTGCTGATCCTTTCATACTGTTGTGTGGATATACTGTAGTTTGGTGCATCAGTGGATGGTATAGGATGCCCAACAGGAAAGTCCTGGTTGCATGGTGTTGCACTCTTCATGTGGAAAATAGTCTGTTGAACATTCTGAAGGTCTCTCCAGAGAACTGGAAAAAAGATCAAAATTCTATTGTTACTGCATGCTCTTATCTCTTTCTTGCAGTTGACCCTATTTCTCCAGCTTCAAACCCCTAGGAAAAATTAGCCACTAGAGGAGAAAAAATGACAGATAACCGTGAAGATAGCAGTTGCCCTGTGATTCCATGTAGCTTTTTCTGCCTGTCATGAGGTGGGGGGAGCTTTAAGAATTATCTGTCTTATGTGCTCCTGCTCATGTGATGAGTGTAACATGTTGCAAAACTCTGGTAACGGGTTTCCTGGTGCAACAATACTCCTAAGGACAAGACAGCACTTCTTTCTGAGCTCCCTTCCCAGCACATCACAGGGAAATGATGGGTCAATGAGGGTATAATTGCTCACCACAGATTCAGTGAGAGTCGTTTATCAGGACACAGTTCAACCCATGTCTTCCCTGTCAAGGAGAAGGCAGCCTCTCTTTGGGATCTTATCCCTTCCTAGAAGAGTAACTCCCCTCTTCTTCCAGATATCCCTCACATACTAGTAGGGAGCCCACATGATATTTGACAATTACAGGTCATGTTTTCTGAGAGCCAGTCCTTGAATTGTTAGCTGCAGGACTGCTTCCAGAAATCACTCCAACTCATAAGCAAGGTGGAAATATGCTTAGTCAGTCTTGTATTTTTACTGTATGCCTTCTCCCTCACAAGTAAGTGTATGCAGGAGGTTGTGAAATTGCTGTTGCTCCACTTCAGAGCAGCATCAACCATTTGTTGGGAGATTGATTGGGGTTTAATAATCTGGCTTCACAGAGCCTGGTAAATCTGCTCTCTAAGTTACAGTAAATGAGCCTGGCTGTAGCCATAAGGGTGTCCTGCAATGCAGTTGTACTCTATAATGTATTGTTAAGTGCTGGGCTGTGTCTGCAGCTGTACTCCTTGTGATGCAAATTCACTCTTTCTTGTTTGATGCTGTGTTGGGCAGAGTTATGGCTGAGGTTGCAGTACCAATTTGCAGTGACTCTGAGCATCTTACCATTCAGGATGCATTTTTATTCCTGGACTGTGCCAAAGTTAGCCATGATCACAAGATAAGACAATTAAAAATGCTGAAAACCACAATGTGGCAAGTGGCATGTGAGAATGTTTTGTACATGCAGAAAGAACCAGATGTACTGTGTAGTAAAATGTGTCACTGATATCTAGCATTGTTTGTTAAAATAAATTATGGTTAAATTAAAACAAATAAATTATGGTTCACTGTCTCTTGTAATTATCTCTCTTCTTCCTCTGGAAGCTTTTGCTGATCCTGTTTAGTTTCAGTACAAGCTCAAGTATCTAGTAGTAGTGGGGAAAAGTCCCTGCATTTTACTGTATTTGAAATCCAAGCAAGGTACCGGTATTTAACTCACTTTGGAGGCAAGCGTTGGGAACCAATCCTACCTTTGTGGTACACTGGTGGATCCCAAGGTCTGTTAGCATACTGTGTGGTACACTATCATAGCCACCTCTCCAATAGCCTGTGGAGCATTGCTGCAGGTGCAAAGGCAAGGATGCCACATGCTGGGAGCAGCAATTGGGGCAGATTAGGATGGATCTTGGTGGCAGCAATGTCTGCCAGATCTGGGGCCCCTGTCCTAGGCCTGACATTCCCCCTTTAACTTAACAGATCCATGTCAGCAAAGGAGATGGCGTAGATCTGAGTGGGAAGTACATTTTTGGTGCTTACCTCTCCTGGCCAACTGTAGTTTGCCAGCCGATCAAGGATAGAATTTGGATTAATGTTTTTGCCAAAAGGCAAAGAACAAGTACAGGTCATGCCTCTTTGTCCACTGGGGTTCTGTTCGGAAATGCCTAGTGAATTAAAAAAAAACCGTGGATAGAAAAACAGTGGAAAAATAGATTTAAAGGCCCACTTTCACGTTTCTTGCCCCTCCATTGTTCCTAATAGAATAAGGTCTTGCCTCAGACATCCACAGTGGTTTGATTCTGGGACTCCCTGCTGATATCATAAAATGTGTTAAATAAAAGCAGTTTAAAAAAACAACAAAAAGTGCATCCCTTTACAACTGTGGTTTAAAAACAGCTTTTCTTACTGTTGTAGAGAGGCAATTAGAAATGCAAAGGACCCCCTGTCTTTGCCTGGCTCAGCTGAAGAATGGAATTATTATTAGCATGACTGTCTCTCTACAACAGTAAGAAAAACCATTTTTTAAAACTGATTTTAAAGGGTTACATTTTTTCCCCTTCTCCAGGTATCAGCACATTCCTTGTCATATGCATTGACCATTCGTGTTGAGTCAAATCCGTGTATAAAAAATCCATGTATAATGAGGTTGAACTTGTAATTCCAATGAGCATGGAATCTCTTGGAGATGATGTTAAACTAACCTTGTTCAATGGAATTATCTGACCTGAATCTGGGGGAGCCTTTTGTTTTGCTTTGGGCTGGGATGGCTGTGCTTGCTTTTTAAGCACTATATCTGTGCTTTGCCCTATCTGCAAGCAAGATCTCTTCTCTCACAACAGTTGCCTGGAACTTGGTCTCTGCAACCTTAATAGTTTATGAAGACATTGTTATCTGTAATCTTAATGAACCTGGGACATGCTGGTGGTTCCTAAACTCCTGCAGGGAGTTGGGAACCAGACAAGACTGTGAGCATGGGGTGGGGAGGGGCACAGCGACAGTTATGCAGTGATCACAGCGCTACTGGGAGCAAGTGACTTTTAAACTTACTTGAAGGGCAGCACTGGCTTTCTGCAGGGTCTGATGGGCTTATAGTCCCCTCTGCAGGCCTCTGTGATGTTGTAAACCAGAAGTGGCTTCTGATCAGAAATAAGTGCTGTTTACAACAGTGCATAGTCCTGCAGAGGGGGCTGCAAGCACGCTGGACCCTGCAGAAGGCCAGTGCTGCCTTCCAAGTAAGTTTAAGCCATTTCTGCCCAACATTGTGTATATGCAACAGGGATCAAATGTGCATACCTGTGGGTTGGGCAGAAATGGATTAAAAACTCCTGGTGGTGGCATGATCATCTGTGGTGATCGGGGCACTCATTTCTGATTCATTCCCCTTAAGGGGAATGGCCCTCTTCCAGTTCCCCTGTGGGTCATGACCCACCAGTTTGAAAACTACTGGCTCATGCAGACAAATCCAGCATGTGATTTGATTGACTCCTTGAATTGAGTGAGAACTCTTGTGTTGAGCAGTAAGATGACTCAGTTTGACCTAACTCCAATTCCCTATTGTCTGGGGGAAGAGAGGCGATGACTGACTGACTGCTGATCCAGATCAGTAGTTTCTAACAGTTAGCACGTTCACTCCCTGCCTGCTTCCCTGTCTCCCGTGTTTGGGCACACAGCTTACACACAGGGGAAAGCGTTGGTAGGTTGAATCCACTGCCACCGGCCCAGGAGTTCATGCTAGCCAGAGGGGCTCCCACAGCACAACCTGCCTCCTAGAATACTGAACCTTAAGAGTCTATCAAAATCACTTACAGTAGCATGTGCAGAGTGAAGAGACAGGACTACCCACTGTAATTTCTAGAACCAGGCAGAATGAAGGTGAAGGTAAATTAATAAACTCTTTATTAATAATACATTAATAACATTTATTTTAATAAACTTTTAATGAAGTACAATAAAAGAGGAAGGAGGTAACAGAATCAAGTGAACAAGGAAAAAATGAAAATTGAATTTGTCGGGAAAGGGGGTTTCCTGCTATTTGATCTCTACATTTTCTCTCATTGAGAGGGAGATTGGTGGGAACTGGAGCCAATCAGCTGGCTCATTCTTGGCTCAATGGAAGAGAAAGGGAAAGAGATCTTCCCCTCTTCCTTCCATCCCCACCTTCCAGTTTCTTCACTTGCCCCACCCCCAGATTATTTTGGCTCTCAGCCCTCCAACCTGCTTCCTGCTACCATTTGCAGATAGCTCAGAGAGAGCTAAGTGTCACATTTTCAGCCATCCAACCTGCTTCTGGTTAGTGCTTCCTGTTAGCATTTGTCAGCAGCAGAGACACAACCAGGCACAGGAGACAGCAACAGGAGGGCTACAATCACAGTCATTTGCATGGGGAGAGAGAACTTGTGAACTGTGGATAAGTGAATTTGTGGATACAGGACCCACAGATTGGGGGGGCACTACTGTACATACTGTACAGCTGAGTCTTATGTGGACCCTTGTTGTGGATTTGAGGAGCATGGGGTCACTAACCTGACACCAGTGGAGTAGCTAAGGGAGTGCAGGGCGTAGCAGTTGCACCGGGCATCAAGCTTTAGGGGAGCAACAAACTGAGCTTGACACTAGTGACCAAATGGCGTGTCCTCTCTTTCCCTTCTTCCTCTCTCAATTCTGTCTCCTCTCTTCCACCTTCTGTCCTTCCACCTTCTGTCCTTCCTCCTCTCCTGCCTCCTTGTCCCATCCAATCACACTCTGCTCATCTGTCCAGTTCCTCTCTCTGCTCCCTCCTGGGTCACCTCCCACTCTGACCCCAGCCTTAAATCCCTCACTTCTCCATGGCACCACTCTCTTTGGCTGCAGAGGCCCACTGGAGTTCCCTGCCTTACCCAAGGCACTGGGATTCACTCTACTAATCAGCACTCATTGCTGTGATGCTGTGGGGTTTCACCCACCCATCCATATCAGAACCAGGTGAACCCAGGCTGCTGAGTTATCTAGCACAGGGGTCTCCAAACAATTTGGCAAGAGGGCCACATCAAATATCTGACATGGTGTTGAGGGCTGGAAAAAAAATTTAAATATAAAATTTATATAAATAAGAGATGGAACTTAGATGAGTGAATAAATGAATGAATAGGCTCATTCATTCAAACTCTCTGGCCCTTAGAACACCCTCCAGATGCAACTAGAGCACAGTTCCAGTCATGTTCGGCCAAGTGGACCAGATGCTTTCAGGGGACAAGAGGCTGACAGCGGACCGGATTGAAGCTGGCTGCAGGCCGCATCTGGCTCCCAGGCCAGGGTTTGGAGACGCATGGTCTAGCGGGAAGAGAGTTACTGTTCAGTATATTGAGAAATTGTAAAGGGAAATGGAAAAGTAGAAGGGGAGCTGCCTCCAATGAGCTCTAATTAGGGTAAATCCCTTTGTTCTGGTAGAGAACCAGTATGCAGCAGAGGCTGAGGTAAGCCAGGAGGAAAAACCAAGTACTGGTATTTGTATTCCTGAAAAACATACAACCAGAAACTCTGTAGAACTGGGATTTTAGTAGGAGAGGGACTCTTAGTCCTGAAGATTTAGCTAGCTACACTTTTTATGGTAGCTTTTTTATTATTTTGGGGAGGCGTCACTAGGTATGTGTGAATTGCACCAGGTGACATCATGGGGGCAGGGATTGACTGACACCTAAAGCTCACCCCTGCTGCTCAGGAGCCCAGGTTGCAGCTGCAGCTGGAAAAGTCTCCAGAGCTCAGGTCCCAAGTAGACGTGTTCTCCTGGTCAGCTTGGCCTCCATCTTTCATTATCCCCAAGGCCAGGTCTGCTGGGTAGTTAAACCTGGGCTGTGCCTTGGGAAGCCTGGTAGACCTAGGCTCTGGAGACTTTTCTGGCCACAGCTGTTATGGGAGGATGTCCATAGGGGTGACACCATGAGTTACCACACTGGGTGATGCCAAACCTAGTGACGCCACTGGGCACTTGTTCTGCAACTCTCCTTTCCTTGCAAGTAGGATAACATACTATAGGGAAAATGAAAGTGGATTCCCTGTTAAGGCTTTCCAGGCATTAAAGATAGCTAACCCTTTTAGCTAATTTGAAATAATTATGTGGAATAGCTGCTGTGATTTTTGTCCACTTACTGGTGTTCCTTGGAATTAATAGGAGCTGCTACATTTAACAGGCTAACACTCCTCCTCCTAACTTGTAGCATTCTAAAGAGCCTGGGTTAATATATTCTAGAGCTGGTAGGCATTCATGGTTCAAGGTTAGATCTCTATCTAGAGCAGGGCTTTTTGCTGTTCTGCGCTCTGCAGAGTCAGTAGAGGCTAGAGACTGTTTAAGAGCAGCTCAGTCTATCAACTGTTACCACTATTACACAAGGAGTCAGGGGCACATTAGGGAAATTCCAAACCCTGGGAGGTTGCAACCTGCACCCTTTTTTACCAGCCTGATGCACCTAACCCTTGAGGATAATGTGGTTCCCTTATAACACCACAAGTGCCCAGATTCTTTTGAAATACATTCCCTTGGGTCAATAAAATGGATTGCGCTTAATCTTCTCAATAGAAGAACTTTATGTATAAGGAAAGATTAGTTCTTAAGGGAGACCTTGTTGCTCCATAAACATTAGTATTATTCATTTACAGTAGCATACAAAAACAAGTTGGCTAGCTTATTTAACAGGATAGTAAGGTTACTGAATTACCCACATTACAGGACAGTCAGTGGCATAATATTCCATAAGGTTGCCTTCTAACATAATCAAGTGTAAGGAACACTGACCATAACTTCCTTTTCATCTGTGAACCCACACCCGGGTTTTATACTCCAAATTATACAACTGAAAAGCCTCAGTCTTCTTCTGCTTAACAACCAACTTAAAATCTCGTTTAAAGGAAAAGGCTACTTGCCCAACCCTGTGACACCAACACTAGCAGGTAACAACACAGTTGTCTCTAAGCTATGAATAACTTAATTCTTTACATCCTGTTTTTCTTAATGGCCCAAGAACATCCCAAGAACATGTTTTTCTGACCAGTTGGCAATTGTATAAAATGCCACCAAATTGAAATGGGCAATACCTGTTACTGTATGATTTTTGGAAAGAACTGAATGAGGTCCACACTGACACATGATCACATACACACAAGGCTTTGGTGCTGACTTGTACAGACAGCGAGCATGTCATGGTTGGGGGGTTGAGGCTAAGGATCAAACTCTGTTGTAGCCATGAGGATAGAAAAGACATTAGGTCAAATTCTATGCCAAGTTCTCTAGTGCATTATATACATGGAAATTATCCCATGTATGCTGTCCTGAAGTCCTTAGTGGAAGTGTAGAATTCAAGTAAATACATTTATAGAAAGCTGCCTTGTTCTGAGTCAGACCATTGGTTCACTTAAGCTCAGCATTGTCTACAGCACACTGACTGGCAGCAGCTCTCCTATTCCATCTGGAGATGCCAAGGATTGTACGTGGGGTCTTCAGCATGCCAAGTGTGTGATGTACCACTGAGTTGCAGACAGTCATCGGTGGCAGGCAAACCACCTTCACTTTGCAAGCAAGGACCATGGCTGTGTCTTATTGCTCAGCTAAATGTATTTCTTATCTAACCAATTTCTCTTTGCAGAGTGCCTCTCAGAGAAGCTTTGGGGTTGATTATGCCCGCAACTGCTTCCTCAAAGATGGCGAACCATTCCGCTACATCTCAGGCAGCATCCATTATTCCCGTGTGCCCCGATACTATTGGAAAGACCGCCTCTTGAAGATGAAAATGGCAGGCCTTGATGCTGTTCAAACGTAGGTAGCAACTGAAACTCTTCAAATTAGATTTGCAAATAGCGAGGCATCCTCTGAAGATTCAACCTGCGGTTTGCAACTGTTGGTAAAGAACAGGCCTGCACAGCAATATGGGAGTTCAGTTGGCTGGATGACAGTTCAAATGAGTATTATGTATACCGTAATTTCTTGGAAAGGGTAGTCTAAAACAGTATGCTCTTGAGCCATATCATACAAATGTTTTCTCTTTTTCATTCCCAAGTCTTCCAAAACAAAGAGTTCCTACTATAAGAATCAGACTTATAAGTGCACTCAACTTGGGTTTTATTTCTTTTCCCTTCCTTGTGCTATGGCAAGTGTTAGGAAGAGAAGCTGCCAATTTCTGAAAATGGAGTGTTGGCTCCTTGCTTCATCTGCCTCCCCCCGCCAAGCAGGACTGCATATGTTCTTTACAACCAGCCAACAAACTAATGTTTCTCTGTAATACTGCAGATTTGGCAAAGGAGTCAAGAAAAATTAAATTCTGCAAATTTAGATCAACTGTGCCAACAAAGGACTTTTGCACACCCCTGGTCAATGTGCATATTATTATTATTAACAGTATTTATATACCACTTTGCAACAAAAAGTTCACAAAGCGGTTTACTGAAGAAATCAAATAACTAATGGCTCCCTGTCCCAAAAGAGCTCACGATCTAAAAAGATGCAACACCAGCAGACAGCCACTAGAAAAGACACTGCTGGGGTGAGGTGGGCCAGTTACTTTCCCCCTGCTAAATAAAAAAGAAGCACTCACTTGAAAAAGTGCCTCTTAACAAGTTAGCAGGGGTTTAGCTTTTGCTAATCATGAGAAGAGTAGAAAGAGCTATCTGTACAAAGTACTGAAGCCCTGCATTGAGACTGCTTGAAATCTTGCCTAGCCTCTGTTTTGGCCTTTTTAGATTTTCTTCGGGCAGCGGCCCCTCAGCAATGTACAAACACCTGATTTTGAAGCTTCGAGGGCTAGATTTCTGGTTCACAAAGAAGAAAATCCCTCGGGTGCTGAATTCTGTGTCCAAAATGACTTTGTTGCTAAGAATGTACTCTTGATTTGTCTTTCATGACCCCTCACATTTACAGCCTTTGCACACCGGTCAAATGACAAATCTCAGTGCATTGTATAGAGGCACTGCCAGTTTTTTTTGTTGCTTGAAGCTCAGTCTCCCCTCCATCTCCACAGTCTTCCTAGAGTGTGATTCTGAGAGAGAGCCACTAGAGCGAGCCCAAGGCATACAAGATCCTTCCTTGTTAGAGGAAGTCAGTGGCATTAAACCATATACTCTGCAGGCTATCCATTGAGAAGTTCTCCTGCCCAAATGCCTTATAGCTAAAGGACCCCATTGTCCAGGTAGCAATTAGTCTTGCTCATCAGCTTTAAGACTTTGTATTCTCCCTTATCTTAGCTCTATCACATTAGTTAAAATAAGAACCTGCACTCAGCTCTGAGAAAGAAGTTCTGCACAAACTGCAGAAAGAGCATGACTAGTGCTGGAGAGCTTCTCAGTGGTTTGGACCTGAAGTCTTTAATGATGTCCTGCTTTTGAATATAAACAATTACTCATGGCATGTAGAGTTTTAATACAGTAGAGTAGGGGTAGCCACCCGCAGCATGCCACATTCTGCTTTTTATGTACAGAATCTTGAATGTGCTACTCCACCTTATTTTGGCCTGCTCCAGACTTCCTCAGGTGGTTTCACCAGGCCGCATGATCTACTGAGACTGCTCAGCTGTTTTTGCCTCACCCGGGCCTTGTTGCTCCCTTTTTGGGCTTTGTACCAGAAGAAGCACCATGTGCTCACAGCTTGGAGCCCTGTGGGCTGTCACGGCTGGGACAGGCTACTTTGTGCGTAACACTTAGGAAGTGTGGTTTGGCCACTACCGCAGTAAAGTTTCTTGCCAGACATAGGGCCCAATCCTATCCAATTTTCCAGCACCGGTGCAGCTGCAATGCAGCCCCAGTGTAAGGGAACAAATGTTCCCGTACCTTAAGGAGACCTCTGTGATTGCTGCCCCACCGCAAGATACAGCGCATGCCCCATTGGCACAGCTGCACCAGCACTGGAAAATTGGATAGGATTGGGCCCATAGGCTGCAATCCTATCCCTCCTTACCTGAGAGTAAGCCTCATTGAACTCTGTGGGACTTCTCAGTAAGCATGCTTAGGTTCATGCCGTTAATATGGTTTTATCTTTATTGTCACAATAGTATACACAAATGTCCAGTTTTGTGTATGCATCCTTTGAGTTCTGTGGAAGAGTTTATTTTTAAACCAACCATTTCATATTATATTGAATAGTCCATGCCTCTATCAAATTCTGTTATCTGTCATAAACCATGATCAACTGCAAATCTGATTTGCAAAGCCATCATTTTTGTTTAACATCAAAACACAGCAGTTAAGAAATGGGGATTTCAGTTGTATAACTGTTACCTATGAATAATTCTCATTCCTAAGAGTTCCTTCTTCGTAGACATATACAGCTCTAAGTACTGTGTAAAACCCCTCTTGCACATTTCCTTGTATAACACCATTAGGGTTGTTTTTAAGAGTTTAGTTTTATCTTTTTCCCCTCAAACTTGGTTACATTTTTAAAAAATGTTGAGTAGGAAACAACAAGAACAGGAAACCTCAAAGGTACATATGAATAACTTTATTAAGGCCTTTGTGTTTTGAGTTAAGAGGCTCTTTCTCAGGTGAAACCAAGTCAGGTTTAGAATTGCTTTTAGAATTGTTGAAACAATTTTAGGCTGCAATCCTATGCACTTTTCTGGGAGTAATCCCCATTGACTATAATGCGACTGACTTCTGAGTAGATAAGCATAGGATTGGGCTTCTAGTATACTAATTTATTGCGTAGCCCATCCCTGCTTTCCATTTTGTTTAAGGGCCTCGGGTTTTATGCCAGCTAGAAGACTGGTCTTAAAAATCACTATTGTGATTGTAAATATTTTGAAAGAAATTCACATTTTTCAGAACTTGGATCCAAAGAGTCACAGGTGTGGGAAAGAGGGAATGCCACATCTAGTTCTGTGCAGAAATGCCAAATCTCATATCCAAGTGACATGCAAAATGAACAGAATAAATTGAGCTGCTGCAGGTGAAGGATATTGCCTGAAAAAGATTTCATTTTTCTCACACAAGCTTCGTGTATGACTTGCTTGTATGTTTCCCTCCCTTCTGTTTGTAAGCATAATCCCACATACAGAAAAAGAATGATTTTTCATTTAAATCTAGAATAAGATGCTAGTTGTGACATATGTGTTCTTGCAGGTACGTGCCGTGGAATTTCCATGAATCTGAACCGGGAGTTTACAACTTTACTGGTGACAGAGATCTTGTGTCCTTTGTGCAACTTGCTCAGGAGGTTGGCCTGTTGCTCATATTGAGAGCAGGGCCTTACATATGTGCAGAATGGGACATGGTAAATATCTTCTTTGTTTCAAATGTGATCTGCTCTTTCAAGTCAGTGATTGTCCCTTTTCTGATTAATTTTTAGGTATGTTTTATATGTAAGTTGTCCATCATTGTCCCAAATTGTTGTTAGTGGAGCAGGACCATTGAATATTGGTGTGGATTTTGCCTCCTCTTGTGGTCTTTTAGTATAGCACGTTATTTTTTCCCAAAGAACTGAATGATTGGTATTTTACTGGGATGGGAGGAAGTAAAGGGATGCATGCACTTGGGATACTCCTGAAACAGAGGTTAAACCCACTCTTGCCTGTACAGTCACCAGAGTCTCTGGTGGGATGTCCCCACCTCACAACTGTATCCCGGATTGCAGCTTTTAATATTTGTTCCAAAGAATTCAATGAGAGTCCTGAGGCAACCACCTAATAACAGTTTATATTATGTAGCATTTTTTCACTATGGAAAGTATGTCAAATGTATTATTGTGATGCAGTCTTCACAATTATCCTGTGAATGAAATATTATCCCCATATTGCAGTTGGAAAAGACTGAGACTGAATAGCTTGCTTAAGGCTAGTTTGTGGATTCCTCAGAGTGAAGATTCAAACTGAGGCAATCCTGATTCACAGCATTTTGCAAATCACCGCTTAGGGGCAATTACTACAGCATAAATTTCCCCCAGCTGCAAACAGTGAAGAGAAAAAGTATTATGTCCTGTCTCATGGCGCACTATGCTCCTACATCAACATGCAATCCCCAAAGCTGTTCAGGATTGTCAAAGGATCACTTCCATTTGTTAAAATGCATATCATGTAGTTTGTCCCTTGGCTACCACACTGTGGGCCCAATCCTATCCAATTTCCAGTGCTGATGCAGCCATGGTAACAGGGCATGCACTGTATCCTGAGGTTGGGAGGCCATCACAGAGGCCTCCTCAAGGTAAGAGAACATTTGTTCCCTTACCTCAGGGCTGCATTGTGGCTACCTTGGTGCTGGAAAGTTGGATAGGTTTGGGTCCTGTGCCACCTCTCTCTTGCTCCATTGCCTGCAAAGATGAAGTGTGACAAAGTGTGACGAAAGGATGTTTTTTCCCACTGTATTATATGGTGTTTTTTTGCTAGAAACCAAGTGTTCCCTAAGAGCTGCTTGTAGAAGTTCAGATGCCAGAACTATTCTGTTTTTATGTTGGGCCGAGGTGACTTTGGACAGTGACCAAATAGTATGATGGTGCTCATAATGATGAGACTTCCTAGAGAGTATCCTCTTGAACCTCTTATAGGAGTAACAGAGGCAGTTCTGCCCACTTGTCAAGATAAATGCTTGAGATCCATTTGTAACCAAAATCTCTGAAGTGTAGAGTGGTGACTGCACAGGGCATTTGAAAGTGCTGTGGCCTTTGGGAATCCTGTGCAATGCACAGGTGCATGCCCCAGTCCTTGCTGCCAAAAGTTTGCAATTTTGTGCATCACAGTTCTGCTGGGCATGAGTCTGGGGGCAGTGCCAGGACAGTGTACTACTGTTGTGGCTTCATACCAGTGCAAAGATTCTTGTCCCCTGTCCTGTATGCCGTTCAGCATCTAATAAAACCGGACTGATAAAACTGGTTTTACAGACTATGAATTTATCTATATGTTTCTTGACCCAACTATATGTTTCTTTTTTCCCCCCTTGTCTTAGGGAGGTCTGCCTGCCTGGTTATTAAATAAAGAAACTATTGTCCTTAGATCTTCTGATGCTGGTAAGGGGGTCGAAAGGACTCTATAACAAATGGGTAATGGTCTGTATCTGTGCTGGAGAATTACTTTAAGAAAGTGAATTTGCAAGACCTTGGAGAAGACTGACAACAGATGTTTCACAGTGGTTCAGCCTTCCATTCTGATCAATGTCCCTTAGCTATCATGATCGTGATTAGGAGAAACCTCCCTAAATGAAGTAAGGCATGAAGTCCTGTCTGACCCTCTGGAATAGTGGCCAAGGATCCAAGATAGAATTGTGGGAGACTGCATATTTGGAAAAGGAGATGATTGGCAAGACTTCCCTATGAGAAAAGATGAAAGCCTTTTTTCTCCATTAGCATTCCTGATTATTTGTTTTCAATCATGCATTGAACCCTTTTTTATATCAAATATCCTCAATGAGCATTTTTTTCTAACAACTTCATGTACAGTATGTGCATGTTCTTCGTATTTCCTATTTTTTTTCCAGATTATTTAGCAGCTATAGGAAGGTGGATGGGTATCTTACTGCCAAAGATGAAACCTCTCCTTTATCAGAATGGAGGACCAATCATTATGGTCCAGGTAACATTATATGTCCATCAAATGAGTACTGTTGGTTTCAAGCAAGATTTTTTTTAGAACAGTCTGAATGCCTCTAATATTCTACGCTAGGATTGTCATGCCTAAAGTTCCCTCCCTTTGAAAGATTGTTGATGGTATGACTCTCTGTGGTGATCTCTGCTTCCTTTTGAATGATGCTTGGAAGACAGATGTTTGGTAAAGAGACATGAAAAAAATTAACATTAAAAAATACTATGTCTGTATACTTTCTTAGGGTGCAATCCAAACCTGCGCTGGAGCAGGCAAGCCAGGGAGCTTGTGCTGCATCAAACGCAGGTTTGTTGGTTGCAGTGGCTCAGCCAGGGGCAAGAGGAAGCTCTTCCCCTTACCCCTGGGTAAGGGCTGCTTGCCCTAATGGGTCTCCTCGGACCTGCGCCACCTCTGGACGTGGCGCAAGTCCGAGGAGAGCGGAGCGGCTTGAGGCTGCTCTGTTCTCCGCGGGGACAGAGTTTGGAATCTAGCATAACTGGGGACTTGGGCCGGCATAAGGTGCGTTAAGGATTGCGCCCTTAATCACTTTGCTACATATTTAACTCTACAACTGTCTTTTTTCCCCTCATGGTAAAAGGGAATTTATAGTGCAATCCTATGCATTTCTACTCGGAAGTAAGCCCCATTGAGTTCAATGGAGCTTGCTCCCATAGGATTGCAACCCAAATGTGGTTAGCAAGTTTTGGAAAAACTATGCTACAAATTTTTCTGCGGTTGTATGGTTTTGGAAAAATGTGGCCTCAGAATTTCTACGAAACCACACAGGAGAGATTTTACACTATGGAAAGACCATTTGCTCTTGAGTATTTTTGGGGAGGGGGGAGAGGTTATGGTTTTGGGAGGTTTTCTTTAGAGCTAATACGGGACAGTTTTCAGAGTGAAAAGTTTATTCCATTACACAATGTTCTTTCACTGTCTGTGCACTTTTAATCTTCTGTCTATTAAAGTCTCATACTGATCATTTATCATCTTTTCCTTTAATTTTGAATGTGTTCTTTCGATTTGTCAGGTTGAAAATGAATATGGGAGTTACTTCGCCTGCGATTTTGATTACCTTCGTTATCTGCAGAAACTTTTTCGTCAGCATCTTGGAAATGAAGTGGTGTTGTTTACCACAGATGGTGCAAGCAAATCTCTTCTGCGTTGTGGTGCTCTTCAAGGCCTTTATTCAACAGTGGATTTTGGACCAGGTTGATGACACCCTTAGGCTGCAGTTCTGTGCAAACTTCTTTGGGAGAAAGCTCCTCAGTATTCGGAAATGGGCAGTTAATATTTTTCAGTATCGTATAAGTGGAGTTATTTGAGTTGGTGTAATTGTTAATCCCCTGAAATGAGGAGGTGGCAGAAAACGTGAAGCTTTGCCAGTTCTTCAAGGGGGGAAAAGCTCCCTAAACTTGGTCCCTGGCTCACCTGACAAGGCTGACCTCTGCACTGATGGCAGTAGTAGCACTAATTGCACCATCAAGGGGCACCGTGGAGGAGCCGTACAAGACTTTTCAACGTGGTGCCAGTACTGAAATTGTGTGATTAATAAAGCATAAAGTAAAAACAAATGATCAACAACAAAACTTCCTATGAACAAAAAATGCTTCAGTATGTTAATAAGGGAGAATATCCTTTGAAATGTTTTAGCCATGTCCTCATTTCCAAAATGAGATGTGCAGAATCTAATTATACAGTGAAAGTTGAACTTTCAAAAGTTCCTCCTTTTTCTCCCTTCTGTAGATATTGATAAATAAGTATGGTTTCCCATCAAAAATATGTTCCAAGTTATTCTTAAGTATTTGTTTTAATATATTTATATCCTGCTTTTCATTCATTAACAAAGTGACCTATATAATCCTTAGAACAAAACAAATAAGAATAAGTTAAATGAAAACTATTGCAAGAACAATAAAAGAAAGGAACAAAATAAACTGCAAATAAAAATACTAGAGGTTAAAAGTAAGTTTACAGCACTATAAAAAGCCATCTGAAAGAGGAGCATTCTTAACTATTCTCTAAAGACAGTGAGGGAGAGTCTGATCTCCTTAGGAAATAAATTAGGAGAGTCTGATCTCTTTAGGAAATAAATTTCATAGAAATAGTGTCACCACTGAAAAAGTGTCTCTGGTACAGTGAGTTAAAGAACAGGCAACTTGAAGCTAATCTTGGAAGCCAAAATGGAAGAGAGAATTGGCGAATAATATATTAAATGATGGCAAAAATGGAAATTCTTTATGGGGAAAAAGAAAAGTATCTATGAATCTTCCAAGGAAGACTGGAAGATTATTACAGCATTCAGCTTTTCCCGAGACTGTATTTTTAAATTCATGATATTGACAGAACATAATGTTCTAAGCACAGTGTTTTAAGAACAATGTTTGTTTTAAGCACAGCTTAAAATACACACACACACACATCACGCTATTTGTATTCATTAAAATTCTTTAAGGTTCAGCATGCTGAAGAATGCTGTAAATGTGCCTGTCAGTGATGTTTGCGGAGGTCAGCAAATGCCATACTGGTTTAAAGCCTCCACCGGTGTTCTGAGTGGCTCCAGCCTTTTTGTTCACAAAGTGGATTGGGCTGGATTTCTTTGCTTTAAAAAAGATTGAGGAAGCTCAGATCCCACGCAGGTCAAACTTATTAACACGTCATATGAATGAATGCTCCATAAAAGCATGTGTCATCTCTCTAGATTTTGGTTCAAAAATGTTTCCTCTGTTTTATGCAAATCATTTCCTTTTTAAAAATTGATATTATGTTGTTTTTTCTGAGCCTGCCTCTTTTCCTTTTAGTTTCCCTTCAATTATATACCTTGAACTAGTTCATCATTTCTTAGAAGATGATCTGTCATACTGGACTGCTTCTTGTTCATGTTTTTCAGTGTCTTTTAAGTGTATAAAATGTAAAATCCCAGTCATTTGTAAAATTCCTATCATGGGAGACCAACTCTGTTGAATAGGCTATAAAATGTTAATGTATATGCCAGAAAACCTGCTTAGGAACAGGGGGAAATAATAGTAATAGAAGACATGGCAGCATACAAAGTAGGTTTAACTCATTTCATTGATTTTCAGGTAATAACGTCACAGCGGCATTTTTAGTTCAGAGACACAGTGAGCCGAAAGGTCCTTTGGTATGAGTCCTTTTTCCCCCCCTTCTAATGTGCATGCATTACTGCTGATCTGAGTAAATAACAGTGTAGTAATGTGATAGTAATAAAGTTTTTGGATTGTGAGTCCTTTTGGGATAGGGAGCCATTTAGTTATTTGATTTTCTCTGTGAATGACTTTGTGAATTTTTTTGTTCAAAAGCTGTGTATGTAAATACTTTTAATAAGTTATTATCTTTGCTGTTCTGGAAACATCAAAAGAGTTTAATACCTTGCAACAAGGATGATAAATTGTGGGAATTGAGCATATATGGGTGGGAAAATTTGTGTTGGGTAAAGAGTAATTTTTTAATAGTTGACTTCAGCATTTATTTATATTTGTGCTAGTTGAATATCCTTCTGATTGTCTTCAAATGCTAGTAGTCATGAGTTCCTTTGTCCAAATGCTAAGCAATTGAGTAACTGGTTCAAGTAGACCTAAAATTAGAGAGGACAGGGAGGGATACCTGTGCAGATAGTGGGCAGAAAACAGATCTCTTTCAGTTCACATCATAGTCCAGTTTCCTGCCTGAAGGGAGACCTGCTCAGTGTTGGCCACTCCCTTGCACAATCAACAACACAATCAACAATGTGCCATAGAAACATTCATAACCAATTCTAGAGAGTGGGAAAATAGAGCAGTTCTGAGGCCATTGGGAGTTCCGGTGATAAGCATTTCAGCATACTGAGATGAGAGGGTGGGCAGAATGAGAGACCAATAGTAGAATGTGGAGAAGTAGACAGAGAAAATTTGGCTTGCTTGATCCCTAGAAGTAGATGTTAGCCTTAGGGAAATATGTATTTGTTTCAGGTCCCTCTTGAGTCATTTAATTTTCAGTTACTTATAATCCCTCCCTTCTCCCCACCCCCACCCCCAAATCAATAGAACTTTGTTTATCATTTAACAGGTAGGGAATTGAACTTGAGAGTCATGACCAGGATAAAACTGTACAATGAGTGGCGGGACAGATGTGGAACTAAAACCCAAAACTTCCATGATGCTATGGTCATGTAATCATGATGCCATGATTACAACTTCATGGAAGTTGTAAGTGGAGCTACTATGTGGTGACTGCATTCGTCATCATGAATGTTTAAAATTCTTAAAATTGCAACTGTAGATGTTTTTGGCAATCCACTGAATTGCACTATTTTTATTGTATGATGCCTTGAATGCGCTTGGGCAGAAAGGTGATAATTTAGTTTTATTAATAAATCCTCTCACCTGTTGGCCTGTTGAAATTCTCAAGGAATCCTAAGAAGTTAGTGAGATTTCCTCTGCAAAAGCAGAGTTAATTCTTCAGGTAGCACATTGTCCCAAGAGGATATTATGCTCCCTAGCCCAGATTGCTTTTTAAAAGGATTAGGCAGATTCATGAAGACTATATTTTACTGTTAGCCATTATAGCGAAACATTTCTATTACACAGGCCAACACACATTTTGCTTCCTTAAACGTTACACCAATTCCTTGGTATATTTGGGGTGCTGATTCCAAAAATGGCATCTGTTTTGCCCTATCACGTTTAGTTTTGGAGACGGCACAGCCTCTTTAGTGAATGGTTCAAGCAGCTTCCTCATGAGGAAGCTTATACCATAGCTTCCTCATGAGGAAGCTGCTTGAACCATTCACTAATGAGGCTATACTATATCTCCAAAACTAGACGTGATAGGGCAAAACAGATGCCATTTTTGGAATCAGCACCCCAAATTCATATCAAAACACCATAAAGTTTGGGAAAAACTTTTCTGACCCTCAATTTTGTAGGCCTGTGTTACCAGAGATGATACTCCTCTGTTATAAGCTTCTCAGAAACAGCTTATTGGTCACTTTGAAAGGAAAATGTGTAGGCCAGATGAACTTTTGGCAATGCAAGGGTTGTATAATTAAGTTCAGGGTAAAATAGACCTTTTTGTTTGCTGTTTGTTGCAGCTGTTAATATCTAGCTTGTATTTCCATTATGATCAGACCATATTCCATTTGTGTCTTCATTCTCCTTACAGGTCAATTCTGAGTTTTATACTGGCTGGTTGGATCACTGGGGTCACCGTCATTCGGTTGTTTCATCCTCAATTATAGCTAAAACCCTTAGTGAAATCCTGGCACATGGTGCTAGTGTTAACATGTAAGTTCATCAACATCTATTTAAATTAGATGCTTGCATCTAAAATCCCCCCCTCATGAAATTGCTCATCCCCTAAGATCTTCAGAGAGAGCCCTTCTGCATGTTCCTCTGGCAGCAACACCTAAAAGGCCTGTTGAAAGAGTGACTGCATGTGAGCTAGATCTGCACATTAACAGTGGGGTGGGTCTATGGGTTCATCCCCCTCCAGTAGGGGGTGATGTTACCTATTCAGTTCCTAGTTTAATGGCTTTTTGGGTCGCTGTCTCCTACCTTGGTTAGACTTCTCTTTGGCTTTTCCCCTTTCTTGTTATTTTACGTCTCCTTGCGCAAGTGGCTATGACTTGTCTTGCTCTTATTGTGCTGTATATATAAAGCTCTTTGTGTAGTTCATCTCTGTTGTGAATGAGTTCCCCCCCTACAGCTTTACTAACAAGGCCTATTTAGTTGATGCTCAAAATTAAGGAACTCCCTCCTAGAGGAGGTGAAATCAGCACTGATACTGTTTCAGTTTTGGCACCAGCTGAAGACCTTTTGTGTCACTTAACTTTCCTCTCTAAATTTTGGTGTTTTTGTCTGCTGCTACTTTAATACAAGAATAAAACAGCTGTATTTTTTATTTTTGGCTTTATTTTAAATTATGTTGTCAAGTGCCTCCCTAATGAGAAGTGAGAGAACAAGATGTACTGGTAATTAAAAAACAAACAAACTTGGGAGTATCTGGTGTGGCATTCTTGAATGGTTATTTGGCTCTCTTTCCAGGTACATGTTCATAGGAGGGACCAACTTTGGCTATTGGAATGGTAAGAAGTGTATGGTGTATGCATTTTACAAAATGCTCATTATTTAATCAGGCTGGTTCTGATGCTGTCAATACTGAAGTTGTTTCTGCTTTTAAGGCTGCAGTCCTATAAACATGTACCTGGGAGTAAACCCCATTGAACACAATGGGACCTACTTCTGAGTACACATGTGTAGCACCACATTGTAAAGGAGGGAAAAATAGGATATGAGACTGGTAATTCAGAAGACATTGGAATCTATTCTCTTCTAAAAACAATGCAAAGAGGAGCAAGGAAACATTAATTGAAACAGAATGGCATTAAATGTAGAAGTGATAGAAGGAAGTCTTTACCATACTGTGGGTAGCCACAGACTGCTTTAGAGAATCAAAACAAAGGAATATTCAGAAGAAGAAGAATATATTTCTATTAATACCTGGTATCCAGTGCTTATATGAAGGTAGTAGTTGGAGAGGAGAAGTATTTCAGGTTCAAAGTCAACCTCTGAATACTGAGGTGAGGCAATCTTCCTGTGAGCATTTATTTGATCTTTCCTTAGTGAAAGAACCAGCATTGTCCAGAGCGCCAAATCTGCAAATATTCCTCATATTTTTATCTACATGTGACCTTGGAGTGCAATCAAAGGTCCTTCCACCTTTGAACGTTTTCTCAACACAGTGGAAAACTGATGTGACATGAAAAGAACAAATATCTTGTTCTGCTTGGTATTTTTTTTCTTTTATAGGAGCCAATATGCCCTATTTGCCGCAGCCTACTAGTTATGATTATGATGCCCCACTCAGTGAAGCAGGAGATCTCACAGAAAAGTATTTTGCCATCAGGGAAGTCATTGGCATGGTGAGTTCCTACTAAAACAGGGTTCTCCACACTCTGACCAGGAGGGCCAAATGTGGCCCTCTGGAGAATTTTATCTGGCCTGTGCAGTTTCCTAGCCTCTTGGGGTTAAAAACCGCTGGAAAGAAGCACTTCCAGGTCCCCTAGCATTGGTATAAACTGCATTCAGCCACTAGAGGTGCTGAATGTAATGCAATGGAATAATTCCATTCCATTCAGCACCTCTAATGGTTGGGAGCAGTATATCCCAAGCTTTTCCAAAATAAATTCCCCCTCTTCCTGTGCAAGTTGGTTTTGCCCTCTACTCCCTTCCTCCTTCCACCCCCACCCACTTATTGTATTCAATCAAACTCTCAGCACCTCGGTCCTCCACATATTTATTATTTATTTATTTTCTGGCCTTTGACACTGTGATACACGATGCGGCCTTCGTGCTGAAAAGTTTGGAGATCCCTGTAGTAAAACATTGCGGGTATATTTTGTTCTGTGCTGCCTTGGCTTCTGGCTTACTACAGGAATTGAAAGTTGTTCGTTGATATATTTTGAGGTTGTGGCAGCCTGATTCAGTTGAGTAGGGTTAGTAGACTGTCATAACTCAGCCTAGGGTAGGGCAACTTAAGGCCTGTATTCCACTGGCCAAAATTCTGAAACCCTTCCCCTTTCACCTCATGGGCACCATAGACCAGAGTGGGGAAGAAGCTTTCACAAGTTCATTATAGTGAATTGACCATACTTTGGCTACTTCTTACTTGTTGAAATCCAGTGACACAAAGCTAAGTTAGATCAAAATGTTTGAGGGTAGGTTATTGAACAAAAGGGTGATATTGAGAAACCACTTGGTCCTGGTGTGATGGTTGTGATGGCATATAGGGAAGGAGGTGCTCATTGAGGCATATGGATTATTAGCATTATGAATACTTTACTGCCTTATAAGGGAAAAAGTTCACAAAATGGTTTGACATCACAAAAGAAAAGGTTGGATATAAATGCCTCAAATTAAGTCATTTAATCTTGCTAGACATTTAAAACACTAATGGTATAAGCAGAAGATGACCTTGGAGCACTAGTCAAGTGTTGCCAGACAGTCTTTACATAACATCAGTTAACACTGATCAACATCAGTTACAATCCTGGATTGTAAAATGAAAGTGAAAGTGTTGGTCACCTGAGGTTTCAAAATGGGTCCTTTCTTTTTGTGTTATCATCATAGTACAAGAAATTACCTGTGGGACCTATACCTCCAACAACACCCAAGTTTGCCTATGGAGAAGTTGCTCTGGAGAAGGTAAACAAATATATATTGTACTATATAGTTGGGAACTAGGTAAGTCTTTGTGATGGAAGGGAGGGGGGCAGCGACTTTCAGTTTTTGTGGCTTCTGATCAGAGATAAGCACTGTTTACAGCAGCACAGAGGCCCACAGTGGGGGTTTTGAGCTCTGTGGACCCTGCAGAAGGCCAACGTTGCCCTCCAGTTAAGTTTAAAAGCCCCTTGTTCCTGGCAGCACTGAGATTACTGCGGTACCATCGGGGTACTCATTTCTGGGCCATTCCCCTTAAGGGGAAATGACCTTCTTCCAGTTCCCGTGGTGGGTCTCAACCCACCAATTTGGGAACCAGTGTTATAGATTAATTTTCATGTGCATAAAGTGAATTGTTTGGCTTGGATACCAAAGGGGAAATGTTGGTTTTTTGGCAATTTGTAACTGAGCTATTTACTCTGTGAACTGTTGTTATAATTTGTGAATTTGAACTTCGAGACATGAATTTTTCACCCGTAAAAGTATGAGCATGATTTAAGATTGTTGCTCTGCTTCATGCCTCTAATTTTAGTTGCAAATGGTAGCCTTTCTCTTCTGCATTATAGGTGGGGACTGTGAAGGACTTTCTGGATGACCTCTCACCATCTGGACCAGTTAAAAGCACCTATCCATTAACATTTGTTCAAGTAAAGCAGGTAAAAAATTGGTCTTGGAGCAGTTTTGAGTCTGTACGTTATGCATTTTATTCACTGTCATAAGCCATCCAAAGAGAATTCTGTATATGAAACAAATCATCCTGCATATGCTGTGAATTTGACTTGCTGCTTCATCCACTACTGTAGTTTCTGGAGTCAAGCTTGGTAAGCAATTTAGGAAGATGTTGGTATATTCTGTGCCAGAGGTTTTCAGACTGTGTTATCACGGAGCCCCAACCTGAAGGCCCTGGCCTCTGCCTCCTTAAGGGGCGGGGGGAGGGGGGGAGACAGGCAGGAGGCAGCGACACAATCCCCAGGATCACGCCACTCAGGGGGGCTTCAGGGACTGGGATGCCCTCACCAGTTCCTGCAGCATTGTACTAGGGGTATGGGGAGCCCTGGTTCAAAGTGAAAGTAGAGTGATCGCGCTCCACTTCCAGTTTTGCGATCCCTCTGCTTTCACTTCAAACCAGCTGGGGAGTCCTGCAGGTGCTTGCACAGGGCTCCCCGCACCCCCAGGACAATGCTGCAGGGACTGGTGAGTGCATCCCAGTCCCTGCAGCCCCCCTGAGCGGCGCGATCCTGGGGATCGCGTTACTACCTTCTCCCTGCCCCCGCTTTCTTCTCCCCGCAGCCACAAGGACTTACTGTGCTTTTCAAACTCCTAGAGAGTTATGCTTTCCCAAAGAGCAGAGAATTTGGCTTCTGATGCAGGTTTGCAGCTTTCATTATTAGAACATTCCTGTAGGCCAGTCTGGATTGAGGTGATATGATATCTAGAGGCCATCTGTGTTCTTCAGGTAAATTGACATGGTGGTGCCTGGGAGTCCAGGTAGGAGGGGTCACCAGGGACATCCTGCAGTGTCCCTGTGAGTGTGCACGCTTTAGGAACTCCTGGGTTATGAAAACCAGTAGGAAAGGTACTTTGGGAAGGCAATATGGAGCAGTACTAGCAGGAAGGTAGAATCCTGTTTGTTTTTGTAGGAGCTTGATGATTCAGTGTGAATGCCCTGTGGGCAAGTATATGGTTTGAGGAGCTAGATGGTTAGACATGGAGTTTGAGAGAAAGGGTCCTTTGGTGAGTAGGCTTGCCCTGATCCCAATGGGTGGGTAATAGTATCTGAAAGGACTTTTGAGGAGAGAAGGAGGGATAGATATAAGGAAAAAGATGTTTCACAAGGAAAAGTCTACTTGTAGCTTTTTCTCATGAAACAGTCTTTGTGAAATCTCTTTTTAAAGAAATTTTGCTATCTTTCTTGCATCTTCCTCACCAATAGAAGGAGATGCTGGAAAGGTAGAGAAATTTCAGAGAAAGGAGCAAGAAATTGTGCAGTACAGGAAGAAACTTTAGGAGATATACTCGTATAAGAAGAAAATGTTTGAGAACTTTTTGAGAGGGGTAAGACAACAGAATTGTTTCATGTGCTCAATACTTGCATCCTTGGATCTATAAGGTCTCCTATCTAGTTGTCTTGATAACCCTCACTGTAATTAAGACCTTTGTAGTTAGTTAAAGCATGAAACCTGTGAATACTGAGTCAAGGAGTAGCATGGCCAGTGCTCTGAATTAAAATAAACTGAACCTTTAAAGACCCATGTAACCCTCTTGACTTTAGTCTGAGTTTTTAAAACCAGCGTGTTTACTATTTTGCTATGTAGCAGCACTTCTCAAACTGTAGGCTCAAGGCCAGGTGTGTCACAAGTTGGGCCTACCTGCCTTTGCTTCTGTTTGGCTCCAATTTGAAGCCAAACGGATGCAACTGAGGCCATTTCTGAGTTGCAGCCCACTTCCAGAGGCCGCTCCTGTGTTGTGCCGGACCTGGAACGGTCTCCAGAAGCCTCCACAGGCCTTGGAAAGCCTCTGGAAGTAATTTCTGGGTCACTTCTGATGGTATCCAAAGGCATTTCGGAGGCCCACGGTGGGTTGCGAAGGCAGCACTCTCCAGTGCAGGTCATGGCTCTGGTAAGTTTGAGAGCCACTGCTTATATATGTTTGGTACTGTTAAGTCAGAATAAGTCATATATCAGCATCAATTCTAATTGTTTTCTCTCACTTCCTGTTCTAGTACTTTGGGTATGTACTATATAGAACTAAGCTACCAAGAAACTGTAGTGAAAAAACCCTACTCTCATCACATGGAATTCATGATCGTGGCTATGTCTCTGTGGATGGGGTAAGGGCAGAACTTACAACTTCCTTGTGACTGCAGTTGCAACTTTAGGCATTTTGTCTGCTCTTATGTATATTTTTAAATTTTGTTAAACATCTGATGCATCTACAACTGGCACTGGACTAATTCACACATGCATGTAAATCACTGAAGATTATATCCAAATAAAGTGAATTCTGACTAAGCACCACTGAAATAAATGAAACAAGTTAGTTATGACTAACTGGGCTCATCTTCTGATTTCAGTGGTACTTAGGATTTAGTTTCTTTGGATACAACCTGTATCTTATCACTCGATGTCTTCCAGCTGTTTTTTTTTTTTTTTGACAAGAACAGCATCCATTGACAAGAACAGTATTTCAAGTGAGGTCAGATTATCTGAGGATTTCATCTCTGGTGATTTGATCTGTAGTGTCTCTTCCATGCATTCAGTAATAGTTGGATGTTGTAGCCGTGTTCAGGCAACTCAAAACAACCAAGTTGGTTGGCTTGGGAATGTGACTTGACCCCTTTTCAGTTTATATGCACCCTTTTCCCCTTACTTCCCCTGACTGTGCATCACTGGCATCCTTAGGTAAAACAGCTCCATATTTTGTCCAACCCTAGAATTGCAGTTTAATGGTGATTTATAAACTATAGTCAAAATATAGTCAAAATAGTCAAAATATTCAATAGTCAATATAGTCAAAATAGTCAAAATATAGTCAAATAGTTGTTTGCCCGAGTTGCACTAAAGAAGCTCCAGGTACTTGCAGAGAGTGTTTATCCAGAATCACAGTGCGGATTCCGAGCCAACAGGTCCACCACTAATATGGTATTCTCCCTTAGACAACTGCAGGAAAAATGCAGGGAACGACGACAGCCACTCTTTATAGTCTTCATAGATCTCACGAAGGCCTTTGACCTGGTCAGCAGGGATGGCCACTTCAAGATTCTCCCCAAGATTGGATGTCCACCCAGGCTCCTCAGCATCATTCTTCCACAAGGACATCAAGGGCACTGTTGTCTTCGATGGCTCCACATCAGACCCCTTTGACATCCGAAGCAGCGTGAAGCAGGGCTGTGTTCTTTCACCAACCTTGTTTGGGATTTTCTTCGCTGTCCTGCTGAAGCATGCCTTTGGAACTGCAACAGAAGGCATCTATCTCCGGACCAGATCAGATGGAAAGCTCTTCAACCTCTCCAGAATGAGAGCAAAGTCCAAAGTCCAGCTGAAATGTCTGCGTGACTTCCTCTTTGCCGACGATGCAGCTGTCACTACCCACTCTGCCAAAGATCTCCAGCAGCTCATGGATCGTTTTAGCAAGGGCTGCCAAGATTTTGGACTAACGATCAGCCTGAAGAAAACACAGGTCATGGTTCAGGATGTGGACTCACCTCCCTGCATTACAATCTCTGCGCATGAACTGGAGGTTGTCCATGACTTTGTGTACCTTGGCTCAACGATCTCCGACACTCTTTCTCTCGATACCGAGCTAAACAAATGCTTAGGTAAAGCAGCTACCACATTTTCCAGACTCACAAAGAGAGTCTGGTCCAACAAGAAGCTGACGGAACATACCAAGATCCAGGTCTACAGAGCTTGCGTCCTGAGTACACTTCTGTACTGCAGCGAGTCATGGACTCTTCGCTCACAACAGGAGAGGAAACTGAGCGCTTTCCACATGCGCTGCCTGCGACGCATTCTCGGCATCACCTGGCAGGACAAAGTTCCAAACAACACAGTCCTGGAACGTGCTGGAATCCCTAGCATGTATGCACTGCTGAAACAGAGACGCCTGCGTTGGCTCGGTCACGTCGTGAGAATAGATGATGGGCGGATCCCAAAGGATCTCCTCTATGGAGAACTCGTGCAAGGAAAGCGCCCTACAGGTAGACCACAGCTGCGATACAAGGACATCTGCAAGAGGGATCTGAAGGCCTTAGGAGTGGACCTCAACAAGTGGGAAACCCTGGCCTCTGAGCGGCCCGCTTGGAGGCAGACTGTGCAGCATGGCCTTTCCCAGTTTGAAGAGACACTTTGCCAACAGTCTGAGGCAAAGAGGCAAAGAAGGAAGGCCCATAGCCAGGGAGACAGACCAGGGACAGACTGCACTTGCTCCCGGTGTGGAAGGGATTGTCACTCCTGAATTGGCCTTTTCAGCCACACTAGACGCTGTTCCAGAACCACCTTTCAGAGCGCAGTACCATAGTCTTTCGAGACTGAAGGTTGCCAACAAGTCAAATCAGGACGTTAAACTAGCATTTACGGCCCAATCCTAAACAGGGCGTACCGACTTACCGCTGGCATGCATTGTTGCAAACGTGCTGTAAGGCATGTTTGTGAGGCCCTAGCGCCAGCGGAGTGCCGGTGCTAGCTTAGCTCAGCATAGGCCAGCGCTGGTGGATCACCAGTGCTCTGCTGATCAGTGGTCATGTGGACTACTGGGTGGTGGAGAGGTAGGTGGACATGTGAGGAGGCAGGGAGGAGGTATTCTGAAGTGGGCGGAGGGCAGGGAAGATTCATGCCAAGGTGTTGGGAGGGAGGTGGGACCGGACCCTGAGCCTCCATGTTGGGCCACTGGCCTGACACAGGGTCTCTTGGTTCTACAGTGACCCAAGGGTTGCCATAGAATCAAGTAGCCCCATTGCAGGGCTACGTGCCTTACCCGCGGGATCGGGTCAAAAGTCCCCTTCCCCCGAGGAGCCGTCGGCGCTGCCCAAATAGCACTTAGGATGCTGCAGCAGCCCCATGCACTGAGCAGCTCAGGATTGGGCTGTCAATCTTGGGTTCACATTCTGGTTTAGCTATGGTTTGTAAATCACTGTTAAATGGCTCCAAGGTCTGACAACATATGGAGCTGTTTCACGTAACTCAATGCTAGAGTTTTGCGCCAATATTGAGAAGGGAAGGGGTGAAAAGCATGCATAGTCTTCAACGGCATAGACTTCCCCACCAACAATCTGTGGTTTTGTTTGTTGGGTCATCTGAACCAGGTTTGAGTGGTGTTCTCTCTGTCAGAATATATTCAAATACATTTTCAATTTTCTAATAGTTCTGCATTAGTGTATGGCCTGCTTTATGTATGGCATGGTAGAGATTTGTGCAGAAGTTGCCAAGTCCAAAATATGTCACAATTATGGGCTAACACAAATTCAGATTTGGGAACTGAGGGAGTGTGTGTGTGTGCACTCGTTTTAGAGTGCTGGGAAGAAACAGCAGTGTATTTTTATGTGAAAGGATCATGACCTCTGTGCTGGTACTGAAGGCAAATTGCTGCATTGACCATGTGTTTGGAGGGACCCTGTTTTGTAGTTCTGTGTCTGCTCCCTTAAACCTATTTTGATGTAGACCCTTTGATGTAGATGGCCTTGGGATTCTAGTAAAAACAAAGTGAATGTTGTGGTTGCCCATCCCTTTATGCAACCTTGGGAATCCTTGCTGTGTGGCAACTACAAAATACGTCAGAATAGCAAAAGCATTTTTACTGTTCCTCTCCAAAGGCAAGTTTTGACAATTAAAGCCTGAAGTCACTACAAATAGCATGTTATGGCACAAACATGGAGTTTAAACTATGTTCACAGCACCACTTCTGTTTATGGCCAAATGCCCTCCAAAATAGATCTGTTTTTCCCCAAACTATTGGGATGCACTGAAGCCTATCTTTTCAATGAGGTTGTTTTCTCGAGCTTATAGGCATTCTCTAGACCTGCTCTCCACTGCTCAAGTCATAATCTTGCGCAGCAAAGGCATATGAGATAATGTCTGCCAGCAAAACAGGACTGGGTAAATCCAAATTCCAAGGTAGAGCTCTACAACCCCTATCTTACCTTATTCCATTTTTATGGATTAAAATTCCCCTCTTTAATTGTAGTGAAGGGCCTCCGTGTACATACAGTCCCCATGAACCCCTATTAAATTATTCCTTATGGGGGAAATTCCCTTTTATGAGTTGTTTCACCCTAAGTCAAAGTTTTCCAGTCCGTAACCACAACTTAACAAGGGGAACCCCCTGATTTATTTGAGGTGGTGGTGCTTTGTTCACCCCTCTACACCACCCCTCTACGATGCTGCTAAAGGTTTGTAGAGGGATGATTTGGACGAACTGTCCATGCACACAATTAGGCTCACTGAGGGAAGGGACCAAGACACGGGTGCTTGTTGGACAATAAAGTATTATCCATGCTGACTCTTTGAGGCAATTTCATCTGTTACTCACTTTTTTCCAAACCTCCGCTTTTTTCTTTTTAACCGTTTAAAAAAAGAACAGAATACCAAGAATACAGTGAGATGTTTTTCATTACTTTTTTTGTTCTCAAAAGTATACTGAAAACTTTAACTTCCTGACTGTGGGGGAGACTTGAAACTTCCCCATAACTGGTTATTTTGTATTCAGAAAAAAATTAATGTGACTGATACCTTTGAATGACCCATCTTGGTGATCAACCTATGAGTATATGGTATTACTAAACTTTCTCATGAAAATTCAGAAAAATCTAAAAATAGACACACAATAGAGTCATGTTCAAGCAGTTTGTTTAGGGTGCCATGCTTTAGATTTGGATTTTCTTTTTTTAACGTTTTGATTTTGTCTATATAGATTCCTCAGGGAGTCCTTGACAGATGGAATATAATATCACTAAATATAACTGGGAATGCTGGAGCTTATTTGGATATGCTGGTAGAAAATATGGGTCGAGTAAATTATGGAAGATACAACAATGACTTCAAGGTACATTTTTTACGTGCCCTGTATATTCCACAACTGCTGAGCCATGAGTCAAAACAAGATTTTAGCACTGGTGGATGTATGTCTGCAATGTATGATCTTGCTTGTTCAACATGAGAGTAAGGGAGAAGAGTTTGGAGAAAGATTGACTGGAAATGGTGCAGCACAGAAATGTTTTTGTGCCAGCACAGCTTTTGGTTGGCAGTGCAGACTCTGATGCCACAGATTGCACGTGCCTGTGATAAAAGTGGGTTGAGACTAGATGTCTAACTCTATGCTCAATTTGGTTGCATGGTGAACTGAATCTAATGTGCAGCTGACATTGTGCTGGATTGTACTAAGGGGAGAGGTTATCTCAAAGTGTCACCCTTTGGAAATGTAAACAGTTGCTTGGAAGGTGCAGACCACCTTGTGGACTTGCTGGAGTTGTGCAAAAGCCTCCCTGACACTCCTCTCCATTTGTTGTATCTTGAGGTAGGCCAGAAGGTGCGGTATAGACTGGTATTTCCATGATTGTCAAATGAGAAGTTATGTTTCTCCTGTTCCTGCTGATGCTACTGGATAGTAGTAGAATAGCTTCCTGCTTTGGGGGGGGGGCTTCTTTTGAAGCTTATAGCCTACATTGGTTCCATGTTGGCTCTGCAGTTTCTACTAATCTGCCTGGCATTATAGCAGATTAAAAACTGTTTTGGGAACCAGTCTTGTACAGAAGCAGAATATAATGTTAAATATACATGTATAATGTATAATATATTTATAATATAAATATATAATGTTAAATATAATATTAAATATTTGTTTGAAACACTATATACTGCTCTTTGACCGAAAAGTTTTCAAAATGGTTTACATAGCAAAAAGAATGAGAACATGATTCCCTATTCCAAAACAAGAGCAAGCAGTCCAGATGATTCATCTTGGATCCAACTCGCGTGTGCTTATTTCTTCCACATGATCTCATATGGAGAAATCTCTGTGTGGATATTCATCTCTGTACATGAATATAGTCTGCTGTATCCATTAACCAATCCTGTGGTTGCATTAGCAGTTTTTTCAGCCACTGTAAATGTAAAAGTGGATGTTAACAGAGAGTAAGACACAGCTTGGTGAGTTGCCATTACTTAGCTCCTGGTGCTCCCAGCAGAGGTGGTCCCACCCTCCCCAGCTGCCTCCACAGGGCTGCCCAGAAAGGAGAAAACCAGGCTTAAGGGAAGAGTATGCACCCATGCGCGCTCATACACACTGGCCCCTAATTTTTTTTCTATTGCTTGCCTTTACTGTTTTTGTTCTACACTATATAGCTTTTTATTGATAATTTAATGTTTTTATGTCCAACCTGGTTAACTGTGGTTTCTCCTTATGATCCTGCAAACCAGAGGGATCATTCAGAGAAAGTTAGATGGCTAGTCTCATGTGAAGAGAAGCTGAAAACCTTTGCTGCTTGATTTACAAAGGCTCTCTGTAACATTAGTATGTTGAACAAATTTACAAAAGCCTTTTGAATTCAGCATAGTTTGACTTGAAGAAGTTTAGTTCTCAAATGTTTGCAGCTCCTTGCACAGGATGTGGAAACTTGTGCACATGAAGCATAACCTGTCATAAAGGTGAGATCAGAATCCTAGATTAACTTTATCTAACAAAGATCTCCTTGAAAGAGTTTCAGAAAGACTTGTTGGATATGATTATGTAGTAAACTGTAACTTTCTGAATCTGGACTATAGTTTTTAGATGATCCGCCAATGCAGGTTCAGATTGTAATCATGACACACCTGGTCAAATAAGCAATATAAGCTTTCTAACGTAAACTTCTGATCAAATGTGCTTTTAAGCTTTTACACAGTCTTTGGAAAAGTTGCTAAAAATCTGGTATCTTTCACTTGCACTTTTTGTAAGAAGAACAATTTTTTTTCTTGTTACGGTGGGGGTGGAGGGAGAGAAGAAACCAACCCATTTTACTTGACTTTGGAAAATTGATGTCATTTTTAAGCATTTTAAAACCTATTTTTATTTTTGAATTTGAATAGCATGCTATTTTGGTCGAGCAAGAGGAGGGCCACGGAGATGCTAGGTATTGAAACTGGGACCGTCTGTGTTTTTTGTTTTTGAAGAAACTGGGACCTTCTGCATGGAAGGCAGGTGCTTTACCACTGAACTACAGCCCCTCTCCTGCAGTTTTAGTGACCACAATACTAAGTACCTGCAGCATATTGAACTCTAAGAAATATCAGACTTAAAGGTGCAGTGACCCATTAGAAAGGAATGACAACTATTTTCTCTCTAAAAACTCTCTACTTGATTGAGGTTAACTATAGTTTTCTTCAAAGTGTTCCTATGATGTTCCAGTGTTTCTGAAGAAAATTACAGATCAGAGTCTAACTTCTGATTTATTTATTTTTTCTCTTTTTGTAAGGGAAATGTCATATTCTGTGTTGCTTAGTAAAATAAACAAATCATGAATTATAATAAAACCCTTAATGCGTCTGGTGCAAAGTAAGGCAGATTGCCACTGAATGAATTGACTTCCTGAATATTGCAATCTAAACCTTATATTTAGTACAGCCAACAATGAACATCTTCTAAGAGAATTGGCTTCTCCTTTTGCCTCTCTGATTGTGCTTGTATGAAATCTATTCACAGGGTCTGGTTTCAAATGTGACTCTTGGTGAAGACATACTGACTGACTGGGAGATATATCCACTGGACATTGACAGAGCAGTGGACCAAGGCCTCAGTAACAAAATGTCTGATGGCAATATATCAAGCTATGAAGAGCCTACTTTTTATACTGGCAATTTTTCCATTCCTAGTGGAATCCCTGATTTACCTCAGGACACATATATTGAGTTCTCTGGGTGGACAAAGGCAAGTTTCTTTTCATGACAAGTTTGACAAATATGATTTCTGACCCTCTCAGACACTGGGGCCAATGTTGAAGGTTGGCTCTGTGGAGCAGCTCCAGAATCTCAGGAGGGCCCACAGGCATCAACCTGCAACTGAGGCACAGTAGCCAGTGTCACTGATAGGAGGCCCCTCTCTGGTGAGTGGGGCTCCTTCATCCATGATGCCAGTGACAATATCAACCTGGTATATTTTTCCTCCACACCCCCAAAGCAATGGAAATTCAAAGTGGCTGTCACATCTGCTGATGTACCTGCTCCCTCTTGGTAATGATGGGAAATCTGGCCTAGTACTTCTACCTAGAGGGCAGGAAAGTGGCTGCCTCTTGACTGATGGTGGAAAGAAACAACATTGCCTTCAGTTCCTTGTTTGCCATTTCACTCTGACAGCATGAGCCTTGTTCTTGCAGCCATCTCCACACTCAGTTGCCTGATCGGACAAACAAGTGTTGGGTGTAGCTGCTTTCTCAACTCATTTACTCTGTCCCCTTGGGCCAATGTAGCAGGGAGAATTGGGTCCACTACACACAATCCCAACTATTTCACCACCAAGCTTCTCCTGCTGCTGCTTTCTCTGCAGCCTGATTGGCTATGTTTTGCAACACAGTCATTTTAAAATTATACTCTTTTTAATCTGAGTATTATGTATTATGAGTATTATAAGAGTGGTTTTTATTGTGATGTACTTTTATTATGCTTTGAGTGTGGTGTGAATGGTAGAATTCAACACATACATACATTGCTCTGTAGTGTATTTTAAATCTTGGATCAAGAAAGTAACAGTAACCTGGAGTTAAACTGGTACCACAAAAGTTTTTCTAAAACCTCTTGCGGAAGTAGTAGAGAAAAAAATACAGGTTCTGCATTTATGTTATTCTGCTTAAGTTCTGCCAGAAAAAGCCACAACAAGAGATTATTTAGATAAAGACATATTTGAGGTCGAAGCACATTAGCATCTTTTGGAAAGTGAGCAAGATAATATCTTTGTCCAGAGTTAACACTTAAAAGCTGAGCTATAGATCTTAAAATGTGCAAATGAAATGTTTGTCAGAGCATTTTGGAAAAGAGGCTTGCTGCATAATTTGATTGCTGAGCTTTAAACCATTTCAAGCACATCTCCTGACTTCCTTCCCTCTTTACCAAATGGTATTGAAGAGTCTGGGTGTATAAGGTGGGGCCTGTAACCAGTCCCTGTCAACATCCTGGCTGTGATATTGTGGGTTGGTGTCATTTTCGAGTTGTCCTTGAAGGCAGCCCTGCACAGAATGCATTGCAATGATCTGGTCTGCGGTTCACCCTTGTTTGTTCAGATCCCACTGATTTAATAGAACTTGAGTTTATCAGACTGCTCGAGTCTGTGCCAATTATTCAAACAGCTTCAGGTCAAATTTGGGTCTGCTTCACAGAATCTATGATTTAACAGAGAATTGGTGCTGGAGGGAGAAACAGAATCCAAATATTGTATTCTCCAATTTTACCTTCCCTTCTGTTTAAAATGTAGAATAGGAGAAAGTATTTGTGTTTTTATTAGTTGACTTAAGAAACTAGTTCCTGTGTAGCCAAGAGTGGGGTGGGGTGTGTGTGTGTGTGTGTGTGTGTGTGTGTGTGTGTGTGTGTGTGAAAGAGAGAGAGAGTGAGAGAGAGAGAGTCAAAGGAAGTGAGCAAACCTGACTTGGTTGCTGACCTGATCTGGCCTATTGATGCCCAGGGCTACAGCAGTGCTGAAATGGTTGCTGTTGCATCCAGTGGATACTGGGCAGTCATCAGCAGCTCCTGACATCACCTCAGGGGAAGGGAACATTCATTCCCTTGTCTGAGCTGGTTGTTGACAGACCTAATCCCTTGCTAGTATCCTTCAGGATTCTAGTTTAAGATCTAGTGCAGACTTGAGTCCTGTTTCCAGGCAACGGAATGAACAAACAGCCCAATTTTGAGCTGCCTGGTACCCAGGGCTGCAGTGCCACTGAAATGGCTTCACCTGCATCCAGTGGATGCTGGGCAGTTGTCAGCGGCTCTTGACGTCTCCTCAGGGGAAGGGAACATTTGTTCCCTTACCCTGGGTAAGAGAAGAGGCTTCTCGCCATGAGGCTACTTGACTTCGTGCTGGCTATTTAGCTGGCGCAGAGTAAAGTAGCCTGCATTGGGCTGGGAGGCTCAACACTTTTTGGCTTCACTTTTTGGATCTGGTCTTCACTTTTTGGATCTGGGGCTTTGGATATGGTCCCACACAGAACGCCTCGCTCCCACCCTGGTCCAACCTACTGTTCTACTGCTCGGCGCTTGCAGTTAAGAAATTAATATTTGTCAGGTTTGATTTCAAGTGACGTTCTAAGTCTGGTTGGCCAAAAGGATACTGTATTTCTAATTCTCTGTTTCTTTGCAGGGACAAGTCTGGATCAATGGCTTCAATCTAGGACGCTACTGGCCAGCCCTTGGCCCTCAAATAACGCTCTTTGTTCCCAGCAACATTCTTGTTTCATCTTCTCCAAACAATATAACTGTACTAGAGTTTGAAAAGGCTCCTTGCAGCTCTGGAAAATGTTTGATAGAGTTTGTAGACAGACCCAATATTAATGCAACTGTTCACCGTGAAAGCACTTCTGAGAAGCTGTTCACTCGAGATGTATTTCTGGATCACATATGAATCTTCCAAAGTGTATCTATACATTGCCTTCTCTTGTTCAACAGATCCTCCATATTCTACACACTCAACTGTGGGAATAAAATCAGTGTTTACAAAATCCAGAAGAATGATTAAACTATGTGGCAGGCTGGCAGAAAGTATTAAATAGTACAGGTTGAGTCTCATTATTCACAAAGGTTCTGTTCCCAGAACTCACAGATGGCAAAAGTCACATTAAAGCAAATCCATTTTAAAAACAATGTATTTTTGCTCAGTGATTTAAAAACAGCCTTGCTGACCTTTGTGATGTAAGCCAGAATCATTAGGCAGACAGTCTCTCTCCAGGCACTTAGAAAGGCTTCACTCTAAGCCAGTGATCCCTCCCTTCACCCAGAGCTCAGCACTGGGAAGGAATGCAAAATGATTAACATTTTTTCATGTGCTCAGGGGGAAGAGAGGGGTTGCTTGCCTTGGAGTGAAAGTGTACTAAGTGCCTGGAGAGAGAATGATTAATGGATTGTTAGCCAGCTGCCCTCTCTTGCATTAACAAGGCTATTGTTAAACTACTTTTTTCCTTTAATTTAAAGGGCCCTTCTCATTGTGTTGAGATAAAACCCGCAGGTAAAAAAATCCATGGATAATTAATTATACCTGTATTCATTCTTTTTTTTTCTCCCAGTGAAAGTTTCCTGAAGAACTGCAGGGAAAAAATCTGTCCAGATGTCTCCAGCCTTTCTCAACCTTTTTTTGGCTCTAGCCCCCTAGGAACTCTTCTCAGGTTGCAGGGCCCCCCATCAAACAAGGATACATTACAAACAGATAAACAAAATCATTTATTATTGAATACCAAGTTGGTGGCACCCTTCAAATGTGCCAGGCCTCCCCAGGGAACCATATGCTCCTTGAGAATTGCTGGAAACATATCAATAAGATAGCACTTGTTTTATTAAATGATTGAATGTGTATCATCATCAGGGCTTCTTTCACCTTGTTGATGTTGAAGTGTTGCCTTCTTGCTGTGGCCTTTGCAGTCTAGCCTAGAAAGTCCAGATTCAAGACTTCGTGGAAGATGTTTGAGTATTGGTAACCTTTACTACACAAATGTGAAATAAATGTTTTAAAGACTCTTAAACCAGCCATCTTTCCAGAATTTTCTTGTAAGCTTAACCTGTTTTTCAACATTTGAAATAAAAATTTCTCATATAAAAATCAAAAAGTTGGCATTCCATCATATTTTGTATGTGTGCTGGGTGATACTTGAGCAGTTGTCCAGAATTTATTATCACCCCAATGGCAGTGTCAAGTTTGGCCTCCACTTTCAAAATTACAAACATACATGTTGCGCCATTGCGGGATCCCATCTCCCCCCCCAGGGGGTCTACAGGTGGTCCAGGGTCAACTCGTGACACTTTCCACTTACCCCACTTCGGAAGTAACCACAGAGACCAATGTCCATCTTGATCAAGCCTGTTTATTAGGGTCAGGAGCTTCACATTCATTAGGTCTCTGTTCCCTCACAGAGACCTGTGTCTTGCTCACAGGCAAGGTACAAACCCCACAGGCAGGGAATACAAAAGTCAATTAACTATAGGTAAGTCCACAGAATTAAGGCTAGCCCCAGAGGCCTTACCTCCGGCATAAGCAGGGCCAGGTAAGATGTAGGGGCTTTAGTAAGACCGTAAGTAAGCCTACAGGGAGACCCTGAGGCTGCATGGCGTTCAGCCCCTCAGCTGGCTGCTGAACAGTAGCAATGGTGTCCCAGCCCGGCTTTCCTGTCTGCTACTCTGGTTCCTCTGGCTGTTCCCACTGCATAGGCGTAGTGAGGCCTCCCCGAGCTCCCAGGTGGTTCCACACAGCTTAAGCCCTCCAAGCAGCTCCTTCCTTGGGGATCCTCCTCTGATTGTTAGTGAGGGTCTGGGTCGACCTTCTAAACAGAGGGGCGATTCCTGCCCTTCCAAGACTAGGGTCCAGTACTGGTAAGGCAATGGGTTCACCTGTGCATTCCTAGGCCACCCCGGTGGAGCCTAAGCCCCACGAAGAACCTCTCCCTCTAGCTGCTGGGCTCCTTATGAACCCGGCAGCCTGCCTGTCTGGGTCCACCCCTTCCAGCCATGTGATGTTGGTGCCTACTCCAGAGGAGGTCCCCTGCCTGGAGGCTGTATCCTGGTAGTACTCCCACAGCTTGAGGAGTCCCCTCAAGGAGTACTCCCTCCGCCTGAGGAGTCCCTTACTCCCAAGGAGCCCTTTACCCTTGAGGAGCCCCTTGATCTCAAGTAGACCTGTATCTCCTGGGCCCGGCCCTGGTGACAGTGCAAAAGCTGAACATTCAGAGAAAGGGCTGGGAACATCCTTGAGCCCCTGTGAGCTCCACAAGATCCTACTCCCATGGCTTTTTTACTATAACTTTAATCACAGGAACATTGTAGCACCTGCTGATTTTTGTAGCTGTGAACTACTGTTGCCAACTCAGGCATGCATCCCCACCCTCATATATGAATACCCAGAAAGCTTCTTTGACTTCATGTGATCTTGCAAAGCAGATGGTTAGGTCATGATGAACCTCTGTCTTTACTTTCAATTGTTTCCTTGTTTAGTATTACATACACTTCAAGAGTACAAATTCTGTATGCCATTCAGAGGCACCCACCTGATCAGCAAAAAGATATCTTGTAGAGTCGCACTGTTGCATCATCTACCTGTTCTATGAAACTCCATAAATATAAATCGCTTTGCTGTAGGCAGATCAATACCTTTAGGAAGATGGTCATTGTATTATTCATATGCAAACTTGTAGATCTATTCACCCCCTGTTATCCAATCCAGGGACTGGGAGGAGCAGCAGCAGCAGCAGCGGAGGCAAGTGTGTGAATGGAAGTGGGTAGCAGTGGCATAGCTGGCGGGCAACAGTCCACTTCAGGTGCCACCCTTGGGGGGTAACACCACAAGTGACCAAAGTTGTGGTTGTGAGGACTAATACCATCATGTTATATACCATTTGATGCGTAATTTACAGCAGAATGCAGTGAAACAAACCAGAGTGAAGTATCTCCATTCTATCAGATGTTATGGCCAGAAAACAAAATGCAACTCTTATATAACAAAAAGTTCAATTTTCTTAACTCAAAACAGATCAATGAAACTGATCGTTCAAAGAGCCAATGAGGTGTTATTGGTTCCATGCTGTAACCTATTAAGGTTTTAGCAAGGTGTCACCCTCCCAGGGTGTCACCAGGGTTGGATCCAGTGTTTGTGTTTGGCTGGGCATGAGCAGGTGGGTACACCTGGGCTCCTGGTTGATCTTTGGCCTCTGTGTCCAAGGTTTGCTAGGTGGGTAGACCTGGGCTTCCAACTGGCACCAGAGTTCACTCCCATCCTGGCAGGTACCCTTACCCACTGACTAATTTTGTCATATGAGAGGGTGACAAAAATTTATGGGCCCCGGGGAATCAAATGACCTAGCTACACCACTGGTGAGGGTACCACTGCATATGCTATCTGAGGTGACTGCTTCAGTTGGTCTTATCAAATAACATTACAAATACTTCAGTTAATAAAAGTGTACTGCTTTAAAAAAAAAAAATCACAAAGCAGTTATATAGCAATTAACCTATCCTAAAGTGTCTCACAATCTTAACACAGAAGGAAGACCCTAGCAACAGTCACTGGAAAAAGACACTACACTGGGGTGCCTGGGATTGCTCTCCCACTGCTAATGTAAGAGAAAAGCCATCAAATTTTGCCCAGTTAGCAGTAGCTCTTATTTTCTAATAATGAGAATGGATATTAATAAGGACTGCTTCTCCTTGAGTCAAAACAGATCCACCACCAACAGTGACTTCCTGCATGCTGATGCCTTTGGTAGGAAGAATAGTAGTACTCTTCCCCCCCCCCAAGCTGTCCATCAGCTTCTACACTGAGTGCCTGACTTGTTTCTTCTCCTTTTGAGTCAAAACCGAACTTCTACCAACACCAAATATGTGCATGATCTCTAAGAATCCAAAGAACTGATGCTAATAGTAAGACTGGTACGAGACGTGTGTTTCATCATTAGTCATGGATGCCCTTTCAGAGCAGTGTCAGCAGCAGAGTTTTTTATTCTATGTGCATGGGCATGCACCTCAGCCTTTGATGAACAGGCAGGATTGGGTTGGAGGTGAAAGTGGTCCTCAGAATGGAGCATTCCCACTGAGTCAGAGAGAGCAGGCAGAAAAAGCACCTCCCTTTCCAAGGCTAGAAAATTGTGTGCCCTCCCTTTCCATCCCCCAAGACAGGGGTGTCCAAACTTTTTGACATCGTCTCTCTGACACTGTGTCAGGGGGCCAGGGGAAAAAAAAGAACTAATTTGCATTTCAAATTTGAATAAATTTACATAGATGAATATATTAGAGACAGAACTTATATGAATGAATGAAGGTCTTGCAATAGTTCAAGACCTATAAAAGGCCTTGCACAAAGCAAGGTCAACCTTTCCTTCGCTAGCACTGCTGCTTCACAGATGTGAAATAGCAAGCAGTGGATGGAGCCTTGGCCCGCAGCTCATGCAAGAGGTCAAACAGTCGCCCTCACACTGAGAGCAGTTGCATTGGGCTAGCACAGGCTTCAGCAAGTTTCTGAAGGTTCAGAGGCTCATTGGAGATTGGAGGCTTCCTGAGAGCTGGATCGGGAGTTTCCGAGGGCTGCAAATGGCTCCTGAGCTGGGGTTTGGGCACCCCTGCCCTAAGAAAAGAGAAGAGAAGAAAGAACCTCCAAACAGGGAGATTGCAGGCAAATCAAGTTGTTGTTCCCTGGCTCAGCAGCCTCTGCCTCCATGGGCCCTGGATGTACACCCTTCTGACCTTATTGATTCTCTCCCATATGTGTGTACCTGCATGAATACTTTTCCAGGTTGCTAGTCGGACAACAAAATCTGTCTAGTGATCAATTTTTTTAAAAAAGTGCACATTGAGTTCAATGGGGAGTTAAGCATCACTTAACTGTGATGTGTTCAGCATCACTCTCCCATTCTTCCATTGAGAATAACGAGACCTGAAAATACATAACTGGCTGGATTGTGCTTTGTTTCTTTTTATATTGGTGAGTGACATTAGATTAAAAGCAAACGGCTGAAAAAAAAAAGTTGCTGCTATTTTTTTCAACACCAAAATCTGGCATAAGCTTTGTTTTACACCATTTGGTGCCCTTTGTTTATTTTGTGCAATTAACATTCTTCATTTTTCTTTGTGAAACTTATATCTTGCCCCTACATGGGACTCCCAGCCTGGTTCCAGGGTACTTAACTTCAGTATCAGATGGTCCCAGTCTATACTATACCTAATACCCTTCATTATAAAACAAAATCTACACCAGTCATTTCATTCAAGGCATCAGGAATTAAGTTTTGGTTATTCAGTTTCTCTGCATGTTGTGCAAGATAGACATGCATGAATTCAAGTATATGCCCCCCCTCCAAAAAAAAAGACAGAAAAACATGTTCAGTGCAGGCAACTCCATCCACCATTCCACTTACTCTGTTTATGCCCTGGAGCAAGCCTGAAACAGGAGAATGAAGCTACTGTCCCTTGTATAGTGCTTTTAGTTCTTAAACAGACAGTATGGGCTCTTCAGTTGAGAACACTGGTTCCCAACCAGTGGTCTAGAGACCGCAGGTGGTCCAGGAGGCCCTCAAAAGTGTCCACGAGGTCTCAGGAAAAAAGAATTGCTTTTCATCAGTTTCGGTGTCTCGCTGAGTGAGCAGTTCCCCATGGACCACCAGAGAGGGTGGAGATTAGACCATCTGCAGCTGGCAGCAAAAGCAGCAAACCACAAATCTTCTCTATAAATAATAAATCTTTTCTAATTGCAAATCTTTTCTAATCCCCAAACCCATGTGGGTGAATCTGGCGTGGGTGAACCTGGAAACCCAGGAGGTGAAGGGAGCTGTGCTCCTCTTGCCTCTGGAGGCTCTTCTGAAGTGCACAGGGGCCATATGCATCTGCCCATGGCCTCTGCAGGCTTCAGAATGAAGCCCAGAATCGGTTAAAGGTGACTTCTGGTTTTTGGTGAAAACCGGAAATCACCTTTAAATGAATTTGGGCTTCATTCTGAAGCCCACAGAGCCCATGGGCAGATGCACATGGCTTCTGAAGGCTTCAGAAGAGCCTTGGGACCAAACAGAGCTCAACTCTGGTTGGGTTCAGGGGAGGGGGAACCAAAAACCGCGGGTTTGGAATACCCGCAGTTTTCATTATCTGAAGAGTTCCGAGAACAGAACCCCCTGTGGATAATGAGGACCACCTGTTTTACAAATTTGAATGTATTTTTAGAGTTGCATGTGGTCCCCGACAATTCCAACTTTTGCCTCAGTGGTCTTCAGTCTCCTAGAGCGGGGTGCCCAAACCCCGGCCCGGGGGCCACTTGTGGCCCTCAAGGCCTCTCTGTGTGGCCCTCAGGGAGCCTCTAGCCTCCAATGAGCCTCTGGCCCTCCAGAGATTTGTTGAAGCCCACACTGGTCCGATGCAACTGCTCTCAGCGTGAGGGCAACTGACCTCTCGAGTGAGCTGTGGGATGAGGGCTTCCTCCACTGCTTGTTGTTTCACATCTGTGATGCAGTAGCAGCAGGAAAGGAAAGGCCAGCCTTGCTTTGTGCAAGGCCTTTTATAGGCCTTGATCTACTGCAAGACCTTCATTCATTCCTATAAAGTTCATCTTTAATATATTCATTTATGTAAATTTATTCAAATTTGAAATGTAAATTAATTCGGCCCCCAACACGGTGTCAGAGATATGATGTGGCCCTCCTGCCAAAAACTTTGGACACCCCTGTCCTAGAGGTTGGGAACCACTGGTCTAGAAAAAGGTGCCTGAGGGGGGCGACATGATTTAGAAATACAAAATTATGCAAGGGATGGATAAAGTGGGTAGGGGAGTGTTCTTTTCTCTCTCACACAACACCAGAACCAGGGGACATCCACTAAAATTGAGTGTTGGGAGAGTTAGGACAAAATAAAACATTTCTTTACCCAGTGTATAATTAGTGTGTAGAACTCCTTGCCACAGGGTGTGGTGTTGGCATCTGGCCTGGATTTCTGCAGGAAACGTCCATCACAAGTTACAAGCTGTGATGGGTATGTGCAAGCTCCTGATTTTAGGCTACCTCAGAATGCCAGATGCTGGGGGGGGGGACCAGGATGCAGGACTCCTGCCATGTGCTCCTTGAGGCATCTGGTGGGCCACTGAGATACAGGAGGCTGGACTAGTGGCATGATCTGGACTGGCTGGGTTTTAGGCATGATCCAGCTGGGCTTATCTTATGATTTTATGCAGTATGTATTTGTGGGATGTAAGGAAGTTTCTACTATATGCTATTTTGGCTTTACATGCCAACCTCAGAACGTAGCCCTTGCGAAAGACTGCACTTGACTTTCACATAGCTTGGATAAACATCCATAAATCTCTCCTTTTTTGCAGTAAATTTGTGTTTATTTAACAATGTTCCTTATTAAGAAGGCACTCTGAAAAAAATGTACATTTCTGAGGCGAGCAATTCATCATCACTGACACAAAGACAGTACACATAGCAGGTTTGGTGAGAGGGATACAGACTCGTCTGTTGGCTATGAGGAAATCACTTGCCCTTGTTGAAGTCCCACTTGGAAATGTGGTAGTCCTGTCTTGTGTGGAAAAGTCACAGCCCCTGTATACAGTATATAAAATCCAGGTTTGGATTCCTGCATGCAGTTACACTCACATTGATATTTTCATTTCATGGGATTTGCATGCATAAATTATCTTACCAGCCCACATTCTGTGAAGCTGAGAGATATAAATGAAGCTGATAATTTACAGAGGCTGACAGGGAAGCTGAAAAAACTAAAGACGCGGAACTGTTCAGGACACAAAGTGAGGCAATGCAACAACAACAAATGAACACTTTCTTTGTAACTATCAAGATTGTCCTAGGCCACAGGATAAGAATGGGTGGGACTGTGGTTTTACTGAACTGATGAAAAACTCTGGTCTCTGACAGGAGAAGAAAAATCCCAAGATAAGAAAAGACTTCACAAGAAAACTTGCTTATGACTTGGAAGGAAACTTGAGAGACAGTGACTGGGTTTCTCTTCTCTTATCTGATACTTAAGATAACCATAGAAGATTATTTGGGGAGTAAATTCATATGCTTAGAACTTGGCATGGTTGCAATCGTGGATGGGACACAATGTAAAATATCCTTTCATGTCATTTCCAAGTTGGTTCTTACTTTCCCTTTCTCCTTTTCCCTTCAAAGTTTTCACATGAAGGCAGTGCTTATTTGTCAACATACATCTGCTGGGTTCAGCAAAGCAAATGGATCCTTGTTCTGATGTGTGAGACAATGCTGTGTTTTGTCCTGATTCCCCGGGAGACCATTTTGGGATCTTCAGAGAGGCTTTTCATCACTTGTAGATTGAGTATAGAATGAGCTAGAAGACTCGGCATGGAACGTGTCAGGAAGACCACAGTTTTTAAGGAGCAACTTAATGTATTTCTTGAACTTTTGTCCCATAAAGAAGTAGATAATTGGGTTGAGGCAGCAGTGAAATAAGGCCAGGGTTTGAGTCACTTGAGATGCATAGTCTAGGAATTTGCTGGTGAGACATCCTGTAATAATACCTTCATCAACCAAGCATTCTAGGAAAAGTACAATGTTATACGGTGTCCAAAACAGGACAAATATAACCATAACAGCAAATATCATCTTCACGGCCTTTTTCTTCTTTTCATTTCTGCAGTGCAGCAAGGTCATAACTATCCTTGTGTAGCAAAAAAGCATGACCAGAAATGGAATCAAAAGGCCAAAAATGTTGATTTCCAGAGCAGTGAACAGGTTCCATCTCATGCCATTCTTAGGGTAATCCGATTTGCATGTGGTATGATTATACTCATCCAAAGCAGTACTAAATATCAGCCGTGGGACAGATGCCAAGATAGCCACCAGCCATACAACAAGACTAGCAAGAGTGCCATAATTGACAGTTCTGGCTTTTAAAGCAAAGACAACATGAACAACTGCAAGATATCTATCAATGCTCATAAGCATGATAAAATTTATCCCACTGTAAAATCCAACTTCATAGGCCCAAGAGATGAACTTACAAAGGCCATTGCCAAAGACCCACTCATTAGCCGCATAATAAGACCAGAAAGGAAGAGCAAATACGAAAAGCAAGTCAGAGAAGGCAAGGTTGAGCAGATAGATGTCAGTCATGCTCTTCAGTCTTTTGTATTTGAACAGGACGAGGACAACGAGGGTGTTTCCTGCCAAGCCAAGCAAGAACACCAGGGAGTAAAATGTGGGAATATACCATGACCCAAACTTCACCACTTCTTCTTTGTTGCATGGTTCTGGGTCATCATCATATAGAGTGCCATAGGAGGAATATAGAGGGTATTCCTCGGTGGTGTAGACTTCAGCTGTAGGGCTCATATTCTTTTTGAAACCTAAACATAAGGATAAAGTGTGTCAAAACAGGAAGTCAATCTTTCTCTACCCAAGGTAACTTAGGCCTGCATTCTCTACACATGTTCATGGCAGTAAGCCCCATTTCTCACAGTGGAACTTACTTCTGAGGTGACATGCATAGGACAGCACTGCTAATCAAGAATATCTTTTTTTTAAAGTTTTTAGAAAGCACAAGAAAATGAGACCTCAGAGTTGAGAAATGGACAGCTTGTAGAGAGCTGGTGTTGCATAGCAGCAATGGCAATTCAGGGTGGGCCCAGCGCTATGTTTTGCACCTCAACATGCCGTGTAAGTTGCCCCTCCCCCTTGTTGTCAGAGCCTCTCCAGGCGGCAAGAGCAAAGGCAAGGCGTCTGCCAGTAGTGGCGCCAGTAGTGGCTCCAAAGGGGAGAGGAGGGACAACTTACACAGCGCGTTGAGGCGCCCTGCAAAACTCAGTGCTGTGCCCCCCTTCAGAAATGCCACTGCACAACTGTGAACCTTTGCATATTAAAACAAATTAACTGCATATTTGTCAGAAATATCCCTATTATAACATTTATCAAATTGAAAGCTGTTTCGGTATTGCTATTTAAATACAATATATGTCACAAAATATTTTTTTACATTTTAAATGTCATTACCACATGCCGCTGTTCTTGGAACGGTCCACATGGCAGAGGAGTATCAGTATTTTATTTTTAGTTCTTCAGAGCTTTGCAACCCCCTTCCAAGTTGCTTTGGCAAGTTCCACTTCCTCTAGAGACACCTGGTATGTGCAGGAGTGGACAGGCTCACCACACAATAATTTCTGCAGTGTAGGAGACGCTTCTCCAGTTGCTGCTGCCTCCTCTACCCCATGTCCTCCTTGGCCAACCTACCTTTTTCAAAGGACAGTGTCTGGGCTACCACAGAACCACATCTACAGCCAGTGCACTGCTACCCCAGCTATCTCCACTTCCAGTGGGGGTCAAGCCATGCAGGGCAGTGCGCCACAATCTCAGTGGAAATGATGGCACCCCACATACTGCAGAAGGATCTACAAGACCAAATACTACTTGCCTTAATGTGAAGGAGAAAAGCACTGTTTTATAGGTCTGAAGATGGTGTTCAATACATGATCTGATTTCTTTTCTTGGTGGTCCCTGAGAAAATAATTCTAGTACTGAGCTTTTCAGAGAGCCAGAGCCTAGGAAGTGGCCAATCTATGCAGATTGCTGCAAAATAATCCCCAAAACTGATAGCTTGCCATGCGTCTCAGGAAACCACCATAAGATATTGATTTTGAGGTTTTGACTGGGGAGTGAAACTCTTCCCCATGACAACCCACACCACATTTTAATGGTGAGTAAATAGAAACAGCCACTATTAGCTTTAACCACTTATCGCTTCATTAACTAAATAAAAATTTCCATTGTTCTTCTTCACCTTGCTGTATGTATGTGTGTGTGTATATATATATAATCAACAGACTGGTAAACTTTTCAGCCTTCTTAATGAAGAGTTCTGTGTAGCTTAATAGCTTCCATACTTACACACCAACAGATTAAAAAAAAAATTGTGAGCCATGTTTGACATTTTGCAGATGGAAAGATGATATAGAAAATATGTTTTAAAAACGAAATAGGTGCTCACACCATAGACTAAGGGCGCAATCCTAACCCACTTAGGGCAACCCAGTGTTACCCAGTACTGAAGTAAGGGCAATGCAGCTCTGAGGTAAGGGAACAAACATTCCCTTACTTTGAGGAGGCCTCCATGAGTGACACCCAACTGCAGGATGCAGCACATGTCCCATTGGCACCGCTATGCCGGTGCTGGAAAGTTGGTTAGGATTTGGGCCTAAAATATTTAAATCCTCCCCTATATCTCTCTCCTGCACTCAGGTACCTCCTTCAAATGCCCAATTTTCTTAACCATCCCAGTCTCATGTTTGGGTTGCCAAATGACTAGGACAAAAACCTTCCTTCCATGCTTTTGTGCCAGTAGTAGCATTATCAATCTGCAAGGCACAGAAGCAGGGAGAAAAACGTATAACCAATTATTTTCTGCCAATGAACTATAAATAGAGCTAGTCGGACCAGTCCAAAGGTTGGCACTAGAGAACCCTGTGGGATCTCTAGTTCTCCTCCATGTGAACCCTGATCCTTGGAGCCTTGTGATCCCTTGTGATCCCTGACCCTTGGAGCCTTGCTCTCGCATAACTCATGTTGGATTCCTTCCTTGTCTCCCTCAGAGTTGTTTCCAGTGTTTTGCCTGGTGGATTAAGCACTTCCTTCCCTCCTTTTGCTCCTTCCCCAAACCCTAAAACTTTCCCTTCTACTTTCCTTTTGCCTCTTGCCATTCCGCAGTATTGCAGGCATATTTGACAACAGTGATACAGATGCTACTTCAGCCAATGTTACGTGGTCCCATAAATATCAAAGAATATTCCCATGGATAGAGTCACCCTCTTGCAGAGCCTTGTAGTTTTCAAATAGTACAGTCTGCAACAATGTCCAACAGATAGAGCTTTTCCCATCATCAGTGCATCTCCATGCTGTCCAAGTTAAATTCCATCCTGCTAACAGCCCAGAAGCCCTGTGAGGGAGGTCAAGGGGAAGGAGGCAATGCTATTCATGGGAACACTCTTCCATAATTGCAGAAGGATACTGTGCCTTTAAAAGATAAAGGACAGGCAAAAATTCAATTGTGGCAGCAGCATGCAGATGTGTCACAGGGAAAGCTTCACCTCTGCTAGCACCAGGTTGCAGGGGCCTTGGAGCAAAGCTCTTCACTGGGCCTTGCACAATACCCTTTCACTGTGATGGGGCACTGGGTGCTACTGCTACTATGGGTAGCAGTAGAATCTGGGACTGCTTGGCCAGCAGGCCTCTGATGACCATGGTTGCTTTCCATCACCACATCTAGCTTTACCTGTTGAATTTTTTGTCATACAAGCAGCAAATGGCAAAACCACAGGAACTCTGCCAGAAGCCAATGCCTTTGCCATGAAAACGAGTTCGTTCCCTTTTACTAAGGGCCAATGTGTCTAGATGACCAAAATCTGTGACTTGATATCCCATCTCTTAAACTTCAAAAAGCAGCCATGGAAAGGATGGTATGGGAAGATTTGCGTCACGATTGCTGCACTGAGGGAGGGGGATTAAGTGCCCCCCCCCGCACCATTTTCTCAGTGAAATAACCCTCTCCCTGAAATTCCTATGTGCAATTCAGGAAAATGCACAAGTGTTTATGCAAAGAAAATTAAAGATAGTCTAAGGGCACAATCCTAACTAGGTCTACTCAGAAGTAAGTCCTATTTTGTTCAATGGGGCTTACTCTCAGGAAAGTGTGGTTAGGAAAGAGTAAGCCCCACTGAACAAAATAGGATTTACTTCTGAATAGACCTGGTTAGGATTGTGTCCTCAGTCTAGCTTGGTCCTTAAAGATGTTAGTCTCTAGTTCAACAAAAGGTACCACCAGCTGCTTATCTAGGAAGAAATTATAGTTGTATTCATTCGTTCATTCATTCATTCATTCATTCTATTTCTATCCTGCCTTTCTCTCCGAAGGACACCCAATGTGGCTTACAAAAACATTAGAATACATATAACAAACTTGTTATAAAATACACAAAAAAGAAATACACGCTGATCAGCATACCTACAACGTAAGTTGTTTTCACCTTTTGTCCTTTTATGAAAAAGAAACCCGAGGCAAACTTTATGGGAAAGGAGTCCCATTAAATTTTGAAGAACATTTTCAGTTAAACATGAATAAGACTGGGTTGCACATGGTGAAGTGGCAGAAAAAAAATATCATAGTGTCGTAGAATTCAATAGAATTACTCCTCAAATGTAGAAATCCCTTAAGCATCTTTATTATTGCAAAGGTATGTGAGGATGCTGCTTTGCTCTGAAAAACAACTAACACCAGCTCTGCTTAGGTCCAGTAACATCCATAATTTTCCAGTTAAAAACAATAGTAAAATAGCACAAATGTCATTCATTCATTAAATTATGCATTTCAGTACACACAGGCACACAATCTACACACAGGCACTCCGAGGCCCACAACTTACATAGAGCTTGTTTAATTGTATCTGAAGAAAATCAGTCATGACAACCTTCCATTGAAATGAATGGGATTTAATGAGTCCCAACTCTCATTGGTTAAATGGTGCTTTGACAGAACTTTCTTTGGATACAACTCATTAGGTTTCCTTCAAATATACCTTTTTACCTCTTCAAAGCGATGTGGAGAAGTGCCTTGCCGAAAGGCGCCAGGTCTTTTGCTTCTAAGAAAGTGGTGGCATGTGTGAGACAGACTGCATAGAGGTACTGAGGATATATGTTACTCCTTTGATGTTACATGCCATGAGTAATTACTTCCTTTTATGAATGCCAGATGATAGCACGTTCTGAAATGAGTTACAGTTATAAATGTCACCAGCCCCTGAGCTGCAAGGTTGTTTTCACTCTAGCACCGTTATGCTGCTGAAGCATTGCTTTGTCTCAAAGGGGTTACAGTATGAAAACAATACAAGGTAGACATAGGTAACAGTGACTTCAGGAGAGAGGGGACATAGGGAAAGTCAGATATGTCAGGATATTTAAAATATTTTGTTAAAAATAAATGGGAGCTTGGGTGTTCTGTTTTGTTCTGAGAGACTAACTTCCCCACTACACGTGGGTGAAGTGCATCACAGCCTGATTCTGGGCTCACCCCTTGCCTGTAGGTCAGTGATCCTCTACAGAGAACTGCTTCTAACTTTAGCCTTTTGTGCAGCCTGAAACACCAGAAACCTTCTTTCCTCATATTCTCCCCATTTTCTGCCCTTCCCAACACCCCTAAAAACCTCTATTTCCTGGGAAGTCTATCTAATGCCCTATGTTCCCTTTCCCCCTCGTGCCCCCGGTGTTTGCTGTGTCCTTTCTTTTTCTAAGGAGTTATTCCCTGCTCCCCTCTTCTCAGGGCCTTTTATCAGGGGGTGTAAAGTTTATTTTGTGCCCCTTCCCAAAGGAAGGGGGCCAAACAGGGTGGGGGGAGGGTGGTGACAGCTGAAACAGAGTCCATGTCTGGAGTCCAGGTCTGCTGGACTTCCTAATTTGGATCCCCGGTCAGCGGAAAACCACACTCACTCCTGTCTCTCTTAAATCTTTTAAATATAGAAAAACACTGCAGAAAATTAGCATCATCATATTTAGGCGCACACTAGAATTGAAAGTGTCCTTTGTGTATCACAACTTACTTCTGCAGCTGCGCCCCTAAGCTCCTATACACTTCTTCGTGGTAAGCAGATCCCCAAGCCAAAGAGCTACTGTAGCAGGTCAGTTTCCTCCCAGATTTGACGCTGTGTTAAGGAGTGTCATGCATGCATTTCTTGACGGTGCATACGGCTTCTGGCAGCAGCCACAACCATGCCCACAGTAGTGCCCCCAGCATCCCACGTGGGCAGCAAGTTCAAGTGAGATAAGAAAATGTAAGATCCCAGGAAATGTCTGGGCCCCCTCCTTTGGGTCCCCTTTTGATACTCGGCCTGGGTACAAATTAGCCCCTTTATCTACCTCTCATGGACGCTGCCTTTCCTCATCTCGCTTGTGTGAGTTTCCTTCCACTTGTGCTTCTTAGGATCCAACCCACTGTGTTTGAATGGGCATCAGGGGATGGGGTGAAGGGGTGGGGAAGTTCAGGGAATGGTCTGAAGTTCTGTGGACTGGCACTCAGTTGAGTCTTCTTTCAGGTTCTGTCCCTTTCTCCATTGCCCACCCTGGTATCAGATGTTCAGCTTGAAGCCCAACTGAACTGGTGTTAGAAGAAGGTGTGTATACCTTCCCCAGAACAGTACTCCACTTTCATCCCCGTCCTCCTCAAGAACCACCAAACAACTGGGCTACCAACACAGTTAGAAACTGGCTTTTCAATATAGGATTATCTGTTTTTTTTCCTGCAACCCTAACAGGTTGCAAAGGGAAAAATCTTTCATTTGAAGTTACGTAAAACAAGATTTCCCCTCATTTTGGAAGTGAGGGGCAAGTTTTAGAAACTTTACATGAAATGAAGGCAGTGATATAAGAACTCCTTTAAAGCTTTTGTGAAATGTATCACGAGGGGAGACTGTTATGTATGCAGGATCAAAATCCTGCATAACCAATTGGCCTAGTCTTATAGCTGGCCAATAGGGTGGTGGATTGAAATCCTTCTGTCCGATTGGCCCTCTAGTTTAGTGTTTCAACAGCATCAATCATGGGGAATCTGGGCAGAGCTAACGGGTATAAAGCCAGGGGTGTTTGCCTTGTGTTTTTATTGCCAAGTTCTGTTCTGGAGATGAAATAAATGTATTGAGCTATTTTCCTCATGCCTTCCTTTATTCACATGGACCCACTATTTAACAGATACAGTATTTCTTTACACTTGATGTTGAGAGAAGAGGTTTGTAGAAATTAGAACATGCTTTCCTGCCCATTTCTCCTGCTTCCATCTCCTGCCTTCCACTGCTTGGTTCCTTGCCCTATACTTCAAACTGCTTCATGATTACTACTTTCTGTTCACCTGTTTGCATGAAGCCATCTGAAATAGTCATGTGGTGTGGCAAGGTTGGAGTGGAGGAGAACAGAGGAGCCCCAGCCTGTCTTTCTGTTACTTTCTCCAGGAGTCCCATATGGAACCATGGGGTGGTGGCCAGGAAAGTAAGTAAAATTTTTCTTACCTCCCCCAACCAGCCTGGTTCCTGATCAGTGCAGAGGATGCAGCCGATCCAGGATAAGACCGGGCTTTAAGACTTTCCTAAATTGTTTTAATGCTGTTTTCATCCACTGTTCTTTCTTTTATTGTTGTTTGTACTATATTTTATTGTGTTGACTTATAAACTCCCCTGAAAATGTTTTGACTGAAGGGTGAGATATAATTTGCAGAAGAAATCAAAGAAATAAATTTGAGCATTTAAATAAATAAATGGGGTACAAGCCATGATGTGTATGCGCAACCTCCTGATTTTAGAAATGGGTTATGTCAGAATGCCAGATGCAGGGGAGGGCACCAGGATGAGGATGAGGTCTCTTGTTATCTGGTGTGCTCCCTGGGGCATTTGGCGGGCCGCTGTGAGATACAGGAAGCTGGACTAGATGGGCCTATGGCCTGATCCAGTGGGGCTGTTCTTATGTTCTTATGTTCTTATGAGCTGTTTTCTACTTTAGACAAGCCACTTGGGATGACACACTGGATGTTCCATTCCTGGCTCTCCAGTTCTGACAAGTGAGTTAAATTATTTAATTCTTCCAACAACAGGAGTCACTGTCACTTAGCGAAACTGTAGTAATTTGGAAAACCCTTTCGGAACCCTTCTAGCTTAAGCAAGGAAAATATTTTTTTTTTCTTCTCAGCTAGAAGTTCTGGGCTTCAACCACCAGAGGGCCTACTTTGCCCTTTACAGTAAACACTTTCATTTGTAAACACTAATACTGTATTTTCAGAGAAGTAGTTAAAAATCCTCTGAAACTCCAGTGTACATTATGTCAGCTCCTGATATTTTTTCTATAACTAGTCATGCACCTAAATGGAGTGGGTGAAAATAATTATCAGTGGGAATATGTGATTGTGTTTTGAGTTTAAACACACACACACACACACACACACACAATTGCATGATTTTATACTGACCTCTCTCTCTCTTGCTCTCAATTTATATATAAATTGATTAATTTTAATGTTCATTCAGCCTATTAGATTAGTAGTTTAGTGTTTCATTTCCCTGAGGAAAACAGACCGTGATAACTGGATCCGAGAGGCTGGGTTTTAGAAAATACACTGTCATTTAGCTTGAAAATGTTGGTGTAACAGCTTAATCTATGCACATAGTTAGAAGTCTGGCATAACTTATTCTGTGTTAGAAATAAAAAAGGTAGACCCAGGCCAAAGTGGCCTACCTCACAGGAGGAAAGATCCAAGGAAGGTCACCAGGCTTCCCCAAACATCAGTGATGGGAAAACCCAGCGTGGGTTTTCTAGAAGTCTAGAGTCTCTCCCCCCCCCAACTCAACTAAAAAACAAGCCATAATAGGGGCAGTTTCCGAGTCACTAGTTGCCCTTTTGCAACTTGATAAGACTTGAGTTGAGTTGCCCCCCCCTTTAAAAAGCCCGCCGCAGCTCTGTGAAGGGAAACAGGGCTGCTGCTGGTGTGTGTATGTCGGAGTTCACTTTAAACATGTCCCAGCTGTCCCCGCCCTTCTGTAAACAGGGCAGGAGGGGTGGGAGGGACTGTGAGAGATGGTGGAGGGGGGGACAGAAGTGGCAAGAGGGAGGAGGGTCACAAGCAGCAGTTGCAAGGCTTACCAGGATGACCTGATCCTTGGCAGCTCTACTCAGAAGTAGTCCCACTGCAGCTTCATTCAATGAGGCTTCCTCCACCCAAGTAACAAGGGACCATCTCACAGCAGCCATGCGGTGAAAAGCATGATTGCTATGAACTGCCTCTCCCCCTGCTTCCTTGCCTCTTCCCCCTCCCTGGGGTTCTGCAGCCAACTGTAAGGCAAGAACACCTTGGCTCCTCCTTCTGCCCTTCCTCAGCCAAAGAAAATACCAGGCTGCCCATCCTTCCTCTAATGATCATCTAAAGCAGGGGTGCCCAACCCCTGGCCCTGGGGCCACATGCGGCCCTTGAGGCCTCTCAATGCAGCCCTCAGGAAGCCCCCAGTCTCCAATGAGCCTCTGGCCCTCCAGAGATTTGTTGGAGCTCAAACTGGCCCAACGCAACTGCTCTCAGTGTGAAGGCAACTGTTTGACCTCTTGCGTGAGCTGTGGGATGAGAGCTCCCTCCACTGCTTGCTGTTTCACGTCTGTGATGCAGCAGAGGCAGCAAAGGAAAGGCCAGCCTTGCTTTGCACAAGGTCTTTTATAGGCCTTGAGCTATTGCAAGACCTTCATTCATTCGTATAAGTTCATCTTTAACATATTCATTTATGTAAATTTATTCAAATTTGAAATGTAAATTAATTCTTTTTCCCCCCCGGCCCCCAACACAGTGTCAGAGAGATGATGTGGCCCTTCTGCCAAAAACTTTGGACACCCCTGATCTAAAGAAAAGAGAACCCACTCCCCCCTCCAGCCCTCTGCAAAAGCAAACATTAACCCTTCCTTGCCTCCCAAATGGAACCTCCCTGCAGCTTGCCTGGTCTTAATGATAGCCCATGAGGTTTTTCACGTCGCAAAAACAGTAAGCAAGCACACCCAGACACAAGCGAACTTGAGTCAGCATGCGTGGGGATGAGTGCTGAATCAGGGGGCCCCTGACTTGAGTGTTTTTCTGAGTCTTCCACGCACATGACTCACGAGTTCACAAATCAGCGAAAAACACGCATTTTCATGACTCGAGTTCAAGTCATCCGAGTCGAGTTCCCAACCCTGCCAATCATTACAACCGCAGCAGTTTGCAGCTCTTCAAAGACATGCTAGAGAAATGTGGTGGACAAATGAGAGACAGATTTAGCCTGACTAAATAATGCAGTATATTTATACTTATATATATATATACTTATAAGAAGTATAAGATGCAAATTATCATGTCGGGGGCTTCCATTTTGCAGACAATCTCCTTTAATTCTATTGGCTTCAAGAGAATTTGAGGAACACAATTTCACAGGCTTTCATTGGGTTTGAATATGAGTGTCCAGACTCCAGAAAATCTTCTGTGCCTTCAACTGGCAAACCTTTGCATGAGACTTAAAGCACAATCCTGTGCACATCTACTCAGCAGTTAAGTGCCACTGAGTTGAATGGGACTTACTCTGATGTAAGTGGGTATAGGACTGCAATCTGCCTCAAAGCTATGCAAAGCAAGCAACAGTCCTTAGGTTTGCAGAACCATAAGGTATTGTAAAGGAACTGAGAGAGCAGGAAGACATCCTTCCTATTACTGTTGCTTGATCATTGTTTAATTAAACCCCATTCAAGCATGGCCTTTGTCCTACAGTCACTAGGTGGCTTGCTTGCATCATGCCTGAAGTCTGAACAGAGCTGGGTTCCCTTCCTCACTTTCACTCCAAAACACTGAAGCAAGTTGAAAGAGGAATTGTCTGTTCCTGCAGCTTCAAGAGGTGAGTGTCTTTCCCCCAACTGGAAGAGTCAGAGACAGACAACAACTTATATATGCGGAATATCTAATAACAAATCCAGAACTCATGAATAGGAATGCCTTGATTTGATGAACACAGAGTCTTATTGTAATGGAAGATCAGAAGATCATCAGGTGGATGATGTGGTGTTGACAGTGATTCCCTGTTTTGACAGCTGTTTGACAGCTCTGGGAAGGGCAGGGCTGGCTCCACAGCTGTAATCAATCAAGGCCAATGGAGACCTGGATGGACACCTGAGCTTCATTTGACCTTGATGGGACTTTGAATGGACTGAAGGGATGGCTCACCTGAGCCTAATTTGGAGCTAATGAGGTAGCTCACAGCTGAGCTGCATTTGAATCATGAGACATCCAAGGATAAAAGGCAGCTTTGGGAGGAGACAGGGCTACCTTGACCCAGGACCAAGAGCGGGACGCTGACCCAGCCGGAAGCTGGACCCTGACCCAGGACCAAGAGCGGGACCTGACCCAGCCGGAAGCTGGACCCTGACCCAAGACCAAGAGTGGGACGCTGACCCAGCCGGAAGCTGGACCCTGATCCAGGACCAAGAGTGGGACGCTGACCCAGCCAGAAGCTGGACCCTGACCCAGAGCGAGGAGCAGGATGCTGACCAGAGGGAGGACCCTGACCCAGAGCCAGAAGCGGGACGCTGACCCAGAGGGAAACTTGGATGGACCCACACTGGGAGAAGGGGACTGCCAGAACTCTGCTGGAGACACAGAAGAGAGGACTGCCAGGACCCTGCTGGAGGAGACACTCTGCTGGAGAGGACACTGCTGGAGAGGAGGCACTCTACTGCAGAAGATTGGACTGGGAATACTGGACTGGGAAGACTGGACTGTGCTTTGGAGACTGGATTGGACTTCGACTGGAGGCTTCAGACCTCTACCCACTAAGTTAAGTGGAGTTTTGGGGAGGGAAAGCCTCTGGACAAGAGGACTTGCAGGGAGTGTATGTGTTTGTAGCAATAAATTCTTGTTAATTGCTATAGATTTCTGTGTTTATTCCTTTGCACACTACAGCTGTTGTTCTTGGGAAAGGGGTTGTTAATTAGCCAAAAAGTGGGCATTAGAAGGGAGTTGAGCTATTTGGCAGAACACTTATGGCATGTTACAAACTAATTTATTTCATCATAAATTTTTGTGGATGCCTGACAAGTGCCTTCACTGTACTTGTCACTGTCCATTACAGCTATGCCATTGCTCACATGTTCCACTTCCTCCAGGAACACCCACTGTGTAGGGGCAAGGCAGCTCATTACATATTCATTCCTGCAGTGGGGGAGTGGTGGCAGCTGCCACCTCCTGGTCTCTACTCTCTTGTGTGCCTTCCATGCTCAACCTGCCCTCTTTCGAAGGGCAGAATCCAGGCTGGCTGGCTGAGATGTTTTACTGCCAGTGCACTGCTGGCCCAGCTATGTCTACTCTCAATGGGATCAGACCAGTGCTGCACAGTCTCTGTGGCAGCAGTGCACTTCACACAGATGTGGAATACTCTACTCAGCAAGTACCAGTTGCCCTACTGTGAAGGACTACTATTGGTACTCACAGGAGCAACCCAACTTTGAGGCTGACCAAAGTGCTCCATTTGGGTGGTAGATGGGGGGGGCAAAGTTGTAGGTGCTGCCTCATTGCCATGTCCCCCAGCCTGCAGCCTGCCCAGCAGAGTCTCTGAGAGGAAGTTTATCAGGGGGTACACAGTTTCTTTTGGGCCCCTTCCCAAAGGGGGAGGGGTGAAACAGAGCAGGGGAGTGGGCGAGCAGAATGGGGGCAAGGAGGGGGCAAAACAGAGGGAGGGGAGTGTGGCAACAGCTGGAATAGTCTTTGGAGCCCAGGTGTACCCACCCATGTGGCATTGGCAGCTAGATACAGTAATACGGAAAACCAGACACATTTCAAAGTCTCTCTAAAATCTTTTAAATATAGAAAATCATTGCAGAAAATTAGCATCATCATATTTAGGCTCACACTAGAATGGAAAGTGTCCTGTGTGGACCAAAACTTGCTTCTGCGGCAGCTGTAGTCCTGCAGCTGTGTCCATGAGCTCCTATACACTCCTTCATGGTAAGCAGATCCACAAGCCAAAGGGCTCCTGCAGCAGGCCAGTTTGCTCCCAGATTTGACACTGTGTTCAGGAGTGTCATGTATGCATTCCTCAGCCCAGCATATATGGCTTGACAGTAGCCGCAGCCACACACTCGTGGTAGTATCCCCAGCATCCCAGGTGGACAACAAGTTTGAGTAGATAGGAAAATGTAAGATCCCAGGAAATTTCTGAGCCCCTTCCTTTTGGCTCCTGGGTCCCCTTATTGACCCTGGGCCAGGGTACAATTTACCCTCTTTACCCCCCTCTCCTAGGCCCTGCTACCCAGCCATGTTATTCAACCACTGGCTCAGTCTCCTTTCAATCGCATTCCTTGGAAAGTGAGGAAGAAGAAGATGATATAAGTATTCATTTTGAATGAATTTTATATCCATTTTGAACCTTGTTTCAAAGTTAACTCTTGTGCCTTTGGACTTTTGTTCTCTGGCATGGTTTTTATGCCATGTCTTGCTTTGCATATATGTTGCCAATATATTGAGCAGATTGTGAACAATGAGGGATAGTGTTTTGATTGAAGTATGCATGGAGCAGATAAATAACTTGGCCAATGATGTATGCAGAGACATAAGATGAGATACAAATAGGACCAGTGTGAACAACCTGATTCCATTGTCTCCTAAGTTCCACCTTGTGTTGCCTAGCCAGTATTATGTGCGCTTGTGCAAGCATGAATGAGGTGATCTTTGTGGGGAATGGGAATAAACTTTGCTTAAGGGATAAATATTATACACAATATGACTTTCAAGATGGTAAGGGCATGTAGTGACTTATTTTACCTCTCCTGATCCTGCAGAACAGTCAGATTTCTGACAATGTGGAGTGTTACTAAACATCTCCTCTGTGCTGCTGCTGAGAATTGTGACTGAGGAACTGAAGGAGATGTTAATCGTCACTGTGATCCTGTTCCTGATGGTGTTCCTAAAAGGGCTGCTTGTTCAAGGACTGCTCCTTTTCTGTTGGTTCAAAACTGTCCCTGTGGTTTCTTTCTCATGATAGCCCCTGATCAGTTTTAAAAATGCCCCAGTGGTAGGAGGAGGAGTGTTCAGCAGGGTTGGTGACGGTTGTGTACAAAAAATGAAGGATGGCGGAATTAGGCTGCCCAGTGCAGCATTCAACCTTCAGCCAGCTGTCCCCTTGTCCCAGGGGAAGCCCCAGCAGCTGCTATGGATCACCTCCAGACCTGGGGATTTACTCCAGGGTAGCAGCTATTCCTAGGACTTTCTATCACTTGGGGAAGTAGAACATTTCACCACAAATGTTCTGCTGAACTAGTCATATTTAACTCTCACTTCTGGAAACACTGATTAATTCCAGGAAACAAGGGAAACAAACAAATTAGCTGACAATGATTTTGCTCATTGACTTACCAGAACTCACTCTGCAAGCTTAGCATGGGTGGATACCTTGGTTTGAAAACTTAAAAATTGCTATTGGGTTTATAAACAACTGTGAACTGGTGGTAGGGTGTGATGGCAGCATCAAAATATGCATCTTGATTTGTATACCTCTCTTTGACTTTGAACAGAATGCCATAATATCTCACTTTGGCTGCAATCCTACCCACACTTACCTGGAAGTAAGCCACATTTACTATAATGGGACTTACTTCTGAGTAGACAGGCATAGGATGGGGCCCTTTGTATATTTCCTATGGACTGTTCAAACTTTTGTTTAGGAAATTTTTAAAAAAAGCAGCAACTCTGAAGTGACTCAGCTGAGCTCCTTTGGAGCTGCCGCCACTACCACCATCGAAGCGAGGGCCTCAGAAGGAAGGAAGGAAGGACTGGGCTGAGGCTGCACAGCAGGAGATGGGCCAGCTGTGGATTCAGGAGGGGCTGGCTGCAGTAGGATTGCCTTTGGATGACTGGGACTGAGGGGGGGTTGGCTGATCTCGGCTCCGACAAGCCCTTTAGTGGTGTCATATATGTCACTGTTCCAATCAAATTCAAACTGGGCTGCCTTTTTCAAATGAAGGTATTTGGCCAAGCTAAAAAAGGCCTTTAATTTCACTTGTCTGTGTTTGTAATATGCTGTTTCTCTTTAAGCTTGAGCATCCACAATGAAAGCTGACACATGTGCCCAGGACCCAATTCTCTTTTTGACATTTGAGCACCAGTTCTCCCCTCCAAATTTATGTATTCTTTATTTCTCTATTTCTAATCCACGCTTCTTAAAACAGTTCAAGATGATTAACTATAAAAAGATGTTAAAACATGAAATGTTTTCAATAACATAAAATGTCACAACATAAAATGATGCTGAAAAAGCAGTGTAAAGCTAATAGAGATTCACACTCCAGCAATAAGATATAGCCAAAAGTCAAGTTGACTGACACACACACACACACACACACCCCAGCCCTCAAATGCCTGGTGAAACAAATGTGTCTTGAATATTTTCTTGAACGTGAGAAGGGGACAGGGCACCACACATGCTCTGCTGTAGGAAGCCTAGGGGTGAATATAATAGGGAAAGCTCTGTTCCTTGTGCATGTCAACAGAGCCTCAGTCAATCCTGGTATGAAAAGCAGAGTCTCCACAAAAGATCTCCACAGATGGGTAAATTCATGTGGCAGAGAGTGGTCCTGGAGCACTGAGCTACTTGCAGTGAAACTAATATGCAGATGTACAGTATTATTCTCTCTTTCCAGTTCTAACATCCACTGGTCAATGAGACAAGGAGAGAGGAAAGATGCAAAATGCGCAGTCAGGCAATACCCAAGCGAGGCTTCTTGTGCATTGTGCTTTACCAGTTTTCTCAGAAGGGCTCCATGGAGCAATGTTTTGCAAACCAAACAAGTACGTTAAGCAGGTCTGCGAGACCAAATGCAGAAGTGGTCGAATTGTCTTGTCTGTCAGCTTCGTTGAGGTCTTGCTGAACCCCTCTGCATATGCCTTTGGCGTGTGCCGGCATCTGTTAATTCTGCTTCTCATTTTATGTGCTTCATTTTGGTTCTTGCTTCATGGATGTAACTTCTGCCTTTGGCAAAAGAATCCTTCCTCTTTCATTCCATTTAAACATATAACGATTGTGGGGGGAGGGGAGAAGCGGTGGGGTTGGTTAACCTCTGTTCCAGCTCCTTTCTCTCTTCCCCTTTGGCAACATTATATTCTTCACATTTTGTCCAAAATCAACTGCAGTGTCTAATAGCTTAATATTATTTGAGATGTGTCAGCATATGTACCTACCTGCCTATTAAAGTTGCAATCCTATGCGCTCTTCCTCAGAATAAGCCCCACTAAACACAATGCAACTTATTTCTGACTAGATATGCGTAGGATTGTGCTGTAAATGACGTATAAGAGAGTGTTACACCACAACAGCCCTGAAGATCACAGCATTCTTTCCTTTGCAATAACATAACTGGCAAAAGGGCTCAGTAGGAAGGCAGTGGGAGAGGAAGAAGAGGGCCCTATTCCTCAGCTGTTTGAGGGATTTACAGCAGTGTCAGAAACTGATGGACAGGGAGTTATTATAGCACTGTACTGTAGGAATGCTTGCTTCTCTCTCTCCATTCCCTTTGTGCTTATTGCAAGCCCTCCAAGATTTCAGTGCAGTGACCAGGCATCCTTTCCCTCTCCTCAATAAGATAGAAAAAGAAATTGTGAGAGAAACAAATTAAGAACAAAGCTTTTAAAAAAAATAAAAATAAAATAGGACTTCTAGTAGCTATTTGCTGTGAATCATACATGTGGAGCCCCACGCAAATAAGTAATGCGGGAATGTATAAAACTGTGATTAGCATATTTTAGCATATTAACTTCATGGTGTGCCAAACACAGTTCTAACTAAGAAGAATATACAGACACACACTTGCTGTTCACAGACGTTGCTGCTTTGTCCATGAACACAATAGACCTGCTCACAGTTAAGCCACAGTACAATTGACCACTCAGTATATTGGTTATATTCAAGTGCAATCCATTCGTAAACAATCAGAGAAGGAGAGAGCCATCTTGATCACTGGTATTCTGAGTTGGATTGCTAGTCAGGGCAGTGTCTGGAATGACAGTGGGAGTTCTGCCATGATATTGGCTGCACGGCCCACAGAAACAAATAAATGAGAGGCATTTGAGAACTAGCTTGGAAAGATATTTCCTGAATTTTTCACCTGCAAAAGCATAGATGATTGGATTAAGGCAGCAGTGACTGAAAGCTAGTGCTTCAGTCACATGCGTGGTATAGTCTAAGATCCTTAAGCTGCTACAGTTCTCAAAGAAGCCAAACTGCCGTAAGATCTGCAGAAAAATTGATAAGTTGTATGGGGTCCAGAATAAGAAAAACACTATCACCACCAATAAAATCAGCTTTATGGCTCTTTTTTTCCTGTGATTTTTGCAAGAAAGCAAGGTTCTGATGATCCCAAAGTAGCAGAAGCTCATGATGCACTGTGGGAGAATAAATCCTATGATGTTTATTTCCATAAAACTGAAAACTGGCCAGATTTTCTTTAGAGCTTCTGGATACTGAGGAGTGCATTTTGACTCTGACATTCCCACGAACACAAACTGGGGTGCTGCAAACAAAATGGCCACCAACCATACTAAAAGACTAATGAAAAATCCATGGCGGACGGTTCTGGCTCTCATAAAAAATGTTGCATGGACAATAGCCAAGTACCTATCAATGCTTATGACAGTGATAAAAAGCATGCCCCCAAAGAAGCCCACTGAATAGAATGAGGAAACTACTTGGCAAAAATGGTTTCCAAGTGTCCATCCATTTTTGAGATATGAAGCCCAAAAAGGAAGAGAAATCACAAAGAGAAGATCAGAGATGGCCAAATTCAAGAAAAATATGTCTGTGATGTTCTTTTGGTTCCCACCTTTCAGAATCACCGTAACCACCAGGAAATTTCCAACCAGCCCAACGAGGAACACAATGGCATAAAGTATAGGCAGAATGTGTCTCCCAAATTCCTGGATGTCCACTTTATCACATGGATATGCTGTTTCTTCATAAACAAATTCTGTGGTCATTTCAATTGCTTCCTGAGTCATGGCAAATACTAGTTTGAAAAAGAAAAAAGAAAAGCATGGTTAGTCACAGATGGAATACTCTGGGCCAGTTCAGATGTGAGGCAGAGCCGTGGTTTGTCTTAACCATTTTTTGTTTATCAAGTTAGGATTGGCACTACAGATAGTCCCAAATCCTGGCTTATTTTGTGGTCCCATCCTGGATTGTTCTGCTTCCATCTGCACTGCTGATCTTCCCATGAAGTTCCTAGATGAAATCCCAAAGCATTGCCTCATCAACTCAGTTATCGCCATTAGTTAAGAAAGGAGACATTGCCAGCCAATCACTAGCTTCTTCAGACATTTCTGCCTGCTTTCAGCACTATTGGTTGAGAAGTATAGGGCACGACTCTATTCCTGTCCACACTCTAAGAAATGTTAACTATTTCTTGCTCATTCTCTGCAACAATTGTATTAAAAGTTTTCCAAAGTTAATGTTAAAAGTAAAAGTTTTGGAGTTCTCTGGAGTTCTTCAAAAACCTTTACAGTATTTTTTGTTTGTTTGACAGAGTAAGATATCACAGGTCAGGTGTGAGGGAGAAGAGTTGTTTAAGCCTTTCCCTGTGCCAATTCTCCAACTTCAGTTGTCCACAGAGCCGCTTTAGCTGTGGAGGAGAAAATGTATAGGCATAAACCATGCATATAAGTACTCTCCTCTGTGACTAATGGTAGATTCATGTGGAGGGGATGGATTAAACATCCCCTTCCCCTGTATTGTGGTTCCAATACCAAGTGCCCTCTGCAGCACCATTTTAAAAAGAAAAAAAAACACAGGAAGTTGTGGCTGCAGTGGCTGCTAATGCAAACTACCAAAGTTTTCACCCATTCAGTTTCTGATCCAGTAAAGGGAAGTGTGTGTGTGTGTGTTTGTAGAGCAGCAGTTCCCAACCTTTGGGAGACTGCACCTGCATTTGGGATTGTTGCGGACTACAGACTGTGGAGCTGCAGGAGGACATAGTGATGGCGTGATGACGTCATTGTGCTTTTGCTGATGTTTCCTGGATTGGCCCAGTTTGGGGCCAACTGAAGCCAAGAGAGGGCGGGAGCACCAATGGAAAGCCAGCGAAGCAAGGACTGGACAGCGCTCTGCTTGCCTGCCAGAACCAGCCAGTTCAGGAACCATCTCCCATGCTCCCGTGGACCACCTGTGGTCCGTGGACCATGGGTTGGGAACTGCTGGTGTTGAGGAACAGAAAAAAGTCATGAAGGAATGGGTCAAAAGGTTATGAGGTAGAAGAGGAAAAGTCAGTGACCGTTGTTACGTAAAGTGCAATGATAATCGCTACAAAAGTAATAGTAACAGCAATCAGTTTGGTTAGGTTAAGAATATTGAGAAGGAATATGCTTACCTATTAGATCCTGTGAAGGAAGGAGCCAACTGGTCATGGAATGTAAAGAAATAACATTGCTCCCATTCCATGGCAGGTGATACCCTCCTTCATCAGTGTTTTATCTGAGGTATTGAGAAGGGACAAAGGTTACCTAGCATTCAGCATAGACAGGGTGACTGCTGTAACTACTACTGCTGTGAATTGTCATTATGCCTCAAAAAATACTGGTCACTGAGTTTACATTTTCCATTCCATAAGCTCCACCTTTTACAACTTTTTTCTCTTTCTCTGTGTACACACATGCATGCACATAAACTTACCCACTGAGGCAGTGGGCAGAGGCAAGCGCATCATCCCCCATGATGGACCTCCTCCCATGGAGTGGGAAGGGCAATGCTCCAGGTGGTGGGTGTAATGATGTATCATCGCCCTGCCCCTGCTTGTTTTTTGGCTATAACATTTGATAGAATTGAGATATTTCAACATGGCTTGTTTCATTCCATTTTGCATGAAATTACACATTGATTAATATATAATAGGTGTGTCCAGACTTTTTGGCAGGAGAGCCACATCATCTCTCAGACACTATGTTGGGGGCTGGGAAAAAAGAATTAATTTACATTTAAAATCTGTATAAATTTACATAAATGAATATATTAGAGGTGGAACCTACCGCAGCACCCCTGCCTATGAGTCAATCTCACAGATAAGTCGAGGGCAGGCTTTGAGCCCCAAATCATGGAATTTTCTATGACCCTCGGATAAGTCAGGGGCTAAACTTAGGGGGTCTGACTACAATTTTGTCTGATTTTACCCGAGGCCAGATCCTGAAAAATAACCTTCCAGTAATTGTTACCTAAAAACTGTAGTTTCTAATTTATTAAATATACAATAAAAGATCATAAGATGCATTTTTGATCATTAACTTTTAAAATTCTGGTCTTCACAACATTTGTGTAAACACTGTCAGAGTAAGTGCCTGTAAACAGCCTACCAGAAGAACCATCAGCCAAATCCTTCTTTCAGGTGCCTGGTGTGTGAAGCCAGAGGCTCTGCATATAACATGCAACATAAAACATGCAATTGGGAGTGTGCAATTCAGTTCACAGCACGAGATGAGCAACAAGGACTGATCTGCACACAGTTGCAACCCTCTTTCCTCAGAAGCAGACCCACTGCTTTCCATGGGTGTTACTCTTAAGTACTGGTGCATTGCAACCTGGGACCTTGTTTCAGATGGAAATGAGGATCACATCCTAGGGTTTTAAAAACCAGACCCCTAAACTTGGGTGTGTGTGTGTGTGTGTGAAATTCTTTGCAAATGACTTGCCGGGAATGAGCAGCAGCAAAAGAAGGAGGCATTTCCCCTCCAAACTGGAAGGGAGACAAAGGGGCTTCTGGGAATTGTGGGGAGGCTTTGTGGGAGTCTGTGCTGCATTCCATAGCAGCAGCCCATACTTCTTTTTCTGTCTGGAGAAGAGGCTGCTAAATGGATACCGTAATTACTGGTAAAACCTCTCCTTTTTCTCCACCTGCTTCCTGCTTCTCAGCCCATTTCCACGCCCCACCACTTCACCAGACAGCTGCTGAGCCTCCATAAGCTTCCCAGAAGCTCCCAGATGACTCTGCTCCACTGACCGCATTGACCTGGGTATAAGTCGACCCAGGATCTCAGGCTCCAGTTTTAGGCATAATTTTTTTCGACCTATAGGCGAGTATATATGGTATATGGATGAATGAAGGTCTCATGATAGCTCAAGACCTATAAAAGACCTTGTACAAAGCAAGGCCGGCCTTTTCTTTGCTGCCGCTGCTGCTTCACAGTCCTGAAACAGCAAGCAGTGGAGGGAGCCCTCGGCCCATAGCTCGCGTGAGAGGTCGAACAGTCATCCTTCGTGCTGATAATAGTTGCTTTGGGCCACAGCGGGCTCCAGCAAGTCTCCAGAGGGCCAGAAGCTCATTGAAGACTGGAGGCTCCACGTGGACCAGATTGGGGGCCCCGAGGGCCACAAATGGCCCCCAGGCTGGGGTTTGGGCACCTCGATATACAACATAATTGTATTATTTGATAATACCAAGATTTAAAAATTTTTGGCCAGCAGTGGTGTCATCCCCCCATGCATGTCACCTGGTGCAGCCTGCACCCCAGTAGTAATGTCACTGCATGGAGGATTTCACTTCAGGTATCTGATGATTGTTGAAATAAATCGGTTAATCTTTACAAGATTCTTTGTTGACTTTGCTTCAACAGACAGATATAGCTGGAAGCAAAAATTATGTACTATCCCTTTTACATACTGTAATGGGGTAGTAGCCCATGACAATTTGCTGCTTGAACCTACTCCCAATTTTGCAATCTCCATTCTGTGGCCCATCCTCCTGTCCCTGCCAGTGGGTGCACATACCCCTCCAAGTATACTCCCCTCCAAGCATGGTGCACCCCAGAGAAGTGCACATCCACCCACCCACTACCTGCCTGGTAACTCCCCCATCTTCTTGTATGCAAGGAGAGTGAGGAGAGTTTACCTCCTGCTTTCATGTCCAGAGCTGCTATCACTGGATATTGGAGCGGATGGATATTTCAGTCAGTTCTCCCTCTGTGCAGTGCCAGGTGTCTCCAATCTGCCCCCTTTCCTCCAGCCAGGCCAAAAGCCAGAGGCTTATATCTACCTGGTGAGAGAAAGAGGGACCAGTCAGTTCTCCTAAGAACGCATTTGTATGACTGCCAAGTATACTGCCAAGTATAAAGCAGCTACCACGTTTTCCAGACTCACAAAGAGAGTCTGGTCCAACAAGAAGCTGACAGAACATACCAAGATCCAGGTCTACAGAGCTTGCGTCCTGAGTACACTTCTGTACTGCAGCGAGTCATGGACTCTCCGCTCACAACAGGAGAGGAAACTGAATGCTTTCCACATGCACTGCCTCCGGTGCATTCTCGGCATCACCTGGCAGGACAAAGTTCCAAACAACACAGTCCTGGAACATGCTGGAATCCCTAGCATGTATGCACTGCTGAAACAGAGACACCTGCGTTGGCTCGGTCATGTCGTGAGAATGGATGATGGCCGGATCCCAAAGGATCTCCTCTATGGAGAACTCATGCAAGGAAAGTGCTCTACAGGTAGACCACAGCTGCGATACAAGGACATCTGCAAGAGGGATCTGAAGGCCTTAGTAATGGACCTCAACAAGTGGGAAACCCTGGCCTCTGAGCGGCCCGCTTGGAGGCAGACTGTGCAGCATGGCCTTTCCCAGTTTGAAGAGACACTTTGCCAACAGTCTGAGGCAAAGAGGCAAAGAAGGAAGGCCCATAGCCAGGGAGACAGACCAGGGACAGGCTGCACTTGCTCCCGGTGTGGAAGGGATTGTCACTCCCGGATTGGCCTTTTCAGCCACACTAGATGCTGTGCCAGAACCACCTTTCAGAGCGCAATACCATAGTCTTTCGAGACTGAAGGTTGCCAATACAAATCTTTGATTTTTGGTAGGCGCAAACATCTCCGTGATTTATATAATATATAAGCTATGATCATTGAGAAGCTGTGTAGGGGGAACTGTGTGTGTCTTGGGCAGCTCTATGTGAATTGGAAGATGTGTGATTTTTTTTTTTAGGCTATTTTATTGCTGTTTCTTTTCTGCTTGTTTTTATTTGTTGTCTGTGATGCCAATAAAGGTTTCTGATCTGATGTGATATTTCAGAAGAAGGTAAGTTGCTATTACCATTGCCACCAATGCTTCCACGCCAGCTCCACTGACATCATCCTCTGAAATGCACATCACACCCATTTGCAGGATGTTTGTGAGCCTGGTTTCCCTAAACTGCATCGGACAGAATGCTGGCACGAACAGCAGCTGAAGGGGTAGTTTGGGCTTGGGATCTGATTGGAAGGATTGACTGGACTGATGTTCTTGAGACTCTGGTGCTGCTGTCTGCACCCACGCCCTATAATGACTGCCAGTTTGTATTACCACAGACACCACAAGTTTCCAGAATTTCCCACTTCTTGTGCAGGGAGCAACATGAAGTAATTGTAGGTTGAACTAAGCCCTTTTGATTCAAAAGAACACCACCCCCCCCCCCAAAAAAAAATGTATTCCACACAGTCTAACTCTGAAGAGTTGTTTTAACTACAGTGGTTACAAAAGAGCAATCCACAACCACCACAGTCAAATATACTCGGCCAATAGATTTGTCACCATACGGTTCTTTCAACTGACTTAGTAGTTGGTTAGAGTGGTTAGAGTACTGTTCTTAGCCAGGAAGACATGAGTTCAAACCTCCTGTCAGCCATGCAGCTTATTGGGTGATCTTGGGCTAGTCACTGTCTTCAAGCCTATTTCACAGGGTTGTTGGGAGTGGAAAAAAGAATAGAAGGAGTGATGTATACCATCCTGGGCTCTTGGGATGAAGGGGTGTATATAAATGGGGGGATTAGTAGTCTGAAAACTTAGCACTAGTGCAAGGAAAGTGCATATAAGAAGAGCCTTGCTGGATCAGGCCAAAGTCATTTCCTGTGTCTCACTATGGCCCATCAGATGTCTTTGGGAGCACACAGTACAAGAAAACGGTACCCTCTTGCCATTCCTTTGCATCTTGCATGAAGAGATAGGCCACCTCTAAAACCCAAAGGTTGCCTACAGTCATCAAGACTATAGGCACAAGCCTACACTGTTTTATTCCAAAGTAAGTTCCTCTGTGTTCAATTAAATGTACTCTCTATAGTAGGTATGCTTAGGATTGCATCCTAAAGCTTACTTATAAATAAGAATGTTAGGATTACATGTACTTAACTTCTAAGTTAAGAAGTTAACTAGGTTAAAATGAGTTCTGTTGCTTTCATGTGTACAGGAGATAAAGCAGTCTCTGCATCTCATTATAGCACACCATCCTTTTGTGGTTTTCTCCTTCCACCCATGTCTCTGTCATGCTATTTCCAGTCTACTTCCTCTAATATTTTCTGCTAATTACAGATAATCTCCAAACTTCAGCCACGTACATTCGTGTAAAAGTGCATTCTCTGCATATGCCCTAAGGGTTGAGGAAATTAAAATTTCTCCCTATAATCCATATCAGGTTTACAAGATGTTTGTGATTACCTTGAAGTTTTTGTCCCAAGCTAGATGAGTCCCAAGCTAGATGAGACAACAGAGACCCATGATTGGATCATCCGCCTATTTAATATTTATAAAGAACAGCTATGGGGAGGGGGGGAGTTTTCCCTCACAGAGCCAAGGCAGCTGAGGGGTGGAGGCATTATTTTAGTGAAGGAGGGGAAGTGAGGGGGAGGGGACCTTTGTACTTTTTTCACCTTCTTTCCAAGATCATTACTTGAATATTTTCAGTACTAAGAAGCCTACTGACAAGCCAGTTAATTATTGATAACAGTGTAATGAACGGCCCACCTCCAGGGTGTCAAGATGTTCCAGAGGTAGTGCTAACTAATTTTGGGGTTTCATTTGAAGGTGAGGCCTCCAGAGACTTAAAATGTCTTTGTAAAGTTTGGTTTATTTACATTTATTCAAGCTATCTGTGTGGAGGCAAGCAGCGTGTGACCTCCGACTGGTCAACAATAGACCACATCAGGTGCTCAGTGAGACTCTCCTACCCTGAATAAAGTCTAGGGAAGATGGTGTAGCACAGTGGCTAAGGAACTAGTGTTCTGACAGCACAAGGCCCTTTACAATGGTGTAAAACAAAGCCAGTGTCAGAACATTGTCACAAACAGCGAGAGGAACAGCATGTTTTGTAATGTATAATTTGACCCTGATATCATGACCTTGTCCATCTCCTTACTGGTAGGTGAAGCACACAATGCCATAAGGAACGTGGTTATTGTCATAAATGCTGCAGACCGGTGTATTGAAAGCATGATGGCTGCCTGTCTTTGGCATGCACTTAAAGTAACTACAGCCTCAGCTGTGAGAAGATGCAAACCAGCTTTTCCAGATTTGAGGGAGGGTACCAGGATGCATGTCTCTTGTTGTCTTGTGTGCCTCTGAGGCATCTGGTGGGCCACTGTGAGATACAGAAAGCTGGACTAGATGGGCCTTTGGCCTGATCCAACAGGGCTCTTATGTTCTTAGAAGTTTGAGAAACCCTGATCCATTCTCAGAGATTCACTGAAAACAACGCCCTACCCCTATGAATACTGAAACTTGATGTTTCCCACAGGGGCAACTGCGCAACAGGTCACTATGAGACATCTACTGCTACAGATATTATGTTCTCACCTCAGCTACGCCCTTCGCCTAGGGAGGAAATGTTCTATCTGCTTGGCCAATATTAATGGAATTTCCGCATACCGTGAACAGGATGTGGTTTCCACTTCAGTCATATATGTGGCAACAAGTGGCAAGTATAGGTGACAGTAGTTAATGCTGCAAGAGACTTGCATGTATTGGCACTGTGGGAACCTTTGAAGGAGCATGGGCAGTCAGCTCATCTTCATTCTTGATGGTTTCTGCCATCATCTTTCCCCATGCAACAAATGACACTTCACCCTCTTTGGTTGATGTACAATCCCACCATAGGGTGTAGCCCGTGTGAGTCTTTTTTTCTGCTCTCCTCTATCTCAGTATAAATTGGAAAGGGACATTAAGGATTGGGAAAGTTGAATGAGCAGGAAAACAGCACAGACTCAAAAGAGCCACACACTCAGATTTTCAATATACATGGACTCAGGGAAAGATTTTGTTATTGCTTTAATTCTGACAGGGAGAGTTTTTGAGAGACCTGAAAGTGGTTTGAAGGAAGCTTCACTTCCCATAGTGTACACACACGGAACGCTACAAAACCTGTTCACCAAAGGCAACAGTGGGAAAAGTGTTCAAACCATGAACCATAATATGAAAGCCTGTCTTCCAGAGGAGCTTCAACTCTCAAAAAGCTGTTATCTGTCTTCAGGCTACACCAGCTCCTTCAACATTCCCTGTCTCAGTACAAATGAAGAGAATCACACATCCTGACCGGAGACAAGGTCAGGATGGCGGAAATGGTTTGCAAGCAGAAATTAAGGTCACATTATTACATCAGCTTTCTATCTTGCTTCTGACATCTGTAAATTTAAAATTATTAAATGATGAACAGGATCTTTAGGAATTTGGCAGATGGCGGTTCCATGTTTCAAAATCAGGTGAGCTGCCCCTTGTAAAGGCTTGTTTCTGTTTTATGTGGGAGTGGTTTCCTGATCATCCCATTTGTAAGATCAGTGATCAGTTGTAGCTGGTATATTGGGTATATTGGTCAAGGTAGGGTGCTAGAGGGTTATATTGTGGGGGCACACCAATGATTCTATTAAAATATTTACTTTTTGTAAATATTTTGGGGGTTGTTTATTTTTATGACTGTGCACTCACAGATGATTGGTTAGTCTTTTCTTGGCTATATGCAACATATTTTCTTGGAAGTAAGTCCCATGAAGATGAATGAAGCAAACATGCATATAGTGGGTGAGTGCCAAGAGTGACCATTTGGTGAGTGAGTTGAAAGAAGACCTCTAAAGCATAAAAGGCTCTGCACTGCATCTCATCTACAGGGGATGTGTGGCTTGTGGGATGGTGGGGCAGAGTCTTTTTGGTGGCCAGCTTCTGACTTTGAAATTCCCTTGTCTGAGAAGCCTGGCCTGGCTAGCCCTATGCCTGCTTTTAGGTTGGCTGCTAAGACCTTTTTGTTTCAGTTAGCTTTTTCCACATTTCTATTTAAGGCTGATCTTTGGTATTTTTTGAGTATCATCTCTATTGAGTGCTTTGGAGCACAATCCAGACTGTGAGATAGGCCGATGCAGGCCCCCTGCACCAGCTCAGGTGTGTCACTAACATGTCAGACAGGCAGACCTTTATTGGCATATATTCACTAACATGTCATAAAGGACGTTTGCAGCTACTTGAGAGCAGGTTAGGCCAGATCCAGCCCTGGACAGTGTAGGTTTGTGCCAACCTAGGCAGGCTGGTGCAGGGGGGTGGGAGAGGGTGGCATAAGGGTCAGAGAGGAGGTGGGATTGGCAGCAGCAACGCTTGCCAAATCCTAACCCTCATCTTGGGCCTGGGGAGGCTTTCAAGAGCTGCTTGGACTTGTGCCAGAAATTTCGCTGGTACGGATCCAAGTAGCCCCATAGGTGTGGTGTAAGGGGGCAAGGGGGAGAAAACAGCCTCTTCCCTGAGTTACCCTCCACCCACCTCCTAACCTGTGTTGTATACAGTACAGGACATTCAGCCTGCCTGTTCCAGCACAAGTTAGGATTGGGCTGTTGGTCTTTTTGTTGTTTTGGTTTCAGTGTGTTTGTTAGCACAATACTATTCATGTCTACTCAGAAGTAAATCCCATTGTGTCCAATGGGGCTTGCTCCCAGAAAAAGTATGCATAGGATTGCAGCCTATTTATATTTTGTAAACCACTTTGGGTAGTCCATTTGATGGGGCTGAAAGGCAACCTATAACAATCAATCAATCAAATATCAAAAGGGTTATTTTCAAATATGAAAAGGGCCTGTTTTAAGCACCTCTAGTCTTGGATCATGGAATTACAGATGGTGGTTGAGATAAAGTTTGGAATCAATTCTGATCTTAGCTTCCTTTTCCTGAACTGATGGCTAGCCTAATGTTTTATTGGTTTTAGAAAGTAATCTAGTGTACCTCAACTGCTTATTTAATATTTTATGGACAAATAGTCAGGATGAAGCAAGTTTGATGTCACATTAATGATAACATTTTCTCTGAAATATAATCAATATCTGGTTCATGCTTGATTTTCTTCTTTTAGAATACATTTCCTATGGTCTAGACTTCAGACAACAACAAAAAGGATTTTTTTAATGTATGTTGAATTTCCCCTTTTGACTTAAGGCCCATTCCTATCCAATTTTCTAGCACCGGTGGAGCTGCAATGCAGTCCCAAGGTGAGAGAACAAATGTTCCCATGCCTTAAGGAGGCCTCTGCGACTGCTGCCCCACCACAAGATCCAGTGCATGCCCCTTTGGCACAGTTGCACCAGAATTGGAAAATTGGATAGGATTGAGCCCATATTGCCCTAATGTCTTTGCTGCCTATACTATAGTTCTATTGGGCAAGTGTTTGGAAGGAATTAGTTTCTAGAAAAGGTTAGTTCTAGAACTATAGCAGTTAGATATTTTAAAAGAGCACTTAAAGATTTTCCTCTTCTTATCTCCGCAGAACAGTACATTTCAAACAGTATTTTATCACTACCCTCTGATAGTATTGAAATTCCCGGACCTCCAATTAAAAGACTGAGTAAGTCCCCCCTGCTTGAAAAAGCAACACCTGAGCAATAAGGCCACATCACCATGCCAGGGGGATGGAAAAGTTTCAAGAAAGCACAAGAAAACCTCTGTGAAGGGAGAAAGTAGATATGATGTAGCATTAAGGAAATATCAATTCATGATTAATATGGCCCCAAATGTGAAAAGCTTATTTCAGGGGGTTTCCATGGTATGTAACAAACCCTAGGAATTAGGGACCCAAACAAAATGAACACCTAGGCTAAATTGTGGTGATGTGAACAACATGAAGTCATAGCCAAGATAAGGCTGTAAAGATTTGTTTTGACCTTCACCACTTTTCTTAATTGGAGGAAGATAAGAGTGGAACAATTATTCACAGCCCAATCCTATTTGGATGCCTGTGGGATCCCATTTGAGACACCAGGGAAGTATAGCCCTGTGTGTGCATTTTCTCATCTCAGTAGTTGTCTTCCTGGCAGGTACTTATATACTGAGGTTGGTGTGTTGGGATTGATTGCCAAATGTAGTCTATATCCCTAGGTCCTATCATAGGAAAGTGGGCAGGGTAGGGGGATCAGAAGACTTCCCAGTGGTTTCCTCATTCTTTCCTATCAGGTTGCTCCTTCCTATGCCAGCTATGTTATTAGTATAGCATTTTCCAGTGTCAGGTGTGCCTATCATCTGAGGAATGTTTAGGATATGGCATACATCAATACTTATTCATCCCATCCACATTCCTTCCACCTTATGCCTCATTCTCCTCCAAATTTTGGCCTCTCCACTGATGGGCAGCCCAATCCTGAGCTGTACAAAGCATGGGGGTGTTGCAGTGTCAAAAATGGGTACCGCAGCATCCAGCATGCCCCAGGCAGCCGCCACCACTGCCTTTCTCCTCCCCCACCACTTTCGTTCTCCACCCCCCAAGTAAAGGAAGTAGCCCCACAATAGGGCTACTGAATTCTACGGCAGATCTAGAGCTGCCGCAGGATAAAAAAATTCCATGTCAGGTTGCACAGTTTGACACGGAGCTCAGGATCTGGTGGAGCTGAGCTCCACAGGTCCCTCCCTCTCCACTCTCTTCCCGCCTCTCCCCACCCTCCCCCGCCCTGGAATGCCTCTTTCCTGCCTCCCCCCATGTCCCCACCTACCTCTCCGCTGTTCCACTGTGAGAGTGACTGCTGAGCCGCAGAACACCTGCTTACCACTGGCATTAGCCCAGCTGGGCTGGCAGTAAGTTGGCATGCAGAGCTCAGGATTTGGCTCAGAGTGGTGCTGGTGTCTAAGCTATGTCAGGGTGGTACTTGCCTGTTGTTGTGCCAGCATCCATGGTGCATCTGGCAGATTTCTGTGTTGGTGGAGCTGTCATTGCACTAGCGTACACGGAATATAGGATTGCGATGTCTAGCATGTTCCTTGACTATTTACTTATGGACAGCCCTATAGTTAGTCTAAGAATGAGATCCTATAGAACTTAAAGGGATGATCTTTCTATAAATTTGCAGCTTGGACTTGGTCCAAATTGGAGCATAGGGAACAGAAAAGCCCAGTGAGAAAGCTCAGCATCTGAAAACCTGTGTTGCAGCTCTAGGTGGCTGGCTTTTCATTGCTGCATCCAGGGCCTCTGAGATTAATTTTATAAGGGGGTACAAAGTTTCTTTTGCGCCCCTTTGCAAAGGGGGTGTGTGTGAAACAGAGCAGGGGAGAGTGGTGATGGGCGAGCAGAATAGGGGCAGGGAGGGGGAAGCAGGGTAAGGGGAGGGTAGAGACAACTGGAAAAGTCTTTGGAGCCCAGGTCTACCCACCCAAGTGACATCAGTAGTGTTCCAGCATCCCCAGTCATGGTAATGTCCCCAGCATTCCGTATGGACAACAAGTCTGAGTAGATATGAAAATGTTAGATCCCAGGACATTTCTGGGTCCCCTACTTTGGCTTCTGGGTCCCCCTTTTGACCCTGGGGCCGGGTACAAATTACCCCCTTTACCCCCCTCTCCTAGGCCCTGGCTGCATCCAAGGATAGAGCTATGAACCCTTGAATATGGTACAAATGTGACGTACAGGTTTTCTTTTATTTATGCTCATGTGTAGTGCTACTGTGCTTAAATAAACCAACTGACGTAGAAAACATCAAATAGCTGTAGGAGGCTGTCTCTGTTTACCAGCAAGAACTTGAGGGGCACTGTGATCTTTGTAAAAAGAATTGTAGTGAAACCATATTTCCAGTTCTTCAGGGACAGTTCCAGTTTTATCAGGGACAGGGCCCTTGAATCTTTAAATTTTCAGAAAGCTGCTGGTTTTGAAAGCTTTTGCAACCAAGAATGCCAGTTTTCATTATGAATGTGGATGCATCTGCTACTCATGTTTCTATCATGCTGTGTCTCTTCAACTAAGCTGGTACAATGGGAGAAGATTGCCTCTTCAAACCAAGACAGTGTGGTACAAGACAACCCTACAATAGGGATGTCAACTTTTCAAACCGCCACTGCAGTTGTGTCTTTAATAGCAGCTTGATATACAGACCTCAGTGGGTGTTGATGTAATCATCTCCATGCTGCTAATTTTTGCACATCAATTTGCTGTTAAAAATGCATGAGAAGTTTTTTTTTAAAGGTCAATTTGCAATCCTACCGTATACTTGCACCTGCTGAAATGCAAATAGCTGGGACAGTGGAAGACTAGCACTATGTCTTTTGTAGGTACTACGTAGATATAGTGGGGGGAAAAACACATCCAACTATGGAAGAAGTTTCCATTGCTTCTTTTACTGCCCCTCAAAAACTGGGAGCCTAACTAGACATGACATCAAACAGGCAAATCTGATTTTTATTTTACTAGCAGCCAAGTGGAATTAGGACTGGGACCATGATGGAGTGAAAGGAGGCTTGAACTCAGAGGTTGGCTTTACCCAAAGCCTCCCACCCAATTTACTGTATGCCAGACAGGGCATGGCAGAGCTGCCTGCTTAGGAGGCTCTACCAAAGACATGCAAATTGGGTGGGAAGCTTCGCCTCCCAAACCAAGCTCCATGCAGCTGCTAAGCTAGGAGCTTAGCTAGGAGCTTAGCAACCTAGAAGTTCAGTGATAACGTGATGGCATCTTCGCCGAACTTCTGGCTCCTTTGTCCAAAAAGGCTGCTGACTCCTGCTTAAAACTTTTCCTCTGCCACAGTCCCAATCCAGATCAGAGGCCCCTGCAATTGATATCCGCCCTGGGAAGGAAGCACCTTCAGAGAGAGAAGATGGCAGAAACATAAACAGGGGACTCAGATACTATTCAAACTGGCTTAACTGAAAGAAGAGAAGTGACCTATTGCAGGACAAATTAACACAATACTGTATTAGTTTATGAAAATGTTGAATAAGTGCTTATTAGTTTATAAAAATGTTGAATAAGTGCATAAAATTATTTAGTATTGGCAGTTCTCAATGATAATATATCCTGCCCAGAATCCTGCTCTAGAAAATATTTACAAATGAATGTGGTATAGTATATACAGGCTTCTAGATCTGGTGAAGATGGAACTGTGGTTACATTTGAGGAAGTTGAGAGAAGGCTGTGTTACAGACCTACCTTCTTCCAAAGAAGTTGCATGTTTTGTAACAGGTTGGCTACAGTGACAACAACGTGGGTGAAGGGAACTTTCAGAAAAAGAAAAGTTCCTGACTGAAGAAAAGCAAACAAGCAAAATTCAAATTTATGGTCTCTTATTGTCTATGAGCCATAACAATTTAGGCTCCAATCCAATGCCTGCTTACACAGGAGCATGCTCCATCGAACACAGTGGGACTGCTGAGTAAACAACACTGCTCTTTGTGACAATTTTCATTTAGACTGCATAGGGTATCCTTTAACACCAAGAATATGGTGGACATTACCAAATTTGGCAGATCATTTCCACTGTGCTTAACCCATTTCTGCCCAGTCCACAAGTGTACACATTTGATCCCTGTTGTGTATATGCAACGTTGGGTAGAAATGGCTTAAACAGAAAGAAAGTCTAGCTTGTGATGTTCTATAAGTAGTATATGACACTACAGACTATAAAGAAGATTTATAGAGTAGATCCTTGGAATTGCTGAAGGTTGTTGAAGCTGTGATTAATGCTGACTTTTTATAGTGATGTTGTTCTAAATTTCTATATATTGAGATAAGGTTATTGAAATACAGTAATTTACAAAATGACAGTGGATAGTTTTAGGAGAGTCCAGTGGGGTTAGTCCCAAGATGATGAGCTGAAGCTTGCTCAATGAGATCCAGAACACTGCTAACACTCTATCCAAAGCTTGTGAGCCACTGTTTCTTTTTGTGGTGTTTGGGGTAACACTGGTGAAACCCCATCCTAAGCACATCTGTGCTTGCACAGGATCTCTTGGGATGGTTTTGTAAGGAAGCTAAGCAATGCGGTTTGGTCTTCCAAAACCAATAAAATATTTCGTATGTTCCTTAATTTATGTTTCCCCTTTCTTCATCATCAAATTTTCATAAGCTCTGAAAAGGGTTTTTTTTTTTTTGGAGGGTTATATGAAGAACATACTGGTATTTTTGGATTTAATACAAATTGTTAAAATGAAAATTTAGTTTATAAAAGTTAAAATATGAAACCACAATTATTAATATTATAACTTGAGAAGTATCTACATTCTATTCCTTTCCCAGCAGTAAGTATTTGTCTATTTCACTCTATAATCTTAAATTGATGTTACAACTCTGCCTTTAAGTATTTTTATTTTGGTACTACAGCAATTTCTGATGCAAACTATTCCAATTGTTTCACCAATGAGCTAACCCCCTCCACTGTACTTGTCATTCTTTTCCATATTTTACTTGAAATGTGATGACAAATTGGTTAGATAAATTAGTTTTGAAAAAAGCTTTCAATGAAAAGATTTCCGTAAGGATCTGGGAAGCAGATTTAAAATATATATAATTTTTTTTTTTAACATAAGGACCTTTAAAAATAGTCAGCTGGCCAGCAAAAATAGCAGATAGCCAGCAATGTCTGAAAAGTGACATTTTTCGCACTTCAGTGGATTGATTAATTGACTAAAATTGATACAATTCAATATAATTTAATTTGTTAATATTCTAGTAATTGCTGTTTACCTCTCTTGGTTAGGAGCAAGATTACACAAAGCAGATACTTTGGCAGGCATTTCTAAAGAAACGGGTTTGTTCTCTTATACTGCAATCCTAGGCATGTCTTCCCAGAAGTTCATTGGAACTCAAAACTCCTTCTCATAGGTAAGCATGTATAGGATTGTAGCCTTGGTTTTGCAGTGTTTCCCTTTAAAAATAATTCTGAGCCTTACCTTAAGTACTCCTGCCTGGCTGTAAGAGTACTGTATATTCAGATCAAGTCTGGATGGTTATTTCCTCTTCTGCTTCAGACAGCAACCAGGGCATTTACCATATAGACACTGAAACCATTCTGATGACAGCTCAGCAAGGAGAGTGATCTGCTGTTTCCTCTGAGATCTCTCATAGACAACACTGTGCAAATTGACCACTGCTGTGGGGAGGGACCATAGTTCCGTGGTAGAGCAACTATTTTGCATGAGGAATGTCCCAGGTTCAGTTCCTGCTACCTCCAAGCAGGGCAGAGAAACATGCCTGTTTGGCACTCTGGAGAGTCACTGCTAGTCAGTGACAACATGACTGGGCCACATAGACCAATGGTCTCACTCTGTGCAAGGGAAGAGGAAGAACAAGAGGGACACAACACCCAGCAGTTAGCAGCTTGTTTCCTGTCCAGATGGGAAGAGTAATTTTCACCAAAGTGAGAGAGCCAAGACAGAAGGATGCTGCCTTTGGCAAACTTGTTCCTTCCCAGGGAACAAGGAGCCCCCAATCCCTTAAAATGAAGAAGTAGCAGAACATGGGCAGCCTGGGAGGTATGACAATCCACTCCCCACCAAATGAACTGATACAAGATACTAGTAGTTGAATGTTATTAAAAGACTATAAAGTATCATAAGGAACAGGGGGGAAGATGTAAGGAGAAAAACACAAGACACATATTCTAACAGAAATAAGGGAGTGAGTGGCAAAGGTGGCCAAGGGTAGTAAAAGGCAAGCAGTGAATACAACAAAAAAATGATTCTCTAGGTGCTGTTGCAACTACTTGGTCTTGGGACAGTGAGCCTCTGTGAAGCATCACATGTTCCCAGTGTCCAACCTGAGTAAATGCCCCAAGGAGGGTGCTTGACACTGCTTGATATAGACTGTGGGCATTAACTAGCCTTTACTTCTGGGATTGGATACTTGAGGTCACCTGGGCCACTTGAATTGCCCACTCTTATAAACTAGTGGGTGTCATGGCCCAACGAGCTGGCCTAGAGCCAGGTCCTTTGTGCATCTGTGGCTGGGACAGAGGAAGGTGCTCAGACTATAAACAAAGGAACTAAGACTATTGTGTCTGGATGACTCAGCAACCCCATTGAGATGCTGAGGCATTGCAGAAGTTTCTATAAAGGAAAGTCAGGGATGTTTACCATGAACAGGCATGTCTATTCTGATGAACTTCATATATTACCAGAATTACCAAGGTTCTTGTACTTACTGTCATCCACCTAGCTGTTCCTCTTTGGAAGTGAAACTATGTCCAATTTAGGGATGTTGGGAAGAATTAAGTTCTTTGCTGGGACACTGAAGGAACCACATTGTGGGCCTGATCCAGACCCATGTGTACCAGCTCACTGCTAGTGCGCACTGTCGCAGATGTGCCATAAGGCATGTTTGTGAACCCTTATAGTGGCCCAGCCCATGCTGGGCCAGCTCCGACACAGGGCTGGGTTGAAGGGAAAGCAGATGGAGGGCAGGGAGGAGGTGTGGGGTGGGAAGAGGGCAGGACCTGTGGAGCTCGGCGCCACTGGATCCTGAGCCCCATGTTGGACCATGCGGTCTGACATGGGACTCTGATTCTGCAGCAGCTTCAGAGCTGGTTGCGTGCAGGATACTGTGGCAGTCATTTTTTGGCACCACGGTAGTCCTGCATGTCAGGCAGCTCAGGATTGACCTCCCTTCTCTTACACTAGGCATATCTTGGATTTCAGTAATTAAAACTGTTCACCAGATAGGTAGTTGTCTTCAGTATTTTCATTTTTAGTAGTGTGGTTGTTTGGAACTGAATAACAGATACAGGTTGAGTCTTGGCAGCTGCAAGGTTTCCGTTCCCAGAACTGGGCATGGGGAGGGTAGGTTGCAGGAAGGATCAGGCCCAGGAAGGGGGGCGGAGATGGGATCAGAGGTTGCTGCGCAATGCTATGCTCCCTCCCAAGCCACAAAGCCCTACATGGGCCTCCTTGGTTCTGTGTCAGCAACATACCTGGCACAGCTCTGAGGAGTCCCATTGGGGCCACAGGGACTTTACCCAGGATAAGGGAACAAACATTCCCTTAGCCCAAGGAGATTTTGGCAGCTGCCCTGGCCCCATAGGATACAGCAGTGGCCATTTTTGCGCTGTTGCTCTTTTGTGCACCGCTAGGGTTTAGAATTAGGCTGTCATACTCTTACACTTGGGAATGCAATATCATCAACCAATAAGTGCAAAATATTTGCATTCCCCCATTTCGGAGAGGCTTTTATCCTAAGGAGCACATGGGGAAATAAGGTGGTGTTCTGCAGTTTTCCTCAAGTGGTTGTGCAAGCAAATGTGGAAGACATTGCACAACAAGTTACTGCTAATTTTATGTATGACCTCTTGTGCAATGTGCTAAGCAAGAGTAAAGCCAAATCAGGATTCCATTAGGATTTATGTGCTCCAGAACTTCTGCATGCACAAGCCCTCTTATGTGAGTAGAAGAATAATTCAGGATACAACTCATTGTTCTGACCCAGTTTGTTAAGATAATGATGACTGGATATGTGAAAATAGCATCAAAGAACAGACTTCTTCTAACAACTATAAGCTGCTTACAACTTATTGGAAAAATCTAGCTCATTCAGCATAGAGTCAGCATAGAAAAACCGAGTCATTGTAGACAGAAGAACACAGCTGTGGACCTACTTGACTTATTAGTCCATCTGGGCCTTTTACACCCATGGCGGACCCCTGCTTGGAGGGCTCAGGGAGAGGCGTTACTGCTGGGGAGAGTTGGGGGTGCCTGGACTTACCCCATTCTAGAAGGAGGCTTAGGAAGGGGTCTGCACCAACAGTTTATTCACATTAAGTTCTTTACACTCATCTGGCCTCTGCTACATCACTGGAGCCAGTGCCATATCTATTCACCAAGACTCATGCCTGGTCCACCGCACAGGTGCTGGGGTTCATTATCTTTCTGTTTCTACTGATGGTGGGGTTGTCTGCGGGGATACTAGGGGTGGTCTGGACAAAGCCCGTGGCTGGTGCTGGAGTGAGGTAGTGCCAATGGCTATTGCCTGCTGTCTGGCTGGGGGGCTGCTGTCACTCCCAGTGTTTTTCAAGGGCTGGCTCCTGGTCCCCCCAGTCCAGGGACCAAGGAGCCTCCAGTGGCTGGGGTGGAAGAGATCCTTACACCCTGCCTGGGGCGGGTCATCCCAAATGGCTAGAACCCTCCATCCTCCAAAGGGGCTCTGAGAGCCTCACCCAAGTCAGGGACAGGCCTCAGCAAGAGTGTGGTGCTGGCAAACCTTTCCCCAGCCCCACAAAGGAGCCTAGGGAGGAGCAACCTCTCCCTATGGCCGCTGTGTGTCTTAGGAGCCCAGCAGCTGGCCCAGCTGAACCCACCCCTTCTGGCCATGTGACCAGCCTGGGACCTACCCCCAGGGAGAGCTCCTGTCTGGGAACTGGACCTGGGAAGTACTCGCTCTGCTTCCCTACTCCCAAGGAGACCTCTGATCTCAAGTAGACCTGTGTTGCCAGGGTCGGGCCTAGGTGACAGGGCCTGAGCATGTTCAAGCCAGTGAGAAGGTCATTCAACCCAATCACTTATGCAGGTCACTGTTGCAAAACTGAAGCTTCCCAATTCTCTCACATGAACATTTCAACCTGATGTCTTCTGGGCTTATGCACAATTCTAAATGCAACCTGTATTGGGATAAACAGGTGGTACAACACCTGGTAAAAAGAAGGATGCATTTGGCACATTGCCCAGGCACCAGGAAGCATTGGACTGCCCTGCTCCTCCTTATGTGTCCCCTGCTGTGGCTGCGGCTAGAGGGCATCCTTATAAATTGACCAGTTTGGGTTCCAGTCAAACTTCCTCCTCTTTTATCCTTGCTCTTGTTGTTTCTGGTCAGTCATGCAGAAGATGAGAGTGGTGTTATTTAAAGGTGAGTTTGAAATGTGTTTGTATGACTCTAGTTTAGGGCCCAATCCTTTCCAAATTTCCAGCACCAATGCAGCCATGCCAATGGGGTGCATACTGCATCCTGTGGTGGGGAGGCAGTCTTGGAAGCCACCTCCAAGTAAGGGAATATTTGTACTCTTATCTCAGGGCCGCATTGCAGCTGCATCAGTGCTGGAATGCTGGATAGGACTGGGCCCTGTGATGGCTGTACTAGCACTCTGGCTTGCCCAAGTGTGGATGGTGTTTCCTTTGTGACTTTTTTTCATTCACTTCCCTGGCAAAAGAGTCTGGTCTATCTGATGGATTCCCCCACAGTGAATTCAGCCCTTGCCCTGGAAAGACTTGTGTGTTTCTTCTATAGCTCCCTTGGAAGAGGGCAGGTGTCTTCCTTCCCTTGATCTGCTTCACCCAAAAAGGAATTGTGAGGCTCTTGGGACAGGGCCTCTGCTCAGCCTGACTGGCCCTTTAAGGGAGCCCTGAGAGGGCCTCAGACTGGCTCAGGGAGAGGAGGTTACAGCACCCTGGTCCTCTTCTCTGGCTGGGCTTTTGCTGTCTGGGTCCTGGGCTGGGGCTGTTGGCTGCACAGCCACCCACCTCCTAGCTTCTAGCCAGCCCCAGCATCACTGGCCTCACCTCAGGGGAGGTAAAAAGGACGGTTCCCTGGCAGCCACCCTTCCCTGGGCTTAAAGGCCTCCCTTCTTTCCCTGTGCTGCCTTCACCTCGCCCTTCTGGCTTCTCCTCTCTCCTGTTGCCTGGCTCCCCAGCCCTGGAGCCTTCTCGTGAGGTAGGGTGGGGACCCCGACAGGTATTTCTTGCCAGTGTGTGGCATAAGCTGAGTAGAGCTCCTTCCCTAAAAGTTTGAGAACTGCTGCAATAAGGTGTTAGTAAGTTGACACGGGTGTGTGTGTGTGTGTGTGTGTGAGAGAGAGAGAGAGAGAGAGAGAGACAGACTCTACAAGTTTTCAAAATCACTAAAATCAGAATTTGGAGGAATAAGACCATCATGTTATATATCAATCAATGCGTAATTTCTTGCCGAATGCAGTGAAACAAGCCACATTGAAATATCTGTTCTAACAAAAGGTACAGCCAAAAAACTGGTGGGGGCGGGGCAATGATACATCACCACGCCCACCTGGAGCATTGCCCCACCCACTACACGGAGTGACGTGAATCCTAGGGACACCACTGCAGGATACCAATGCTGACCTTCTAACAAGAGTCAAGGAATTCCTGAGCTGCATTGCAAACCCCAAACCAATTGGCTTTTCAGGTTCACTCTGCACCCATTGCTTCATGGGGTCCCAATCAGCATCTCCAAACTGAACAGCCTTTGTCTTAGGTTCAGAAGTATCTACCTTTCTGGGATAATTCCCAACCAGAGGTGTTCGTGGGAGGGGCAGTAAGTTTTGCAGATGCCTCAATGCGCCATGTCACCAGGCCCTTCCCCTCACCTTTGGAGCCATTCTGGGCAGCAGAAGCAACATGGAGGCACCTCTACCACATTGCTTTCACCACGCGGAATGGCTTCAGAGGCAAGGGGGAGGGGCTAACTACTGCCCCCCAAACCTGGCTTGGTGCTGATACTGTTGTTACATGCTCTCTTTTGGGCCCAGAAAATAATTGGATGGGCAATATCAGCACTTTTACTGGCTCTGCCCAGCTGCTGGGGGAAATGAGAATAAATGCAACCAACCACTTCCGATCTACCAAAACACACATAACATTGCCCAATGCACTTTGCACTCCAGGCCCATTCACACTGCTGCTCCAATCCTGAATGCATTCATCCTATAGGCAGTAGAGTACAGACCCCCATCCCTTAGGGCAAGCTTGACCACCAAGCAAAATTGATACAGCATCAATAGGTCTCCACGAACTGGGTCATGTAAGTAGTCCAGCTTCATCTGCCTCAATACCAGTCTCAACATCTCCCATGGCCTCAATTCTTCCCACTCAGGCTATACCCAATGGAAAGGATCAATTCCGTCCCCTGCCCTATGGGGCAAAACTGTACCCTTGGAGAATGAGTGACAGTGCAACAGTTGACAAATGTGTATTGAATACTCAAGTTATAATATCAAATGAGAATAAACACAATTTTTGATTACAAGAATATAAAAAATCAATTGAATTTTAAAAAATTGAATCAAAAAAATGTTTTGGTCGTCCCTTGGTCCAGTGGAAAGGGCAAGCCGAGAGGAATGCAGTGCCATCGGAACAGTCCCAATCAGATGAACTCAGGCCCCAAAAACATTTGAGAAGGAAGTCCCTCCCTCCAAGCTGATAAATGTTTTGAACCCTATAGAAAGTGAAACTGAGCTATATGTTTGTGTTTACTCATGAGTAAGCCATGTTGGGGTTTGTGTGTGTTTTTCCCCCTGGACTTTAAAACCAGTTTGTTTCCATAGCAATTCAATGCTATGTTCAATTCTGCTGGTTCAAGTTACTATCTTCTCAATGTTTTAGTTTGGCAATGTCTTAACCTGCTTGTGTTTGGCAGCATTGGTTCACTGTAATTGTTCATACAAGCAGCATGCAATTCTTAAAAGGCTCCTTTAAGTAGTTGACTATGTAGTTGTGCTCTCTGTGTGTGTGTGTGTGTGTGTGTGTGTGTGTGTGTGTGTGTGTGTGTGTGTGTGAGATGTGCTTTATGCTTGTTTTATTCCTGTGGCTATGCCTGCTATCAGCCACAGGCACAAAAACATATATACCATTTTAGACTGCCTCTAATGATAGCAGTGAGGCTTTCGCCCTATCAGCCCTGGACTTTGCCCAGTTTGCAAGATCTGCCCCCGTAAACCCAGGATAGGATTGGTCTGTAAAATATTTATCTCAGACAACAACATATTCCTTAAGTCATGTGAAAGAAGATGGCTCCCATGAATGTGATTCATTTCTCAAGTCAATTTCATGCAAGATATATGGCTTTGGTAAGAGTGGATTCCATTACAATGGTTGCCTTCACTTTTTCATCTTGCAGAGAAATCTCTTTCTCCGCCATCAGGCTATTCACCTGAAAAAAACAAACAAAAACATTTTGATTATGAGTCCAAATTGTAATTTATTCGTCAGGCTTTTGTAGAATTTGATTTCTGACAAAATGAAGACTATTTTCAAATACTGTGACCCACCCCAAACCTTTAGGATAGAACATGTTAAAAGTAAAAATAAACATATTTACATTTTGGGAGCTTAATCCACCAGTGCAATCTCCAGTTTACATGACTGAGGGCTGGGTGTTCTTTTGCAGCCCCTATGTGCTTTAATGGGGGTTGAGAGGATATGCATAGTTTTCAATCCAATCCAAACCTGCCCTGAAGCAGGCAGGCCGGCAGGATTGGGGCTGAAAACGTCTTAGCCAGGGGCAAGGGGATTTGTTTCCCCTTACCCCGGGTAAAGCCACAACAGCCCCAATGGGGCTACTTGGATCTGCGCCACCTCAGGAGGCTAGGAATGGAGTTAGCCAGATCCTGGCCCCACCTCCCGACCCCCGCCTGCCTGCCCCCAGGAGCACCCACTGCCCACCCTCCCCCCGCCTACCCTACCCCTACCCCAAAACACCTCTTCCCCGCCCTCCCCACACACTCCCGACCCCTGTGTTGGCCAAGCTTGGCCGAAGCAACCTATCTGCCTCCCGGGACCCACATCGGCATGGGGAGGCCGGCGCACTTAGGTCGTGGTGCAACAGCATTGGGCCAGGGTAAGGGACATGCACTGGCCCAAGGGCTGGTTTGGATTGGGCCCTCACAGAGTCAGACTGCTGGACCTGCTCATCCAATACTGTTTTGGGGCCTCATAGTGGTTTTCCAAAGTCAGAGGCAAGGGTCTTTCCAAGTGCCCTGGTAGTGCTTTAAATTGAGATGTTCAGAAGTGAATCTGGGAAGCTATGAATGCAAGAGGGGCAGGTGGGCCATGAAATGTGACAAAAGTGTGGCCGGGATAGGGGAGCTTTAGCACTTTGCTCCTGCTAGGGTTTTCAACACAACAGCAGTTCCCCCATGCACTATATGCAGAGGGGAGGAAAGTTCACAATGGAAGGGAACTTTCTATAAAGAGTTTTATTTGGGGGGCATGCGTGATTGGGATAATATCTATTGTAGGAGCAACATACTAAAAAAAAAAATCCTAGCCCTGCCATTGGTTCATCCTGTTTCATGGTTCCCTTTCTTACTTTTTATAAAGAGCTAATCCTTCACCCAGTGATGAGATGCATGCCTCGTTCTACCCTACAAAAATAGGCAAGAGGCAGTGAAGCCCCACTGCCGTATTGCCTTAACACCAGACCCTCATGGCCCAAGCTATTCCCCAGGTACATGGCAGAGCACATGTTCCACAAGCATTTTGCGATGGTGTGCCTACAGGCAGCGCTGCAGGAAGGCCAGAGCCTTCCCGCCAGTGCCAGCCAATGGAGCTGCACCCACCACAGCAGGTAGGTTCAGCACAGGAGGTAGATTCGGGAGGGGGGAGAGTGGGCAGGGGGTGTTATAGGGTGGGAAAGGATGAGCAGGGAATAGGCAGATTGGGCCTTGGAGGGGGGTGGAATTGGCAGTACCGGTGTGCACCATATCCTATCCCCTTTGTTGGGCCTGATCCACCAACACAGTTCAACATGGTAGGATCATGTTGTAACACGATATTTTTCATCAAGGCCAAAGCACACACACTTTTGTAGTATATACATGAAAAGGTCGTGTTTCTCTCTTCAGCAATTCTAATTTGAAAATAGCCATCAGGAGGTGTAACTTTGGGGGGCAAGTTTATTTTTTTGGAAACTGTAAACCGGGATAGCCCAAGGTCTTTGGGCATCTGAGGCGAAGAGCCAAATACTGCCTCACTTCATTTCCAGGAAATGTGGGGTGAGCAAGGGAGGCTGCTAGCAGCTAACTTGCTACCCCCATGATCCTTGCAAAACTGTTAGAATCAGAGGGGGGGTCTCCTCAGTTGGACTCCTGCAGGCTTCAGAGGGGATGCATGGAGAATGAGAGAGGCTTATGGCAGCTCCCTGTCTTGCCACATGTCCCTTTAAACCCTACAAACTTGCTGAAAAGGAGAGGAAGGGAGAAGGAGCCACTCTTTGCGCCTCTCCTGCTGGCACTGTGACCATTCTTGTGATAGTGGTGCAAGTTTGCTGGGCTCTGAGCAAGTGGCTGAGCAGTCACTCTTGTGGGATTGGTGGTCACTGCACCCAAAGTTTGAGGCAATCACTTCAGTATGCTTTACAGGTGGACTGTCCTGGCTGTAAAACAGCATTAACGTATTGTAGCTATGCTTCAGTTGTAGATTTGGTTTTTGCTGTATTGGTTATGTAGGAGCTGTCTGGTGTTATTTCTCCACCCACTCACCCACCCCATTCAATTAGAAATGACTACTTCTTACTCCTCTGAAGATTATACTAGTTCATATTAACCAGGATTATGTTAAATAAGTAGATTGTGTATAATTGTGTGTCCACATGTGCACACAATTTCACTCTTGATGGTTATGAATTCTGCATCTGAAATATCGCTGTGAGGTTTTGGTTGTTAAAAATGAATACACGAGAAATAGAAATAGGGAACAAAAAGGTTTTTAAACTTTCCATGATTTGCAGGCTGCTTTTCAATATGGTTTTTTTTTAGGGGGGGGGGCGTATTCTGACCTTGGTGAAAAGGTCGCCAATGTGCAGTTCTCTGCCTCGCTCTGAAAACACTTGAGCCATGGTAGTAATCATTATCGATCCAGTGTTTGTGTCACGGTAAGATACGTATCCTGGAAATGAAAAACAATAGTGCTGGTTTTTTAATAGTTCTTGACCAATTTCCATTCAAATTAGCAAAAGAGAATTCTGCAAAATTTGACGTTTCCATTTTTAGTTGGATTTCCACCTCCATTCAAATATTCCTAATGTTGTAAAGTGCAGGCTCCAAGATAATTTTTTGAACCTGTGTGGCTGGCACTACAAGATGATTGGGGGCCCAGTCCTATCCAACTTTCAGCACTGGTGCAGCCGCAATGCAGTCCCGAAGTAAGGGAACAAATGTTCCCAAACCTTGAGGAGGCCTCTGTGACTACCTCCTGACCACAGAATGCAGTGCACACCCCATTGGCACAGCTGCTCCGGCACTGAAAAGTTGGATAGGATTAGGCCCTGGGTCAACTGCAGCTTACAGGACAAGCACTCAGAGATGACATCCTTCCTAGGCAATGCGGTGGATGTGGAAGTTGCTTGCCAGGCAGCTGTGGACAATCCAAGGGGCTGAGAGCAACAGGTGGAGTGAAAAGATTTCAGGCGAGGACAGGGCAGGTGACAAGGGAGAGGGAGATGCAGAAGGCCAGGAAGAGAGACAAGAAAAGGCATGGAAGCAAGGAGAGGCAGAAAGTGAGACTGGGAGAGATGGATGCGTGAGGAGACAGAATGGAGAAAGGAGAAAGGTGGAAGGAACTGGAGCAGCAGGATAGCAGTGAGGAAGACAGAAGAGGCTGGCATTGCAGGTCTCTTGTTGTCTTGTGTGCTCCCTGAGGCATCTGGTGGTCCACTGTGAGATACAGGAAGCTGGATTGGATGGGCCTTTGGTCTGATCCAGCAGGGCTGTCTTTATGTTGGTGAAGAAAGGGTACAGAAGGAGTCCATGGAAGGTAGGCAAAGAGGGAAAGCACAAGAAGTAGAGCTACAGCGAGATATGGCAGGAAGGAAAGAGGGAGCCCAAGGAAGATGGAAAGAGCAGGTCAGATACAAGGGGAAAGGTAAGGGAGGCGGGCAGCCCAGTACTGAGCTGCCCAGGGCTGCAGTGGCGCCAAATGGCTGCTGTTGCATCCTATGGATGATGGGCAGCCACAGGTACCTCCTGACATCACCTCGGGACATTTGTCCCCTTCCTCTGGGTAAGGTAAGAAGCTGGGTAAGGTAAGAAGCAATGGGGCTACTTGACTCTGTGCTGGCTATTTAGCCGGTGCAAAGTAAAGTAGTTCTATGTTGGCCAGGAGGCCCAACATGGGGCTATGGATCCTGCGGAGCAGAGCTCCACCAGTCTAGCTCCCCTCCAGCCCTTCTCCCTCCCCCACCATGCCTTCCCCCACCAATAAAAATAAATACTTCCTGGTGCATAGCAATAAATACTTCCTGGTGCATACCAAAGGCTGGTATTCTGAAGCTTTATTCACCCTCTGCTACCACCAGCATGCCAGTCTGCAGCCCTTACAATATAGACTCACCGTCCAGGGAAGAGTCAGAGGGTCCAGAGTGGAGTACAGCCTGGAACAGTCTGCGTTCTGTAAATGTCTACAACCACCTCCATACAGTATTTCTTTCTTGACATTCTTCAGCAACTTGCTTTTGTGAGTGAGTTTTTAATCCTATCTCCTCCCCTCAATGATGCAGCCAAGCCAAAAAGGTTGCATCCAACAAATGGGAGGTAAATATAAATCATTTATACTTACCTCTCTGTAAGCCCTGGGACCACCTATGGGTCTCCTCAGACATACACCACTTTTGGTAGCATAGGTCCGAAGATAGCAAAGGGGCAGGAAGCTATGAAAAGGAGGGGTTGGATATGGTGTGTGCCATTGCTGCTGGATCCACCCCCTCTCTTCTCCTTCCCACCCCAGTTCCCCCCTGCCCACCCTCCACTGACTCCCCCTTGCTGCCAACCCTCTGCTGACTAATGGGGTCCAGCAGATGTGGTGGGGTCGGGCAGTGGAGCTGTTGTGCTGTTGTTTCGTGTAGCAGCACTCGCAGAATGACCACTGATGGAGCTCTGAGCACTATCAGCAGTCATTTTATATTAAAGTCACTTCCGCTGTTGTAATGTGCTCTACCCAGAAGCCCAATCCTCCATAGGATTGGCCTGTAAGACCCTCTATTTTTAACGTGAATTATGAGGCCTAACTCTGCTGACATTCCCTCCTACAAAATAGCTGAAGTCTTTTCTACAATGTACACTGAGGAAGACAACTTCCAGGGCAGATGGCTTCCAGGTGAACCTAAAGCAGAGCACCTCTCTTTATAAAGTAAACACTGATTCTCCCACCAGGATTTCAGCATTATCTTAGCCTCATGTTGAGGTTATTTCTTGAGGGGGAAGGGAAACTTCAATGCAACTATGTTTAGCTGGATTGTGGCTATTGTCTTTATTCTGCTAGTACCACTAGATTTATGAGGTGGACTCAAAGAACCTGAGCAGCAGAAGAGCAGGTGTTCAGTGCTGTTCTGCAAATGTTTGTTCAAGAGGCTATGGAAGAGTCCACGCAATGCTAGGATAGGTAACTGTAGGTTCTGTAAGTAACCATTCTCATGATTTTCTGTCTGCCTTAATTATTGGACTTGGCTTCAATCTTCTTGCACAACATTCAGCACTAGGTGCAGCACAGCCCTTTCGTGAGCAGAAGGCAACTTTCATATAAGGATGGGCATTTTGAATCCAACTCTCTATATATATTCTCCTAAAGCAGTAGGTTCACATGGGCTCACCTTTCTGAGACGAATATACAATGAAGTAGTCACAGGCAGTGGGCAACTTCAGCTTTGTCATGTCATCAGGTTCCATAGCCTCATCATCTGCTTCTACTCCAGGATCATTCTTCTCTATTATTTTGAGACAGCAATACTTTAGTAACAGCCCTATTCTATGCAGCCCTATCCTATCCTATACTTACTCAGAAGTAAGTCCCATTAGAGTCAATGGGGCTTACTCCCAAGAAAGTATGGATAGGATTGGGCTGTTAGTCTGCTGGTGGAATCCACCAAAATCCACATGTCAAGTAACATGACTGCATCCTGAATGGAAAACCCCGCTACATCATTTCAATAGCTAAATTGGGTTGCATTTGTAGCAATGAATCCTGCATCACTGATTCTATGTCTGCTGATGCAGTGTTATGGAATATCCACAAACATTCCAGCTGCTTCTAGAACAAAACTATTGACAAATTTATTTGTTTATTTAGAAGAGTTCTATGCTATCTTTGGTCCATTGAAGGGAACACCAAGGCTTGCAGATTATTTAGTTACTGATTTATAGTTTGCTTTTTGATCAACTGGTCCCCCAAAACAATAGAAAACAACTTAAGGAAGGAATAACTGCCAGTTTTAATTGGTATTATTGCACCACAAAGACTGACAATCTCACAAGTACTTGCTTTTCCACTCACTTTTATTAAGGAATACCAGGGTGCTCACTCATCAAAGTCCCAATTGGCTTTGAGGAACCCATGACAATTGAACTGGCTTAGGGCCAAGTCCTATCCAACTTTCTAGTGCTGGTACAGCTGTGTCAACGGGGTATGTGGGGCAGCCACAGAGGCCTCCTCCAGGTATGAGAATATTTGTTCCCTTTCTTTGGGGCTGCATTGCAGCTGCAGCAGCACTGGAATGTTGGATAGGATTGGGCCCTGTAAAACAGTTTAAAAATGCATACGGCAGATATGGCCTACATTGTAAAAACCACAAGGAAATGAAAGATGATTGAATGTGATATTATCCACCCTTCTTGTAAGTGCATACTGGTTGTAGGCATCAGGGGCACCAGAATAAGGGAAATCATCATGTCAGACCACCGAAGCAGCAGGACTGGAATGTAAACATTGTTACTCTCCGTATTCTACTCTTTTAGGCAGTGGTGGAAGTTACAGGATTGCAGCAGCCTAATCTGGGCAGTTATGAGTACGTGTCACAAGCCTTTCCTCATCTCTCTCCCTATACAATGCCAGGAGTCCTCCATGACTACAGAAGAAATTCCTGTTCTGTTGCTGTTTCTTCTGGACTTCATATGTGCAGATGCCCATTGCTGAGCAGGAAGGCATAGTGCACCAGAAGCAGGACTCAGTGGCATAACAAAGGCATCTGGTACCCAGGTGAGGCATGGTGACCTTTGACCCTAGAGCTACTGGATAGCTCAGAAACATTATAGCATACACACAATGGTAAAGAGCTGCTTGATTTTAAAAGCATACCATTTGTGCAAAAAGCTTAAAAGCCACATTGCTAAAGCATGGAAACACAGAGAATAGTGAAAAGCTGTTTGAAGCTTTTTGTTAGTTTCACAGAAGTTTCAGAGAAGCTGGGATTTGGGGGCCTCGTGGAATTTAGAAAAGATAGTGCAACTAAGGTGACGAAGAGATAGGCCTCATCTTGGCAGAAGTACACGTCTTGCCAAGGATATCACTATGCTTGCCTGCCGGTGCTCACTTATTCTGTTCTTTCATGCTTTCAAAGGAAAAGACACATATAGGTAAAATAGTCTTCGCCCTAATTGTAATTCACATATGGGAGCATATTAGGGCATAAAAGTATACATATGGAGACCCAGTAACCTTTGATACCAAACCAAAGTATGTACCCAAAGTAAAAGGGTCACAATAGTTATATAGAATTAAGACATAGAAGTCAAATTGCTTGATTTTAGTGAAACTGTTAAAGGAAGTTTAAAAGTCTTTGCTTTCCAGAGGGCCCACAGTGTTTTACTAAACCCAGGAGAAGAAATGCAGAAGAGATCAGACAGGTGGCTCAAGCGAGGCCATCCTAATTAAGATGAGTCTGAAGGGGATGTATGCCAAGAAATGGGTCTGAAGTTCTGCCAAAGATGAGGACTTCAAACCTGGGTTTAAGTGTTTGTTTTTGTGTTCTCTTTTAACAAAGGGACATGTCAAAGTGATTCTTAATTGAAATGAATGATGGGATTGAGAACAAGTACTGGGTAAATGGAATTATAGTGTACCCTACTGGTTTTTTGAAAACTTTTGGAAATTGTGTAATTTTGGCTAAGTTTTAAGGTGAAACCCCACCTGTATGTAAATCAGAGCCAATCAATGGTTTTGCCCACTTATTGCCCACCTATTTTCTATCTTTTATGTAAATAGTATCTTATCTATATCCTATTAAGGGTTAGCCCCATCTATGATGTCAAATCTTCAGCAAATGAGAAGTTTAGAATTGAGAACAAAGCGCTGTAAGAGGTATAAAGGTTAAAGACCAGCATTCAGACGGGGTCCATGCTTTGGACATTAGTCCCATGGACTAATTGTAATCAATTCAAATAAAATCCTGTGAACCTTCATCCCTGTGTACTGAGTTGTTTATCAGCCGTGCAACACGGGCACAAAAGTTTTTACACCCTCACTATATGACAAAATCTGAAAGTAATTGCAGTGACGTGATGACATCACTGCCGATTACTTCAGGGTTACGGTGCTCTCAGAGCGGTTGCGTGCTGCTCTGAGAGGTTGACAGCTTTATTCAGTTTTTTCTTTTTCTGGAAAAGCGGGGGAGGAGAGCAAAAAAAGCACAGGCTACCCAACAAAACAGTAACCAAGAAAAATCCAGTGGCCAGCTTGATGACACACAACTGAATAGGAGTTCTAGTATTAACTTTGATTATTATGTTTAAGAATATTTATGTATCACTTCTCAATAAAAAAAGTTCACAAAGCAGTTTACAGACAAAGAGCGCAATCCTAACCAACTTAGCTGTACCACTGGGGCATGTGCTGCATCCTGTAGTTGGAGGAGCAGCCATGGAGACCTCCTCAAGTAAGGCAATGTTTGGTCCCTTGCCTTGGAGTTGCATTGTGCTTGCATGGTGCTGGAAAGTTGGTTAGGATTGCTCCAAAAATCAAATTACTAAATGACTCCCTATCCCAAAAGGACAACAGCCACTAGAAAAGACAGTGTTGGGGTGGAGAGGGACAGTTACTCCCCCTCCACCACTAAGAGAAGCATCACATGAAAAAGTGCCTCTTTAGCCAGTTAGCATGGGTACCTGTATTACGATGCATGGAAATGAGAGCTGACTCATACTAACTCCTTATTGGTTCCCTGCTGTGTCATAACAATACCTCATTGGCCCTCAGAATAATCAGTCTCATTGGTCAATTTTGAGTTAAGGAAATCCACTTTTTATTACAGTTGTATTTTCCTTTTCTTGTTTTTTTGGCTAAAACGTGATAAAATACAGATAATTCAGGGCCCAATCCTATCCAACTTTCTAGCACTGGTGCAGCCTCAATGCAGCCCCTAGTTCCCATACTTTGAGGAGGCTTCTGTGACTGCCCCCCCCCCCACAACAACAGGAAGCAGTGCATACCCCAATGGCACAGCAGCACCAGCACTGGAAAATTGGATAGGATTGGGCCCTCAGTATGGTGTGTTTCATTGCATTCTGCATTAAATTTCATCCCAATGTATTGAAAGATATATAACATGATGGTATTCTTCATAAATTCCATGGTTTGGCCACTAGTGTCAAGCTTCCTTGACACCCCTTCAAGGCCTGGTACCCTGGGCAATGTACCTGCTGCTCCCCTTAGCTATGCCACTGGCAGGGCTGGCCCAAGAGTTCCTGGTGCCTGAAGCAGCAGACAATGGCCTGCTCCTTACCTGGTTATATACCAGTCTCCACTCCTTCTACTCTCTGAATCTGAAAAGGAGGGGTCATACAAAGGAGATAGAAAGGTGGACTTGAGTATCAGAGATGTTCTAGCCCACCCCTCCACTCTCCTCCACACTTCCTCTTTCACTTCACCACTCTCTTTCAAATCCAGGGGATGGGAAGAGGAGCAGGAGCAGTAGAGATGAGTGGGCAGATGAAGGTGGATGATCCCTGCCAATCTGCTGATTGAGGTAGGCGCTTCAGGCTGCCTCATGGATGGGCTCTCCTGACCAGAAGGGCAATGTGATCACAGAACAGATACCCAGGGTACCAGTTTATGTTTATATCATTAAAGTTTGGATTCCAGCAACCAGGTTAGTGTTCTACTCACTTCCTCTGCAAGCTTGAATGATAAATATTTTAGGCTTTTGCCTGAGCTTTGGGCATTCCTTATTGTTGAAAAGTTTGAGTATATCTTCGATTTTGGCTTCTTTTTTATCTCTGCCCAAAATGCAACCATTGTCATTTCCGTGGCTCATGAGGATAATGAGACAACAGCTAATTTCTTCATTTGATCGATTGATTTTATCCCGGAATGCTTTTAGCTCTGGTATTACATCCTGTTAAAGAGATCAGTATTAAGTGTACTGTAATTAACAGTAATTACTTGTCAAAATACAACTGCAGTGCAATCCTATGCATATCTACTCAGAAGGTAGTCCCATTGTGTTCAATTGGGCTTACTCCCAGGGTAGCGTACGTAGAATTGTATCACTATATTTTGCTAGTTCTTAAGTATCTACTACTGGTTGATGTACTAGCTAAAGTAGAAACTCATTAGCAGAGACATACCATAAAAGATGATGGCCTGGTCTGATCTGACCACTGCAGTTAACCTGCATTTGGCAATGACGTCATTGCTGAGCAGCCTGGGAACTAAAGTGCTGGCTGACCAGCCACCATTGGATGGGAGGAGGGGGCACTGAGGTGGGAGGCTTTAAAATAGAGGGACAGAAGCACAAGAGGAATTGGAGGGAGAAGCAATGTGGAGCATTGAGAGATAGCCAATCAGGACAGTGGAGAGGACTGCCAATGTCCTCTTTTTCTCAACATGTGTGCAGTCTATCGTAACTCCATTTTGTTTCTGGATGACAATCTTAGGAGCTAGTCAGGACTTCACTCTGAAGAGTGTGAACTCTTTAAAAGAGGTCATGCTAGTTAAGGGCCAGTAAGGGAAAGGGAGACTGTAGCAGCTGGTCTCCAGGGCATCCATGTGTCTCTTTTCCTCCAAAGAGACTGCTGTGCATATGACACTCTGCCACAGCACCATCTGAACATGTGTTGCCCAGTCACTGGATCACCACTGCACAGGTGCGTGGTCGCTGGTCTGCCATGGTGCTGATGCAGTGGCTGACACTGGCATCCAAGCGACGTTGTGGTCACCCTGGATGCTGCCATGGTTTCTGGGCTTGCTGCAGCAGCGAACAAGGGCTTGGTCTTTACTGCTGGCTCCCACTCCCCCACCCTTGCTGGTAGAACTTAGGAGATGACAGAGGCTGCATCCAGTGTTCATGCAAAGTCAGCATGGTGTCTGGATAGGATTGGGTTGACTGTGATATTCAGAATGCTTCCTTGCTCTGAGCTAGGTGCCTTCTGCTAGTTTAGCATCAAAAGTTCACTGCAACAAAGTGAACTATTAAAATGATATTAGGAAGACTTACCTTGCCAAGAGGATCGATGCACTCTTTTTCAGGAGTTGTAAAATTGAAATCCAAAAACCATCTTTTCATTATATCGATATCTCTTTTTGCACCAGGCCTGCTTTGTTTTAAACACACCATGAAAGCAACACGTTTTCTGCTCATGTCATAGCAATCCTGATAATTCAAAATATTAAATTAAGACAAACTTAATATATCCAGTTAGCCTATGTTCAGATATAGTTGCACCCCAGCAATGTTGGGAAAATCCAGAGTGGCTTAATTCAAGTGGAGTCACTGAGTCACTGTCCCCTGGAACTCAACTTGAAAAAGAGTCATGATGGGGGCACTTTCCAAGTCTCCCAGTCACCCTTCATTGACTCTAATGGACTTGAATTGAGTTGCCCCCCCTTTAAAAAGCATGCCATGGAAAAAAACAACAGGGCTGCTGCTGGGCTCTGTGTGCACCTTGGAGTTCTCTTTGAACACGCCCCTGCTGTCCCAGCCCATCTGTAAAAAGGGTGGGAGGGGTGGGACGAACTGAGTGAGACGTGGCAAGAGGGAGGAGGAGGGTCAGGAGCAGCAGCTGGGAGGCTTACCAGGACAACCTGATCCTTGCAGCTCTACTCAGAAGTAGTCCTACTGCAACTGGTCATTCAATGAGATTTGCCCCTCCTCTGCTCCCCCAAGTAACAACAGAGCCAAGAGAAGCCATAAGGTTGGAAAGCAGCACCAGGCACAGTGGTGTAGCTAGGTCATTTGATGCTGGGGGCCCATAAATTTTTGTCACCCCACATGACATAATTAGTTATTTAATTATTAATTAATTAATAATTGAATAATTAATCATGTCATATGGGGTGACAAAATTAATTCATTGATTTACATGAATGAATGAATTCATTCATTCACATTTTTATCCCACCCTTCCTCTAAGCAGCTCAGGGTGGTGTACATGGTTCCTCCCCTTATTTTGTCCTGACAATAACCCTGTGAGGTAGATGAGACTGAGAGATAGAAAGCCTCCTGGATGCGCTGGAAGGTACTTCAGAAACTGCAGTGAGTCAAATCTGTGGGTTCCAAAGTTGCTGATTAAAAGGCCCACCGGTATAGCATGATGACCTAAGATGATTACTGGGCTGAGACACCTTCCTTGTAAGGAAAGGCTACTGTGTTTGGGCCTCTTCAGCCTAGAAGAGAGGCATCTGAGGGGGGACATGATTGAGACATACAAAATTATGCACGAAAAGGATAAAGTGGATAGAGAGATGCTCTTTACACTCTCACATAACACAGAACCAGGGGACATCCACTAAAATTGAGTGTTGGGAGAGTTAGGACAGACAAAAGAAAGTATTTCTTTACTCAGCATGTGGTTTGTCTGTGGAACTCCTTGCCACAGGATGTGGTGCTGGCGTCTAGCCTGGACGCCTTTAAAAGGGGATTGGACAAGTTTCTGGAGGAAAAATCCATTACGGGTTACAAGCCATGATGCGTATGTGCAACCTCCTGATTTTAGAAATGGGCTATGTCAGAATGCCAGATGCAAGGGAGGGCACCAGGATGCGGGTATCTAGTTCTGGTGTGCTCCCTGGGGCATTTGGTGGACCGCTGTGAAATACAGGAAGCTGGAGTAGCTGGGCCAGTGGCCTGATCCAGTGGGGCTGTTCTTATGTTCTTATGCTACCAGTATTTGGGGAAATGTTACAGATTTTAACAAGCTACTATGTATATTCTTTTAACAAAGATAGTAAATGGGATTTATTTCTGGGTAAGTGTGGGTAGGATTGCAGCCTAGGATTATTAAAAAATGTTCCCTGCTTAATGATGTCACTTCTGGTCATGACATCACTTCCAATGGGTCCTAACAGATTCTCATTCTATAAAATGGGTCCTGGTGCTAAATGTGTGAGAACCACTGCTGTTTTATTCTTTTTAGGGGGGGGGGCTGCCTTCTGGAGCATTTGTTGAGCTCCAGGTCCATCAGATCAGGACCATTCTGGTGGCCTCACATTTCCCTTTGCCTAACCTGCCAAGGAGCCAAGGCACGATTGCTTACTCATGAGTAAACACGACCATGTGTCTTAGTTTCACTTTCCATAGGGCTCAATACATTTGCCAGCTTGGAGGGAGGGACTTCCTTCTTGGGTGTTTTTGGGGGAGCTGCCTTCATTGAATAGGAACCAGTCTGGAGTCATTGGATTCCTCTCAGCCTGCCCTTTCTGATGGACTAAGGCATGTTCACCTACTCATGAGTAAATGCGCGATATGGCTCGGTTTCACTTTCCATAGGGCTCCATGCATTTTTTTTGTTTCTGGTTTTTTGGCTATAACTTTTGATGGAAAGGAGATATTTCACTCTGGTTTATTTCATTGCATTCTGCTGGAAATTCCGCATCCAACGGTATATAGCATGATGGAGTTATTCCCAACCCCCGCGATGTTAGCGATGTTGGGTCATTTGTGGTGTCACCCCCCCCCAAGGCTGATATCTGGGGCGGACTGCCCCCCTGCCCCTCACTAGCTACGCCATTGACCAGGCAAAAGAGTTTTCTGTCACCTCCATGGGCTTTTGCAGCCAATTGTAAGGCAAGAAACTTCTTGGGCTCCTCCTCCTGCTCTCTCTCAGCCAATAAAAATATCTGAATGCCCATAGTTTGTCCAATGATCATTGGTTCTTTCCTTCCTATCAGAGATGGAGAAAAAAGAGCTCCCTCCTGCCTCCCGCCCAATTAATTAACCTTTCCCTGCCTCCTGACTGAAACTCCCTCCTGCTCGCTGATCAGAATTATGGCCCCACGAGGTTTTGCATGCGGTGAAAACAGTAAGCAAGCACCTCAAGACACAGGCAGACTTGAGTCGCATGCATGGAGACGAGTGCCAAGTCAGCAGGGCCTTGACTCGAGTCTTTTTCAGAGTCTTCCAAGGGCAAGACTCATGAGTCATCAAGTCACCCAAAATCATGCATTTTTCATGAGTCTGAGTCACCTGACTTGAGTTCCCAACACTGCACCCCAATATCCGTGGATTTGGTATCAGCAGATTCATTTATCTGCAGTTCCCCACACCTATTACCTTCATTTCTTTTGTTTACAGTCATGTGAAGCAATCAGTATCTTTGCTTTTACAGGATGCTATAAGCAGAAAGCTTATCGATAGACAAGCAGGCAGGCAGCCTGCATGCTAGAGGTGACAACTCAGCAAATGGTAACAGGAAGCAGGAAGTTCTCCGCTTCATGAGGGGTATGGGAAAATATTTACTATTGCCCCTTCAAGCTTCCCAATCAATAGCATGCAGCTCAGTGTGTTTTGGTGTGGCTGCATGCTATAGCAGGGAAAAGGATAGGATTGGGCAGTTATTTGCTTACTGAGGATCTCCTTTGTGGACTTGCCTGTTTGCCTTCTTTTTTTAGTCTGTGTCTATATCTGTAGGGATGCAATCCTATTCTGCGCTGGAACAGGCAAGCCAAGAGGCTTGCACTGTATCCAGAGCAGGATAGGGGCCCAAAGTGTCTCAGCCAGAGGTAAGGGGAAACTTTCCCCCTTACCACTGGGTAAGACACCCTGGCCCCTATGGGTCTCCTTGGACTTGCGCCACCTACTGAGGTGGGACAAGTTTAAGGAGAGTGGAGCAGCTTGAAGCCGCTGCAAGTTCCCAGGGAACAGGGGATGGAATTCAGCATAACTGCTGGATCCCAGCCCCGCCTTGTACTCCCACGCCCCCGCCCCCGGGGCTTGCCATCCATGTGAGTTCTGGGAACAGAACCCTCCCAAATAACAAGACTCAAGCTGTATTGCAGATACTCGAATCTCCAGTGTTCCTTCATTCAAAAGAATCTAAACCCCAGTTTCCACTGGCATTCCTGGAGGGGGGGAATACTAAGTTTTTTCAAGTGCATGACCGCTAGTGTAAAGCGGCCCCTCCTCCTTGACATCAGAGGCAGTTGCAACTGCTAAAGCTTTTGCTTTGGAAATAGTGACTGACTGTGAAGGCGAGGAGGAGGGGCTGCTTTATACCAGCAGCCAGGTGCCTGAAGAAACTTTGTGTTTTGCCCCCTGTCCATGAACGCCAGTGTTAGTTAGTTTCCACACATTGGCACTGCAACAGCCCAGAGGGGAATTGACAATGATAAGAGTGTTAAGCTCATGGTCAAAATGTGCCTTAAGGCTCTGCATACTCCAAATGGGGTGGGGTGGGCTGGAGGAGGGAGGAAGGAATGAAAGGTCTCTGTCAAGCTGCAACAGGTTGCTCCCTTGAGACTCTGTGCAGATCTGCAACTCTGGCTGCCTTGCTACCAGCCTGAAACCACCCTCACGATGCCTCTTTGTGCTTGTCAATTCCTGCTCAGGGCCAGACCAGGTTTGTGTCTTGCACAGAAAAATGAAAGAGAAAGTGTTAACTGGTTCAATACATGCTTCAACTCTTCTGAGAAAAGGCCTGCCTTACCAGACTGTGTTTCTTCAAGTCAAGACCTCCAACAGCTCCTTCAGGTTTGCTGTCATTGTTGGAGCCCTTCCATTCCTTGGCTTCCATTCCCCAAGGTGTTTTTTGTCCCAAAAGGCAAAAGGCACAGTTCAGGCAATGTGGTTTTACTTTAGAACATGCATTCATGCTTCTCTGGTGTTTCTGCAGCCACATTGTCAAGAGACTACATTGCCTCACACATACATAATCTACTAGATCCCTTGCCCTACCGACAAACTTAACGTGAATGTGATACCACACTTGTGCCACAATGGATTTAGGAGTAAGGCAGGCAACTCAAACGACTGTCTGGGATTCTGAGCCAGGTGAACAGGCACCAGATTCTTCACTTATTCTTGAAATTAAAAAAAAAAACTTTTATAAGATTAAGGGAAGCTTGATTTTACATACCATTACTTGACATTAATAGATCTGTGCGCGCACATATATCACCTTATATGACAAGGATACATCATGCATGCAGACTGTGCATCCAAGTGTGAAAGGAACTACAAACGCAGTTTTTAAAAAAGCATTCCAACTTTTCTAGGGCCAGCCCTGCCTGTGAGTTCACTTGGCGACTGTTCTCCAGCCCCCCACCTGCCCAGTAACGTCTGCTCAGCTTGGAAGTAAGGCGATTATTCTAAAGGTGATATAAGGCTCTAGTACTTTCTCTTCCAAAAGAATCACCTCAGTGCTCAAGGAAAGGGGAGTAGGAAGCAATGACTCCTGCCATACCTCTTCCAGCCAGTGTGTTTCTCTTTGTAGACAGTAAAGCTGCCACTACAGCCTTTTGCCTCCCTCAGCTTTCATTTCCTGGGTTCCTTACCTGGAGGATCTGTTTCCCAACATCCCACTTCAGCAGCCAAGTCTTTGTGGTTCGATTTTTCGAGCGCATGTTTGAGAACCTCAGAAGTCTTTTCTGCACAATGCTGCACCAGGAGATCAGCCAGGGCAAAGGTTGTGTCTGCCTTCTCCAGTTTATTCGTTGGGAGTTCAACACGGAGATAGAAACGCAGTTCCTTGAGATCATTATCTGTCAGCTGGTCCAAGATAGCCTTGATTTTTTCCTTGACCATTTTTGCCTATTTGCTAAAGTGCCCTTTGCTAACGTGTCCTTCCTTGCTGCCTTTGGAAACTCCTGTTTGTTGGAGTACTTTCACTTTCTCAGGAAGAGGGTGGAATTCACAGTTCAGTTTCAGAACACTGTCAAGAAAGCCTTAAATGGCTCTTGTTTGGCCATTTACAGCTACAGCTCAGAGCTAGAGGGAACACATTTGCAGAAAGATTGTCATCTATGAAATTTGGACTAGAGATCAAAGTCTGAACTTGTATAGTAATTATGAATTACAGTATTTCACCATGATGAAGCAAAGGGAATATCTGCAGGGAAGACAGAATTCTGAAGGAGCTTGGAAGAATGAATTTTCAGCTATCCCTTGCATTTCTTTGTTTATAAGACTATGTTTTAATTTTATACCCTGAATAAGATTAGTGAGTTAACATGCAACTGGAAATGGGGGCTTGTAGAAATGTGTTATTTATGAGAGTTGTACCCTAACAATTCTAGCTGTTTATGTGTGTGAACTGATCTGTGTGCAAGTTCTTTCTTGGAGAAATGCCAGTCACTTCAACTGTTCTTGCTGCTGGCAAACATTGGTCAGGAGTCCTTGTTTTTCAAGAGTGCAGCATTGCCATATGGGGCACAACAGTCATTACTCACAGAGTTCTACTGCAACTTCCCGCAGGAGAAAGAAAGGCAATGCCCCAAGTATTTCACACTCTCCCCCAACAAGGTACTAGTGCATGTGCACTCAGATAGCACCACTCTCCTCACAAACATTGAGTATGCATCCTGATCCAGGGACCTCATGCTGCTGCTGGTGCTGTCTGTTCCTTGCCAGTCTCTCTGCATGTCTCTTTGCACTCCGTGGGCAGCTTTTCAACAGGGGGAGAAGATGCAAGACCCTCCACATGGCCACCCCTGGAGACCACACGGGAAGTCCACAGCATGCCAAGCACTAGCAGCACCAACTGGTGCAATTCCAGCTGTTCCTCTGTGGGGTTGCTAATCTCCTTGTTCCTTATTGGCCCCTGCAACTTTGCCAACTTTATGACAGTGGAATTACTGGTGCAGGCAGATCCAGGGATGGCCCAACCATGAGGGCAACTGAAGTGACTGCATCAGGGAGCAGATTGGTATGGGGTGTCCATTTCTGTTCACCCACTTGCCTCCATTGATCCTCCTCCCACTACCTGGTTTGGAAAGGGGGGGGCGGAAATGTGGAGAAGAAGCTAGCAGTGGGCTAGAGTGTCAGAGAAGCAGAGGATGGCTCATCACTAGGTAATGGGGGCAGCATTTGGCATGCTGCCTCAGGTTCCAGGAGGTCTTGGGCTGTTCTTAGTCAGATCTCATCAACCTGCTGCTCTGCTCTCTATCATATAACTTGAAATGGTACAAGAACTTTGCTGGATGGAAATAGTTGGCAACACCACATGTATTTCCCTTTCAGATACTGCTCTATCTCTGATGCTGTTCAATAAAAGTTCTGACTTGATCACATTTCTTGTTACTTTGTGTGATGTGTAAGGATATATGAATTCCATGGGCACCTATTTGTTGTTCGTGCCTGTGATATCATTGGTTACATGTGAAATAGCCAGGCCTGTGTTACTTTGTAATCTTTTGAAAAGTGTGGTCTTATTACTGCATTCTTCAAATGAGGAAAGGTAATTCCCAGCCTAGCATGGAACTGTTCACAGGAGGTTTTTAAAACTGTATTTACCGGTATCTTGAAAGCACTACATTTCATTGACTGCTTCATTCCTTAAAAAAAAAAAGGGGGGGGGGCTTACATTCCCTATTAGCTTGACAGATAAATGGCCTTCTCCCAAATTCCTTTGGCCCACCTGTGGATCACTCATGGCACACCAATGTGCCATGGCACAGTGGTTGCAAATGGCTGGATCAGAGGCTTCATAAATCTACTGTTTGCACAAACTGTTATGGCAGTAAAGAAGATGTTTTATAGACTTGGAAGGACGAAGACAGAAGGAACTTGGAAGGAAAATTAGCACATAATCAGTGCTATTCACTTTTTTAAAAAGGAAAAGAAATATAATAATAGGATTGATCAACATAGGATAAATGTTTGAGAGCCCACTCTTATGCACGTCTACTCAGAAGTAACTTCCATTGTAGTCAGTGGGCTTACTCCCAGGTTAGTGTGGATAGGATTGCAGCCTGAGAGTCCCAGCAGCCAAGCCATAAATTGGTCCATCTATGAGAGAATGAATATCAATCACCCAAGTCTTTTCTTTGCACTTTCTCCTTCCAGACAGGTGTCCTTCTGTGTTTTGGAGTGGCATTGAAGAGCCCAATCTTATGCTTGTCTACTCAGAAGTAAATCCCATTATAGTTAATGGAGCTTACTTCCAGGAAAGTGTGATTGCAGCCTAAGGACGCTCCCCATCTTCTCTTTGGCTTGCTTCTGAGTCCATCCCCTCCAAAGCCAGCAAGGAACATTTTCCGGATCAGTTCTGGGGAGGAGCAGCACAAAGCTCAACACTGTGCATGACTCTGTGTGATGCTTCAGAGAGGCCGCATAGTGTCGCTGTAAGATCTGTTGCAGCTCTATGGTGAAAACTCGCTCTTTTGGCATTGGAAGTTATAGGAAAACCAGTCCGGATGTGCCAATCAGGGGTGCGTCAGTGTGACACCGGTTTCTTCTGATCTCCGCGGTGCGCACTTGCTCGCTCCCTTCTGGCCAAGCTTCACTCTGTGCAAGCAGAGGGATCATCATCAGGACCTTGGAGAGGCTGGTTGGGTTCCTGGTGGTTCTCCCCTCTGACTTCAATGATCCAGAAATCAAGCCCGGCTCTTTTCCAGGCGAGGGATGTGAGAGACACAGTGGAGTCCTTAGTGGTAAGGAAACAGAACGTGTGGAGTGTGTGACGCGGGGCAGGTTTCGTGGAGGAAGCATGTCTACTCAGAAGTAAGCCCCATTATAGCTAATGGGGTTACTCCCAGGTAAGTATGGATTCGATTGCAGCCTTAGAGTGGATACACCTGGGGAAGGCAGCCTGGGTGAGTTGCTTATGTGATCCTGGAAACTGGAGAAAATACAGTTTTATTTGGGGAAGTGCTCGTGATTTTATTTGGGAGGGGAAAGCAGATCCCCCTGACTGGGGGTTGACTGGCTGTCTATGTTGTGTATACATATACATACACACACACATATATGTGTGTGTGTGTATAGTGTATATATAAATACAAAATCTTGTCCTTTCTATAGTGTGTGCAGTCTTATGCATGTTTGAAGAAATATGCCTAAGATTGCACATGGAATGCATAGGGTCTGGCTGTCTAAGGTGTGTATACGCACACACATATATGTGCATATAAGTTCCATTGAACTTCTTCATTCATTGAAGTAAGTTCCATTGAACTCAGTGGGGCTTACTCCTTCATCGGCTAGTGCTCCAAGGCTTTTAAGGCTGAGGGTTCTTGAACTAATTATTGCTTATTAAAATATAATACTCCTGAATACTCAGCAATACTGCTGAAAGCCTCTAAAGTTGGTTGCGCCCAACACCTGAGTATATCTGGAGTATTGCAATGTAGGAGCCACATAGCAGGAGTCTCTCTGCTGTGGGGAGGGAATTGGGCAGTGAAGAGTTAAATATATTTCACCCTTCACGAGGCATAGTCGCTCCCTCCTTCTGATTGGATGAGCCTTGGAGGCGAGCCTCTGACGTCACAGCACTTCAACGACACCCGGATAGTAGCTGCGTGGAATGTCCTCATCTGGGAGCCCCCAAGTGGAGCTGGGGAGTAGGGTTGGGGTGGCTGCAGCAGCAAAGGGCCAGGGGTCTCCCAGGAGGGGGGCAGAGGTGGGTCTGCTCAATTTTGCCCCTCCCTCTGGCCCTTTTGGGCAAGCTGGCTACCTGCTTTGGGGGAGATGAGTGGTGTCTTAGAGGCTGAGCCTATGCATGTCTACTCAGAAGTAAGTCTCATTGCAGTCAATGGGGCTTACTCCCAGGTAAACGTGGATAGGATTTCGGTCTCACATCCCTGGCCCATGCATGGTTACTCAGAAGTAATTCCCCTGAATTCAGTGGCTCACTACTCTCAGAAATGTGCATAGGCTTGCAGTCCTAGTGGGAGAGTGTGGTCCTGGAGAGTGCGCTGTCAGTTGTTGGCCTGTGGTGGATTGCACACTGTTTACTTGCAGAGCAGCTTTCCTTCCACAGGGCTAACAATATCTCAGGGATGCTAGAATGGAAAGCCGCTCCTTCTCTTGGAAGTCTTGGGGACACTGAGATGCCTTGTGTTCTTCTGTTGCTTATAACACAACCTTGGATGTGTTTTCTGAAAAGTAAGGGCCCAATCCTATCCAGCTGTGCCAACAGGGCATGTGTTACATCCTGCGGTGGGGGGGAGCAGTCACACAGGCCTCCTTAGCATAAGGCAGCCATTTTCAGCCACTGTGCTATGGCACATTGGTGTGCCATGCATGGTCCACAGGTGCGCCACAGGAGTTTGGCCCTACTAATACAAGACCTTCCCCCAATGGGTGATGTGAACCCCCCATTGGCAGCATGGTGTGTGTGGTCAATTGTCAAAAACCCAGCGGTGTGCCTTGACAATTTTAGTGCCTTGTCAGTGAGCTGTGTCATGAAAAAGGTTGAAAATCACTGGCTTAAGGGAATGTTTGTCCCCTTACCTCAGGGCTGTGTTGTGGCTGCATCGGTGCTGGAAAGTTGGCTAGGATTGGGCCCTAAATCCAGTTACATAAGAACATAAGAACATAAGAACAGCCCCACTGGATCAGGCCATAGGCCCATCTAGTCCAGCTTCCTGTATCTCACAGCGGCCCACCAAATGCCCCAGGGAGCACACCAGATAACAAGAGACCTCATCCTGGTGCGCTCCCTTGCATCTGGCATTCTGACTTAACCCATTCCTAAAATCAGGAGGTTGCGCATACACATCATGGCTTGTACCCCATAATGGATTTTTCCTCCAGAAACTCGTCCAATCCCCTTTTAAAGGCGTCTAGGCTAGACGCCAGCACCACATCCTGTGGCAAGGAGTTCCACAGACCAACCACACGCTGAGTAAAGAAATATTTTCTTTTGTCTGTCCTAACCCGCCCAACACTCAATTTTAGTGGATGTCCCCTGGTTCTGGTATTATGTGAGAGTGTAAAGAGCATCTCCCTATCCACTCTGTCCATCCCCTGCATAATTTTGTATGTCTCAATCATGTCCCCCCTCAAGCGTCTCTTTTCTAGGCTGAAGAGGCCCAAACGCCGTAGCCTTTCCTCATAAGGAAGGTGCCCCAGCCCCGTAATCATCTTAGTCGCTCTCTTTTGCACCTTTTCCATTTCCACTATGTCTTTTTTGAGATGCGGCGACCAGAACTGGACACAATACTCCAGGTGTGGCCTTACCATCGATTTGTACAACGGCATTATAATACTAACCGTTTTGTTCTCAATACCCTTCCTAATGATCCCAAGCATAGAATTGGCCTTCTTCACTGCTGCCGCACATTGGGTCGACACTTTCATCGACCTGTCCACCACCACCCCAAGATCTCTCTCCTGATCTGTCACAGACAGCTCAGAACCCATCAGCCTATATCTAAAGTTTTGATTTTTTGCCCCAATGTGCATGACTTTACACTTACTGACATTGAAGCGCATCTGCCATTTTGCTGCCCATTCTGCCAGTCTGGAGAGATCCTTCTGGAGCTCCTCACAATCACTTCTGGTCTTCACCACTCGGAAAAGTTTGGTGTCATCTGCAAACTTAGCCACTTCACTGCTCAACCCTGTCTCCAGGTCATTTATGAAGAGGTTGAAAAGCACCGGTCCCAGGACAGATCCTTGGGGCACACCGCTTTTCACCTCTCTCCATTGTGAAAATTGCCCATTGACACCCACTCTCTGCTTCCTGGCCTCCAACCAGTTCTCAATCCATGAGAGGACCTGTCCTCTAATTCCCTGACTGTGGAGTTTTTTCAGTAGCCTTTGGTGAGGGACCGTGTCAAAGTTGTGTTCAATGGGGCTTGCTCCCTAGTGAGTTTAGGGTTGAGGCCTAAACAAGTGACAGGTTCCTGAAGTCAGTCCACACTTGGTCTGTTGAAAGTTGTGGGAGCATCATGACTGCAAACATGATTATTTCAGAGCCCATTAACTTCAGAGGAAAAAAATAATAAAGCCACAGGTATGTTGCCAGCAAAGATAAGCACTTTGAGGTTCAAACAGAGTAGTAACACACTTGCTTACGTATCTCTAGTTCAGTGATTGTCAACCTTTTTTCTCTCATGGCACATGGACAAGGTACTAAAATTGTCAAGGCACACCATTAGTTTATGGACAATTGACAAGGCACACCATGCTGTTGGTGGGGGGCTCATATCCCCCAATGGTTCCATTAATAAATGAGCCTCCACCAAACTCCTGTGGCACACCTGCGGACCATTTGCAGCACACCAGTGTGCCATGGCACAGTGGTTGAAAATGGCTGCCCTAGTTGATGATAATGGGATATAACTTGGGCCTTATTCTGTGTTTCTAAAGTGAGAAGAAAAAAATAAAACATTTGGCCTATCTTTGTGAAAGTAATATGTACATCTAAAGTCCTGTGCAGTCTTGATGCTGCTGTTGAACTTCTGAGTTAGATTTGCAACTAGCATCTCAGTCATAATGCTTTTAGTGGGTTGAAGATAAATGTAAGAAGCTGGATTCTGATATTCTATTATGGCTATTTAGACAAGAATTATTGGGTTTCAGATGAGAATTCTGAGATTCTTTCTCATGATGGTGGTGAATCAAAGTACTTAATTATCAATGGCTAGAAGTTCAGGGGATTTTTTTGCAGGTGAATCTATTTCACAAGAAACTGAAATCTGATTTTTAAGATTTCCAGTTACTTCAGATGTTTTCTTTAATATGAGACATTGCAGGACGTAAGAGTTAGTTGGCTGTTGTTTCGCTTGACATGATTTTCTTAAGCAAACTTTGTATTGTAAAATTTGTTGTGAAGAGGAAATTCTGTGATATGGTTATTTAAGCATTTGAGGGATGCCAGACTAATGGGACTGTGGATTCCATTTAAATAGATTTTTTTTCTTTTAGCATTCCACTGTTTGTTTCTTTTTAAAGATGCACCCTGTGCTGAAAGCCTTTGTTTGTGGCTCCATCAGTGGGACCTGCTCCACCCTACTATTTCAGCCCCTAGACCTACTTAAAACCCGGCTACAGACCCTGCAACCAACCATCAATGGGTAGGTCCTTGAAGTTTCCATTGGAGAGCCTTATGCTGTTGGTATTAAGAGTTTGAATGGACAAGGAGGGAAAAGGGTGAAAAAGTATTGGGGCCACTGAAGTTCTTCAAAACAATGTTTCTATATCAAGATGGTAAAGAATATATATTAAAGCATCTTCTTCATCTCTAATAAAATATATCAGTGAGGTGGTAGTAGACAGTAGATAATAGGGAAATTTAACATTCTTCAGAATGCAATGGAATTGTGGTGGGATATGTCTGTATGGCTTGGTTCTTCATGTATGAAGTATGTGAAAAAAAAATCACCAGTTGGCATGTATGGGCCAGAACTATCTTGTTTTGTGGGACCAGTATAGCTACAGGTATCCAGTAGAGGCCAATACATACTGAAAGTCTTTTTAAAAAATGGTGATACTCTCAATATCTGGAGCTACCATGTAGCAACTGCCAGGCTGGTGTGTTCATCTCTTCCCATAGTGGTGTTGTCAACTGTGTCATTATGCAGTTAGTAGATAAAAGCAGCTGGGGTTTGAACATTTGTTTCTGTATGTTAAATGGAGATGGTACAATTTGTTTGAAATACTTTTCTGATCTCCCTTTCCGGCTGCCTTTTCGATTGGAGAGCCAATACTTCTTTTTTTTTTACTAGAAAGCTTTCTGTTTTGTGGCATAAATTTAACTTTGCTGACAGTACTTTATTGATGTACATGTTCACTGTGTTTAGTGTTCTTGATTTTATCTATCTTTAATTTTTGTATGCTGCTTTCCTGTCTTTCTTAAAACCAGGGTAAAAATCCTTGAAATGAAATAAATATAAGTAAATCTTTTATGTATTAGAGGAAATATTATAATATATATTATATTGCATAACTATATTATAATATCATATTTGCAGTATTAGAGGAAATATCAGAGGATATTTATATTTTATTAAAGGAAAGGATTGTGCTGTGGCATTCCTGCAGTTTTGATAGATGGGCTGTTGCAAAATGCTAATCTATCTCTTACATGTTTTTTGGTTTTCTTTCCAGATCGGGCCGTGTTGGGATGGTAAATCTGCTCTTTAAGGTTGTTCGCACCGAAAGCTTACTAGGGCTTTGGAAAGGGGTTTCTCCTGTAAGTAATTTGCCTGCAAAAGTGTGTTTCTTTTGCATTGTACTTGTTAATTCCAGAGCAGATAATGCACTATTAACAAAAGTCTTCATCATCACCATCTAAAAATCAAATGATTACCAGTTCAATAATATGTGTGTGCAATAATGTTATGTTTAATGTAACAGAGTTACATTTGTGGCATACAGTGGGCCTCAGAAGTTCTTATCCCTGTGAGAAAGGTACACATGCAGATAGATGTACTGGAAGTCTCCCTACAGTATGCCATTGTCTGGTAGCCATTTTAAAGTGGGATGGAAGCTGGTGTCAGTTGTATTATGGCATAAGCTTTCACAGACTTTGTAGCTTCCTTCATCAGATGCATGGAATGGAAATGCTTTTCCCTATTTTTTTTTTCCTTAGTTTCCATCACTCATTTGTTGGTGTGGTTACAGCATATATTTGTTTGTGGCTGTGTGGTTATCTCCCCAACCATTTTGTCTGGTGGCCTTAAAACATATTTAGACCTGACCCACATGTCAGCTTCCCCTCTGTTTTATCCCCACTCTGTAGCCCTCTGGAAGAAGATAGGCAAGGTTATGTAGATAGGTGTTCTCTCTCCTAAAAGACAAAGGCTCAATCTTTCAGCCAACCCATCTGCTCTTGATTTTGGGTTGTTCTTGGTACATAATTTTTTTTACATTTGCAAAATGATTGCTAGGGCATTCATCTAGTTCCACTTAAATTTTTTTCACTGCGAGTGATGTTTAGAATCTTGAAATAAGGCTTCTTTGCTTCTTAGCCCTCTGTTTGAACCTGTTCAGCAACTCTATGGTCTTCACGTGCACAATGTAAAATTTTCTGGTGTCTCCTTTCCTCATAAAGCGATTGGAAAGGCAGGGTTTGAATTGATTAAATTCCCTCCCTCTTTTCCCCTGCTTGTCATTTTTTTCACAGTCATTTGCAAGATGCATTCCAGGTGTGGGGATTTACTTCAGCACTTTATATGTGATAAAGCACCATTTTCTGCTGGATCGCTCCCCTACAGCCCTGGAGTCAATACTCTTGGGTGGAACCTCACGTACTGTTGCTGTTGTTTGCATGTTGCCTATCACTGTGGTGAAAACACGATTCGAGGTAAGTTTTTTTTGTTTTGTTTTGTTTTTTTGTAACTTGGTTCTTAAAAATTGGGGTATTTTATATGACTGTCCTATCTTGCCTCTTTTACATATTTATCACCCTACTTTCAAAGTACAGGTCTGCCATCATTATCAGAAGGGCCTACAGACCCAACTGTAGGTTGGAGGTTTGGGGGCCCCCTGAAATCTGCGGATTCCAACATGCATAGATTTCGGTATCTGCAAGTGTCCCAGGAATGGAACCCCCATGGATAATAAGAGCGGCCCTGTATAATAAATGTTTTTCCAAGGAGCTTCCAGAATAGGAAAACATAATACCCCCAACAATAACAATCATAATTGAAACAGATCACCATAAAAAAACCAATATTTTTTTAATTGTGCATATTAGTTATTCAAAGCTATATGAGGATTTGTCTTCCATAGTGAGGCCCACATTGGAGACATGTAGTTTCACAAATGTGTTTGGATTCCAGAGTGGAAGATTTGGCTATGAGAGTGTGCATGGAGCTTTGAAAAATATCTATCGGTCAGAAGGTGTCCATGGGTTGTTTAGTGGCCTACTAGCAACACTCCTGCGAGATGCTCCCTTCTCTGGTATTTATCTGATGTTCTACACACAGACGAAGAAGTTAATGCCCTATGGTAAGGGTGGTTGTAATACTAATTTACTATCTCCATAACTTAAATTGCAGAGTTTAGATGGGTACACTGGGCTGACGAGACCTTGCAAGATCTCTCTCTGTCTGGTTTTCCAGACAAACTTCTGTATTGGAATAAGGAAGCTGGGCAACCAGAACTGCATCTGAAGACTTTAGTAGAGCAGTGACTTTCTTTGAGAAAACTTGTCAAGTTCTTCTCTGTGTGCCCAACTGTAGATTTTTGTAATCTGTGTTTTGGGGTTTGCCAGGGTTTTTTGAGATCTCCTTTTCTCGCTTCTGACACTTGTGAAAGAAATGTCTGTGTAGGACTGTCTCTGAGGCTGAAATTCGAGTTGTGAATTTTATTCCAGAATGCTGATCCTAAATGCAGTTCTTTGCCTATTGTTTTGAAAATGGTGTTTTACTTAGAAGTAATCCCACTGTGTTAGGATTACAGCATAAGTCTTACTGTCTTACTCACTGGAAACAAACACCTCCATCTATTATCTATCCTTGCCTGCCTTTTATATGTGCTTTAGTTTCTTGGTTTTACATACATCTTGGTTTTACATAGATCAGGATACAATTTAGGAAGTTTCAACCCTGTCAGCATCTAAATCCCCTTCTAGCAAGTAGCGTTTGTGTGTAAGGTTGCAGCCTTGCTTAGCAGAAAACCTCCAGGTGAAAACTCAAAAGATGTTATTGTTATTGTTAACAACAGTATTTATATACTGCTTTTCAACTAAAAGTTCACAAAGCGGTTTACAGAGAAAAATCAAATAACTAAATATGCTGAGGAATGTATTTGATTTAGGGCCTAATCCTATCTAACTTTTCAGTACCAGTGCAGCCCCAAGATTAGGGAAGAAATGTTCCTTTACCTTGAGGAGGTCTCTATCACTGCCCCCACTCTGCAGGATGCAGTGCATGCCCCATTAGCACTGCTGCATTAATGCTGGAAATGCCAATCTATCCAATCTGGGCCCTTCCAACCCAAAGCTGAGCTTCCTGGCGCACAAGGCTGCTGTGGTGCCAAAATGGCTGCTGTGGCATCCAACGTGCCACTGGGCAGCTCGTGGCAGCTTCTCAGGAGAGGGGGACTTTCATTCCCTTCCCCCAGGTAAGGGAAGCAGCCCTGCAATGGGGCTACTCGATTCTGCAGCAGCTCTAGAGCTGGCGTAGAATCAGAGAGCCCCGTGTTGGACCATGTGGTCTGACCTGGGGCTCAGGATTTGGTGGAGCTATGCTCTGCCAGTCCAGCCCCACTCCCTCCTTGCCACACCTCCTCCCCGCCCTCTGCCTGCCTCCCCCTGCCCTGGAATGCCTCTTCCCCACCTCTCCCCACACCCTTACTTACCTCTCTGCCGCCAGATGGTCTGGGCAACCGCAGGGTGCGGACTATGGGTCCAGTGCTAGAGCTTGCCCAGCACAGGCTCACACTGGGCCAGCTCTGGTGCTGGGCCCATGGTAAGGACTTACAAACGTGCCTTACAGCATATTTGCAACAGTGCGCACTGGCAGTAAGCCCGTGAGCAGGATGGGGCTCTTAGTCAGATTACTTCTTACTACTGAAAGGTCCTGGAAGCTACTGTGGAACACATAGCTAAGTCAGCAGTAAGGTAATGTCATAAAAGAGCTGAGCACCATTTGGAGTTGGCTTTACTGATACATCTTATCTTATGCATGCCCTGATAGTACAGGGATCACATGACACTGGTTAGAACTTGTTAGAAATATCAGAGCTACTTTGGAAAGCTATGCTGCAAAGAGGCTATGTTGAAACTAGAGAAGTTAAAAGGAACCAGGATGCAGGTCTTTTGTTGTCTTGTGTGCTCTCTGAGACATTTGGTGGGCCACTGTGAGCTGGACTAGATGGGCCTATGGCTTGATCCAGTGGAGCTGTTCTTAAGAAATAGCAAGACATCATTAGTCTGCATAGTAAGTGCTACAAGACATGGTGATTGCCACTAGCTTAGATGGCTTTAAAAACAGCTAGTGGATCACTATGGGAAACAGAATGCTTGACTAGAAAGGCCTTTTGGCTTGTTCCAGCAGGGCTTTTTTCATGTTCTTCCATGACTAAAGACTGGAATAATAGGGTGCATTTAGCTTTGATGTTTGATAAATTTTGGATTCATTATAAGGAAGTTGGAAAAATACTGCTTTGTTCTGTTTTTTTCACAAAGAATAGGACAAGAAACTGGTGAAGCTAATTGCTAGAAAAGTTGAGGAATCTGATGGGTTGAATAAGGAAGTTGAACCTTCCTTCCTTGAGTGTGTGTTGAACCTGCTTGTAGAGATTTTAGCTCGTTCCAGCATAAGAACTTAAGGATGATAAAAATTTATTTTTTTTCCACTGTCAGATGATTTATGAAACTGTTCTTTTTCTGCTTGCTTGCTGTCTCCCAGACCAATTGGATCCTGCATTCACGCCTTTAGTGAACTTCGGCTGTGGAACCTTTGCTGGAATTCTGGCATCATTGGCTACTCAGCCTGCTGATGTCATCAAAACCCACATGCAGCTGTCATCGGAAAAGTACCTCCGCACAGGCCAAGCGATTGCCTTCATTTTCAGGGTAAGCTCAAGTTATTGGCATTGTCTGTTGAAGGTTCAAGAATAAAGACTTAGGGCTCAATCCTATCCAACTTTCCAGCACCAGTGCCACTGCAATGCAGCCCTGAGGAGGCCTCCAAGACTGCCTCCCCACCACAGGACGTGGTGCATGCCCCATTGGTATAGCTACCCCAGCACTGGAAAATTGGATAGGATTGGGCCCCTAATCTGGGCGGAATTTCTAGGGTCAGGAGGCAGGAGTTTGGTTCTGGGTCTTGGCGTCGTGATCTCAACCGCTTTCTGCTCTACAAATGTTTGTTTTTAAATTAATTACATTTCTACCATGGTACTCAAAGTAGCGTACGGGGCCAGAGTGAAATTTAAACAATTGCAATAACAGACTATTTGATTCTAATTTTTTAATCTCGGTTTTCTGGTTTACAGTTTAAGAGATGCCTGGAATAATAAGCTTAGGGAGGTTTTGCATTACTTAGGGCCCAATCCTATCAAAATTTCCAGCACTGATGCAGCTGTACATCCTCTCGTGGGGGTGCAGTCATGAAGGTCACTGCAAGGTAAGGGAACATTTGTCCTCTTACCTTGGAGCTGCACTGGTGCTGGAAAGTTGAATGGGATTGGGCCCTTGTAGCTTAAGCCTGTTCATGTAAGTGGAAGCAAGTTATGCTGAGTTCAATGGGACTTACCCTCCCCCAGTGTGTGTAGGATACAGCCTTCTGTACTTTGACTCTTAAACCAGCAGTAGTCAAATTGTAATCAGATGACTGATGTAATTTAATGAGCTTGCTAAACTGCAAGATCTGGATGTGCTGAGCTGTACCTACCTACAGTTTTTAATCATTCTTGGGAAACTTCTCAGATAGTGAAACCCTGAAGCCGAAAGACTGTAATAACAGTGCTTGAGAACAAGTGAGTTCAGGGAACATGTGGGTTGTAAACGTATTTCTGTCCTTTGGACATCAGCTAAAACGTATATGCAATCCTTTTGAAGGAACTAGCCAGGAATATATTTGGATAAGAGATCCTTCTTTACTCATAATTTTCTTAAACTCAGATATTATTGAATGGAACACAAAAACCTGCTGTTTACTGTTTACATCCTCTACCCTGGTTCAACCCTAGACAATGTTAAGTTTTCGCCAGGTCTGAAATACAAATGTGTGGTGGTATTGTATCATTACTAGCACATGGTGCTTGACATTATTATGATGAGAATTTGCTTCTAGTCACTGTCCCCTGTGCCAGACTCTGGCAGTCACAGAGAACCTATTCACTTGGCCATCAGGTACATGTGGATTGTAGAGAGAGAGAAACCCAAACTACGGTGAGTTGGTTGGTTTCATCTGCTGCCATGCTTGGGATTTGACTTTCAGCACATGTTGAAAAGTCTTAGAAAAAGTGCTTTCACAGATCTGACAGCCAAATCCTAAATATGATAGCACATCATCAGCTCATCATAGCTTAGGGGCCATTGTGTATATAGACTTCAGCATACGCCTATACAGTCACGTGAATAGCGTGAAAGTCAGATTATTATTTTTTTTTCTGCTTTCTGGTCTTTTAACTTGATATACTATGACTGCATATTAAGATATTTATTTTAGTCTTAAGATATTTATTTATCCAAGTGTTTATATCCTGCCCTTCTACCTCTGATGCGAGGCCTTCAAAGAGGCTTGCAACATTTTAAAAAGTACAATGTAGTAATAAAACTCTCAGGCCAGTGCTGATCTCCATAGGAGCAGGTGTTTTAAGCTCCCTCTGGCCTGGGCACTTCTTCTTCAGTGACATTACTTCAGCAAAGCCTCCCCCCCTCCACTGTTTCCTTGGTTATTGTCATAAAATGGGACAAACACGTCTACTTGCTTTTCCTGTGGATTTTGTTGGCTCTTCGTAGGACCTAGTCAATTGGATCACCATGTGACAAGTTCAGGAAGTATTGTCTTCAGTAATCACATACATGAACCCTGACTGATCCTTGGCTAGAAAGAAGAAAATACTTAAGCAGGGGAAAAATGGTGATGAAATCGCAGATGGGGAACTGGGGGCAACAGATAGCTTTGAAGAACAGTGAACACTCACACATTTAAGATCATAAAAGCATTTTATGATTTCTTTATGCCTAATAAAGGTTTATTCATTCATTCATTCATTCATTCATTCATTTAAGAGGTTTTCCAGGATGTACCTTGGCCTTCCTGAAGCATTACTTTTGACTCAAAAATTGGAATGGATGAACATTTCCATCAGTCCTCACGTGCCATGTAACTGGTCAAGAATCTGACTGCTTAAAAGTAATGATGGTGCTGACTTTTTCCTCTTACAGGAATATGGACTGCTTGGCTTTTTTCGTGGTGCCGTCCCGAGGGCCTTGCGACGCACACTGATGGCAGCAATGGCATGGACTGTATATGAACAAATGATGTCTAAAATGGGCTTGAAGTCTTGAACAACATGTGCTGATGGGTGTCGGTCAAACTTTTTTCTTCTCCCATACACCGTTATTTATTGGCAAGACTTGTGTTTGGAGCCGTTTTGTGTGGGAGGCAACTTGGCCTCATTTGGAGGGACATGCTCCCTGACTTCTAAGGCAACAGATCCTGTTGAGAAATGGTCCCTCGTTAGAAATGGGAGTAGAATGAAAAATGGCTGTGCTCGTGATGACAAAAGCATTCCAGGAAGGCACTGCTAGACCTGGGAAATGAGAAACGTGTGAAGGCTTAATATTGTGTGTAAGCTTTGTTGTGAAGCTCAGATGCTTCAGAGGAAGCCCATTTAGCAAACGGAACACAGTGAAGACTCAGAGGGAAGAAGTGCTCGCAACTGGAACTTCTGAATGTAGCAGGCTAATTACTTTTCTTGACAACTCCAAACTCTGTGAGTGTGTGCTGCCTCTCCCATCTCTTCTAGCGTGTATGCTCAATGAAAAAGGGTACACTCAGTGAAGAGAGTCTTACAAGTATTACAAGTTCATATCTTTAAAAAAAAAATTGCCTAGTATTGGTAGCGTATAACGTCTTGTAGAGTGAGTGGGTGAACATTGTGGGTGAAAATGACCCTAGGAAACATCTTGCCATTCCATATAGCATAGTTTTCATATACCAAGTAATGCAGTCTTGCAACTGTAGATTTCACTCCTATGTCCTCTGTTGTCTGATGGACCATGTGATCCACTTAACTGGACCTCTTTAAGTGCCCCTTAGCTTCTTGGTCCTCTTTCTCCATACATGCATGAAACACAGGGAAATGCACAATTATTTAAGAAAACACTAGAGAGTCAAATGCTAGCACTAATACTCAAAGGCACTCTTTGGTTTACATCAGTGGTTCCCAAACTCAGGGTGAATTTGGGATGCTGTGTTTGTGGGGGAGAGGGCAGTGACACGATATCATTGCCACAGGGAACAAAAGGGCTTTTGAAACCTTACTTTGGGATCGCTATGGCTCTCCGGAGGGTCCAGGGAGCCTGCAACCCCCTCTACTGTCCTCCCTATGCCAACAAACTCCTGTAAATAGCAAAAAAATGCCACTTTCTTTTTGGTCACAAAACCAGAAGTGGCTTTTTTTTTTTTTGCATTTTACAGCAGTTTGGAGACGTGGGGAAGGATGCCCAGGGGATCGCGGGCTCCCAGGACCTTCTGGAGAGCCATAGTGACCCCCAGGTAAGTTTTAAAAAAAACCTTTTGATCCCTGTAGTGATGCGATTATGTTGGCGCTGTTGCCCTGCCCCTTAAGTGGGCAGCGGCAGAGGTTCCCTGGCTGGGTGTTAAAATACAGTGTGTATTTAAATGCTGACTGTAAACTCCCTGTTTTTATGCTCTTTAATTTTAATACATTTTCTTCTACTGGGCTATAAAAATCAGATTTTTCTTTTTACATGACTTTCAAATAATTTTGTTTAAATTGTTGTATCTGTTGGGTTGGTCTTTTACAGTATATTGACTTGAAGTAAGTCTTTCTGTGGTCAAGGAGGGTGTGTGCATAGTATCGCAGGCTTAATTCAGTTTAAGCCTGCCTTTCATGCATAAGTCAGAAGCCCTAAACCCCAGACAATTCAATGTGAAAAGTCCCAAGTGTGTCTCAAATTGCACACCTCAGTCCATTGAGCTAATTGAACTTTAACGTAATTCAAGTGGAATTTAATTTCAGAATTTGGTTACTTTTGCACAGTTGCCACAAATCTTAACAGTGAACTACAAAGGCCCTGTGACTTGGGCTAATGCTTTCTGCTGGTGGACCACTTGCTCCTTATATGTACTGTACACTATGCCAGTGCCTCTAATGTGCATAGCTAGGATGCTAATGTCACATCTTCACCGTTGCAAATTTAACTTCAGATTTGTGCTCAATGTAAGGCCAGTTCTAAATAAGTGAAGCAAATATGAGTAACCCAGTATTACATAATGAACTTGTAAAACTACTCACAGAATTTGTTTTTTTCCTTGAGGAGAACTGATTTTTTTTTGTAGTGATTTCATAAGGGGTTATTACTCATGTTTAAGTTAGTTTTATGGGTCCCATAACTAAGTTGCAATCTACTTGAATTTGCCTTTAATGCATTTCAGCCATTCATCTTCAATATATTTGCCATCCAAAAGCATCACAGCCTTTTTTGATAGTTTATTAAATTGCACTTACAAGTAGGAGCCGGTGAGATCAAAAGTTCATAATGCTATCTATCAGTATCTCCTAAAAGCAACTCTTAATCTCAGAACTTGATAAATGCAAATGACAAATACCTTTATCAGCATCTGCCTGTGCAGCCAGCATAATGTTGTGGTTTGTTACGTAGATTGTACTGGTGTAGACACTGGTATTCCCCCTCCTAAGCAAATTGGACATTTTGGGTGGTTCTCCCCCCCCCCTTCAAATGTGTTTTTGTAGGAAGGAAAGTCTCCGGGGTATGCAAAAATCTGGCTACCACTTTTTAGTTAATATGATTTCTTGGGTTCTGCCACGTGGAAACAAGTAATTGGAATCTTTTAGAACTTGCAGGAAATGTTTTTACATAGAAAGAGCTCAATCTCATCATCACTGGTATTGGCTTGAACCAACCCCTTCTCTGGAATCAAGAAGCCATAAGAGGAGTAATGTTTCATTCTGTTTCCTTGTTCAATTCATTGGTTCTGCCTGCCCTGTTCTTGACAGTTGGTGCATAAGACTGACTTTAAGATGCAATTTTGAGTCTGGAGTGCCATTTCAAACAACTCAGTCATTACATGTTTTGGTACCAGATCCCTAACTTGCACTTGTTGGACAACTGCAGTTTGAAATGTTACTTTAAGTTTCAAGGCCAAAGGCTATGATTGTGTCTCTATAAAAAATAAACCAGTATAAAAAAAGATTGATAGTTGAAGCTGAGTGTCCTCATTGCAAAGTAGTCACTCTTGGGAGGGGTGGGAATTCTTGAATTTAAAGTCTGAAAGACTGGGGACCCACTTATGTGAGAGAATGATCAATGGGACATTTGATATTGAAAATGACAAATCTCTTGCTTGGTATACTTTCCTAAATGTGACCAGAAACTATGTACAAAAGCTTTTTAATACAATAAAAGGAGGTTATGTGCAGGAGTTCCTTAATTCCTACATACAAATTATCCCAACTGTGATGAATAAATTCAAGTCTGTAAGTTAAGACCTAACCATTGTCTTGTAGCTTTCATGAGGTTCCTAGCTGTGATGAGGTTTTTAAAGGAGAACTTCGAGGAGAATTGGGCCTTGAGCCATTTGTGCCCAAAGTTGCATATATGCAACAGGGACCAAATGTATACACCTGTGGGCTGGGCAAAAAATGTGGTCTACATTTAGTTTGTAAAATTTAATTTTTAATGAATTTATACCCTACCTTTCTCCTGGTAAAAGCATTCAAAGCACCTCTGTTATAAACCTTGAGAAGAAGCAGCCTTGAGCTAATAGCCTGTATGACCCTATGCCCTATTAGGTTTATTGGGCTAACATAGCCCAATGTGGTATAAGCAATGGAATCTACTGTTGAGCACACTACAAGACAAGATTGCATGAATTTATTTACAGCAGGCTTTGTCTAGTGAGCTACTATCACAGATAAGTTCTTTTGTTGTAATTAAGCCAACCAGGAAGTTAGAAAGGAATGGCAAAAGAGAGACTGAGGAAAACTTATGTTCTCTGCTGCCATCTACCAGCTTGTATGGGAATTTTCACTGCTGTTGCTAAACAGAGGAGAAAAGGACTACAAGATGCATACCACTGTATTTTAGTGGTACTGCTGCTCTACAACCGAATTGATTTTTTTCCACTCTAATTTCCAATGCAAATCACAGGTATATCAAGGATAAATGTCACTACTCTACATCCTTGGACTATCATGGCATTGGAGGGTCTTTTTCATTAAATTGCCCAAATGCACGGACACCCCACAACTACAACAGATACACAGTCCCCTTGACTGGAGACAGAACTTCTAGTTAGAATCTGACGTTATAATTCTAACAGTGCAGGTGAGAAAGGGCTATGGTAGAGAGACAATCCTCCACTGTAGTTCAGTGTTAGTCACATTTTACAGAGAATAGTTTACAACTGTGCAGTGTAGTCTGATATACTATTGGCATGAATACATAACACACCATAGCCACTCTTTTGTATATTAGGCTCAAATTACACATGATGCCTGAAATCAATAATCACTTCTTCCATTTATTTTTAAAAGGAGTCTTAAGTTTTCAGTGGAGGAGGGAGAAGATTAACGCTTTCCCAGGGGGATTGTCTTTGTAATTATGCATTCCTGAATCCAGATCAGCATTGATATGGTTTTATCACAGACTAATAGCCCACTGCAAGATTTGTATGCCAAAAGGGCAAGGAGGGTTCCAAAAGAACGGAGAGCAGCCTGTTGGTGACTATATTCTTAGTACAGAGAAATATATACAGAATACATGAAGAACATACACAACCTCAGCATTGAACCCTGTCTTTTTATTGACCATTCTGCATTTCTCATCTTATTAAAGAGTCCCTGGTACTTTGTTTTAGTGCAGTGTTTCTCAATGTTTGTCTCCCACTGTACCACTTCACACGGTCCATCTACTGGAAGTACCACCAGAAGCAACTGATGATGATGTCATTGTCAGTTACTTCTGGAGTGGGAGGCAAGATGTGATGCAACAAACACTGGTAAGAGGCTCAGGGCAAATGAGGGCTTTTTTGAGCATGTGAAAAGCATATGCTGGAGCCCTGCTCTCCTCCTGCTGCTTGTTGTGTTGTGCTTTCTGCTGTACCACTTCATGTGGTTCCCCCTTTTTGAAGTACCACCAGAAGTAACTGGTGATGACATCATTACCAGTTACTTCTGGGTTGAGAGGCCATATGCAGCGTGACAAACACCAGTAAAGGCTCAGGGTGGATGGAAGGGCTTCTTCGAGCGCAGACAAGCATACTCTGGAGCTTCCTACCACTGTTTGTGGCGTTGCATTCCTGGTGTTGCTGCTGGGTGGCAGGTGTTCAGGGGTCCCACATGTACCACTGGATCCCATCTGTACCACTGGTTGAGAAAATGAGGGGGTCTTGCTGCTGGGCAGCAAGTGTCTAGGGATCCTGCAAGTACCACCAGGCCCCACCTCAAGTACCACTGGTGGTGCCTGTACCACTGGTTGAGAAACCCTGTCCTGGCGCTCCAAGCTTCCTCCTCTTCCCCCTCACAGAGGTCCCTCATGCTCAGCCCTTCAGACACAGAGCTTCAGAAGCAGCCAGGCCAGGGGCCTGGTCTCCCCCATGATGCTTCCTCTGGGCCTCAGGGCTGCTTCCAAGTGCTGCAATGGAAGCTCCTCCTCCTGCAGCCCCCTTACAACCCCCCACTTCCTATAGCCCAGGGAATTAGTTCTCCTCCCCCCCCCCCGTAGCAAAGGCTCCACTGAACAGAGAGGCCCTTCGCCTTCTCCTCCCACAGACGCCAAGTGAAAGGGAAGCTGCACAGCCCCTGCTTGTCTACATCCAGCCCACCTATGGTTAACATGAACGTCTCAGTAAAACCTCTATGGTTATCAGCGCGGCCTCTCGAGCGGCACTTCCGCTTCGCCTCCGGAAAGCAAAGAGGAAGTCCGCGTTGTCATAGTAACGCCTCGTTGTTCGTAACCGAAGGCCCAGATCGCCCATTGCACAGAAAGGGAACCATAGAGCGAGAGCGTCAACGCACTTCCGGCGCCATGTAACGTCACTTCCTTTTGGAGGGAACCGGCGTGCGATTCGCTGGCCGGAGAGGGTATATATAGCAGTGGTTGGGCGCCACGGCCTCCTTTCTCTCCGAGCCCAGAGAGGCCTCCATACGGCGTTGTCACCGTGTGAGTGGTGGAGTGCGCGCGCAGGCCGGGCGGGGGGGGGGTCGGAGCGCCCTGACTTGGCCTTGGGCGCTGTGCAGCCGGGCTGCGGGGCAGGGAAGGGGCTCGTCCCGCCTGCGCTGGGGGGCTGGACTGCCCGACCCTCCCCGGGGGAGGGTGTCCAGCCTGGAGAGGAGGGCTCCTCTCTCTGCTTCCCCTGCTGGCAGGAGCTGCACAGGGAGCGCCCCAGGAGCAGGCGGGGAGGTGGTGCTGCCGGCACCAGGCCCGCACAGGCCGCTGTGGCTGGCTCCGGTGTGTGCTGCTCAGGCAGCCTGTGCACAGTCAGGGCGCGCAAAGAAGGCTCACGGCTGCAGATGCAGGTGACCGAAGCACAGGTGTCAGGACACTCACACGGGGTTGCGATGCAGTTCCTGCTCGCCCCCGCCCTCCACACACTCCGTATACGGTCTCTTGGATCGTTTTAGAGGAAGCTGGACTGGGTAGGCCTGTGGCCTGATCCCGCAGGGCTCTTCTTGTGTTGGTCTGTGGAACTCCTTGCCACAGGATGAGGTAATGGCATCTAGGCTAGATGCTGTTCTCAAAGGGGAAGGGACAAATTTCTGGAAGAAAAGTCCATCAGGTTACAGGCCGTGAGGGGTTATGTGCAGCCTCCTGATTTTAGAAGGGGGCTACCTCAGAATGGCAGGTGCAAGGGAGGCACCAGGATGCAGGTTATCTTGGGTGCCCCCTGAGGCATCTGTTGGGCCACTGGAGGTTGGACTAGATGAGCCTTTGACCTGATCCAGCAGGGCTCTTCTTGCGTTCTTATTTGGCTGCTATTTGCAGAGCTTTTCAAGGAGCCACATCTCCTGGCTCTCTTGCAAAAGTTGAATGGTTTCCTTTTATTTTGAGGGGGTTGCAGTGTCTTAAAAGGCTGTGCATTAAGCTTGGCAGGAGAGTCCTTAGGGTTTGGGTGGTTAATGCCCCTCTGGAAACTTGAAAGACTCTAATGTTGTAGTGATATGCGATGTTTATGTGGTGTGCTTGCTAAGATTTTGAAGCATTTTATGCCAGTGTTTCTCAACCAGAGTGGCACTTGAAGTAGTTTCTGGTGGTACTTGTGGACCCCTGGATACCTGCCACCCAGCATCAAGACCATGAATGTGACACAACAAGCAGCAGTAGGAGGCTCCAAAGCATGCTTTTCCACACTCGAAAAAGCTCTCCCATCCACCCCGAGCCTGGTGGATTTTCATGTTGCCTCTGGCCTACCAACCCTGAACTAACTGGCAATTATGACATTGCCAGTTACTTCTGGTGGCACTTCAAACAGGTGGACCACATGAAGTGGTGCAGAGGAGGGCAAACATTGGGACACACTGTTTTATACACATGTTAACAATAAGTTTTGCTGTATTTCTGTAAAGTAGAGCAGTATGATCCCCATATTGCAAAGATGATAGTTTGCTAATCCCATCTGCTGAATGTTTGGTTTGAGATGAAATTTGAAGGTGAAATTTCTCTGCTCATCATCTTTACCAGCATGCATACTTCCAGAAATCTTTTCTGTTGAATGCCACTGGTAAATTGCTTAAATTCTGTTTTGGAATTTACTCAGATCACAGGTTAAGAATGGTAGTCTGGCATTTGACAACATTTTTGCCTTCTTGTTGTCTGCTGCCATATAGCATGAGAGTTCTGCCATACAGTGAGATGATGCATATTATGAAGAATGCCTAAACTTTGGGTATGACTGACAGTTGAAAAGTATTTAAATTGAAATTTTTGTCTCAAGAGTGCTTTACAACCCTACATTTGTCTGTAAAGATGGTAGCAGTCACCATTCTCACTTCATAGAGGGGAAACTGAGAGTAGTGATCTGCCCAAGGTCACACAAAGGGTGGTGTCAAAACATTAGTAACTTCAGTGATTATTGTGTTCCAGGTTTCCTGTCGTTGCTTCAAAAGGAAACTTTCACAATGTCCGGAGGTCTTGATGTCCTACAAATGAAGGAGGAAGATGTCCTCAAATTCCTTGCTGCAGGAACCCATCTGGGGGGCACTAATCTAGACTTTCAGATGGAACAGTACATTTATAAAAGAAAGAGTGATGGTAAGGGTCTGGTAGTGTGGAACATAGGGATGAAACTTTCAATTATAGTTGGTTGCAATGTTATGAGCAGTGACCTACAATGACAAAATAGTGGTGGATTTTACTGTTTTTCTATAAACTTTTATTTGGATCTATTTAGCACTCTCTTTCTTAATTATATTCCTTGGTGCAAAGAGTGCCAGAATGCCACAGAGGCTGATGGTAGCTTTTGTTAGTGCATTATAGACATGGAATTACAGATGATTTTGAAAGTAGGGAGGAGTTTAGACTTGTGGTGTAGTAATTGAATGGTGAATCAGAAAATCTCAAACATAAATAACATGGGTGCAATCCAATCAAAGAGAATTCCTTTTCAGCTTCATTGAATTCAGTAGGGAAGTTTAAACACATGCTTAATTATTTCATTGAAACAGGACAAATTGTTTAATTTTGAACAAATTCCATCCCATATGTTTAAACCTATCTTACAGTATTATTAGGTTGGAGTAACATTGATACTTGTTTGTACTTGGTGGCATGTTCTGTAGAAACTTTTCCTAACATCTTGATTTTGTTATGAAAATACATCAGGAAGAAGTAGCATTTGTGTTGATAAGCTGCAGGCAGATATACTGTGTGTTTTTATCTCAAGTGCACACTATTAAAGCTCAGAGTTGAGTCCAGTTTCTGGCCAATGAACTCTTGAGTGTCGGAAGTGTGCTACACTAAATACTGGCAGGATTTTCGCTAACACCAGGAGAGTTTAGCTCTATGACTGGAGTTTGATAGTAGTCGCTGCCACATGCTAAGCAAAATGAAATTCAAAATACGGAATCCTCATGCCACTTAACCATTTCTTTGGTGCTCCATTTTCCAGACAAAATGGGCAGGAATAGAGGTGTGCACAAGGAAGTAAAGTGTTTGTGCACGCTCCTCTGCCTTTTGGAGCCATTTGTCTTCATTATGCACTCCTCTGCTCATTTATGTAGTTCTAACTACTGTACATAACAAGCTAAAGGGAGGGAACACTCAGGAGGCCAGATTCAGACTAATGTACCCAGCTGGCCACCTTTAATTTGGAATCCTATTGTATTTAGGTATTTACATCATCAATTTGAAGAGAACATGGGAAAAGCTGCTCTTGGCAGCCCGTGCCATTGTTGCCATTGAGAATCCGGCTGATGTGAGCGTTATCTCTTCCAGGAATACTGGACAGGTATGAGTGTGTTTGCAGTAAGTAAGCAGTAGTGTATTTGTAGGACAGGTATGATTATGTTTGTAGTATTCAGTGTTGCTGAATGTAGATGCTGGTTTGTCTTTAACGTGCCTGCAAAACCATAACCTGAACACAGTAGAGCAGGGGTCTCCAAACCGTGACCTGGGGGCCAGATGCGGCCCGCAGCAAGCCTTTATCCGGCCCATGGCCAGCCTCTGATCCCCTGAGAGCCTCTGGCCCAGTTGATCAAACACAACCAGAGTTGTGCTTGTGGGGTGAGGGATTGGGGGTCCATTTAAGTGTGTGCTTTATTTCCTGGGCTGTGTTCATGCTTGGAGAAGTCCTGGACATTTCAGCCCATTCATTTATTCATTCATCTTAAGTTCCATCTCCAATGTATTTATTTAAATTTTATATTTAACTTTTTCCCCGGCCCTTGACACTGTGCCAGATATTTGATGCAGCCCTTCAGCCAAAAAGTTTAGAGACCCTTGCAATAGAGGAATGAATGTGTTGGTACTCAGTGTATCAAAATGGCATTTTAACATTGGATCTCTGTTAAAGAATTTTTTTCAAGGCTCTTCAGAAATCATTCAGCTACATCAGTGTTGTTCTTTGTTGCCTTATTGTAGCGTGCTGTTCTGAAGTTTGCTGCTGCTACTGGTGCTACACCTATTGCTGGCCGTTTCACTCCTGGCACCTTCACCAATCAGATCCAGGCTGCCTTCCGTGAGCCCCGTCTTTTGGTGGTCACTGATCCAAGAGCTGATCATCAGCCTCTGACTGAAGCATCTTATGTAAACATCCCCACTATTGCTTTGTGTAACACAGATTCTCCTCTGCGATATGTGGATATTGCTATCCCATGCAACAACAAGGTAATGTTTGTTCTGTTACACTCCCAAGTTTGCACTTGAAAAGCATCTTCTAGGTTTAATAATCTTTTAGCCTTTTTGCAGTGAAAGCCTGGAAAATGTCTTTATTGTGATAGTGGGCAAAGATTCCTTTAAAGGAAAGAATTCATTTGCACACAGTTAGAGCTCAGAGTTGAGGTCAGTTCCTGGCCTATGAACTCCTGAGTGTAGGAAGTGTGCTACATCAAACTCGGCAGGATTTTTCGCTAACGCCATAAGGACCCTTGTGATCCAATGAGTGGAGTTTGATAGTGATTCCTGCCACATCTCTATGAGAAATGAAAAACTGGCAGAGAAAATGTAGCTCAGGGATGTTAAGTCAGAAGGTTTCACTACTTGATCCTTGAATTGACCAGAACCTTTGATGCCATGATCCTGCTGTTCTTAAATTTTCTGAAGAGAACTGGTTGCTTGCCAAAAGAATACATGAATGAATGAAAAATGGATTTTGCTTATTGACAGTCTCGGATGCCTTGTCCCTAAAATGTGTCAAATTAGTTTTTTGAAAGATTAGCCATAACAGTGATGTCAATGTTTTTCAGGGGGCTCATTCAGTGGGTCTGATGTGGTGGATGTTGGCTCGTGAGGTCCTCCGTATGCGTGGCACCATTTCCCGTGAACATCCTTGGGAGGTTATGCCTGATCTGTACTTTTACAGGGATCCTGAAGAGGTAAATACTTCAGATTGGTAAAGAATCGTTGTGCGTTTTTGTTGCATTTTGGAGTACAAAAGATGTAAAGTCATACATGTTGTACTTTGTACTGCTTTTCCCAAAATCAAAGAGCAACTTTCCACATGCCTTTACGATAGCCAGCAGTCTTCTCAGGTAGTGCCTAGTTTGGTGCCCCTGGAAATTGGACCATTATTACTAAAAATCAGTGCTTCAGAAGTTGCTTCACACAAGAACCTGTGTCACCATACCAAATCTCAAACATCTTATTCAGGGATGTACAGAACTGTCTGAAATGTCAATTCAGTGCAGTTTTGCCTAGTTTTACCTTTCATGTTTAATTGTGATGTTCTTTTTCAGATTGAAAAGGAGGAGCAGGCTGCAGCCGAGAAAGCAGTTACCAAGGAGGAATTCCAGGGTGAATGGACTGCACCAGCACCTGAGTTTACTGCTCCTCCACAGCCTGAGGTGGCCGACTGGTCTGAAGGGGTACAAGTGCCCTCTGTGCCAATACAGACATTCCCAGCCGGTAAGTGCCTGAGAAACAGAATTTAGAAAAATTCCAGGACCGTGATGATGAAAAATGACAAGAGAAAGACTAATGTTTATTTTAACTGGTATTTCTACATAGTTTTGAGGAGAGGTTTCCAAAGCCTCAAGATCTGTGCCTCATCTTGAGAACTAAAAACTGCGAAGTTTTAGTTGTAGCAAATCTTCAATATAACACTAGTTTGAGGGTATTTGCTTGTATTTACAATTTCTGATTGTTGTATTAATGTTTGCTTTTCAGAGGATTGGAGTGCACAGCCTGCCACTGAAGATTGGTCTGCAGCTCCCACAGCTCAGGCAACTGAGTGGGCAGGGACTACCACAGAGTGGTCCTAATATACTCAGCAAGAGAAGTTTGAGTACAGTGAAAACGAAAAATAAAGATCTTTCTTACAATTAGGCTTGGTTCATTTTTTTTGCTGTCTAGTTTTGTACTGATGAGAGATCCAGTAGCTTTTCTCTATGTATATGAAGTAGGCCAGTGGTTCCCAAACTGGGTTTCCACCTGATTTTTGTTGAGTTGACAATGGGTAATGGAAAAGTCAGATAACGAATTGCCTCAAGCCCTAGGGCTATTAAAAAATCAGATACTGCTCTTCATCCTGCAGAGTTGAGCTGCAGTTTGCAAGCATGTGTAAATATAGTGAAATAAATGTTCAAGGTTCTTTTTCTAGTTGTTAATATTACTTATAAATAAATATTAGTTCTTTTTAGATCTCCTTTTTAAAAGGCTGGTAAACCTGAGTGTTTCCTGATAGTGTCATTTTAAAAAGTGGGTCCTGGTGTGAAAAAAGTTCAGGAACCACTGAAGTAGATATTTTGGTGTGTCCAAGACTTGACATCCTGCAGCACAAGGCAGTGGCTATTGGTAATTGGTACTATGTGGTAATTGTTGCTAACCACCTAAGTGGGCATCTTATTTAAACAAGAGCCAAGTTTTGAATTAAGCAAGGGGTTAAAAGGCCAGTAACATTAGCTCTATCCATGTTTGACCCATTTGCCCTCAGTGAATTGCAGTGGAGCATTGAGCAAGGCCAAAGCTGCTTGGGGAGGGAGGAGGAGAACAGAGTTGGTAACACTGTGCATCTTAATCTTTGTATTTTGTATGTCTAAGGGAGCTATACCTAAGGGTTTGCAGTAACACTCAGATTTTATCATATCCCAAGTAAGTGCACCACAAGTTCTTCAGTGATTCATTTGAATGTTCATTTTCCTCCAGGTGGTGTGTCATGTCCCTGTAAAAAAGATATGCTATACTTGCAGATGTCAAGTGGTCCTAGTTAATCGTAACATAAAATCACCCAGGGCTAATTTTCTGATTACATTTTATTTGCTTAATATAGATCCAGATGACTATTGGGTGGTTAGCTTATGGGACAAATATAACTAATTGTGTATTGTCTCATTTGCCATCATACCACATGTCTGTTTAGAATATTTACATATAGTACTTCCTTTAAACAAATCTTTGACCATTGCAAAGGGGATAGCGATATAATTTTTTGCATGCGGGAGAGACTTTAAAGGTTGCAATCTGCCTTTTAAAGTAAAATAAGATTACTGAAATACAGTATTCAATAGCTTTATTGTCATGAAAAGAACTGCTTGCACAGAAAATATTCTGTAACCAAAAAAGTGTTCAAATAAGTTATCACTTAAATTTATAGGTGTCAGTTACTAAGATTTACAAACTGATTTACAGCACATTGTTCAGAAATAAGTTAACATAAGAACAGCCCCACTGGATCAGGCCATAGGCCCATCTAGTCCAGCTTCCTGTATCTCACAGTGGCCCACCAAATGCCCCAGGGAGCACACCAGATAACAAGAGACCTCATCCTGGTGCCCTCCCCTGCATCTGGCATTCTGACATAACCCATTTCTAAAATCAGGAGGTTGCGCATACACATCATGGCTTGTACCTCATAATGGATTTTTCCTCCAGAAACTTGTCCAATACCCTTTTAAAGGCGTCTAGGCTAGACGCCAGCACCACATCCTGTGGCAAGGAGTTCCACAGACCGACCACACGCTGAGTAAAGAAATATCTTCTTTTGTCTGTTCTAACCCGCCCAACACTCAATTTTAGTGACTTTAAAGTTGCACAAAGTTTAATGAGACTCCCACATGTGTTTCCCTTTGACAACTGAAACTGCCCATTTTTATGAAGAAACTTTGCTTATAAATCCATATAGACTTGACTAATTGGGAATTGTAATCCAATTAAAAGAAACAGTATTGAAAACAGCAGAATAGAATCCTGCTTAAGCTGATGACCAATTTAAGAGCCATTGATAATAATATCAATCATAAAATGTATTTTTCAACAGAAAAGTTCCCATCTTTAAGAAAAGTTTAAGAAAACTTTAAGAAAAGTTTTTAAGATCCCATCTTAAAAATAGGAAGTGAGGGAACTTGGCAGGTTTTTTCAGGAAGAGAATTCTACACCTCGTGAAGAAGTACCAAGAAGACTGTCTCAGGCAGCAAACAACTGGATCTGAGTTAACTGTGGGTGAGACAGCACAGCCTATGAACCTATTTCAAAATGTATGTTCATAGATTCTGTTTTAGTGACTGCTACTGAATCTTCCCCCTTCCCATTCCAGGACTTGGTCCTCTTGTGAAAGACCCAGGTCTTGGTTGGTTAGAATAAGGCATCCTGGTTCTTGGAACAGGTGGCCGTGTCACTGTTGTATGAAGCGGGGGTGCCAACAGGGTTCCTCTTCCAGGATTCTCATTTCTGATTGTGCTTGCCTCCACTGCAGGACTGTTTTTCTGGTTGGCAAACTTTGGCTCATTATCTAATAGAAGGAAGAAAATCATGATGTTTTGACAAATCTTGCATCAGCAGACTTTAGGCACTATTAGTTTTTACATACAGCAAATCAAAAGGCAAACACTTCCATTCTTGCAGTGGAGCATCCCTAATGTGGGAGATCTAAATCGTGCACCTGGAGAGTTACTTCTATCAAACTAATGGATACATTCCAAGTTATTTAGAGGGGGGGGGGAATCATTTAACCCATTTCTGCCCAGCCCAAAGGTATACACATTTGGTCTCTGTTGCTACATGCAACATTGGGCAGAAATGGCTGAAAATATGGTCTCATCTGAATGAGGATAATATTTACTGGATGCATATATTTGATTGTGTGTGACTACGAAAGCCTTTTGCTAGATGGTGGTGCTTCCAAGAGGCTCAGTTATTGGATCTAGGGGTGACTCAGATACATTATTACATAAAACCACACTAAGACTATTTGGTAGGTTGGCAAAGCAGTTGAATTCCAACTGAAATCTGAGGGTCAGAACTCAAAATGAGTCCTTATGTAAGGGTCTTTCAGGCCAGAGTGAGATGAAATGCATTGTAAGGTGTTGATATAATTGCTTGAACAAACTGGCAACTGCTGGTCATTTGAGAGGCTTGAGCCTTGGATGTCTGGTAAGCATAGTCCTGGCCATCATTTCCTGCGTGGTGGTCCTATGCTATGGGAATTGGATGAAGGCAGGGGGTTTGTATCCTGTTGAAGACAATGCTGTTTATGAATGGAGGATGAGAAAAGCATAATGATGCATCCCATAGATTAAAATAGCTCCTTTGCCATTATGTACTTTAACAATCTTATTGACCAACATTGGCTGAAAGCTAATAGGACATGAGTTGTCTTTACCTTCTGTTGATTTGGGCTCGTCAGTGGTCCTTGTGGGTGGAACAAGCAAGTCATCTGGATCCTTCACTGGAGGATTTGTGGAAGTCTTGTTCTTCTTGTTTTTCGCCTCTTCACGTTGCTGTGGGGATAGAAACATTCAAAATCTACAGGTTTAAAAAATTACCTGCTTTGGTTTATAAAAGGCATAACTAAGATGGAAGATGTATGACTATTATACAGGTGTTCCCTTGCATCCATAGATCCAGTATCTGCAGTTTCACTTATCCGTGGTTCTCTGCAGGTCCCCCTCCCACATCCATTACTTTCATTTTTCTTTACTAGCAGTGGAAGCATTTTCTTGCTTAAGAGGATCAATTTCTTGTTTCCTGTTAACATTCAGTTAGGGTGCAATCCTAACCCACTTTCCAGCACTGACATAAGGGCAATGAAGCTCCGAGTTAAGGGAACAAACATTCCCTTACTTTGAGGAGGCCTCTGTGAGTGCCACCCAACTGCAGGATGCAGTACATGCCCTATTGGCACAGCTATGCCAGTGCTGGAAAGTTGGTTAGGATTTGGGCCTTAGTCTCTTTTCTCTAGCACGCAGGCTGCCTGCCTGCATATTGCATTCCTCAGTTTGGCAAACTTCCCCTCAAGCAAGAAAATGCATTCTTCCACTGCTAGTCAAGAAAAATGAAGGCAATGAGTATGGGGAGGGCAGTGTTATACCTTATATAGGATTCTCTGCACCCACAGTTTCTGTATCTACAGGGGGTGGTGGTGGGTGAAACAACTCCTGTGAATACAGGGGATTGCCTATACTGCTATTTAGCTTTCATTTAATACAGGAGGGGGTAAACATTTTGGTGGGAGGGCCACATCTCTCTGATACTGTCGGGGACCAGGGAAAGAAAAGAATTAATTTACATTTCAAATTTGAATATATTTACATAAATGAATATTAGTGAATGAATGTATTTTACTGAGCTTATTTATAATATACATGAGCACTATCATACAGGCATGTAGAGCCACGTGAGAACTATGAACTGTTTGCCACACACCTTTTGCACTCTGAAAACACAGAGAAAGCCAGACTTACTGCGGTTTTCAAACTCCCTGAGAGTTTGAAAACCACAGATCTAAGGGGAAGCAGAAGTCCTACAGGCGATAAATATATAGAAATTTGAAGAATAGAAATTTGGTTACACAATTCATTAAAGACACTTGGTTACTTAGAGAATAAACTACAATGCACAGACAATATTAAAACAATAAAGCTGAACGCCTACTCTTACTCCTATTGCTCACCTGGTTCTTCTACGAGTTTCTAAGCATAGGTGAAGAGTAGCTCTTCCACCTGCTGTACCAGCAGTCATATTGACAGATGTCCATGATGGAATGAAAAGAAAGCAACAAAGGCAGTGGTCTGCAGCTACCTTTTATGTTCTGGATGTAACTTCAGACCAGGACTGGGGGGGGGGGGCGTGCAAAATCCCTGGGGTCTGGGCTTCCAGGGGATTGGGCCATGGCAAAACAAACTATGCAATGCAAAACAAATTTATTACAAACTACATGTGGACACCTCAATCTTGGCCAATCCAGGGCTGCATTTCCACTACAGCTTTAATCTGTTTTCAATGCATTTCTATTACCCCAATGTGTTCTGGAGACCACAGTTAACCCATTTTTGCCTGACCCATAGACACATTTGGTCCCTATTGTGTATATGCAGTGTTGGGCAGAAATGGTTTGAGGGTAGCTCTAACAGCTCTTGGACTCCTTAACAAACTATAGTACCCCCAGAATGCATTGGGGGAATAAAAGTGCATTGAAAGTGGATTAAAACTGTAGTGGAAATGCAGCCCAGGTATTCTCCATAAGCTCAACATGTATTAGTGCAATTCAAACACTAATGTTTGAAAGTGAAAGGGAAAGTGAAACTCGCATCTTCAGACCAGAATTAATAGGCCCCAGCAGTAGGTCACCCAGTTCAGTTCACATAATTCCCAGGCCCCACTAGGCAGCTGCACCCCTTCTAATTTAGGAGAACACATGGCACTGGATCAAGTCTACATGTATTTTGGCATGGTTTGAAGGTGAAATTAGCAGTATGGAGTACAAAGAGAAAACAAATGAAGAATCCAAAGAAGGCCAGGCAAGCTTATTTTACCTAGGCTTTGTTTCAAAATCATCACCAAGTAATGAGGGCGATAGTGACAGATAGTCCTGTGCATTATTAGAAGAAAAAGCAAATGAGGAGGACTTTGCTGAGGTAGAAGAAAAGAAATCCAGAGGCACTACTCAAAGTAAGGAAATTATCCCATTCTGATAAGTGTTTTCATTTTGTTTCAGGACCCAATCATATTGGCACTGATGCAGCCATGCCAACAGGGCACGCACTGCATCCACCAGTGGAGAGGAAGTCATGGAGGTCTCCTCAAGGTAAAGGAATGTATGTTCCCTTATCTTGGGACTGCATCAGCGCTGAAAAGTTGGATAGGATTGATCCCTCAATCTTGTTCAAGCTAAGTTAAAATGGTCAATTGAAAATGTGTTTAAAAAATATAGTAATGTGGTATGTAGGAAAATTTAGGAAGGAGGGCCCAGTCAGGCATCTTGCTTTGGGCCCAATGCCAGCTCTCAGCGGCCCTGCTTCTGACTATCCAGAGGTTAAGACCAGCTAAAACTTCTGGTAGATGGTGGCTGATGCAATGCTCACCCACTCCCAATGGGGGAATTACAGCTGCATATTGTTTTTATAAATTAAATACTACAGTTCGATACTGGCAGGTCACCTAAACCCTTTATTTTTCTGGTCCTGGGAATTAGGTGGTCTTCCATGTCCAGTGGGTTGGCTCAAAGCCATATTTGTTATGGGGCACTTTGTCCTTTTTCTTCTCACACAATAAACAACAATAGGGCAGATGTGGCTATTGTATCTGACAGTACTAGCCTATGCGTGTCTACTCAGAAGTAAGTCCCATTATGTTCAATGGGGCTTACTCCCAGTGCGTTTAGGATTGTTGCCTGAATGATTCAGCAGCCCTTCAGGATGCGGAGGCATCTCAGGAACCTCCTCAGAGTCATGAGTTTAAAAAAAGGGGGGGGGGACCTTTGCTACACTTTTAGCAAGAACTAGTATGAACTTTTAAAGAAACATTACAGGCATTGCATAATTTTTTTTTCCCCAACCGCACTCAGCAAAGTGAAAAGTCACTACTATGTTGTGGGTGCAAATAGCAAAAATGCAGTAATGAGTTTATCAGCAAGCTAACTTGATAAAACATCAACCTACCAATTGCATTTTTTTCTTCAACTCTGCATTGGCCTGTTGGTATGCTTCAGCCACAGCATTCAGGTAATATATGGCAAGGCTAGAAAAATCAAATGTCAAGTGCATTTTAATCCCAGTGATACAAGATGATGACTTAAAGTAGATGTTGATGTGCAGGAACTGTAATCAATTATTTGAGAAATGGTTTTTAAGATATTGCATAAATTAAGAGACATATAGTCTCTTGTTTTCTTGATCTCAGGCCTGCAATCTGTACTGAGAGTATTCTCATGGTAGTTTTGGTTAAAATTCATATCCTTAATTGGTGATCATCTCATTAATTGCACAGTATAAATAATATATATATAATACACAGAGGAAGAGAGAGGCAGGAAATAATTCTGAAAGACTAACGTAACTGCTTTCATGAAGAGTTCATTTTACTTATTTTTAATAATATATACCTTGCCTTTCCCAGGTAAAAATGGGCTCATGACTGCAAAGAACATATAAATGCCGTTACAAACTAAAAGAAGCAGTTAAAAATGTGTTAATTCACTTATAAAACAACTGATTTTCAAAGGATTTGCAAAACAAAACAGTTTTCAAACACTCTTGAAAAATGTGCAAGGGAGAGCCTGTTCCAGCTCCATGGGGACTGTATTCCACAAGTAAGTCACCACCACTGAAAAACTTCTGTTCCTGGTATCTTTGAAATGACTCTTGCAGCCCAATCCTAACTAGCACCAATGCAGAGGGGCTAGCATGGCCACACTGCATCCTATGCTGGAAATGAGCAGGCGTGAGGTCTCCTCGAGACAAGGGGAAGCCTGCACAACAGGTCTACTCAGACCTGCACCTGCTAAATAGTGGGCGCAAGTCTAAGTTGAGCCATGTTGGGATTTCAGGTCTGGGGATGGGGAATAGGATATAGTGTGCTTGGGTGCTGCTGATCCCACCCCCTCCCAAGACCCAATCTGCCCATCTCCTGCCCCCCCCGTTACACCCTTCCTGCCTTCCTTCTGCCCTTCCCTCATCCCTGTGCCACTTGGAGAAGCTCTTACCTGCTCTCGCACGTGTTCCTTCTTGCACTGGTACTGGTGGGATGGCGCAGGCCTTCCTGCCATGACCACTATCTCCTGGGCTGTTGCAATGTGCACCAGCACAGAGTAAGTATAGAACTGTGTTGACAATTACATACAGCAGTAGCTTTAAATTACCCTGGTAGCAACCTAACAATTCATTTTACTAAAATCTTCTTAACTCCCAAGTGCTCAATCTTATTTTACTATCACAACTTACACCATAAGCAGAATTGCAGGTATAATCAACCCTGGGTTTGCCACATAACCGAAGAGCTTGGCTACAAACGGTGGGAAGTCATAACTAATGGTCTCTTGAATGACATCATACATTTTCTTTTTTGCACTGGAAAGGATAACAAGCAGGCAAAGAAAGAACACAGTAATAGTATTAACATTGCCTTTCACTTCATATGCCTTTTAGAAATATACTTTAGTTCTATAGCACCACCAACATGTGTGGTGCTTTACCATAGGTTCTGGCTACAAGAGGCTCACAATCTACAACAGACACACTGTATTGGAATCGCGGAAGATCTGGCGAGGAGGTAGGATGTGGTATCAACAGTGGCCCCTTTAAGGGTAAGGCCTGGGCATCCAGCAGAGTGTGCTGCACAGCTGCAGCCACTTGAAGGCAATAGGGCATCAGGCATAAAAGCACCTACTGAAGGGAGAGTTTGGTGTGGGCAGCAGAAGGAGGCAAGCTTGAGGAAGGACAGACTGGATTAATGGACTGAGGTGTGAATGGACTTTGGTAGCTGCTGGGGCAGAAACTGCTGGAGACACTAGGACTGGTGTTTGGCTGCTGTGCCCAATACCTGCTGAGGATCAAGGGGCTGCTGTAGTGGTGGGAGGCTGCTGGCAGGAAGGAGGACCTCTGTAGGTTAAACAGACGAGCTACCCTGGTGGTGGGGTCCAGTAGTACTGCAGGGCAGAACCAGGGTCATTTTTGAGGAAAGAAGGGGAACTAATTAAATACTGTTATTAATAATAATAATAATAATAATAATAATTAGCTCAAAGTGGGCATAATTCTCCAGGCAGAGCTTGGCCTTGGAATAGCACAACACACACAGAGGAAGGGGAGAAGAGTGTGACTTTTTCACATACTCAGGCTGTTATACTAAGATACATAGACTAGGGGGTACGTAATTCATGTCAGCGTTTTAACTCCAAGTGAACTCATTTTCTCTCTTAAATATGGAATTGTATTGAAATATATTTTAAGATGTACAAAAGATAGAAAAAGATCAACTTATTCAAACACAGTTAGGGGGAGCCCATTCTTTTCTAGAGGTAATGTGGGAAGTGATCCTTAATTTTGGAGTCTTAGTACTCCAAATGCATAATGCGTGTCCATTAACAGCTGGATTGGGAATGTCTGTGTTTATCTTTGCATCTAGAACTCGGATGATGTTCACAAATCCAGACTAGGGCATAGTTTTAAAGGGCAAGATAATACAGACAGCCTTGTTGACTCTAAGATGACCCAAAGAAATTTTTTCCTCTTTTGTCAACATTCTTCAAAGTGATTGCTACTGACAATGCTGATTAACAAAAGAAGGGTCCAATATAATGGAGCCAAAGAACGATTTGTTCTGAATTGGCTCTGTGCTGAGTCAGAATCAGTGGTGCAGCAAGGAACAGTTACTAAATCAAATTAAAGCTCATTGACATGTTAATTCAGTCTACAGAGCAATTTGTGTAGGGCTGATTCAGAATGACAGTAAAAAATGCATATTAATACAGTAATAACTGAGCATGTTCTGAACAAGTCATTTCCTATTATTCCTCTAGCATCTACAATTGTTATAAGTTTTTGCTATTATATATGGAGGATGTTCTTCAATGTTGCTTTGAAAATCAGGATTTTTTCTTCTAAGTTTGTCTGACATTCTCCAATAGCTTCACTTTGAGTCTGTACATTGATTTATTACATTTTGAGCTTCCATATATGGGTACAACCCTCTGGTTGCTGTTCTCTGAGTAGTTGTTCACCAAAGTCTTTACGTAGCCAGGGGTTGCAGGCAGATATGTGCTTTGAAACATGGACTCTCTTTAGACATGAGATTGTCCGATGAGCAACAGTAAAGTAAAATAAGATGTTCCAAAGTAAAAATCTGTCTTAATATTGATTTCCTCTGCCCACCAATTCCAGTAAAAAAGGTGCTGGTTGTGCAAAAGTGGAAAACAATCTACATGTGCTGAATTTTGAAAGTGAAAATGGCTTCTAAAATTAATTGCTGCTGGCAGCTGTCTTGTCTTTAATCTAGAGGCATCACTAGAGTTTGTGGTGCCTGAACTCATTGTGTCACCCTCATGATTGACCTCCTTCTGACTATATAGAATATTACAATACCATATGCACAACCCAAATGCAGTAGTATTACTAGGGTTGGTAAAGTTAACCCCCATTAACATTTTAATATATAACAGTACAGATCACTCAACAAATCAGGAACCAACGAAAAAAACCAGTGGCCAACTTGATGGCACTCACACAGCAGAATAAGAGTTCTAGAATCAGCTCTGATACATGGAAATGAGAGCATATTTTCTCTGTTAGCATACTAACACCTTATTGGTTGGTTCCCTGCTGGGCCATAATTACACCTAACTGGCTCTTGGAACAATCAGTCTCATTGTTCAGTTATGAGTTAAGGAAATCTACTTTTTGTTATGTAAGACAGGTATTTTCCTTTTCTGGTTATTTGGCTATAACTTTTGATTGATTGGTTATAATTCACTCAAGTACCTGAATGGTCCACAGTCGAAGGAGGGAGGTAGTGACATTATGGTATAGGCAACTGGCAGCAGGCTTAGAAACAGGATCAGCAACAAGAGTCCCATATAAAAATTATTGGATTTGGAGGCCTTGAACACCCGTTCGTGGGGGACATTGCTGCTCATAACAGCCCAGCTTTGAAAATACATGGAGGTTAATAAACGTAGCACATTTATGCCAACTAGACCTGGTGCATAGAAGGATCCCATCCTGTACACAAAAGAAAAAGAAACAAAAAAAACAGAGAGAAGCAGGAAGTGTTTTATGAAAGCTAAAACTGTAGGAGAGGCAAACTAGCAACAGCAATTAAGGGTGGACTCAGCACACTCACCTCTGCGACTGCTACCCAACTGCAGGATGCAGCACATGACCCACTGGCCCAGCTGTGTCTGCGCTGGAAAGTTGGTTAGGATTTGGGCCAAAGTATCTATCTGCCAGATTTCTCAATGGAAGCTTCGGAAGTGTTTCCCTGATTTGGGGGACTGCTCAGAATGGAAATTCTGGAGCAGATGTGGGTGGGGAGACATGTTTGGTGATTAACAATGGATTGTAGAGTACTGGGCAAGGAATGTGAATTGGATCCACATGATTCTGTGAATTGTCCACAGAAATACTGGGGGCTGCCATATGCCCGTCTTAACTATGACAAGGATACACAGGAGCAGTGAACAGCCTTCTTCTATTAACCACCCATGTCAAAGACCTGGAAATGCTAAGCCTGGAGACTGGCCTGCTGAAGACACAATCTACTTATGGCAAGAATGTGTGTGCATATTGTTGCAAAAAAAACAATGTGATGAATCTGTAACATGCTGCCTGTGGGTTGCATTGTATTTCCTTGCCTTTTTTGGCCTTCAAATCCCCAACTTCTGTGTCCTTAGTTAAGCCACTGGATATAAGTTCTCAAAGAGAAATCAGTACCATTTGGGTGCCTCTTCCTATCCCTCACTCCATAATCCTGCTAACTTGATTCTCACTTTGGCAGGCATGTTTTTCTGCTCCCTGATGCCCCTATGTTAAATTATTGGCCATGGGAGGAAGAGAAAGCATTGGGAATATTCCCTGCCTTCCTTCTGAAGAGCTTTGTTTCTCTTCATAATCCATTTTGTACTGTGCCCCTCTTTCCATTATTAACATAATAAGTTATGTTAATTCTTGAATCTTGGATGTGGCAATTCATCATGGCAACTTGATTTATTTGAATCTATTTTGCATACAGAATGTTGATATTTTTTTTCTTACAGAGTGCATGTGGCCCTGCTTATTGACATGTCTTCACTTGTATCAGGTAACATTCACGCTAGAAAACGTCTTTAAGGTCATAAACACACTTGGGATTCCCTCTCTTGAAGGAGAGAGAGGCCTTAGTCACAGAGGCCTCCTCAAGGTATGGGAACATTGATTATCTTGGGGCTGCATTGCCACTGCACCGGTGCTGGAAAGAGGCTATCCAACTTTCCAGCACTGGTGCAGCTGCAATGCAGCCCTGAGGTAAGGCAACAAATGTTCCCATACCTTGAGGAGGCCTCTGTGACTGCCTCCTCACCACAGGATGCAGTGCATGCCTGTGGCTGTACCGACACTCGAAAATTGGATAGGATTGGGCCCTCTGTCACTAACAAAGATTCACTATGCAGGCTTCCCTGAATTAAAGGTTGCCATGATCAGCTTGCATAGATTGACAACTAAACTCCATGGACTGGAGCAACACAATGAATGAACAATGCAGGCATCCTATCATACAAACTTCAAATCGCTTATTAATAGGCAGGTGTTCCTCAGTGGATGGCTTCATATACAAAAGGTTCCCAAAAGAAAGACAGCCTAAGTACCACTGTTCAAATGAATGTGTAGTAAAATAAATGTGACATAAAATGGGGGGGGGTGGTGGTGAGAAGAGCTGCAATAACAAGATCGGCAGAGGTCCACAGCTCAGTTCAAATCTAATCGTTTCATTTATCATTTTTACTGCATTAAGGGAAGTAAAACACAAGGATACCTTACCAGATCATTCCTTGATTGAAGATTAAACCCAGGACATTACCACTGATGTCAAATTCTGCATAAGAAGGCTATGAGAAAAGAGGGAAATTGGACCAAGTGCTAAATTCTCGTATAGTGGGAATATGAAAAACATATGGAGCAAAAATATATAACCTTCAACTAGCATTTGGCAGATGTTTTGTTTTTATTGTCTTTTGGAAGTGAGACTGTAGTGGGAGCATAGTTCAATCTCTACAAATGGAGGAGGTAGCTGTCATTTGCTACTAGACATGATGGTGATGTGGTAACTCTGAGTTCAGCAGCAGGATGTCTCTGGACTCCAACTTTGGGGGAGCAATGTTAGGAGAAAAGTATGTGTTTCCTACTGATGGGCTTCTCAGAGGGTGCTGAAGGGCCACCATGGGAAATGGGATACTGGTCTACATGGGACATCTAGCCAATCCAGACGGGCATTGCTTAGATTCTTATAGTCATAGGACAATCCACACACCCCCACTTCACCTAATACTATGATTTCTATAGAAAACAAAAGTAAGTAATCCTATATCCAAAAACAGAACCTTTGACATGGCAAATAGGCAATACTTTCTAAAAGAATTTGAGTCACCAGATTCCGGTAGAGCTGCAAGTTTAGCTTTCGAACATTAGGTTCCAAAATATTCAGTCAGAAAAGCATATGTGTACCTTAAAAAACCAAACAATTATTTTGGAAGAATCTACTACACTGTTTCGATGACAGAGAAAAAGAATTCTGGTGCAGTGATAAAATATTTCCTCTATGAGCACATTTTTATGGATGCAATAATGAAGAAAAATGCAGCAGAGAGCACTGACAGAATGCCCCCCCCAAAAAATCTCCATAGATAGTAGGTAATATCCCAGACT